>NW_025766148.1:0-1475000 GCF_003918875.1 Haliotis rubra | reverse complement strand
TCAATTTGTAAGGAATTAACTTTCTCCCTGAACTATTATGACGTTAAAGCACTCGGACGCAAGCGTCCTCGTGCTTTAACTATAATAGTTCAGGGCAAAAGTGTGTTTTATTACACTATACATGGTGGTAGAGCGAACTGTATTTCTTAATTATGTTTACGTTAAGTTTTAATCGATTGCATGCGATGGTAGCGTAGCGATCGGCAAAGCACTCGGGTAGGGTACACCGAAGTGTCCGGCCTTGTCATAATGTATTGTACTGTGTAGCATTTCAAGTAGGGGTCATCTCAAATGTTTTATATTATTTTGAACATCGTCAATCCTCGCAAAGACACGAGGGCCTGTGGTTAGAATGAGAATAAACATGATTGTGAGCACGGATATGAAGCTGATAGCCACGGATCACAATCAGGACGTTTCTGCGAATAGAACTTTGTTACACAATGCCATGTTGGCAGCAAATTCATGAAAATTCACAGCGAATTGTGGAGACTTAGACGAATGGGCTCGGGACGTAGACTGTTTATTGTAAATGAAGAATAAACGCCTATTATTATGTGCTTGCAAAATTCATAAAAATAACCTGCACGTGAATTTCATTTACTGCGGTTTCAGATGAGAATTTTCCTGCAGAATCTATGATTGTGTAGAATATAAAGATAACTTTAACAATGAAGAAAACAAGGATCATCTCTAACACTGAATTTGAAAATTACAGTACAGTAATCTGATACAAATGTGTTAATTAATCTCATGCAGTACG
This sequence comes from Haliotis rubra, assembly GCF_003918875.1. Classification (NCBI taxonomy): domain Eukaryota; kingdom Metazoa; phylum Mollusca; class Gastropoda; order Lepetellida; family Haliotidae; genus Haliotis; species Haliotis rubra. Next base: position 1,474,237 of record NW_025766148.1, on the reverse strand, counting down.
CGAAGCACCTTTGCACCATTCCTTGGCTCCTCTGTGCTGTCCATGTTCATCTACGTTTTGAAATCGAAGACTGATGGCCAGTAAGTTGATATTCATTTGGACTGGCAGTCGCTAGTTTGTACCGTCAGTTTTAGTCATGAAAGCTATAAAACCGAAGATCGTTGACTGCAATGAGTCGTTATTTTTTACAGCAACATGCCAGTATTTTCCAGGGTCGTTGAAAGCGGTAAACCTATAAAACCTGCATCACTTTGCGATATCTGCCCACATTGACCGTTATATGTACGAACCCACATAATCCTTAACCTTTTTGCCTCGAGGAAGACATTTCAAGGCGTTTTGCTAAAAACTGGTTCACCGCATTCGAGCTTTTTCTTCAGATTAAGATGCGATAAAATAATACATTATTGTACTGTGGGAAATTTTGGCTAAGTCGTATCTTATCTTGGCTACATCTCATTTATATTTAGACTACTGTTCTCACAGTTAAAGTGAGAAGGATCAAACGTGCACGAAAGCACTGTTTTGTGTATACATTTGTGAGGGTATGGAGTGTGCGTCTGCGTATCGCTATGATTCTATGTGTGTCCTGGGCCCCGTTCCTCAAAGCGATCGTAGCGCTACGACTGTCGTAAGTGTATGTTAAAGTATGGGAGTTACGATCACCTTAGCGCTACGATCGCTTTCAGGAACGGGGCCCTGCATTGTAAATTGTATGAAAAAGAATATCTAATCGTTACCTCTTTCACCAAATGGATAATTATATACAGTTTTACGCAATGTTATGATTTTCTTCTCAAACGTTTCATGTTTTAATGAGAATAACGTATATCCGCTGTATCGCTGTGTTGCAATGCATTGTAAACGTGTACCACAACTCACTTTGAGGTCTGACAAATGACACCAAACCAATGTATTTTATCATGTATATCAAGGTGTCATGATCTACATGATAAAATACATTGGTTTGGTGTCATTTGTCAGACCTCAAAGTGAGTTGTGGTACACGTTTACAATGCATTGCAACACAGCGATACAGCGGATATACGTTATTCTCATTAAAACATGAAACGTTTGAGAAGAAAATCATAACATTGCGTAAAACTGTATATAATTATCCATTTGGTGAAAGAGGTAACGATTAGATATTCTTTTTCATACAATTTACAATGCAGGGCCCCGTTCCTGAAAGCGATCGTAGCTAAGTCGTATCTTATCTTGGCTACATCTCATTTATATTTAGACTACTGTTCTCACAGTTAAAGTGAGAAGGATCAAACGTGCACGAAAGCACTGTTTTGTGTATACATTTGTGAGGGTATGGAGTGTGCGTCTGCGTATCGCTATGATACTATGTGTGTCCTGCATTGGTAATATTGTACGAAAAAGATTATCTAATCGTTACCTCTTTCATCAAAATGGATAATTACATACAGTTTTACGCAATGTTATGATTTTCTTCTCAAACGTTTCATGTTTTAATGAAAATAACGTATATCCGCTGTGTCGCCGTGTTGCAATGCATTGTAAACGTGTACCACAACTCACTTTGAGGTCTGACAAATGTCACCAAACCATTGTAGTTTATCATGTTGATCATGACACCTTGATATACAATGAGTGAGCAGTCTTGTATGCTGATTTAAAAACATGACGACAGCTTACACAAGAATGAGCTCCACTCACTGTACCCGTGTAGACAACCATACCTGAAAAATACTGACTGAGTCTGACTGACTGAGTTTAGTTTTACGCCGCTTTTAGCAATATTCCAGCAATATCACGGCGGGGGGACACCAGAAATGGGTTTAACACATTGTGCCCATGTGGGGAATCGAACCCGGGTCTTCGGCGTGACGAGCCAACGCTTTAACCACTAGGCTACCCCGCCGCCCCCTGAAAAAATACATTTAACCGTAAGCACGGCCCGTGTCCCCACATGAAGAACGGTGACTGAGTGAGTGAATTTAGTTTTACGACACACTCTATTCACGCTATATGGCGGCAGTCTGTATATACATGTACTCGAATTTGGACCAGACAATCAAGTGATGAACAGCATGAGCATCAATATACGCAGTTCAGCGAGCCTGAACACCCGATCCTGTTAGTCCCCTCTTACGACAAGCATGGGTTACTGTAGATCAATTCTAACACGGTCACATGAATTACGGAAACTGGGCACGTACAAAGTGGCCATCGATGTTTATCGTCTTAACTACGTGGTGCAGACGAACGCGGTGATAATGCAATTAACATACTGTTCAAAGTGGTGTTAAAAACATTATCGCCCATGGCGTCTCCATGGTACCTATATGCATAGTATACTCACTACAATATTTTATTGTGGCTAACTGGGAGTCAAAATATCAACCATCGACAAACGGACGCGCAATCAAATAGCCTGACATGGTCAACAGAGAATAATGCAAATCCATTTCCAAACTTGTGCATTGGCCTGGGAGTTTCGTGCACCTGCTTTCATGCACGTCGCGCAGGCATACACAGATTACAGCAGACAAACCACACATTGTTAACTGATTCATCTAAAAGCACCGGTGTTTCTGCCGATCTTATCTCAATAGAAAGTATGGGAGACTGCAGGAGAAACATGCAACTATTCTCTATCATGAAAGTTTGCGAGAACAAGATGAAGGGATGCCAGATTTGAAGAGAGATAAACCCTTCACATGCAGAAGGACTATCGAAAATTAAGCTGAGACAGACTCAACGTTCCTAGAATAACGTGTCTGATGCTTCACTGTTTGTAAATTAAAAGCTTGCTCGTCGACATTTTCGTATCATTGCATCAGGTAATCTCCCGATCAAAGTTTTGGTAGTTGATACGGAGTATTGTATTTTAGTCAAAGATCGACATGCAGGGTATTTTTCTGCACATTTGATCAAGTCCAGGGCCTATTTTCACAAGGAATAAGGTAACCTTAGTGCAATGTTAAAGAATGGAAGCTATGTTTAACCTTAGTAAATATTGCTTCGTGAAAGGAGACCCATTCATTACTGAGTTGTCACACCTGTGTATTTGATAGATGCAACCCTAAACGTTTGTTATAGTATGCATTTGTCGGTGTGGGATGTGACATTTCCAATTCTCATACATTATTTTCACTGAACGACTGTGTCATAAAATATATTTATTAATATGTGTTAAACAGTGATGACATCATGTGTTCTTAAGAAACGGGAAAAGCATCATCTGACGATGTGATCTGCAATTGCGCTGCCAGACCGATCACGACGTGAGTTTGTTCGGACAGTTGGTTGCTTGGAAAAGGCTTGTGTCCGCTGAGCACTGTGTCATAGAACCTTGATCGCAATGCATTACAATCGTAAATCAGATTTACAGCATACTTAGCGAAGGTTGGACACGTATTACTGTCGTGCCAGAATCAGGAAAAGTGCTAATCACTGTTATTGTAAACCAGTTTAACGAGCCCTGGTGCTTATAAACTAGCGACTGTCAGTTAGGCTCAGTGGTGTTTCGAAGGACTACAAGTGCACTACTGAAACTGTGCTTTGTGTAAGTCTATCTGTGGTCATCCAATGTATACCGTGCCCAATATACCGAAGCCAAATATGAACTGCCAACAATAAAACAGTCCCATTTTAAAGCGTTTATCATGTTCATGTTTCCGTTCAGAAAATAAGAAATTTTCCTGAACTCATATACAGATCTTTTCGAACAGATAAGGAAAACAAAACTTGCCATAACTCCTAGAAAGCGTATGCAAAGAATTGTTTTATTCTCAGAATATATATAATCAGAGGCCCATTCCAGAACATTGTGATGATTCTGCTTAAAGTATATCCACTGTCTGAATTATACTATATTCTAACTTCAGTAAAGCTTTTTCAAAACGTTGCCTCGTAGGCATGTGGTGGACATTTCAACATTTAGTGAGAAATCGGTGACAAAAAAGGATGTCAGGTGTGATTCCATATTTTGACACCTGGTATCATCACTAATTGATTGTGCCCATGGTTCCTAGTATGGTGTTCTACCTTCAGTTGTTGGCGATCTATAGCCCGTGTTTTATACTGTATTGTCCTCTTTAATTGAAATGTTTTAGCTTTGCTCACTAGTTTTATTCATATCTGTAATTCTCAAGTATTTTACTGTCCATCGTCGACAGGTTTTAGTCTTCAAAATGTTTTCTCTTTATATTGTATAAATTGGTTTCGTCACGATATGGCTGAGATATTGCCGATGTGACGTTAAATATTAACTCACTCACTCACTCACTACTTGATTGTGATGCATAAGCACATGCTACGTGATCGTATTGCATGACGTCAAGCACTGGATTCACTGTTCCTGACTCGGGCTATTTTCGTCATGTGTCACATGGCTGGAATATTGCTGGCGTGCGTTGGAAACATGTCCATCAGTGTTTACAAATCACTACCAATTAAAGATGATGTGGGATGTCCGAGGAAAGGTGTGCGTATTTTCAACCTCCGATTGCATCAATCACAAAAACACGCAAAGACACGTAACTTACTCACCTGTGACAATGATGGTGTAAGTTGACAAAGGGGAATTGGATCAGTTTTATCATCTTATTTTGAAATGTCCCTGTTCACAACGAATGGCGCGGGACAATGTGTCCCTCCTGAAGACGTTTAATCTTCTTGCAATCGTATGCGATCATTCCAATGCATGTACCATGGGTATCCATACGTCTTCAGTGAACTAATTATCGATAGTAATTCGAAATAATGAGTGAGAAGACAAAGACGACAACTCTGGAAACAAGTCATTCATAATATTCATTGTATCAGCAGAAGCAAACACTATTTAGCCTGCGTGACAGGAGATAAGCGTGTATTGTCAAACCGAATACAATTTACACAAAACAATTGCTAGTCGCAGTAGTCCTGTCTTTTGAAAGCTTGTAAAACCAAACAAAAATGCAAGCGATTGTTAACTTCACAGTATCAAATTCACCCTTTTATTGACTTTGGAACCGAAATGTAAGCGTCAAAAATCCAAAGATGGTCATAAACACAGATGTTACTGTCTGCATGTGAAGACACTTAAACCGTGTTAATAGTTCCCTGTCATCATCTTGGAGACCAGCCAGTATATTTGGTGCGTTTATTAGGTAGGATAAAAACATGTATTAAACCCTAACAGTGGAAGTATCGTTCGCCATATGACATATAGAACTACCGTATCTGTCTACAGTGAGTGTATGAGTATTCTGCTTATACCACGTTCTCCCAGCTTCGAGCAGTATTTCAATGCTTCTCAACACCATGTCCGCTTGATGCTGGGGGAAAGCTGAAAGTGATGCAGGCCTGACACTTTTACCGAATTGGGGAATCCTACAACCATCGATACTATGCTGAAGAACTGTGCCTTAAAACGAAACAAATCCACATTTTCATTCATCCTGAAATAAGTGGATCATAAAGTTTGAAGTACTTACCAGCTTCCTGTTAGTCTTCTGGCACAAAGGAACTCCCAACACTATTGCCCCTTCCTGTTGCATTAGCGTTCGTGACATCGGGTGATTGGTCAACCCACACTCATTCAGCCACAGTTTAAAGGTTTTGCGGCAAATTTAATCCTCTCCGGTGAAAGTTGATTGTTTAAGAAACGCATACGTGTTTACTTGAGTGCATTAGAGGCCACTTTGGAGATATTGCCCCTGCCGTGCCTGTTCAAACTCCATTCAACACAGCTCTCGGTCGGACACAATTTCTACCTTCTATTACCCAAGAGCACGGATATATACATTCGTTACAAGTACAAACATTTCGGTTTGTTTTGTGCAAGAGAATGTTTTTTTCTGTATTCAGCATTAAAGAGGTCTTTAATTAACGTAAACAAATCGGTGATTGATACTCTCTTCGTCCAAGCCAAGACTATTGCCCCTGCCGTGCCTGTTTAAGCTCCATTCACCACATCACTCGGTCAGAGACAAGTTCTACCTTATATTACCCAAGAGCACGGATAAATATATTTCGGTTTGTTTTTTGCTACTTTATTAAAAAAACAGTGTAGTTTATAGTGATTGTTGTTTTGTATTCGGTATCTCGAAAATTCGGTGATTGGTACTGTCATCATCCAAGTCATTGAGCCTGATTATTCGAACTCAAAGTCAGTAGAATGTAGAATGTGTTTCAGAGAAACAGGTATCTCTTGCCAGGCCAGGCCAGACAATCAAGTGATCAATATTACCAGCATTACACCATCAGGTTGACATACCAGGCAAGTCAACATACATGAACATGGGATCCATTAACTGGCCTGTTACGGACAACATACATTGCTGGTAACTGAATCTTCCCACCTATAATCCAAAAAGGGAAATCACTAAAAAACTAGTGATTAATGTATTAATACAAAGTAATTATTGTAGTAAGTATGATATGACTGTGCGGAAGTGTACCCAGTTTTCAGAAACGGAATCCGATTGGTGTAAAGGGCAAACTAATTGTGATGTGTGGTGCGCTGAAAAATCAGTGGTGACACAGGGTGTTCGCAAAAAAGGGAATAAAGGTGAACACATTTGTCACTTAGCATGGAGCGCTGACGCAGCCCAGGTGAGATACAGTACACAGGCTGTTTTTTTCTCTCTGGCATTTAGTAAGCTACATTCTTTGTTGTAAAAATACTCCTCATCGTACTGTCCGTAACTCACTAAAACAACACTGGAACTCGTGTCTGTGGAAATGCTTGTTTTAGAACACCTAAGCTCCGAGAAAGGTTTAACAAGCTAACACGAAGATCCAGGTCTTCTCTGTAGTCGGTAAAGTGGGCGAAATACAAAACTTGTATTATTGTTTTACTTGTTTATGTTCTAAAAGTTACCAACCCCTATAGTAATAACAGTACATCCGAACACTTAAATGAACAACGTTTCTCTTATGGTGGATTGATAACTAACCGTGACGCAAATAAATATCATTAGTATAAATGTGTTATGTGATGAAGTGAATAACCTTACCATTATCGCAAACGATTACATGTATAGAAAAAATTGCTGAACCTGTCTTGTTGAAATAAGTTCATTTAATACATAGTTCTTAGAAATAATAAAAGCTAAATAGTAGATCGAGTGAAACCAGAATGTTTATAATAGAAAAACACACATTAAAATGACATTATGCAAAGGAATCTTATTAAGATGTGTCAGTGATTTACATTATAATAATAATAATAATAGTAAACTAGATATTTATATAGCGCCTTTATCCAGGACTCTGCTCAAAGGCGCTCAGTCATATGCTCTCGGGAAGAGGAATGTTTCCAGTTTTCCTCTGAAGTTTCCCAGAGTCTCAGTGGATCGCAGATCTTCAGGGAGCTTGTTCCAGAGGTCAACACCACCCTTGGAGAATCACCGACCTCCATATGTTGCTGTTCGCGTTACTGGCACAAGCCTGATGCCAATCTTAAGACTCTACTTGGCCTGTATGGCTTGATGAGCTCCTGGATGTAGCTTGGTGCTAACCCATGGAGTGCCTTGAATACCAGAGCCAGGACTTTGAACTGTATCCGTTCATTTATTGGCAGCAAGTGCAGACCTTTTAGTACTGGAGAGATGTTGTCGAATTTCCGGGTAACCGTGATTATTCTTGCAGCAGTGTTCTGTATCCGCTGCAGTTTGATCAACTGAGTCTTAGTTATGCCATAAATTAGGCTATTGCAGTAGTCCAGCTGGGAGATGACAAAATCTTGGACTAGTGTCTTGACTGCCTCCTCAGTCAGATACTTTCGGATTTGGCTGATGTTCCTGATGTGGCAGTATGACTAACTGCAAATTTTGCTGACATGGCCTTTGAAATTCATGGCAGAATCAAAAACAATCCCTAGGTTTTTTGCAGAATCACTTGGTACAGTACTGCAGTTGCCAATAGTCAATCGTTGGTGTGACAAGGCTTAAGATTTTGCTGTTCTCGGTGTAATAATGAGTAGTTCTGTCTTGTCATCGCTGAGCTTCAGAAAATTAGCTTTCATCCAGCACCTGATGCCATCGATGCAGTTGTCACTGACTGAAAGGTGTCTGTTACGGATGATAGCACTCGTGGTCTGAAGCCAAGATACAACTGAGTGTCATCTGCATATAAGTGAAACTCTAGCTGGTGTTTCCTGGCGATATCGCCTATTGGGGTTGTATAGATGGTAGAGAGAATAGGGCCGAGTACAGATCCTTGTGGCACACCGTATGACAGCACTTGGACACGCGCAGGCTCTACAGAACAAACGTCCCATTCAGTAGCCATCACTACCGCGACTATGGAGGAAACTGCTTTAAAACATTTTGTTCGCATCTCGACTGCATTAAATGGGGCGCTTGGGTACATTTTACTTTGTTAACTGTTTAATGACACCCATCCATGCTGTGGATATATGAGAGGTCGATGGGCCAGCCTAGTGGTTAAAGTAGTAAATTGACCCAGGTTCGATTCCCCACATGGTTACAGTGTGTGAAACCCCGTTCTGGTATCTCCTGTCTGGTATCTGCTGGAATGTAGCTGATAGCGGCATAAAAATCGTACGCACATATTTGAGCTGATATGAGGGCTTCCTGTTGTTAATCAAATCCGGACCAGACAATATGTTGCTCGATATTATGAGCAACGACTACGCCGATCTACGTCTATCCACAACGTGTTGACGATACGGCTGCAATATTGCCGATGTGACGTTAAATAATACCTCACTCACTCACAACGTGTTGAGAAATCTCTCCATGAAATCAATCCACAGATCTGTATATATGCTCCCCCACCAAAACGCATAGGTGATACTGACATAGGTTAATTTCCCCATTATGATACTGATCTGTGTACATGGAACGAATGTTCATGAAATGTAATGGAGGCGGTTAGCAATATGCACATACACCTCTGAGGAATCATAATCAGAGACATTGTCTATATATGGCCGTTTTGTTTCTAGACGGTCATTGTCATGTTTTAGTTAAATGAAATAACATCGTTATGCCGCAACTCACTGCTGTAAATCGAAACATTGTCATTGGGCTCTGGAGACTGGGTAGTTTCAACCTGCAGTTGCACGTCACTTCAATTTTCACCAGAGTACCCTCAGTCATTTATGGGACCATTATCAATCAATTCTACGCAAGATCAGCCTTGAAGTAGTAGTAGACCTCAGATTACCACTGCAGCACAGAATAGGTACATTCGGGGACTTCATTTGTGAAATAGAACTCTCACAGCAACTGCATGTATGTGTCTGGCGACGTCGAAATGAATATTTTGCTCAGAATTGTGTCGCCCAGATTGGCTAATATGGTGGTGGATGTGTCATGGTGTGGGTACCATAGCACACACGCAGAAATCGAACTTTGTGTGCCTTCAGGGCAATCTAACTGTGATTTGGTACAGTGAGGAAATCTTAAAGATTCACATGGTGCTGATCATTGACTGCCAGGGGATGTAGTTCCTGCTAGATACTGCCAGCAAAGCACATATCTCTATTCAACATCTTAAGAATGAAAATATTACAGAGCTTCCATGGCCTTCGAGCATTTTTGGGATGACCTTTGCCGACGCATACGTGAACGTCAACACACGCTTCAGACGTAAGATCAACTGTCCCTGCATTGCATTGCACAAGGTCAAATTCAAACTTATTCAGTACATGCCGAGGCTGTGAAGAGCAGTTTTGGGGACTAATGGTGTCCACAACAGATATTAAAGACACCCACCTTATTGATAATTTTGTAGCTACATACATTTAATTTTTTATACTGTGTCATTTGGCTGCAACTGATCCAGAATGCATGTGTAATCTCACTTAAAGTTGGCATATTAAATTCGTAAAAAATACACCAATGCGTTTCATTTTGGCGTGGGTATATGTAAACACATAAGGAGCATCTGATACAAAAGACTTGTTTTAATCAATTTGATACAATATGCAAGGTACCTTCTCACCATCTCCATCTCCTCTTTGCTGTTCATGTACGTTATGAAACCAGAGACTGAAACAAGATTAATGGCCTATATATTTATCTTTAGTTGGACTGACATTGGCTGGTTTGTACTTTTATAGGAAAGCTATAAATCTGAAGAACTTGGACTGCAATGACTCATTTTTTTTAAACGAAAACTGCCAATACGTGCCGGTTTTGCTGAGAGTGGTAGACGTCTAAGACCTTCTTCGCTTAGAGACATCTTCCCTCATCAACCGTGATATATGTATATATATATATATATATATATATATATATATATATATATATATTTATATATATCTAGAATCCATTTCTGAAGAAGACATTTCAAGTCGTTATTGTAAAAAATTGGTCCATCGCATTCGAATGTTTTCTTCATAGTTAGATACAGTGAGAGAATACCCTATTTTCCAATAGAAATACCCGTGAAATTCCGGGTTAGAATGAACCTTCAGTAACCCATACTTGTCGTAAAAGGCGACTAACGGGATCGGGTGGTCAGGCTCGCTGGCTTCGGTTCCCAATTGCGCAGATCGATGCTCATGCTGTTAATCACTGGATTGCCTGGTCCAGACTCGATTATTTACAGACCGCCGCCATATAGCTGGAATATTGCTGACTGCAGCATAAAACTAAACTCACTCACTCACTCCAATGGAAATTTTGACTAAATCGTATCTTCACTATATTTCGTCTCATATCATATTTGGCACCGTGAAGAGCCACCTCCTCGAGGTGGGTGCTGGGAAACGCTAAGCGCTCTTCAACCCCCCGTTGTGGACCCGGGGGGTATATTTGGTCCACCAACCCGTTTGCCGTGGGTTGCGCCCCTGTGTCGGTGGAGGAAGGGATTCTGGTGGTTGAGGGCAGTGGTTCCAGGAACAGTGTATGTTTGCCCAACACACCACTTCGGCCCTAACTTCACCTAGACGGGTGGTAGAACTGGCCCGGTTCTATCAATCGGCTGGTCACGCCAAGCCCTGTGCATTGATTATATGTATTTGCACAAAATTTGATTTGGAATTGTTGAAATTTTGGTCTTGGCACCCTTTGTTCATTTACACTAATTGATTTTGTAATATGTTTATCATGAACTTTGCCTAGAGTCTTAATGCCAAGAAGGCGGTGGCTCATGGGCCAATCTGGTGGGATTTATCGTCCTTGAGGCATCGTCCTTGTTGACACTCCATGGTGGGTGGGGAGCTAGGAGGATGAATCATATATATTTTTATCATGGCATCCCCACTCAAAAAACGCTCACACGAATCTGATGATTCGTTGTCTTCAGAAGATGAAGGTCAAACAATCTTTAACAATCTTGATAATTGGCCTCGTTTTTTCTAGTTATGTGTGCTCCTGACGGTGGCTCTTTAAAATTGAATCCCTTTGCTGTATCAAAGGGCATTGAAGGTTTGGCCGGAGACGTGAAGGACATCAAAAAGTTGAAATCTGGTTCCCTGCTAATCGAGTGCAGGAAACAAATACAGTCAAATATTCTGCTCAAAACAAAGTCTTTAGCAAATGTTCCTGTGGAGGTGCCCCCTCACAGGACGCTAAATAGCAGCAAGGGCATAGTCCATGATACTGGACGTTGCCTTTCAGACATGAGCGAAATTGATATAATGACTGAACTGCACTCCCAAAGAGTAAGTCAGGTCAAACGCTTTACAGTTAAAAGGAATAACGAAGTTATCAAAACTAACACGTATCTATTCACATTTTGTCTACCAGTACACCCACAATCTCTGAAAGCAGGGTATTGCAACTTGAGGGTGGAGACTTTTATCCCCAATCCCTTAAGGTGTTACACTTGTCAGAAGTATGGTCACGGAGCCAAGTCTTGCAACAATACAGCTGCATGTCATCAATGTGCTGGAACATGCTGAGAACCTTTGCGACAAAACACCTGTATGTGTCAACTGCGCGGGTTGCCATCCTTCTTCATCCAAGGAATGTCCTTCCTGGAAGTTGCAATCAAGAATTTCGCGAGTAAAGCATGAACGAAACGTGTCATTCTTTGAAGCAAAACAGATTGTTCTTACACAAGAACAAAAGGTCCGAGTTATGCTGCCACTGTTTCTGCTTCTGTTCAGGCTTCTACATGAAAACATGTCTCATGTACTTCAGCTGGTTGCCAAACCGACTATACGTGGGCTAGGACTTCTGCCCCAACCTTGATAACTCATCCTCATCTCAGAACCAACCATCTAAATCATCTGACACAAGTGCGAAAATGACTGTGAAAAATCCATCCAAACCTAACTATGAAAACAAAAAGAATCAAAGCAACAGACCCCCAAAGGGGTCGAATAACCAGGTCCAAATTTATAATAAGTTTGGATCCCTTGAGGACATGGATGTGTCCGACCATAGCCATGGTAGGACTCATAGCCTGTCACCCTCAAGGAAGGTGAGGGGTAGATCTCCTGTTCATCCGCCGAAGAAGTAATGTCTTCACCTATAATTCAATGGAATTGTAGAGGATTTAATTTAAACGATTTACAGCTATTAAACCAATATCTTACACCTTCAGCGTTCTGCATCCAAGAAACTTATCTGAAACAAACAGATAACTTTGACTTCCGTCAGTTCAATGCATATCACTGTTTTTCTCCTTCGGGTGATAGAGCTTCTGGTGGATCATCCATCCTGGTGAGGAACACTGTCATCCATAGCTCAGTTCCACTTAAAACAAATCTTCAAGTCGTTGCAGTTCGACTTACATTACAGGTTGCTTGTACTTTATGCTCTTTGTACATTCCGCCTTCATCGGCTGTTCAACTAACCGATCTCCAAGCTCTTTATGATCAACTACCTAAACCCCGTATAATCATGGGTGATTTAAATGGCCACAACCCGCTCTGGGGTGGCACTAATACAAACACCAAAGGTTAATTACTGGAGGAATTTATTTTCAATAATGATTTATGCATTTATAATGACGGCTCAAATACGTATTTACATCCTGGCACAGGAACATATTCAGCTCTTGATTTGTCCTATTGAGTGAATTTGAATGGTCAGTCCACGACGACCTCTGTGGAAGTGACCACTTTCCCAACAATACTGAAACCTGTGAATCTATCTGATGTTCCTCCATCATCAAGATGGAATTTTAAAAAAGGCTAACTGGCCTCTGTATAACATTCTCTGTGCTAACAAACTAAAACCTGAACCTTTTAATGATATTCCTGATGCCATACAATGTTTTTCAGATGAACTAAATAACATAGCTGACGAGTGTATCCAAAAGTCCTCGGCAATTCCACACGTACGAAAACCATGGATTAAACGACGAATGCAAACAGGCAAGTAAGGCACGGAAGAAAGCTGAGCATTATTTCCGTCGCCATCCTATTGTCCACAATGTAGACAAATTTAGAATTTTAAATGCTAAAGCACGACGTACTTTCAAGCAAAATAAACGCCACTCTTGGCGAAACTGTGTATCAAAAATCAATTCGCGCACACCGATATCAAAGGTGTGGAATATGATCCCGAAAATCAAGGGTAAGGGCTCTAAATCTAGCATTCACCATATCAAAGATGGGAATCAGCTATTGCAAATAAACTTGGTGAGACGTTGGCCAAACATTCCTCCACATCTAACTATGTACCTGAATTCCAAAAATATCAAAAACAGCAAGAAAAGAAAGCTATTAATTTCAATTCGGATAATGGGGAAGATTACAACGAAACCTTTTCAATCCACGAGCTTCATACTGCTCTTGACCAGGCTCATGATACTGCTTCCGGAGCTGATAACATACATTATCAACTCCTGAAGCACTTACCAGAATCATGTTTAGAGACGCTCTTATCTATTTTTGATGATATTTGGACATCTGGAAAATTTCCTTCGTCATGGCGTGATGCTACAATTGTGCCCATCCCTAAACCTGGATGTGATCATACTGATCCTTCCAATTATAGGCCAATTTCACTAACTAGCTGCGTTTGCAAGACCATGGAACGCATGATAAATAATCGACTTGTTTGATACTTGGAAACAAATAACCTTATTACAGATATACAATGTGGTTTCTGTAAAAACAGAAGTACTGTCGATCACCTAGTGCGTTTGGAATCATTTGTTAAAAATGCTCTAATTAATAAACAACACGATGTGCCTATTTTTTTTATCTTGAAAAAGCATATGACACTACGTGGAAATAGCGCATTTTAAGAGATTTACATGGCTTCGGATTGCGAGGTCGTTTGCCTCAATTTATAGCTAACTTTTTAAATGACAGACAATTTCAAGTCCGCGTGGGTTCTACCCTGTCTGATCATTAAAATCAGGATCAGGGTGTCCCACAAGGCAGTATTTTGTCTGTCACATTGTTTAGTATCAAGATCAACAGTTTATCCAAGGTTTTAAATGATTCAATCGATGGATCACTTTTTGTGGATGATTTTAATATTTCTTGTCGCGGTAAAAATATGCATACTATTGAACGACAACTGCAGTTGTGTTTAAACAAAATTAATAAATGGTGTCTGGAAAACGGCTTTAAATTTTCTAAATCCAAAACAAATTGTATACATTTCTGCCGTAAATACAAACCGCATAAAGACCCTGAACTATCTCTAAATGGCACACCCATCAAAGTTGTTAAGGAGGCCAAGTTCTTGGGTTTAATTTTTGACTCGCACTTAACGTTTCTGCCACATATTAAATCCCTTAAAACTAAATGCCTTAAGGCACTTTACTTGTTGAAAGTTGTTTCCAACTCAAAGTGGGGAGGGGATCAAGCTACCCTCCTCCACCTATATCGATCATTGGTCCGCTTGATTCTGTCCACCACCAAGGTCTAAGACTTTGTCTTGGATCTTTTAGAACTTCTCCTGTTTTCTCTTGCCCAACGACGTATAAAATTATCTTTACAATATCTTACAAAATTATATTCTAACGAACCGAATCCTGCATTTCACTGTACCTTTAATCCTCTTTATGAGGATTTGTACAACCAGAAATCTTCTCTTGTTCCGCCACTGGGGCTCAGAATAAAGCCATTCATTACTACTGCCGGCATTGAGCTGGAGAATATAGCTCCTTCTCGCCTTCTTTCTTCTCCTCCTTGGCAATTGGTTAGGCCACAAGTTGACCTAACTCTGACAAAGTTTAAAAAATCAGAAACTAATGAATTACAATATAAACACGAGTATAATCAATGAAAAACTAAATATAATACATATAAATCCTTATTTACAGATGGGTCCAAGGATGGTGGCGCAGTGGCATGTACCACTGTCATTGGATCCAGAACAATATCTTCTAGAATACCGGATAACAGTTCTATATTTACAGCAGAAGCAAACGCCATCCTAACGGCTCTTAAATATATTCAAAGACATCCTAAACATAAACATATAATCTTTTCTGACTCTCTTTCTCGCCTTCAGGCTATTAAAAATCTATCTTGCAAACATCCTCTTTTAATTGAAATAATCGAATTATATAATGATCTGGCTACTGGCCAATGCGACATCGTCTTCTGTTGGTTACCCAGCCATGTTGGCATTTCTGGGAACACAATGGCCGATCTTGCTGCTAACGCAGCACTACACAAATCTGTGACACCTCTTCTTATCCCATGCTCTGATTACAAAGCTAGCATTAGAACCTACATCCGTGATCTGATGCAGAAGAAGTGGAACACCCAAGTAGGTATAAATAAATTACATGAAATAAAACCTTATATTGGTTACACCTACTTGGGTTGTCAATCCAGGTCATTATGCGACGATGTCGCATTGGCCACACTAGATATACTCACGAATATTTACTGAAAGGCGAAGATCCTCCGTTTTGCATCCCTTGTGATGAAAGAATCACAGTCAAGCATGTCCTGCTTGACTGTGTTGACTATTCCATCACAAGGGATAAGTATTTCAATGTCAAAACATTGAAGGATCTTTTTTATAATGATAATTATCATTTAATAGTTTAATATTTTTAAAAGAATTAGTTTTGTTGTCTGATCTGTAAATAGCTAAATATTTTATTGTTGGTAGTTTAGATTAGTAACTGAGATTGTTAGTGGCTGTACCCTCAAAGAGGGTTGAAGTAGCGTAAAATTATTATCCACCTGAGAGGGTACGTAAGTCCCAAAACTTTCAAAGTAAAACGTAAATTTATCATATTTTAAACGTAGTATCTTTGTTCTTTTAACTGCCGGCTAATTTTCCTACAATCGCCAGCGGCTGAAGGGATGGTGTAAACCCAACTAGGGTCCATGCAGGTAGCAAAAGTAATGTAAGTCCCCATGGTTCCTAGTATGGTGATCTACCTTCAGTTGTTGGCGATCTATAGCCCATGTTTTATAATGTATTGTCCTCTTTAATTTAAATGTTTTAGCTTTGCTCGTTAATTTTATTTATATCTGTGATTCTCTAGTATTTTTACTGTCCATCGTCGACAGGTTTTAATCTTCAAAATGTTTTCTCTTTATTTTGTATAAATTGTTTTCGTCACGATATGGCTGAGATATTGCCGATGTGACGTTAAATATTACCTCACTCACTCACTCACTCATATCATATTTTGACGACTGTTTTCATTGTTAAAGGCGAGGAAGATGAAGCGTGCAGGTAAACGTATTTTTTTTGCATGCGTTTGTGAAGGTATGGAATATGTTTCTGTATGTGTGTGCGCACGGATGTCTGTCCCCATGATAACATGTGTGTCTCTCATTGAAAATATACGTTACCTCTTCTGTAAATGCGGACAGGTATATACCGTTTTACGAAATGTTCTTTATTTCTTCTTAAACGGAGTATATTTTAACACGAATAAAGAGTACCCACTATATCGGCATGTTGCCGATGCAATGTAAAATGATCTCACTCTAATTCATGCATTGACCTCACGTTGAGATTTGTCAAACGGCAGTGAACTTGTTCATGTGTACGTTTGCTTATTTTTAAACCGCTTTACCATATTTAGTTGATTATGACACACATTTGTATTCAGTGACTGAACATTGTTGTATGCTGCATTTAGCAACATGGCGATGGCGGACACAGACGTGAGCTCCACACATTCAACCCATGTAGACAATCGTGCCTGTGCATTTGGCATGTCGAGGGAAACCATCAACCATTAGGCAACACCGAGAAATCTTTTAAATACAGACGAACTCCATTTAACCGGTCCCCACCTGGAGAACTGTACAGTTGAATGGAGGCTAAGTGCGCTGAAATATATATTCCAGAGAAAGAGGCCATTAATGATTATCGTTCAAACTACCGAGTTCAGACGAACGCGGCATCGCTGAATTTGCCATACTGTTCAAAGTGGTGATAAACACCTTCTCGTCCACGTCTCCATGGCACATGAATGCACAGTATAATTACTACAAATCTTATATTGTTGGTAAATGGGAGTGAAAATATCAACCATTGACACACGGTCAAATAGCCTGCCATAGCCAACAGAGAATAATGCAAATCCCAAACTCGTGCATTAGTCTGAGGGCACCCGTGAAGAGCCACCTCCTCGTGGTGGGCGCTGGTAACGCTAAGAGCTCTTCAACCCCCCGTT
Organism: Haliotis rubra; assembly: GCF_003918875.1. Taxonomy (NCBI): domain Eukaryota; kingdom Metazoa; phylum Mollusca; class Gastropoda; order Lepetellida; family Haliotidae; genus Haliotis; species Haliotis rubra. Next base: position 1,456,741 of record NW_025766148.1, on the reverse strand, counting down.
GTGGACCCGGGGGTATATTTGGTCCACCAACCCGTTTGCCGTGGGTTGCGCCCCTGTGTCGGTGGAGGAAGGGATTCTGGTGGTTGAGGGCACTGGTTCCAGGAACAGTGTTCCTTTGCCCAACACACCACTTCGGCCCTGACTTCACCTAGACGGGTGGTTGAATGGGCCCGGTTCAACCAATCGGCTGGTCATGCCGAGCCCTGAGCACTCTATTTTCATTGCTCTATCACTTTTTGGTTGTTCTTTTTTATACATATTGTTAAACGTTTTGTGCTTGTAAGTTTATTATTATACACTGCTTTCTGAAACGTCTGAAAAGTAGAAATTTGCCTAGATGCTGGTGCCAGAAGGCGATGGCTCAAGGGCCAATCTGGTGGAAAAATTAATCTTTTAGTTTGTCTGCTTGAGTATATCATCCGATAAATCCTTGGTGCTACAAGTTGGAGACCCACTTGTTGTTAGCACTGTCCTTGTGATACTCCGTGGTGGGTGGGGAGCTCTGATGATGAACCATTAAAAACTAACCATGACATACGAAACCCCCCTTAAAAAAACCAAAACGTCCACTCGAAACTGATCCTGTTGATACCACAGACTGTCCCTATCGATTGAGTATTGGCCACGTTTCCTTGTGATTTGGAATCTTGACAAGACACCGTTAAAGTTGAACCCTTTCGCAGTATTTAAGAGTATTCAAGGTATTGCTGGGGATGTCAAGAACATTAAACGGCTTACGTTCGGGTGCGCTGCTAGCTGAGTGCGGGAAAAAGCAACAACCCGGTGAGCACTGAATCGTTCGTGGGCATTCCGGTCACGGTCTCTGCTCACAAAACTTTGAACACAAGTAAAGGTATCGTCAGAGATCGTGATCGATTGTTTGCTGATATGTCCGAACTTGACATAGTATCAGTGATGAAAGATCAAGGTGTGCTTTATGTACAGCGGTTTTCAACTCGAAAAAACATTGAAACTTTCAAAACAAATACCTATCTGTTTTCCTTTTCGTCTCCAAATGCTCCCAAATCACTGAAGGCAGGTTACTGTAACATCCAAGTTGACACCAATATCCCCAACCCGCTCAGGTGGTTTAAATGCCAGAAATATGGACACGGTGTAAATACTTGCACATTGTCTTTTGTGTGTGCTCACTGTGTTTCGTGTTCTTGCTTTCATGCACGTCGCGCAGGCATACACAGATTAGAGCAGACAAAACATACATTGTTAACTGATTCATCTAAAAGCACCGGTGTTTCTGCTGATCTTATCTCATTTGAAGATATGGGAGACTCCAGGAGAAACATGCAACTATTCGCTGTCATGCAACTGTGCCAGAAGAAGAGATGAAGGGATGCCACTTGTGGAGAAAGGTAAACCTTTCATATGCACAAGGACTATCGAAAGTAAAGCTGAAATAGACTCAAATATTCAAGGAAAATGGAAAATAATGTTCACGAGCATTAAAATAAACTAGACAAAAACTTCCAATGATCATGATAAAAAATCTTAAATTAAAGTAGGGTTCCGGGTCTAGTCACAATCTGTGCAAAGGGAAGTCAGTTGATCCAGCCCAGTAAGACATTGCACCAGGCAACTGTTTTGTTACTGAATTGTCACACTTGTGTCTTTGTTACATGCAACCCTGAACGTTTGTTACTGCATACATTACTGTTTTGGGTCTTTTGGGGGGGTTGGGGGTTATTGCACCATTTGTACGTATCGAACGAAACCTTTTGAATATTCATAAGTCATTTCCGCTGAAAGACCGAATAGTCATATAGACTACTAGTATGTCAAAAATTACGACATATTCCTTAAAAGTTATCAAACAGTGATGACGTCAGGTGTTCTCAAGAAACCGAAAAGCATCAAGAAACGATGAATTTCGCTACCAGATCGATCAAAACCTGTGTCTGTTCAGACCATCGGTTGCTTGGAAAAGGCTTGTGTCAACTGCGTACTGCGTCATACAACCTTGACCGCAATACTTTGTAATCGTAAATCAGATTTATTGCATATTCAGGGAAGGCTGGACACGTATTACTGCCGTGCCAGAATCAGGAAAAGTGCAAATCACTGTTATTGTAAACCAGTTTACAATCCGTGGTGCTTATAAACAAGCGAGTGTCAGGTTCAGTGGTGTTTCATGTGTGTTTTGAATCATTACAAGTGCACTATTGAAACTGTGCTTCGTGTAAGTCTGTCTGTGGTCATCCAATATATACCGTGCTCAATGTACTGAAGCCAAATATGAGCTAACAATGGCGAAACAGACCCTTTTCAACGTCGTTTATCAAGTCCTCGTTCCCGTTCAGACAATCAGTGACTTTCAAGAATTCACCTGCAGATGTTTTTATTCAAACAGATCAGGAAAAAACAAACTAGGGCACAACTCGCAGAAAGCGTATGCAGGAATTGTTCAGAACATGCCCAATATGTATAGGAAAGTCATAACCCAATATATAATACAGAATTTGAATGACACTGATAATGGTTATGAACGAAACTGATATTTATTGCTGTGCAACATTGTTCTATGAAATAAATTGAATGACATTTCAACAAGAAATGCATCAGTGACAAAAATGATGTCAGCTGCAAGTCCCTACTTTGGCTTGTACAATACGCTCCCGATTCTGTTTCAGGTGAACAGTTGATTAGCCTTTGCCTATATCTGCGATGGGTGTCCAATCAGGATACGCTCATCATTCCGCGGAAACCTGGTATCACCCGCATTAGATTTATGAACACATGCGCATTGCATGATGTCAATTGGTGGATTCTCTGTTCCTAATTAGAGTACAGACCTCGTTTATCCGAACACTTTGGTTTTTTATTGAATTGTTCGTACAAACGAATCATTCGGATATCTGAATCAGGACCTAGACCTAGGCGGTCGGCTACACGTGAAAACAAAACAACTAAAAATGTCCGTATGATCCCTGCAGCCATTGACTGAATGTGTGCGGTTGTGTTGGGTGGCAGGAAATGGACAGTCACGCTGGTCAGTTTCAGATTTTTACAGTTGTGACTAGCCGCATTGTCACAAGCAAAATGACTCGCTTTCCACGTGACCTGATCTGTCAATCAAAAGACAGCAGCCAATCACGAAACAGCTCTGCTGTCATCCACGCCTTTGTGTTGTTTCTATATCTAGCATATATCTCAGGATTGAAATTGTTATCAAAACATCTAGGCCTACGGGATTTGCCAATAACAAAAGGTTTGATTTTTACAGTTCCAGTTGAATAAGCACGCAATGCTACAGTGATCCTTTCCTTTGATCGCTTAGTTCCACTTACAGGTTGTGACGCCAATGTGTGATTAGATCCCAGTTTATAGAACAGTCCAGTTTCGTCAATGTTGAATATGTCTTCTGGGTCATATTCGTGGAGCACACTTTTCAATTCCTCTCGGCCTTTTACAACAGATTATTTGTCGACACTAGCATCATGTCCTAAATTGCTGGAAAATTGCTGGAGTGCGGTGTTTAACATGGAAACAAACAAACAAAGAAACAAGCAAACACATCCTCATGATATAGTCGGAATTGTACAATCAACTCTGCTATTAGCAACGATTTTTTGTCAGTGTTATGTCTGCACAATTGTTTACAAATCACCACTAATTAGAGATGACATCGGATGTGCGGTGAAAGGTGTGCGTATCCTGCTCCGGCGGTGTCATCCATCACAAACACATGCAAAGACACGTAACTTACACACCTGTGAAAACAACACTACGGGAAGATAATGGTGAGTACCTCCTAAGACAAATTATTCATAATATTCATTGTATCAGCCGAAGCAAATTCTATTTAGCCTGAATGACACCAGGTAAGCGTGTATTGTCAAACCGGAAAGAATTCGCACAAAAATATGGTTGTTGTCGTCCGTTGTACGGCAGTAGATCTGTCTTTTGACGATAGCTTGTCAAAACAGACACAAACCAAGCGATTATCAAACTTTACAGTGGCATGTTCGCCCTTTTATTGACTTTGGAAAAGGCTTGCACGCATAAAAAATCCCAAGATGGTCATGAACGGAGATGTCATTTTCTGCATGGGACCTACTTAAACTGTGTTAATAGTTCCCTCTCACCACCTTGGAGGCCAACCAATATATTTTGTACGTTTGGACTGAAAACATGTACTGAAGTTAACCTGAACAGAGTACAATTAATATCGTCCACTATACCATGGTTACATACACCATACCGGTATATAGTAAGTGTATGAGTATTCTAGTTATATCCCCGTCTGCTAGCTTCGAGCAGTATTTCAAGGCTTCACAACACCAGTTCACCTTGATGGCAGAGGAAAGCTGAGATGAAAGCGATACAGGCATGATACGTCTACCGCATTGGAGGATACTACAAGCACGGTTACTATGCTGAAGAACTTCGGTGCCCTAAAACGAATAAAATGCACATTTGCATTCATCCTGAAATAAATGAACCATACAGTTTGCATTATTTACTAGCTAACTATTTGTCTTTTGACGCGAAGGAGCATACATGAACTCTCCAACACTAATGTCCCTTCTTTTTGCATTTAAATTCGTGACATCGGGTAATTGATCAACCCGCTGTTCTCTCATTCAGCCACTGTTTTAAGGTTTACAACCAATTGCTCTCTGTTGAAAATTGATTGCTTAAATAACACATTTGCTTTCAGTCAATTTCTGGCTTTTTTTAATATAACCCATTCGTTACATCTACAAACGTCTCGGTTTGTTTTGACATTGTTATCGTACTTATCAACTGGGATAATATTTTGACAATGCACAGTTTCTTTATATGGCTAGTATATTATAAAACTAAAACTTGATTGGAAAAAGCCATCAGTTCAGTTTAATGTCTTGATTGTTGTTCTTAATTCTTCATTAGAGCGGTATTTCGTTATTTTAGGGGCGGTGGGGTAGCCTAGTGGTTAAAGCGTTGGGTCGTCACACCGAAGACCCGGGTTCGAATCCCCACAAGGGTACAATGTGTGGAGCCCATTTCTGGTGTGCCCCGCCGTGATGTTGCTGGAATATTGCTAAAAGCGGCGTAACACCAAACTCAGTCAGTCAGTCAGTCGTTATTTTAGAAAATTCGGTGATTGATGCTCTCATCATCCAGGTCATTGAATCAAAGTAGTATAAAGAGGACTGTGTTCCTACTGTTGTGGGAAACACGTATACCCGTTAACAGGAAACGAAATATAACTATATGTACGTGTGAATTGGCTAAAACCACATGTTTGATTATGAGTGAGTGAGTGAGTTGAGTTTTACGCCGCACTCAGCAATATTCCAGCTATATGGCGGCGGTCTGTAAAGTTTGATTATGACTCAAGGAAGGTTGTTGATCTGAAACGTCGTACATGTACACAATAAAAGGTTCATTGAATTCAGAGTAATGCTCAGTTTCTGTCGATGGCAACAGGTCAGTTAATCTTTGTTCACGTTTAAAATGTTTGTTCACCAAGAATCAGAAGTCACTGTTCATTAAGTGCAAGTCTTACAATTTCGACGGCATGATTTCGAATGTCCAAATTTTACAAACAACTTTGATGAAGAGATTTCCTATTATATGTTCAGAACTACGTAAAGGTATTTACATGTGTTGTATATTTATTCTTTCAGGAACAATGTATGTTTTATTCAGCTCTGCCGTGTTGAAAAAACCCAGCTACAAGGTGGGAGGCACGACTCATCACAACTGTGCCAGACAATCAAGTGATCAATATTACTAGTATTACACCATCAGGATGAAATAGCAGTCAAGTCAACATACAGGTTTTCAGAAGCGGAATCCGTTTGGTGTAAAGGTCAGAGTAAATGATATTTGCGCTGAAAATCAGGGGTGCACCGGGTATTTGCAAACAAGGGATAAAGGGTACACACAGAGTTAATTTCGTGGCCCAGATGAGCTACAGGGCCCAGGCTTTTTTGTTTCTATTATTTAGTTAGCCAAATTCTTTGTGGTAAAAATGCATACCTCCATGTCTTTGACGTTAACGAGGTTCAGCATCGGTATCTACTCCGCATCGTACTGTCAGTAACAACACTGAAAAGCTTGTTTTAGAACACCTGAGAACTTGTGTTGGCAGAACGTTTATCTGAGCATCTTAAGCTCTGTGAAAGGTTTAACGAGCTAACACAATGATCCAAGTCGTCTCTGTGGTTGGTAATGTGGTGAATCGCTGAATGCGATTATTGTTTTACTGGCTTGTCTTCTAATAATTAACAGCCCTCGAAGTAATAAACACTACATCCGATTCACTTAACGTAAAGCGTTTCTCTTATGGTTAACTGACTGACCGTGTTCCTGAAAGGAAACGACCAGACATATAAATATCATTGGTATAAATGCGTTATGTGATGAAGTGAATAATCTCACTATTATCACAATTGATTGCATAAATAAAACAGACCTTCTAATCGTCCTTGTTAAATATAAGTTCATTAAATGCGTGGTTATCAGTAATCGTAAATACCTAAATAGTAGTGAGTGAGTGAGTTTGGTTTTACGCCGCTTTTAGCAATATTCCAGCAATATCACGGTGGGGGACACCAGAAATGAGCTTCACATAATGTACCCATATGGGATTCGAACCCGGGTCTTCGGCGTGACGAGCGAACGCTTTAACCACTAGGCTACGCCACCGCCCCACCTAAATACTAGATCGAGTGAAACCAGAATGTTAATAATGCAAAAATACCAGTGACATTATGCACCTAAATCTCTGATGTGCTGGAAATGTATATTTGTATACACCTGGATAGATACAGGTCCTACAAATGACTGAGTGAGTGAGTTAAAATTTCAAGTCACATCGGCAATATTTCAGACATATTGTGACTAAATCAAGTTTTAGTTTTATAATATACTAGCCACATAAAGAAACTGTGCATTGTCAAAATATTATCCTAGTTGATAAGTACGATAACAATGTCAAAGGTACATATAAACTTTAATGGAGGGATCATGAGACCATAACACGTCGGGAGAATTTGAACTGAAAAGTCAATCACAATGACGTCACGAGTCTACAAGCGGGACAGGGGTCAAACGACCATGTCACAAGCTCAATAACGGGTATGTCCACCATCGGCATTGAGAACAGCAGTGCATCGACGACGCATAGAGCCTATCAAACGTGCAAGGAAGGCTTGTGGGATGTCACGCCAGATTCTCTCAAGTTCTGTTGCAAGGTCAAGGACGTTATCTGGCGGATGAGGAAGACGGCGTAGACGTCGATCCATCTCGTCCCAAACATGCTCTATCGGGGAGAGATCCGGTGAATTTGCAGGCCAAGGCAGTAAGTCAACGTTGTGGTGTTGCAAGAAATCCATAGCAACCCTTGCCGTATGAGGGCGGGCATTGTCCTGTTGGAATGTTAACCCAGGGCCATGACGTTGCAGAAAAGGAATTGCCACAGGTCGAAGAATCTGATCCCTGTAGCCCACACCAGTTAAGTTGCCCTGAACAATCACCAAAGGAGTTCTTTGGCGTGCTGTTATTCCACCCCAAATCATCACGGAACCACCACCAAAGCGATTCCTCTCCAAGACACAGGCCTGTGCATAACGTGCTCCCACGCGTCTATACGCACGTTGACGTCCATCACTATGGGAAATGTTAAACCTGGACTCATCTGTAAAAACAACATTTCTCCACCAAAACAAGGGTCTGCGGACATGATTCGGCACCACATTCGGCGAGCTTGTCGATGACGTTGTGTCAGGATAAGCCGTATGGCGGGACGTCGTGGTCTGATCCCGTGATGACGTAAACGTTGTCGAACTGTGTTGGGGTGGATACGGCGAAGTACTGGGGTGGTTCGGGCAGTCATCACTGCAGTCTGAAACCTGTGGCGAAGATGGGTCACCCTTATCCATCTGTCCTGTCTTGGCGTTGTTACACGTGGACGTCCAGAACGTGGCCGATCGATGACGTCATTTGTGTTCTGGTAGCGTCTCATCAGTGCAGAAATGGTGTTCCGGTGGCAGTGGAAATGTGCAGCCACTTGTCGTTGAGACTTTCCCCCAAGGACCATCCCAATGGCCTCATGACATTGTGCAGACGTGAGCCTTGGCATGCTATGCGTTTCAATAGCCGTTTAATTTTTGGAACGATCGCAAGGGCAGGGGTTGAGCTTTCCAAAGTGACAGTATTGTGTGGCATTCATTTGCTCTGTTTCTCTTTCCCGGAATGCACGTGCAACAACGTATTGCACGTCTCAAGGACGAACCCACTGACGTCACGGAACGTGGCACGTGCATGCATGTTGGATACATGTCACTAATCTCTGAGTTTAAATCCTTATGTGTCTACACAGGTTTGATAAATTTAGATTTTAAATTTTTGTATGCACAGTTTCTTTATATGCCTAGTATATTTCAAAGTAAATTATAAGCATCTGTCAATGAAGGACAGTAAAACAATTAGATTATCACAGATACAAATTTAAAACTGGTAATCAAATCTAAAACAGTTCAGCTATTGAAGACGATACAATATAAACACAGGCTGTAGATCACAAATAAGTGTAGCGACATCCCCATACTGGGGACGATGGGGACTTACAGTGCCTTTGCTACCTGCATGGACCCCAGCTGGATTTACACCATTGAGGTCCTACAAAACAAACATCCCTTTCAGCAGGTGTCACAGCCGTGTCTGTCGAGGAAACCACATTAAAAACATTTTGTACGCATCCCGATCACGTTAAACAAGGCGACTGTGTACATCATATGATACCCATGTTTATTAACGATACTCATCAAAAGTCCAGCTATACATATATGTATGAAGGGGCGATGGGGTGGCCAAAGCGGTTAAAGAGGTAGGTAGTCCCGGGTTCGATTACACACATAGTTACAATGTGTGAACCCCATTTTTGCTGTTTCACGTCATGATGTTGCTGGGATGTAGCTGAAAGTGACGTGTAAAATCATACTGTCTCACTCGACCCATGGTCCCTAGTATGGCGATCTACCCTCAGTTGCTGGCAATCTATAGCCTGTTTTATGTTGTACTGTCTTCGTAAGTACAATAGTTTCAGTTTTACAAGGTAGTTTTAAACACCACCTGTGATGCTCTAGTTATTTTACATTCCTTCGATGACTGGTTGTTTAACAACTTGTATTTATTGTATATGCAAAACCTTTCTCGTCACCGCATGGCTGAAATATTGCCGAGGTGACGTTAAATTGTCCCTCACACACTCACCCACTAACTCACTCACTCGAGCTATTTGGGGACAGCCTGTATTTAATCGGTCCGGACCAGGCAACGCTTGGGCGATATGTGGGTGTTGTATTTACAATATAGCAATGGTAACAAAGTATTTGTTCTATATTTACAATGTATATTGGCAATGAGCATATACTGAAAAGCACTGCCATGTTCAACAAAGAAATCCTTAATGAGCTGATGCTTTCTGAAATGGGCATTTTGTGAGCAAAGTACTAATTTTAGTACGTTTTGGGATGAGTCTCATCCGGGATTTGAACCCACTATCTCAGAGTGAGGCAGCTGATCTCCATCACACAATGTCAGCGTTCTAACCCACTCAGCTATCTTTGTGCCATTCTATGAGCATATGGGCTCGACATGTGTTGCATTCGACCGTTTGTTTCCTAAGAGGCATGCTGTATCCATCTCTGTCCTGACAATTCCTGGATGGTTATGTGGTGTAGGTGCACTCAGATAAACTTCATATAACCTCTGAAGATCCCCCCATGTACAAGTTCTTCGGCCAACACAAAGGTGAGGTAAGGTGAAATTGGGTTTAACGTTGTGCTTGAGAATATGTCGCTCATATGACGACGTGCGTGCGTGTGTATGTGTATGTGCGGCTGCTTGTACTAGCCCAAACTTAAGCTCGTTTTATAGTGCTAGCCCACTGAGATACCATGCTGCAGTGAAGCATGAATACCCCACTCAGACACATTATACTGACTCCGAGCCGACCAGTCCTTGTTGTACCCATTAATGCCGAGCGCCAGGCAGGGACCAACAAGTACCATATTTTAACGTCTTTTTTGGTATAACGCAGTCGGGGATCGAACCCACGACCTTCCGCTTTCCGGGCTGACGCTCTAACCACTTCACCACGGAGGCGGTCGCCAACACAAAGCCTCGTCACTCTGAAACCAGATATGAACATGATAGACATTGTCTCGTGACAGCAACATATTGGTGATACGTGTGACAGATTAACACCAGAGAATAATCAAGTTTGTCTCGCGTGTTCACTACATTACTGCCAGACAATCATGATTCAGAACATTACTTTTGCTATTTTCACGAAACCCAGTGTCATCACTGATTTCTTATTGATCCATTCTTATTATGTCGTTCCCTGTCTTGCAATCTGGGTCCAATGGTGTCTGCAAATGATCGCGCTTATTATTCTCTTGTGCTGATGTATTATATTGAGACTGGCCTGAGTTGTTGCCTTTCATGTTTTCAAGTTACCGTTCCTGGAGACAGTGATATGTAAAACGTGCGGCACACAGTTGTTCATTGACACATAAATCTGTTCATTCGGACTTCGGCAATAGTTTTGTTACTCTGTTACCCAGGGTCAAATAACCCGTGTCTGCATGAGGACTTATCTTTTAATTATAGGACATTTATATAGCGCACATACCCACGCAACTAGTGCATGCTCAAGGCGCTGGTATTGTTTCCCTCGTTCATTGGATGTCAATCTCAACGGCGCATTGTATTGTCAATCTCAACTACCTGGGGAGTATACACTCTTGCAGCCACTAGGCGCACCGATTTATTGTGGCTTTCCCATCCTTACAAGGTACCCATTCACAGCTGGGTGGACTGGGACGCATAGTCACAGTACTTTGTCCAAGTTCACTTCACCTTACTGTACCCGCAACTAGGTGTTTGCACGTATTCATGTGGTCACCATCTGGTCATATACCAACGGATTAGTGGGTTCTTTTCATTGCACAGGGTTGTGTACTGTACACTACGGGTTGTGACAACACTGAGAGAGTCTGCACACAATGTTGACTCCAAGGTGTTTACTCCCGGTCACATTTGAGTGAGTAAGTGAGTTAATATTTAACATCGGCAATATCTCAGTCATATCGTGACGAAAACAATTTATACAATAAAAAGTGAAATATTTTGAAGATTAAAACCTGTCGACGATGGACAGTAAAAATACTAGATAATCACAGATATAATATAAAACTAGCGAACAAAGCTAAAACATTCCAATTGAAGAAGACAATACAATATAATTGGGGCTATAGATCGCCAACAACTGAAGGTAGATCATCGGTCACATTTGGGCTCGATCCCGTCACCTCAACCTCGCTGGATCACTAGCCTGGCGCCTTAGCCAGCTGGCCCACCGCGCCCCTACAGATAATTACAGATAGAACGTTGCCTGTGCTCACACCATTTACTTATTCTAACTGTTTAATATCATGAGAAAACTTGAAGATGGGTGGGAATATCTTGCAGTATTTCATTTCAGTTATTGTATGATACAGAAGTTATGACCACTACTGATTTTGAAGGACGATAGGGGTAAAATGGCTCTATTTTGACAATCATTCACTTGACGATACAGACCTCATATAAGTCCGATAAGGGGAAGCCTGTTCAACTCCTATTAAGATGTTTGGCCAAGTTCAGCCAACCTGGTCAAAGAACTACGACGCTGTTGTACACGTCTCCCTGCGATGTCGCTAGGTGTTTCACGGGGAAATGGCCTGAACTCGTTGTGGAATCTACACAATAGGGATGACCATGAATGGCATAAAGGAGAAAATGTATCATGCATCATAGTGGTGGCTGAGCAGGTTAGGCGGCTGACTTTGTGTGCTGGCGATTAGGTGCCTGATTCTGAGGGTGTGGGTTCGAATCCCGCAAGGGACTCAACCGAACAAAAGTACTAGAATCTGTACTTTACTAAGAAAACGTAATCCCAAATATAACATATGTAACATTGGACCACTAAATGGCATTGTGTACTCATAGCTTTCGGTCGTGGGAGCCGTGCCAATTTACATTTATCAGAGGGGTACACAAAGTCTGAAATCCAGACTACCAGTTGTCCGACTTCCATTTTGTGGACGCCACGGTGGCTGAACAGGTTAAGCGGCTGACTTTGTGTGCTGGTGCTTAGGTGCCTCATTCTGACGGTGTGGGTTCGAATCCCGGGTGGACCCAACCCAACAAAAAGTACTAGAATATGTAATTTATTAATAAAGTGTACTCCCAAATATAACATATGTTACATTTGACCACTTTCTACATGGCATTGTGTATTCTGGATCATACCTATTTACGATTTTCCAAATTCCATTCACTTGTTGCATATCCGTTACTCTATCATTGTTCAATTAGAAATAATGTTTGTCTATACTGTAGTTGTATTTATAGAAATACACTCCAACGTCTCGAGAAAGGTATGACTTCTTTGTCACAAGTTCGGATTGACTTTACAAGTATTATACACAGAAGTGGTATTCAGGCAAATAGTGACTGATCAATGAAGTCACTTCCTTGTGCAGCACGCGAACATGACAGTACTACATTCTGCGACGTCAACAGTTATGCTCAGTCTTGGAAGTATTCTTTATATTAAATGACACTATTCGATATCAAACGTGGGCGAGTTTTATGCACACATTACCTTCCTTTGTCGCCACGATGTAAGTCGTCAAATATGTTCTTCGAGTGGAAAAACACCTCCTACTCAAAAATAAGATATTTAGTTTCATAATTGTAAATACGTGGGAGTTTACCGTCTAAAAGACTACCATGACTTAGACAATTATTTCACCATTGTTACTGGATTATAAAGATCCAGTGATTCATACCTTTTTTATCATTTCAAAGGTGGAAATTGTAAGCAATGCAGAAGTTAATCCAGAAATAACAAAGTTGTGTGATCTTGATCACAAGAGGTATCGTGTGAATGTGGGATTATAATGAGGTTGACGCGGTTGTTAGGAATCCGATCTCGCATGGACACCCTATTTTATGGAACGGGTTATTCCCACTTGTCCGGCAGGATGAGGGGATTAAGAGTTAAGGGTGAATGGTTGTGCAAACTTTGTTGATCCCTATGAAAAAAGGTCCCCCCTCGTCCAGCCGGCTAGGGGATTAGTGACACCGCTCACCATATCCGGCAAGCGGATATGGCTGCAGTGTTTATCCTACCAACATGATGAGGTGAATATGGTTCACATGTCATGATTTTGACACCTAGTGAACATACTACTTGTGTTTAATTTACACAAAAGTAAATTATATAGAATAAATTAAATTGGTGTGTATAATCAGGATACGTATAAAAGGGACACGTTCATGTCAACTGTCATTGCAAAATGGCAAACGCTCAGGTCAACATTCTGCGTTAAGTCCAGAAGAAGAGACACTGTCCACTGGAAGTGCTGCACAAAAGACTGCACCTCTACCATCAACACCAAGAACAATCTTGTCAGCAGCTACAGAGACAACCACAACGTCAACGGAGACAAATGTTTTATGGAATATCTCGATGTAGTGTCGCATTTAACCGGGTACTAGTGATCTAGAATTAATGTACAAATGTATTGTATGCAACATGTGCAATAATTGCATGTAACTGTGTATTTATAAGTGCTATGCAATATGAAAAAGGAATGAAGATATGTGCAATAGATGTATGCATGTAAAAGTGCTCATGAAATGTGCAAAATAATTGTTTAACTGTGTGAGATTTTTTTCCTTTTTGTACTTAAAGTCATCATTAAATATTGGGTAACCCAATATTCTCTGACCGGCTTGGGTGACCAAATATCACAGACCGACAGGGGAGCAAAAAATGAAGTTCACCTTTTGTTCTCAGGGATAATCCCTCCACTGATCTAGAACCTTTAAACAATAGGTGCCGGACAGTGGGAAGACTCCTTATGGAACATGCCGATACAGTGTAACTAAAGGTATAACTTTGAACCGGACGATTTTAGTAGGGTTGAGTGAGTGAAATTGTTTCAACGAACAGAGTTCCAGTTATGTCACATCGTGTCAGTTGGATGTTGAAGCTAAGGATGCATGTCTCAGATATTTACCAATTTGGTGAAGCCAAATCATTACCATCCGATCTTGGAGCCTCTTTTAGTCAAGATCTGACAAAATCTCTGAAAATGTTACGTCAGGATAGGGTTTTAATTAGCAAACGGCTTATGTACTTCCTTGCAGCGACAGGCAAAACATTTGAAGTGGTTTATCCGAAATCCGAACAGTTATTTCCCATCACGACTTTAGACTACAGAGTTATGAAATCAAGTTCATATAAAGTTCATCTATATAAGCTGAACTTATTACTGAACTGAATTTTTCGTTAAATTCTCAAATCTTGCATGTGTTTTTTTTATATTTAGGTGCCTCTTGCATCAAACAATACATTGATGTTGAGTGAGTGAGTGAGTATGGTTCTACGCCGCTTTTAGCAATATTCCAGCAATATTACGGTGGGGGACACCAGAAATTAGCTTCACATATGGTACCCATGTCGTGAATCGAACCCGGGTCTTCGGCGTGACGAGCCAACGCTTTAACCACTAGGCTACCCCACCGCCACCGTTCATGTAGAGCCTTCCAATACTGTGAATAAACATTGCATGACTTCAGACTTTGCGTACACGCAGAATTCGTGGGAATCAAACAAGAATTGCTTTGAACATCACAACAATATGGATATTGTTCAAAAGTCGGATCCGAGAAAAACACTGATTGTCAATGGCGTTTTGGAGGATCTATGGCTTAGTGACTTGACTGGGTCGTAGGTGCCACATAGATGTATCTACATGAATGTGAAATCGATTATCTCCAAGAGTAACTGACATGAAACAAAGGGAAAAAAACATAACGAAGGTCTATATCATTTTACGGGAAAAAAACGAAGCCAGCTCTTTTTGAGTCAAGATATTTCAAACCAAATGTCAGAGGGTGATTTTTCATGAGAGATAATAATATACATTTGGATTTAGTCATCCCCAGATGTGGACAGGTAGTGATTTTCTTTCACATTTCTGCATATGTTACACGCGAACTAAGTCCGCGTATTGTGATTGTACAGATTGTTTCAAACTACCAGAACACCATTTTCTCCCATTACATTACCGAATCGATATTCACTGTGTAAAAATGATTCCCGTCCCTGTGGCATAGTAAACGTCAAAGAATGTTTAATGTGTCAATATGTCAGTCACATTTGGTATACGTTATTGTTCATGATTGGTTGAGCAAGATAATTTAACATCTCCGAATGTGGTTATTATCTTTAGAGGCGTTATTTCAAAGCTGTTGCTGAAGCGTTTATTATGTACAGTATGTCAAATGTTATCGATACTGCCATTATGAAACGCTGTGTGAATTCGATTTTCAGTTCAGTTTGCAACAGTATGCTGACTTTTCTTAGCATTGCGATGTGTAGATCATCTGCTTTTCGCATCATATATTGATGGTATTACTAGTAATTGAAAATCATTTTAATAGTCACAAGCAAACAATTACATTCCAGTGAAGTAAGTGACACTTACTTATGGTGTTTTGACGATGATGAATTGTTTTCAATGGAGGTAAGGAGAACATTTTGCACACAACAGTTGCATTTACAATGTAACATGGTTATTAAGTCTTGGTCATATTCTGTACAAAGAAACAAAGATGCAACCTTCAAGGGAATGTATTATACTATTATCATATAACATCTAAATTGGTGATAAACATCTAATTCTATGACCAGTGATAATGCTAATGGGCAGTTTATCAACACCAGAAACGTGCTCATGGGATCCACCGAAATTATAAGCGTCTAGAAATTCCTCGTTAAGTGGCATTGACATGATATCTGTATGTCTGAAGAATCTTCCAACACAGTGGTAATTCAACTCGCTCTCTTTATAATCTGTTGACGTTTTCGTCTTGATAATGTGATGTTATATGTAATCAATTGGTTCTTCGTCGTGACTGCCTGTGTCTAGATATCCTAATTCCAAACATCCAATTCCAGATATAGAAAAACGATGTAATACCTTCTAGTAAACCTCCAATCATTTATTGGACAGGTCTGTTTGTGAAATGCTTGTCTGCGCACAATCCATTTACAGCTTATTCCGACCATCGCCGTGCTAGTCCGTTAGAACAACGATCCATTTCTCAATGTTTGCAATGAATCTTAGCCCTTAATGCAATGTCCCCACACGAAAGACAGCATTGGTAGGGTATTAAGTTATAAATCGGCCTGACACTATCATTTTTCACCTCAAGGTACATGTCCCAAATGTACAAAACTATACTTATGATTCACAATTATACTGCTACAAGATGCATTTTATACAAAATCATGATTATTTACACTGGCAAGAATAGCTGATCTTCAAGCAAACGTCCTCACCAGAACCCACACGTGTTAAATATCAAATGTTCTGCAGAGTAGCATGCCGTGAAAGTGTCAGGATCCTATAATTTGCCTTTTTCCGTGAGTAAAGTACACGACTTACGTTTCTTCGGATTTCTTTGGTTAAAAGGGTGGTTTTCACTTTAAACCATTTCCATTTTAACCTACTTAAGAATATAATAAAGAACGTCTTCAACGTACTGTCAGGTAAAAGTACGGTATTGTAATTAAATATAAATACATCGCCTCTTTGAACTGTATGTGAAAAGACGATTAAGTTAACCTATAAAGCTTGCTACATGTATCTTACACAAAGCCATGGTGAAGAAGAACGTCCAGCTACTTAAATTCCAAATTAACTCGTTCCAATCTCGCTCATGGTATCTACATATATATGTTGGATACTCATTACAAATCTTATACTGTAGATAATTAGGAGTCAAAATAGCAACCAAATGCCAAACAGTGTTGGCTGTTTTCCTTTGATGTTTGTTGTTGTTTAACTCCGTACGCAGAAATATTCCAGCTATATGGCGGAGTCTGAATATGATCGAGTTTGGACAATCCAGTGATCAAAAGCATGATCATCAATCTACACAATTGGAATGCGATGACATGTGTCAACCAAGTCAGCGAGCTTGACGCCTCTTACGACAAGCGTGGGTTGCTGAAGACCAATTCTTAGCCCGATCTAACTGGGTAACGGTAATAGTAAACGTAGAACACAGACAGTACTGCAAATCCATACACTATTGCAAGAGTTTGGTGCACGCGCTTTGATGCACGTTGCGCAGGCAGACATAGATTAAAGCAGACACAATACGCACTGTTAACTTATTTAACTAAAACACGACTGTTTCTGCAAATGTTTTCTTATTTGAAAGTATGACAGACTCCAGCAGAACAATGTCACTATGCGCCCACGAGAAAGTAATTTCCAGAACAGGAAACATACAAGGGTGACAAAAGGATAGCACACGTGAACAGAGGTGAACATTTCATTTGCAGAAGAATTTAGAGAGACTTATGTCTAGACTGAGATGTTTGTGTCGGATACATATATTGTATTTATTGTAAATTAATACATGAGAATCACATGAATGGAAACCTGACAAAATGGAGACACTTTGTGTCGGGTAAAAGGTACGTATGTCCTGCCCTACCGGTTGCATCTGTCCTTCACACGATTTGCATAAAAATGTAAATGTTTAAATGAACTTCTCATCAAAAGTTTAGACTCACTAGTGTAAATATAACTACTTACTTCAGGCAACTGTTGTAAACTAGATTTCGCAAAATATGCTATACTGTTTAAAGGTATTGTTTACATATGAAGTGGTGTATTGTAAAACAAATTCGTAATGTTGAAAAGATTAGTGTCATGAATTAAGTAAATGATGGAAATCAGTGAAGATTGGCGAGTTCTTAACAAAACTTTACACCACAACGCAGGTGTTCACATGCACGATATGTGCACATGCTTTTCAGCAATTTGATGCACGACCATCATGCAATTCAGCTGCATAAAGTTTGCAGTTGGATAGTGGAGAAATCAAACTTCGATGTAACAATACACACACACACACACACGCGCGCACGCAAAAAAAAAAAAAGACAAAAGTCTGAACATCTTTAGTACAGATATAATTTCTTCAATTCTTATATATATATATGCTCTTCAAAAGTTTAAACTCACTTAGAACTCTCACTATATGTTATGTATATATATATATAGCTTGACCAAAATTGAGAATTTTAGGAATATTTTTAGTTGGATTTCTAGTATAAACAACCTTGACCAGCTATCAAGTGCTTGGTTTCATTCAAGAGAGACAACTCCGTTAATTCTTTTTCATTAATTTGTGAAGAGTTATCCCCCTTTGTTTACTTGCTAGCAGACGACATTTTCAGTGATCCTCAGTATGGATGATTTAGAGAAGAAGAAGTTGATATTAGAGTATCATAACAAGGGCATCAGATCAGCTAAAGTGATTTCAAGTAGAACAGGCATCCCTTGGTCCACTGTTTATCGTGTTTTGAAAAATATTGCAAATGGATATGGCATTGAGCACCAGGGAGGCGCAGGTAGGCCCAGAAAATTGACTGTCGGTGACAGGAGGCAGCTTGGTATTCTTGTTTCTAAAAACAAATGAAGGAGTTTAGAAAACTTAAGGCTGGATATGATTGATAGAGGAACTGTGGCTGTCTGTAAGGAGACAATTAGAATTGAGCTGCATGCAATGGGTTGGCAGAAATGTCGAGGAATTCCATCACCGATCATGAAGCCTGAACAAAAGGAGCGAAGGTTGAACTGGTGCTTACAGCATAGAAATATTGACTGGGACAATGTGATTTTCTCAGATGAAAATCCTGTCTGGCTGTTTCCTAATACACTGAAATTCTGGACCAAACAAACTGAAAAACCTTGGTATCAGCGCCCAAAGTACAGTCCGAAATTTAACGTGTGGGGTGGCATATCTGTGTTAGGGGCAACGCCCCACTGTGTATTTGAAGGGAATATGAACAGTGAGCAGTACACAGATATTTTCGAGGGACGTTTACTTCCATCTGCTCACGTGTTCTATGGAAATTTTTGGATTTTCTAGCAGGACAACGACCCAAAAAGATCGTTCAAAGCATTCACAGGCCTGGTTTCGGACCCAAAATATGACATTATTAGATTGGCCAAGCTATTGCCCTGACCTAAATCCAGCAGAAAATGTTTGGGGACTTATGAAGGAAAGTGTCAATAAGACAAATCTGACAAATATTGCTGAAATGAAAGAAGAGGTGGTCCGATATTGGGACAGCATGGACCATGACTTTCTAACTTCTTTGATCAGTAGTATGCCCCGCTGCATCGAAGCCTGCATTGCTGCCCATGGTGACTTGACAAAATACTAACTGTTCACCTGTCTTTGAATCTGGAGTTATGTTCTGCTAATATTCACATTTAATACGTCAGTAATGAGTGAAAAAAATATAAGAAATTACAATCTTTAAATTCTCAATAATTTCTGGTTGTACTGTATATATATATATATATATAAAGAAAGTGATGAGAATACCGAGCGTACAGTAGTACATAAATTAGAAGAAGTTTCTGAAATAATTACACAAAACGGATCTTCTCCGTGTTGTGTAATTATTTCAGAAACTTCTTCTTATATATATATATACATATATATATATATCACACGTTATACATATAGTGAGAGTTGTAAGTGAGTCAAAACTTTTCACACTATAAACTGTTCTCGTCATGATATGGCTGCAATATTGCTGATGTGACGTTAAGTTTTAACTCACTCACTCACTCACTAAACTTTTGAAGAGAAGTATATTATATGCCGCACAGCTGTACACCTTCCTCTCGACGACGACTTGGAAAACAATCCAGAAAGTCAAGGGATTGTCCAACTTTACAGTGGCACAGTAGCCATTGTGAGACTTTCCGAGATGGTCAAACTGTAGATGTCACTGTCTGTACGCGTCTACTTAAATTGTATTCCCTCTCGAATGCTCCTCGGGCCATCCAATATAGTCGGTAGGTTTATTATTGAGACTAAAACAACAAAGCCTTAAACCTGAAAATAGAATGATTTGTATCATCCACCACAATATAGGTAGGTACGTCATACCGGCTTATAGTAAGTGGACGGTCATTCGAGTTATATAACAGTCTGTCAGGTTCTAGCAGCATTTCAGTAATTCATCACACTATGTCAGCTTGATGCTGACAAAAGCCGAAAGAGATAGAGCCCTGACACGTTCACCCTATCTGTGAATCCTACTCACACTGCTACAGTGCTAAATACTCTTGTGCCTTAAAATGAATATCATTTATCCTGAAATAGGTAGTTCGTTTGCAGTAGTACCGGCTTACCGTTTATAATGGCTTCTGACACGAAGGAACAGACACGGATTTTTAACAATTAGTGTCCCTTCTTTTGGCACTAGTATTCGTGATATCTGGTAATTGATCAACACACTTTTCTCACATTCAGCCACTGTTTACGTTTATGGTTGGGGAAACACCTTCGTGTTTACTAAGCCCATTTGAGGCCACTCCGTAGATATTCCTCCTGTCGTGCCTCTGTATACCCCCTAAATCACAATCCTCGATTTACAATTTCACAACTTTAAAATACCCAAGGGCACGGACTTATGCTAACACTAGAAAACAAAGAAATATAAAAACTTGTGATGATACCCGGTGTTCGCGAAAAGGGGTACCATTCTCTCAATTCTTCTTCAAAGGTCTATGGATCGGGTTAGCCACAGTGGATATAATAATTTCTTCCTATTATTTAGTTACCTGCATTTGTTCATTATAACAATTTGAGAGAGCATAGCTCCATGACCTTGACGTTAATGACTGCTGAAAGTATAGGAACGCAAAACATTGGCATCAATGTGTTAGTTTACATAATGCTGGCCCCAACTTACAGTAACAACACTGGAACCGATAGGCTATACAATTCAATTCAGCAGCAACACCCCCACCCCAGCCCCGTCCATCTTCAGGCAGCCCATCTTCAGGCAGAATGGGATTTCTCCCCAGAGCCACTGCCCTGATGGACCCATGTAGAACTGTTCTACATCAAAAGTACTATTTGTGTCCATATCAAAATTGCACATGAAACCGGATGATATTTGACAGAGTTGGGTTAGGAATCCTTCTGTATTTATTGTTACAGTTTAGAAATTACCGTGACAAAAAGTCTTGTGAGTCTCCTTTAAGCCAGAAAAGTAGAACAGGGACAGGTCTATAATGTTCAGCTATAATATATTGAATGAAATACAATAAATGGGTGCACAAATCTAAAAATTGGTTCACAAAATCTGCAATATAAACTCAGCAAAGTCGTGATATATCTGGTCAAGAGATGCACGGATTGAAGATTGTTGCCAGTTGCTGAAAGATCAATGTAGACGAGACCTCTTGGAACGTTGATGTCAGCTGACAAACGAACGTAAATCCAATGTAGTAGTCCCCCAGTGTCGTGACAATCGTGTCAGCAAATCACACAGTTCTTGATTTTCTAGCAAAATCCACGCTACAATCATTTAGAAATTACTGGAATTTACTAGAATCCCATCGTATTCCTCCGGAAGCAACAACAACAACAAAGAGGAGGTAACTCTAACTCCTCAGCTTACTCTCTTAAATGGTAAAATTATATAGCCCAAGTTCAAGAAGGGAGTTAAAATCCACACTCAGCACTTTAAACATTTGTGACCGGTACGCATACTATCTAAAATTTAATTAATGTGACATGTTAATTAACAAAAATACATCCTCATAATATCATGTCAGTATTAAACACTGTTGACGTGTTCTCACTATAACATTGAGGATGTATGTTAAAGTCGTTCCGTGTGAGCATATCTATAGACGCCACCTCACGTAATTAAATGGTCAAACAGATTTTCCTAAACTCACAAGGCGTTAAGGAGGCAATGTATAGTGCAGTGATGAGAATGATAAATTTAATAGATATGACAATGTAGAGCATTACAAAGTGATCATTTTTTAAAAACTGTTTTATCCAGATAACTAAATAAGTGTCATGTGGAACGATTGCTTTGTGAAAGGGGAACCATATCTGCCCTTGTCTTCTACTGGATGGTTAGTGATGTAAGTTCACCCAACTGAGCAACATAGCCTCTTAAGACCTAAACATGTTGTACAGCCTCGCAATCGGACGATCATCACAAAGACTCATCACTCTGAAACTAGATACGAACATGACGGTCATTGTGTCGCGAGAGGCATTCATTGTGTCGTGAGACGCATTCATTGTGTCGTGAGAGGCAATTCATTGTGTCGGAGAGGCATTCATTGCGCCTCATGAGGTGGTAAATGTGAAAGATAAACGCCAGAGAATAATCACGTTGGCCTCGTCTGCTCCCCAAACTACTACAAGTCAGTCATGGTTCAGATCATGAAGTTTTTCTGAAACCTGGAGTCATCACTGATTTCTTATTCATCCAATCATACAATGTCCTTCACAGACTCGCTTGTGCTTTTTCTCATGTGTTGACGAATTATATCCATCAGGTGGTCTGTGCATTTACATTTCTGGTGGTGTGTGGTCATGTGCACAGAGCGCAGGTCACGAATCTATTGAAGTTAAGCTGTAAGAATAAATAAATTGTATTATACCAATGGCTTTTCATTAGAAACAATCTTATACGGAACGTCTTCCATGGACCCACAAATTCAATCACATATCCTAAAATCAGTCCATCTATTTATAATTGAAACTAGACGCTTTAACTGAGCAAGTCATACACTAAAACCTATAATTCTCAAAGCTATACTACTATGGATCCCGACTGCAGATGCCATGAATGTATACAACCATCATGATTTTAATTTTCCGACTACATGTCATACCATCTACTTTCATTTTAGATATCATCTTTGCTTGTTATGGTACTCTTTTGAGCTTGTTGACCAATCCAGTTCATGAAAATTCTGTCTTTGCTTTTTTCATGAAATAAATAGGTTTAAACCAAGTTAAGCAATGGCGAGCTCGGACAGTCCTTGATTGGCTTGGAGTTTCTAGGACTTCCGTCCTGCCCAAAAACGAAGCACATGTTATACATGTGGTCTCACCTTAGGGAAGCTTGCCTCTGTTCACCCAGCAGAAAATGGGTACCCGGTTGGATAAAGTCATGTGACTATAACTTTCTAGCGCCGATCAGGCAGCTTGGGTTACCCGGGGCAATAATTATAATCAGGGTGTTAGCGCTTTGAGCATGATGTGTTGCATGGAGATTAGCGCATTATAAGACATCTCATCATCATCATCATAATGGGTTGTTACATTTAATGTTTTAAAGTTTCAAGACAGTGATCCGTAAAATGTGAGGTGAACTGTGTCCCACTGACCAATAATCATTGCTCAAGGACAAGTACCTCTTGTAATATTAGTTTGTATTGTAGGTTAATTGAAGAATCAGCCTGAACCATATTTTTCTGCGTCAGAGAGGGATTGACGTCAGGCAACCTGTTGATCACTGGATTGTCCAAACTCGATCATGTTCAGACTCCGCCATATAGCTGGAATATTTCCGTGTTTGGAGTTAAACAACAACAAAAATCAAAGAAAAACAGACAACACTGTTTGGCATTTGGTTGCTATTTTGACTCCTAATTATCTACAGTATAAGATTTGCAGTGGGTATCCGACATATATATGTAGATACCATAAACGAGATTGGAACGAGTTAATTTGGAATTTAAGTAGTTGGACGTTCTTCTTCACCATGGCTTTGTGTAAGATACATTTAGCAAGCTTTATAGGTAAACTTAATCGTCTTTTCACATACAGTTCAAAGAGGAGATGTATTTATATTTAATTACAATACCGTACTTTCATTATACTCTTAAATAGGTTAAAATGGAAATCGTTTAAAGTGAAAACCACCCTTTTAACCAAAGAAATCCGAAGAAACGTAGGTCGTGTAATTTACTCATGGAAAAGGCAAATTATAGGATCCTGACACTATCACGGCAAGCTAACATTTGATATGTAACACGTGTTGGTTGTAATGGGGGTGAGACTAGAGCTTGACGATCAGATGTTCTTATGAGTGTACATAAACATGTTTTTTTGTATAAAATGCATCTTTTACAATGTATTTTTGAATCACAAGTATAGATTTCTACATTTGTGACATGTATATCGAGATGAAAAAATGATATCCTACCAATGCTGTGTTTCGTGTGGGACGTTGCATTAACAAGGGGCTAAGTTTCATTGCAAAAGATTGAAAAATGGATCGTTGTTCTAACGGAGTGGCATGGCGATGGTTGGAATAAGCTGTAAATGGATTGTGCGCAGACAAGCATTTCACCAACAGACCTGTCCAATAAATGATTGGAGGTTTACTAGAAGGTATTATGTCGATTTTCTATATCTGGAATTGGATGTTTGGAATTAGGATATCTAGACACAGGCAGTCAAGACGAAGAACCAATTGATTACATATAACATCACATTATCAAGATGAAAGCGTCAATAGATTATAAAGAGAGCGAGTTGAAGTACCGTTGTGTTGGAAGATTGTTCAGACATCATGTCAATGCCACTTAACGAGGAATTTCTAGACGCTTATAATTTCGGTAGATCCCATGAGCACGGTTCTGGTGTTGATAAACTTCCCATTAGCATTAGCACCGGTCATAGAATCAGATGTTTATCACACATTTAGATGTTACATGATAATTGTATAATACATCTCCTTGAAAGTTGCATCTTTGTTTCATAGTTGTGCACACTATGACCAAGACTTAATATCCATGTTAGCATTGTAAATGCAACTGTTGTTTGCAAAATGTTCTCCTTACCTCCACTGAAAACAATTCATTATCGTCCAAACACCATAAGTAAGTGTCACTTACTTCACTGGAATGTAATTGTTTGCTTGTGACTATTAAAATGATTTTCAATTAATACCATCCGACATATGATACGAAAAGCAGATGATCTTCACATCAGAATGCTAAGAAAAGACAGCATGCTGTTGCAAACTGAACTGAAAATAGAATTCACACATCGTTTAATAATGGCAGTATCGATAACATTTGACATACTGTACATAATAAACGCTTCTGCAACAGCTTTGAAATAACGCCTCTAAAGATAATAACCACGGTGTTTTACAAATTATCTTTCTCAGGCGATCATGGACAATAAAGTGTTCCAAATGTGTCTCATGTATTGTCACATTAAACGTTTCTTGAAGTTTACAATGCCAAGACGGACATGGGAAACATTTTTACACAGTGAATATCGATTCGGTAATGTGATGGAAGAAAATGTTTTCTGATAAATTGAAACGATCTGCATGAACGTAACAATACACGGACTTAGTTCGTGTGCAAAATATGCATAAATGTGAAAAGAAAACACTACCTGTCCACACGTGGGGATGGAATACCCCCCAAATGTATATTATTATCTCTCATGAAAAATCATCCTCTGACATTTGGTTTGAAATAACTTGAATCAAAATGATTTAGCTTGAATTTTTCCCCCGTAAAAGGATATAGACCTTGGTTATGTTTTTTTCCTATAGTTTTATGTCAGGTAATTACTCTTGGAGATAATCGATTTCACATTCATGTAGATACATCTATGTGACACCTACGACCCAGTCAAGTCACTAAGCAATAGATCCATCAAAACGCCATTGAGAATCAGTGTATTTCTGGGATCCGACTTTTGAACCGGTATATCCATATTGTTGTGATGTTCAAAGCAATTCTTGTTTGATGCAATTGCTGTTTGATTCCCACGAATTCTGCGTGTACGCAAAGTCTGAAGTCATGCAAATGTGTATTCACAGTATTGGAAGGCTCTACATGAACGGTGGCGGTGGGGTAGCCTAGTGGTTAAAGCGTTGGCTCGTCACGCCGAAGACCCGGGTTCGATTCTGGGTACCATATGTGAAGCTTATTTCTGGTGTTCCCCGCCGTGATATTGCTGGAATATTGCTAAACGCGGCGTAGAACCATACTCACTCACTCACTCAACATCAATGTTTTGCTTGAGGCAAGAGGCACCTAAATGAAACAAACACACCCAAGATCTGAGAATTAAACAAAACATTCAGTTCAGTAATATGTTCAGCTTATGCAGATGAACTTTATATGAACTTCATTTCATAACACACTAGTCTAAAGTCGTGATGGAAACTAACTGTTCGGATATCGGATATATACCACTTCAAATGTTTTGCTCATCGCTGCAAGGAAGCACCTACACAAATGTACGCCGTTTGCTAATTAAACCCTCTCATGACGTAACATTATCGGAGTGTTTGTCAGATCTTCACTGAAAGAGGCTCCAAGATCGGATGCTAATGATTTGGTTTTCACCAAATTGGTAAATATCTGAGTCGTGCATCCTTAGCTTCAACATCAAACTGACATGATGTGACATAACTGGAACTCTGTTCGTTGAAACAATTTCACTCTCTCAACCCTTCTAAAATCGTCCAGTTCAAAGTTCTACTTTTAGTTACACTGTATCGGCATGTTCCATAAAATAGGGTGTCTGTCCGAGATCGGATTCCTAACAACCGTGTCAACCTCATTATAATCCCACATTCACCCAATACCGATCAAGATAACACAACTTTGGTTTCTTTCTGGGTTAACTACTGCATTGCTTACAATATCCACCTTTGAAATGAAAAGAGGTATGAATCACTGGAACTTCATAATCCAGTTACAATTGTGAAACAATTGTCTAAGTCATGGTAGAGTCTTTTAAACACCCACGTATTTACAGTTATGAAACTGAATATGTTTTGTTTGTTTTTGAGTAGGAGGTGCTTTAAGAAAGAATGTTTTCCACTCGAGGAACATATTTGACAACAAACATCAAGGCGACAAAGGAAGGTAATGTGTGCATAAAACTCGCCCACGTTTTATATCGAATAGTGACATTTAATATAAAGAATACTCCCAAGACTGAGCATAATGGTTGACGTCGCAGAATGTAGTACTGTCATGTTTGTGCTGCACAAGGAAGTGACTTCATTGATCAGTCACCATTTGCCTGAATACCACTTCTGTGTATAATACTTGTAAAGTCAATCCGAACTTGTGACAAAGAAGTCATACATTTCTCTAGACGTTGGAGTAGAATTTCTATAAATACAATTACATAATAGACAAGCGTTATGGATTACAACTTCTTTCTTTCGTGAGTGCGACGTTTCGATACAGATTCTTGTACCGTTGCATCCACGAAATAAAGAAGTCGGAATCTATAAGTTTGTCTGTATTGTACTCCCACGACCGAAAGCTATGATTATACAATGTCATTCAGTGGTCCAATGCAACATATGCTATATTTGGGATTACACTTTCTTAGTAAAGTACATATTCTAGAACTTTTGTTGGGTTGATTCCCATGCGGGCACAGGCAACGTTTTATCTGAATTATCTGTGTATTAGGAACATAATTCAAGGACTCACTTGAAATGCAGAGAAATAGTGTTATACACGGGAGGTTGACTTTCACATCTTGTGAAGTATCATTCTAAAATGGCAGGGTACGTAACATATACTGGCACCAGTTGTTTTGGGGTTTTCTTGGGCTGCTCTTGAATGTTCAGAGTCGGTTCATTGAAATTCAACAGATGTCATGATGCAGAAACTAGCAGGTACTACACTGGTTATTTGACCCTGGGTAACAGAGTCACAAAACTATTGCCAAAGTCAGATTGAAAAAAGATTTATGGGTCAATGAACAACTGTGTGCCGCACATTTCACATATCACTCTCTCCCGGAACGATAACTTGAAAACATGAAAAGTAACAACTTAGGCCAGTCTCAATATAATACATCAGCACATGAGAATAATAAGCGCGATCATCTGCTGACACAATTCGACCCAGATTGCAAGACAGGGAATGACATTATAAGAATGGATCAATAAGAAATCAGTGATGACACCGGGTTTTCGTGAAAAGAGCAAAAGTAATGTTCTGAGTCACGATTGTCTTGCAGTAATTTAGTGAACATGCGAGACAAACTTGATTATTCTCTTACCACATAACCATCCAGTAATTGTCAGAACAGAGATGGACACAACATGCCTTTCAGAAAACGGTCAAATGCAACATATGTCGAGCCCAAATGCTCATGGTAGGGCACAAAGTAAATGCTAGCTCAGTGGGTTAGATCGCTGACACTCTGAGATAACGTGTTCAAATCCCGGATGAGACTCATTCCAAAACGTACTACAATTAGTACTTTCCTGAAAAAGTTCAATTACAAATATGCTCATTTCAGGAAGCATCAGCTCGATATGAAAAGGGTGTGTCATAACGGGTATGCCCATTAAGGATTTCTTTCTTGAACATGGCAGTGCTTTTCGGTATATGCTCATTGTCAATGGTACAAAAGAGAAAATGTAACATGCGCCATAGCGGTGGCTGAGCGATTAGGTGGCTGACTTTGTGTGCTGGCGATTAGGTGCATGATTCTGAGGGTGTGGGTTCGAATCCCACATGGGACTCAACCCAACAAAAGTACTAGAATATGTACTTTACTAAGAAAGTGTAATCCCAAATATAGCATGTGTTACATTGGACCACTAAACGGCATTGTGTAATCATAGCTTTCGGTCGTGGGAGCCGTGCCAATTTACACTTATCAGAAGGGTACACAAAGCAATCCAGACTACCAGTTGTCCGACTTCCATTTTCTTGAAGCCTTGGTGGCTGTGCAGGTTAGACGGCTGACTTTGTGTGCTGGTGCTTAGGTGCCTGACTCTGACGTTGTGGGTTCGAATCCCGGGTGGGATTCAACCCAACAAACTCTACTAGAACATGACAGTACTACATTCTGCGACGTCAACAATTATGTTCAATCTTGGGATTATTCTTTATATAACATGACACTATTTAATATGAGACGTGGGCGAGTTACACATTACCTTCCTTTGTCACCATGATGTTTGTCGTTTAATATAGTCATCGAGTGGAACACAGTTTTTTGTTAAAACACCTCCTACTCAAAAATAAGATATTCAGTTTTATAACTGTAAATACGTGGGTGTTTACCGAATACCATGACTTAGACAATTATTTCACAATTATTACTGGATTATGAAGTTCCAGTGACTTAGTTCATTTCTTTTTCATTTCAAAGGTTGGAAATGTAAGCAATGTAGAAATTAACCCTGAAAAAACAAAGTTGTGGAATCTTGATCACAAGAAGTATCGTGTAGATGTTGGATTATAATGAGGTTGGCACGGTTGTTTAAAAGACTCTACCATGACTTAGACAATTATTTCACAATTGTAACTGGATTATGAAGTTCCAGTGATTCATACCTCTTTTCATTTCAAAGGTGGATATTGTAAGCAATACAGTAGTTAACCCAGAAAGAAACCAAAGTTGTGTTATCTTGATCGGTATTGGGTGAATGTGGGATTATAATGAGGTTGACACGGTTGTTAGGAATCCGATCTCGGACAGACACCCTATTTTATGGAACATGCCGATACAGTGTAACTAAAAGTGTAACTTTTAACCGGACGATTTTAGTAGGGTTGAGAGAGTGAAATTGTTTCAACGAACAGAATTCCAGTTATGTCACATCGTGTCAGTTTGATGTTGAAACTAAGGATGCATGTCTCAGATCTTTACCAATTTGGTGAAAGCCAAATCATTAGCATCCGATCTTGGAGCCTCTTTCAGTGAAGATCTGACAAACACTCTGAAAATGTTACGTCATGAGAGGGTTTTAATCAGCAAACGGCGTAGGTGCTTTCTTGCAGCGATGAGCAAAACATTTGAAGTGGTATATATCCGAACGGTTAGTTTCCATCAAGATTTAAGACTAACGAGTTATGAAATGAAGTTCATATAAAGTTCATCTATATCATCTTGGGTGTGTTTGTTTCATTTAGGTGCCTCTTGCCTCAAACAATACATTGATGATGAGTGAGTGAGTATGGTTCTACGCCGCTTTTAGCAATATTCCAGCAATATTACGGCGGGGCACCAGAAATTGAGCTTCACATATTGTACCCATGTCGGGAATCGAACCAGGGTCTTCGGCGTGACGAGCCAACGATTTAAACACTTGGCTACCCCACCGCCACTGTTCATGAAGAGCCTTCCAATACTGTGAATACACATTTGCATGACTTCAGACTTTGCGTACACGCAGAATTCGTGGGAACCAAACAGCAATTGCATCAAACAAGAATGTTTTTGAACATCACAACAATATGGATATACCCGTTCAAAACTCGGATCCCAGAAAAACACTGTTTGTCAATGGCGTTTTGGTGGATCTATTGCTTAGTGACTTGACTGGGTCGTAGGTGTCACATAGATGTATCTACATGAATGTGAAATCGATTATCTCCAAGAGTAACTGACATGAAACAAAGGGGAAAAAACATAACCAAGATCTTTATCATTTTACGTGGAAAAAACGAAGCTAGCTCTTTTTGAGTCAAGATATTTCAAACCAACTGTCAGAGGATGATTTTTCATGAGAGATAATGATATACATTTGGGTTTAGTCATCCCCACGTGTGGACAGGTAGTGATTTTCTTTCAAATTTTTGCATATTTTACACACGAAGTCCGTGTATTGTGATTGTACCGATTGTTTTAAACTACCAGAAACCATTTTCTCCCATCACATTACCGAATCGATATTCACTGTGTAAAAATTATTCCCGTCCCTGTGGAATAGTAAACGTCAAAGAAACGTTTAATGTGTCAATACGTCAGTCACAATTGGTATACGTTATTGTTCATGATTGGCTGAGCAAGATAATTTAAGAACACCGAATGTGGTTATTATCTGTTGAGACGATATTTCAAAGCTGTTGCAGAAAAGTTTATTCTGTACAGTCAAATGTTATAGATACCGCCATTATTAAACGATGTGTGAATTCTATTTTCAGTTCAGTTTGCAACAGCATGCTGTCTTTTCTTAGCATTGTGATGTGAAGATCATCTGCTTTTCGTATCATATGTGAGGTGGTATTAATTGAAAATCATTTTAATAGTCACAAGCAAACAATTACATTCCAGTGAAGTAAGTGACACTTACTTATGGTGTTTGGACGATGATGAATTGTGTTCAATGGAGGTAAAGAGAACATTTTGCACACAACAGTTGCATTTACAATGTAACATTGATATTAAGTCTTGGTCATATTCTGCACAATTATGAAACAAAGATGCAACTTTCAAGGGAATGTATTATACTATTATCATGTAACATCTAAATTTGTGATAAACATCTAATTCTATGACCAGTGATAATGCTAATGGGCAGTTTATCAACACCAGAACCGTGGTCATTGGATTCACCGAAATTATAAGCGTCTAGAAATTCCTCGTTAAGTGGCCTTGACATGATATCTCTGTAAGTCTGAACAATCTTCCAACACAGTGGTAATTCAACTCGCTCTCTTTATAATCTATTGACGCTTTCATCTTGATAATGTGATGTTATATGTAATCAATTGGTTCTTCGTCGTGACTGCCTGTGTCTAGATATCCTAATTCCAAACATCCTATTCCAGATATAGAAAAACGACATAATACCTTCTAGTAAACCTCCAATCATTTACTGGACAGGTCTGAAATGCTTGTCTGTGCACAATCCATTTACAGCTTATTCCGACAATCGCCGTGCTAGTCCGTTAGAACAACGATCCATTTCTCAATGTTTGCAATGAATCTTAGCCCTTAATGCAATGTCCCCACACGAAAGACAGCATTGGTAGGATATTAAGTTATAAGTCGGCCTGACACTTTCATTTTTCACCTCAAGGTACATGTCCCAAATGTACAAAACTATACTTATGATTCACAATTATACTGCTACAATATGCATTTTATACAAAAAACATGATTATTTACACTGACAAGAATAGCTGATCTTCAAGCAAACGTCCTCACCAGAACCCACACGTGTTAAATATCAAATGTTCTGCAGAGTAGCATGCCGTGAAAGTGTCAGGATCCTATAATTTGCCTTTTCCGTCAGTAAATTACACGACCTACGTTTCTTCGGATTTCTTTGGTTAAAAGGGTGGTTTTCACTTTAAACGATTTCCATTTTAACCTACTTCACAATATGATAAAGATCCTCGTCAACGTACTGTCAGATAAAAGTACGGTATTGTAATTAAATATAAATTCATCTCCTCTTTGTCTGTATGTGAAAAGACGATTAAGTTTACCTATAAAGCTTGCTACATGTATCTTACACAAAGCCATGGTGAAGAAGAACGTCCAGCTACTTAAATTCCAAATTAACTCGTTCCAATCTCGTTCATGGTATCTACATATATATATCGGATACTCACTACAAATCTTATACTGTAGATAATTAGGAGTCAAAATAGCAACCAAATGCCAAACAGTGTTGGCTGTTTTTCTTGGATTTTTGTTGTTGTTTAACTCCGTACACAGAAATATTCCAGCTATATGGCGGAGTCTGAATATGATCTAGTTTGGACAATCCAGAGATCAAAAGCATGATCATCAATCTACACAATTGGAATGCGATGACATGTGTCAACCAAGTCAGCGAGCTTGACGCCTCTTACGACAAGCGTGGGTTGCTGAAGACCAATTCTTACCCGGATCTAACTGGGTAACGGTAATAGTAAACGTAGAACACAGACAGTACTGCAAATCCATACACTATTGCGAGTTTGGTGCACGCTCTTTGATGCACGTTGCGCAGGCATACATAGATTAAAGCAGACACAACACGCACTGTTAACTTATTTAATTAAAACACGACTGTTTCTGCAAATGTTTTCTTATTTGAAAGTATGACAGACTCCAGCAGAACAGTGTTACTATGCGCCCACGAGAAAGTAATTGCCAGAACAGGAAACATACAAGGGTGACAAAAGGATAGCACACGTAAACAGAGGTGAACATTTCATTTGCAGAAGAATTTAGACAGACTTATGTCTAGACTTAGATGTTTGTGTCGGATACATATATTGTATTTATTGTAAATTAATACATGAGAATCACATGAATGGAAACCTGACAAAATGGAGACACTTTGTGTCGGGTAAAAGGTACGTATGTCCTGCCCTGCCGGTTGCATCTGTCCTTCACACGATTTGCATAAAAATGTAAATGTTTAAATGAACTTCTCATCAAAAGTTTAGACTCACTAGTGTAAATATAACTACTTACTTCAGGCAACTGTTGTAAACTAGATTTCGCAAAATATGCCATACTTTTTAAAGATATTGTTTACATATGAAGTGGTGTATTGTAAAACAAATTCGTAATGTTGAAAAGATTATTGTCATGAATTAAGTAAATGATGGAAATCAGTGAAGATTGGCGAGTTCTTAACAAAACTTTACACCACAGCGCAGGTGTTCACATGCACGATATGTGCACATGCTTTTCAGCAGTTTGATGCACGACCATCATGCAATTCAGCTGCATAAAGTTTGCAGTTGGATAGTGGAGAAATCAAACTTCGATGTAACCATACACACACACACACATGCGCGCGCAAAAAAAGACAAAAGTCTGAAGATCTTTAGTACAGATATAATTTCTTCAATTCTTATATATATATATTCTCTTCAAAAGTTTAAACTAACTTACAACTCTCACTATATGTTATGTATATATATATATATAGTATGACCAGAAATTATTGAGAATTTTAGGCATATTTTATGTTTAATTGGATTTCTAGTATAAACAACCTTGACCAGCTATCAAGTGCTTGGTTTCATTCAAGAGAGACAACTCCGTTAATTCTTTTTCATTAGTTTGTGAAGAGTTATCCCCCTTTGTTTACTTGCTAGCAGACGACATTGTCAGTGATCCTCAGTATGGATGATTTAGAGAAGAAGAAGTTGATTTTAGAGTATCATAACAAGGGCATCAGATCAGCTAAAGTGATTTCAAGTAGAACAGGCATCCCTTGGTCCACTGTTTATCGTGTTTTGAAAAATATTGCAAATGGATATGGCACTGAGCACAAGGGAGGCGCAGGTAGGCCCAGAAAATTGACTGTCGGTGACAGGAGGCGGCTTGGTATTCTTGTTTCTAAAAACAAACGAAGGAGTTTAGAAAACTTAAGGCTGGATATGATTGATAGAGGAACTGTGGCTGTCTGTAAGGAGACAATTAGAATTGAGCTGCATGCAATGGGTTGGCAGAAAGGTCGAGGAATTCTATCACCGATCATGAAACCTGAACAAAAGGAGCGAAGGTTGAACTGGTGCTTACAGCATAGACATTTTAACTGGGACAATGTGATTTTCTCAGATGAAAGTTCCGTCTGGCTGTTTCCTAATACACTGAAATTCTGGACCAAACAAACTGAAACACCTTGGTATCAGCGCCCAAAGTACAGTCCGAAATTTAACGTGTGGGGTGGCATATCTGTGTTAGGGGCAACGCCCCTCTGTGTATTTGAAGGGAATATGAACAGTGAGCGGTACACAGATATTTTCGATGGACGTTTACTTCCATCTGCTCACGTGTTCTATGGAAATTTTTGGATTTTCTAGCAGGACAACGACCCAAAACATCGTTCAAAGCATTCACAGGCCTGGTTTCGAACCCAAAATATGACATTATTAGATTGGCCAAGCTATAGCCCTGACCTAACTCCAGCAGAAAATGTTTGGGGACTTATGAAGGAAAGTGTCAATAAGACAAATCTGACAAATATTGCTGAAATGAAAGAAGAGGTGGTCCGATATTGGGACAGCATGGACCATGACTTTCTTACTTCTTTGATCAGTAGTATGCCCCGCCGCATTGAAGCCTGCATTGCTGCCCATGGTGACTTGACAAAATACTAACTGTTCACTTGTCTTTGAATCTGGAGCTATGTTCTGCTAATATCCCCATTTAATACGTTAGTAATGAGTGAAAAAAATAGAAAAATTTACAACCTTTAGATTCTCAATAATTTCTGGTTGTACTGTATATATATATATATATATATATATATATATGACACGGTATGCATATAGTAAGAGTTGTAAGTGAGTCAAAACGTTTGACACTATAAACTGTTCTCGTCACGATATGGCTGCAATATTGCCGTTGTGACGTTAAGTTTTAACTCACTCACTAAACTTTTGAAGAGAAGTATATTATATGCCGCACAGCTGTACACCTTCCTCTCGACGACGACTTGTAAAACAATCCAGAAAGTCAAGGGATTGTCCAACTTTACAATGGCACAGTAGCCATTGTGAGACTTTCCGAGATGGTCACACTGTAGATGTCATTGTCTGTATGCGGTCTACTTAAATTGTATTCTCTCTCGAATGCTCCTCGGGCCATCCAATATAGTCGGTAGGTTTAATATTGAGACTAAAACAACAAAGCCTTAAACCTGAAAATAGTATGATTAGTATCGTCCACCACAATACAGGTAGATACGTCATACCGGCTTATAGTACGTGGACGGTCATTCCAGTTATCTAACAGTCTGTCAGGTTCTAGCAGCATTTCAGAGATTCAGCACACCATGTCAGCTTGATGCTGACAAAAGCCGAAAGCGATAGAGCCCTGACACGTTCTCACCATCGGCGAATCCTACTCACACTGCTACAGTGCTAAATACTCTTGTGCCTTAAAATGAATATCATTTATCCTAAAATAGTTAGTTCGTTTGCAGTAGTATCGGCTTACCGTTTATAATGGCTTCTGACACGAAGGATCAGACACGGATTTTCCAAAATTAATGTCCTTTATTTTTGCACTAGTATTCGTGATATCTGGTAATTGATCAACCCACTTTTCTCACATTCAGCCACTGTTTTAAGGTTTACGACTCTCCGTTGAACGTTTATGGTTAGGGAAGCACCTTTGTGTTTACTAAGCCCATTTGAGGCCACTCTGTAGACACTCCTCCTGTCGTGCCTGTGTATACCCCCTAAATCACAACCCTCGGTTTACACTTTCACAACTTTAAATTACCCAAGAGCACGGACCTTATGCTAACACTAGAAAACAAAGAAATAAAAAAACTTGTGATGATACCCGGTGTTCGCGAAAAGGGGTACCATTCTCTCAATTCTTCAAGCGGCAAAGGTCTATGGATTGGGTTAGCCACAGTGGATATAATAATTTCTTCCTATTATTTAGTTACCTGCATTTGTTCATTATAACAATTTGAGAGAGCATAGCTCCATGACCTTGACGTTAATGACTGCTGAAAGTATCGGAACGCAAAACATTTAGCATCAATGTGTTAGTTTACTTCATGCTGGCCCCAACTTACAGTAACAACACTGAAACAGATAGACTATACAATTCAATTCAGCAGCAACACCCACACCCCAACCCCGTCCATCTTCAGGCAGCCCATCTTCAGGCAGAATGGGACTTCTTCCCAGAGCCACTGCCCTGATGGACCCATGTAGAACTTTTCTACATCAAAAGTACTATTTGTGTCCATATCAAAATTGCACATGAAACCGGATGATATTTGACAGAGTTGGGTTAGGAATCCTTCTGTATTTATTGTTACAGTTTAGAAATTACCGTGACAAATAGTCTTGTGAGTCTCCTTTAAACCAGAAAAGAAGAACACAGACAGGTATACAATGTTCAATTATATATTGAATAAAATGCAATAGAATTGGAGCACAAATCTAAAATTGGGTCACAAATCTAAAATATAAACTCACAAAAGTCTTGATATTTCTGGTAAAACATATTACTGATCGAAGATTGCTGGAAGCAACAACAACAACAAAGAGGAGGTAACTCTAACTCCTCAGCTTACTCTCTTAACAGGTAAAATTATATAGCCCAAGTTCAAGATGGGAGTTCCACACGCAGCGCTCAAACCTTCGTGACCGGTACGCATACTAACTAAAAGTTAATTAATGTGACATTTTAATTAACAAAAGCACATCATCATAACATCATGCCAGTGTTATACACTGTTTACGTGCTCTCGCCATAACATTGTGGATGTATGTTAAAGCCGTTCCGTGTGAGCATATATGTAGACTGCCACTGCACGTAATTAAATGGTCAAACAAATTTTCCTAAACTCACAAGGCGTTAAGGAGGCAATGTATAGTGCAGTGATGAGAATGATAAATTTAATAGATATGACAATGTAGAGCATTACAGTGTTAAATAAAGTGATCATTCCTTTAAAACTGTTTTGTCCACATAACTAAATAAGTGTCTTGTGGAACGATTGCTTTGTGAAAGGGGAACCATATCTGCCCTTGTCTTCTACTGGATGGTTAGTGATGTAAGGTCATCCAACTGAACAACATAGCCTCTTAAGACCTGAACATGTTGTGCAGCCTCGCAATCGGACGAACATCACAAAGACTCATCACTCTGAAACCAGATACGAACATGACGGTCATATCCATTGTGTTGTGAGAGGCATTCATTGTGTCGTGAGAGGCATTCATTGTGTCGTGAGAGGCATTCATTGCACCTCATGAGGTGGTAAATGTGAAAGATAAACGCCTCAAACTACTACAAGTCAATCATGGTTCAGAACATTATTTTTAAAGTTTTCATGAAACCTGGAGTCATCACTGATTTCTTATTCATCCAGTCATATAATGTCCTTCGCAGACTCACTTGTCGTGCTTTCCTCACGTGTTGACGAATTATATCCATCAGGTGGTCTGTGCATTTACATTTAATGTTTTAAAGTTTCAAGACAGTGATTCGTAAAATGTGAAGTAAACCGTGTTCCATTGACCAATGGTAATACCTCAGGGACAAATATCTCTTGTAATATTAGTTTGTATGTATAGGTTAGACCACTCGGACCCCGTGTTTAACCGTTGAAATTCTGAGTTAAACCCCGAGGTGCGTAGGGCCGAGGGTTTTAACTCAGCATATCAACGGTTAAACACGGGTCCGAGTGGTCTAACCTATGTAAACCAAGAAATGAAGAAACTCTCGGATTCATGACTGTTATGAGCATATCCAAGCTGGTCTCAAGCTGACATTGTGCCAAGAATTATGTCAGACGAAACGGCACATGTACATGTAGAGATCATGTATGTGACATAAGCGATAGATAACAGTTTACACGAATATTAGACTTGCAAAACAACTTCCTTGGCTGTTTATGTGAAGGTTAATCCATTAAAAAACATATTCTTCTTTAAGCATTCAGCAAAACTGCAGTATATGCTGCCGGTCTACGTGCGATTCTGGGCCAAATAACCAACCAGATGCAAAGTACTTGTTTTACTTAATCTCATTCAGTGTGCAAGGTACATTCGCACCATCTCCATGGCCCCTCATTGCTGTTCATGTACGTTATGAAACCAGAGACTGAAAACAAGATTAATCGCCTATATATTTATCTTTAGTTGGACTGTCATTCGATGGTCTGACTTTTATAGGAAAGCTATAAATCTGAAGATCGTGGACTGCAATGGCTCATTGTTTTCTAAAAAGAACTGCCAATACGTGCCGGTTTTGCTGATCGTGGTAGACGCCTAAGACCATCTTCGCTTAGAGACATCTTCCCTCATCAACCGTGATATATATGAATCTACTTAATCCTCAGCCTTTTTCTGAGGAAGACATTTCAAGGCGTTATTGTAAGAAATTGGTCCATCGCATTCGAATGTTTTCTTCATAGTTAGATACAGTGAGAGAATTACCTTATTTTCCAGAGACTGAGACAAGATTAATGGTATATAAATTTACCAGTTTGCTTCAATGTGAACATTGTTATCACTCATTTCCGTAATGCTATCAGTGATATTTTTCTTCATGTATAACGCTATAAGTTTGTAGTGAGGTGGAATGGGGTTTAACGTCGTACTTAACAATGTGACGGCGTGTATGCGTATGTATGTGTGGCTGCTTGTACCAGCCCAGACTTAAGCTTGTTTTATAGTGCGAGCTCACTGAGATACCATGCCGCAGTTAAGCATGAATACCCCACTCAAACACATTATACTGACCAGTTCTTGTTGTACCCATTACTGTCGAACGTCAGGCAGGGACCAACAAGTACCATACTTTAACGTCCTTTGGTATAGCGCGCCTGGGAATCGAACCCGCGACCTTTCACTCTCCGGACGGACGCTCTTACCACTACACCACGGAGGCGGTTCGCTATAAATGTACTGTGATTCTATTTTATACTTCCAGTTTGTATCATGTACAGTAACATGTATCCGAGCTATATATCCTTCGCTTCTACCACGACTTTAGACTCCAAATCATGAAATCACACAAAGTGCACAAAAACGGTCAAATAATAATCATTCTGTAAAGGAACCCCGGATTCAGTGGACATGAAGTGTATTAATTTTATGCCCAGAGATGGTATGGTATGACAATAGAACCGGGCTCTATTACTCATATGCTCTGGGGTCTGTAAGAACTATCCACGTATTGGTAATCAACAAGCTAAGAAGCACAACAGTTTGTCATGTGATCCAATTCACCCAAGAAGGCAACATTCTGCATATGATTAAGAACTTAAATTTCCCTAAAGTATCATATATTTATTTGTTTATTTGGATCTGTTGGTTTGCCAAATTCTCAGCCTTTGTACTTTCTATGGTTTCCTTGGAGAGTAGATAATCGTCAGCTGCAGCTAAATGAAAGTTACCTAAACGCCCTTGCAACAACATATTTTAGGTGAAGTTAAATTTTAACTCACTCACTCATTCATTCACATATTTTAGGCACTCAGCTCTTTCTCAAACAGTTTGTATGATTTAAAGCAAGGTGTTTCTTTCGATAAAATGGAATCCTAACTCCTACCCTCCATGTTTACCATCAGTTGACGATGTCGATGATGATAACGATGATGTCGATGATGATGATGACGATGATGATGATGATTTACAAAATTTACTGATTACATGTTGAAGACGCCGGCCCATCAGTTCTTTCATGCCTGGTATTTACACGTACTGGTGTATCTGCTTATTGAATGACGACATTGTGCATAGATTCCACAGTGAAATAAAATCTCTTGCATGTAACTGAAGCCTCTATTGTTCAGAGTTTATCTACCATTCTTCTGCTACCAGACTGCAGGATGTTTGTTCAAAGGAATTCCGCTGTATAACAGAAACGCTAACACAAGCTTTAAATAACTGTAGAGAAACATCGAATTTCTCCCCGAGTGGGGAACACGGATATTGTTAGGAGGAAGGAAGATACTCGAGCGCTTCCCGATATTTTTAAAGATAAATAATTACACCGGGACTAAACCAGAGGGTTTTAGGCAAGGTGAAAAAAAACGTTTGAAGCTGTGTTAAAATTAATGCACTCATATGGTGAGATGCCTGTGTGTATGTTTGTTTTAGTGTTTGTGTTTGTTTGCTTGTGTGTGTCTGTGTATGTGGCTAGCAATCAATCAGTCAGTCGAACCAGATACAAGCAGTGTCATTGGTTACTGAAATACGGTGAAAGTATTGTGCCTCAGATCTCTCTTGGTATAGAGATTAAAACTCTTATAAGATTTGAATCGGATATACATGAGTGACATTTTGATGGTGACATATGGATCATTACACAATATAATATCAATAAGTGCACGATGGAATAATGTACCTGTGTTGTTAACCACATCATGTCCAATTATTTAGACACCTATAGTTGATACATCATGATAAAATGTACACGCCTGTGTAATCAATGAACACAAATTGCCTCATCACGTCAATGTCTTTATCTGATTCAAGGGAAGCTATGTATATTTATAGTGATTCAGCTGACTGCAATGATGATATGTTATTCAATAACGAGAAAATAATTTATCTGATCACCATTAAATATTTCATGCAGCTATACATTGATGGGACTACTTTTATGCCTGAAGGCCCACGGATGTAACTGTCTGTCAATTTGGCTTAAGAGGCTTGCCATACTTTGAGGGTGATTTCAATCTCACTTTATTTGGATGAATTACTTCTTTGCCAAAGTTTAATTACTATTTCATATAATAATCACACGGATGAACCTTTATGGACAGTTTTGTGGCGCAGTGTGTCAGCAAAGTTGTCCGTTTCAGAATTCGATCTTTGTGCTGAGACGGTCGTAAGTCTAATTTATGATGTTTTTTTCCCACAGTCATTTCGTTTTTATGGGATGGGGATGTGCAGATACATTTTTATTGTCTGCGGTAAGACAACTATCAATTTCATTTTATTCTTCCAGGATCCCGTCCCATAAACAGCAATGAGAAATATGGTTAAAGTAAAGGTATGTTAAAGAATGGGAGGGGGACCATTGTGAGCCTACAATTACGAAGTCATCCCCAAACGTCTGTGACGGAGAAGAATTGAGAGACAAATCGGTCTTGTTTAGCGAGTTTGATTCGATTCCTCTTGCTGCGTTTTAGAACTTAATGCTTCCACCAGAACGAAAGAGGGCATTGCGACTCTCCCTCGTAACCCGTTTTTGTATATAAACATTATGAAAAGGAGACACAAATACGTATTTATAATGTAATGGATATGACCAACGTTCAAGGTTAATCCACTCGATGAACAAAAATAAATAAAATTACGCCCAATTGCACCAAAGTAGTTATTCTGAAATAACCATAATAAATCATAATCCATTTGCACTTTCTTACATATATGGACTGCTTTGATTGAATGAACTCATATCCGCGAAATCCCCGCGAACAAAGAACTTAAGAATTTATGGCCCAGCAACATGTGTGAGATAACAAGCTTATTGTTAGGTAGTGTGGGTGCTACGTGTTAATTCCCAAGTTATTAACCAGACTGTATAAGGTTATTCAGACACTAAAACCTATTATAACAATTATATTTTAAGATGAACTAATTGGACAGAATGATATATATAACAACATGTGTATATGCATGTCATTTAAAAAAACCTGTATAATACACAAGTTATAAGTATAGCAATAAAGGTGGACGTGGTAATATTCATAGCAATTGACACAAATTAGCCTGAATGTCATGGGTAGGATTCATCTCCACAAAATGAATGTCTTCTCTCAACTTGGGATTTCATGTGAGATTAGCTGCAAAAGTTGCAATGCATTACACTTGGGACATTGATACACGACTAATAACACTGCCACCTAACATGGACAAATTGCCAATTCCCCATGGCCATTGTAATTGCAATTGGTTCCAAATACTTTCTCAACAAAGAAGACATAGTCATTTCACACTCGGAACTCAACATACTGGCCGATAGCGCTATTTTCAAACTGTAGGAACCCTTCAAATAATGTTGATATGTACTTATGTTCTACAGAAACCTTGAAACTGATACAACGGTTTGGCAAGCACCGCCGTAGAGAACCACACGAGATTTCC
This sequence comes from Haliotis rubra, assembly GCF_003918875.1. NCBI lineage: Eukaryota > Metazoa > Mollusca > Gastropoda > Lepetellida > Haliotidae > Haliotis > Haliotis rubra. The sequence goes on along the minus strand of NW_025766148.1, from coordinate 1,414,481 downwards.
CAAAGTTGTGACCAATGTTTATGTGGATCTACACAATGTTTAGTGGGTGTTTTTTTTTTCTCTGAACCGAGTGTTCTGCAATCATTCAATATTTTTAAGTGCAGTTTACTGTCAAGAAGATGTAAAAAAAAAACATAAGATGGGCTCCGTGACAGGTTCTTGAGACAGCAGAACATTCCGGTACTCCTATTGGCATCCGTTTCTCCGGACCTGTTCCCTATCGAGCACGTTTGGGATGAAATCGAGCAACGTTTACGTCCAGTCCAGAACCAGCCATTGACGTAAGCTGAATTGGGGCACGCGTTGGTTCAGACATCGCACAACATTCCCCAAGTTTTGTCGCTTAGTGTCGTCTATGCGTCTTCGTTGTCCATCTTGTATCAATGCCAAGAGTGAAAACACACGATACTGAATGTGTGAACTGACATTTGACACCACATCTCTAGTGCCTAGTGTCAAATCATCCACATTTTAATATTTTACTTAACAAAACCCATCTCGACAAAATATCGAAACACAAATCTCCACTTGTGTCGTCAGCATAAACTAGGGACCAATATCCAGTGTTCTCTTATTGGTAACATTCAAGTCAGTCCCAGTCTTAGTAAACTTAGACTCAGTATTATTCGTTACACTGCTTATACTGAGTCAAACAAACCTTAGTAGAAGGTCGCGTCCGCTAACCTTTGTACGACCTATGACCATCGAATCGCATGCGAGACGGCCGAAGGGATTTAACCAATCAGTTAACGGCTGTTGTTCAGGGTTCGGCGGGACTTACAAAATTCACCGGTCACTGACACAGATCTCTCAACAAACGAAAATGCGCATAAAACAGAGATATTTGACCTGCAGTATAAACGCTTAGGGATTTCTGATGACATGGTTACCATTAGCTACTTTCCGCAAGCTGACATCCTTTAATGTTGACAAAAACGCTATTTTCAGCGACTGTTTACTCTCTGTAGTGGCGTGCTCCATGTGCATCACTCGAAGCGATCGTACGGAAAATAGCATTCAGAATCGTTCGGGTACAAACTTTTTCGAGGTAAAAGTTCAAAAGATATGTGCGAACTTTCGCGCTTTGGTAAGCTGTGATTGATCACTTGAAAAGAATAGCTGACGGGACCATCTACCAGGGTTTGTTAGACCCAGTGTAAGCAGTGTAACGAATAATACTGAGCCTAAGGTTATTTAGACTGAAGTCAGCCCGTTTCTTACAGACGACGTCATGGAGATCTCCATCAGCAGCCTGCAAGTCTGGATCACGCTCGTTATCTCTTGACATCTGTTATCGTTTGGAGGGAAGTTCACATAGCGGGCAAACGTATGACAGCTGAGATTTTGACATCCTGAAAAGTGACATGTTCCCATTTCTGCATGGCGACCCGCTGAACATTCCGTTGAAAGTCAAAGCTTGTTGCAACAAATATTTCAGGTTTCGTGAGCACCCATTCTTCTTTAAATACCATTAAAATAGGACACGTACACGACCTTCACTTCCATGTAAATCTGTATGTATTAGGAAATCTATTTCAAATCGCACATCCTCACATTGCGTAAGTCGAATAGACAAGGCAAAGTCTAAAACACAATAAACTTAAAAATTCATACTTCAATGGCAGAATCGAATCTCAGTTATCGACTGAATCAGATTTCCATTGGTGCTAAAGGTAGAATAGTGAGGCATATTGCATAATGACTAACCATCAAGTGCTCGCATAAATTTATCCCGGTGGCAAGGAGGGATAACGATCACTCCTGAAATGTAACTACATAAAAAAGTGATAACGATCCAAGGTCGCTGTGCTCGTTTCTCTGTCACATGAAGATTAACAACATTGACGACGCAGAAAATATTGACCTCCTAAGGAATGTAGGTTAGTTTAAGAAGCAGCCAGAACCACGTTCTGCGTCAGAGAGGGAGTGCCGTCAGAACACCTGTCGTGAATTATTTCCAGTCTTTAAGAAACCCTCGGATTCGTGGTCGCAATGTGCATATTCAAGCTGGTTCCCAGCTGACATTGTGTCAAGAATTATGTGAACGTAAAGGCACATGTACACGTATAGAACTACATCAGCGAAATATAACCGTTTTCAAAAATAAAATGCAAAACAATATTGTTAATCTATATACATTCTATGATCTGTGTATCATTGACTTCCGCCTCTGTGTGTATCCCTGTCATCCTCTGTTATCCCTTTATTTGTTATCATCACATTGTTATTCCGCCTTGCCTTGTTAATTAGTCTTGTTGTATATATATCACCTGTTCTCTCCCTGTACCATTCTCACTTGAAAACGATACAAGAACCTGTATCCAAACGTCGTGCTCTATAAAAAATAGAAGTTGTCACCCATATACACTTGTTCTATGTTGTTGTTGCAGATTTGGTATTCAGGCAAACAACGTGACAGATCAATGAAGTCACTTTCGTGTACAGCACGCGAACATTGCAATAATACCTTCAGTGACGTTAGCAATAATGCGAATATTCTTTATTTTATTCTAATATCCCTTATTTAACACGACACTATTCGATATTAAACGTGGGCGATTTTTATGCACACATTACCTTCCTTTGTCGCCATGATCAGTCAAATATGTTCTGGAAGTAGAAAACAGTGCTTTGCCAACAACACCTCCTACTCCAAAGTAAAATATTCAGTTTCATAACCGTAAATACGTGGGTGTGTACCGTCTGAGAGAATCTAACATGACTTCTGCAATAATGTAGTATTATAAAAGAGGACGATCGCGGTGTCATTCAGTTGATTCGTGCGTCTCAATTACCGCATAATCATGTTCTCTTGTTCTATGCCATAGGGTACGTAAGTCCCAAAACTTTCAAAGTAAAATGTAAATTTACCACATTTTAATCGTAGTATTTTTGTTCTTTTAACTTCCGGCTAAATTTCCCTACAATCGCCAGCGGCTGAAGAGATGGTGTAAATCCAGCTAGGGTCCATGCAGGTAGCAAATATACTGTAAGTCCCCATGGTCCCTAGTATGGTGAACTACCTCCAGTTGCTGGTGATATATAGCCTATTTTTATAGTGTGTTGTACTCTATAGTTAAAATGTTTTAGATTTAATTACTAGTTTTACATTGATATCTGTGATATTCTAGTTGTTTTACTGTCCTTGGTTGACAGGATTTTATACTCTATCTTTAATTATTGTTAATATATATGTTGTTTTAGTCACGATATGGCTGAAATATTGCCAAAGTGACTTTATATTTTAACTCACTCAGTCACTCACTCACTATTCCATAGGTGGATATGTATGTAGCACTGCAGATAACCAAGAAATCGGAACTTAAAATGACAAAGTTGTGAAATTGGTACATTACCACACAAAAAGTATCATTGATTTGTAATTTCACTGGAAAAGAAATTATCATATCTGGTACTCTAAAAAGGGGATTGTTATGAGGCATGGTTAAGATTTACCAAAGGATTTGTGTGCTGGTTGTGACATTGGGAGTCATCAGTATTCAGCTTCTGAAATAGTAAACATCAATCCGGCATTGTATTGAACTTTATGGAATGTGATCCGTACAGGCTCCTTCCCTTATCATGTGACACTACATCAAAACAAACCGTCGGGTGATGATCATTGTTTTCAACATGGATATTCAGTCTCGGTAATAAACCACGAACAATGATTTAGTTCTTGTACCAGGAAGTATCCTCAACGATTTTCTGATTACAATACTCTCATGACATAAGTTCCCTCAGACATTGGTTGAGATCTGGAGCATAAGAGGTGTAGAGTAAAATATGTGATGTGAATATGGTTGTTACAGAGACAGGTGCCTTTAGTCGAGTGTTCCGTCTTCCTGATCGCGCACGTGTTCTCCTTTTTTATATCACGATTATATTCCGTTCTGTGTGGATTATTGACGAGTAACACGACAAACAAACGTACGTAACACATTTTCATCGAATGCATATTGTGTCAACTGAACTTAAATCTCCTTTAATCATACACATATTCATCATCATCATCATCCAATTGTGTTTTATTTTCAAAATAAAGGCAAATGGTATTTTGGTCTTATTAAAAGTCACGCTGTTGAAATGCATTGACGTGTTTAATGTGCATTTAATTTCAAAATTATTCTTACTGCTGGTGCTTCTTATTACCAGAGATGTGTTATGGATATGGATGTATTTACTTGAAGGTGAAATGATCTGTCCACAAGAGTAACTGATATGCTGCAAAAGAAAAGAAAATATGTTCAATGTCTGTATCTTTTTATGGAAACTTTCAATCCTATTCTTTATATTTCTAGATGTTTCAAACAAAATGTGTAGCAAAGGTACTGTAGGTCCCCATGGTCCCTAGTATGGTGATCTACCTTCAGTTGTTGGCGATCTATAGCCCATTTTTTCATTGTATTGTCCAGAAATAATATTCTGCTTTTAAATATATATGCTAGCTAGTTTTAACTCAATCTGTGGTAATCTAGCGGTTTTACTGTTCTTCGTTGACCGGGTTGTATATAGTATATGTATGTATTATGAATTTAGAACTAGTTTTAGTCACGATATGGCTGAAATATTGCCGATGTGACTTTGAATCTTAACTCACTCACTCACTCACTCAAACGAAATGTCAGAGGATGAAATGTCTTCATATATAATAGTATGAATTTGCATTTTGCCCTCGTAGAAGTAGTGATTTTCTTTCATATGTGAGTGAGTGAGTTAAAATTTATCGTCACATCAGCAATATTTCAGCCATATTGTGACGAGAAGAATTAATTGGTATACATAGTAAGTAATAGTAAATTATAAAAACCTGTCTACGAAGGACAGTAAAATAACTAGATTATCACAGAGACGAAATTAAAACTAGTTATTCAATCTAAAACAGTTTAACTATAGATGACAATACAATATAAAAACGAGCTATAGATTGCCAACAACTGAAGGTAGATCACCATACTAGGGACCATGGGGACTTACAGTACTCTTTCATATGTATACATGGTTCACATGCGATCCGAGCTCGGTAGTTGTTCTGACAGACTGTTTCAAACTATCAGACACATTCTTCCTGGACATTACTAAATCGATACTCAGTTTATGAAAATATTTCCCCTGTCCGTGTTGGCATAGTAAACGTCAATACAATGTAAGTGTGGCAATATATCAGTCACATGTTACTGTTCCTGCTTGGATTGGTTGTGAAAGATTGTTTCATAATGCCATTCTTTTTTATATAGGCATTATATAGAAACAGTCGGCTTTGAAATTTACATTAAATAAAATTGCAGGTTTTATCTCTGCAACCTTAAATATACAGGTATGAATGTGATGTATTGTGTTGCAAACTGAGGCCTCGTTGTGTGATTTCTACTTTGAATTTGTAACAGCACAATATGAGCTGACATTTGAATATGGGCTTGGAACACAACAGAAACTACAAGGTCGACATGTGACTATAAGTGCCTATAAATTAAAGAAAATTATTTGTTTCATAACGGACGTGTTACATTTAGTTGCTGTATTACTGAAAAACGTCGACTCATTCCCTTGGTGAATCCACGAGTCAGGAATCTCTTGGACACCTCCTTTGTCTGTCTTACATCCTGCGTCTCTAACCAGAGCCATGCTGTGTCTAGCCCACACATCTAAATGCAGAGATAATATGATTTCTTTCATTACAGGTGTTATTAGCTGATGTATTACTTTGTAGAAGTTAGGGGTAACATTATGCACACAACAGCGTTGCTACTTACAACTAGGGCTGCGCAATATAACCGGTTTACCGGTATTTACCGGTTCAGTCATGAAAACGATACGTATTGCGATATGCTGATCGAAAACCGGTATTTTGACATGCATTCGGAAAACTTCGAAACACTCGGAAATCTTCGGATATTTCCGTTTTTTAAATCGTTCCTTTCCTTGTTTCATTTGTGCCAAATATTATTTACATATTTACTTTGTCATCATTAAAAGTTTTTATCAAAGCCTAGTCAAGCATATTGATTTTGTTGTGTTTTTGCTTTATAAATCAAGCAATAACTCGTTTATAAGTGGTTTTTGTTAAAAAGAACGTCTTGCAATATATTGCAATACATATTGCAATATATGCTTTCGCATCGCAATATATCGCAATATGAAATTTCTCTGCAATACCCACTCCTACTTACAACGCTAACACATACATTGAATCGTGGTCATATTCTGCACAGTTATGAAACAAAGATCCACCTGATATGATACTATTACGATAAGAGTCTAGCATTTTCTCGTTAAGTGACACGTACATTGGTATCTGTATATTTGAACAACCTTCAATCACAGTGGTACTGTGTTGAATATTCCATCACAAGGGATATCTATTTCAAATCACGAACTATGAAGGATCTTATTTGTAATATAAGTTCTCATTTAATTATCGCATTTTTAAAAGAATTAGATTTGTTAACTGATTTGTAAATAGATAAATATCTTAAGATTGGAAGTTTGAATTAATAACTCAGATTGTTAGTGGCTGTATCCTCAAGGGGGATTAAAGTACTGTAAAATTATTGTCCTCCTGAGAGGATACGTAAGTCCACAAATATTAAAAGTAAATTAAAACTCTCCGCTGTGTTTAATCGTAGAATATGTGTGTTTTTAAATGTATGGCTAGATTTGTCTACGTTGCTAACGGCTGAGGGGATGATGTAAATCCAGCTAGGGTCCATGTAGGAAGCAAATGTACTGTAAGTCCCACTGGTCCCTAGTATGGTGATCTACCTTCAGTCGTTGGCAATCTATAGCCTGTTTTTATATTGTATTGTCATGTATAGTTCCAATATTTTAGATTTAATTGTTAGTTTTAAATGGATATCTGCGATACACTAGTAGTTTTACTGTTCTTCGTCAATAGTTTTTTTAATGTTTAACTTTATAGATGTTTAATATAATTATAAACTGTTCTCCTCACGATATAGCTGAAATATTGCCGATGTGACGATAAATATTAACTCACTCACTTCATCACAGTGGTAACTCAACTCGCTGTCACTAAAATCTATATATCCGCTTTCGTCTTGGCAGTTCTGTTTAATCGGGCGGGTCTTCATCGTGATTGCCCGAGTCTTGACACCCTGATTCCTCGCCATCCAGTCTCAGATATAGAAACATAATACCTACTGTAACCCGACAATAATCATTTGTTGAATAAGTCTGAATACATGCTTGTCTCGGCACAATCTATTTGCAGCTTATTCCGACCTTCGCCGTACCAGTCTGTTACGTCCAAGATTCACTCGTAAGTGTTGGCATAATAGACCTTGGCAAAACGCAGCTCTTTCGCAAACAGTTTGATTTAAAGCAAGGTATTTATCTTGATAAAATTCCAGCCTAACTCCAACCCCACATACTAAACTCCATGTCTATCATGAGTTGTTGACATCGATGATGATGTGCTCCTGCTGCTGATGATGATGTATTTAGTGATTCCCAGACCAAGAGACGAATGTTGAAGACGCCAGCCAATCAGTTCTCTTATGTCTGGTATTTACACGTACTGGTGTATCTGCTTATTGGATGACGACTTTGTGCATAGATTCTACGGTGAAATAAAATCTCTTGCATGTTACTGAAGCCTCTATTGTTCAGAGTTGATTTACTACCATTCTTCAGCTACCAGAGTACAGGATGTTTGTTCAAAGGAATTCCGCTGTATAACAGAAACGCTAGCACAAGCTTTAAATAACTGTAGAGAAACATAGAATTTCTCCCAGAGCGGGAACACGGATATTGTTAGGAGGAAGGAAGATACTGGAGCGCTTCCTGATATTTTTAAGAAAAATAATTACACCGGGAATAAACCGGAGGGTTTTAGGTTAGGTACACAAAAAAGTTTGAAGCTGCGTTAAAATACATGCACTGATATGGTGAGATGTTTGTGTGTATGTTTGTTTTAGTGCGTGTGTTTTTGTGTTTGTGTGTGTCTGTGTGTGTGGCTGCTTATATACGGTATATTAGTAGAGACTATGAATCAATCAGTCAGTCGGACCAGGTACATGCGGTTTCTTTCATTTCTGAAATACGGTGTGAATATTGATCCTCAGTTCTCTCTTGTTTTCGAGAATGAAAGTGAAACAGCGTATCTTATGGCATTTTAAATTCAATTTCTATCAGAGGCTCTTGATTTATTTGTTAAACCGTAAACGGAATTCCACTCTTGCTTTGCATGTTGTATGTTTCTCACAATGAATGTCCAGAGGCTTGAACAAAGTGCGCGCTCCTTTCTTCAATGCAAAATCGTGCAGGAAGATGACAAGAATTCGGTTTAGTGGATAAGACACAAGATCTTATATGGTCTGGATTCGACCTTGTCTCGACGTTGTTTACAACGGCCTGCTAGATACTGTCGCATTAAGAAACCTCTCGAACGCTCAAGCTGTCAAATGAATCTCAACATCCAAGGACCCAATACACAAATTGCATCCCATTTTTCAGGATCGTTTTTGTCAACAGTATAATATCATTTTATTGTTATGTACACTATCTGTTTGACAATTTGGACAAGCTGAACAATAGCGTCACTCGTCATTAGTAATGTTGTTTATTGTCTATAATTCATGTTTGTGTATTGTTCATTTATTTTTTGTCAATCTGTCACATTGAACTCCTAAAGAGACAAAAGAAACAAAGTCTCTCCCGAAGCTTTATTAGAATAATTGTATGGACATTAACATGAACACCATGAACACATACTAACACAGTGTGGTTGTGTAACGTCCTACATGTACCTGCAAAAAGTAAAACTTAAGCATCTGAAAGTTGAACCGTCGAACTATCGCTTCTAAATGGGTACCTACACCGAATATAGAAACATGGTAATGATCAACGTCACAAAGCGTAGGTACAACGCTGCGTTTTCAGTTTCTAATTCATAACAATATCTGCATATGAAAGAAACAGGTTGAACACATCTGTATCTATATGTGCTCACACATTTGCGACAGAAGCCTTGCAATAAATGTTCTTTTCTAGTTTGTTTGATAGTTCTGTCCAGTTCCCGATAATTGAAGCACTACATGTAGTCGGATGAAGCAAAGCGAAACAGCAGCTTATTGATTCTACTTGTAAAATATGATAGCCTTCTGGGTCAAATATACATGATATATATAGATGGCGACATATGGTGCACAATAAGTGCATAATATAATACAATAATCGTAGTCAGTGCACAATGAAATAATGTACCCGTGTTGTTAATCACATCATGTCCAATTACTTAGACAGCTCTAAGTCATACATCATGATAAAGTGTACATGCCTGTGCAATCAATGAACACAAATTGCCTCATCACGTCAATGTCTCTATCTGATTCTAGGGAAGATGCGTATATTTATAGTGATCCATCTGACTTAAATGATGACATGTTGTTTAATAAGGAGAGTGAATTCATGGGGTAGGTATTAAATATTTCATGCAGCCATACATTGATGGGGCTACTTTTTATACCTGAAGGTCCACGGATGTAACTGTCAATTTGGCTTGGGAGGCTTGCCACACTTTGAGGGAGACTTCCCTGTCACTTTACTGGGATACATTACTTTTTTTTGTCTATGAACATGTATGGACAGTTGTGTGGATCAATATGTCAGCATAATTGTCCGTTTCAGAATGCGATCTTTGTGCTTACAAGGTCTAAGTTAAAGCATTAATTTCCCCACAGTCGAAGCTCTCATTTCGTCTTTATGTTACGGGGATCTGCAGAAACAGTTTTATTGCCTCGGAGAAGACAACTGTCAATGTAATGTCATTGTTCCAAGATCCAATCCCATAAACCGCACTGAGAAATGTGGTTAAAGTAAAAGTATGTTAAAGAAGGGGAGTGAGACTATTGTGACTCTACGATTACAATGTGATCCCCAAACGTCTGTGACTGAGAAGAATTGAGAGACAAATTGGTTTTGTTTAGCAAGTTAGATTCGATTCCTCTTGTTTTGTTTTAGAACTGAATGCTTCTACCAGAATGACAAGAGGGCATTGAAACTCATTGTTTTCACTCATTCTGGAAAGGAGCTCCATACTTGTAAGTGTAATTAATGTGACCCTCATCTGTGTTATATTCAAGATTAATGTATGAAGAGTCTGTATCTCCACAAAATGTGTGACCAGATGACTTAAGTTTTCTATTTGTGTATTTAAGTGTATTTTAATGCAAAATTCTATCCTTATATCATGACATTTATTTGTTGTGTGCTGGTTTCAAACCTGGTTCTATTCCATTCTGGAAAAATCAAGGCTGATTCACGAACAATGTACAGGAGACCAAATTATACCATTCTCTGCAAAGTTCATGTAGATAAATGGACATCAAGTCTGTGCCCTGGACGCAGTATTTCCAAACCATTGTGATACAACTGACCTAGTTACTAAAGAGCCAATGCCTTTGCATTGAACCAGACGAAAGGGAGATCCCCCACTTTCACATATTAGTGTCAATGTCTTCAGTAATGGGGCGGTGGGGTAGCCTAGTGGTTAAAGCGTTCGCTCCTTACGCCGAAGACCCGGGTTCGAGTCCTCACATGGGTACAATAAAGAAGTTGTTCCTCAATGAAGTCTGTCCTAATCTGACTCTCCAACTTTTACAAATACCACTCAAAGAAGTTACTGTGAGATGTCTGGAACAGAGAGGACCACAAAACCCCATGTATATATTCCTGCGAGATCTCTGGAACAGAAACGACCACCCGTACCTCATGCTGGTCTTCCTGGGGGATCACTGAACAGAAATATCATCAGTATCCCGTGTCTATCACTGTGCAGTATGTAAAGCAGTTGATCCTGCGAGCCTTCACATAACCGCTGCGTAAGTAAACACTCTCTCATTGTCAGAAGAATGAAAGATAGCGACCTGTAAAACACAATTTCTTAATTGTGGCATTTTGATTCAGAGCTTACAAGCATCACGTCGCGTTATTGCTACTTTCATGTTTCATGCAACACGATACCATGTGTGCAAATAGCTTGGGAAGTTTAATTATGAGGTGAAAAAACAATTGGAGTTGTAATTTTAGGCATGAAATGTCAGTGCAAAGGGATATGCAGTCTTGACGTTCCTCAGAAACAAATCCCTGATTATGTTATAGTGTAAAGTGGAAAACAACTACGGAACATCTATGAATGTATCATTGAACATCAGTGATGACACCAGGTGTTCACTAACATTACATACCCAGTATCGGTGTCATAATTGTTCCTTGAAAGACGTCGGTATATGCGTAAAATACAGGAAAACAAGGAAGCTTTGTTCCAGATGTGGCCCCCCAAAGAACACAACCTCAATATTTCAGAAATGTCTTCCGTCAAAGACACGTCTTTCTTAACTTTTAAAGCTTGCTTACACATAGTCCGGAAAGAAACGCCAGTACGTGATCTCTTGTATAGCAGTAGCTAACGTTAAATAGAAAACAAGGTCGATGACATTTCAGCCAATTATTCAATCCATTTACGACTTACCTACCCCGGGCGAATTTCTCTTTACATGACTGACATTTTCCTTCGGAGCACACTGCACAGTTATGTCATCCCAGTTGAGATTCCAGGTCTAAGTGAGTGAGTGAGTTAATATTTAACGTCACATCCAGGTCTAAGGATACAGGTGATTCATGATCATGATTTCTTTCCTTAAAGAGACATTTTCTATTCTCCAAGCAATGACGCAAATTGATATCGTGATATAACAAAATCAACAACCAATCCAAACTTTCACCAACCAACAAAATTAGCACACTCCTCAACACTGGCGTGACAACATCTCAAAATAGACAAATAGAGATAAATTTTAATACCAATATGTGTTTGCCTGCACACATATTGGTATTGAAATTTATACAAGTCTCTATACAAGTTCTTAGACCATTGTGACAAATGATCAATTGGATCATCCAGGTGGTATAAAACCTGTTAACGTGGACGTTAATGTGTGTTGTTGCTCAACAAACCTCTTCAACGAAAACATGCCGACGCCTGGAACAGTAACCTAGGATATAGGACAAAAAAATCCCCCCAGTGTCAGATGTTCTTGGTGTAATGCAGACTGCATACCTGAACACTATATTGATGTCACAAGCTGAAAGTGGCGACCGAATGTGTTGGTTACGTTGATTCCCATCATCGCAGCTATGTATTATGCCCAGACACGTTTGTTTGGCTGTGACATTCAGCAATGCTTCTCAATCTCAATACAATATTTGTTAAATGATTGTGATGAATACAAATGTTTGTTAAAAATACGTCTTTCAAATTGATTATAGTTTAGGAGACACGAAGTTGCAGCTTCATTCGTACTCAGTCATCACTGAACCAGTCAATTTTTATGCAAAATGTACCTGTTACTTATGACGTTTGAGAAACTATTGCACCGTGTCAGAGTCAAACACAGAATCTTTTCATTTCATTACAATGTGATGAAACATGACTTTTTGCTTTAATATGCCCGATGGAATCTGACTGGGAAGATGTAATGTATTCTTTGTATTCATAACACAAGCTAATAGTTATTCTTATAGTCGCCGTGGGTAAAACTACTTTTCTGCCCTGCTGCCCTCCAGGTGACGGATGTTATATGAGTGGCCTACTGCCGGAAGTAACATGGTCACCCAGGGCACCACAGTAAGTACATCAAGGGAAGCTAAAAGAAACACGAGTGTTAATTAAGTATGTAAGCTGTTGAGGGATTTCACATCTAAGGTACTCGCCTGCCGACATTCCCTTTTGAAAACTGGAGTCACAGATTTTGAGATACAGAAGAATATTCTGTTAGCATTATAGAATAATTCAAGAATACCATGTCGCCTATCTTGGTTATTCACTCATATACAAACAAGGATCTGCACCGCGGTGAACATCCCTACTTATGTATTCTCTTAGCGAAGTGATACAAACTGTGTTGTACCATGTACCAGCTTATGAAGTTTAGTGTACTGAGGTTGAGTCACATGGGTCACAAAACAGCTGAAGTTTTGCAGTATCTTGAAGTTCATATGCAATTATATTTCTGGTGTCCCCGCCGTGATATTGCTGGAATATTGCTAAAAACAAAACTCACTCACTCATATGCAATTGACGTTAAAATTAAATTGACAGGCACTTAGTCACTAAGCAACAGGTTGTTCATTAACAACAACTATGTTACAAACAAAGACTAAGAAGTAAATCAGTATTTGTCATTATCCTTTTATTAGTAACTCCGATTGTGAGTGGCTGTATCCTCAAGTCTGTGCCCTGGACGCAGTATTTCCAAATCATTGTGATACAACTGACCTAGTTACTAAAGAGCCAAGGCACTGGCATTGAACCAGACGAAAGGGAGATCCCCCAATTATTGTCCTCCTGAAAGGGTACATAAGTCCCAAAACATTCAAAGTAAATTTAAACTCTCCACTCGTTAATCGTAGTATATGTGTCTTTTAATGTCTGGCTAGATTTGTCGAAATTGCTAGCGGCTGAAGGGATGATGTAAATCCAGCTAGGGCCCATGCAGGAAGCAAATGTACCGTAAGTCCCCATGGTCCTGAGTATGGTGATCTACCTTCAGTCGTTGGCGATCTATAGCCTGTTTTTATATTGTATTGTCCACATAGTGCTATTACTTTTAACTTTCCACACTAGTTTAAATTGTAATTGTGATATTCTAGTTGTTTTACTGTCCTTCGTCGACAGGTTTTTATAATAAACATCTATTCCATTTCAATGTCACATATGTTCTCGTCACGATATGGCTGAAATATTGCCGATTTGACGTTAAATATTAACTCACTCACTCATTATCATTTTACGCAATACATGTAAATGTAAATGTTTTGAGTGAGTTAGTGAGCAAGCGAGTGAGTGAATGAGACACGCATGGACACATGATAGCGTTGAAAGGTTCCTACTCCCACCAGGTCGCTCACATTAACAATTACTGGTCTGACAACATCTTCCAACAGAGCCTTGCAATGAAGGCTTAACTTGGTTAATTCCGTATTGAAATAACCTTGGTCCACATTCAGACCGTAAGGTTATCGTATCTCGATAGAGAAGCCAGAATAGGTGTATGTGACTAGACTTACTGCTCGGCTGTTGATGATAGGAATAGCTAACATCATACACATACAGACGTTATTTCCTGTTTACGACATAAAAGTAGTGTTCATCCTGCTAGTTTTGCACTATACCCAAAACATCGGATAATATGTGTGTTGTGGGGACAGTATTGTTACTGCCACGGACGACTACATGTTCGCATTAAGGAGGTTTGCAGAGTCTGACAAGGTCTTCCCTGTCCCTTACGGCTGTCCACATTATTGAGGTTTACAGATTTTATTGGATGTCCGTATTGACGGGTTTTTTCGGATTAAAGTGTCCATTTAACAGGGTTCAGGACTAATGCGGCGTTTAAGATTATTTCGTATACATATTAAATTACGAGAATATACGTGTCTGTACTAAGTAACGATTACATGTTTTAATGCTTATCACTTTAATCATTTCACACCAGAGTATATATGACAGGACACTAGTGACCCAGTAGACTAAGACTCCACAATCGGTTTTACGCAAACTACTTCCTTAAATGTGCCCCAAACCTTTGATTTTAGGTCCAATTGAAGACAGGTTTACTGCCGGACTAAGCAAACCCCATTCAATATAAAAAGAAATGAGAGCGTCATACTGACAGTTTAGACGAGCAAGAAGAGCCCTAGACCCCTGAGAAATCTGTAAGAGAGACTTTGTCTCCTGTGAGGAATATTCCATACAGACGGTAGAATTTTGTTTGTAAATATAATTAGTTTTGACGCGTCCTCCTAGATGACGACACAAAAAGCCTTGTCGCTATGAGCCCCTGCTGTCTCTATCCATAAGGACTTACTTAACGCCTGGACGGGTCCAATTCTGGTTTGTCAATAGCTTTGTCACTTCCTTCTCAAATCCCTCCATGATCTCGTATCCTCTGGGACGCTAGTATGTATGTTTGTCTATTGTGACATGTTGACACGCCAGTGTAGCGGAAAGTGCGAATGCTGTTGTTGTAGGAAGTTTTGGATTGGTTATTGACTGTTTTATGGTACCAGGACATCGATTTGCATCATTGCATTAAAAATCGATCAACTCAATATCTGTTTGATTATTCAAGAATATAAATTGTTCCACAAAATATCTGCAAAGAAAAAGATGCACGCATTAGACAACACAGTGTACCAACAAAATCTTAAAAGGTTTTGAGAATCAACAGCATGAACCAATTCAATGGACATGCCAGATTATGAAAGCATCATAACCACAGGCGCTTCCAACGTAATTACCCTCTATGAACCATAGTTTCATTGGCTACACGTTTACAAGATGTTATCAACGTGCGTACTTAGTGTAAGGTTGCAGTCTATATAATGTACAAGATCTCATACGAAAATTAAGTCTTTAAACTCGCCACGTCAATAGCTAGTCTATGCAAACTTTAGGTCATTATGTGAAACCAGTAAGAAATATAATGGTCATAAGCCAAGGGGACGTGATGAGGCACATGTAGTGTAGAGTAGGGAATTATGATCGATATCATCCTGTGTTCTCTCAAGCCTCCCTAGTATGGTGATCTACCTTCAGTGGTTGGCGATCTATAGCCAGTTTTTATATTGTATTGTCCAAATAATTGTTACATTTCCACACTAGTTTTAGTTGTAATTGTGATATTCTAATTGTTTTACTGTTCTTTGCAGACAGGTTTTTATAATATACACATATTACATTTCAATGTCAAATATGTTCTCGTCACGATATGGCTGAAATATTGCCGATGTGACGTTAAATATTAACTCACTCACTCGTAGACAAGTTTTTATAATTTACTATTTCTTACTATGTCTAGCAATTAATTGTTTTCGTCACAATATGGCTGAAATATTGCCGATGTGACGATAAATTTTAACTCACTCACTCACTGTCAATCCTTGATCGGATTATTTACAACCTGAGTTTTGTTGAATATTGTTATACTTGTTAAACAACAGGCATCCATGACTTGATGATCTCTCACTGGTACAGTTAGATTATGCTCATAATGACTACCTAGATTAAGGTTGCAGTCAATATAAACCATACATTCTGAAACGTGTCATATGCCAATTTAGTCCATGTGCTTTTTCGAGGTTTCAATCGCCGTTATTATCTAGCCTATTCACAATTTAGGTCATAATGTGTAGCCAGAAAGAATCATGTTCATTAGCCAAGTTGTAGTGGTGAAGGACACGCAGTGCAGATTAGGGAGTTTTTCATATTATCACCCATTGTTGTGTTTGCCTACATTCGATTATTTACTGGCCGAGTTTGGTTGAATATTGCTAAATATCTGTAAACAACAGGCAGGCATCACTAGATGATGACTCACTGGAACTGCCTTGTGGAGATACGGGTACAAATCAGTGTTTAGTAACCGATGCTTGTAGTTGGAGACGACAAACAGGATCGAGTGGTCAGACTCACTGGATTGTCTGGTAAAGATTCGATTATTTTTACACCGCCATCGGATTGTTGATTGTGGCGTTCAAACAAACAAATATCAGTTGCGTAAGTCAGAATGGCAGAAATACGCGATCTTCTTCAAACGTGCCTAGATCACAATCTACATTTGAAAGACACTCGCCTTGTTTAAGAAACCAAATGAAATATTTGAATTCCTTCTGTGTTCACAGAAGACCATCCAGGGATGAGACAGTCGCCCACTGGAAGATGTCAATATTCAATTTAGGTCGGACTCTTGAAGGTCAAAATATCGGAAATGTCATTTCACACAGGACATTTTCTACTGATAATGTCAAGCTAAATTTGACATTGACACTTAAAATCAGTTTAAGTGGTAATAAAGTTAGAGATTGTTAAACTTCCAAGATTTAATCTACCAAGTTGTAGTAATTCAACTGTAGGGACAATGACATGTAGTACAATGTGGATAAATATAACAAGGACTGAAGGAAGTGAATGAGTGAGTGGGTTTAGTTTCACGCCGCTTTTAGCAATATTTCGGCAATATCACGGCAGGAGATATCAGAAATGGGCTTCACACATAGTACCCAAGTGGGGAATCGAACCCGTGTCTTCGGCGTGGCGAGCGAACACTTTAACGGGTAGGCTACCCCACCGCCCCCAAACACGGACGAAAGCACGATTACCATCAATCTTATTGTTTGAACATGGACAGTATTTGACGAATAGTGAATGAATGATTGTCATGTACATACACAATGCACAAAGGTACAATGTGTGAAGCCCTTTTCCGGTGTCCCCTGTCGTGATACTGCTGGAATATTGCTCAGAGCAGCGTAAAACAAACACTCTCACAAATACACAAGTCTTGTGATAGGCGCGACAAAAGAGAAATCTCTGCCAACACAAGATTCCATTGTACCATTTCAACCCTATCATAAGCATGCTATTTATGAGTCACTTTCAAATAGTTATGATATCAGTCTTTTGCAAAATGCTGAGAATATCCTGCTTCACTGATGGCCAGTTGAGTGCTTCATACCAATTGTGCACCTGAAGAAGACAAGACTTTATAATAGTCCAAATAGGGAATGGGACATAATTTGTGGTGCTGAAGCATCAAACGTGGACATGAACTAACTTTGTGAAATCTTTACTGGGGTACGTGGAACACCAGAGTGATCTGATTTCCCTGCAATATTATAATCCCATTAGTAGCATCTTCCGTGCCGTAGACCTCCAATCATATACTCACTCATTTATGTACGTTTTATAGTGTTTAGCGGGAGGCTTATATGCCAATTATAGATTGTCAATGATAATATGATCAACGGACAACTTCACCTCCATGTGACCTTCCTTGACAAGATCCTTCAGCAGATAACAAACTCTATCTCGCAGCGAGGGAATGGTCATGATAGATTTATTTGGATGTCACGGTGTATAAGGGTCTTGTTTACCAACCAAAATTTTATGAAATTGTTATTTACTAATGGAAGTGTTCATATAACTGAAATCTTGATTATATTTATAAATATTTTGACTGTCAAGAGTCTGACCTAAATTGAATGTTGAAGTCTGTCCATCACATTCAGCGTTGCAACGACATCAAGACTTTATTTACGACAACGACTCTTCACGATGACCTTGAATGCTTGTCAGGGGAAAATCAACATTTAAAGAATTCTCCTTGCCGAGTCCTTTTCGAGTGATACTAGGATGTTCGTTTGGGTCTGACGCATGCCGCATTGTTCATCTGAAACTCAGCAAGGTAGAGATGGGAACATAACTCACTTTACTTGAGGAAGGGGTAATTTACCATCTCGTGGAGGTTCAGTCACAGGGATGCAGCCCATGTAAAGTACGGGTACAAACTCATAGTAAATAATAATAAAGATTACAAGAATAACCGTGAGGTCAGAGCTGAACACTCACAGTAAAATAACAACCATACATACTTACGCTGTATCCGTTCTCATATACAAAATAAATATGTCTGTCGGTCTGTCTGTCTGTATCCGTTCTTTTTGTTTTCTTTGTGTTGGTAGAAATTGTTTTTTGTCACGATATGGCTGAGATATTGCCGATGTGACGTTAAATATTAACTCACTCACTCACTTTGTGTTGGTGAATGGGCGAGACAAGGAACTGACGGTATTTTACACTAACCGTCATGTCAGACAATAGATCCCACCATTCTCACCCTTCCTCTATCGCGTATTACTGGTGCGGCGAGGCAGCCTTGTGGTTGAAGCATTCACTGGACCCGGACTCGACGGGTACAATGTGTGAAGCCTATGTATGGTGTCAACCGACGTGATATTGCTGGAATATTGCTAAAAGCGGCGTACTCGCACTTGCGCAAGTCTTTCAAAGATAATTTTAGGAAATACGAATGCACACTGCCACTTAGAAAGAGGTCCAAAATGACAGATGTAACCATATTTGGACTACACATACCGCTATTTTGTGTTTTTTAAACCCACTGGAATTTGTGTCATTGGAAGTTCTAGAATGTTTATTCTGTGGCGTTTACGTTTCGTCCTTAAGATCAATGACAAGAGTGGGCCCGGATTCCCATTAAGACATGGTGGCTACATCGCTGGAAGGTCTCATCGGAGGTTGTATAATGTGCATTCTCTGGAGATGACGTTTCTTCCTCAAGGCAACCGTAGCTATACGTGCGTCCATGACAGGAGTAGGTCATTATTCCTTATAAGACATGTCACTGGGAGAGTTGAAGGACCTGAAGTGCAGACTAGTCATTCCTCTATCGCGGTGGGGTAGCCTAGAGGTTAATGCATTCGCTCGTCAGGCCGAAGACCCGAATTTGATTCCCCACATGGGTACAATGCGTGAAGCCCATTTATGGTGTCCCCCGACGTGATATTGCTGGAATATTGCTAAAACTCACTCACTCACTCTCAATCACTGTCAGTGAAAACTGCAGCATTCAACAGTGCTAAAAGCGGCGTTAAATCATGCACGTACTTGCTCATGTCTATCGAAGATAATTGGAGGACATACGGATACCCACTGCCACTTAAAAAGTTATCAAATGTAACAAATGTAACCATTTTATGATTACACATACCGCTATTTTGTGTTTAAACCCACTGGAATTGGTATCACTGGAATTTCTAGTATGTTTATTCTATGGCGTTTACATTTCGTCCTTAAGATCACGATAACTAAGTGTATCAATAACAAGAGTGGGCCAGGATTCCTATAAAGACATGGTGGCTAAATCGCTGGAAGGTATCATCGGAGGTTCCATAATGTACATTCTCTGGAGATGACGTTTCTTCCTCAAGGCAATGGTAGCTATAGGTACGTCCATGACAAGAGTGGGTCAGGATTCCTTATAAAACATGTCACTGGGAGAGTTGAAGGACCTGAAGTGCAGACTTGACTAGTCATTCCTCAAATATTGTGCCTTGTAATGTATGCTTTTCCGGATTAATATGTACGTCTTCAGGTGAGGTGAGGTGAGGTTGGGTTTTAACGTCGTGCTTGAGAATATTTCGCTCATATGACGACGTGCATGCGTGTGTATGTGTGGCTGCTTGTACTAGCCCAGACTTAAGCTGGTTTTATAGTGCTAGCCCACTGAGATACCATGCTGCAGTGAAGCATGAATACCCAACTCAGACACATTATACTGACTCCGAGCCGACCAGTCCTTGTTGTACCCATTAATGCCGAGCGCCAGACAGGGACCAACAAGTACCATATTTTAACGTCTATTGGTATGACGCGGTCGGGGATCGAACCCGCGACCTTCCGCTCTCCGGGCGGACGCTCTAACCACTACACCACGGAGGCAGTCCTGTACGTCTTCAGACAACACGTTTATACGTATAGTTGGTAAAGAAGTCTCACGTATAGCTTAGAACTCTCAGTTACAGTATCGATCCTAACACTGAAGGACATCGTGGTTCCTTCTTGTGATTATGTTTACACTTGAATAAACGTAAATAAACGCAAACTATGGCAAGTTTGTACGGTTTTCATTAAGTTTGTTAATCCTGGTAACACACCAGAATGTTCTTACCTGTGATGTTGTCAAATATTGCCACAAACTTGGGCTACAAAACTAGGATGCATATATAGTAACAGGGCGATCTTTCGTGTCCACTCCACACTCTTGGTAAGTATAGAATAAGTTTATTCATCGTTTGGTAATGGTAGATTCCTCATCCAGCCTTTGTATCTTGATGTTTGTATCATAGTATCTGGCACTAGACATTGGGGGCCAGAAAAATGGCTATACTTGAGACATTTCAGTAATATGGTTACATGTGATTCCAGTGTAAGAGGAATATAATGGGTTTGGGTTTGACACTAAACAATCTATCTAACCTCCACACTTGACACAACAGTTAACTTATTATTACAGCCTAGAATTCAACCCTAGTTTCAACCCTTTTCTCAAATAAGAAACAGGTGTCATCCAGAACTTTTAGGATTACTTTTCAGTGTTATCTGTTTAGTTTTAAGCCCAATGAAATCTGTTTCAGCAGAGTCAAGTGTGTTCATTATCTGGCGTTGACTTTTCCTCCTTAACGTCACGATAAATAGGTATGCCCATGGCAAGTGGGTGCCCTGATCCTAATAATACATGTTAGCTACATCGCTCAACGGTTAAAAGGACATGAAGTGCAAAATGTACTGGTCAACCGATGTAAACATGATCCTTTGACTCGTTATTACTTTTTGCGAAATGGCGTGTGTGAACAATATGTGAATCAGAATATCAATCCAAAACAGTTTTTTTCACAGGAGATTAATTCAACTTTGAGGACTTTGTGCAAAGTGTGATGGGCGAAGTTGTGACTGAGCTTCTCGATCATCGCATTTAGCCTTGGGGAAAAGGCTACATTCTCTTTCAGTTGATGTCATAGATGTGTTGGAAGCACTATGGAGTCGGAAGTAACTAGAGAAACACAGGCTCTATATCATGGTTTCTTTAATGGTTTAAACGGCGCCGTAAGTCAGCTTTGGTAGTTGTTCTAACATCTGAGAAAAAACTTGAAAATGTCACCAGATTACATTTCCAAATCAACCTCAGTTCCAGTATGACCAGTTTTTGCCGCCATGCCATGGTCAAGATGAATAATATGCAGTGTTAACTTAGTCCGCATGCCGTGTAACCCGCCAACGGCCCTTACATCTTAGCTGGAGGTTCGTTTCATATATAACATGTGTTTTCTGAAATGAACTGGAAGAATGAATTAGAGATAATTTATTCCTATTGTCCTTCCGTACAGTAAACCGAAAGCCTGTGAATTGCATGTTGTTCGAAGAACACTATCTTTACCTGATTTTGCCTGAGGAAAGTAGTGGGAATATTGCTGATATAGCCTGATTTCTCACTGGTCTGAGCGATCGCTAGATTCCACTCGCGGAATCCAGGCCGGAGCTGCAACCGTTGGATCGAAAGGGTGACCGAAATGCAAGATGGCTCTGTAGTCACGTGTTTGAATACACGTACTACAAACAAGCCTGTGAAGTATCGACGATGATTTCCCTTACTACATCAGCTTCTTTGCATAAGGCACCCGTGAAGAGCCACCTCCTCGTGATGGGTGCTGGGTAACGCTAAGAGCTCTTCAGCCCCCCGCTGTGGACCCGGGGGTATATTTGGTCCACCAACCCGTTTGCCGTGGGTTTGCGCCCCTGTGTCGGTGGAGAACGGGAGTCTGGTGGCACTGGGAGCCTGGAACCGTGTTCCTTTTGCCCAACACACCACTTCGCCCCATACTTCACCTAGACGGGTGGTTGAACTGGCCCGGTTCTATCAATCGGCTGGTCACGCCATGCCCTGTGCATAGAAAGTATTTTTTCACATTTGAATTATTGGGTATTGGTAATTTTGATTGTCTTGTGTACAAATTATTGTTCAATTTAATTGCCTAGAGTCCTATGCAAGAAGGCGGTGGCTCATGGGCCAGTCTGGTTATATAGACCTCTATATTCCGTGTTCTTTAGAAAAGTGTCATGGGCCGAACCAGCCTTGCACTTATTCTTTAAGATATCCTGGCTTTTCAAGTCTGTATTTTCTGGAGTATAACATCCCTGTAACCCTGCTATTGCAGTCTGGTTTCCACTGCAATACCGTCCTTGTTGACACTCGATGGCGGGTGGGGTTGTTGAATTATATTATTACGCCATGGCTAAAAACTCTCAATCTGGTTCATCGAAAACAAGCAAACGTCGTCATATGTCTTTTTCATCCGATGAAGGTTTTGGTTTTTGGTCATTGAAAGTGCTGATGGAAATCCTTTAAAGATCAATCCTTTTGCCGTCTCCAATGGTATCCAAGGTATCTGCGGAGAGGTAAAAAACGTCACTCGTCTCCGAAATGGTTCTCTTTTAATTGAATGCTTACGTAGGCAACAGTCTGTCAATCTGCTGGAACTACAGCAGTTTGTAAATAACCAGGTTGTTGTTTCAGTTCACAAAACTCTCAACACATGTAGAGGTATCATTAGAGAGAGGGTCCGCTGTCTCTCAGATATGACAGAAGAAGAGATTGTAGCAGAGTTGCAAGACCAGGGAGTTACTTCAGTTAAACGTTTTAGCAGGAAACAAGAGTCCACTTTTGTAAAAACAAATACTTACCTTTTCACTTTTAGTTTGACTACTCTTCCCCAATTTATAAAGGCTGGATACTGTAATATCGGAGTGGAGGTATATGTACCAAATCCACTCCGGAGTTACAAATGTCAGAAGTTTGGACATGGTGCGAGTTCTTGTACTGGCAAGTCAGTGTGCTCACGCTGCACTGGAGCTCATGAAAGTACTGAATGTACTAATGACATAAAGTGTGCCAACTGCAGTGGTGGGCATCTGGCATCATCGGAAGCTTGTCCAAAATTTGAGTATGAGAACAAAATCCTGAAATTGAAATGCACTAATAATATCTCCTACTTTGAAGCCCAAAAATTGGTTCTGGCTCAATCAAAACCAACTACAGGTCTCACATATTTTTCTGCAGTTTCTTCTTCTGTTGCAAAAGCTTCAACTGTTTCAACTTCTTGTCAGACAGTGATATCTAGGATCAATGACGCCCAGATAACCTTTGATGACACGACTCAATCATCACAAGATTGTCAGCGCTCATCAGCCTCTCAGACTGAAGAGACCCAACCAGCACAAACTTTAGATATTAACAGTGTTGCTAACCTAACAAGCAAAGAAAGTAAAAAGTTGAGAAGAAAGGCCAGAGCTCTTCAACATTTAGAA
Source organism: Haliotis rubra (assembly GCF_003918875.1). Lineage (NCBI taxonomy): Eukaryota > Metazoa > Mollusca > Gastropoda > Lepetellida > Haliotidae > Haliotis > Haliotis rubra. The sequence goes on along the minus strand of NW_025766148.1, from coordinate 1,390,738 downwards.
GGGCATTCTTCTATAACACCTCCTGTGGCGGTTCAGAATCCTTTTGACCCGCTTGACATGGAAATCACTCCTACACAAACAGGATGTAGGAGTGGCGCTGCCACGCGCTCACGATCTCCAGATGAAGGTCCCTAAACCTTTTTTAATGAAACTAATACAATGGAATTGCAGAGGCCCTAGGAACAATTTTTACGATCTACAATTATTATCACAAGATTTTACACCATCGGCTTTTAGTCTGCAAGAGACATACCTGAAAAGTACAGATCGATTTGAATTGTGTCGGCACAATTCATTTCATTCATTCTCACCTCCAGGTGATAAAGCCACTGTCGGTGCTTCTAATCTCGTGAGGCAGGGTGTTATCCATAGTAATCTTCAGGCTGTTGCTGTCCGTCTTACTCTACAGATAACCTTTACGCTTTGCTCTTTGTATATTTCCCCTTCTTCAGTTCTTCAGCAGTCCGATCTTCAGGGTCTATTTGATCAACTTCCCAAACCCTGTATTATCATGGGTGATCTTAACGGTCATAACCCTTTGTGGGGAAGTACCGATATTAACATTAAAGGGAAAATCCTCGAAGACTTCATTTCTAATAATAATCTGTACATATTTAATGATGGATCAGCCACTTATTTACATCCTGGTACGGGAACGTATTCTGAACTTGATTTGTCACTCTCAGACCCAAATATTTATAACGAGTTTGAATGGTCGGTCCATGATGACCTTTGTGGTAGTGACCATTTTCCCACAATTCTCTCCGCTATAAATCCAACTGATGACCAACCTGCAACAAGGTGGAATTTTAATAAGGCTAATTGGCCTTTATTTCAAACCCTTTGTACTGACAAATTAAAATCCGATTTTTTAGTGAATGTCCCGGATACTATTGAGTTGTTCTCGGATACATTGAATGATATCGCCCATGCAACTGTTCCTCAGTCCTCTGCTAAACATCATTGTCCTAAACCATGGTTTTCTGATGACTGTAACAAGCACGGAAGTGTAGAAAAAAGGCAGATAAGTACTTTCGACGACATCCTACAGTTCACAATTTAAATACTATAAAAATAAATAATGCCAAGGCTCGACGTACTTTTAAACAAAGTAAACATCATTCTTGGAAGAACTTTGTATGAAAAATTAATTCAGGTACACCAAAAACGAAGGTGTGGAACATGATACAGAGAATCAAGGGCAAAGGTAGAAATTCTAGTGTTCATCATCTTAAAGATTGACACAGTATGTTAACAGATAAAATTGACATTGCAAACAAGTTGGGTGAAACTTTAGCTACTCATTCTTCTACATCCAATTATAATCCGAAGTTCAGGAGATAAAAAAAATCATCAAGAAAAGTTGAAAATTAACTTTCATTCTGAAAATGGTGAAGACTAATGAAGTATTTTCAATGCATGAGCTGAATACTGCCTTGGCGCAAGCTCATGATACGGCAACTGGAGCAGATAACATCTAGTATCAGCTCCTAAAACATTTACCCAATGCATGTCTTGAAACACTTCTGAACATATTTGATCATATTTGGACAACAGGACACTTTCCTCCTTCGTGGCGTCATGCCATTGTTGTACAAATACCTAAGCCTGGCCGAGATAATACCGATCCATCTAAATATAGACCTGTTTCTTTAAGAAGCTGTGTTTGCAAGACCATGGAACGCATGGTCAATAATAGATTAGTATGGTTTCCAATAATCTTATTACTAACATCCAATGTGGTTTTCGCAAAAATAGAAGCATTATTGACCATTTGGTTCGACTAGAATCATTCGTTAAAAATTCCATTGTAAAAAACCAGCATGCTGTATTTATCTTTTCGACCTAGAAAAAGCTTATGATACAACATGGAAACATGGTATTTTAAGAGATTTACATGACTTTGGTTTGAGAGGCCGTTTGCCTCATTTTATATCACAGTTTTTAGCAGACAGGCAATATCAAGTTCGTGTTGGATCAACCCTGTCTGACCATTATAATCAGGATCAGGGTTCCACAAGGCACTCTCTCAAAGGTATTAAATGACTCAATAGATGGGTCATTGTTTGTGGATGATTTTAACGTTTCATGTCGTGGTAAAAATATGCATACCATCGAGAGACAATTACAGATGTGTTCTAATAAAGTTCATAAATGGTCACTTGAGAATGGCTTTAAAGTTTCCCGGATAAAGACCAAATGTATACATTTCTCTCGGAAATATCAGCATCATAAAGATCCCGAGCTGTACTTGAATGGCTCTCCAATTAACGTTGTAAAGGAAGCCAAGTTTCTGGGACTGATTTCCGACAAACATTTGACCTTTTTACCACATATTAAGTATTTGAAGACTAAATGCCTGAAGGCATTAGATCTATTAAAAGTCGTGTCCAATTCAAAGTGGGGAGGGGATCAAACTACCCTCCTTTATTTGTACAGATCACTCATCCGGTCAAAACTTGATTATGGCTCCATCGTATATGGTGGAGCCTGTAAAAGCAATTTGAAACTACTTGATTCTGTTCATCACCAAGGTCTAAGACTTTGTCTTGGATCTTTCCGAACTTCTCCTATTGATAGTATTTACGTTGAAGCTGACGGGCCTTCTCTAAACCAATGCCATATCAAATTATCTTTGCAGTATATTACTAAACTATATTCTAATCAGTCAAACCCTGCATATAACTGTGTCTTTCATCCCCTCTATGAGGATCTGTACAGCAAAAAACTTCTCTTGTTCCGCCTCTTGGGCTCAGAATAAAACCTTTCATTTCTGCTGCCGGCACTGAGATGGAAAATATATCTCCTTCCCGTCTTCTTTCTTCTCCTCCTTGGCAACTGGTGAGGCCTGAAGTTGACCTAACTCTGACAAAGTTTAAGAAGTCTGAAACTAATGAATTACAATATAAACAAGAATATAATCAATTAAAAAATAAACATAATACATACAAATCCTTATTTACAGATGGGTCCAAGGATGGTGGCGCAGTGGCATGTGTCACTGTCATTGGATCAAGAACAATATATTCTCGACTTCCAAATAACAGCAGAAGCTAACGCCATATTAACAGCTCTTAAATATATTAATAAACACCGTAAATATAAACCATACATAATCTTTTCCGATTCTCTTTCGTGTCTTCAGGCTATTAAAATCTTTCTTGTAAACATCCACTTTTATTTGAAATTATTGAATTGTATAATGAGCTTGCTACTGGCCAATGCGACATCGTCTTTTGTTGGTTACCCTGCCACGTTGGTATTTCTGGGAATACATTCTGATCCTATACTCTGATTACAAAGCTGCTATTAGATCTTATTTCCGTGATCTGATGCAACAGAAGTGGGACACCCACGTAGGTATCAACAAATTACATGAAATAAAACCCTATATTGGTTATACTTACTTGAGATGTGAGTCCAGATTTGAAGAGGTCATCATACGACGATGTCTTGCTTGACTGTATTGATTTTGCCATCACAAGGGATAAATATTTTAATGTCAAAACAGTGAAGGATCTTTTTAGTGTTAATTATCATTTAATCATTGTATTTTTAAAAGAAATAGAATTGCTAGATAAATTTTGATGAATAGTTTGCAAATAGATATATATTATATTATTGGTAGTTTAGATGAGTAACTTCGATTGTTAGTGGCTGTACCCTCAAAGTACAAAGTACAGTAACATTATTGTCCTCCTGAGAGGGTACATCAGTCCCAAAACTTTCAAAGTAAAATGTAAATTTACCACATTTTAATCGTAGTATTTTTGTTCTTTTAACTGCCGGCTTAATTTTCCTACAAGCGCCAGCGGTTGAAGGGATGGTGTAAATCCAGCTAGGGTCCATGCAGGTAGCAAAGGTACTGTAAGTCCCCATGGTCCCTAGTATGGTGAACTACCTTCAGTTGTTGGTGGTCTATAGCCTATTTTTATATTGTGTTGTCCTCTATAGTTAAAATGTTTTAGATTTAATTACTAGATTTACATTTATATCTGTGATATTCTGGTTGTTTTACTGTCCTTTGTTGACAGGATTATATACTCTATCTTTAATTATTGTTAATATATATGTTGTGTTAGTCACGATATGGCTGAAATATTGCCAAAGTGACTTTAAATTTTAACTTACTCACTCACTCTTTGCATAAGGTGTTATGGTTCAGTTCATATGGCATCAACAGGCCGTGGAGGTCCATGTTACATCTTTAAAAGTCAAATGAATAAACTCCAGAAAATAACCAGTCTTGATTATCTGACAAAAACGAATCCATTGGACTTAGAGGCATCCAAGCTGAGCAAATTATTTGAATGGACCAGAGAACGATTACTCTTTACTCACTCGTTTTCTGTGTGACAGTATTTGATTATAGATAGCACTGCTGTCTGGTGTCAAGCACGACGTGACTGGAATTTATGATCATGGGGAGGATGAATAACGAGAAGTATCCATAGTTGTCTGTTTCATCGCAAACCTTATACTTAGTGCGAGCTGTAACATGTTATAAATCGGAGACTTTCATATGCATTTTCCACTTTTCGATGATTGTTACTTTACGCTTATGTTGTAGCAACATGCCTATGGGTAGCTGTCTGAAGATACAATTTCATTTTTTCCCAAAGGAGAAATGCATACCAATCTATGCATTTAAAGATATATAAGGTCCATTCTAATTTATCTTAGTATGTAACACGAGTTCTGATTGGTCAATGCTATAAATTTCCGACCGTATAATCAGCATATACGGTCGCAATGTGAAAACCGATTCACCAAAACCTTTGAATGCATCCCTACACTATTGGGGTAACGCTGTTTTGCAGGACATTGCCATTTGCAGAAGCTATTGGTCAATTAACTCCCCTCTCCAGCTAAAATGGGTGGAATTTGTGTTAACCCCCTTGATGCCGAGGTTTTTTTCAGGCGCACATTTTCATACGGTTTGAAAAGCGAATGTTGTGCGAGAATTGCGCTCGCGTGGTCCTGGATCTACGTACGGCTCTAAAATTACACAGAAATGTAGAATATTAAATTTCCTATCCGTTGGTATAAATATAACTGCAACTTCCTTGGCGGTTTGAGAAATAGACACTGCTAAATGTTGTCCAAAGTTTGTTATGCGTTAAAAAACAGTAAATTTATCCGCTTTTTATCGCGCACCGATAAAAGCACTTAGCTACGAATTGTTTAATGTGGCATCTTTACGGAAAGTGTGAGCGAAGAAAATACTTCCTGATATCTGAACGACATAAGTGTATATGAATTGGGTTTATGTGCTTGTGCATAACGTTATACGCTCAACATTAAAAATGACTCGCATTAAATGTCAAAAATGGATTTTCTTCTATAACGTCAAACGACGACAGTGAGGTCATACACGTATAATGATAAGGGGCTATAACTCCGTTATGCCTAACACTAGGTCAATGTAACTCAGATCACTTGGAGAGAATATGTTGTGGATACGGACGCTATATTTTCGTTGTTTTATGTTCATGGTGAACCAAACTATTCCAATTCAAAGTTCCCCAAAGTGAGCGGATGCAGTTTGGTAGTTTCACAATTTACAAGAAAAATGACAACGTATTACATGTGAAAGCACGTAATAGCGATTTGGATGGCCCTATCCGATATATAAGTTAGTTCCATGATTCCCATATGCTCTTGTTTGTGTAGATGTAATTTGACTAATTTTGCATCGTTATTACCAGAATACTAGCCATATCTTCAAATGCAATGAAATTGCTGAAAATAATACAACATATTAGTTGACGTCATTGCTTGTTTTATGCATTTTGCGACGTCGGAAAAAGACGACATTGGTATGCTGATTAGAATATATCTCTCCTAATTTCCATTAATTGTATAAAAGGTCTCGGCTTCTACGTCAGAATTTAAGACTCTTTAGACAAAACATAAACTGACTGATTTTTCCATTTAAATAGTGTCCTGAATATATCAACAATTAGACGGTTTGACAGCGTATCTTATTGTGAACAACACGCGCACCTGTTTGGCATCAATTTAACGTAAATACAAATAATATTTCACAACACCCGAATATTTTGTTTGGGATAAGAATTTTGTTTGTTTATGATTGTGTAGCTATTTCTCTTCATACGTATGCAAAGAAAGATGCAAAAAGATAGCTTTTTATATATGGAACTATATATTAGAATATGGATGTAAGATTTGTCCGAATTAATACATGAGATGGTATATATATTTTTCACCAATTTTCCTATAAACGTATTTAGAGTTTGATATCCTGTCATCACAATATTATTAAATGGAATATGAATTGATTATATTATCGAAAACAATGATAGAGAATTATAAAACGTTTCCAACAAACGCGCACCTGGCCGATCAATATGCATCATTCTTTTGTCTATTAAACGACACAAAATTATGCAATGAACAAGACAATTCCTTTAAATATGTGTGCATATACATTTGATACTATATTTAAATCATTTTCATTAATATTATCAGTTTTACATATAAGGTTGAATTAAATCACCGTTTATTAACCTGTTCATATGAAATTGCAATATTAGTCCAAGTAAATTGATTATTGTACATCATAGGAACTAAAGTTGTTGCAGTCATGGCTACGTTTGATCTTCTAACACTTGTGTAAAGGTTTAGAATATGGTGTATTGCACTAAATATGTCAATTTCTTATGTAAATATGATTCAAACAATATGATTCAAACAATCAAAAACACCGTAAACTCTATATGCACGTATGATATGATATTGAACAAGGCTAAACGTAGATACTGAAGTCAGTTTCATGAAAAAGTATCTGAACTATACGAAAAATATACACCATATATGTGGCATCCAGGGGGTTAAAAAAGACAAAACAGTATCATAAATTTAATTTTCAGTTCAAACAACTTACTCGCAACGGGCTGTTGACCCAACGCTGTTAGATCATGAAACAAGATTATGACGTCATTATCATTATTGACAACAGAACTGATAATGGCCCGTAGTTGAGGAATCAGTGGGCCGCTCATTTCTGTAACTAGAGGGCGGTTTCATCATAATTCCGTCCATTTTATCTATAATACGATCATCTATTCATCTGTCAGATTTAGTATGTCGGCACCTAATAAACGTGTGTAGTTTGAAAAGGGAACTACTTTTTCTGGCGATGGTGTAAGTTCAAGGAGAGATATAACTAAATTTGGGGCTATATAACCACCGGTATACGTCCCCAAATCGTCAAACACAGCACAGTTATCCCCTAATTATACAGCGAACAATCACATTAGGTGTGTATTTATTTCAGCGTCTCCGAATTATCAAAATTCCAACGTAAAACCATGAGGAAATTTGGCATTGCTTGGCGCCCCATGTCTACCCTCTCAAGTATATATATTTCCAATGATTTGTTTGATGTTATATCCTGTAGCAAGGGGCGTCGCTTTTTCATTTTCCATGATCTATGTATCCAGGGAGGAGACTGACAATATGTATACCTTGATAAAATCCTTTTTAATAATCATTGTAAGTAACGACGATATTTAGATGCCCATTGTACGTCCCAGCTACAGACCTTCAGATAAGACATCATTAAATGAAAAGGGTTCCGTCAGCGGAGAATTGTTATCTTCCATACTTTGAGACTTGGTAGTCCCATAGTTTTCTATGATAGACAGAGGCCTCCTGATGTCATCAGCAAATGGATAGTCAAAGCTGAAGTCTGCATTTTGTCCACACAAGTCTCTGAAGTATATCCCGAAGCTAGGGCATATATAGCTTGAGCTATGGTTATGTTCAAGCTTTTGTGTAAATCCGTTCTTCTGTTTATATCGTCATGTTATCTTAAATAAGCATTTAGGTTTGTTTCAGCTGCTTTATAGGCTTCGCTGAGTTGTCACTATTTCCGTCACCTTTATCTATGACGCATTCTAATATTCGCTTATCGTCTTTATATTTTAGGGTTAAGCCTAGTGGTTAGAGCGTTCGCTGGTCACGCTGAAGAACCGGGTTCGATTCCCCACATGTGTACAATGTGTGAAGCTCATTTCTGGTGTCCCCCGCCATGATATTCCTGAAATATTGTTCAAAGCGGCGTAAAACTAAACTCAATCACTCATTTATATATTAAGAAGAAAGGTTTATTTTACTATGAGTTTTGCCATTTTCCATCCATTGTCAACTCTGTGTTGGCATTTCGTCATGCAGATACCTAACATTATCTCTCTTCAAATCAGGCTTGAGACAAAGTCTACATTTTGTGGACGGAATGTTTCTACCACCCAAAGCATGGGGAGTCTGAGTGATAACCTGATCTCAGTGCTCAATATAACCGCATGGTTTGGAGAAGTGACACATATTGTTGATTTGTTTCAATGCTTTTCTCTATTTGAGCTTCAGGCCTCCATAAGTCAACAATGCAATGCAATTGCAAAATGATCTGAAACCGTGTACGGTAATCCGGAAACATTTAGTCCGAATTAAAATCAACAAGGATAATTGCTTGTCAGCGCTGTGGGTAAATATCATATGATGAAGTTGTTCGAAGAGCACGTTGTCTGGAATGTTCTTAGATGATAACTGAACTCCAAGTTGGCTTGTTGCCTATCAATATTTTTACGAGAACCTTACGTGATCTCTGCATGGTGTATTGACAAGAGGCGTTCAACACCACTCGCCTTTACGCATGAACATTGTGACACATTCCGTCATTCTGTATTAGGAGGTATATTCACAGCTGCATTTTCAGACTTTAAAATCTTTGAACATACGTAATATCAGTAATATCATGTTCCGTCCTTTAAGCCGATGCTGACTCACAAAGAATACATCAGCGCTATCTTGTCTGGCGTGCCATACATTACACCCCGTATATTCCGGGTTGCGTGACTGAGCATGAAACCCAGAGTGATAGAATGAACACATTTGATGCATATTTCATTTTTATCCCACCGGCATATAATGCGGTGGGATATAGTCGTCGCCTCGTCCGTCTGTCCGTCCGTCCGTCCGTAATCATTTTGTTTCCGGACCATAACTCAAAGACCGTTCGATATTTTTTAACCAAAATTGGTAGATATGTCAAAAATAACCTAAGGTGGTGCCTTTTGCTATTTACAGATAATTGTCATTTTTATTTTTCTCGGTTTCCATGGAAACGTTTTGGACTTAGTCTTAAAGAAGTGGGGGCTTCGTTTCCGGAGCATAACTCAAGAACCGTTCAATATTTTTCAACAAAACTTGGTAGATATATCAAACAGATCCTAAAGTGGTGCCTTTTGCATTTCACCGATTTTTGGCATTTTTATTTTTCCCGGTTTCCATGGAAACGATTTGGACTTAGTCCCAAAAGTGAGGGGTGGGCTTCGTTTCCGGAGCATAACTCAAGAACCGTTCAATATTTTTCAACAAAACTTGGTAGATATATCAAACAGATCCTAAAGTGGTGCCTTTTGCATTTCACCGATTTTTGGCATTTTAATTTTTCCCGGTTTCCATGGAAACGATTTGGACTTAGTCCCAAAAGTGAGGGGTGGGCTTCGTTTCCGGAGCACAACTCAAAAACCTCTCTATATCTTTCAGCAAAACTTGGCAGATATGTGAGGCAGATATTGAAGTGATGCCTTTTGCTATTTGCAGATATTTGTGATTTATTATTTTCTCGGTTTCCATGGAAATGATTCGAACTTAGTCTCAAAAAGGAAGGGATGGGTTTTGTTTCCGGAGCACAACGCGAAAACTTCTTAATATCTTTCAGCAAAACTTGGCAGATATGTGAGACAGATCCCAAAGTGGTGCCTTTTGCTATTTGCAGATTTTTGTCATTTATTTTTTTCATGATTTCCATGGAAACGATTTGCACTTAGTCTAAAATCAAGCTGGACTTTAAGTAACTGTCAGATGATTTGTTCTTTCAAAGATGTGGGGGCCGGGGGGATATGTCATCTTCTGATGACTCTTGTTAGTAGTAGTTTCTGTTAGCAGCATTTGTATCAAAGTATGCAAAGAGCTTATTTATGCATTCCCTGCCGTGAACGTTTTGAAGTTTCCTCACTCGTTATCTCCTTTGCTCAGTAGTCGGGTTACATGTGTGTGTGTGAGATTGCGTTTTCCCAATAGTTTGAATAAATGATCGATAAAACTCGTTCTTTTGCAAAATCAAACATGGCATCCTCCACCATATCAAAGGGCTGATCAGCCCTTGCATAAGAGTGAGTAAGTTTAGTTTTACGCCGCACTCAGCAATATTCCAGCTATATGGCAGCGGTCTGTAAAAAATCGAGTCTGGACCAGACAATCCAGTGATCAACAGCATGAGCATCGATCTATGCAATTGGGATACGATGACATGTGTCAACCCGGTCAGCGAGCCTGGCACCCGATCCCGTTAGTCGCCTCGTACGACAAGCATGACCGATGTTGTATTTGAAGAGCTGTGCACCTTATTTTGAGATAAGCCATTTTAGCAATGGTTATTGTTCTCACTTTCAATCATGGACCTCTCGACGCTAAGACTTGGGCTTGGGGTTAGAGTTGGACTTGCTTGGTGTCAAGCTCTGGAATCTGAGCTTATGGGGAAAGGTCTACTGAGCTGTACTGGTCGGACACAACCCGATGTCTCTTGATTGACTGATGGCCGAGCTCGTGTTTCCCGTGGAAGAAACACTGCCTGTCTGCACGGGCATATCTTGGAGCAAGTACCGTTTAACGGTTTTTCTGAAAAAAGAAACATGTTTAGTTACTGAATTGGGTCAAATGGGACCTAAAACAAACTGACAGTTTAAAGTATTTTTAAGCTCGAATGCAATTGCTGTTCAATATAACTGACAGTTATTCATGTGACACACGTGGGGTAGCCTCATTGCTAAAGGTTCACCTCGTCACGCCAAAAACCCAGGTTCGATTCCCCGCATAGATACAAATTGAATATGTGAAGCCCATTTCAGGCGCCCCCCACAAAGATATTGCTGGAATATTGCTAAAAGCGGCTTAAAACCATAATCACTCATGTGACACGTTATACATGTGTTCACTTAGATTCTGAACAAGGGTATATCTTTTTAACCAGCATTTGCATTTTCCTTTTGAGGTCTGTTCAGCCTAATTATCATTATATCGTGGTTAGTGTCTACTAAATCGTACAGATGTTGTGATCGGTATCTTTAGGAGTTTACATTTGACATATAAGGTTGTATATAGAAATAAATAAACAAAGTGTTTCGAGCACTGAGAGAGTGAATGACAAGAGAGACACGGGAAAAGCAGTGAAAGATAAAGGAACCCCGTTGCTAACCCAGCATTTCGCACACTTGAACTATTTCTGCTGGTCGGGCAATATTTCCTAACAGAGCGTTGTAATGAAGGCAGAGATCGGTAAATTCCCAATTGAAATAAACTTGATCCACTTTCAGACTACAGGGTTACCGTGCCTCGTCAAGGAAGCCAGGAGAGATCTACGTGCATTGATGAATGTCATACACCAGCGTACGTGACCAAACTGAATATTTACCTTCTGATAATGGAAACCAGAATCATCTGCTGATAATTGATATAACAGAGACCAATCATACTCATATGGACGCCACTTCCCGTTCGCGACATTAATATAGTGTTCAAATACCTAATATGCATTATCATAAGAATATCGGATACTGGGTGAATGTTCTTACCTACCAAATCTTCGATTCAAGCTTCAGGAGTTTTGCGGATTAATATTTAGCTACGGATAATGGGAACCAACGGCAGAATAATACACATTTGGTTAGAGCTTCCGTTTTCTTTACATGTCCACCTACATAGTCTTCATCATTCCAAAACATCCGATACTAGGGGAATGATACACTTGTCTACCTAGGTTCCTGCTTCAGACGACGGCTAGTTGGTATTAAGGTTTGGTTTTTAAGGATTTTTTTATCAACTAAGATTCTGTCAAAATTAACGAGGAGTCCATCTTATCGGTTGTCAGTATTGCCGGGTTTTCGTATAACAGCTTGCACATAAACAGCGTTCCTGACTCTACACACACACACGCACGCACGCACACACACGCACACACACACGTGCAATCAAATAATGTAATACATACATACATACATACATACATACATACATACATACATACATACATACATACATACATACATACATACATACATACATACATACATACATGTATGTATACATACATACATGCATACATACATACATACATACATACATACATACATACATACATACATACATACATACATACATACATACATACATACACTGTATATATGTTACAGTCAATCTGTCAAACCAGTCATTTCATGTGCACCATGTGTTTTCTGTGAAAACCACTTTGTTGAGACAACATTCAAAACAAATACCTTGCATTTGATGGATTGACGAAAATTGTTCAGGCGATCAGTCTTACTAGATCTCTATCTTTTTAGTCATTTGACCAAATGACTGAAACATTTAGTCTTTTGACCAAATGACTGATCGTTTTAGTAATTTGACTAAATCCCAAGTCTTTTCAGTCATTTGGTCAAATGACTGGTTTGACAGATTGACTGTAACATATATATATGTGTCTGTGTGTATTTTATACACACACGCACACACACACAAATATATATATATATATATTACATAAAATATATATTTTAAATTCATTGAATGCACGTGTGTGTGTGTGTGTGTGTGTGTGTGTGTGTGTGTGTGTATCTGCTCTATCAATGACAGACGCCAAATACACTCGAACACGGAGCAGTCCGTTAAAGCAAGCAATTGGCACAATAGTCTATGAACTTGTAAAAAAGCGCACCTGGCAATCGTCACACAGCACACACATTGGCATTAAACCGTATTCATAACTATTATGTGTTCAAATGATTATCATCATCATATCCCTCCAGAGAACGACCAAATCAAATAACAAGGGCATTAATAGTCTAAGAAACCATAATTCGGCTTAAGCAAATGTGTCTCTTAAACTAACCAGAAACCTTTGATCTAAGGCTCGATCAATTACAGATTGCGCCGAACCCATTCTTATTTCAAGATAAAAGGAAAGGCGTCATACGACAAATTTAGACGGGCTTGAAGAGACCCAGACCCCTGAGAAATGTGTAAGAGACGCGCTGTCTCCATTGAGGATTATTCCATATAGACGGAAGAATCGTGTATGTAAATCTAATCAAGCTTGAAGAGTCCTACTTGGCTCTACACAAAAACGTTGTCACTATGAACCCCTGCTGTCTCTATCCATAAGGACGTATTTAACGCCTGGACGGGTCCAATTGTGGTTTGCCAATAGCTTTTGCACTTCCTCCTCAAATCCCTCCATGATCTCGTATCCTGTGGGACGTCAGGCTGTATTATTGCGTGTCTATTTTGAGATGACACGACAGTGTAGAAGCATGTGCTAATTACGTTGGTGAAAGTTTGGATTGGTTATTGATTTTGTTATACCAGGACATCAGTTTGCTTTGAAAATAGATCCAATCAATAATTGTTTGATTATTCAATAAACTATATGCCCTCTTCGTATCTTCCTTTCAAAGAACAAATGCATACACGTATTGACTTCACACAAAGGTATGCTCCCAGGATCATTAGAACATTAAATAATCCAATACACATAACATTTGTACAGGCTTTTCTTTGCCAACCTTTAGGATATTAGCAAACTTAAGGCCCTTTTGTGAAGCAAGTATAAATTGTTATGGTCATTAGCTAAGGGTACAAGATGAAGGACATGTACTACAGAGAAGGGAGTTATACAGATATCAGCCTCTGTTGTGTGTTGCCAAGATTCCATTAGTTACAGGCTGCAGAATATGGTGTAATATAGTTAATTCTTGTAAACCAACAGACGTGACTTGATGATCAGTAATTATACAGTTAGATGGTGCCTGTGAAGATCAGGGTTAGAAATAGTCTTTATTAACCCATGTTTGTCGGAGGCGACTAACGGTATCGGGTAGTCACTGACAGGCTAACTGATTTTGTTAATGAAAATGCAGCTGTATAGAACCCGTATAGATATATGCTCATGATATATGCTCACTGGATTGTATAGTCCAGATCTGATTATTTACAGACCCCAATTATATAAGCTGGGCTATTATTGATCCTGACAATAAACAAACAAACATACACAGAATTGATCTGCACATATCAGTATGTCAAAGTGGCAAAAATACACGACGTTTTTCCAAATTGCCTAGACCACAACTTTTGATCGACAATCGCATTGCTTACGAAGCAAAATGAAATATTTCAATTTCTTCTGGGTTAACTGAAGACCCTTGCAGGAAATAGACAGCCTCCCACTCAAAACTGCCAAGACTAAATTGACGTAATACACTTGATGGTCAAAATAGCGGATAAAACATTTCACACAGGGCATTTTTTACTCATAATGTATAGCTAGGTTTGACATTGACACGCAAAAAGCAGTTTCATTTGGAATAAAGTTCTGGAAATGTTGACCCTTAATGTGTATTCAACGCTGCTTTATGACCTTGTTGAGTAAATACCCAATGTAGTTATTCGATTGTCATAGTCAATGACATGTAGTAAAATGTAAACAGACATTACAACAGTGAGTGAGTGGGTGAGTTGAGATTCATATTCACATCGGCAATATTTCAGCCATATCGTGACTTTAAGAAGTTATAAATTCGTAATAAAACGCATTCAAATAATAAAAACCTGTTTACGAAGGACAGTAAAATGACCAGATAGAGAATTAAAACTAACATGTAAGTTTTAAATGAAACATATATTATGGACAATGCAATATATATAAAGGGGCTGGAGATCACCATTGGGACTAACGGTACTTTTGCTATCTGCATGGCCCTAGCTAGAGTTACATCACATGTTGGTGATTTTTGTACAAATTAGTCAGAAAAATTAGACATATAAACATATTCACGGACAATGAAAAATACTTTCGATAAAATTCGACTAACATACCTTCTCCCGGAAAGAATCATTTTTCATAATTTAAACTCCATGTACTTATTATATCAATTTCTGTTAAAACAAGAAAAATTTAATTAGAATGAATATCAGTCAAAAAATTATTTCTAATATGTATCCCTTGTGATAGAAAAATCAAAACAATCAAGCAATACTGGATTAGATTAGGTTTATTTTAATTAAAAGTGGTGTTCACAAGATAGGTATTTAATAGCACAAAGGCACGGAAGAGAGTCAGAAAAGATTACATATTGTTTATATTTGGGGTGTCTATTAATATATTTAAGAGCTGTCAATATAACTTTCGCCTCGGCGTTAGAAACTGAGCTGTCATCTGGTAATGTTTCTGGGTCCAACACTAGTGCAACAAGCGCTATGCGTGGATCCATCAGATTTGTACGTATTATATTTATTTCTTAACTGATTAAAGTCTTGCCTATAATGTAATTCGTTTGCTTCGGATTTTTTAATGTAACCAATGTACGGTCGATTGCAACAATCATGATTATCATCAACATAAATATTCGAGCAATTTATGTTCAGTGATAGGAATGAAATTACACATACATGTGCACTATTCCCATGATAAACGCGACAAAAGAGCAACCATATTGGATACTACTTATGAATCACTTTCAAATAGTTATGATATCAGGTTTTTGGAAAATGGTGAGAATATCTTCTGCATTGGTGTCACCCGTAACAAACACTTCCATGTCAGTTATGCACCCAAGGAAGACAAGGGAGTGAGTGAGTTAGTTTTACGCCACTTTTAGCAATATTCCAGCAATATCACGGCGGGGGACACCAGAAATTGGCTTCACACATTGTACTCATATGGGGAATCGAACCCGTGTCTTCAGCGTTACGAGCGAACGATTTAACCAATAGGCTACCCCACCGCCCCGGAAGTCAAGGGAACATACAAGTCAAAACGGGCAAATGAATGGGACATAATGTGTGGTGCTCCTGCGTCATATTTAGAAACCACAATTAGCTTTACCGAGGCACTGAATCTTGTGGTTACAGGAGACCTGCTTTACACGGAGTGTGACACCACTTGCTGTGAAGATCCGGGTTAAAACATGGTCTTCAGCAACCAATACTTGTCCTGAGAGGCTAGGTTGGCTTGGTAGACACATGTCATCGCATCCCAATTGCGTAGATCAAGGCTCATGCTGTTGATCACTGAATTGTCTGGCCCCGACTCTATTACTTACAGACCACCGCCATATAACTGGAATATTGTAGAGAGCGGCGTAAAACTAAACTCACTCACTGCAATATTACAGGCTCATTAGTGACGTCTTCCGTAGCATATAACTCCAGTTCATCCAGTAATGCGCCAGTGATACAATGTTATTCTGATCAGATGGCCAACGGGCAACTTCACCTCCATGTGACCCTCCTTGAAAAGATGTTTCAGCAAATAATAAATTGGATCACAAAGTGCGGAAATTGCCCCAATAGATTGTAGAGAATACTACAAGGATTAACTGTCTTGTTTATCCACCACAATTTCCGAGTACGAGGAAGTGCCTTAAGTTGTCATAAACTAATGGAACCGTTCATATTTCTGAAATCTTTATTCCATTTATACATTTCCATCATATTCAAGGTTTCCATGACATCACGACTTCAAAAAGAAGCAATGTATGAACAGACGCTTCACTGAGTTTGATACAAAGCCCATAATGCCCATATATATGACATACTCGGGGCAGAATACAAATGTCGACTTAAGACGATCGGATGTTCAGAGCTGAGCGCTCGCAATGAAGTCTAAACCAGTGAAGTGTTTTCGTGGCAAGAAATATATATATTCAGGTAATTTTACACAAGCAATCATGGCAGACAATAGATCCCACCGCCCTCGCTCCTTCCTCAATGGCAATGATTCGTTAACGTGGGTGATCTTCTTATGTGCGCTTTTGCATACGTTTTTTATTCTCTTCACCAAGTGGAGGTAGATTATGAAAAAAGGAACCAGATAGATAATATGAATGTCAGTGTTGATTATGGAGAGGAACAACTTTTATGGGTACATAACTTCTTTAATGCAGCAGATGCGACATTGCGGTGCAGATGCTAACGCCATTAAAAAGGCAAGTTAGCATCTACACCGAAACATCTGTCTATTGCAAAAAGAAGTTGTCAACCAATAAAAGTTGTTCCACATAAAAACAATCTTCCTCAACATCAATCCAGCTTCTACATCCAATATAAAGAAAGTTGATTGTGTTAATGGCTCTTTACTTCTGGACGGTAAAGAAATAAGCGTCATCCTGGCGAAGCGACACGTCAAATTGTCAAGAGATGGCTCACTCAACGATCACCCCGCAGAGACCCTTGCTTGTATGAAGTTAAACAGAATGTTCCGGTCATTCTGGATATAAACTGTCAATGTATGATGTTGTACCCTAATGTAAATTCGAAATGAATATTATGCAATGAATTTCATGAAACTGTCCAACAACTTTTTAATGGCTGTCCATGCAATTGGCGACATATCTATATTCAGCGACGAGATGGTGTGACACGATCGCCATTCTCGTGGTCCTCACTTTGAGGTTCATCCATAGTACCATCTAGGCTCTGTAGGTGGTGTCATGGAAAATGGTTACTTCAAAATTGTTTGGAACAGGCCCCAATACACCTTCAGGCAAATCTCACGTTGCTTTCTGAATCCAGTGAACCATGTACCTCAGTGAATTCATTTTTTACACTAATGTGATTGGTAAGATTCAGTAAAAACGGATAGGGGAAGTTCACTCACAAAATGTCACTTGAATCTTAAGCATCAAACTGTTTGACTCCCCATTGTTCTTGGCGTCTTAGGTTAGGTACATCCCATTTGGTTGGCTGTCATTGGGAAAAATCATAGGTTCGCAGCCTCTTGACATTGTCGGTAATGCAGAAGCCTACATAAGAGTCATATTCTGGAAATAATGCTTTTAGAGTTAGGTTTAGAGAGGACGTGTTGTAATATGATGATAACCCTAAACCGACCTGACTACCAGGATGACCCGAACACTTTTTGTTTGATGCATTTTTTTAAAAATTGTAAATGATAATGTAGTTATTTACAATGTACCAAATACACACTTTGGGGCATACATTATCGCTTTTGTTAATGGATAAGTATGCACTCGACATCCACTCCAACACTGCTGGGGAATGTACTGCCTGTAAGCCCCTTCATTACCACCTCATCCTCCGGGTACCCATGGCCTACTTAACATTTCCTAATCAATGTTGCTTGATGCCGCCTGATGTGTAACCTGTTCATAAAGAACATGCCAAATTCGTTGTTGCATACTAGAATATGATGACTGACTGACTGAGTTTGGTTTTACGCCGCTTTTAGCAATATTCCAGCAATATCACGGCGGGGGGACACCAGAAATGGGCTTCACTCATTTTACCCATGTGGGGATTCGAACCCGGGTCTTCGGCGTGACGAGACAACGCTTTAACCACTAGACTACCCCACCGCCCCAGAATACGATGAACGTGCATCACAGTGTAAAATGAAAGTCTAGAACGTGTGCGAAAATTGCATTGTCCCTTTGGAATAAGGGTTTGCAGGAATTACCAGATTAAACTTATTGTATTGTATTTTACTTTACGTATTGGTTACACTGAAGATAAATTAAAAATGAAAACAAGACAGGAATCTTAATTGTCATCTAATTTCTAATTGTATTTTACTTTACGTATTGGTTACACTGAAGATACATTAAAATATAAATCAAGACAGGTATCATAATTGTCATCTAATTTCTTAATTTATCTAGAACATTGGATCATTAACAGC
Organism: Haliotis rubra; assembly: GCF_003918875.1. Lineage (NCBI taxonomy): Eukaryota > Metazoa > Mollusca > Gastropoda > Lepetellida > Haliotidae > Haliotis > Haliotis rubra. Next base: position 1,371,954 of record NW_025766148.1, on the reverse strand, counting down.
TGGCAAATAAGTCAGTATGAAAGCTTTTATTCAAACAAAGTAGCGCAGTGTGCACAAAATATTTTTTTTTAAACCCACTGAAATTGAATCAGCTGAGGGATGAGCATGTTCAACCTCTGGAGTTGACGTTTCTTCCTTAAGGTCATGATAAATAGGTACGTTCATGGCAGGGCCGGGTCCGGAGTCCTACTAAGACATGTTGGCTACATCGCTGGAAGGTAGGAAAGACCTGAAGTGCAGGCGTGGCTCGTAATTCATCTGATAATGTACCATAATAACCAAATATCCAATAAGCAATGTAAGTTACATTATAGATCCTAACACTGAAGAACATGTGCTCCTGTTTACATTTTGACTTAGGTTAAATACTAAATACGTACTTAATTAGAGTCCTTATTAAATAAGTAAATCCTGATTACATAGTTTGTTCGTAGATCTTGGTTACACAGTTAGACTGCCTTCAATAGTGATGTTGATAACATAAAATATCCTTCAAATCATAGTCTCTACCCAGTATAGCACAATAGATGTGTATTAACGGGAAATCTTTCTTGCCCACTCCTCAAATAGCAAGTCTAAATAAATTTATTTATTAATTTATTTCCTCCAGTCATGTGTATCTCCACGTTTATATCATAATATATAAAACAATAACTTGAGGCGATAAAAATGTGTTATTCCGATGCAGGATGAACGAACTGCATCTGGGTAGGACACCGGGCAACCCATCTAACTATGAACCTTGCCACAGCAATTGACCCATTAATATTTCAGGGGATTGGCTTGTCTGAACAATATCTCCATGTCAATGTCGATTAATGTTTCCGGATATTAATTCTAATTTGATGACTTCGTGCAAAGTGAAATGAACGTATCATTATGCATGGACGGTGTATTGATTAACTGAGCTTCTCGATCACCGCATGTAGCCTTGAGAAAAAGTATTCCTGACCGTACATTCTCTTTCCGTTGATGTCATAGATGTGTTGGAAGCACTATGCAGCCGGAAGAGATGAGAAAAACACAGGTTCCATATCATGGCTTCTTTAATGGTTGAAACGGCGCCGTAAGTCAGGTTTGGTAGTTGTCCTAACATCTGAGAATATTGGAAAAAATGTGAAAGTTCCCGGATTACATTTCTAACTCATCCACGGTGCCAGTGTGACAATTCTCCGCCACCATGCTATGATTAAAATGATTAAAATGAAACGTTACGTTATTCCGCGTGGCGTGTAACCCGCCAACAGCTTCTATGTCCACAGGTTAGCTGGAGGTTCTTTTCAGATTTATAATGTTATTTCTGAAATGAATTGGAAGAATCAATCTGAGATCCATCCTTCTCATCTTCCTCCCTTGTAGTACTGTACTCTGAAAAGCGGAAGCGGAAAGCCTTCTTGACTATCTGACAAAAAAGGATTCCATTTGACGTAGGAGGCAAAACCGCTGAGCAAAGTATGGGACTGGATCACTCAAAATGTGTAATGGTATTTGCTGGCAAAATGGGTAGGCATCTCTGTCCTACCGATAGCAATCGTCACTCACTCATTTTCTGTTTGACAGTATTGATTTGTACAACAGCACCCCTGTCATGCAACGGTGAAATGCAAACAAACTAGACACTGAAGTGATACAGTAATAAGAAGTGATAGTGCTTCATTTGTTTCTGGTTGTTTTGGGTGCATCACCTGATTTTAAATTATCTGTTGTAATACCTTTGAGCCTTCTAGGTTCCTGTGCATTCGGTCTGCAGCTGTGGGAGTACCGGAGAGACAAAGGCAATGGAAAACATGCGGAAGTTCATCTCATTTTTGTAACGACTTAGCAATACATTTTAGGTCGAATTAAGTGTAGCATGGGTTACACTGTCGTTGCAAGGAAAAACATATTTATTTAATCTGATACATTTAAGAACATAAAATTGTAGCATTGATGGTAGCATGAACTATACTGTCGGTGCAAAGACATATTTATTCAGTATAATGCATTTATCAAAAGCTACTGCTGCGTTGAAATCGATATGGCAAGAAATGCGACAATTTGAAGTTCTGACGGTATTGCAAAATAGGCCAGTAAAGTATTTCTACTTCTATTACTTTTCTTTTAGTCCAGCTTGTGGATGTGTAATTTATGTCATCGATTACACTAAGTAGCAATATCTTATAATATTAAGAGCCTAACCCAACAACTTCATTGTGTAGCATCAAACGGCATGCATACTCGCTCTCCTTACTAACTTGACTGAACATTCTTCGTTAATGGAAGTGTTTCACTCTCCTCATTTCCAACCATGTGAAAAGTTTAACATGTTAACAAATCATAAATTATCCAATGCTCATATGAAAGTTTCTAAAGGGAGAGGGGCGGTGGAGTAGCCTAGTTGTTAAAGCGTTTGCTCGTCACGCCGAAGACCCGGGTTCGAATCCCCACATGGGTACATTGTGTGAAGCCCACTTCTGGTGTCCCCCGCCGTGCTGTTGCTGGAATATTGCTAAAAGCGGCGTAAAACCAAACTCCCTCAGTCAGTCTAAAGGAAGATCATATTTTACACTGACGTATTTTTCTTTGTTCAACAAAATGTAAAGGTTCAGGGTGACATGTTCGTGCCATCATCGTTAAACCAATCTGATCTAATTTAAACTTTAAAAAAACGAATTTGATATTTTTAATATGATTTTAGAGACAACTGATCATCTCGAGATCTTTATGAGTCGGCAAGGGACAGTTAATGACTAGATAAATCCAGACGGAATCATCTTTTCTGCACCCTGGTCAAGTTTCAACAGTGGATGGAGTCTGAGGAAAGGAAGGCTGAAGTTGAGCTCCAGTTGCCTTCATATATACGCATCCTTTTGAAAATTAATGCCTCCGTGTGAGACTGATTGTGTCAACACCACTTTCACACCTTCGTCAAAACTGAGATTATACTAGTGTCTTTTTATACAGTTTCTGTGCCATGGGATGCACGGTTCGTGTGGAATACTGCCGATGTGACTACCAAGCTAAACTCACTCACTCACCCAAGGGGCAACTGGGTTGCAATATAAGGTCTATGTCCCTTACACGTATTGTGAGTTAGAATCCTAAATTTGACTTAACTGTTATCAGTTGTCCATCAACACAGTGTCGTCCTGAGAGTTTGAATCTGAAGATTTGATCCCCAAGGAATATTTAAAGGGCAAATCTGAAAACGGGTCTAATCTGAAAGAACGTAAAACTGTAGTGTATTCAGAGCAGCAAGCATGGCAAAAATAGAATAATTTTGTAGTGCTAGTAACTATATTGTCGTATGACGTTAACCAGGGTGGTCATACCACGGTACCTTTTCTTCCTGTATGGACCCTAGATTTCTTCAGTCGCTGGCTATAGTTTTGAATTGTAACCAAAATTCAAATGCGATATAACTAAGTTTAAAAAGCAGTGGGAGATAAAATATACCTTGACTGATTTGGAGCTCCTATGCCCCGTCAGGGGGCCAAAACCTTTACGATATTTCAACCACCTTGAATGGTGCAGCTACAAACAATCTTAGTTATCAACTATTCCACCAATCATACAAAATCTGTTATCATATATACAAGACATATAAGTCAGAATCTGTTTTGCTCCACGGGGGTGCAATTTATGTGACACATTTCTGGTATACCCTTGTGGTAGATAATGAAAGAGTACAAAAACAATTGTGAAAATTTCGCAAGTGCAAACAAAACTTCGTGTCATGGGACCATGCCTGTAGAGCAACCCATGCTTGTAAGAGGCGACTAACGGGATCGGGTCGTTAGGCTCGCAGGCTTGGTTGACACATATCATCGAATCCCAATTGCGTAGATCGATACTCGTGATGTTGATCACTGGATAGTCTGGTCCAGACCGCCGCTATATAGATGGAATATTGCTTAGTGCGGCGTTGAACAACAAACCAACCAACGCCAAATTTTGGCAAATAAATAACGTACTGCCCTTGAGGTAGTGTTCGCGTGGCTGGCGTTCACTCAGGTTGTTTGGTAAAACAAACTGATTAAACCATGCTGTTATATCATACATGCGGGTCTGAGTCTGCATTCAGTGCAGAAAAGCAAGATATCCTGATGAATAACGTTTCACTAAATGACCATACACACAATCGCTGCAGTCTTATTAGAGTTGTGCTTGGATGACCTCAAATCAGTCTCAATCCCTTGAGATCCTGACTCTTCACCCGTTGGCTGTGAGATAACCTGACACGAACGAAAACAAATCAGATTACACACTTAGAAATCCTCGTTTGATTTTACAGATGACAAATTCAAAGATTATCTTTCAGACAGTGAAAGAGTGCAAAAAAAACCAACTTGGTTTCAAGGGAACCCTTTTTAACATGAAAGACGTGGTCTGTTGTAAGTTGAACATTGGCTGTGTTCTGAAAGATTTTGTGCACTGACTTCTTTTAAAACAACCCGTCAAAAGATTACGCAAACGAATCATTAGCACAGGTTAGAGTAGGAATCAGGACTTTAATAATAGTATTCAGACATCACAAACTATCAGAAAGTTTCTATGAATATTACGGCTCGGATCTTGTGAACTCATCAGCACGATATGTGGTAATAGCTGGGCGGTTGCATGTGTATTGGCTGACTTATACATCTACAAGAAAGAAAGAGTAAACGTGACGTGAAATAGTTTTGTTTAGTGTTTTCAACCAAATAATCGATTCTTTGTACAAGCTGTATTTCTCACTAAAAGGAAGACCGGGCTGTATTATGATGTGGTCTGCATTTGAATCAGATGGGTTTTTTATCTTTGTGGTCCGTTCATTTCCATCAGGAGCTGTCAAAATGAAACTACATCACTTAAAAGAATTTCTCAATTGTACTTTCTACTTCGCATTGTACGTAGCGCCGTGAGCAGGCAGTGTGCCTGGATGTGAGCGCCATATAAGCGGACAATTACTATTAAAATTTTACTTTCGCCTCTACGTTTTTTATATTTTTTACAGTTAGTCATTGACTGGTTAAACATCACTTTAAATGAACTGTTTACAATGTGTGCCAAGTATTGTAACGAGTTTATGAAACACGCTTGGAACAACGGAATAATGAGTCTATTACTTTGGTTTTCTTTACTAACCCTACCACAAATATCATTTGAATACCTCCATTTCATGCGTATAATAAGTCTCGACATCATAAATATTCCCACTTCATAGCAAACGATCTGGTAAACAATGTTAAAAGTCATGAATGTTAACACTATTACCAGCTTCTATCCGAACGGTTCAACAATCTTTATAAGCCTGTCTACTTTGGCTGAAATGAGTCCTTTAAGCATCAACACAGGAATTCCAGCCAGAATGTAGTGCGTGATCATCTGATCATGTCATAAACTTAGAGTCAACACTGCCGAGCATGTTCCATTAGCTGGGAGTAGTTACAATTCACTTCAGAATGATCCTCGTAATCAGTAATTTTAGTCTGTTAATAACTGAAGGAATCAAACGCTAAACGGTGTCTTTATAGGCGAAGTCTTGAAAATGACGGAAAGTTAGTGAAATGGGAATTTAGTTTGAATGGCAAACATATTCCGTATATGGATGAAAGAAATATGTGTACGTTAAAACGAGGGACCAGTTGCAAGTATCTGCCTGATTTCTATGTCTCAGAATAACAGCTTCGCAAAAAGAGCCAATGATGCTTGAGATGTGCCATAAAACACGATCTCTCGACTCCTTGAAATCGCGCCTCTGTGTCGTGGGATGACAGCATGACACCTTTGCAATGATGCAAACGGGAATGATAATGGGAATGGTCATTATTATGTGTAACCCGACATGTCACAATATCCCAACTAGTTGACGTCTGCCCGTCTGTCTTTATTCCAGACAGAGACATTCGACAATATCCCAAAAAGTTAACATTTGACCGTCTTTGTTCAAACCAAGGTAATTATTATTATTGTGAGTAGTGCTGCATTCCACAATATCCCACTATTCGTGAAGATCCGGGTTATATCTTCATGCTTGTAAGAGGCGACTAACGGGATCGGGTGGTCAGGTGACTTAGTTGACACATGTCATCGGCGTAAAACTAAACTCACTCACAATATCCCAAAACGTTGACATTCCTCCGTAATTGTTCAATGCAAGGTAATTATCATTATTATGAGTAACTCTACATTTTACAATATTTGATCATTTGGCGTCTGTCAGTCTGTCTTGTTTCCAGACAAATTAAGGAACATTATAGAGAATGACCCTGCATTTTACAACATCAAACTTTTCTGATGCACACCCCTCTTTGTTCCGGACTAGGTAAAGATCATTTTTATGAGCGATGTCTTATACGGCCTGGTTAAAATTATACGTAATTACCCACCACTGAGTCTGTCCATCCGATCCTTCAGGATGTCTCCTCCTGCCAGCTCAGGCCCATTTATTAATGTGGAATCACTGTGGGGATTCTTTCTTTGTTTCTGATTATCCGCTATTGAATTCCTCAAACATTTAGTAGTTGACTGATGTATTTCATGGTCCAGTCAACCACGGTTCAGCTTACCCCAGGAGTCGTGTCCCCATGTTGACCTCTCCAAAGGTAATCAGTTCTCTACTGAAATCCGTTTATACGGTACTCAATTTCCTCTCGTTGCTGTCCCCTGTTTCAGCTCGTTCGCAATTCAGTTGCGATGTTCATCAGAAAGATCAACCAACCGTACATCGCCGCTGACAGACGCCGTGATTCTGATCAAGAGCTGGGACACGAGCTGCCAAAAAGTCAATTGTATGCCATTGTCACTGTGAACCCGAGGGCACTACGTCTCCTAATCAAACCTTGATTTTACCTGTGGTAAAATACATTTGTTGCGAATAAGGAGATGCGTCTCTGGTGGGACCGGCACCAGTGTATATCCTGTCTTCATCTCACAGTATAGTTTGACAACATAAGTATCTTACCGGAAAAACCTCATGGCACTTCTATGTCTTCAATAAGACAGATATTGGAGTGGACTGGTAACGGTAATACCTCAACGAGCATTCACATTCACAGCTTGTCACGACACAGTTACATTTATCAAGATAAATCGACAACTTTAAAATCAAGGATGAAGAAGAAGCACATTTCTACAGACTAGCGGGGTTTATTGTTACATTCAAGCAGTGGCACTACTCAGAGGAAACAACCGAGCATCATAAATATGTATCTCTGCAGAGCAAACATAAAAAACGTTCCTACAGTAATATCTGTTCATCCAGTATGTTCATGTCAATGTGAATTAAGTGTTGCTTGTTTCCACAATTGCATAACTGGCATTTGAACAAGGGTACGACTAATTGGCCTCTAATAGCATAACCTATATAGTCTGTAGATACTATGACATAACGGACATCATGTCCAGAGCAGATAGAAATCATTCCACTCATTAGCTATCATTAGGTGACCCGACAGTTTTAATCAGCTGTTAGCTGAGTGGCAGTCTGAACAACACTGTTACAAAATGCACGTCTTGAAGTTCCAATACGAGATATAAGCTTCGTGAAATAAATTAATCTAAAAGGTCAATTTTGGTGAGAAATGATACAATTAATCTATTGTGAAGTTTCAAAGTTGCACGTTGCAGTTCGGCCAGTGGTAAATTGTGTGAAGTTATGACATATCTGAAATTGTAGTTATGTATCTATATACAATATTAGATATATTGAAATACTTTTGCAATAGTTGTTGTTTCATTTACTCTTTCACGCCGTATTTGATAATCTGCAAATACTGATTGTTTACCTGCAGATATACAGGAAGTACTTTCTGAACATACGAGACATCTTCTCCAAGAGTAGTTGAAACCATTGAGCTGAGAATGTGTAAGTAAGGACATCAACCTTTGATCGTCCAGTTTAACATATTTGCAAAGGACGTTTTCAACATTTATTATGTTCACCAAATATTTACGATGTAATGTTGACAAGCAATGGTTGTGGGAAGCAACGCACACATATTAGGCATCTATTGATTTTAAACATTGTGTCTTCCTAAATATACGGAGTGAGTGAGTGAGTTATTATTTAACGTCACATCGGCAAGATTCCAGTCATATCGTGACGAGAACATTTGACATTGAAATAGAATATATATAGATATTATAAAAACCTGCCGACGAAGGACAGTAAAACAACTAGAATATCACAATTTGAATTAAAACTAGCTTAGAAAGTTAAAACTAATAGCACTATTTGGACAATACAATATTAAAACATGGCTAGAGATCTCCAACAACTGAAGGTAGATCACCATACTAGGGACCATGGGGACTCACAGTACCTTAGCTACCTGCATGGACCCTAGTTGGATTCACACCATCCCTTCAGCCGCTGGCGATTGTAAGCAAATTAAGCCACAAATAAAAATGACAAGAATTCTACGATTAAAAAAGTGGAAGATTAGAAGTTTACTTCAAATGGTTTGGGACTTACGTACCCTCTCAGGAGGACCTAAATATACGGAGAGTGTTGCAATGTTATGGCTGATACCGGTACAAAGTACATTTAAACTGGTACAATGAATGTCACACGTGGACGTTAATTGAAACAAACTTAGGTTCACCCTGATATCTGTACGCACAATAATGCACTGCGGGAGCACGAAATAAGAAATATATTTTGACTAATTAACAGTTGCATAATATCATTAACTAAATTTAAGATTCAGTACAAATTATCGGCACATATTAAAACTGACATACATAATAGAGAGCCAGTACAAAATGCAATTCCAAGGCGTTCTAAAATACGAATGTAGTTATATAAATATATAATATTCTTCGTCAACATTTGATATTATTCACAAGGAGGAAGTCTGGATAAGCTTTCAAAGTTGCCAAGGTTTGATATTTAGAGTGAAAAAATGAATATTTTCACATATCCGCTGGTTGAGATGCCATGTGACATGAGTGATGCACCTGCTTGCCCATTGATGAATTCTGCCTCTGCCTCCCTGAATGAGCCCGTGCATATACGGGTTAGCATTGGTCTTTAGCAACTCTTGCATACCGTTCCAGTCACTGGATTGTCTGTTTGAAACGTCATTCTTTACCGACGCTGTAATACGATTACAACATTTCTAGCAACATACCACCCGCCCATGGGAGTGTTTAAACATAAATTAAGTAAATTACGGACTTCTAACATTCAACTTTCGAAGTACATAGTTTAACTCAAAGCAGTACTGCACCTGCTTCAAGAAGCAACTTCAAGAAGATGTTTGGCCAGACAGGCAGCAAGTCTACAAGGACAATGAGTCTTTTGCTCTACATAAATAAGATAACGGCGGATGAAAGTACGCGTTAATCGTTTCCCAGAACGCCACTCTGCACGTCTATGCTGACACAAGATATAGCAGTGTAGCGATGTTTAAATCAAACCTGATATTGTGTTCTGTCAAGCGTTGGCATTTAATTGGTAAAACACATTCACGTGTTGTACCGTCATTCGATCTCCCGAAGTTTATTTTATAAAAAAAAATCCAGTGATCAAAAATGGATACTCATCAATTAATTTCCCTCAAAAACTGCAACGTCAGCCCTAATTATTTTCTTGAATGAAAAAGCTTTCAACCGGAACTCCTTAGTTATGGCTTGCTCACAGAAACGGACATTTCTTTCATCGGATAATGGAGGCGTCTCTGTCAAACAGTTCCTGTTCTCCATTGCAAGTAATGCGAGGTAACGTAGCTTCAAGACATACCAGTATCAACCAACCTTTTTCAGATCAATTCAGCCCTGTTCACGTGAGACTCGAGTGGACTTGCAGTTGATGGAATGTTTTGTTACTACGATCACATACACTTAAACAAGATAACCTGCAACAACTTGATTGTAAAACTCTTTTGTAATCTACATGTGTCTTCCGTGAAACATAAATAGTAGGTTCACGCTTTAATAACTTGTCACCCGAGAAATATAAACGCCTAAAGGTTTTGATGATATTCGTGTCGCCACGAAGGTGAAATTCTCAAATAGAAATTATGGCTTTCCTTTTCAACAATCATGAATTATGGAAATACTGCTGGGGTAACACGCAGGCACCAGTGCTAACAGTCCTTACATGTTATATGGAACCAAGCGACAAACACCTTTCCACATCCATATGAAATCGATTCTTCAATTTAGTGTATATCATGGGTATGTAATTGTTTCATCAGTGTTACAGCTGTTTTTTGTAAACTTATGTTAGTGACCCTTCCACCACCGTCAGATATAAGTGACTGGGTGCACTCGTGCGAAACACCATGGTGTTAATGGGTGAAAAAGGCATGTGAGGAAGGTTCGTATTAGAGCTACGATGGACTGTTATGGACACTATTTCACACTCAGATTAGCTGACAGTTGTACTAAACCATAAGTAGGTTTAATACTGCCACATCAACACTGTAATCTAAGCAGTATTGTACCCATTAACTTAATACATCCCTTGAGCACTATTCACTTGGTGTAATTAAAATCTCCTATTCCATAATCATAGTAAATCTCAGCTAAGAGCATTACCCCGTGATGTTCAGAGTACGATCGTTGTGGTGATGTGTATGAGTGATTTCTCCAGTTAAAATGAAACGTACATTCGTGAGTACTAAGACATTGGAGGACAGGAGTCTTGGGGATGCGACACTGACGGACACCGCACTGGAAGAGACATCAGTTGTGGACACTACACTGGAAAACACGACAATTGGGGACGCGACATTGGAGACATGATACTAGATAGTGAGTGAGTGAGTGTGGTTTTACGCCGCTTTTAGCAATATTCCAGCAATATCACGGCGGGGGACACCAGAAATGGGCTTCACACAATGTACCCATGTGGGGAATCGAACCCGGGTTTTCACCGTGACGAGCGGACGCTTTAACCACTGGGCTACCCCACCGCCCAACACATGACACTAGAATACACAGCAATTTGGGACACCACATTGGAAGAGAGAGAGAGAGAGAGAGAGAGAGAGAGAGAGAGAGACTCAGTAAACTACGGCTATAACGAACTATCTGTATGTCGAATCTAGAAGGACTGCTAATTGTCATTCGTTATAACCATAGTTCAACTAAAATTTATAGCAAGGGGCCAGGACCACAGAACATTTCGTTTACTGCTGTGTGTCTAAAATATACTCCCGAAATCAACGCGCACAAGCATCACTGTGAAAAAGCCCTACATTATCTATTCACATGTAGAAATATCAAAACTCTGTTAATACAACTATGTTCAAACAAGTAAAAATTCCTAGATCAGAATGTCACAGGTTACCGTTTACCTCAAGTCAGTCAAGTGAATCAAGTGTTTATTTCCAGTCCGAAGGCCTCAGGCCAATATACAAGTATGGTAATCTACCTTCAGTTGCTGGCAATCTATAGGCTGTTTTTTATATTGTATTGTCATCTATAGTTAACTATTTTAGATGTTTTTTTATCTTACTCACTCCATATACAATGTAAAATATATACATTTGTATATACAATAGACTAATTGCAGTATTGCCTTAGTTTACAAAACATAACATTATACATACATACATACAAATCCTTATTTACAGATGGATCCAAGGATGGTGGCGATTACCCGGCGACAGTTCTATTTTCACAGCCGAATCAAATGCCATATTACAGTGCTTAAATATATTCAAAACATCCTGAATATAAACAATATATAATCTTTTCTGACTCGTTCTTGCCTTCTTGTAAACATCCACTTTTAATAGAAATTATTGAATTGTATGATGATCTTGCTACTGGCCAATACGACGTCGTCCTCTGTTGGTTACCTAGCCATGTTGGAATCTCTGGGAACACAATGGCCGATTTTGTTACTAAGGCAGCACTCAACAAGTCTGTGACACCACTTCTTATTCCATACTCTGATTGCAAGCTAGCATTAGAACTTACAATGTACATCGGCGAGCTGATGCAGAAGCAGTGGGACACCCAAGTAGGTATAAATAAGTTATATGCAATTAAACCAGCTATCGGTTACACCTACTTGGGTTGTCAGTCCAGATTTGAAGAGGTCATTACGCGACGATGTCACATTGGCCATACAAGATACACTCATAATTATCTATTGGAAGGTGGGGACCCTCAGTTTTGTATCCCTTGTGATGAATGAATTACGAACATGTAGGACGTCGCCATCTACAAAAATACATACACATTCTTGCAAACAGAATATGTTTGGGTCTTCATTGTTGAATACGGACACCCCATGTGTTCTCACCATACGTACGATCATGAAGGTATTGTCAGTCTGTCTGGACTACTGTCATTACAAATGTGCACAGTGTCCTCGCACAACTGTCATTTCGTAAATCTGGGTCTAAAGAAATTTACTTCATTTGCGACTTTACAGCATAACATGCACATCCTAAATTGAATTAAATTCCTTTTATTCAAACACGAACGAGGCAATACTGACAAAAACGGGTTTAAGCTCTGGCTCTAGGGGTTAAATGATTTCTTCAGAACCCTTACAAAAAATAATTGGATGACATTCATTACCGATTATTTCGTACACCAGAGGCAAGCCCAGCGGAATGATCGGGTCAAAGACATTTGTGACACGTTCGTTCATATAATGTTGCTAGAAGTTGGAAATTGAAAGGAAGTTGGACATTAAACATAATTGATTAACATTTCTTAAAACATGTTCGCCGGTCTTGGATCTTCGACTGATTTATATTTGGCATAAGTTACAAACTGCTAAATAAATATACATAATACAAACTCAATTAGACTAACTTACAATTTTGGAGCACTATGATAGATAATTTTTCCCACGACACCATTTTCGGTGTATTTATTATAAACGTACCTAAATCTGCCATAAAATGTTTGGCTTGTATTGCTAAAATTGAGCAATCTTAACCTGCCCAGATGGACAACAATACCAGTAATTGAAAGAAATTGCCCACTTTGAAAATCAACTGATTTAAGTGATGAAATTAGTACTCTTTTCTCTGTAACAGTCTTGGAAAATGAGGGAATCTGCTAATTCATATATATTTCTACCCAAAACCAAAATTCGCTCAAATGAACTTACTTTTTAATGGTGACATATTGGAAATCCCGGTACCAGGAAGTGGTACATTGTATACATGTTTACATTTTACTATGTTCATGATGTTCATTTAATCTGACACTATGTCTAGCATACATCTACATAGAAATTTCACATTTCAAAATGTACAAAGAGAGGAAAGAAACAAAGCGGTGTACACGTGTACATGTGCTATGGAGAGTCCTACTGGTTCCTCGTCGCGTTGCTGTAAACACAGATAAGTAGAATTGATGTGTTACACGATATGCCTCTGAGAAGATTCTTGGCATGTCTTTGTGTTTGCATGAAATTGACTTCGTTACTTTGAGAGAATATGATCGGCATGCTGACAAAACAACATTGATCTGACACACAAGAAGATGAAGCTTATTGATAACTTGGATGCATGGGGCATTGTCTTCCGAACCTTGGATGCGGAAGGGGTTGGCATTGTCTCAAACAAAGAGTACGGATACAGGTGTATGATATTTCTGCAAATGCATTACTGATAGAATGATAAGAACTAGGTAGGCTAAACACAACAAAGGAGGTCGATAGCACTGAAACCGTGTCCGTGGAGAAGCCTGTCAACGCCATTGTTCACCACCACAAGAACTGTGGGAACGGTGCATTGTCGTTTTCACTGCGGTCGAAAGGGTCTGTCCTCACGAAAAGCTTGAGCGTCACGATCGTAATAATCCCATTGTCCTTATTGTCCATTCATTATCCTTATTGTAGGGACTAACATTCGTAGTTGTATCTGTATATCACAGCTAAGACTTCTCCCACGATGCACTGCCTAATCGAACCAATCCAGAACTATTGTGTGAGGTGAGGTGAAATTGGGTTTAACGTCGTGCTTGAGAATATTTCGCTCATATGACGACGTGCATGCGTGTGTATGTGTATGTACGGCTGCTTGTTCTAGCCCAGACTGAAGCTGGTTTTATAGTGCTAGCCCACTGAGATAACATGCCGCAGTGAAGCATGAATACCCCACTCAGACACATTATACTGACTCCGAGCCGACCAGTCCTTGTTGTACCCATTAATGCTGAGCGCCAGGCAGGGACCAACAAGTACCATATTTTAACGTCTTTTGGTATGACGCGGTCGGGGATCGAACCCGCGACCTTCCGCAGAACTATTGGGAGAATGACATTGCATAACCCCCCCAACACTGCAACCATCTGCATTACCAAGATTGTCAGAAGGGCTGTGTTCCTGGCACCAAAGCCGGGTGCTGCATGAGTGTTACTCAATGAGTTTGTATGGTTTTACGCGTCTTTTAGCAATATTCCTGCAATATCACAGCGGGGGACACCAGAAATGGGTTTCACACATTGTACCCATATGTTGAACCCGGGTCTTCGGCGTGACAAGCAAACGCTTTAACCACTAGGCTACCCGAGTGTCACTGAGGAGCCTGGGAGGTACCAGGACTAATGTTGAACAACCGGGTATTTTGGATGGAGTTGAGACATTTCGTCAGTGGGGTCCACGTTTCTGCTCATCTTGTCAATCTCAAAAAGGGACAGAGCAGTCAGTGGTATCAATAATGTCATTAGTTGTATGGAAACAGTAAAGTCATTCGTTTTTGGATACGTCGAAGTTTATACTCATGATAGGACAAAAACACAAGCATGGCGAAGACGGTAATATGAGAAGCGGGCCACACCATGATGTCGCTGACGATACTGTATTTGTACCTTCGATGGGAATTCACTGACAAGGCGTTGGACAGACTCATTAGATTGCACAATCTACATTTCATATTTGTATTACGTACTGTAAATTCACATTAAATTTCCTCCACGTGTGTGCCATAAAAGTTTGCAAGCCTTGAGACTTGAATGTTGTAACCTTGATCGAACAACTTCTGAAAAATAGTCATATGGCGCTTTTTGAAATCTTGGTAAAAACGAGAATGCTTGATTGTACCTCAGAAGCTGTGAAATGTAAACACCCCCGTCATTGCCCGGGGCATAGAGTTTCATATGCCTGTTACATGCATGTGCAAAAAGTACAATATATATTTTAAAGGGTTCACGTGTTTCTGAACATTGCTGACAACTGAATTCGGGGTATGCATGTCTTGCCCTACCGAAAGAACCCATCAGGAGCGGTTAATGTCACTCAACACTTGACACAGGAAACTATTTTATGGAAGTATAACAAGGTTAATGCTAAAGAATAACCGGTCTTGACTTTAAGAAACAGAATGCATTTGCTGTGAAATCATAGTGAAGAACATGTGAGTGGATCACTGAAAATCAGTGATGACACCCGGTGTTCAACACACTGGTGAGCACATTCTGCCCTGTCGGTAGTCCCCGTAATTTCCACAATTGTACCTAATAAGGTAAGCAGTTATATCCAATTCATGTTAAAAAAACAAATAATCTTGACTCTTCGAATTCAGTGTTTGAAGAAGGAAAGGTTGGTCATTGTTCCTCAATAGCAGTCAGTAAATGTGAGAAAGAACCTCAATCCACCGACTTGTTGCTTGTTGACAAACTGGAATGTAATCATGTACATGCGGCCACAATCCAGGAAGCGTTTATTGAACATGCCTCTTGAAGCCATTGTCAGCAAGAAGTTATAAATTGCAAATGTGAAATCCCCAATCCAAACTGATGACAATGACTTGACCACTGTGTAGAATTGGTGACTCCATTGGTTCAATAACGGATTAATCAGACTTTATTTTCATTTGCATTTCTTCTGAAGTATGCTTCTTCATTTTCCCACACAGGGAGGAGTTGTTAGATTTAGTTCGGGTACTTATCTTCTTGTACAATTTTGTATTCAGTGTTGACTGAAAAAAAATAAAAAAACACTGTAACCATTTATGAACAATGACTTCTATCTATACACTGTAATTACTTTACGTTCTATACATGTATAAATATGTGTCTGTACATTTCTAAATTAACCAAAGAATTTTTGTATGATAAGTATCTATACATTTCTATTTAATCCAATAATTTTGTGGTAAACAATATGTATATATTAAAAGTAACATGTATTCCCATCAGCCCTGTTAGCTGAATCAATTATGACATCTACATGTTTTGCGTCGTGACGTCAAAGAATTTTGACGTCATGGGTGCAGTTAACTGTTTATTAGTGTTACCTGATGATAGGTCCGGAACAGACCCCGAAACGTTGTATTAATGAATAAAAGAAGATGAAATCCAGAAAATTATTTATGTTCATCCACTCTCATTGTCTGAGTACAGAAGGACCAGCTGCTTCTGCAATGTTCAGGCAAACGTGGTCCTTATGTATATGAACACGTCAATAGATAAGGTTGTAATGGGTTATTGCTCCGACAATATTTCGCAACCGGGAGCCAATGTTCACTTTATTAGGTAATCATATTTCTGGTGGATTATTTTTTCTGTGGGCGTCAACAAACCATCAATACTTCTTGATGCAAATTTGGCATCAGGCAACACACTTATAGAATCTTCCTCATTCACATTTGGCGTCAGGAAACATATAAAAGCGTGTTAATGAGACGTAGGCGTTAGGCAACACATGCAAATGCCATTATGCAAAGTGGGCGTCAATGTTTAAATACAAATTGTGTAGACGACTGGTGTGATCACATAATTTCCGTGATCCATCCACAAAAATGTGTTTCGTCAGACACTAAATCATACGCTAACAAAATTAACTCGAGATGCTTTTTGTAAAATACTGGAAGTGCTGGCATTGAGGCATTGGGTGCCTCATACATTCACAAGGTAGAATAAAAGCTCTCACTGGCCAGTGATGTATTTTCAGTCATACAAAAACACCTACCACACGTTCGGTCATTGTTCAGTTGCAACAGATATTTGGTTTGTGAGTTAGGCTTCAGTATGTCTATTGCGCTTCCAGCAAAATTCATTTTTGTGGGAAGCTGAACCATAATGGGACCCATACACCCCAATCAAATTTCACTGGAAGCTAAATTTTTAGAATAATATTTGATCACTATCTTTAGCCTTCTAAAGACTTTTTCTTGAATCTTTCCAAACTTCTATTGACAGTCTTTAATGCCATTTATGTCACAATGGATCCAATAACACCTGTAACTGATATAATACTTTTTGATATCGCAACCTTACTTTTTACTACGATATTCCGATCAATTGATGCCCATGTATGGCCGTAGTCAAGGTGAAAGAATTGCACAGCGTCAAAACGCGATTAGGTTTCCAGTAGCCCTAAGATTTATACCATTTGCAAAGCCGGATATACCATCAGGAACTGACCATCTGAAATGTTTCCTGTTCCTTTGGAACAAACCTGATCGGTTATCCTAACCTAATTTAAATCGCGATGTATATTGATAATAGGTAAAGTATTAAACAGTGTGATGTGTATGTACTCGTTTTAGGGACAGACGAAAAGGATACACTTACCACCATCTCAACGTCTTGCTAACCACAAGTCAAATAAACGAAACACTTCGTAGTTATAGTTTTAAGCTGTAACTGTATGTATAACAGAATCATACCGTTACATTTGCCGTTTTGATGATCGGGTGTAATCGAAAACCAAATTTCCATGTATATTGCTGACCACAATTTGTAAACAGACACTGAGATGCGATGCTTGTCCCCATTGTGCCAGACGACAATGTACTTATGTTTAAACTCTGATCATCAAAATGTGGCAATGTATCATATATGATATAAATTGAGTGTTCTGTTGAGCTAACAAAATAGCCAGCACATTTTACTGTGGGACAATGTTTCGTGTGAATGGGTTTCATGTTGATGATGAACTAGCAGGTCAAACAAACTTAGGGAATACTTCTTCAACTTTGCAATGTTGGGAGAACCAGTTTTGAAACATCGTACATATAAATTAGCTAACGACATGGATTTTTGTTTTGTGGTTACATATTCCAACATGGCTATTATAGCGAATAAGGCATTCCTTGCAAAGTCACTGTGTATTTCAGGTGTGTAATCTATATATGACTCGAATCGTCTCACAAGCAGGCTGTTTATATCGGACGGACGAAAATGGTAGTTGATAATACTGATCTGTATACACAGACAAATATGGCCGCGATTACGAAAGAGGAGGTATTTAGTATTCTGATGGCGTGTTCGTGAAGCCAAGAACCCCTGGCCTTTGACGTTGAGCCATGACCCACATAACCATCATTCGTGTCTCTCCGCAACTATGTTTGTGTGTTAACTAGATCACAGAAGGACTGTCTTCAGTCTGTGAATCGTCAGAGCGGAAGGAGGGCAGAAGAAACCGTCCTGATCACAGAGTGATACAATTAACGCGTCCCTGTGGAACATTAATTGCCAGAAAGTCCTGGCAAACGATGTGAAATGAGTGGATTGGATTGCTAAGCATAAACATGAGTCTTGTAGAATACCTGATGAGATTGTAAGTGTTGCCACGTACGTTTTACGATGGCACTATACAACCTAAAGATGCAAAATAAGTAACCAAAGTGCTGTATAAAAACATACGGTCACTTGATTTTTTTGCTATTGACAGGTACTTCAAATAGAAATCAAATTAGATGTTTCTGTAGGTCGGCGGCGTGTGAAACATGCCACTTGTTATCTTGATCTACGTCAAACCGATCAATGTCAGTCCTGTATTAACAATCTGCCCCTCGGTCCACAGTGTATAGATAGCTGCCTCCATTTTACCAAATGACTCTTGCTGACGATTGAACTACACTCGTCCCTTACTGGACCACCCATAAGTGCCATCCTTGCATCTGTTATCAACCGTCTTTCAATATATATGTTACCCAGGTTAGGTACTAGAAGGTACGAGAACGACTTTGTTGTAAATAAAGTTATGTATGTCATCAAATCTATAGGTCATACAAATAAAAATATCTGTTATTTCTGGTGAAAACCAAAAGCCATTGAGACAGGAGCTTGACGATCGATATTCACATCCCTGGCGATAATAGTTACACATGTTAGCTGTATTAATACCTATTCCACAAAATCGACTGGTTATCATCGTCATTGTGAACCTTCAAATTTGCACGTCGCAGGTCTGCCCGTGGTACATTGTGTGATGTTATTATATATCTGAAAATTAAGTTATATAAATATGTTAGACATCTAAAATACAATATTACATCTATTGAAATACTTTTACAATAATTGTTGTCCCGTGTACTCTTACACGCTACATTTGCATAACACTGCAAATACTAATTGATTATTTACCTACAAATGTTAGTGAAATACTTTCAAACACATCAAACATCTCTACCGAAAAGTAATTGTCACCATTGAGTTGAAAATGTGTAAGTACGGATCTCACCCTATATATATTTACAAAGGACGTCTTCAACATTTATTATGTTCACCAAATATTAACCATGAAATGCCAAATGTTGACAGGTCGTGGGAAGCAACGTACACAAATACTAGCCATCTATTGATTTAAACACTGTGTTTTCCTACATGCATTGGTAATGTTGTGATGTTATGGCTGATACCGGATGAAAGTACATTGCCATAAAGTAATCTTAGTACAATGAATGTGTTCTTACACGTGGACGTTGAAATCGAAACAAGCTTAGGTATCCATACGGAAAAAAATGCTCTGTGGAAGCACGAAACAAAGAAATAACCGTTGACTAATCAACAGTTGCATAATATCATTAACTGGATTTATAAGTCAATACAAATTACTGCAAAGAGTCTAAACTGACACGCATAAAAGAGTGCCAGTACAAAATGATATGCCAATACAATTACAATGGCATTATAGAACACGGATGTATTACCAATGATGTAATACGATTACATGTCTAACAATATACCACCCGCCAAATATGAGTGTTCAATCATAAATTGAGTATATTACGTATTTCAAACATTCAACCTTAACGGTATTTAGTTTAACTCAAAGTATTACACATACTTCAAGAAGTAACTTCAAGAAGACGAAGATACAACTCATAAACAGCTCATGAATAAAGTAAAACCACCAACACAGGTTTCGTCATGCACGTAACAAATCGACAAGGACAAGGAGACTGTATAAGATAACGGCGAATGATAGTACGCGTTAATCGTTCCCCGCAAAGTCATTCCATACAGCAACGCTGACGCTAGCTATAGCAGTGCATCGATGTTTAAATTAAACCTGATATTATGTTCTATCAAGTGACAGCATCTAATTGGTAAAACACATTCACGCGTGGTGACGTCGTTCGATCTCCCGAAGTTGCTTTTTTTACAAACATTCCATTGATCCAAAGAAGGATAGTCGTCAACTGATTTCAGAAAGAGTTAATACTTTCCCTCACAACCTGCCGCGTCAGCCCTAATTATTTTCTTGAATGAAAAAGCGTTCAAACGGAACTCATTAGTTATGGCCTCTTCAAGTTTTTCATGGGATAATGTCTCTGTCAAAGAGTTCCTGTTCTCCACTGCAAGTAATGCGAGATAACGTAGCTTCAAGTGAGACACAGGTGGACTTGCAGTTGATGGAATCTGTTTTCTTAATAGGATACACATACCCTTAACCCCCTGGATGCCACAGGGACATATATGTCCTTCCCCTTCATCCCTCAATTTGAAGTCGCATAAAAATCAAAATATACCACGCACACAAATACACTTCACAGTTTCGAATTCTGCGGGAAATTTCCTGTTTCTTGATACCATCCACTATTATTTTAGACAAAGCTCAAGTGCTGAAAATGACTTTTCAAAATAGGCTTCATCTAAAATGGCGAAATTTTCGACACAGTATGAAATCGCGATTCACAGCGTTATTTGCTGTATGTTTTGAAATGTGAAAATCGGATAATTCCTGGGAGTACTGAATTTCAAAACTAACCTATTCATGATCACTGATATCACTTTTACATGAAATCGCTAATTATAATTCTGAAACGTTGCCGATGAATCTAGAATCGGTTGGGATGTTTTCGAAAATGCACTTACACGAACGCCGTAGAGCCCTTTCCGCCATATTGGATAGTTTTACAAAATCACGTTTCGCGAAGGCCGGTATTGAGACGCCTATTACATCACGTATATTTCATATTCAGCTTCGAAAAATGCATCACTGAATTCCCCATACATTTTAGAATCAAATTGCAACTGGTCTGTGTCACCAATACCAACTGTCTAGATCAAATGAGACGAAACATATTGGGTGTGAAAACGAACGCTGTGCTCGAAAGACTGCGCTGGTTCGAAACGTAAACAAAGACAAATTCCGATTTTACACTGCGTAGCATTTTCTGAAATTTTCCAACATTCATCCGTCTATTCATAGCTTGCAATAGCTCCAAACCTTTTGAATATGCATGGAAAGAGTATCGTAGTAAGAAATAGGAAATTATAAATAGATACAATGCAATGATTTGATAATTCATAAGAAATTGTCAAAGTTTCCGTGCAGCGTGACGCCATGACTGGCGCAAAATCACGCAGAACGACAACTGTAATATATCAGCATTTCTGGCTTCTTCTCTTACTTACAGTGAAAACGATAGAAACATATAACAATACACAGTTAGTCAGAATCATTCTGATTACTTACATCTCATATTTATGTACAAACGATCCCTGAATCAATTGAAGAGTCCTCGCAAAATCCTATCTATCCTTGTCAGCAAAGCCGCCATTTTGTAAGAAATAGGTCATCAGTAGTGATGTCATACGTCAACATTGTTGTACATATTAGGCAATTTCTTTGAGGTGAAGGTCGGTTGAACAAGAGTAAACACAATCGCCCAATCCTTCCGATTACACTGTCAGTATTATAATGTATATTTTGCAGAAAGTTCAGATACTTTTTCATGAAACTGACCTCAGTATCTACATTTAGCCTTGTCAAATATCATATCATACTTGCATATAGGGTTTATGGTGTTTTATTCTTTGAAAGGTTTTGATTGTTTGAATAATATTTACATAAGAAATTGACACATTTAGTGCAGTACACCATATTCTAAACCTTTACACAAGTGTTAGAAGATCAAACGTAGCCATAACTGCAATATTACTTTAGTTCCTATGATGTACAATATTCAATGCATATGAACTAATATCGCAGTTTCACATGAACAGGTTAATGAATGGCGATTTGATTAAACTTTATAAGTAAAACTTATAATATTTAATGAAAATGATTTATGTATGTTATGAAATGTATATGCACAAACATTTAAAGGAAATGTTTTGTTCATTGCACATTTTTGTGTCGTTTTATAGAGAAAACAATGATGTAAATTGATTGGTCAGGTGCGCGTTTGTCGGAAACGTTTTATAATTCACTATCATTGTTTTCGATAATATAATCAATTCATATTCGATTTTAAAATATTGTGATGACAGGATATCAAACTCTAACTATATTTATACGAAAATTGTTTAAAAATGTATAAAGCATGTCATGTGTTAATTTGGACAAATCTTACATCCATATTCTAATATATAGTTCGTACTAGTTCCATATATAAAAAGCTATCTTTTTTGCATCTTCCATTGCATACGTATGAAGAGAAATAGCTGCATAATCATAAATAAAGTAAATTCCTATCCTAAACAAAATATTCAGGTGTTGTGAAATGTTATTTTTCATTTACGTTAAATTGATGCCAAACAGGTGCGCGTGTTGCTCATGATAAGATACACAGTCAAACTGTCTAATTGTTGATATATTCAGGACACTATTTAAAATGGAAAAAACAGTCATTTTATGTTTTGTCTAAAGAGTGTTAATTCTGAAAAAGAAGCCGAGACCTTTCACACAATTAATGGAAATTAGGTGTGATATATACTAATCAGAATACCAATGTCGTCACTTTCCGACGTCGCAAAATGCATAAAACAAGCAATGACGTCAACTAAAATGTTGTATTATTTTCAGCAATTTCAATACATTTGAAAATATGGCTAGTATTCTGGTAATAACGATGCAAAATTAGTCAAAATACATCTACACAAACAGGAGAATATGGGAATCTAAGAACTAACTTATATATCGGATAGGGCCATCCAAATCGCTATTACGTGCTTTCAAATGTAGTACGTTGTCATCTTTTCTTATAAATTGTGAAACTACTAAAGCGTATCCGCTAACATTGGGGAACTTTGAATTGGAATAGTTTGGTTCACCGTTAACAAAAAATAACGAAAATATAGCGTCCGTATCCACAACAAATACTCTCCATGTGATTAGAGTTACATTGACATCGTGTTAAGAATAACGGAGTTATGCCCCCTTATCATTATACGTGTATGACCTCTCTGTCGTCGTTTGACGTCGTAGAAGAAAATCCATTTTTGACATTTATTGCGAGTCATTTTTAATGTTGAGCGTATAATGTTATGCATAAGCACATAAATCCAATTCATATACACTTATGTCGTTCAGATATCAGGCTGTATTTTCTTCGCTCACACTTTCCGTAAAGATGCCAAAATAAAAAAATTGTAGCACAGTGCTTTTATGGGTGCGCGATAAAAAGCGGAGAAATTTACTGTTTTTTAACGCATAACAAAAATTTGGACAATATTTAGCAAGGTCTATTTTTCAAACCGCCGAGGTAGTTGCACTTAT
The DNA here is from genome assembly GCF_003918875.1 of Haliotis rubra. Taxonomy (NCBI): domain Eukaryota; kingdom Metazoa; phylum Mollusca; class Gastropoda; order Lepetellida; family Haliotidae; genus Haliotis; species Haliotis rubra. The sequence goes on along the minus strand of NW_025766148.1, from coordinate 1,348,337 downwards.
ATTTATACCAACGGATAGGAAATTTAATATTCTACTTTTCTGTGTAATTTTATAGCCGTACGTAGATCCAGGACCAAGCGAGCCCAATTCTCGCACAACGTTCACTTTTCAAAGCGTATGAAAATGTGCGCCTGAAAAAAAACTCGGCAGCCAGGGGGTTAAGCACGATAACCGGTAACAACTCCTTGATTGTAAACCTGTTTTGTAATCCACATGTGTCTTCCGTGAACCAGCCGCCGTGATATTATTGCTGGAATATAGCTAAAAGCGACATAAAAAACACTCACTCATTCTTCAGGGAAATATGAATAATAGGCACACGCTCTAATGACTTATCACCTGAGAAATATAGAAGCCTAAAGTTTGTGAAAATATTCGTGTCGCCATGAATGGGAAATTCACAAATAGACATTTCAGTTTTCCTTTTGCACAACAATACTTCGTTCAGATTATCCTTTAGGTTACCAGCATCTTCACCGGCATGAATCTTAGAATTTGGGGTTTTGTTCTGAAATAACCTGTGAACAATCTCTAGCGGCTGGAGGAATTGTGGACATACTGAAAGGGTAAACTTAAGACATCAGTGCTAATAGCCCTTAGCCTGGCAATGAGAAAGAAGCGACAAACCCCTTTCCACATCGATATGAAATCTCTGCTAAAAGCCGAGTAGATTGTTCAGTTCTGAGTATGTCATGGGTATGTATTTGTTTTGAGCAGTTTTACATCTGTACGATGGTGTTTGTAAACTTTAGTTGCGCTGGTGATAAAAGCCTGTGTCTATGTTATAATGTCAAATAATTGCCATAACCTATAATATATAATGTTTTATTGATATTTGTGATTGAACTTTGGCATTCGTTTTGTCAGTCGGGCGCATTGGAGTACTAAAACACTGTGTAACAAAAGTCTTGGGGACGCGATACTCGAGGACACAACACTAAAAGGCACAGCGATTGGGGACAACACACTGGAAGACACGACATTAGGGGATGCGACTCTGGGGGACACAACACTGGAAGACATAGTAATGGGGACACTGCATTGGAAGATACGAAAACTGGTGACACAACACTGGAAGACACAGCACTTGGGGACACTGCATTGGAAGATACGACAATTGGGGACACTACACGGGGGCGGGAAGGGAGGGTCACAGCATGGTGAAGCCATCACTGGACCCGGGGAGGAAACAACAAGGACTCATCACTGGCGAAAACAACGATGGGGACTCAACACTCAATTACACGGCACAAGAGGAAACGACACTGCGTTAGACAACCCTTGAACGACATTGGATGACATTGGAAAATACAAAAATGGAGGACACGACATTGAAGTACCAACACTGAATAACACTGGGGGATACAACACTGAAGTAATACCATACTGGGCGACACAACACTGGGAACACAAGAAAAGTACAACATATTTGGGATGCTACACTGAGGTACACAAGAAGGACACGACTTTGGAGAAAACAACATTGGACTGCACATGGAAAACACAACACTGGAGTTCATTGGTAGAGAGAGGGTCGGAAGTGGACGTTAAACCCGTAAATATATGATTACTTTTTCCAGTATATAATTATTGCAATGTCAAAAACATCGTTTCCCTATATGAGAGAGAAACAGAAGGACCGAGAGAGAAAGCGAAGGACAGAGAGAAAGAATGTGTGCGTGCTTGCGTTGCCTATTTCTTGCCAAAATGCATATCTGAATTACACGTATTCTGGATCAATGATCATACTTATACTGTTTCCTACCGCTGAACATAAAATGACTTCAGTCTGCAAGTCTGTTTTCACGCTTACACCAATAACGCACAAATCTTTCTTTAGTTCTCAGGTCAGTTTCGTTATTGTTCATCGCTAAAGAGACGGTAGTGATCTGAGCATTTTGATTGTTTACCAATCCGTGCTTCTTTCGGAAATAAAACAATGTTTAAACCCACAAACATTCCCAATGTCACAGGTTACTGGTTAACTCATATCAAGTCAATGCCCAGGAGAAGGGAAGAGTATTTATTACATTCCTCTCGAGATTACAAATCTCAGGCCTGTCAATACAACGATCTGGCCGAGACAAAACATGTCCCTGTGACGTTAAGGGTTGGTCATCGGACACCTTGGCAGTATTGGTTCTAGCGAAAACAAATGTCATCTTGTCCACCACACGTACACAGAGAATGAACTGACGTTCGTATTTCGTCAGTAATAAATGGGTTAACTGAGGGAATACATTCGGTGACCCTAATTCCATCTCACTTTTCACTACAACTAATATGGCGGGAATACTAAGTGAAATATGACACCAAAACAGAACATGACAATTGTCGATAACAATGTTGATTTTCTGTTCAGTAAATGTTTTAATAAGGTTCAAGTATCGCATCTGTGAAATGCAATGTGGACGTTAGGAAGTTTAAAAAATCATCAGTCCATGTCAATTAACTAAAGCTTCTGTTTTCAGAACAAATGTTCAGAATGTGCAATCTTAAAACATATCACCATTCGATGTGTTTCTTGATCAATGGTGTTCTTCTCGCATCTTTTAAGAATTGAATGTCACTTTGTGTGTTTGCACTGAAAAATGAACGATGTCGAAGCGTTGTTCAAACTCGTGTGAACGAGCGAGTTTACACGAGAGTTTGAACAACGCTTTGACATCGTTCATCTTTCAATGCAAACACACAAAGTGACGTTCAATTCTTATAATTTCGCACTTTGATGTTTACACATACGTTTTTTACCCACTTCTACATGATCATTGTTTACAGTGATGTGTTTGATACCTGTAAAATGTTGTAATGTTATTCTGTTCAAGACCGTATTGTAGCGATGTTTGTATACTTGGCGATTTAATTGCACATGTATCCCAACCCTTGAAGAAATAGTTCTCAAAGTATTCCTTAAAATATTACAACAAATTCGTCAATAGGTTTGAGACTGCTTTAATAAGCATAACATCAATAAAATTATCAAACAGAAACAAATACCAATAACAATATCATTTTAACAAACTGTCATTGTACCTATAAAATCATGACGGATTCGTTTGACCGCGTAATAATACACTGACCGACTTCGAAGTTGTGCGGCGTGGCGAATAGGAAGCAGATTTCGTTGGTGTATTCTATCTATTTGTGATTGTTTAATGTGAAATTTAATAAGCAGTATTTAAACAGATCACGGGGCAGAACCCGCAGACCGCGAGACTCTTGTGATAAGGAACAATGCTGGGCTATTGGAAATCCGTTTGGTCGTTAAGAAGTGACATTGCCAAAATTGGGGTGACTTGAAACAGGATCGCTCGCTAGATTGGCATCACCAAATGCAACAAGATCATAGGGGTTCCTTGAAACCGTAGCGGAAATTTGGAAAATTAGGTCGCACTGGCTGGGACGTTTTGTCGGACCCGTTGTCAGTCAGATTTTTGCAAAACTGTGCTCAGTTGGTGCTTTTTGTTATATACAAAAACAAGTAAGTGATATGTATAAATTAAAAGGAGTGTGAATGCAAATGATTTATTTTGTTTACGTCAAGCTGGACAGCGAGTATCCTGGGGAAAACCCGGAAAGTAGTTCCGGCAAAAGTTCACATGACCCAGATCGGCTCGAAAACGTTCACACACGTATGAACGATGTTTACACACGTACTAACGATTTGAAGGGTTCAAGGGAAATGAACCTTGAAATGTTGATCACATGACCGCTCTCTCAACCAACCAACGTTCGGGAATCTGTGTAAACTTCCAAGCACGAAATTATTCAGTTTTGTCCTCAAGAAATTCTATATAACACTACAGTTTTGTTATCCAGAGAATGTATGTGGACGTCTGTATTTCAGTTCAACTTTGAGCGTCATTTGATTCTAGCTCAGAAGCTGCTTGATCAAGATACAATTTAAAGCCTTAGTAAAGTTTCCAAAACGCTTAGTGGCAGTCGTCTAGGTGACATTTCCAAATTTGTCGATTCAGTAATAACAATAATGTCCGGTGATATACAGCGTTTTGACTAGTTCCAAATGCTGGTATACGACTTACATAGTTTGCATGTGATAGGATTGTGTTGTTCCAGTTAATATCTAAACGTTTCATAACGTGTACATACGCTGTGGATAGTCCTACTGTTCTTTAGTTACAACACACAAACATCACGTTAAACAAACATAAGTGGAATCAATGTGTTACGCGATATGCCTCTGAGACGTTTCTTGGCATGTCTTTGTGTTTGTATGAAATTGACTTCGTCACTTAGAGAGAATATGATCGGCATGCTGGCAAAATATCATTGATCTCACAAACAAGAAGATCAAGCATAGTAATAACCGGGATGTATGGCGCATTGTCTTCAAAATCTTGGGTGCGGAAGGGGTTCGTATTGTCTCGAAAAATGAGTAAGGATAGAGGTGTATGGTTTGTTTACAGTTGCATTACTGTTAAAATGATAAGATCTAGGTAGTCAAAACACAACAAAGGAGGCTGATAGCATTGAATCGGTTTCTGTGGACAGCGGATGAAGCGGAGGTTCATTGTCGGTTTTAGTGCAATCAAACGGGTCAGTCCTCACGTAAACATTTAGCATCATGGTCGCAATAATCCCATGCACCATCCTTATATATTGTCTATATATCTAAAGAATTAAGAATTGTTCAGTACTGTCGTCTCGGGACAGTGTAATAAGTATTCATCTTGTTTACACATGCCTGTTCGGAGAATGACATTGTGTAAACTCCCCTAGTACTGTAACCTTCTGCCGGGTACTCTAGCACTGTCAATCAAACTATTGTGAAGTACCAAACCTGAGGCTCCAAGAACAATATTGGACAACCTTATACTTGGGTTGCATGAAGGACATTTCGTAAGCGAGGTCGAGGTTTTTCCTAATTCTGATCAACCTCATTTGGGACAATTCAACACTTCAATAAAAACTATGCGTCTACGGATAAACACTGGTATAGTCTAAAGAATTGCCATTTTCATGATGCCCCCAACATATCTTCAGTCGTACATTAGATGTCGTCTAAGATACTGTGTTTGTGCCAATCCACTGACAATGTGTTGAACAGTCTCTGTATATTCTTTGCACAATTCATATTTGCAAATTCTCAAATTGGCGGATACGAGTGAGTTGTGACTGAACGGGAACAGTAAACGTTAAACCTTCTGTTTCTGGCAGGCCAGTTGCCACAATCCCCTTCTGTTTCTGGCAGGCCAGTTGCCACAATCCCCTTCTGTTTCTGGCAGGCCAGTTGCCACCATCCAAGCGACCCAGTTTATAAAGTGTCCACGAAAGTGGAGAGTCATGTGCGGATGTGAACGCAGTCATGTTATGCTAAGGGATGACATGGACAAGCACTACCTGTAAAGGCATCTACCATTCCAACCCTCGCGTCATTGCCTGGGGCATAGAGTTTTATATGCCTGTTACATACATGTGCAAAAGGACAATTTATATATCTAAGGGGTTCATGAGTTACTGATCATTGATGACAACTGAGTTTGTGGTATGCATGTCTTGCCCTACCGAAAGAACTCATAGTGAGTGGTTAATGTCACTCAACACATAACACAGAAAACATTTTCATGACTTAAGAAAATGTAGATAGGTGCAAAAGAATAACCAGTCCTCAGACAAAAGGCTTGTTTATACGGCGAAAATATACACATGTGCAAATTTGCATACATGAGTAAATTTACATAGGGAGTGTAATTTGCTAGGGTGAGCAATTTGCTATGCGTTCATACGGACTTTAGGCAAAGCGGTAGTAAATCTTGATAATAGTTCATTTCTGCACTAGCAATGGATGGAGTAAGACGTGAGATAAGAAGAAGGTATAGGCATTTCCCATATTACATCAGTGTTAGTCTGATACTGGGATGTTCGAATGATCGAACTTCTAGAAGAAAGCCAAGATCAAGTCATTGGTATACGGAAGTTGTTGGCAAACATTTCACTGATGCCGAATGGTTAGAAAATTTTAGAATGCGAAGAGAAACGTATGAATTGATCTGCACTCGACTAAACGATGAGCTCTCTCCCTCTGAACATACAGTTGAGGAACCATTGGATGTGAAGAAAAAGGTTGCTATAACAATCTATTGGATGGCTTCCTCCGCAGAATATAGAACTGTGGCCAACCTTTTTTGGTGTCGGGAAGGCAACCGTATGTATCTGCGTCCATCAAGTGTGCGAAGCCATCATGAAACTTCTCCTGACTGAATACGTCAGGTTCCCCCAGGGAGACGCATTGAAGGATGTTATCAGGGGCTATGAGGAGCGTTGGGGATTTCCAAACTGTGTAGGATCTATAGATGGCAGTCACATCCCTATCATAGCTCCTAAATATTCACACGGTGACTACATGAACAGGAAAGGTTTCTATTCTCTTATCCTTCAAGGGTATGTGACCACAACCAGATGTTTACAAACATCAATATTGGCTGGCCAAGCAGAGTGCATGACGCCCGTGTCTTTGTGAACTCAGACATTTATTTCCTTGGTGATGATCGTTCTCTCTTACCAAACTGGTCGAAGAACATCGGAAATACACAGATGCCCTTGGTGCTCCTTGGTGATGCAGCATACCCCTTAAAGTCATGGTTATTGAAGCCCTACACTGGCAGAGCTAACCTCACTCCAGCTCAGAGTACCTTCAACTATCGACTCAGCCGAGCCAGGATGACGACTGAAAACGCGTTTGGTCGCTTGAAGGGACGCTGGCGGTGTTTGCAGAAGAGGATGGACGTTGACGTCGAATTTGCCTGCACGGTAATTACATGCTGTGTTGCCCTCCACAACATTTGCGAGAGTGTACGTGACCTCTACAGGGAGGATTGGGACACCGAAGAAGACGAAGAAGAAAATGACTACCAACTGGATGTACAGGATGGGGGCGACGAAGGGATCCAATGTGCGAAAGCTCTGCGTGATGAAATCGCGCTGGTTTTCTGCAACGATGTGTTTTAAAGACATTATTCATTTGTGAAGGCATTTACTTTGAGTAAAACATGTATAGTTCATATTGGTGATTATTGTAAACATTTAAACTTGTACATGCACGTGTTTCAAAATTCAAATTAAAGTATTTTGTGAAGATGTAAGCAATCCTTTCTTTTATGTCAACACACCAATACAATATTGCAACACATTGACCATAATCTCAGAGAACAATTTGACATAACGTTTTGCATTAGCTATAATACACACTTTCAATAGCCTCAAAACCAGGATCATGATTTTCGAAACGGTAAGATACGCAAACATTTGACGTTATTAGTGAATGACAAGTCATGGTTTCAACAGCATTATCCTCAAAGCTGTAAGGATAATTACGAGAGCTTTCAGTAATTATTCAAAGCTGGTAACAGAGGGTGAAAACCATGCTTTTTCTTCTTTTCGGAAAAGTGAAATGTGCACTAAATCTAAAAATCCTTTATTCATAAGAGAACATGAATTATTACAAGGCTTATATCTAGATGCTGTCTAGATTGCTCAAATGAACATTGTGATTACAGCAGCACTAAGAATATGGCTGGACAAACACCAGAACGGAAACGTCTCAAGACACACACTGGAACTAACTCGAAGGATGAAATGGAAACCAAACGCCAATGAACTTCATGGCGGTTGATGAGAAAACAGAATTGAGCAATAGTTATAATAATCATGAATGTATCATTTATAGTCTTGTGTCATTCATGAAGTCTACAAATTGTAGAAACTTGTTCCGTCTTCAGTATCAGTTATCCAAGAATCGTCATTTGAAGATTGTTGGTTGACTGTCGAGGAATAGCGTGATGAAGGGCCCGGACCTCTTACCGATTCACCTCCATCATACTGATCTGTACGACCCGTGCTGTATGGGACAGGTGGGGGCTGTTGTCCTGTCCCCCGTACAGCTCTCATAATCATATTCATCATGTTGAACTGGTGCTGTCTCTCTTCACGCTTCTGTCTTTCGTCTGATTCGATCTTGGCTTTCTCGACATCAAGCTTTTGGCGTTCAAGTTCTATTTTCTGGCATTCAAGGTCATGAACCTTATCATCAGCTCTCTCGTTTGCTGCACTAAATCCATCCATCACAGATTTCAGTGCTACTTCCATCCTCGTCTTCCGAGCTCTTTTCTTCTCGCTTTTCACCTTTTCATTTTCCCCTTCAGTGGATTCCTTTCTTTTATTCTTTCTGCTTTCCGTGTCAGATGCATCCTTTTCATCCCTTTCAGTTTCATTATCAGCAAGAGGTGTAATGTCAGCACAACTGTCACCAACAGCATCTGTGTTTACCTGTGCTGTATCATCAGGTTCACAAGAATCCCCTCCTTCATCTTTCGACTTTCTGTATCTATAACCTTCAGAGGCGACGAGGCTGGTCTGGTACCAAGAATGGCGTCCAGTTCTTCAAAAAACTTACAAAGTTTCCTTCCCTTTCCACTTTTCTTCAGGTTTGATTTACACTCTCTGTACGTCCTCTTTAAGGTAGTGATTCTCACTTTACATTGGTCAGATGTCCTGTTGAATCCTTTTGTACCCATTTCCTTCGCGACAGTATTGTACACCGAAACATTGTTGCTTTGGGGGTTTTCCAGTAATTCCTCTATACTCTATACTCTATACTTCCCATATTGCCAATAGGCATTTGTTTCCTGGTCATTCCAAGCGGAACCGCGTCTTTTGGCACCGCGAGTTCCTTTCCGGTTCGCCATTGTCGTGTGTCTGTTTTTAATGGAAGCTAGACATCAACTGACAGATATGTGACCAATAAGGCGCGTAAAGTATAGGCGGGAAACTACCAAAATAGCCATTATGAAATCGAGCGGGAAAAATACTCACCCTGAGTAAATTTGCTATGCGTTTATACGACCAGATTTGCTTAGGGTAGCAAAAAATAAGCATTCACTCACCGGTAGTAAAACATTTGCACCTGGTCTAGGCCAGGAGTATTTTTGCTTGGGGTAGTAAAATTTGCATATGTGTAATTGCGTTTATGCGACCAAATATACTCATGTAAGCAAATTTACACATATGCAAAAAATAAACACATGTACAAATGTCGCCGTATAAACAGGCCTAAAGAATCCATTTGGTGCAAAATAACTGAAAATCATGTGAAGAGATCACTGACAATCAGTAACGACACCGAGTGTTCGGCATACTTGAGAGCATATCCTGCCCGATCGGTAAAACCGCAATTCACACAATTCTACTTACAGTAAGGTAAGCAGTTATACCTAATTCATGTTAAACAGCCCAAACTACTATTCAGTCTTCAGTGTTTGAAGAAGTAAAATTTGGTCATTTAAAAAATACAGTTCGCTCTACCACCATGTATAGTGTAATAAAGCACACTTTCGCCCTGAACTATTATAGTTAAAGTACGAAGACGCTTGCGTCCGAGTGCTTAACATTATACTAGTTCAGGGGAAAGTGTGCTTTAATACTTTCTAAGGATAATTACGATTAATTTGTGGCAGAGAAGAAACGACGGTGTCCGTGACCTAAATTAAGAATCCTCGCACAGGGCTAACTGGCGCGCTGTTCTATTGGTGTGTCTGCCCCCCTACGTTAAGACGAACGTTACCAGAAAAAAACAAATGATAACAGTTTGATGACGGTTTACGTTCGGATTAAATATCTTCTCTGAATTATTTTAATTACATCTGTCCTTAACGTAAACCATATGGGGCAATATGAACGTCGCATTTCTACTACCAGCGTAAGTTTAGATCAGTACATCCAGAGGAAGTTGAGTAGTCAAGCGACATTCCACGATTGCATTGCGGGAATGTAAACATTGCGAACGTTACCGTGTTGCTGAAAACTTGTGAGTCGAATTGACACATTTTAACCGTCGTAAAACATAAAAGTAATGTTTCCACCAGTGATGTTAGGTGAGTGAAGCAACTGCAAACCAAGAAACTGGATGCAAAGGAGTAGTTTACTGTAGGAGGCGGTACGAGGCGATGACAACTGACATGCATCGTGACGTCGCTTACACTGTGACGTAATGTAAAATGGTTCGATAACGAGGGGGCACACTAGAATGGCGCAGTGACGGGATAACGTCATTCAATTGTTACGTCATCAAAAAACTATACCTTTATTGTCTGATAATGTTTGTTTTTTTCGATTGTTCTAACCGCTAGGCATCTTAGAAGGTTCATTAATAGCAATCAGTGAATATGAGAAAGAACCTTAATCCACCGACCTGTTGCTTGTTGACAAACTAGAATGTAAGTATGTACATGTGGCAACAACCATGGAAGTGTTTACTGAACATGCCTCTAGAAGCTATTGTCAACAAGAAGTGAAAATTAGCAAAGGGTGACATTCCTCATCCAAACTGATGACCCTTGAATTTACCATTGTATAGAGTGGGTGACTCCATTTGTTCAATCATGGAGTAATCATATCCTATTTTCATTTCTTCTAAAGCTTGTAGTCATCCTGGTGGAAATAGATTTGTTTGTTATTGTCGTATTTACTGTCAATGTTGACTGGGAATTCCGCAGGTGACTGTTTTTGTATATTTCAGGAACATTCAGCGCTTGATTCCCATGACTGGGCTTCACATTATGTAATCATTTGGTGACCCATCTCCAAATTAAGGTGTGACGTTTCTGGAGTTGAATAATGTCATTAGAGTAAAAGTGGTTATTGTGAAAAAAGTAGTTACCATAAGGCTTATAACAATACCGCTCCCGTTAGCAATGAACAATAACAAGACTGACCTGAAAAATAAAGAATGACTTGTAAGTTATTGGTGCGAGCGTGAAAACAGATTTTGATCATTCATCTAAAAATGTGTCTAATTCAGATATGCACTTAGGCCAGAAATGGGAAACTCAGCAACTCAAGCACACACACATTCTTCCCCTCTGTCCTGTTTCTCTCTCTGACCTTCTGTTTCTTTCTCTATCCTTCTCTCTCTCTCTGTCCCTAGTATGGTCATCTACCTTCAGTTGTTGGCGATCTATAGCCCATTTTTACATTGTTTTGGCCAGAAATAATTTTCTACTTTTAAAGATATATGCTAGTTAGTTTTAACTCAATCTGTGATAATCAAGTGGTTTTACTGTCCTTCGTTGACAGGTATGTATATATTATATGTATGTATTATGAATTTAGAACTAGTTTTAGTCACGATATGGCTGAAATATTGCCGATGTGACTTTACATCTTAACTCACTCACTCTCTCTCTCTTTCTTTCTCTCTCTCTCTCTCTCGCTCTCTCTCTCTCTCTCGCTCTCTCTTTTTTCTCTCTCTCTCGCTCGTTCCCTTTCTCTCTTTATACATATGAACATGTCAGTAAATAAGGCTGTACTGGTTTATCGATTCACTGATAATTCACAAAAGGAAAAGAAATTTCAACATATTTTGCAATAATCTTTCGTTCATCATGAGACTGATGGATTATATCCATGTGGCGTCCAGCAACACAAAGAGACAAAGAGTCTTTTCAATGTAAAGTAGGCGTCAGCAAACATATAAATATTTCTTGATGCAAATTAGGCGTAAGACAACACAATTATAGAAACTTCTTAATTCAAATTGGGCGTCAGGCAACATAATTATAGAAACTTCTTAAGGCAAATCGGGCGTCAGGCAACGTATAAAAGCATATGAATGAGACACAGGCGTTAGGTAGCACCTAGTAATATAATAATGCGAAGTGGGCGTCAATGTTTTAATGCAAAATGTGTTTTGTCAGACGCATTTAATCTAAACCACACGCCAACAAAATGAACTCGAAATGCACGATTTGGAAAATACGGGAAGTGGCTGACTTTATGCCATTGGGTGCTTCTTATACACTCACTATGCTGAGGAGCGATGGGGATTGCGCGTGATATTTCGATAAATTGATGCTCATATATGGCCGTATTCAAGTTGAATACAGTTCACAGCATTGCACAGTGCCAACACGCGATTAGGTTTCCATTAGCACAATAACGTATACCATTTGTAAAGCCGAATATATGATCAGGAACTGACCATCTGTTCAGTTATTTCCCGATAACCAGGCCCCGACTTCTCGAAACAAACTTAAATCTGAGTTTTGATTAAAGTGGGAGTGTTTTCACTCAAATTGTAGAAAACGCAGAATAATGCATTTCCCTGATTGAGCTGAAATCGATATTAAGCTCAAACATAGTAGACAATTTGAGTTTGGTGGATAGATAACTTAAGTTCATTTGCCTATAATTTTTTTTAAATGCAGTTGAGTTAAAAATTCAACTGTTTCAAATTGTAAAACTCAGTTTGAAATTTGAGTAAAAACTTAAGTTTGTTTCGAGAAATCGGGACCAGATCGTTGCCGAGCTGAGGCATCTGGTCCCTGTTCACACGGCTGCCCAAGGACTTCCAGTTATGTATATCTTATTCTAAACAGAATTATCCACCACATCACTAGCTTGACTAAACATGGTCAATGATTCATGTAAAGTAAACACTTTGTAGTTATAGCTTTATAGTACATTATATTGGTAAAAAATCATACCTTTACAAATGCCGTTTTGATGAGGGTGTGGATGATTGGACATTTAACCCGGATCTATATTTATAATAGGTAAAGTATTAAACAGTGTCATGTATGTGTACTCGTTTTAGGGACAAACGAAAAGGATACGCTTACCACCATCTCGCCGTCTTTCTAACCGCAAGTGAAATAAAAGAAATAGTTTTATGGTGTAACTGTATGTGTAACAAAATCATACTGTTACATTTGCCGTTTTGATGAGGGGGTTTAATCGAAATCATATTTCGGAGTATATTGCTAACAACAATTTGTAAACAGAGACAGAGTCACCACTGTGCCAGATGACAAAGTACTTATGTTTAGACTCTGACTATCCAAATGTGCCAATTTACCATATATGGTATAAGCTGAGTGCTTCGTTGAGCTAAAAAGTAGCAAGCACATTTTTCTCTGTGACAATTTTTCGTGTGAGTGTGTTTCAAGTTGATGATGAACTGACGGGTCAAACAAACTTAGTGAATACTTCTTCAACTTTGCAATGTTGGGAAAACCAGTTTTGAAATATTATAACATAAATCAGCTAACGCCATGGCTTTTTGTTTTGTGGTTAGAAATTCCGAAAAAAACAAGGCTATGACAACGCACAAGACATTCCTTGCTGTGTCACTGTGTATTTGATGTGTGCAATGTATGCATGACTCGAGTCGTCTCATAAGCAGGCTGTTTATATCGGACAGACGAGAATGGTAATAATGTTTTGTATCAGCAGACAAATGTTTCTGTGATTTACGTGCCGTCTAGGTGCAAATAGGCAAGTTGGAAGAAATAGGATGTATTTAGTATTCCGATGGCGTGTTCGTGAAGCGAAATACCTCTGGCCTTGATACTGTATATGTTGAGCCATGACCCACACAGCCATCACTTGTCTCTCCGCAACTATGTTTGTGTGTTAACTAGATCACAGAAGAGCTGTCTTCTTTCTGTAGATCGTCAGAGTGGAAGGAGGGCAATAAAACCAGTCCTGATCACAGTGTGATACAATTAACGCATCCCCCTAGAACATTAATTGCCAGAAAGTCCTGGCAAACAATGTCAAAATGAACTAGAGTGGATTGCTAAGCATACACACCAAGAGTCTTGTAGAATACCTGATGAGGATGTAAGTGGTGCCACGTACGTTTTAAGAAGCCACCATACAACCTAAGAATGCAAATATAGTAACCTAAGTGCTGTTTAAAAACAGATATGGTCACTTGATTATTTAGCAACTGAAAGGTACTTTGAATAGAAATGAAATTAGATGCTTCTTTACTGAGCGGCGTGGTGCACTTGATGTTGCTATTAAAACAGGTACGTGATTCGATGTCGTACATACACATATACACAATATCGCAATGACACAATTGTTATCAATATTTTACCATTAAGGGAAGCATTTTAACTTATTCAAAACTCAGTTTAACTTATTTTCGGGATATTTTCCTGAAGGAATAAATATGTGGCCGCCTCTGGTATACAATCCTCAAGAAATCACATACGTATTAATAAACGAGGGCAATGTCAATATCTGGTGCATCCCCGTCGAGTGCAAATTTCGTGATTTGTTTTTACGGAAACGCTTGTAGCTACCATTAGAAATACACCCAGTGTATGACATGACATTAGTTCCGATCATTACACCAGGATTCTAGGTTGATACGCCGTCGAATATTCTACCCTGTTTCTTGAACGATAATATTTCGAAGCATCTTCCTGGAATCCAGAGTTTGGTGCACACTTCTAAGATTAACTTAGTTATTAATTTCGTGAATATTGATATCATGTTTATGGCCTGCGTGCAATGTCTGAAACACTCTCAAAGTAAGTAAGTAAGTAAGTAAGTAAGTAAGTAAGTAAGATGTTTTCAAAGCGTGTTTACTCTGCACGTATATACAAACACAATTTACTGGTAGTATTGAATCAGATCCTCAACACAAGTAGTGACAATGTTGGTTTAATACATGTTCTGTGTACATGCACTTGCTGTTAGTGTATACAGTATAACGATCTATCTCTGGCGACTTGTCTAAATCATAAAGGTCACATCCAACAATTGAAGTAATACTCTTTAATCGATTTACTTACGTAAATGCTCCAAATCTTTCTTTTGCTCGTTTATTGTAATCGAGGTACATATTTCGTTTTGCTGTGTGTACCGTGAATAAACATATGGATCTTTTGTTTGAATGGAAGACATAAAAGTGTGGACGTTCATAGGAAACGTTGAATGAGTTAGTAACGTTTTGACTACCATTATATTTTAAAAACTGTAAACACTTTAACGAGGCGAATCCGACTGAGTGCGTTTGTGTGAATGTACATTTGACCACAGTTCAAAGCATTATTACTATTCACAGATTGTATGAAATATTGTACTTTAATGAATCCGAATTGCTTACATTTGCATCAATATATCTGGTTGAGTACATACTCGAGTGAGTGAGTGAGTTAAAATTTTAAGTCATATCGGCAATATGTCAGCCATATCGAGTACATACTTGAAGTCGAGGGATTGAGGTATACTTCTTGGCATACAAAGTCCGATATGGAGAATTAAAAACAGTGTTTCCATACAACTGCGTCCACGTAATTCCTGATCCAGCAGAGTCTATACCGGATATCACTAGCATCGATCTACGCAAATGGAATACGAAAATGTGCATCAACCAAGTCAGTAAGCCTTACCAACTGATCCGTTTTTCGTCTCTTGTGTCAAACATCGTCTTTATCACCACAGATTGGTGAAAATCAATTCTAACACGGATCATGAAGAGTACTGAAAGACGAAATACTTCAGATGCTAGTATGACGTTAAATAATAACTCACTCACTCACTCAGATGCTAGTAATTGATATTACACGAGTTATTATATTGTTATTACGCAAGTGAGTCACATCAGTTCAGCAAGTAGTGAATTGGAATGGAGAAGTGACTTAACACTTTGCAACATCCATAAGAAATCTCTGCTCGATTGGACAATTCCGACTGTATCATGAACGTGTGTTTATTAATCATGGTGATGACACCTTGGGTTCAAGAAGACCGTGTCCTGGCCCAACGGAGACCTCTGTCATACACATTATGCAAAAGCTAGTCAACAGTTTACCTGAAATAATCCAGGGTCCATCCCATTGTTATTCAATACTAGCTTCAGAGTGAGGGAGAACGGATAGGAACATGCTGTGTCTCTGTACTTCATGAAAGCAGATTTCTTTACGGCTGTTTGCAGGCTCATTCTTTACCTTCGTCATCCTTTTAAGCTGAGTGTCTCCATGTCGAGATAAAATGCACTGTGTTTTTTTAAAGACTCTCTGAGCAATATTCAGGCATTAAATCGTGTAGTACAGACGCAATACAGCGAATGAAATCATAATATAGACAGTTCTATATCCATAAGAAATATCTTCTTAAATCAGAGTGGATCTTGCAATTCTGATTCTGACACATTTTGCTCAAGAATAAGTGAGCGTGTCCTTCCGACCACAGGCGGCCTCTGTCATTAACAATGTGCAAACGATAGACCATTGCTTTACCTGAAAATAAATCGTGGCCCATCAATTGGTTATGTAATGGTAGCTTCAGAGTGAGAGAGGATGGATGGGTACATACTGTGTCTCTGTTTCTACAGACAATGCGATGGATAAATGTACACCATACCAAAACGCCCGGGAGAAAATTTAATTGTTTTCTATTTGAACTAGAACTAGCGATGGTGAAGCGTATTATCGAAGATGATGGCTACCTCTCAAAGGCTGCTTGAAAATACCACCCTCCAGCCTTCAATGATACATACTACTTCATGAAAGCAGATTTCTTTTCGGTTGCTTGAAGACTCATTCTCGTCCATCGCCATCCTTTCAAGTGTCTCCAGGTTGAGAGAAAATGCAGTCTTTTGTGTTTTAACGCCTCGCTGAGCAATATTCAATCATTAAAATCGTGTAATATCGATGCAAAACAACGGATGAAATAATAATATAGACAGAAGACAAATGATCCTTTCTACATCCATAAGAAATCTCTTCGGAAAGTTGAGTAGATTGTACAATTCTGATTATACCATGAACATATCTTAATGAATCACTATCAAATGTAATGATAGTAGGTGTTCTCGAAAAGGAAAGACATAAGTGTCAATCACATAACATATCATCAACCGTGGCAATCAACACCCCTAACCCCCACCAGTATGAATGTATTATTGTATAAATTGTTTTAGTTTGGTGGTTTGAACCAGTGATTCAGGTCTATACTGTCCTCCTGATAGGATATGTAAGTCCCCAAACAGTCAATACAGTCTCGTACTGTTTTGATCGTAGTGTATTTGTTAATATTTAAGTAATGGTTAAATCTAAGTACAATCGTCAACAGCTGTGGAATGATGTAAATCCATCATGGTCGATGCAGGTAGCAAAACGTATTGTTAGTCCCCATGTAATGATCATTATCATGAGTAACACTACATCTCACGATATAAGATTTATCCCTGTCTTTGTTAAAACTATAGTTAAAACTATGCGTAATTAACCATCACTGAGTCTGACCATACGATCCTCTAGGATGTATCCCATAGTAATTTGTAGTTGATAGATGTATTTCATGGTCCAGCCAACCACGGTTCACATAACCACAAGAACCGTGTCCCCATGTTGACCTCTCAAACAGTAATCAGTTCTTTACTGAAATTCGTTTATACGGTACTCAATTTCCCCTCTCTGTTGTCCCCTGCTTCTGCGCGATTGCAACTCAGTTGCGATGTTCATCAGAAAAGATCAACCAACAGTGTATCACCGCTGACAGACGCCATGATCCTGATCAGGAACTGGAACACGAACTGCTAAGTCCATTGTATACCTTTGTAACTGTGAACAGGAGATCACTGCTCATTCTAATCAAACTTTGATCATTACTGTGATGAAGTACTTTTATTGAGAATGAGAAGATACGTGTCTGGGGGGACTGATTCCACTGCATACCCTGCCTTCGTCTCAGTATAGTTTAACAAAAATAGTATCTTTCTGGAATACATTTATGGCACTTCGAAGTTTTCAATGAGACAGATATTGGAGTGAACTGGAAAAGGTAGTTCCTTATCAAGCATTCACATTCAAGTCACGACACCATTACAATTAGTAGTAGAGGGAATGATTGTACGGGACCAAGTCCAACAAAAGCCTCTGCAAAGCCTTATTCCCCAAATAAGGCTTTGGTCGGACCCTTAGCTCTTGCTACCATTACCCCTACTATAAAAAAGTTTGGGACGCTAGCGGGATACGAACTCCCGTGGCTGAAGTGTGTGGGATTGCGTATAACGTGCCGCTATGACATAGAAAGATAGAAAGGTTCTAAAAAGTAGTAAAATGTCCCCGGCAGCCACAATTCCCCAAGGGTGAAATCGAAAGATGATGTTGCGCTTCCTCCCTTGGGAATTGTGCCGGCTGCCTTTCTCTCACCATGAGAGTGCCCTCTCAGCTAAGTGCTTTAAGCGACCCAACTGATATGATCTTGATTCCTTACCGAAACACCTCACATCACACAAAGTTGCAAGGAATCTCCTGAGGCAACGGCGGGATACGAACCCACATGTATAGCTCAGCGCAAACTATACATAATGGGCCGCACCACTCAACCGATTGAGCTACCGGGGACATAGCTGAATCATCTCGGTTTAACGGGTCTATCCTGAACTAGCACTTTCCTGATCACGTGACACTATGCGCGGTAACACTGTGCCGTGCGGTACGATCAATAATTCTTCTCTTACAAAACCTCTGCCCGGCCCATCCCTCAAGTAGTACAAGTTAGGCTCGTCTGCTTTAATGTCCACTTTATCTATGTTGTAAGTTTTGACTGACCATATAGGATCGGTGGCTCGCTTACGGCTATCACCCTCGTGTTCCCCCGGCTGGTATAAATATCTCACTAGGACCCTGTCTGGTATCTGTTTCTCCTTCCCACGCAAAGGAGCGGCCGACTGTGCAACTATTGATTTTAGTTTGATAGCGTCTGCCGGCTTTTTACCGGTGAGACGGGTGACTTCATGGTTGATTGCCGACACCACCTTAGGTAACCTCGTGACCCATTCAGTCGATCGCTTCCCCGGGGTGGCCATCTCTCTCGCATACTGATGTCCGAATAAGCGCTCAGCCAAAGTCCTATTAAATCTCTCAACTATGGCTTGGCTGCGATGGGCTCCAGGCCGTGCCACGCTTCTGACCTTTGTATCGTGTTTGGCTAGCAGTTGTGACACGGCACCCATGAACTCCCGCCCTGGGTCAACTTGCAGCTCTGTTGGCCACGTCAGCGGACTGCGTTTGTATATACGTTCGAATCCTCTGGCTACCTGGACCGAATCTTTCGTGGTCAAGGGTTCGGCTTCCTTGTAGCGACTGGCTACATCCACGACTGTTAAGGCATACTTGTACCTTTTATCGTGGGGTAGGAACAGTAGGTCTGCCTGGTGAACGCTATTAGGTATGTTAATACCGAACTTCCTTCTAGGCACGTAGCGTGGTGGTGGCAAATAGATCTGCCACAGGGCTTGTTTTTCAAGCCACGCTTTGGCTTCCTCCGGCGGTACTCGCGCCATTTTAGCCAGCTTATCTACAGCGCTAGCTCCTTTCCAGTACCCACGCGGGCTATAGTAAATAGCCTCAAACTTTTTCTGGTTCCGTGACATGTCGCCCCGACAGGGTATTTATTTATACCTATGTTCTTGGTTCAATTTTCTCATGCCCGTACGCGTACGTGTTTATCCCATCAATAGCTATCCAAAGTTTAGTATCCATAGGCGACAGGGACGTCTTGTTTATAGTCAGTCCGTATATCCTATGGCCATCACTTCTAAGTGTGTTCATTTTATGTCTAAAGGTACGGGTCTTGAACAGGGCTTCCTTGAATCTGGCGTGTTTGATGTGTTGTTTAACCACGTACTTCTTAACACCCTTAGCCTTCCGGATCTCACTATTGTCGGCTTTCAGTATGGAGTACATCTTAGGCCTCAACCCTATGTACTCAGCTATGGGCGTGCCAGCACACTCGTCCTTCATCTTACCTAGGACCTTTTTATTCACCGTGCTGTGTATGGTATGGTCCTTGGGGTAGTCGCTGGTGTCGTACAAATCGAGGTGTTTTTTTCATGTCCTCGTACACGTCATCGGTTCGAATCTCCATCAGCAGGGAATCCGTGTCAGTGTACAGCACTTCACACCTGTCGTCGTACTGTTTCTTAAGCTCGTTGTAGTAAAAAGTCGTACATCAGGTGTTTGGATAAATCGAGGATGCTCATCCCCACGTAAACAGGCCGGTTGAATTTTATGTGGCTTTTCTTCATGTGTAGGGCAACTAGGTCATCGGTGAATATCTTGCTACGGTTGAATGCCGGACTGGCTATCAGTTTCCTGAGCTTGTCTTCCTCATTCGACCGAACCAGCTTCACGGTCACGCGTTTCCTCAGGTTCTCCATAGTCTTACCGAACACCGAGTTGTTCATGAGCTTGTAGAGGTTTTTCTCAAAGTCACTGGTGGCAAGCTTTCGGAGGTCTGTGTTCATTCTGATGTAAGGCTCCATCCATGGGCTCTGGTCGAACACGAGCACCCTGTGTATTTTGGTCAGCCTCATACCCAACGACAGGTACAGCTGTAGGTTGCGATAGTGAACGATGTACTTGGTCTTATTCATTAAGTTAGGCACGAGTTTTTTCAACGTCTGTCACCCGCCCGCCTAACAAGTTATGTTGGTACTCAGACATCCAGTCTGGGTTAACCCTCATACGTTCGGGGGCCAGGGGGTAGCTGTTGTGTGATGTGTGTAATACCTTGGGGTATTCTAAGTCAACCTCGAGGATATAACCTTTGTTTGAATCTGGTGCGATGCTCATAACATCGACCTCCTGTGGCACCCATTCGAATCCCCCCTGTGGGTAGATACTGGCTCATGGCCCAGCCGTACAGGTTGTTGGCGTCGAGGTAGAGAATGTGATTGGTTGGCTTGCTAGGGTCGTAACACTTCACGTATTGATTATTTGCTTTCGCGTATCGTTTGGTTGCCATGGAGATCCCGCCTCGCAAGCCTTTCTCAATGAATAGGTGCATGTCATAATCTGTAAGCAATTCCAACTTAACTCCGGTCTTTTTAAGCAAGGCATCCCACGACAGACCTGGGCTGGTGTAATACCATGCGGGGTCGAGTTTATACTGCTTGAAACATGTCCGCCTAAACGTCTCAAACAGGTCGTGATAATCCCCCAGGTTCTTACAACCCAGTTTATTCCATACGTTAATCGCGTGCGAGTAATCGTCTTGGGATATTTCCGAGTCTGTCAGATTGCTGTAAAATTCTCTGATGGGAGGTAGTCTGGTCTCGGCGAACTTGGACCAACTATCCATGTACTCATAGGGGTACACACCCTTCCTCATAAGCAGGGGTCTAGTCTCGGCGTCTGTGTATCGGCCAGTGATAGGGAAGGTATCGTTGGCCTTAACCAGACTGTCTAATGAAGACAATAGAAATTGTATTGAATCTATAAACCTAAGGCCGTTTAAGCTGAAGGAGATGTATCTCTCCATGTTGTTGGGGATGCACGTTATATTACCATCGATTTTCGCGATGGCCTGCATGATCAAATGAGAGTCGTACCCTCTCAAGTTGTGAAAGACAACGGGGATGTTTATTATCTTAGGGTTGATTCTAAGCTTGAGGTTACACGCTGCTGAAGCGGCGCCTCTATACTTACGGTTACGTGACAGTGATCTCTCACGGAATCACCATTCAGTGGTGAGTCGCACACGTGACAATTAGTGCTACAGGCGTGAGCTAGTCGGTCGGCTCGGGTCATACGCATGGGAGCGACTCTATACAGTGCATTCCTAATAATTTTTTTTCCTCCTGCAAACACTTTAGAAACCTTTCAGCCGTCGGGACCCCCTGTACACTACCGGAGCTTTCGTTTCCCCGTCACAACGGACGACCACGTATCCAAACCCACAGGCTTCATGCTCTTGTGTTTTGAGTGTGGTTGGGGTATCCCCAACAACCTTAATAGGTTTGACCAAGGCTTCAAAGTCGGCGTATATGATATAAGGCACAGACATTTGGTTCTTGTGGTTGTCGAATTTTAGGATATTGTCACCTTCCTTGGGCATGTCGACGCCGTATGGCCGCTGCCCCACACCTTGGCAATCCTCCCGGTGGGATTCTAATAAATCAGCTCGGCTGAAACCGTGTAGGCATCGCACACAAAAGTGTTTTTTCCCAACGTGTTTCGACTGGTCGTGCAACAACCGGCTGAGATGTTTTATCCACGTGTAGTGATACTTTTCACCTCGTTGGATCATGAATATATTGATAACTTGGTGGGGTTCCCCCAGTTGGGGTTTCCCCAACGATGGGCTGACCCTGTGTACTATTGTTGTGTTACCTTCGTGCCCAAAGACATTTATAGCTAGATTATTCTGTTTTTCTACTTTAGTGATCTGGGATATGGGGGTTGGTTCATCTATACCATCCCAGTTGAGCCCATCATCTTGGGGATAGCTAGAAAGCCTGTCTGAATGAGTGTCAGCTGGAAACAAGGCTGACCTGATAGCTACCCTCAGGCAATCGTCACCTCTATTCTTGACGTTTACCATGGCCTGTTTTTTCCTATAGTAGGGGGGCAAGTCTAGGTATGACCCGCCTCTGAACGGCACGTAGTTAGCTATGTCTAGATAGACATTATCGATTTTATCTACAGCCCACCCGGACCCCAAGTGTGTGTAGCGTTCTAGGTATTCCCGTATCTGCTGAAAACTGGCATCGATCGATGCGTCTATGGTCTCTGTATGCGTGACAACCTCTTGCCTACCTCTGAAGTAAGGCTGAACGTACTCAGTGACCCTTCCCCCAACTTGCTTATCGAGTGACATTTTAACTGTAATCTGAAACTTGATGCTTCCCAGACTGGTTAGTTCCTGATTTATTTTATCAGCTATCAGTGGCTTAATATCTGTAATGTCTATGTTCCTATCAACATGCATGCGCCAGCCTCTTAAATAATTACCTACAGCGCTCAGTGGGTATGAACTGTAGGTCAATAGCTCTATTCTGCCGTAACAGTTCTACAAGCTGTGGTTTCGTCATACGGGAATACCCACCTAACCCCAAATCGCGTACCTGGGTTTTAATTGTTTTACAGTGGGAGGTTTTGCTACGGGGCATGTGATAACAATGCAATTAACCCGCTCTCCCCAGGTTTGAATAACCCGTGAACCCAAGCTGTTTTGCTTGAGCTTTTAATTGTTTTACCGTGAGAGGAGTTTCTAAACCTAGTAATCTCAACAAGGCTGGCTTCCGCATTCTAGAATACCCTATCACACCTCTGTCTGGCGATTTGCTTAAGCTCGCGTATAGTAGTCATAATTGCGTACACACCTAAGAGAATTAATGTCTAATTGGACCACAGTAAAGGAGGTAACTCATAAAAATATAGTGAGGTTGTTTCAATCCAGTACTCACTACACTGTTATCTTGAGAAGCCGCCACGTTCTTTTATGTAGGCCTTTTTATTCTCGAGATGAGGTGATGTCTGACTACGTTCGCCCCGTGAGCTTTACATAAACAGTAGTGCCCTTTGACCCTATGCCACACACAGAACACGTGTAGTTCGGGCTTCCCATGTGGAAACAACAGTACCCCCTGAGTCCTGCATCTCCTATCACAGGCTTCTTTCTTCCCCATAAGTATGTATTCGCATCGGTATGGAGCAGGTCTCATGTTTAGCATACTTATATGAGTATTTAGTCTAATTGTTTCGCAACCAACGCGAAGTCGCTGCAATACCCAGCGCTATGAATACCAGTTCACGGTCCATTTGCCCCTTGGATGGTGTGTAGTACTGAGCGAGTGTGGGTTTATTCAGTGGTTCCAATTGTTTACCAGTTAATAAGTAGTATTCTTTCGCTGCATCGTCGACATCGTGGAATGTTTGAACGGCATGGTTTTCACGCCTGAGTTGTTCGTTAATGTAATCGATCCTCTGGAGGCGTTTTTTAGCGTACTCAGTCTGTGCTGTTTGTAATTTCTCAATAGCGAGATCATGCCGCTTCCTTTCTTCCTGTATTTCAGCCGCGTGTGACTCTCGTAGTTTCGAGAAGAGGAAATTACTCCCGGAAAATGCCAGGGCATTTACTAACGCCCCACCAACCATCATGGCAATCGTAGCCATCCTATATTTACTTCATAATATTTTCAGGTAGTATCCCTTGTTTTACTAGGATGTCTTTTGTAGCCATCGCCATACCAAGGTTCATTATGAGCATACCCATATCCTGCAGGTTGAAATCTAGCTTGATAGTCGGTTGTTTAAGCACCATTTTAGTCAACCGAGCGTATCCTACGGCTAGACTGGCGACCACTGTGGCGTGGTATGCGTCGTTGACGAACGTTTTCCCCTCAGACATTATGTATATGATATAAAAATATTAAATTATAACATGATATGTGGGTTGACCTCTAATTGTGGGTGAGAGTTTCCCTCCTGGGATCCCTGTGTCGTGTATATAACCACGAGATAGCCACGGCAGCAGTTACATACAACTAACAAGAGTCGCCCGGTGAGTCACCCTGATAATTTTATGTTGGTTACACCACCGTTTTTACCGGCAGCTACTCTTAGGATTCTTCTGCCTGGTTACTGTGGGAGGGGTCACCTCCCTGGAGGTTTCCTCCAGTTGTTGGGGTGGGGTCTCCTCTGAAGGGGTCTCCTCCTTGGGGGTCTCCTGTGCAGCATCCATCTATACTATTATTATTATTTTTCCTCTCAAATTGACAATGCTTTGCCGTAATAATCGCCGCCGTCACCGGGGCTAACAACATACCGTATTTGTGGTACAGCTCGCAGCTAATAGAGCTCAAAGGCGTTCGATAAAGGGTCTTTCTCAAGGTCTTCCACAGGTAAAGTCGGCTCGGGGATGGGAAGAAAGTATGACGCAATACCAGTGTATATCTGGGTCATAGCCGATCCTATTGTTTTTGTCATTTCTGAACCTAGTCTAGCCTCGTATCTAGCGTACAGTTTATCGATTTCTTCGGCTGACATTTTGTGAATTTTATCTGGAGTGTACTCCCCAAAGTAATGTTTGGCTTTGCCACCAACAGCCAACGCCACCAGTTTCTCTCGCTTATCATCGTCCACCTGTGGTGATTGGGGTACCAACAATTGTTCGAGCAGTTCATCACACTCCATCTTATAATGTAACAAGTAAGTTTTAGTTTTAATAATATAATACCCGATGCAGGCAAAACACAGGGAAATGAAGGTTAAGTTGCACACGACGAACACTTCAAATACCATAGCTATAACTAAATCCTAAGTATTTATACTAAGCATTGCTAAGCATTGCTAAGCATTTACTAAGCATTTGTTAAGCATTGCTAAGCATTGCTAAGCTAAAACACCCTATATGCTACTGGTTGGTCGGTCTTGAGCACGAGCTTAGCGTGGTTAGTTTCAGCGAGCTGTTTCTTCACCCGTTCCCGTTCTAATTTACTCATCACATCGTTCTCTCTCAAACACTCCTCGAACGAATCCCTGTCCTTGCAGTGAAATAAGGCCACCCATCGCGTCTGCTCCCTTAGGTCTTTCAACACCGAGTTGAACTTCTGCGTCAGTACCCAGACGCTGTGATTTGCGTGTCGGCCAGAGAAGGCCAGGTACGATAGCATGTCTCTCTTTTTTGTTATCTCACGATTAGCGCTGCAGTCATCCAGTATGAACAACGTCAACTCCCTTTAAATTTCATATGGTAAGCTTTCAACCAGTCCTGCAGACGTGGTCCTGGTCGACTCTGTGTACGTCCGGGTCCGTCATCACTCCAAGGTCTTTCCGTGTACGTTTTATTCATGCTCAGAGTAGGGCACATGATAACGATGTGGTCGAACACATCCCTGTAGTACCCCTCCAACATATCCAACACGAAAACGGTCTTCCCACAGCCAGTCTGCCCGCACACTATGGCGCAGTGTGGGTCGCGGGGTAAATCAGTAGATGGCTTGCACGAATCTCCCATTGTCTATATTAAGTTGCGGCGTCCATAATCACGCATACAGATATAATTTCAACTTGCCAGCGGGTTGAGCCTTCTTGGTAATCTGGATAGTAATCCCTTCGCTGCCATTGTCTATGCGGCGTCCGCTACCGTGCAGTTTATCGTCATCCGTGGATCGCATGTCCAACCACAGCGCGTACTTGGTGGCCAGGTATTCACCGATTTGCACGGAGGATAGGTCCAGGTCCTTGGTTACGTATGGGTGTTGTTTGATGACCGGTAGCTTTTTTATCTCATCCCACTGCTGGTATGGCCTCATACCATGACTGAACAGCTGGTTGGGCACGCCCTCTATGGTCACTTCCACCTTTTCAATCTCGGGGTTGAAAAACTTCTCGCTGTCCCTCCGAACGCTCGTAATCCTCCACGGGGGGCGACCAGGATGCCTTTCATCGATCGCGCCGCACGCTTCAGGTTGATATTCCACACAGTGTCGCTCTTATCTCGCACGACTGATCTATGCCTCAGTATGCGGTCGTACAGGATGGCCATCTTCCCAGAGTACTGGCTTCGAACCTGCCTGGCCAGCTCCGGGCTAGTGACCATGTCGAACTCCAGAGAGATGTTGTCTATGTCGTAACTGGCCTCATCACCGTTCGGCGTACGCACTACTTTGCTGTAGTCGTTAAACGTTAGCTCGTATTCAAGCCTATCACCCAGCGCGGCCTGGTAAAACGGCGCGTGTCCCATGAGCAACTCGAAGTCGAGCGGCAGGCAGAACCGGTTCCCGTACGCTTGGGCGATGGCCTTTTCACCGTCCGTGATCTTGGATAACTGGTCTTGCGTGAAGGCATACCCAATGCGCAACCGGGTCGATTTGCTGATACCCTGGTACACGTCATTGACACGTTCTCCCTCGCTTTTCCAGAGATCCCCGTAGCAGTGAAACACGTCGCTGTCGTCGATGCTCAGCACCTCGTTACCGCTGATCTTGATGGTGGTTTTCTTGATAATGGCTCGACCTACGTTCCGCACTAGCTCACGTTTGTCGTTGTCGGAGGTCAACGTGATGTTGAACGCCAGTCGAACCGTGCCTGGTACAATGAGGTCATTCTCGCCAAGGTTTGGAAATCTAACCAGCAGAGTTTGGTTCTGGTCTATCTTGCTGGGATTGTTGGTGATGGTCACTGACTGGCGCACGGCTCTGGCGCCTAGAGGCTCTCTTGATCTTCTGAAAGGATCTAGTTTTCTACCGTACATTGTTATATAAATGAAATATATAAGTTTTAATACTAAATAATGGCTGAAGGCGGTCATGAAGACATACCTATGGATAATATGTGGGATAATACCCAGGCATTCGAGGATGATGAAACCTCATTCTCGCAAGGCAACGAACTAGTGCAGCAGGCCGTCAACGGGTTTTATGATGGTTTAAAAGGGGATAGAAATTACGTAGAGCCGTTGGGGCGAGACTATTCCAAGTTTTTTTGTTGATGGCAATGGCACGCTGCGACTGAGGGGTCGCCCGGAGATCGATCTCATGAATAAGCGCACGAGAGAACCGCTTGCCTTATCAACACTCGGCAGTCGCCATGGGGGTGACTTTATTCGCGATGAACTAGGCTTCATAGATTACGGGGGCGCACGACCTAAAGCCCTTCCCCTTCAAGATCTGCAAGACATCAGGGGCGCCACATCGGATCAAGATATGACTGATAACATTGAAAAGCTGTTGGCCACCTACCATAACAAACCCTTACCCGGGTTAGAATTTACCGCTCGGGAACTACGGGGGGCTGGACAAGGCCATGCAAACCATTCGCGGACATCTCGTGAACAACACGGCCAAACTGGACGCGATAGACGACCACATCGCCCATGAAAAGGCCAAACTCGGTGAAACGGAGGACGAGTCTCTGAAAGCCACCATCGAGGAACGAATACGTAATTTGGAAGATGAAAAGAAGACCCGGCTAGAAACGGCATCCTCCTTCCGAGACCAGCTTCGATCCCAGGTCAGCCGTGTGCGGGAAACCGTTGATCGAGTCCTCCACCAAGACACCACGTTAGCTGACAGGATTCGGATCCTGTTCCGGGAGCAAGGGATCACCATCGCCAGCATTCTGACCGCATTGGGCTTCATCATATCAACCCTGGTAGTGTCATTGAGTGGGGGTACCCCCACACCCCCAAGTGGCGGCACACCACCAAGTGGTGGGAACTGGATAAAAAAACTCGGGGAGGCCCTGGCTAAACTGGCTGGTAAGGCTGCCGAAGCCCTGCCTGGCATCCTGGGTAGCATCGTCTCGTGGTTGTTGGGCGCTCTGGCTAAAACTGCCACGTGGCTCAGTCAAAACCTGTGGGCAGCCATCGTCGCCGTGGTGGGTCTGGTGTACGTAGCGGCTAAGGAAATTTTAACCAAATAAGTCCCAAAGCTACCCCGCCAACCACCAGGGCTGTTTTACGATCGATGTGCTGTGAACCCACAGTGGGTGACCCCACAGGGGGTGTGTGTTGAATCCTAGGCTCCGGGGGTGGCGCTACTATACCCGTTTCACCGGTCGTGGGTGGTGGGACGTGGGGGACGTTGACATCGAGGTTGACGCCCAACTTTTGGCCCGCCGTGGCTATGACTATTTCGTTGTTGTAGCCCACCACTTTTTTCACTCTCAGTTGCATATCGCTCGGAGCCATGTACAACCCCACGTCGAAGACGTAGTCGACTTTCGACCTGGCATATTCCAACACGTCTTGGTAGCGTTTGATGGCACTCGGGAGATCAACTGGAGCATTGATAGCATCCTCAACGTTGACAACGAACTGTTTCTGAGCGTCGTAAGCAGTCCCCTTACCAAGGATATTGGAACGCGTTTGCGTCTGCGCACCCAACAGCGCCCACACGTACGTTCGAATAGAGTCGTTTAACCTGATTACCCCAGCACGAGTAAACCCTTTCGATGTGTCCAGCATGAACTTTTTCCAGTCATCCGCTGCCCCCTGCTCAAACCTCCAGACTCTGTAATCCTTACTGTTATCGAAAGCCATGTAACGGTCATCCCACTCGTTG
The DNA here is from genome assembly GCF_003918875.1 of Haliotis rubra. NCBI lineage: Eukaryota > Metazoa > Mollusca > Gastropoda > Lepetellida > Haliotidae > Haliotis > Haliotis rubra. The sequence goes on along the minus strand of NW_025766148.1, from coordinate 1,319,725 downwards.
GTTGTGAGGTGATGATACGACTCGTAATCCCATTCTTTCAACTTCTGCTGGCTTCCACGAGGGGCATATTGTGAACGATGGGGATACCCAACCCGTGGTTCGGACCCGCAAACGCCAATCCGTCTTCGTGTTTAGTTCGAATTCGTTGCAAATACGTTCGTAGGCCCGTCTATCGTATTGGTTGTTTACTGCATTCCACGCCTTTTCCTGTGGGCCGGGCGCTGATCTCTTTGAGGATACGCCTGACCTGGTAGTACACGTGAAACGTGAACACAGACTGACTCAGCGGTCCATGCCGAGTGTCGGTCAATGTCACACCACACCCCGTTGTAGCGCACCACACGGCGAAGTTGAGTTGATTCTGCCAGAACTGCATCGGTTTGTTGAACCAAGCGTGAACTACCTTAGCGTTAGTCACCGAAAACTTATACTTATCAAACACATCTATGAACTGGGCGTCGAAATACAACCCGGCAGCGACAACGATCTTCATGTGGGGGAAATCTACGTCCAGTTTAGGGTAAAACACTCCAGGGGAGTACATTTTAAAACTATTATATAATGAGCATATATACTCTAACATGTACATAACACTTCCAGGAATAACGAGCGGTGAGGCCGTTCAGCTGACGCACGCGATCGATAACACGTCGGGTCAACTCGAAGTAGCACTGTGCGATATAACCTACCTACCGCGATGGACTAACATCAACGCTAGCAACAATAAACTGTTCGTAGGTGGTGCTCGCAACCAGATAACTGCCGGCTACTACAGCGTGTGTTCTCTAAGCGACGAGGTCTTCAAACCCCTAGGAGCCGAACTCAAGATGAACGACTCAAACGGCACAGTGGTGTTAATCAACAACGGGAGAAACTCCTTGAGACTTGGCCGACCATTGGCGAGGACACTCGGTATGCAGCCTGATGAGATAAAACCAACGACTACCACCACAGGCACTAAGTTACCCGACCTAGTACCGTATCGAGAGCTGTGCATTCATCTCAGCCAGGTTAGCACAACTGACAACATTCAAGGGGGTCACCCTTCCACTATACTGAGAGCTGTACCGGTGAAAACGGAGAAATACAACGACGGTAGAACCGAGTCGTTTTCACCTCGGCAGTATAAGAGGTTAACCCAGGGCAACATCCCTGAGCTGATAATATCGGTGTTAGATATAAATCATAATCTCTTGAATATAGGATACCTTAGCATAACGCTGCACATAAAATGACCAGCGCACAAGGTCCTGGAATGAAGTTGAAAAAATGCATCAATGTGGGGATCTCTGACCTCGGGGACACACGCGGATTCGACGACCCCGGAGTAGATGGTAAATTGTACGCCTTGCAACTGAAAAACAGCATTTACAAACGCGTTGAAGTCCTCCGGTGGTACTAGCAACCTAAGTGATATAGTAGATACCACAAGAGCGGCAGTCAACACTAAGTACACCCTTGTCAACACCGGTGATGATAACTGGATAATATACCCATCGTTCGGAGGCAAACTGTTCGACTTAACCGATGTTGAGAGCAACGTGACGGCTATCACCAAAAATAAGCCATATACACTCGTCTTCACCGATGATGACAAGTGGGTGTTGTTACCCGATAAAGCCGACTGGTTTCTCAATATTAAGCTCGGCTCCCCATACGTGTTCACGGATAACAAAGACAACCACCTAAACAAAGTCGTGAACAACGGAACCCTGCTCGTGGCTTACGTCCCGACTCAGAGACGTAGCGTAGTCATCAGCCCACTCGCCAGTATGGCAGCCCACATGCTATCGGGTAAACCCGGGATGCAAAACGTGGTATTGCAGTTGGTGTCTGAATTCGAAGGCATGGTCAAGATCCTAGAGAGTCTACCGGCGAACTCAACACTGATCATCCAAGTCTACCTAGGGGAACCATCGCGGGATGATGTCGAAATCGTAAAGGGGGGTCAAACTCCGGTGGGGGAAACAACAACAGTATCACGTTTGCAACGTTTACGTGCGGGTGGGTGTCGACTCCAAAACCAGTCTGCAGGGTGTCACCGTGATCGTGGAAGACACGATATCACTAACCAAGATCTTCCTACCCGACAACATACACTTCATGGGGGTGAAGTGCACCCCTGAACTATTATCAGAAAACCAGTTGGAAATTATATCGTAATAGTATTATAGCAATGACCAGTCATCGTCCCAACATCACGCTTAACGACCTAGGGGACACGGAGGGGATTCGACCAGCCTGGTGAGGAAGACACCTTATACATCCTGCACTTGAAAGACAACGTGTATAGGAGGGTGTCGTTATCAGATTTTAAAGAGCTTGAATGGTTACTAAACTTAACTCTCACCGCACCTTATATCTCCCTGAAACAAAATAATACTATCTCCGAGATTAGGAACAACGGCATGATTATAGGATCATTCGTTCCGGAATCTAGTGTACAAGTCGTACCAATACCAGACCACTCGGGCAACATGTTAGCTTCCAGTGGGAGGGTAAAGACAGAGATAAAATTACTCGATCACCAAGAGGTCTTTAGAAATGTCGCGGAAAACTTCACATTCATCATAGACGTCTATCTCGGAGATATAAGTTTGACTGCGAGTTATATTAACATTATAGATGATATGATGATAGGTTGGGAAGCCAGGTGTAATAACCAACGTTGTTGTATTATTAAGGTATCGGGAAACGACCCTGTACCAACCCTTGATGGGGTTCGTCTCTTTAATGGCCGTAGAGCTAAGACCCCGCTTTTTTACACACACGTTAATCTAAGTATTATCGGCTTTAAGTACATTAATCGAAGGTTAAATACAACCCAATTAAAATATATTATGGGATTGAGCTATATCCCTGAACTAGTACCAGAACACTAGATAGGCTATTAACTGAAACCCAATTAAAATATCTTTTGTAATATATATTATAGGCACACAGGATGGGGCTGTACCCAGTCGTAGAGGAAGTAGCGAAGACCCTGGAAACCGTAGACGGGTTCCGCTTGAGGCAGTTATGCGATGTAAAACGCCAACTAGAACAAGACCGCGACAAGCGGAAAGCACTATATAAGAAGTACCATAGAACTTTCAATGCCGTGGACGGGACTGATACTACCCTTATGGTAGCCAGCATGGGCCTAGGGGTGGCAGGTGTTGGGTTGTTAGCTACCATCGTGGCCGCACCTATAGTGATGGGGCTCGAAATAACAGCTGGGGTGACAGGGGTGTTGGGGGTGGTGCTTAAGCTTGTATCCCGCAGACTGCATCGTAAAGCATTGAAGCATAATGAGATCGGGGTTCTAGCTGAAGCAAAGCTTAACACCATAAGCGATCTTATTTCCACCACACTCACTGACAGTAAGATCTCAGAGGAGGAGTTTCGTTTAGTCCTCTCTGAACTCGCAAAATATCATAGAATGAAACAAGAGATTCGATCCAAATCTCGTAAGTCTGCTATAAGCGAGGATGAGAAAAAAAAAAGTACATAGAACAAGGGGTGAAAAAAGCCCAGCAAGCCTTTATTACGAACACCAAAGAGATCATAGGCGATTCACATTAAACTGTTTCGTAGAGGTAAACATGGCATAGCGTCACGTTAGACGAAGCCCAGATAATACAATCCCAGGATACCAACATACTTTCAGCAATGTCCCCGGTGGCTCAGTCGGTTAAGCGGTGCGGCTAAGAGGTGCGTTCGTATCCCGCTAGCGTCCCAAACTTTTTTATAGTAGGGGTAATGGTAGCAAGAGCTAAGGGTCCGACCAAAGCCTTATTTGGGGAATAAGGCTTTGCAGAGGCTTTTTGTTGGACCTGGTCCCGTACAATCATTCCCTCTACTACTCAATTATCAAAAGTGACAACTTCTGAAGCAAGGACGAAGAAGGAGCACGTGTTTTCGACTATAGGGTTTTGGTATTACATTCACCCAGTTGCACAAACGGAGGAAATTAACGATCATTATAAATATCTCCGCAGAGCATAGACCATGCGCACGATACGTACCTGTTAAATTGAAACTTTAAGTCTCTCAAAACAAACATTGTGGGTGTAATATGCATGCACTACATCATGTCTGTTCAGAGAGTCTTTTGATTATCTCAGAAATGTCTGTAGAACATTAAAATATCACTCTGTGTATGGTCAGAATGGCGGTTTCAGGGAATGATAAAGAACTGAGGCTATGGGAGTCCACTCTGTGTGAAACATGCCACTTATCTTGATCTACGTCAGACCGATCAATGTCAGTCCTGTATTAACAATCTGCCCCTCGGTCCACAGTGTATAGATAGCTGCCTCCATTTTACCAAATGACTCTTGCTGACGATTGAACTACACTCGTCCCTTACAGGACCACCCATACCCTAAGTGCCATCCTTACATCTGTTATCAATACATATGTTACCCGGGTTAGGTACTAGAAGGTAGGTTCAAGAACGACTTTGTTGTAAATAAAGTTATGTATGTCAACACATCTATAGGTCATACAAATAAAGATATATTATATTTCTGGTGAAAACCAAAAGCCATTGAGTCAGGAGCTTGACGATCGATATTCACATCTTTGGCGACAATAGTTACATATGTTAGTTGTATTAAATCGGCTGGTTATCATCATCATTGTAGACCTTCAAATTTGCACGTCGCAGTTAGGCCATTGGAACACTGTGTGATGTTATGATATAACTGACAATTTAGCTATATAAATATGTTAGACATCTAAAATACAATGTTACATCTATTGAAATTCTTTTACAATAATTGTTCTCCCGTGTACTCTTACACGCTACATTTGTATAATACTGCAAGTACTAATTGATTATTTACCTACAAATTCTAGTGAAATACTTTGAAACACATCAAACATCTCTACCGAAAAGTAATTGTCACCACTAAACTGAAAATGTGTAAGTACGGATCTCACCCTTTGATCGTCCATTTATATATATATTTACAAAGGACGTCTTCAACATTTATTATGTTCACCAAATATTAACCATGAAGAGCCAAATGTTGACAGGCAATGGTTGTAAGAAGCAAACGTACACAAATATTAGCCATCTATTGATTTAAACACTGTGTTTTTTCTACATGAATTGGTAATGTTGTGATGGTATGGCTGATACCGGATGAAAGTACATTGCCTTAAACTAATCTTAGTACAATGAATGTGTTCTTACACGTAGACGTTGAAATCGAAACAAGCTTAGATATCTTTTCGGATACAAGCACTGTGGAAGCACAAAACAAAGACATAACTGTTGACTAATCAGCAGTTGCATAATATCATTAACTGGATCTATAAATCAATACAAATTACTGCAAAGTGTCTAACTGACACACAATAAAAGAGAGCCAGTACAAAATGAAATGCCAATACAATTACAATGGCGTTATAAAACACAGATGTATTGTCAATGATGTAATACGATTACATCATGTCTAACAATATACCACCCGCCAAATGTGAGTGTTCAATCATAAATTAAGTATATCACGTATTTCAAACATTCAATCTTAACGGTATTTAGTTTAACTCAAAGTATTACACATACTTCAAGAAGCAACTTCAAGAAGACTCATAAACAGCTCATGAATAAAGTAAAACCACCAACACAGGTTTCGTCATGCACGTAACAAATCGACAAGGACAAGCAGACTGTTGTTGTACTTAAATACGATAACGGCGGATGAAAATACGCGTTAATCGTTCCCCGGAAAGTCATTCCATACAGCAACGCTGATGCTAGCTATAGCAGTGCCTTGATGTTTAAATTAAACCTGATATTGTGTTCTATCAAGTGACAGCATTTAATTGGTAAAACACATTCACGCGTGGTGACGTTGTTCGATCTTCCGAAGTTGATTTTTTACAAACATTCCAATGACCCAAAGAAGAATAGTCATGAATTGATTTCAGAAAGAGTTAATTCTTTCCCACAAAACCTGTCACGTCAGCCCTAATTATTTTCTTGAATGAAAAAGTGTTCAAACGGCCTCTTCACAAAAAGGCAAGTGTTTCATGGGATAATGGCGGTGTCTCTGTCAAACAGTTCCTGTTCTCCACTGGAAGTAATGCGAGATAACGTAGCTTCAAGACATGCCAGTATTAACCAACCTTTTTCAGATACAATTCAGCCCAGTTCAAGTGAGACTCGAGCTGATAGAATCTGTTTTATTGATAGGATACACATACCCTTAAACAAGATAACCTGTAACAATTCCTTCATTGTAAACCTGTTTTGTAATCGACATGTGTCTTTCGTGAACGAGCCGTGATATTATTGCTGGAATAGCTAAAGGCGACGTAAAAAAACACTCACTCATTCTTCAGGGAAATATGAAAAATAAGCAACCGCTCTTATGACTTATCACCTGATAAATATAGAAGCCTAAAGTTCGTGAAAATATTCGCGTCGCAATGAAGGGGAAATTCACAAATATACGTTTCAGTTGTCCTATTGTACAACAATACTTCGTTCAGATTATCCTTTAGGTTACCAGCCTCTTCACCGGCATGAATCTTCGGATTTCGGGTTTTGCTCCGAAGTAACCTGTCAACTGATGGGGTAACATGCAGGCATCAGTGCTAATCGCTCTTTGGATGGCAATGGGGAAAAAAAAGACAAACCCCATTCCACATCCATATGAAATCTCTTCTAAAAGCAGAGTCGACTTTTCAGTTCTGAGTATATCATGGGTATGTGAGTGAGTCCAAATTTTAAAGTCGCATCGGCAGTATTTCAGCCATATTGTAACTAAATTCGTAAATGTATAAATGAATAAAAACATACTTGCATACTTACCTGTCTTCAAAAGACAGTAAAATAACTAGTCTGTCACATGTATAAACTTAAAACAAGCATATAATCAAAGACAATATTCTATTTTCAACAATGCAATATAAAACTGGGCTACAGGTCGCCAACAACTGAAGGTAGATCACAATACTAAAGACCATGGGGACTTAAAGTACCTTTGCTACCTGCATGGACTCAAGCTGGATTTACACGATCCCTCCAGATGTTAGCGATTTTGACAAATGTAGCCATGAATTTATGGGTATGTATTTGTTTCAGCAGTGTTACAGCTGTATGATGTTGTTTGTAAATTTTAGTTGCTCTGGGCATCAATAGCCTGTTTCTATGTTATAAGGTCAAACAATTGCCATTACCGATAATGTTTTAAGAACATTTTTGTTCGAACTTAGGTATTTGTTTTGACGGTCGGGTGCATTGGAGTACTAAAACACTGGAGGACAGGAGCTATGTAACAAAAGTCTTAGGGACGCGACAGTCGAGGACACAACACTTAAAGACACAGCACTTGGGGACACTGCGTTGGAAGATACGACAATTGGGAACACACTAGACTGGGAAGGGGAGGGGGTTGGGTTCACAGCATGGTGAAACCAACGCTGGACCCGGGGAGGAAACAGCAAGGACTCATTACTGGCGAACACAACAATGGGGACTCAACACGGCATTAGACAACCCTTGAGAAACGGCATTGGAAAATACAAAAATGGAGGACACGACATTGAAGTACCAACACTGAATAATACTGGGGAATACAATACTGGGGGACACAACACTGAAGTAATACATTACTGGGGGACACAGCGCTGAAGTAATACAATACTGGGGGACACAACACTGAAGTAATACAATACTGGGGGACACAGCACTGAAGTAATACAATACTGTGGGACACAACACTGCAGTAATACAATACTGGGGGACACAACACTGAATTAATACAATACTGGGGGACACAGCACTGAGGTAATACAATACTGTGGAACACAACACTGCAGTATTACAATACTGGGGGACACAACACTGCAGTAATACAATACTGTGGGACACAACACTGAAGTAATACGATACTGTGGGACACAACACTGCAGTAATACAATACTGGGGGACACAACACTGAATTAATACAATACTGGGGGACACAGCACTGAAGTAATACAATACTGTGGGACACAACGCTGCAGTAATACAATACTGGGGGACACAACACTGAAGTAATACGATACTGTGGGACACAACACTGCAGTAATACAATACTGGGGACATAACACTGAAGTAATATAATACTGGGGGACACAAAACTGATGTAATACGATACTGTGTGACACAACACTGCAGTAATACAATACTGGGGACACAACACTGAAGTAATACAATACTGGGGGACACAACACTGCAGTAATACAATACTGGGGGACACAACACTGAAGTAATACAATACTGGGGACACAACACTGAAATAATACAATACTGGGGGACACAACACTGAAGAAATACAATACTGGGCGACACAACACTGAAGAAATACAATACTGGGCGACACAACACTGAAGTAATACAATACTGGGGGACACAACACTGAAGTAATACAATACTGGGGGACACGACACTGAAGTAATACAATACTGGGGGACACAACACCGACGTTATACAATACTGGGGGACACAACACTGAAGTAATACAATACCGGGGGACACAACGTTGAAGTAATACAATACTTGGGGACACAACACTGAAGTAATACACCAATTCTTGATGCAAAATTGGGAAACACAACACTGGGAACACAAGGAAAGCACACCATATTTGGGATGCTACATTGGGGTACACAAGAAGGACACGACTTTGGAGAAAACAACATTGGACTGCACATGGAAAACACAACACTGGAGTTGATTGGTAGAGAGGGGGTCAGAAGTCGACGTTAAACCCGTAAATGTGTCATTGCTTATTCCAGTACATAATTATTGCAATGGCAAAACATCGTTTTCCTATATGAGAGAGAAACAGAAGGACAGAGAGAGAGAAAGCAAAAGGACAGAGAGAAAGAATGTGTGCGTGCTTGAGTTGCCCATTTCTTGCCTAAATGCATATCTGAATTACACACAGTTTTAGATCAATGATCATGCTTATACTGTTTCCTACAGCTGAATATAAAATGAATTCCAGTCTGCAAGTCTGTTTCACGCTTGCACCAATAACGTACAAATCTTTCTTTAGTTTTCAGGTCAGTCTTGTCATTGATCATCGCTGACGGGAGTGGTATTGATATAAGCCTTTTGATTGTTTACCAATCCGTGCTTCTTTCGGAAATACACCAATGTTTAAAACAACAAACATTCCCAAATTCGAATGTCACAGGTTACTGTTTAACTCAAATGAAGTCAATGCCCAGGAGAAGGGAAGAAGATTTATTACATTCCTGTCGAGATTATAAATCTCAGGCCTGTCAATACAACGATCTGGCCGAGACAAAACATGTCCCTGTGACGTTAAGGGTTGGTCATCGGACACCTTGGCAGTATTGGTTCTGGCGAAAACAAATGTCATCTTGTCCACCACACGTACACAGAGAATGAACTGACGTTCGTATTTCGTCAGTAATTAATGGGTTAACTGAAGGAATACATTCGGTGTCCCTAATTCCATCTCACTTTTCACTACAACTAATATGGCGGGAATATTGAGTGAAATATGACACCAAAACAGAACATGACAATTGTCGATAACAATATTGATTTTGTTTTCAGTAAATGTTTTAATAAAGTTCAAGTTTCGCATCTGTGAAATGCAATGTGGACGTCAGGAAGTTTAAAACATCGTCAGTCCATGTCAATAACTAAAGCTTCTGTTTTCAGAACAAATGTTCTTCCTACAACAGATCAGAATGTGCAAGCTTAAAACATATCACCATTCCATGTGTTTCTTGATCAATGGTGTTCTTCTCGCATCTTTCAGTTTTGTCCTCAAGAAATTCTATATAACACTACAGTTTTGTTATCCAGAGAATGTATTTGGACATCTGTATTTCAATTCAACTTTGAGCGTCATATGATTCTAGCTCAGAAGCTGCTTGATCAAAATACCATTCAAAGCCTCAGTAAAGTTTCCAAAACGTTTAGTTTCAGTCGTCTGGGTGACAGTTCCAAATTTGACGCTTCAGTAATAACAATAATGTCCGGTGATATACATCGTTTTGACTAGTTCCAAATGTATCTTCTGGTATACGACTTACATAGTTTGCATGTGATAGGATTGTGTTGCTCCAGTTAATATCTAAACGTTTCATAACGTGTACATACGCTGTGGATAGTCTTACTGTTATTTAGGTACAACACACAAACATCACGTTAAACAAACATAAGTGGTATCAATGTGTTACGCGATATACCTCTGAGACGTTTCTTGGCATGTCTTTGTGTTTGTATGAAATTGACTTCGTCGCTTAGAGAGAATATGATCGGCATGATGGCAAAATATCATTGATCTCACAAACAAGAAGATCAAGCATAGTAATAATCGGGATGTATGGTGCATTGTCTTCAGAATCTTGGGTGCGGAAGGGGTTCGTATTGTCTCGAACAATGAGTACGGATAGAGGTGTATGGTTTGTCTACAGCTGCATTACTATTAAAATGATAAGATCTTGCTAGTAAAAACACAACAAAAGAAGTCGATAACATTGAATCGGTTTCCGTGGACAGCGGAAGATGCTGTCAGCGTTATTGTTCGCCACCATAAGAGCTGTGGGAACGGTTCATTGTCGGTTTTAGTGCAGTCAAACGGGTCAGTCCCCACGTAAACATTTAGCATCATGGTCGCAATAATCCCATGCATCATCCTTATATATTGTCTATATATCTAAATAATCAAGAATTGTTCAGTACTGTCGTCTCAGGACAGTGTAATGACTGTTCGGAGAATGACATTGTGTAAACTCCCCCAATACTGCAACGTTCTGCCGGGTACTCTAGCACTGTCAGTCAAAATGTTGAGTACTAAACCTGAGGCTCTAAGAACAATATTGGACAACCTTATACTTGGGTTTCATGAAGGACATTGCGTAAGCGAGGTCGAAGTTTCTCTCCATTCTAGTCAACCTCATTTTGGACAATTCAATACTTCAATAAAAACTATAAATTTCAATATTTGTAATAGCTAAGGTCAGGTGTGCGTGCGTCTATGGATAAACACTGGTATATTCCAAAGAATTGTCATTTTTCATGATGCCCCAAAAATATCTTGGGTCGTACCATGGATGCCGCCTAAGACACTGTGTTTGTGCCCACGCTGGAAATCCACTGACAATGTGTTGGACAGTCTCAGTATATTCATTGTACAATTCATATTTGCAAAATCTCGTATTGGCGGTTACGAGTGAGCTGTGACTGAACAAGAGAGGTAAACATTAAACCTTCTGTTTCTGGCAGGCCGGTTGCCATCATCAATGTGGCCCAGTTCATAAAGTGTCTACGAAGGTGGAGAGTCAGATGTGGTTGTGAGTGAGTGAGTGAGTGAGTGAGTTCAAATTTAAAGTCACATCGGCAATATTTCAGCCATATCGTGACGAGAACAATTAATTTTATACAGAGTAATTAATGGTAAATTGTAAAAACCTGTCAACAAAGGACAGTAAAATAACTAGATTATCACAGATTCTAATTTAAAACTAGCTTTTAAATCTAAAACAGTTTAACTATAGATGACAATACAAGGTGAAAACAGGCTATATATTGCCAACAACTGAAGGTAGATCACCATACTAGGGACCATGGGGACTTCCAGTACATTTGCTTCCTGCATGGACCCCAGCTGGATTTACACCATCCCTTCAGCTATTAGCAATTTTAGATAATCTAGCCACAAATTAAACGAACATATTTTCTACGACTAAAAAAGGGGAGGTGCAAAATAACTGTGAAAATCATGTGAAGAGATCAGTGATGACACCGGGTGTTCACCATCCTGGAGGGCATATCCTGCCCTACCAATAAAACCTCAACTCACACAATTCTAGTTAATAAGGTAAGCAGTTATACCTACTCCGTGTCCAAAAACCCAAAAGACCATTGAGTCTTTAGTGTTTGAAGAAGAAAAGGTTTGTCATGTATATACTGAAGTATCCTTAATAGCAGTCAGTGGCTGTGAGAAGGAACCTTAATCCAGCGAACTGTTGCTTGTTGACAAACTGGAATATGATTATGTACATGCGGTCACAATCCAGGAAGCGTTTATTGAACATGCCTCTTGAAGCCATTGTCAACAAGTAATGAGGAATGCAAAATGTGACATTCCTCATCCAACTGATTGCCATGAATTGACCACTGTGTAGAGTGGGTGACTCCATTTGTTCAATTACGGAGTAATCACAATATAGTTTCATTTGGATTTCTTCTGAAGCATGTGGTCATCTTGATGGATTTGGATGTATTTGTTATTCTCATATTGATTGCCAATGTTTACCGTGAATGCCGCAAGTGACTGTTTTTGTTTGTTTCAGGAATGTTCAGTATCTTTTAGCGAATATTGTTTTACTGCTCTTGATTCCCTTGACTTGGCTTCACATTATGTAATCATTTGGTGACCTTGTCCCTGCAGTTGAATTAATAAGTTCTCTCTCTTCTGATTGAATAGAAAATGAGTGAGTGAGTTAATATTTAACGTCACATCGGCAATATCTCAGCCATATCGTGACGAAAACAATTTATACAATAAAACATGAAAACTAAAATATGTCAATTAAAGAAGACAATACAATATAAAACACGGGCTATAGATCGCCAACAGCTGAAGGTAGATCACCATACTATGATCCATGGGGACTTACATTACATTTGCTAACTGCATGGACCCTAACTGGATTTACACCATCACTTCAGCCATTGGTGTTTATGCTGAGATGTAACCATACATTAAAATGACAAAAATACTACGATTAAAAACCTGGTAGACTTAAATTTACTTCAAATGTTTTAGGACTTACGTACCCTCTAAGGAGGACAATAATTTTAAACTACGTCAACCCCCTTCGAAGGTACAGCCACACACAAATTCAGTTTCTAATTTAAAGGTCACATGCAACGTAAAACACAACTTTGCAGATTCTGATACCTTTCGGTATGGACTTACCAAAACAAATCATCAAAAATGCAAATTCAACTTATAAAGTTGAAAAATAACGCGATGAAAAAACCCGACTTTTCGGGGGAAAACTGGTTTCAACAGCTGGGCTGCGCTCATAGCACGTGCGCAGTGAAATAGGTTCGCGCAACTTGGAAGCGGGCTGTCCAGTGAATACTCGGTGAAGGTTTTGGTGTGAGCTATTTTCCTAATGTTTTGTTGATATCTCACAGGCGCGAGCTTTTTATATGTTATGACAGTTAATAAACTGTTTATATAATTTCATTTGTCTATTTCACCACACGTTCTTCTTACCGAGTCACTTTCTCAGTTCGATACTTAAAAGCAATGTCATTATTTAGCGTTGACACAATTTCTAACTGTGATATAGATATGTCGTTGTCACAGACAAAACTCAATGTCTTGTTTTATTGACACCTGTGTGTCTGCCTGCCTGTCTGCTAATGACAATATTCAATACACAACTGCTATCACTGACCACATGCAACACCTATCAGGCTATACACCATAAAACGCATTGATTTATGGCCCGAGTTCGGTCTCTGTCACATTATGTAATTACACAGACAGGCAGGTGTGATACTTGAACACATAACATGTTATGATGTCTGTTGATTGCATAATGTTATACACAAAAATGAGCATGTATTTACAAAACCCAACATCTCTATATATACACACACAATGAGCCGTGAGGGCGTCTGCAAATGGACCAGCCGTTACACTTGAGTGCACACCCACCCGCTCTGACTGGGTTCGGTATCCCGGCTGCTTCGTTTCTTGGGAAGTAAACCCAAGTACACAATATTGCACTTTTGATTTGCGATTGTACGCTTATAACCAGCAATGTATACCATATGTCATGAATAAGTGATAATTGTGTTTTAATTATGTTTGATTTTTTGGTTGCATGTGACCTTTAAATTACCAATGCTAAAAATGCATTTATCTACATTTATCTATTTCACTTTGACATTGGTAAAATGTTCACTGGAAATATACATTTGACATTTTCAGCACAGAACAAAACCGAAAATACCGTGGGACAAACATATCGTGTAAACAGTTATTTACAACACTAGGGTGACGCTGAACGGATATATTTGTATTCACACGTATTTATTTATATTCGGGGTAGTGCAGCGAGTGAGTGTGGGTTTATCCCACTTTTAGCAATATCACGACGGGGTACACCAGACATAGGCTTCACACATTGTACCAATGTGGGGAATGGAACCCATGTCTCCAGCATGACGAGCGAAGCTACAACCATGAGGCTACCTCATCGCCCCCGGATGTAGTGCAATGGTGTACATGTCATGTTCATTAAATGGACAGCCTGGTATATTATATTACCATAGAAGATGACTGTTTGTGAGTGAGTGACATAGAATTTAACGTCACCTCGGCAATATTTCAGCCATATAGTGACGAGAAATGTTTTACATAAACAATAAATTAAAGTTGCTAAATAATCAGTCATCGAAGGACTGTAAAATAACTAGATTATCACAGATGGAGTCTAAAACTAGCATGAACATGTAAAACTATTTTATTTACCCGACTTTTACAAAACCCAACATCTCTATATATACACACACAATGAGCCGTGAGGGCGTCTGCAAATGGACCAGCCGTTACACTTGAGTGCACACCCACCCGCTCTGACTGGGTTCGGTATCCCGGCTGCTTCGTTTCTTGGGAAGTAAACCCAAGTACACAATATTGCACTTTTGATTTGCGATTGTACGCTTATAACCAGCAATGTATACCATATGTCATGAATAAGTGATAATTGTGTTTTAATTATGTTTGATTTTTTGGTTGCATGTGACCTTTAAATTACCAATGCTAAAAATGCATTTATCTACATTTATCTATTTCACTTTGACATTGGTAAAATGTTCACTGGAAATATACATTTGACATTTTCAGCACAGAACAAAACCGAAAATACCGTGGGACAAACATATCGTGTAAACAGTTATTTACAACACTAGGGTGACGCTGAACGGATATATTTGTATTCACACGTATTTATTTATATTCGGGGTAGTGCAGCGAGTGAGTGTGGGTTTATCCCACTTTTAGCAATATCACGACGGGGGTACACCAGACATAGGCTTCACACATTGTACCAATGTGGGGATGGAACCCATGTCTCCAGCATGACGAGCGAAGCTACAACCATGAGGCTACCTCATCGCCCCCGGATGTAGTGCAATGGTGTACATGTCATGTTCATTAAATGGACAGCCTGGTATATTATATTACCATAGAAGATGACTGTTTGTGAGTGAGTGACATAGAATTTAACGTCACCTCGGCAATATTTCAGCCATATAGTGACGAGAAATGTTTTACATAAACAATAAATTAAAGTTGCTAAATAATCAGTCATCGAAGGACTGTAAAATAACTAGATTATCACAGATGGAGTCTAAAACTAGCATGAACATGTAAAACTATTTTATTTACGAAGACAATACAATATAAAAACGGGCTATAGATCGCCAACAACTGAAGGTAGATCACCATACTAGGAACCATGGGGACTTACATTACTTTTGCTACCTGCATGGAGCCTAGCTGGATTTACACCATCCCTTCAGCTGCTGGCGAAAAGTGGGACAATTTAGCCACAAATTAAAATGACAAGAATAGTACGTTTAAAGCAAAGGACGTGAAAATTTTACTTTGAAAGTTTTTGGGACTTACGTACCCTCTCAGGAGGACAATAATTTTACGCTACTTCCACCCCCTTTGAGGATACAGCCGCTAACAATCTAAGCTCATAATCTACACTACCAATCATTAAAACACATCTATCTACAGAACATATTTATCAAAATTCATTAATTAAATCAATTTCTTTTATAAAAGCAAGAATTAAATGAAGATGAACAGAATTAAAAAGATCCTTAACAGTTTTAACATTGAAATAGTTATCCCTTATGATGGAGAATTCAACACAGTCAAGCAGGAGATGCTTGACTGTGACTCTCTCATCACAAGGGATACAAAACGGAGGATCTTCACCTTTTAACAAATATTTGTGATAGTACCTTGTATGGCCAATACGACATCGTCGCATGATGACCTCTTCAAATCTGGACTGACAACCCAAGTAGGTGTAACCAATATAGGGTTTTATTTCATGTAATTTATTAATACCTACTTGGGTGTCCCACTTCTTCTGCATCAGATCGCGGATGTATGTTCTAATGCTAGCTTTGTAATCAGAGTATGGAATTAGAAGTTGTGTCACCGACTTGTTGAGTGCAGCCTTAGCATCAAGATCAGCCACGGTGTTCCCAGAAATGCCAACGTGGCTGGGTAACCAACAAAAGACGATGTCGCATTGGCCAGTAGCAAGTTCATTGTACAATTCAATAATTTCTACTAAAAGTGGATGTTTGCAAGAAAGATTTTTAATAGCCTGAAGACAAAAAGAGGAATCTGAAAAGATGATATATTGTTTATATTTAGGGTGTTTATTTATATATTTAAGAGCTGTTAGTATTGCGTTTGCTTCTGCTTTGAAAGTTGAACTGGCATTGGGTAATCTGGAAGATATTGTTTTTGACCCAATGACAGTGGCACAAGCAACCGCGCCACCATCCTTGGACCCATCTGTAAATAAGGATTTGTATGTATTTTACTTTTTAATTGATTATATTCTTGTTTATATAGTAAGTCATTAGTTTCTGATTTTTTTAAATTTAGTGAGTGTTAAGTCGACTTGTGGCCTAACCAATTCCCAAGGAGGAGAGAAAGAAGACGGGAAGGAGATATATTCTCCAGCTCAATGCCGGCAGCAGTAATGAATGGCTTAATCCTGAGCCCATGAGGCGGAACAAGAGAAGATTTCTTGTTGTACAAATCCTCATAAAGAGGATTAAAGATGCAGTGAAATGCAGGATTAGACTCGTTAGAATATAGTTTGGTAATATATTGTAATGATAGTTTTATACGGCGTTGGGTAAGAGATGGTTCATCTGCATCGACGGAGAGACTGTCAACAGGAGATGTTCTGAATGAACCAAGACAAAGTCTCAGACCTTGGTGGTGGATTGAATCCAATAGTTCTTGGTTGCTTTTACAGGCTCCACCATATACGACGGAGCCATAATCAAGCTTCGAGCGGACCAGTGATCTATACAGGTGTAGGAGGGCAGCCCGGTCCCCTCCCCACTTTGAACCAGAAACGACTCCCAACAAACCAAGTGCCCCCAGGCATTCAGTCCCAGAGACTTGATATGCGGAAGAAAGGTTCAATGGGAGTCGAAAATCAGACCCAAGAACTTGGCCTCTTTCACAACCTTGATGGGAGTGCTATTTAAAGACAGTTCTGGGTCTTTATGTGGCCTATATTCACGGCAGAAATGTATGCAATTAGTTTTTGATTTAGAACATTTAAAGCCGTTTTCAAGACACCATTTATTTATTTTGTTTAAACACAACTGTAGTTGCCGTTCAATAGTATGCATATTCTTACCTCGACAAGAAATATTAAAAGCATCCACAAACAGTGATCCATCAATTGAATCATTTAAAACCTTGGATAAACTGTTGATCTTGACACTAAACAATGTTACAGACAACATACTGCCTTGTGGGACACCCTGATCCTGATTTTAATGGTCAGACAACGTTGAACCCACTCGGACTTGAAATTGCCTGTCTGATAAAAAGTGTGATATAAAAAGAGGTAAACGACCCCTTAAACCAAAATCATGTAAATCCTTTAAAATGCCATGCTTCCAGGTTGTATCGTACGCTTTCTCAAGATCGAAGAATATCGATACAGCATGTTGTTTATTTACTATTGCATTTTTAACAAAGGATTCTAGTCGTACCAAATGATCAATGGTACTACGATTTTTCCTGAAACCACATTGAATATTGGTTATAAGGTTATTGGTTTCAAGATACCATGTTAATCTATTGTTTACACACAACTCGTTAAAGAGATTGGTCTGTAATAAGACGGATCAGTATGATCCCGGCCAGGTTTTGGAATAGGGATTACAATGGCATCACGCCTCGAAGTTGGGAAATTCCCTGAAGTCCATATTTGATCACAGATTTCTAAAAGGATTTCTAAACATGATTCCGGCAAATGTTTCAAGAGCCTAAAGTGAATATTATCAGCTCCTGTTGCTGTATCATGAGCTTGCTCAAGGGCGGTATGGAGCTCATGTAACGAAAATAGTTCGTTATAATCTTCACCATTGTCTGAGTTAAAATTTATTCTTTTTTTCTACTGCTGTTTCTGATACTTTTGAAACTCAGGGACATAATTAGATGAAGATGAATGCTTGGCAAGAGTTTCACCAAGTTTATTTGCAATGTCAGTTTTATTAGTCAATAATTTATCACCGTCCTTCAAATGATGAACAGTAGATTTGGAACCTTTGCCTTTTATTCTTTGGATCATGTTCCACACTTTTGACATAGGTGTACGTGAATTTATTTTAGAAACATAATTTCGCCAAGACTGACGCTTATTTTATTTAAAAGAACGTCTAGCCTTAGCATTAGTAATTTTGACCTTGTCTAGATTATGGACAGTAGGGTGTTTGCGAAAATATTTTTCGGCCTTTTTCCTACATTTTCTGGCCTGTTTGCATTCATTATTAAACCATGGTTTACGAATATGTGGAATTGCAGAGGACTTAGGAATTGTTTTGTCAGCAGTGTGATTTAGTATATCCGAAAAAGACTGTATAGGATCTTCACTGTTCCTAAAAAGATCATGCTGCAAGTGTTCAACACACAGTTTCTCATATAATGACCAATCCGCCCTGGCGAAATTTCTCCTTGATAAAGGTGGATCATCACCGGGGCTGATTGTTTTGAGAATGGTAGGGAAGTGGTCACTCCCACATAGGCCATCATGGACCATCCATTCAAATTCATTATACAAGTTTGAGTCAGCGAGAGACAAATCCAGGGAAGAATAAGTTCCCGTAGCTGGATGACGAAAAGTGGCTGAATCATCATTAAAATACATAAATTATTATCGGAAATGAATTCCTCAATAATTTTACCTTTAGTATTAGAATGGACACTACCCCAAAGCGGGTTGTGTCCGTTCAGATCGCCCATGATGAGACATGGCTTTGGCAGCTGATCATACAGATTTTGCAGATCCGACAGTCGGATATCAGAAGATGGAGGGACATATAAACTGCACAGCGTCAACGCAATGTGCATAGTCAGACGAACAGCTACAGCTTGGAGATTGGTATTAAGAGGGACAGGGCTATGTATGATGCCCTGCTGTACCAAAACAGAAGCACCACCAGTTGCTTTATCTCCTGATGGAGAGAAGCAGTGATAATCACTGTATTGTCGTAAATTGAATGAGTCCGTATTTTTTATATATGTCTCCTGAACACATAATGCTGAAGGTTTAAAATCCTGCAATAACAATTGTATCTCATTGAAGTTATTCTTCAGCCCTCTGCAATTCCATTGAATTAAATTGGCCAACTGAGTCATGGTGGCTCAATTGGCGATATCTCTCTTGAATGTGAGGGGGAGCTGTTCCTCCTCCTGTCCTGCATGGACAGAGTTACCTCCATATCCAGAGGCCCAAATTAGTTCTATAAAGAAACCTCTGATGGTGAAGGGACGGTGATTGTTTCTGTTCTGTTTTTCTTTCCTTTCTTTTTTGTTAATTGATTTACTGCTGGTTGTTTGACATTGGCTCCTGATTTTGCCGTAACCTGATTCTCTGTCTGCGATGCAGACGTTGACTTCGATGCAGATGTTGACTGAATAGTTTGAGAAGGGAGTGTGGTTGATTTCAAAGCAACAGGCTTCTCTGACTTGACCCATGTCAAGTCAGTCTGACACGAAATAGTTGATGTTGCCACAGATCGAGAAACTGCAGCAGAATAGGTTATGGTTGATGGAGATGCTGTCTCAGTTTTGAATAGTTTTTTGGCCTCAAGGTAGGAAATATTGTTTTGACACTTTAGCTTGAGGATTTTAGATTCCATCACAATTGCAGCATTTATAATCTTTTTGACAGTCAGTGCCTTCGTGGCTGTCATCACAACGATGACAGTCGACAGAGTTTCGACAAGAGCTTGAACCATGTCCGAATTTTTGACATTTAAAACATCGAAGTGGAGAGGGGACACACACCTCCACTCCGATATTAAAATATCCTGCTTTAATAGAGTCTGGTAGAGAAGAACGCGCAAACGACATTAAATATGGGTTTGTTTTTATGATTGCGCCATCTCTCTTGATGGTAAAACGCTTAGCTGCGGTTACCGCCTGTTCTTTTAGCTCCGTAGCGATGTCTTCTTCAGACATGTCGGACAAGCAGCGAGCTCTGTCCCGAACAAAGCCTCGACAAGAGTTAAGTGTCCTGTGCACAGAAACAACAACCTCAATATTTGCAAATGTTTTGTCGATAGCAAATTGACAGATTGCTGTCTCCATGCACACTCCACAAGAAGTGAACCACTACGGACAAGGGGTGATGTTGTTAACTTGTCCGCAAATACCAGATACACCCTTTGAGATTGCAAACGGGTTTAGTTTAATGGGTAGGAAATCTGCAGCCTCAATCACCAAAAATCGTGGCCAGGAATCATTGTTTGAAGCATCTTTTTACAGTTGAGAGATCTAAGTCCTCTAAACGTCTTTTCTTTTCATTGCGAATTGAACCAGCATGCGTAAGCTCCATGATGAAAGGAAATAATTCAGCACCCCTGCTCCCCACCCACCACGGAGTGTCAACAAGGACAGTGTCAAATAGCAACGGGTATCCAAGATGCTGACACAAGGGATACAGGGGTGTTATACTCCAGAGAAAACAACACAAATAGCTGCATTTATCTACCAATTTCATGCCCGACTGGTTAGGCCCAAGACAAAAAATTGGAGACATGCATCATTTGGAGGTTATTATCACCAGATTGGCCCATGAGCCACCGACTTCTGGCATAGGACTCAAGGCAATTGTAAATAATAATATAATTTTGAAATGCAACGGTCAATATCAACATTATATAAATGTACATTAATATAAATGTGAATGTTGTCCATGCACAGGGCATGGCGTGACCAGCCGATTGATAGAACCGGGCCAGTTCTACCACCCGTCTAGGTGAAGTCAGGGCCGAAGTGGTGTGTTGGGCAAAGGAACACTGTTCCTGGAACCAGTGCCCTCAACCACCAGAATCCCGTCCTCCACCGACACAGGGGTGCAACCCACGGCAAACGGGTTGGTGGACCAAATATACCCCCGGGTCCACAACGGGGGGTTGAAGAGCGCTTAGCGTTACCCAGCACCCACCACGAGGAGGTGGCTCTTCACGGGTGCCTGCCTTTTTGTTTATTACTAACTGGTCAAATCATCAGAACTATAAAATATAGATTAGACCTTTGTCAGTGATAAATGCTTGGCCAAAGGAGTGTCGAACAGTGTCATTTTGCTCTATCCCAAAAGCTCCTCCTACTTCTATTCCCCGCGAATTATTTTCACTCACTCCTTCATCTCACACCCACTTTTATATCTTTTAATTCTACAAGTAAGTCCCCAAAACTTTCAATGTAAAATTTTCAAGAACCAAGTTTTTAAACGTCGTATTTTTGTTATTTTAAATTTCGGCTAAATTATCCTACAATCGCCAGCGGCTGAAGGGATGGTGTAAATCCAGCTAGGGTCCATGCAGGTAGCAAAAGTAATGTAAGTCCCCATGGTTCCTAGTATGGTGATCTACCTTCAGTTGTTGGCGATCTATAGCCCGTTTTTATATTGTATTGTCTTCGTAAATAAAATAGTTTTACATGTTCATGCTAGTTTTAGACTCCATCTGTGATAATCTAGTTATTTTACAGTCCTTCGATGACTGATTATTTAGCAACTTTAATTTATTGTTTATGTAAAACATTTCTCGTCACTATATGGCTGAAATATTGCCGAGGTGACGCAAATGTACTGTAAGTCCCCACAGTTCCTAGTAAGGTGATCTACCTTCAGATGCTGGCGATCTATAGCTGTGTTTTATATTGTATTGTCTTCTTTATTTACACTGTTTTAGTTTTACATGCTAGTTTTATATTCAAATGTGTGATGTGTGATACTATTTTACTGTCCATCGTTGTCAGGTTTAACTCTTCACAATGTTTTCATTTTTGTATTGTATAAATTGTTTTCGTCACGATATGGCTGAGATATTGCAGATGTGACGTGAAATACTAACTCACTCACTTTTAACTCCACTCCCCCTGTCTACGAGCACAGAAAGAGCTCCTGCTTCTACGACGTTCAGGCAAAGGTGATCATTATGTATTTGAATATGTCGATAAATAAGGCTATAATAGCTTATTGATCCGCCAACATTTCAAGAACGGGAAAAAAGTTTAATGTATTAGGTAATAATCTTTCTTCAATCATTATACAGCTGGAATATTTCCCTGTAGGCGTCAACAAAATACAGATACTTCTTGATGAAAATTGAGTTTCAGGCAACACACTTATATAAACTTCCTAATTCAAATCGGGCGTCAGGTTATATATAAAAGATGTTAGGCAACACATGGAAATGCCAACATGCGAAATGGAGGTCCACGTTTTAATGCAAATAGTGTAGGCGCCTGGCGTCATCACATATTTTCCGTAATCCATTCACAAAATGTGTTTGATCAGACACATTTAATTGAAATCATACGCAAACAAAATAGTTCTTGGAATATACTGGAAATTGCTGACATTGTTACAATGGGTGCCTCCCATACATTAACCAGGTTGAGTGAACGCACCAGGGGCCAGCGATGTATTCTCTCAGACACATAATAACACCGATCACACATTCAGTTGCAACAGATATTTACCTACGCTTGCGAATTAGGTTTCGCTGACTCTATTACGTTTATTACGTTTACTGCGCTTCCAGCAGAATTATAGCAATTGCATTTATTGTTATGGGAAGTTGAACCACATTGGGACCCCAAAACGTCAATCGAAGACTCAGAATAATATTTGATCACTATCTTACTTTCATACCGCACATCAAATATCTAAAAGCTGAACGCACATGAAAGGCACTCAAAACCAACAGAAGAACTAAGAAGACAGTGGAATCCCTTTCCTTTATAACGATTACTTATCTTTTCTGAAAAGGGTTATTGATCCATCGTCCATGGTTGAGCCACCAGTCTTAATCTTTTAGATTCTATCCATCATCAAGGTATCTGACTCTTGCCTGGATCTTTCCAAACCTCTATTGATAGTTTTTAATGCAATTCATGCCAACAATGAATCTAATAACACCCGTAACTGAAATATTGGTATTTTCAAACGCAGCCTTAATTTGTACTACGATATTTCGACAGATTGATGCTCATTTATGGCCGTATTCAAGATGAATACAGTTCAATACATGACACAGCGTCAAAATGCGATTAGGTTTCCATTAGCACAAAGATTTATACCATTTGCAAAGCCGGATATATCACCAGGAACTGACCACCTGAAATGTTTCCTGTTCGCTTGGTTTAATTGTTGTTCAGCTATTTCCCAATAAGCTGAAGGTTGTCGGGCTGAGGCATCTGATCCCTGTTGACACGGACCTGGAGTTGAGGATTATTTAGCAAAATAATTACTTACCAGTTTCGTCAACACCTGACGATATCACTGATTTACAGTCATCTATTCATATAATATTTCCATTCAACAGATGCCCAAGGATTGCCAGTTATGCTAAACAGAATAAGCCACCCTACAACTAGCTTGACGAAACATGGTCAATAATTCACGTAAAGTAAACACTTTGTAGTTATAGCTTTATAGTATATTCTATGTGTAAAAAACTCATACCTTTACCAATCCGTTTTGATGAGAGTGTGAGTGATTGGAAAGTTAGATCAAGATGTATTTTGATAACAGGTAAAATATTAAACGGTGAAATGTACATGTACACGTTTTAGGGCAAAACATCCCAACAAACTTACCCCCATCTCACTGTCTTGCTAACCACAAGCCAAACAAGCGAAGCACTTTGTAGCTATAGCTTTATATTGTATCTGTATGTATAACAAATAAATACGGTACAGTTGTCGTTTTGATGAGGGCGTGCAAAGTTAAATATCTATGTATATTGATAATAGGTTAAAGGATATACAGTGCGATTTATGTGTACCCTAGTTAGTGGCAAACCATCAACGGCTGAACCTTTAACTGTCTTGCTAACGGCAATTTGTGAACAGAGACTGAAATGCCATGTTTTTCACCATTGTGTCAGATGACAATGTAGTTATGTTTAGAATCTGCGCATCTACATGTGTCTGAATACCATATATGACATATGCTGAGTGTTTCCTTGAGCTAAACGATTTAAATGTGTGAGTGCATTAAACGTTCATGATTAACTAACGGAACAAACGAACTGGGCCTAGATTTTCGAAGCTCTCTTAGTGCTAAGATAGTCGTAAGTGCCATACATTAACATTAACTTACGACTTTCTTAGCGCTAAGAGAGCTTCGAAAATCTAGGCCCTGGTGTGTTAGGGCGACTGTTTGCAACATATTTTGGTCCAATTCATAAACTGAAATACATTGGATGCTTGTTTTACGACAGGAACATGAACACTCCTTCAGCTTTGCAATGTTGAGTAAACCATTATATCGGACTGTACGTAACGCCACAGTTGAGTTTCTTTTTAAAATGAAACAACCCATTGATATTACAACGTATGAAGGCATATTTTGCA
Source organism: Haliotis rubra (assembly GCF_003918875.1). Classification (NCBI taxonomy): domain Eukaryota; kingdom Metazoa; phylum Mollusca; class Gastropoda; order Lepetellida; family Haliotidae; genus Haliotis; species Haliotis rubra. The sequence continues at coordinate 1,295,024 of NW_025766148.1, read as the reverse complement.
GAGTATCTGTGTAAATGGTGCATGCAGTGCATTTATGAGACGGATAGTCTCGCAAGTAGGCTGCTTATATCAGACAGACGAAATATGGTGTATGTTTAAAACTCTGTGTTGTATAAATAGAAGATTTGTTCCGTGATTTATTTGCCTTTGAAAAGGCTAATCGGCGAGTTGGAAGAAATAGGATGTACTTAGTATTCAGATGGCGTGTTCGTGAAGCTAAATACCTCTGGGCTTGATACTGTATATGTTAAGCCATGACCCACATAGCCATCACTTGTCTCTCCGCAACTATGTTTGTGTGTTAACTAGATCACAGAAGGACTGTGTGCTTTCTGTGGATCGACTGAGTGGAAGGAGGGCAAAAGAAACCGCCCTGATCACAATGTGATAAAATCAACGCGTCTCTGTGGATCATTAATTGCCAGAAAGTCCTGGCAAACGAGGTAAAATGAACTAGAGTGGATTGCTAAGCATACACACCAAGAGTCTTGTAGAATACCTGATGAGGATGTAAGTGGTTTTAAGATGCCACTATACAACCTAACGATGCACATTAAGCAACATAAGTGCTATGTAAAAACATATCGGGTCACTTGATTAATTTGCAATTGACAGGTACCGTTGAATAGAAATGAAAATTTGCTGCTTTAAATCATTTGAAATCTCACAAGACTACATAAATGGATAAATAATAGCAGCAACAAATATATTTCTTAGTATCAGTATTTTTCCCATTCACCGAAGCAAATTAACTTATCCAAACCTCAGTTGTACTTACTTTCTGGATAAAATGATCATCAAGGAATAAGTAGATGACTGCCTCGGTCATTTTCAAGACTCTGGCATACAAGCATCAAGAAATTATATACGTGGTGTTATCCCAAAACTGGCAGTCTCCAGATGACGTAATTAGGGAGGTGTTATAATCCACTGCCAGTATCCGGTGTAACCACCACCAAGTGCATCTCTGATTACCCCTACTCATTGACTGTATCAGACATCAAGGATTTTTAATGGACGATCTCTGTCGTGTTCTACAAGAGTATTGGTGTGTATGCTCTAGTTCATTTCTCATGTTTGCCAAGTCAATCTAGCAATGTTCACTTTCTACAGAAACGCATGTAGCCACCATTACCATCCATCCAGTGTATGGCATGACATTAGGCCCGATCATTACGCCAGGATTTCAGGGTCGTACACCGTCGAGGAGCCTTCCCTGATTTCTGAACGGTGTTTCAAAGCATTGATGTAATTATATTTAGGGCTCCTTGCCTCTAGGCAGGAGACCTATTGTAATCGTTCGGATTATTACTATTATTATTTATTATTCCGCCGATTTTTGTACCAAACATAACCCCTAAACCAATGCTCCGAATCACTTACAAAAAAATCACACAGATGCGCACCGAGGTGTAGATATTCCCCTTACAAATCTCTAGGCTCTTGGCCCAATAGCAAAGGGGCGATAATTCAAAATTAATTCCAAAATTGACAGCAAATATCTCAAGAATTAATTGTTCCGACACTTCCAAATTTCTTGTACAGATGCACAATCGAATACCCAACAATTTTGCCTGGACGGGTCAAGTCGCTAAAACGTACCGTTTGGCAGTTATTTTTGTTTTCCGTTTTTCTGAGTAGTTTGATCCCAAAACTACTTAAAAGGTACATGATCCCCGTGACCCCGGCTGTATTTGGAAGATCCGCTCGCCTGTCAAAACATGTGTTCTGGCTCCGTTTTGGACGATGATATCTAGCCCTCAGATACAATAGATAGAAAGTAAAGCCAAGGAGACCTCATCGTTGCCCGCAACTATATTTTTTATTGAAATTGTGAAACATGTTTTGGTTTACTGCCTGCGTGCAATGTCTTAAACACTCTCAAAGTAAACACAATAAGTTTCTAAAAGGTTTTTAAAGCACGTATATACAAACACACTTTACTAATAGCATTGAATTATACCTTAAACATACGTAGTGACACTGCGAATCGAATGTTGCTTTTGTCCATGTTCTATGTACATGCACTTGCTGTTAGTGTATACAGTATAACGATCTATCTCTGGCAATTTCTCTAAATCCTAAAGATCACAGCCTACAACTGAAATAATACTCCTTGGATCGATTCACTTATATAAATGCACCAAATGTTTCTTGTGCTCCTTTATTGTAATCGAGGTGTGTATTTCTTTTAGTTGTGTGTACCATGAGAAAGCAAATGGATCCTGTTTATTTATTTTGGTTTTAATGGAAAACATGAAAGTGTGGAAACGGAAATGGGTTGGTATTTTTTTAATGCTTCGTTTTGACTGCCATTATCCTATATTTTAACAGCATTAAAACATGCATTAACGTAGCGAATCCGATTGAGTTCGTTTAAGTGAATGCATATTTAACCACAGTTTCACTTACGTCACACTGAACGATTCTGATAGTATTCACAGCTCGTTGTACTTTAAAGAAACAGAATTGCTTACATTTGCATCATTCTGTGTGGTTGAGTACATACTCAAAGTGAAGGAATTTCTTATCGTACAAAGTTCGATATGGAGGATTAAGACAGTGTTTGCTTTGGATTGGTATGAATGTCTCTCAGTAATATATTGAAGTGGCTGTTTTATTCTTGTGATATCCAGACAAAGCTCATTATCTTCAGCACTGCATCCGGGATAGTTCTCAATGTTTCCCAGACATAGTCTAGGACCTAAGAATTTGAATGAAAGACTTTTGTGCGAAACCATGTGTGAAACATCCGTGATAAAGACGACATCTAATCAATGTTATATAGAACTGGAGCCCTTGAACTACCTTCAGTGCATTTAGATCTTTTTTAACATTTAAGTTTAACTGTTACGGAGTTAAACTGAATGTAAACTCTGTCAAAAAAGAAACGCAACCCCTGTATTTTAGAGATTTTGATCTGAAGTTTTAGGACGACACGGCATTTTTATTATTTAAGACAGAAGTCTGAAATTTGGCAGAATAATAACCCAGATGGGCATGTTTAAAATTGTCATTTCAAAAGTCATCTCACAGACACCAGTTTGTCACCAGGGGGGGCGTCTTTCTCAGTATCTCGTATGAGCACCACGCGCTGCAATCACTGCACGGCATCTCCTTGGACAAGAACGGATAAGACGCCGGATTCTTTCCTGGGGAATGGCTCTCCACTCCTCCTGCAGTGCAACGGCGAGCTGTTGCAGCGTCTGTGGCGGCGGCTGACGTTGACGTACGCGTCGATCCAGAGTATCCCACAGGTGTTCAATAGGGTTGAGGTCTGGTGATTTAGAGGGTCATGGCAAGACATTGACGTTGGAATTCTGCAGAAAGTTCATTGTTGCACGTGCAGTATGAGGCCGGGCGTTGTCCCGTTGAAAAATCTGTGTCTGTTGGTCAATAATCGGGAGAAGGTGAAGCTCTAACACGTGGTTGATGTAACGTTGGGCTGTCAGGTTCCCTGGAACGATCACCAAGTCTGATTTCTGGTTGTATGAGATGGTTCCCCAAACCATGACGCTTTCTCCGCCAACTGTCCACCTGTCGGACGCAGATGGGCGCAAAACGTTTATGACGTCTCCTATACAGACGCTGTCTTCCGTCGTGACGTTGCAAAAGAAAACGTGATTTATCAGTAAACCAGATTCGCCTCCAGTTTTGTAAAGTCCGTATCCTTACGTTGTTGCACCACCTGAGTCGTCGGCGTCGATGTAGGGGGCGTAGTACAGGTCCAACAACTGGTCTACAGGCACGTAAACCCGCTTCTTTCACGGTTCCTAATCGTTTGAGCTGACACTCTCCTCAAACCTGGTATTTGTGAGTCACGGTTGGTAGGGCATGCCGATTACGCAGGTGATGGACCCGATGTACCGATCTTGAAGGGGGTCGTGATTCTTGGCCTTCCACTTCTCGGGCGATCGTTGGTCAAATTGAAGTTGTTGTAGCGGCTCCAAAGTCGGGATATCGTTGTTTTGTGAACATTTAGGTGCCGTGCAACAGTTCCAAAACTTTCTCCGGCTTGAACACGACCAATGGCGATATTTCGGTCGGCAGCACCAATCGTGGCATTTTAACACAGCTTTTCGGCGACAAATGAATGAATATAATACGGAAGCACATGGGCTTTATACACCCTACATTAACTGCCATTTTCATGATTTGCATGTGTTTTTTTTGTGCGAAGTCACCATGAGGGTCATTTCATGCGTTGTGACGGAATAAGCAATAAAATACACTTATGCGTACAAATGCAGTTGTTTGGATGGTAATCTTCATTAATTACGTGTATCATTTCAATACATTCGAATAAAATTTAGTTTGGAAGCAATAACTTCATTCAAACGAATTTTTCATATCTGAGGACAGGGGTTGCGTTTCTTTTTTGACAGAGTTTATTATCGAAGTTTTGTTCCCTATAAAGGTTTAATTGCATAAGGACAATATATCATTGTGAACTTTGCATTTGACATTGTATGTGTTAACCCACTGTAACGCATGAAATAGTTCAGCACACCTGCTCTCTAACCACCAGAGAACGCCAGCAAGTAGCAAAAAAAGTAATAAATATGCAAATGATATTCAAGCAAACAAACACACAAACAGGATAGAGGATTAAAATCCTCCAGCAGAACAAGGGAATACACCAAAATGGCCGCTGCATACCGGGCATACGACTCCAGCCAAACAACATAATAATTTACATTAGAAAGACAGCATCATTTTGCTGAGACTATATCATTATTTCAACATTTCGACAATAACACAATATTGATGAACAGGGGTGACTAGCCTTTCCTACCACCCGTCTAGATTAAGTCGGGGTCAAAGTGGCCCCTAGTATGGTGTTCTACCTTTAGTTGTTAGCAATCTTTAGCCTGTTTTTATATTGTACTGTCATTTATAGTTTTAAATATTTTATATTTAATTACTAGTCTTAAATTTATTCCTGTGATAATCTAGTTGTTTTACTGTCCTTTGCAGACAGGTACGTATATGTTATAAGTTTGTTTTTATTCATTTATAAATGTACACCTTTCTTAGTCACGATATGTACCCGTGAAGGTCCGGGTTAGAATATTGATCTTCAGTAACCCATGCTTGTCGTAAGAGGCGACTACCGGGATCGGTGGTCCAGTGGTCGGGAATCGATTATTTACAGACCGCTGCCATAGAGCTAGAATATTACTGAGTGCGGCGTAAAACTAAAGTCTCTCGTTCACTAGTCACGATATGGCTGAAATACTGCCGATGTGCCGATTAAACTCACTCTGGGTCAAAGTAGTGTTGTTTAGCAAAAGGACCGCTGATATCCTCAACTACCAGACGTCCTCCACCGTCACGGGCGCATCCCAGGGAAGCATATATTCGCCTTGTACGACAAGCAATCGAGTGTTTGGGTCCGGTACAGTCTGTTCTGTGCGCTACGGAAGGAGAATGTCATCCACATGTGTAACGTAAACATGTTTGAAAACTACACTAAGGCCTTGAATCTAAACACATATTATATAACTATGAAACAAAATATCATGGGTGTCAAGTTCTTCTTTATTTTATACACAACGTTTCTGGGCTTTTCCTTGCCCCTGACAAGCAAAAGCCCAGAAATTTTGTGTATACAATAAAGACGAAGTTGACGGGCATAATATTTTGTCTTATACTTGAAAACCAACTTATATATAGTAACAATAATAATAATAATAATAATAATAGTGCATTTATATAGCGCTATTTCCGAACATAAGGATGCTCAAAGCGCACAAACATGGTTTGATATTAAGAGTCAGGGAAAGCTTGGCGGATGAGGAAAGTTTTTAGTAAGGATTTAAAGGATGCCAACGTTTGAGAGTCTTTGAGTTCTTGAGGCAGATTATTCCACTCAGTTGCTGCGGCATATGCAAATGATCTGTGACCGTAGCGGACAGTGTTTGTATTTGGGACAACAAGGAGAGACTTGGTCTGGGATCTGAGAGTTCGAGCAGGCTGGTATGTCTGAAGAAGGTTGCAGAGATAGACTGGAGCTGATCCGGAGATACATTGGAAGGTGAGGGACAGGAGCTTGAACTTGATACGGAAGTGAACAGGAAGCCAATGAGGAGATTTGAGTAATGGAGTCATTTGTGCCTCTCTGGGGGCAAGGGATGTATAAAATATGCCTCTCAAGAACCCCATGTTATAAATGTAATGTTGCTTAACATGCTATTTATACCTTCTTACTACTTGTGTAGTTGTATTTAGTTCAAAATGTCCTCGCAAATGATACGTAACACATTCCTTTACAAATAGACATATTTACCTTCACCAACTACAATGTATTATCCTATTTCTGACAGTACTTGACAAAAGTAATCTATGGACTAGAATACATTTATTTCGTGATAAAACATTGTCTTTCACCTTCTACTACAATTTACAAAACTACGCCCACTTAGTGAGTCTTCACGTTCGCTGATTTGATCATTGATGTATGTGCACGAGCTGAGCATGAACGACGGATTACCGACCACGACAGTGAGGTGGAGACATGCATTAACGTACTCCATACTACTTCAGATTAATCAATCAACAAGCCAAACAGTATTGTGTTGATCAAATGGTTCTTTGATTTCACGATAAGGACTTACAATGAAACTGAAGTCACCAGGTTCTTTTAATCTATTTCGACCATGCCATCACACTGTGTTTACTTTCCATTGTAATCAATCGTGTCATATCCATTTAGAACGACAAAAAAAACGGCAAACAAACAAGAAACGATCACTCGTAGATTGAAAGAACCCTTATGGATTCACTGATCAAAACCTTCAGAAAGTCTCACAGGGATAACGTATACACGTACATAGTGCAAGGGTGCATTGAGAAAACGTTTTTTTTATGAAGAAACGTTGTAAATGCAATTTAATATTTAAGAGATGCATTCAAACTCATTACAATGATGGACTTGTTCATAGTTACACTTTGTCTTTAAATTCAGAAAATACCTCTGATACCTCATCCAAAAACCATTGTTTAAATTCGTCTTTAATTTAACATATGGTAGTTCCTTTGGCACAAAAATCATCTCTTAATTCTCCTTGCAGCTGGAATATGTAATTTGATTTATGGATGATAACTATTTGTTGATTTCAGAAGGTGTCGATCATCCTCCATTTTGGAGAGTTGACCCAAATTTATACTGCCTCAACTTACTTACTCATCCAGCAAATGTCCAAAACTTTAGGCCACCATTCGGGATATGTCAGCTATTAAATGACACAAAATATGATACTCACAACTTCTTTGTTTGTGATGTGTGCTTTTTCGGTTAAATTTCAACGCCGCAGTAAGATTTTATTCAGCTTCGTCATTGCGGTACGTAAATAATAACGTCTGTACCAAAAATCACTAGCATCGATCTACGTAACTGGAGTGAGAAAGCATGCATCAGCCAAGTCAGTAAGCCTTACCAACTGATCCCGTTTTTCGTCACTTATATCAAGCATCGTGTTTAACACCACAGATTAGTGAAAATCAATTGGTTTAAACATTGTTTTATTCCTAGAGATCCTGGTTTGGTAACCAAGCAGAACTCTGCTTATATCAATACCTCACCAGTACATATATCATTTAAACAAAATACACAAGAACTGGATACAAAACCGACAAATTAAGCCGTATATGTGCGTTGTAGGTGCTTATAAACCTTGAGGTTGCAGCTACACTTCATTAATTGATTGCATATAATTGTCTAGAATAATTTATCAAATCGTTTAGACTTAAAGATGTATTGATGCAGGAAGTCTATTATGTTCTTATTGAAATCGTTGTTTGCCGGAGGTATTCCATATAACACAGTTTGGAGATTATGGCCATTTACATAGAAGTAGGTATTATTTCTAATAGCAGTATATAACTTACATGTAATTATTAAAAGATAATGAACAGTATCTTCATTGTGGTATCCACAAGCGCATCCAGGGTTGTTGGAAATGTGTCTATTTACTTTATCCGCATTCAAATCACTACAGCCGAGCTTAATTCGACAGTGTACGATCTGACAGAATCGACTGCCATAAGTTAGATAATGATTTAATTCATCATTTTTAAGCAGAGATTTGAATTCACCGATTGAGTTTGCGAATACTAAATTATCAGGTAATGAATTCCAAATTTTAATTGTGTCAGGTAGGAACGACTTTTCATTTATTTTAGTCCTACAATTTATTGTTTGAAACGTAAATTTATTACGGAGATCATATTGACCGTTTTCAGAGACAAATTTAGGGACAAGGTCACAGATGTAGTCAGGTGTGAGATCGTTATTCATCTTGTAAAAAGTATTAGTTTAATGTCGCGCCTTCTTTCCTTTAATGGTTTAGACTTTGTTTCGATGCATAAACTATGATGACTAGTGCCACGAACTGCGCCACATGTTGTACGAAGTGCATCTAGATGTAAACGTTCAAGAATAAGGGACTGATCATTTGTACAATTATCCCAGATATGTATCTTCAATATGACTTCTGTAGAATTATACCTGGGTGTTTATGACTTTCCACTTCTCTTATCAGGGTTTGGTTCAAGGTCGGAATCGTATCATTTTTATGTTTACGAGAAAAATGATCGTTTCGGTTTTATCAGGGTTAAAGGTAACTTGCCACTTGTCTGCCCAGCTAGAATACGGTTTAAATCATCGTTCAGACAGGATGCGGCTGTATCGTGATCATCTACAATTACGTAAAGTGAGGTGTCGTCAGCAAATAAACGTATGTTGCTTTTTATACATCTACTAAATCATTAATGCATACAATAAAACGTAAGGGTCCCAGTACGGAACTTTGTGGGACGCCAGCAAGTACAGATTTATAATCGGAACTGTATCCATTAATGACGACTTTATGTGATCTGTTTTGTAAATAACTGTCAAACCAATTCAAAAGTGATCCACCAATGTCGTAGTTTTTAAGATTAGAAATGATGCCCTTGTGCCATACCTTATCAAATGCCTTACTAATGTCACAAAAGAACAGCTCTGACCTCTTTACCTTCATCAAGTCCTTTCGCTATAACATCATACAAATAAGTTCATTGGTTAGCGGTAGAGTCGCCTGGCATAAAACCCGATTGTAAATCGTCTCTAAAGTAATTAAATACATGTTTAAACACAATTTTTTCTAAAATTTTAGACAAACAGCTCGTAAGTGCGACCGGTCTGTAATTGGAACGTTCATTTACACTTTTTTATGGAGAGGCATGACTGACGTTTCCTGGAAACGTGGATTTCTGAAGAGACAAGTTAAATAATTTTGTTAATGGAGGAGCTAAACCTTTCGCCATGACTTTCAGAAATCTATTTCCTATTCCATCTGGTCCTGTAGCTATTGATGGATCGAGAGAGAGGAGAATATCTTGAACTTCATCAAGTGTACGATTGACAACATTTAGTGAGTCTGTAGTAAGTTCAAAATGACATTGGGGAGGTCGTAAATCTGGATTTTCTATTGTAGACTGCAAATGTTTTAAATGATTTCTTCGTTCGTCAATGTCTTCGGGGTCGTCGAGTGAAAATCAATTCTAATCCGGATCTTCGGGAGTACTGTAAGGCGAAATACATTAGATGCTAATGATTGATGTTACACGAAAATCGTCAGGACGCCAGTTAGTCACATCAGTTAGCAAATACTGAAGTGGAATGTAGAGGTGACTTAAGACTTTACAGCACCCATAAGAAATCTCTGCTCGATTGGACAATTCCTATCAATTACGAACGTGCTTTCATTACTCATGGTGGTGACACCTAGTGTTTACGAATAGGTAAGCATGTCCTGCCCCACCGGTGGCCTCTGTCATGAAGGTACTCAAGTCAACTGTGTTCACCTGAAAATAAATCAGGGTAAATAGGATATTGAAGTACTACTAGCTTCAAAGCTCGTTTTAACGAATTGGAACATAATGGATATTTTTCTATTTTGACGAACTGTCAACACACTAGATCCCAACGACCGGATGAAAATGTTACATGTTTTTATGTGAAGTGAGGAACTGCATCTACGGTGAAAGGCTACGTTTTAAAAGCTGGTTGTAAATACCACCCTCAAGCCTTCAATCACACAGAGTACTTCTTGAAACCAGATTTCTTTACGGCTGTTTGCAGGCTCATTCTCGTCCTTTGTCAGTTGAGTGTCCCCATGTTGAGAGAAAATGCACTTTTGCAATAATGAAACTTTAATATGTGGTGTCTTTAATCCGCTTATTTTAAAGAAGCAATGCAGTGAATGAAATCATAATATAGACGGAAGCCGACAAATCATTTCTACATCCATAAGAAATCTCTTCTGAATTCTGATTGCACCTGGATATGTTTCTTATGAACAACAGTCAAATCATAATGACGGCAGGTGTGATCCAAAAGGAAAGGTACAAGCATCAATACCATAATATAATATACCATCAGCCGTGTCAATCAATATAAACGTTCCCATCCAAAACCAAAATAAATTGATTGTTTGCATAGATTGTATAAGTATAATATACTTTGATGGTTTCAACCCCTGATAATTCGTCCTCATGAACAAAGATAGCTCCCAAAACGTTTAAAGTAAATTTAAGCCTACCTCGCGTTGAATCGTTGTATATGTGTTTTAGGTAATGGTTAAATCTCAGTACAATCACCAACAGCTGAGGGGATGGTGTAAATCCATCTAGGGACAATACAGGTAGCAAAAGTACTGTCCGCATCGTCTCACTGACCAAGCATCAGTTCCTGGCGATCTATTGACAGGCTATATCTTAAATTTTTCTGAACAATGTTCTAATCTTCAGGTCATATGCTAGCTAATATTAATTATAGCTGTGGTATTGCAGTTATTTTACGGCCTTTTGTTGAAAGATTTTATAAACAAACTACATTTCATGTCAATATATAACTTTTAGTTTTAGTCGCGACATGACATATACTGCCGATGTGCCTAAATTTCTGAACTTACCCACTCACTCAGCTCAATATTATTGTAATAAAAACAGGGAACGTTAGAAAGTAAAAGCAAAGAACACGAAACAGTGAACATGTTAATATATGATACGAAAAATACAACTACAGATCACATTCGTTGAAGGAATGTAGAACCCGTGAAGATCTGGATTACAATTGGTCTTCTGCAACCCACGCTTGTCGTAAGAGGCGACTGACGGGATCGGGTTGGTTGACACAGTCATGTCATCGCATCTCAATTGTGCAGATTGATGCTCATGCGTTAATCACAGGATTGTCTGGTACAGAGAGCCGACAAAAAGCTGAAATTATTGCTGAGTGCGGTGATACATAACAAACAAAAATGGAGGAAATGGTCATGAGACAGCTAGCATCCGCGTGGATACCTTTGCCATGGACTTCTCCTCATGTCATGACCCATAATCACAGGTGGCTGATTAAGATCTCAATGAGGTAGGTGACCAATCACTAGCAATACCATACCATAAAAGAAAGAAGTCCAACAGGAATCGGGCTGACAGAACTTTATCAACCTGATACCACTGGATGTTGGTCGCTCGTTGCCCTGGTCGGCAGGGAAGTGTTCAGTATGACCGTCGTACTCTGGAAATTACTGTAAGCAGAAGTTGTGCTTGACATGAAAGTATTTCATATGGATAAAACACTATCATCTGTAAGAAAACAATGTGTACTTGTCAGTTTGCAAAGTATTTTCCAAATCGATAGGAACTTGGGTATTTGCGTAATTCCCATATTTGTTTCCTGCAGCGACATTCAACTGAACTCGTCTCTCAGTTCTGTTTCGCAAATACTTGCAAAGCTTTGCGCACACAAGAGAAGCCTTGTGATGTCTCTGAGAGCGGCGGTCGCCAATTGCTGCAATATGATATTGGCTAGGCCCCTTTCAGCGGTATTTACTATTCCGAAGTAAAAGGGAAACTGCCATGTTTAACGTGATGATAGCTTCCAGTTTGAAAGACGCCCCATATTTCGCCGATAAAGAGTTACATTCAAAACATTGTTCTGGGATACCTATTGCAAGTTAGGCGTCAGTAGTTTCATTTCATTGGCTGGCCTGACCTGGTAAATATACAAGGTTCTATTGGTGAATCGTAAATGTATCATTAAGAATCGTAACCAGTGCTTTTTACGAATGGAGTAGTACAAGCTTTTGTTGTTGATGGCGGTTTGCTTGTGGCTTGGAGCAGGTTCTAGATGGGCTTACCTTTCTGGAACAGAACGTCTATGCCTGCAGTCAGCCACCCGATAAGACGAGCAGCGCAGGCATAGACATTCTGTTCCAGAAAGGCAAGTCCATCCAGAACCTCCTCCGAGCCACTGGCAAATCGCCATCAATAACAACAGATGACCCCTCTCGAGTAGTCTACCAGATCCCCACTACAAATTAAAGACCACAAAACTTCAGTCCAGAAAAAAAAAAGACTCTAAGTCCGCCATAGCCAACCACGGGGACACCTCACTGTGCCCGCTGCTTTTGTTTAGGTTACTAGTGCAGTCAACCATTGCAAACAGGCAGACAATAGAAGGATTAGTTACAGTCCGTTCTAAAAAAGGACATAAACAATTCATGATGGTAACTATTTTTTTTATATTCAGGTTTGCTTAAAATGCATTATTGTACATAATGTACATTCAGTGTTGTACATAATAATTATAACAAGCAAATCAGAAATTAAAATTCTTGTATTCTTCTTTGTCTTAATACGAAATCTGTACCCATATATATAAATACATAAATACAAATATATGTTTGTCTTTGACAACAGTGGTAATAAAAGTATGAGAAGTTTAGCTGACGCGATATGAAATAAATGCCGACTGTTGATGTGTGTAACAACTGGAATAGTGTACGAAGTAGCCTTGGATCCCAACCAAGCTCACAAGTGTTCATGAAAACAGAATAGTAGATTTGAGAATTCAACTTCACACATCCTTCGTAGTTGCACGTAAGGCGAGATGAATCAATATGGACAACACCACTGACTTGACATCGTTTAAACTCATTGCCTGATTGAAAGAAATATCGATTCCGAGAAGGAATGAGTCAAATACACTGACTCTATCATATCAGGCGTAACACTTTACATGGACAATGTGACACGCCTTTCACAATTACATTATCCGTAATGTGAACAAACACAATACAGCCATTGGTTACTGAGAATTAACCTTAAACAGGAATTGACACACACATAGATACATGTTGCTGTGATGGAGAGGACACTCGACGTATTGATATCGATTTGGCTGAGGGATAACATTTATTATCTTATATTCACAACTATTATGGGTAAGTATTTCTGATTTTCGAACAATGAATATACAGATAATGTGAAGGTTGCTGAATTCAAACACAGAATCAAAACACTGAGCAATCAAACGGTGCATGTTGAAAACGTTTTCTGAGATAATTGGAAATAATACTTTTCAGCTAAAAAAACACGTAAAATTTGTGTGTTTTTATGCTCCAAATTAAGTAACAGTAATTAGATTTAAAGGTGGATTCACTATTATGTCGACATGAACCAATTTCAAAGTTAGCAATCACACAGTTGGCATTTATCCTGATCATAATGAAAGAAAACTAAACTAAAGAAAGCCATACCATTTGTTGTAATATTCATAAAAGTAATCAATCATTGTACAGAATTAATAGGTTTTAGTGATTCCATATGTTTCTTAGAGTGGACTGGCCTATGTCGAATGAAGTTCCGTGTGTGAATGTGTGACTAATAACGATCTGGAATGGGTTAGGCTGGATAAATGAGTTCCTTTGAGTGTGAGTGAGTTAATAGTCACATCGGCAATATTTCAGCCATATCGCGACGAGAACATTTTACATTGAAAGAGTTTCGTTGAGGAAGGGACATAAAAGAAGTACACTCAAAGGTAAAAAAGAAAGGTTTTAAGTATCAATGGAGTATTTGAACCTATTTCTTTAAATATACACCGGAAGTCAAGTACATCGTCACCTTCTTCTCAGTCTTGTACATACAGCAGCGTACCAGGGTGACAAACACTGCCAAATTACAATATACACCCGCACTTGAAACACAATATAAACCCAAGACAGGCACTGTAAGAGTTCTGGATCACGTTACGTGATTGACAATCTTTAGGGAGTGTCAGATGTGAACCAAAGCCAATGCACAGTTCAAGCACTTTATACATGAGGATAGATAATCATCTAATATGATGATCCCTGGCACTAATGTGAGCCCTTGCTCAGAGCAGTAAAGACAAGTCAATTAATGAAGCCTTTTTTTCATTTTGGCTTCGGACGCCCTTTGTTGTCATACGACAAGCTGGTTGAGTGAATGAATTTGCTTAAACAACCTCCTTAAGACTTTGCCAGTTACATTGCCGCTTTTCAGCAATATATAGGGTAAGTTTGAAATAGAGCAGATCTTAGACAGTTTCCAAGAATCTTCTTAAAGACGTCTTCATTTCACCTTAAACGTATTTATATTCCAATAGCGGCCTCCTATTTCGATGTCCTGTGACACAGGAGATGGCTTATTGTACTTTGAACTCATGTTATATTATGACCAGGGGGTTGTTTGGTATGGATTATAGCAATGATGGTTGATACACGTTGCTAGGAATGTGAAACCTTTATGGCTTACTAAGATGTATAGTCAGTTAAATTGGAATATCCATTCAGAACAATGTCAACGCTATTTTCTGTTTACAACTCTGGCGTCGACGTGTTAGGGTTGCACATATAGAAAGCATAACTTTGAGCTTTTTCTCTAAAATAATCCAACGACATGAATATAACCAGTATGTGTTCCCTTAATCTTATCAAATTTGCACGTTAAATTCTGCTTGAGTTCCACCTGTTTTGATAATGTTAAAAAGCAGTCAGTCTTAGTCATGCTCGGGGTTCAAGTGGCTGATTATTTAAAGGCACCGAATTCTCGAGTTTCAGAGCTGCGTCCATGAGTACGTGAAGGGCCATTTTTTTTTGTTTGGATCCCGATTGACACCGATTATGTTTTAGGGTTTGTGGGCACCATGCCCATGTTCCTATATCACCAAGGTGGAACGTATCAAAAGCGAATCACCGGAGACTCTTCCCGTGTTAAGTTGGCATAAGGGAAATACTGTTTAAAATAGAAATAGATCTAACTCTCTCACTCATATGAAGCATAGTATTGTACATGGAAGCAGAATGGTTGATTCTCTCTTGGAAGAAATCAACTTGACAGCTCCTTCATTGATCCAGTGCATGTGACATGAATCAACATGGACAATGCCACTGAGAGAATTGCGTCTGTACTAATTACAGACTTGTGAAAAGTATCGATTCCATCAATATTAAATCCAAACATGCCGACTGTTACATATTACACACAACACACTACATGAATACGATTACAAGACCTTGACAATTACACTTTCCTTCACGTGAACAGACACGATGCAGGCATTACATAATTACTGAATGTCAATGATCCACTGAGCAGGGACTGATACACACATAGATAAATGTTGGTGTGACAACAATTATGGAACGTACAATCAATGCATTGAAATCAATTGGTCGAAATGTAACTTTTTGGTTTGCTTGATGTAAAACAACTATTTTGTGTAAGAATATCTGTTTCCCGAGTTAAGAATACACAGTACTCCTCTTGTCTGGAGAACTTAATTGTCCAAGCTGAGAGGGAGTATTCCCGTATATCACTTTCCACCTTAACGTGGAGGACTTTTTGACGTCGGTGGTACCAACGAGCAAGTATGGTGTACTGACAAACCTCCAAAAGAATTTGGACGGAACAGGATTTGAACCCATATGTTGAATCATCTTATAGGACTTGTCACCTCGTGGCCCATAGAAGTCACTAAAAATATACTTTTAGACTGCATATGTACACAAATTCAGATATAAATCCAGTAGGGGATTAAATTAAACACGAGCGCATCAATAAATTTCAATTTCAAATTTTTTAATTCGTCTACCTAAAGGTAATTTCAACTTGTATCTAATTTTACCGGATGAGCACAGTGTGATATGTGAAAAAAATGGTTTTACTGTCTACGAGTAATTAACTTGTGGAAGTAGCGACATTAACAAACATCAATCATAAGAGTGACATTTCACCTCGTTAAAATGATGTATTGATTAATTTGAGCATTTTTTTTGGTAAAGAAAGCTTATGCATTTTAAGCCATAATATTGCAGAAAAATCTAAAAAAGTATGCAAACGAAATTAATCAGTGGAAAGTCGACTCCACAGAGCTAATATTTTTGTGATGTCATATGTATATGAAAGTTCATATTTTTATAGTATTACGTAGTTTTTTATCTTCTCATCCATGTTCTACAAATGTGTTGGGAAAGACGCTCCATGACTTCTGTGTCTTCTAGTGTTGGGAATTGGTTAAAATCTAATAATTGATGATTGGTTCATTACAACCGATCAATCATCGAAAAAATTGGTTAGCGTCATTAATGAAATTTGTTAATGCACATCAAAATAAGGAAAAGCCATGTAGTTCTTTTGGATTATTTTGGCAAAATTTCACATCTTTAAAGGATGACTAGTAATGTTAGGAACATAAATTTCTTGGAGTCTTAAGATAAATTCAATCATGACTTGAAACGAGCTTGTAGTGCTTATGACATGTAACAGACAAAACCAACAGTGTGAAAAATACTGTTAATGAAAACAAGTGTTCCAGAATTGTTTGTGTTCGATTATGAGGAAACATGATCGATTCCTTGGTCGTTTAGTCACTGGGACCAATTTTTGATCATTTCAATTAATCGGACCACCACTAGTGTCTTCAATTTGGGACGTTACAGACTGAATGGACGTTTGTTAGGATTGTGTGCCACTGTATCCATAACCCCATCTTGTCATTGTGACCATGAGGCAACAGTGATACGGCCAATACATTGATATGTTGACTAAATGTACGGCAGCTGAGTATATACAAAACATTCATAAAAAGGAATTGAACGCACAAGCGTATTTCATAAGAATATATAACGGACACATAACCAACTACAAAGATGTAGATGACCTTTATAAATGTGTTTGCCAGTGAATAACTACAGTTCACATCATGTCGCTTCATTTCACAACATTTCACAATATTTCACATCACAATTCATAATTTAAATACTTTAAGATTCACATCAGTGTTCTCCATTGTTGTGTAGCTGATGAGTCGAATACCAATGGCAACTTCCATGACATTTTGCAAACGGTTCTGTCTTTGATTACTGGAGACATTGGCTCTAATGTGTGAAAGTGGAGAAACTCCCTTTCCCCTGGTTTAATGCCAGGGCATTGACTCTTCATATTAGAAATGGTGCGTCTTGGTTATACATTTGATGTACATTTATCAACGAACGCAGCAGAGAATGGCATTAATATGGTCTCCAGACATCTGAACTTTGTTCGTGACAGTTGTGTACGACACCCTGACGGCAACACTGTCACGCAAACGGTGAGGAAGAAGAGCATCTCATGTGACATGCGCATGACTAAATGCGACAAAACCAATATCCAAACATTAGCTCTGCTAACATCAGTCTGAATGGATTGGATTGTACTGACTTAATCCAGAGCATGCGTTTATGAATCATTGTCGAATAGTGATGCCCCACTGGTCACCTGAATCTAAAAGTATAAAACAAACTACAACGTGATTGTAACATAAACGTGAACATGTCTTTCTGATGTGAAACTTCAAAGCTTTGAGAGTCTACTCATGATCCGTCCATGCAGGAACCAAATGTACTGTAAGTCCCCATGGTCCCTAGTATGGTGATCTACCTTCAGTTATTGGCAATCAATAGCCCGTTTTTATATTGTAATGTCATCTATAGTTGAACTGTTTTAGATTTAATTACTAGTTTTAAATTCGTCTCTGTGATAATCTAGTTATTTCACTGTCCTTCGTAGACAGCTTTTGATAATTTACTATTACTTACTATGTATACTAATTAATTGTTCTCGTCATGATATGGCTGTAATATTGCCGATGTGACGATAAATTTTAACTCACTCACTCACTAACCATGATCCAAATCTGTTCAGAAATAGTCGCATGAAACTGTTTGAAGTCTTCCAAGAAAGAACACCTTCGTGAGTTAATAAAATGCCTTAGCTGCTGTAATATTGCTCAACGTAAATGGAAGGTTGACTAATAGAAAACTGAAGCCAACTTGTCACACAGTCATGTGGAGATAGTGGCCTTTCATACATTGATCTGAATATGAAACAGATCAGGGGGTCTCGATGATCTACCTTATTCCTAGCAGGTAAATCAGCGGAAGTAATTAACTATTAGATAGCTATCAGGTCGCCTTCATAACTGAAGCATACATTGAAAATCTTGGACAAGTTACCCAGGGAGTTGGAGAATTTTGGAAACATTGTGGCAGTGAGGTGAATATTATCACATCTGTCTTTGTCTGCTATACTGACTGCTTTAGTATGATACTGCCTTTAGTGAGTGAGTTTGGTTTTACGCCGCTTTTAGCAATATTCCAGCAATATCACGGCGGGGGACACCAGAAATGGGCTTCACGCATTGTGCCAATGTTGGGAATCGAACCCGGGTCTTCGGCGTCACGAGAGAACGCTTTAACCACTAGGCTATCCCACCGCCCCGATACTGCCTTTAAATTTGTACTGCTACGTTATTTGATAATACTTTTTTTTTAAATTGTAAACTTAATTAATTTTAGAATACAAGTGTAAACTATTTTACAGTCGATTGAATTGGAACATACAATGTATTATGGTTATTTCACAACTATTTTGGAAACGTTCTATGTAATTGAAATATATATTTTGAACTATGATGAGTCGTTTTACCTTGTGATTTTGTTTACAATTATATGTATGTATCTGTGACTCCTCTCTAGGATATAGGACCCCTTTACAAGAGTTTGAAAGCGCTTTTGTCGTCCTGGTTGAAACATTATGTTGTAAAATAGAACAAGAGTGTCCAATCTAAAACTGCAAAACACACTGGGTTTATGCAAGACAAATCTTATGGATAACAACTTTTTAATTTATTTTTTCATTACGTTTCTGGGCTAGTTCTTGCCCCTTCGATAATGGTGGATTATTACTACATCAACTTCTAAATGCCTCTGAAGAATTTTACACAGGGCGTATCTCTCAAGTCTTTTCCATCACTGACGTTTGGGGATCACATGACAACCTTAGCTCCACAACGATCCGCCCGTTTACCACATCCCTCAGTGCGGTTTCTGGACTGGGATCCTGGAACAAGGTACTTACAATGACAGTTGTCTTATACAAGTCACTACAAATGGTCATGAAGACCCCCATCCAACAAAACAAACGAGTTTAGGTATTCGACCGTCGGAAAACATTTCAACTTCGACTTACTTACGTGTTACCACGGTGTAACGGTAGTTCGGATGACCCATTGAACCACATAACTGTCGTCCATGTATGGCTACCAATAAGATCTCTACCTGAAATAGGTCGTGTAACGTAAACAAGGACGTACTTTATACAAGTCATGTGATCTCGAAGTCTTCTTCAAAGTGTGGCAAGCCCTTTAAGCCAAATTGACAGTTACAACCGTTGCCCTTCAGACATAAATGTCGTCCCAGCATTGTGCAGCTGCATGACATATTTGATAACGATCACGTGAATTATTATTATTATTATTATTATTGGATATTTATATAGCGCACATATCCACGCACTAGTGCATGCTCAAGGCGCTGGTGTTATTTTCCCTCGATCATGGGGAGCATACAACTCTTGCTGCCACAAGGCGCACCGAGTTAGTGTGGCTTTCCCATCCTTACGAGGTACCCAATCACAGCTGGGTGGACTGGGACACATAGTCACAGTACTTTGTCCAAGTTTTCTACTGCACGTTGCTGTACCCGCAACTAGGTGTTTGCACGTATTCATGTGGCCACCATCTGGTCATATACCAACGGATTCGTGGGTTCTTTTAAGTGCACAGGGTTGTGTACTGTACACTATGGGTTGTGACAACACTGTCACAGGTGGGATCGACCCCGGCACCTCATGCCCGCTGGATCACTAGCCTGGCGCCTTAGCCAGCTCGCCCACCACGCCCCATTATTAAACAACATGTCATAATTTAAGTCAGCTGAATCACTCTAACTATACGCATCTTCCCGACAGTTACAGTTACCCATATGCCACATCTATATTTCAAGCATGAAGAGAACCTTTATTGCAATGCTTGTGCTGCAAATTTGTGATATATAGATAGGTAGATAGATAGATATATAGATAGTTTCAAGCAGTTTCTTGGATATGGAGATCAACTTATGAATTAGAAACTAGCGTTGTATGTACGCTATGTGACGTTTATCATTGCCATGTTTCTGTGTTCGGTGAAAAGTGACATTTTCACATATTTTGAAATGCTTGAATTTTCTTTTTACAGGTAGGATGTTCCAGAACCAAACTGTGGTTGTATCGTGGATGTTAATATCCAGACACACAGACCATTATCCTAAAAGAGCTTTATTTCTGTCGTCTCTGAACAAGGTCAAGGTGATTAGGTGATCAATAAATGAACATTAACAATAAACAAGAGTAATGGTGTAGCAGAGAGACGTTACTGTACTGCTTTTCGAAGCTGTCAAACGGAGAGTGTACATGACAACAAAATGATGTAATAGGGTAGACAACAATGACGTGCAATATCGGATTCTGTGGTTACCGGTTTGTGTAGGAACAGCGTGTTACCTCTCTTGGATGTTGACAGTTTGATCATTCGATAAGTTTCTTAATATGACATTTTTTCGTAGGCATTATAACAGTGATTCCTGGAAATACATCGCCTACTAAACCACATTCCTGTTTTCTTCCTACGCTACTTCACCTCACAACCTTTGTCTAGCTTTACAAACATCCTGTTCTCTGGTTGCTGAAGAATGGTAATAAATCAATTCTAAAGAAGGAAGGACTCGGTAACATGGGGGAGATTGTTTTTCAATGGGGAATCTTTGCACATTGTCATCCAATAAGCAGTTACATCAGTACGAGTAAGTACCAAACATAAAGAGAACCGATCGGTTGGGGTCTTCAACAATCGTACCTAGGTCGGGAAATCAGCAACTTGTGAATCGTCATCGGCATTATCGTTCTACTGAATTCTCCATAAAATATGATCGACGATAGTATGCGGGGAAGATGTTCGGCTGGAATTTTATCAAAAGAAAAACCTTGATTGAAAGCAAAGCTGTTTCAGAAAGAAATGCCTAAACATCTCTTGTTGCAAAATGGTTTTCGACTTATTATTAGCAAAAAATGTTTAGAAATAACTTTAATTACAAACACAACTTTCATGTAGCTGTAAAAATCCAAACAAAACCCCAGACAAGTACAGCCCTTCGAAGTTGGGGTCTTTCACGCACCATCCCGAATATGTAACTGTCAACTGCTGAGACCCGCTGAGAGTACCCTAATCCTGCGTAGTCCATAATAAGTATGTAAAAAGCTATACCAGCCATCTAGTTTCCTTGTCATGCGCATGTAGTTGGAAAAAGTTCTGGAGCTGATGATCAGCAAACATGTTCAATATATCACGTTGCACTAAGACACTGTTTGTTTTCTTGTCTTAAGAACGACAGTCGTCTTACATTCGACCAGCGCTGCTGTTGAGACAAAAAGAATCGATCAAGTTACATAGGAATTGAAGTATCTGCACTTTATTCTCCACTGTGGTGTTTTTATAGAGAAAGATAAAAATGTACAGGCAATCGTCTTTTGACATTACAGCTCAGAGTGAAGTTACATATAAATGTAACTGCGTTACTAGTTTGATATGACGGTACGTTGGCAATGAACAACAAAAAAGAATGGACATTATTTAGTAAAAACACATCAATTTTAACATCGGTCATGTCATCGAACAGGTGAATTAGCAGATTCTGTCGCTATTAAGTGATGTTACTGAGCATCAAGAACAGACTATTTCATACAGTGCGTTTGGGGGTTGGGAGAAAGCCGCTCGCGGTTTGAGAGAAAAACAGATACTTTTAAGAGCATTGTTGACTTTCTCCAGTTTAATGCATCTTGCAACAATATATTTGTCACACTATTTTGTCATTTCAAGAGTCCCATTTTATGGAAAATCCAAGCTCCGTTCCCCCACCTCCCTAGCACACACTTCTAAATAATCGGTCACCAAGACTGACATGTAATACAAGACAAATCTTATGGATAACAACTTCTTGATCTATTTTACACAACGTTTCTGGGCTAGCTCTTGCCCCTTCGTCAGGTGGATAACGATCATAGTGAACAATACAGTATATATATATTGATGTACAGGTAGTCAGATATGTGAGTGAGTATATACAAGCGTAAGGGGGGAAAGAGACATAAATAAGTATGTCCAAACAATGCAGTGAGATGATAGGGAAGAATACAATGATAGGGTATGTTTTTACAATAAGAACAAGAGTATGTTTACACAGCAGAGTGGTTTGAGAGTCTATGATTTCTTGGTGACTGACATGTTTCTGGTGGGAATGGTGTTTTCATATTTCTTCGTGAAACATAATAAATTTAGTTACAGGCAATTAACTTCCTCAGCCAACGTTGCATGTAAATGTCCTAAAAATGTTTTCTTTCGTGCAGGAACGTTGTTTTGACAAGGACTAATATATGATTGCTAACACTGAGGAAATGGATCATTGAAGTAATAGACTGGCACGGCGGAGGTCGGGTTAAGCTGAAAATAGATTGTGCCTAGATCGGCATTCCACCAGACTTATTCAATAAATGATCATTCCTGGATTACATAAGGTACTATGTCGTATATCTATGTCTGAAGCTGGACGGCTCGGAATCAGGTTATGAAGACGGGGGCAATCACGTCGAAGAACCACTTGATTAAACAGAACCTCACACTGTCAGCACGAAAGCGGCTATAGATTATTGTGAGAGCGATCTGAGTTACCCCTGTGTTGGAAGGTTGTTCAAACATACAGATAGCACAGCAATGCAACTGAACGAGAACGTTCTAGACGCTTATGATTACATAGACCCAATGAACACTGTTGTACTGTTGATAAACTGTCCATTGGTTGTTGTTTTCACAAATATGTTTTTCGCAAATTCTAATGACATGACACGTGGATCGTTGTTTCATAATTGTGCAGAATGTGACCACGGCTTTCAATATTTTTCAAGTTTCGACATTGCCATCAAAATCCTTTCTGTTAATGCATGTAGCTCTTATTTATGATAGGTGTTATCCGAATGTGGAAACTTAACAATAAAGTGTACGGGTTCATCGGAGCTGGAAATATTTTCAAATGCCGCAGACACGTAGGCGTCGGGGAACTATTATCTCAGATACTCTCTGTTGCCAATGGCTGTAAGGGTTGTTGGTTGGAACCTGTGACGGAGTTGCGTGGTTATAATCCACTGGTCTTGATGTGGGCGGCACTGCGGAACGACCCACAATTCGAATTGCGTTTGCTGAAAACGTCTCCATAACCTCCGAACGGTGTTTCTATGAACGTTGAATGGACGAGCAGCGCCATGCTGCAGACTGACACACCACAAGCCTTGTCATTTTCTCCGAGGCGTCACATGTCGAACTTCTTCCAGACAAAAAAGCGATGAACATTACTTGTTTAAAAAAAAATGAAAAATTGAGATGATCATGATGAGCTTGCTGGGAAAAATATTATATGCAGTGCTTCTTGATAACTAACCAGTTCAGACAAAACTGATTCTAATAGTCAATAATAAAAAAATAGAAGTACAAGTTGTACGAACTGAACACTGAGTGAAGAAATGACGATGGGATCAAAAGTATATACTAACTACATTATTCATGAACCCTTGATCTTTATCTTCGTTCTTTTGAATCATCTTCAACATAGCTGCGGTCTCAAGATCAGTCTGTGAAATATTGAAACTATTGATTCAGCTATCTACGGATGCCCATAGATCTTAGTCAGTGGAATGGAATTTCACCAAACCATCTGCCCTTACGACATACATTTCGATTTTATTATTCCGCACAATCCATTCCGTTCCAAACCATTGTCAAATTCTATGATGGCTTGCTCATTTAGATGTTGGCTACAAGTAGTGAGGGATGGTATATATTGTATAGATTCATTTTTATAGATTCAGTTAAACATGTCGACGGCAACCATCATAATAAGTTTCGATCTTTTTCCTTTGTGCTTCTTAAGTCACGCTGAAGTAACTGCAGAGTTTCGATCTGAAGTTACCCCGTGCATGCGACGATAAGGAGATTGTGCATGAAATAATTTGCAAAAAAAAATTGGAATTATAACTGGACCCAAGAAGTGACTGAAGATGCAGAAATGTTGCTGAATAGGTCGCGACAGTTAAGGTATGATGGAGCTAAATCTAAATACCATAACGGAAAGTCATTTACGTATCTGAAACAGAGCCGACCTTTTGCAAAGGTCTACATTGTTAGTTAACGGCCGTAAAGTGATGATTTGTTGCTCCAAATTGCTGACACTTATGAATTCAAGTATCAAAATAGAAAACAAAATACCACCATTACGTGGTTGGAGTCAACGGCATGGTCATATTGTCAGTTAATGGTTAATTTGACGCCTGTGGCATTACTCACTGATTTAATGGATGCTAATGTTGTCGAACATTGGTGTATTTGATTGAGGTGAGGTGAGGTGAAATTGGGTTTAACGTCGTGCTTGAGAATATTTCGCTCATATGACGACGTGCATGCGTGTGTATGTGTATGTGCGGCTGCTTGTACTAGCCCAGACTTAAGCTGGTTTTATAGTGCTAGCCCACTGAGATACCATGCCGCACTGAAGCATGAATACCCCACTCAGACACATTATACTGACTCCGAGCCGACCAGTCCTTGTTGTACACATTAATGCCGAGCGCCAGGCAGGAACCAACAAGTACCATATTTTAACGTCTTTTGGTATGACCCGGTCGGGGATCGAACCCGCGACCTTCCGCTCTCCGGGTGGACGCTCTAACCACTACACCACGGAGGCGGTCGTATTTGATAGAGACCTAATTAAGTCGATCACATGTTTTCTCTGTATTTCAGAATGTCTAATAGAATGTCACCTTAAATCAATAACATTGATTCTTCCACGGAAGAAAGCATACTGTTAAAAATTTAAAGTAGAAACTACACAGCGAGACCACAACTTGCACCACACTATCTAAGATTCTTACATCATAATAACGGTTGCAGTGATAAAATTTTGATTCTGATTTAATGTAAATCGCAAGTGCTTTTGCAGCAGCTTAGATACAACGCCTATGATAATAAAAACTGTTATTATGGAAAAATCGTTCTCAACTAATCATGAACAGTAGCATGTTCGAAAAGTGTCTTATGCATTGCCACATATACAAGAGAAAAACATTCACAAATGGGCATCAATTCGGTAATGTCAAGGAAGAACGTGTCTGATAGTCTGAAACAATCTATCTTAACGTAACAATCACCGAACTCACATGTAGCATATATATTTTTCACCCTCCGTCATTTCGTTTGAAACATCTAGAAACAAGAGTTTGATTGAATGTTTCCATAAGAAAGATACAGGCCTTGGTAATATTTTCATTTCTTTTGCAGCATTTCAGTTGCTGCTATGGATAATTCATGTCACCTCAAGTGAATACATCCATACCCATATCCAAAACTAGCAGCTGTAACGCACACTAAGCACGTCGACAGCACGGTTTTTAATAGGATGAAAGTATGTGTCATTGATTTCAAATTTAAATATGTTGGAGGATGTCGTGTGCATGTGTATGTTTAAACGAGATTTACATTCAGTTGACAAAGTAAGCATTCAATGGGATTGTGTTAGGTGTGTCTGTTTGTTGTTTGTATAGACGAGACAAATGATGTATATCATGGGCAGCGACCAAAACAGTCGAACTGCGATGACACCTACAACAACGACACAACCAAGTCACTGAACTAACCAAAGATCCACCATGAGGCTCTAGACCACATTATTTATGTATGCATGGGCGTTCAAAACAATTCCTTTATTGCAACTGTAGGTTGACACACAAAATCTGATTGTCGACAGAGTTTGATATCACGGAACGTTTCACAGCATAAAGAATTTAGCCTTCTTACGTGAATCGGAGCAAGTGGCACACTGTTGTCCTTCGTAGTTAGTTGATTAAAAGTTACTTACACCGCCCAGATTATATATTGTTATCTAATAGCACCCAATCCTGTTACCTTCCCATACCATCTCAAGGCCACATATGAATAAATAAACTTCATGTCCACTAAAGCCAGGGCTTTTGTTTGCATAATGATTATTATTTGACGGTATATAATTTTTAGTCTAAAGTCGTAACAGAAACGAAAGAAACGGAGCCCCGATATGTGTCACGTTACATGGTTTGCTCGTTCCTACAAGTAAACAGAATTAAAATACTCTCTTGTGTAACCTATTCTGGAGGCTTCTCAGATCGTTACTGAAATAGTCTCCAATTCGGAATGTAAGTTCGGATTCTAATGACATGGCATCCACCAAATTGGTTAAAGTCTGAGACATGCATCACAAGGACCTTCCCTTCAGCATCAAACATTAGAAAATCAGCGACGATACTTCCTGGTACAAGAACTAAATCATTTGGAGTGGGTTATTACCGAGCCATTGCCATTTCGACCTGTCAACCTATCGGGCACATCAGCGTTGTTTCAACGTTTGGAATAGGTTGGCCCTCAACGTAGAAATTAGGTTGAAAATAGGCTGTATATGAAAGTTTTTTAGACGTAGATATCCGACGTGGAATCAACGTTTGACATATTACTAACGTTGAAAATGGGTTGTGTATGGGAGGTTTTTTATATAAAAATCTAACGTAAACACGTGAAAATTCAACCAAGGTTACAATACGTGTATTCCGCATTCCTGTAAATAACCTCGCATTTCAACTTTAAACTGCACTAAGATAGCAGTAAACTTCGGCATCCAATTTAAAAAAAAAAAAAAACTACCTGCAACAAACAGTGAAACAGAAAATTACAGTAAAAATATTAACCTCATAAAATACTTGGTCAAAATTTCACATTCAAAATAGTGTTCATTTAAGTTTTATGTCAGTTGGATACAATTCCAGTAAGAAGGAAAGAGTATTCCAAATTAAGAAAAACTATTTACTGTTGTATTGTTACCCTTAAAAGGTGGACATTTCCCCGAGAAGACATTTTTTCTTAATTTCAGCCATTAGATAGACCCCTGAATAAACACTTTCACCATGAAAGGAATCCAAGATGACCATGAACTATACCTGAAGACAGAACATAAAACAAGTCACTTTTCATGAAATCTTCATACATGACATTCTGTAGTGATCTCTGTTGGTGATAATAACACAATATCTTCTGCATTTAGCATTAAACTGACATTCACGCCACCAATTTCAATGCCACAGTTCAGATCTTTAAACACAATTATAACTAAAAAAACCCACAATTATTAGCTCTTCTTCTTTCTGCCACTCCCACCCTGAGGTCAGGTGCATACTTCAGAAAGGTTCCTAACTCTTTCTTGAAATCTGCTTGGGTTGCATTCCCATCCTGAGATAGGACACACTCTGAAATATTTACATTTATATATATATAAATTTTATATGGAAGATATATTGTCTTAAATGATTCAAGTATTTGTTAAATGTGAACATACAGCATCCATACAATATATGAGGAAAAGTACTTTTATATATATTTCCAACTAAATGAATGGCAGTCTTCTTAAACATTTTCAAAGAAAATCCTCAATTGCAAACTGATTATTCAATTAGACTATGAATTAGAATGAATGAGACGATGTTTTACTGTCATATATTATTTGCTATGGTCATGATGAAAATGCTGACAAAGAGCATTAGGTAATTAACTTGCCAGAGATGACTGAATACAACCTTGTATTCTTAAAAGAAAACGTGCCGTTTCCCCCATCAACATTCATTCTTGACATCAAATTGTTTGGCATTGTCCTGCAAAACAATGGTAAGTTCGTTGTTATTCTGTCAGATTTAGTTTTCTTTAGAGATGCCCGGAGATGAGTATTTAAAATTAGATAGGTGTTGTACTGTTGTAGCAATTTTGCTAACAGAAGTCATAAATTGTAACAAAAGCCATTTATTACATTAAAGGATGAGAAAACAAAGTTGGTGGTAATAAAAGTGCATTATCATCTTTCTCTTAATCTTTGTGATGGAGATACTCGTTAACAAGTGAAATGTTAAAACCTTGTTACCTTAGCATTGCTCGAGATCCCAAAAATTGATGCCACCCAATCTTCGAATATGAGATTTCTGCAAATCCAATTATAGATAAATTATATTTTTCATAATTAAATGTCCTTTATAAATTTCTTCTTTTATATGTAACATTTTAACCATTAAGGATGTAAATCATTACATTCCTTCCAAATCAGTGTAAGAATTAAAGTCTATGGGTGCAGTTTTGTTAACTGTCCCATCAAAGAACCATTAGTGAAGTTACATATTTTGTAAATAAATAAAAGATTTAAAAATTATATACAATCTCACCCTTCACAAACACATGCACAAGACATTTCGTTGTGAATTTTCGTTGCATGATCTGAGAAAGATGTCCTTTCGCCATTCTCCATCCCCATCCCAAGCGCCCCCAAATCCATAATTAATATACATACGCTGACAGGGTTCAGAGAGTGCACTGCTCAAAGCACAATTTACTGCTAGATCTATTTAAACGAACAGATTTACATAACAATGTGATATAATATAAAATATTAATAGATTCTACTTGATTTGGTATAGCTTTATATAATACAATCTCAACGTTGTGTTGCCGCTGGGAAGTGTTGAGTTCCAATACGAAACAATATGTTAACCCAGTATTGTGTACCAATTTCACAAATCAATACATATTACCGCACTTGACAATACAAATTAGAGTGGAAGCCGAAAATTGAACGACAGCATATTTATAATTGTATAAAAGAAACGCATAAAAGTGATAAAATTAATAAATTGATTCGTAATATTGTTCACATTGGATCAACTCGTATAAAGATTTAATAAAATAACTCAGGGTGGATATCCAGGTTAAAACAATTATCCTCACCTGACGGCTTGTTTTGATGCAGTGTGACTTGTTAAAGAAGGAGTATTCCTCGTGTATACATGAAACAGATTCCAGAAACCACAGTATAATGCTGGATGGTGTATGCTGTTGTAACAACCAAATGTAACAACAAGCACACAAAGCACACAAATCTACCTTCAGTTGTTGGCGATCTATAGCCTATTTTTATATTCTGCTGTCCCCTATAGTTGAAATGTTTTAGATTTAATTACTAGTTTTAAATTCGAATCTGTGATAATCTAGTTATTTTACTGTCCTTCGTTGACAGGCTTTTACAGTTTACCATTACTTACTATATATACAATTAATTGTTCTCGTCTTAAATATTGCCGATGTGACGTTACCTTTTAACTCACTCACTCACTCTGGTAAATCTTAATATTGCATTATAATAATTTTTTCTTTGGTCTACCATATATGTTGATTTCTTTCTTAGTGCAATTATAAATCATTTATAGATATTGTGTGGTTATTTACTGTTTTACAACTTTGTTATTTCAAGTAGCACGCGTTGTGTAAAAAAAAAGAAAATGAAACAGCCAAAATCATCAACAATATTATCATGCTATAATTCAGAAGTACGAATCACTGGAAGGACATCACTATGGTCAAACTGTAAAATCATAGATTATTGTCTAAGTAAAGTTAGGTTAGTACGCACCCAGGTATTTACATTTATGAAACTGAGTATTTCACTCTGGATTAGGAGGTGTTTTTAGCAACATTCTGTTTCCCACTCGAAGAACACATTTGACCGATCATGGCGACAAAGGAAGGTAATGTGTGCATAAACTCGCCCACGTTTGATATCGAATAGTGTCATTTAATATAAAGAATACTCCCAAGACTGAGCATAATTGTTGACGTCACATAAGGTATTGTTGTCATGTTCGCGTGCTGCACAAGGAAGTGACTTCATTGATCAGACACTTTGTTTGCCTGAATACCACAGCTGCATCCGCTGTGTATGATATGCTGTGTATGATATTCGTTAAGGTAACCCGGACTTGTGACAAAGAGGTCCTAGTTTTCTACAGAATTTCTTTAGCTATAACCACATTATTGCAAACTGAATATAATGATAAAGTAACGGATATTCGACATTTTAATTCATTTTTGACAGTTGTAGGTCAATATGATCCTGCTCCACACAATGATCGTTACGCCATCTTTAAAATAGTGAGTGAGTGAGTTAAAATTTAAAGTCCCTTTGGTAATATTTCAGTCATATCGTGACTAAATCAAATTATTGATTAATAATGATTTAAGGTAAATTATAAAAAAAAACTGTCCACAAAGGACAGTAAAACAACTAGATTATCACTGACATAAATGTAAAACTAGTAATTAAACCTAAAACATTTTAACTATAAATGACAATACAATATAAAAACAGGCTATATATTGCCAACAACCGAAGGTAGATCACCATACTAGGGACAATGGGGACTTATATTACTTTTGCTTATATACATGGACCCTAGCTGGATTTACACCTTCCCTTCAGCTGTCAGCAATATTTGACAATCTAGCCATAACATTGAAATAACATATTGTTACGGTTAAATATTTGCCGTGACAAAAGGTTTAAGAATCCCCTTTGAACCAGCAAAATAAGACACAGACAAGTCTAAAATATTGAATAATATATTGAACAAACAATGAGCAAGCTACAATGAATACAGATTTCTAGCACAATGCAATTGAGTCACAAATCTAAAGTATTGGGTCACAAATATAAGATGTCAACTCACCAGAGTCCTGACATTTACAGTGTGAGCAGACATACTGAATGAAGGTAGTTTACAATGAGAGCAGTCAGGCATGCAGTGTCAGTCTTGAACGTAGGTCAGACGATGGCGATGACAGGCTGATGTACACAAATGAATGAAGTCCGTGTGTCACAATACAACAACTAGCCTTTATATAGTTCTTACACAGTGCTCGAGCATTCTAGTAAGGCTGCATCTTTATCCACTCAGAATGTTATCGAAATTCGTCAAATTCGACCAGGAGTCAAAACAAAATAAAGCCAAGGGAGGCAACTCTGGAACGCTATCAAAGGGCAAGCCGCTAAAATACTGTTGCCATTGAATTTACATGATGCGAAATGTAACCAACAACCCACACTCAAAACTTTAAACATTTCGACCCAATAATAACTATCACTTAAACAATAATTTTACAAATTACAAAAAAGACACTCTCGTAACAATATGTACTGCAGTTAAAAGCATTGTAAGTTTAAATTTACTAGAATTGTTTTAGGACTTGTGTATTCTTTTAAATAAAATATAATGTAGGTGGACGGGTTTATGGTCTTTAAAAATTATTTTCTAAAAGATTTATTATTAGTGAGTGAGCATGTTTAGTTTCACGCCGCTTTTAGCAATGTTCCAGCAATAACACGATGGGGAACACAAGAAATGGGCTTCACACTTTACACCCATGTGGGGAATTAAACCGTTTAACCCCTAGGCTACCCCACCGTCCCAGATGGATTAATATCGGTTGTAAAGTCTGAAGAGCTGCGAGAGACAAACTAGTGGTTAAGAGCATGAGCAACTTGCCATACCGTCAACCAAATGAGGAACCCATTTTGGAGGGTTTGACTATCTGTATAGGTCCCTAATGTAGTCACCTTTGATGTCCTTTAATTTGTATAGTGAAAACAGTATGCATGCATTTTACAGGACGGATATGTTACATTATTGCCCTAAAATGTAGTTTTATTTGAGCATTGGCAGGCCAAAGCTGTATACATCAGTATATTCATCAGAAAGGTGAAACAGGTGGCCAGACCCACAGGCCCCACTGATGCATGGCATCACATCCCAGTTGCACAGGTGATGTTCATGAATGTTAAAACTGTTAAGGATCTTTTTAATACTGTTCATCTTCATTTAATTCTTGCTTTTTAAAAAGAAATTGATTTAATTAATGAATTTTGATAAATATGTTCTGTAGATAGATGTGTTTTAATGATTGGTAGTTTTGATTAGTAACTTAGATTGTTAGTGGCTGTACCCTCAAGAGGGGTTGAAGTATCGTAAAATTATTGTCCCCCTGAGAGGGTACGTAAGTCCCAAAACTTTGAAAGTCAATTTAAACATACCAGGATTTTTAAACGTAGTATTCTTGTTATTTTAATTTAGCAAAGGTACTGTAAGTCCCCATGGTCCCTAGTATGGTGATCTACCTTCTGTTGTTGGCGATCTATAGCCTGTTTTTATATTGTATTGTCCAACTAGTACTATTAGTTTTAAACTTTCCACGCTAGTTTTAATTCTAATTGTGATATTCTTGTTGTTTTACTGTCCTTCGTCGACAGGTTTTTATATTATGCATATATTCCACTTCAAAATCAAATATGTTCTCGTCACGATATGGCTGCAATATTGTCGATGTGTAGTTAAATAATAACTCACTCACTGATGTTCGTGATGTCAATTCCCTGGTTATTTGGCCCCAAATGGCAAGCAGACAGCCATCATATAACTGCAATACTGCTGTACAAAAAATAGATTAACCTTCAACTAAACAGCCAAGGACATTGTTTTCATGAATAACTTGCCTTGCAAAACTATCATCTTTCGCTGATGAAGTTCTATATGTGCACGTCCCGTTTCGTCTGACATAATTCTTGACACAGGTACAGCTGGGAACCTGCTTGAATATGCTCATAACAGTTATGCATCCGAGGGTTTCTAGAAGATTGGATATAATTCATCATGGGTGGCTTGACGCCATTCCCTCTCTGACGCAGAAAAAAACGGTTCAGGCTGCGTCTTCAATTAATTGACATGCACAGTCCCCAGGAGGCCAATAATTGCTTTAGTATTATAGTATTGTTGATCTTCCTGTGACAGAGAATCGAACATAACGACCTTGGATTGTTTTTACTTTTCTAGGTAGTTCAGTTTCACGAGTGATAGTCACATCATCCGTTTTTGCCGGTTTTATTAACTAACGAGTGCATCTAATGTTTAGTCATTATGCTATTTTCTCCACCATTCTGCCTTTTGAGCGCATGGAAATCTGTTTCGGTCGGTAATGGGGATTCTTCTCTGTCACTAACGTTTTAATGGGTATTTTTTGTGTTTCATACTTTTCCATCTGAATTTGATAAAACATGTTACTGGACATGTGTAGTAAGAGGGGGTGCAATTGAAAATTAATATTGTTACATACATATTTATATGGAGTGAGTGAGTGAGTTAAGATTTTAAGTCACATCGGCAATATTTCAGCCATATCGTGACTAAAGCAAGTTATAAATATATCGACAATTTAAGTGAAATTATAAAATTCTGCCGACGAAGGACAGTAAAATAACTAGATTATCACAGATATAGATATAAAACTAGTAACAAAAATCTAAAACATTTGAACTATACAAGACGATACAATATAAAAACAGGCTATTGATCGCCAACAACTGAAGGTAGATCACCATACTAGGGACCATGGGGACTTACAGTACATTTGCTTCCTGCATGGACCCTAGCTGGATTTACATCATCCCTTCAGCCATTGGCGACAGAAGAGAAACCTAGCCATAAATTAAAAGTACACATATTCTACGATTAAAAAACCTGGTACACTTAAATTGACTAAATGTTTTGGGACTTACGTACCCTCTCAGGAGGACAATAATTTTACGCTACTTCAACCCCCTTTGAGGGTACAGCCACTAACAATCACAGTTACTAATTTAATTACCAATAATAAAATATATATATATTTACAAATCAGTTAGCAAGTCTAATTTTTTTAAAAAAGGCAATAATTAAATGAGAACTTATATGACTAAAAAGATCCTTCATAGTTTTTACTTTGAAATAGATATCCCTTGTGATGGAATATTCAACACAGTCAAGCAGGACATGCTTGACCGTGATTCTTTCATCACAAGGGATACAAAACGGAGGATCCTCACCTTTTAATAGGTACTCATGAGTATATCTAGTGTGGCCAATACGACATCGTCGTATGATGACCTCTTCAAATCTGGACTGACAACCCAAGTAGGTGTAACCGATAGTTGGTTTGATTTCATGTAATTTATTGATACCTACTTGGGCATCCCACTTCTTTTGCATCAGATAACGGATGTAAGCTCTAATGCTGGCTTTGTAATCAGAGTATGGGATCAGAAGTGGTGTCACAGATTTGTTGAGTGCTGCCTTGGCAGCAAGATCGGCCATGGTATTCCCAGAAATGCCAACGTGGCTGGGTAACCAACAGAGGACGATGTCGTATTGGCCAGTTGCAAGATCATTATATAATTCTATAATTTCTATTAAAAGTGGATGTTTACAAGAAATATTTTTAATCGCCTGAAGGCAAGAAAGAGAGTCAGAAAATATGATATATTGTTTATATTTTGGGTGTCTATTTATATATTTAAGAGCTGTTAGTATTGCGTTTGCTTCCGCTGTGAAAATTGAACTGTCATCCGGTAATCTGGAAGAGATTGTTTTGGACCCAATGACAGTGGCACAAGCCACCGCGCCACCATCCTTGGATCCATCTGTAAATAAGGATTTATATGTATTATATTTATTTCTTAATTGACTAAATTCTTGTTTATACTGTAAATCATTAGTTTCGGATTTTTTAAAAGTGGTTAATGTTAAGTCAACATCTGGCCTCACCAATTGCCAAGGAGGAGAAGAAAGCAAACGGAAAGGAGCTATATTTTCCAGCTCAATGCCGGCAGCAGCAATGAATGATTTAATTCTGAGCCCAAGAGGCGGAACAAGAGAAGACTTTTTGTTGTACAGATCCTCATAGAGAGGATGGAAGACACAGTTATATGCAGGGTTCGACTGATTAGAAGATAGTTTAGTAATATACTGCAAAGACAATTTGATACGGCGTTGGTTGAGAGAAGGCTCGTCAGCTTCAACATAAATACTATCAATAGGAGAAGTTCGGAAAGATCCAAGACAAAGTCCTAGACCTTGGTGATGGACAGAATCCAGTAGTTTCAAATTGCTTTTACAGGCTCCACCATATACAATGGAGCCATAATCAAGTTTTGACCGGATGAGTGATCTGTACAAATGAAGGAGAGTAGTTTGATCCCCTCCCCACTTTGAATTGGACACGACTTTTAATAGATCTAATGCCTTCAGGCATTTAGTCTTCAAAGACTTAATATGTGGTAAAAAAGGTCAAATGCTTGTCAAAAATCAGTCCCAAAAACTTGGCTTCCTTTACAACGTTAATTGGAGAGCCATCCAAGTACAGTTCGGGATCTTTATGAGGCTTATATTTCCGACAGAAATGTATACATTTGGTCTTTATCTGTGAAAATTTAAAGCCATTCTCAAGTGACCATTTATGAATTTTATTTAAACACATCTGTAATTGTCTCTCGATGGTATGCATATTTTTACCACGACATGAAACGTTAAAATCATCCACAAACAATGACCCATCTATTGAGTCATTTAATACTTTTGAGAGACTATTGATTTTATGCTAAACAAAGTAACGGACAAAATACTGCCTTGTGGAACCCCTGATCCTGATTATAATGGTCAGACAGGGTTGATCCAACACGCACTTGAAATTGCCTGTCAGCTAAAAACTGTGATATAAAAATGAGGCAAACGGCCTCTCAAACCAAAGTCATGTAAATCTCTTAAAATACCATGTTTCCATGTTGTATCATAAGCTTTCTCTAGGTCGAAAAAGATTGATACAGCATGCTGGTTATTTACAATGGAATTTTTAACAAATGATTCTAGTCGAACCAAATGGTCAATAGTGCTTCTATTTTTACGAAAACCACATTGAATGTTAGAAATTAGATTATTGGATTCTAGAAACCACACTAATCTATTATTGACCATGCGTTCCATGGTCTTGCAAACGCAGCTAGTTAATGAAATAGGTCTGTAGTTGGATGGATCTGTATGATCCCGGCCAGGCTTAGGTATTGGTACAACAATGGCATGACGCCACGAAGGAGGAAAATGCCCTGTCATCCAAATATTATCAAAAATGTTCAGAAGTGTTTCAAGACAAGCATTAGGTAAATGTTTCAGGAGCTGATAGTGGATATTATCAGCACCTGTTGCCGTATCATGAGCTTGCGTTAAGGCAGTATTCAGCTCATGTAGTGAAAATACTTCATTATAATCTTCACCATTATCAGAATGAAAGTTAATTTTGATTTTTTCTTGATGATCTTTATATTTCTGAAACTTTGGATTGTAGTTGGATGAAGAAGAATGTCTCGCTAAAGTTGCACCCAACTTGTTTGCAATGTCAATTTTATCAGTTAAAAGATCGTGGTCATCTTTGAGATGATGAACACTTGAATTTCTACCTTTGCCCTTGATTCTCTGTACCATGTTCCATACCTTCGTCATTGGTGTACGGGAATTGATCTTTACAAAGTTCTTCCATGACTGACGTTTACTTTGTTTAAATGTACGTCGAGCCTTGGCATTGTTTATTTTAAAATTATTTAAATTGTGAACTGTAGGGTGGCGGCGAAAGTATTTCTCTGCCTTTTTCCTACACTTTCTTGCTTGTTTACAATCGTCAGTAAACCATGGTTTTCGAATATGTGGTTTAGCAGAAGCCTTAGGAATAGTTTCATCGGCAATGTTTTTCAGTTTATCAGAGAACAACTGAATCGGATCTGTAACATTAACAAAAGGTCGGACTGTAATGTGTCAGCACACAGTGTCTGAAATAATGGCCAGTTGGCCTTATTAAAATTCCACCGTGTTGTTGGTGGATCATCGTTTGGGTTTATAGCAGAAAGGATTGTGGGGAAATGGTCACTTCCACACAGGTCATCGTGTACTGACCAGTCAAATTCATTATAAATATTTGGGTCCGTGAGGGACAGATCAAGTGCAGAATAAGTTCCAGAACCAGGGTGTAAATATGTGGCTGATCCATCATTGAAAAGACATAAATTATTATTAGACATGAAGTCTTCAAGGATTCTCCCTTTACTGTTAATATCGGCACTTCCCCACAATGGGTTATGGCCATTAAGATCACCCATTATGATACAGGGCTTGGGAAGCTGGTCGAATAGATTCTGAAGATCAGACTGCTGAAGAGCAGAAGAAGGAGAAATGTACAAAGAACAAAGAGTAAAGGTTACTTGTAAAGTTAGACGGACAGCAACAGCCTGAAGATTGCTTTTAAGAGGGACAGGGCTATGCATAACACCCTGCCTAACCAAAATAGAAGCGCCACCAGTGGCTCTATCACCTTGGGGTGAAAACGAATGATATGAATTGTACCGACGTAATTCAAATTTATCTGAACTTTTCAGATATGTCTCTTGTAGACTAAAACCCGAAGGTGTAAAATCGTGAGATAATAATTGCAGATCGTTAAAATTGTTCCTAAGGCCTCTGCAATTCCATTGTATTAAGGTCATTAAAATGTTTAGGGAGGTTTAACTGGAGATCGTGAGTGCGTGGAAGCGTCACTCCCACCCCTGTGCGTGAAGGAGTGATCTCCATGTCCAGTGGCTCAAATGGATTTTGAACCGTCACAGGCGTCAAACTAGTAGACTCTTCTGAGAGTTGAAGTGCTTTAGTCTTTTTCCTCAGTTTTTTCTTTTCTTTACTGGAAAGGTTGGCAACACTCTGTGTTGTCTGAGTTGTAAGTATATCTACTAGTTGTGTTTCCTCAGTCTGCGAGGCTGAAGAACGTTGGAAGTCTGGTGTTAAGGGATTACTGTCCTTCAAGTGGATTTGAGTTTCAGTGACCCAGGATAACACAGTTTGACAGGAAGTTGAAACTGATGTAGATTTCCTAACACATGATGGAGAAGAAGATGAAACTGTTTCAGAATAGGTCAGACCGGTAGAATGTTTTGACTGTGCATTAACTAGTTTTTTGGCCTAAAAGTATGAGATGTTATTAGTGCATTTGATTTTGAGAATGTTGGTTTCGCATTCAAACTTTGGACAGGATTTTGATGAAGCCAGATGCCCACCACTACAGTTTGCGCACTTGATGTCATTAGTGCAATCGGTACTCTCGTGAGCTCCACTGCAGCATGAACAAACGGATTTGCCGGTACAAGATCTTGCACCATGGCCAAACTTTTGGCATTTGTAACACCGGAGTGGATTTGGTACATATATCTCCATTCCGATATTACAATATCCAGCTTTAATAGACTTGGGAAGCACAGTCATACCAAATGTAAAAAGGTAAGTGTGTGTTTTTATTACGTTTGAATCCTGTTTCCTCGTAAAACGTTTAACAGAAGTCACGCCCTGGTCTCTCAATTCAGCAACAATCTCCTCTTCTGTCATGTCTCACAAACAACGGGACCTGTCTCTAATGATGCCTCTGCAAGTGTTCAATGTCTTATGCACTGACACAACAACCTGTTTATTCACAAACTGCTGTAATCCCAGCAGATTGACAGATTGCTGCCTCCGTACACATTCTACCAAAAGTGAACCGTTTCGGAGGCGGGTAACATTCTTCACCTCTCCGCAGACACCTTGGATGCCCTTGGAGACAGCAAAAGGATTAATATTTAATGGATTCCCATCATCAGATGCTATAACCAAAAACCTTGGCCAAGAATCATTCACGAAAGAAGATACCTCTTCATCAGACGAAGAAGAAAGATGTCTCCGCTTATGTCTCTTTGACGAACCAGATTGAGTGTTTGTAGCCATGGTAGAAGAATATAGTTCAGCATCCCTGCTCCCCACCCGTCATCGAGTGTCAACAAGGACGGTGCTGCCGTGGAAACCAGACTGCAACACCAGGGCTACAGGGATGTTATACTCCAGAAATAAGTACATAAATAGCTAAGAAATCTAAAAGATCAAATGTCAGGCTGGTTCGGCCCATGACATTAGTCTTAAGAAACTCAGAATTTAGAGGTCCATATCACCAGATTGGCCCATGAGCCACCGCCTTCTGGCATAGTACTCTAGGCAATACAATATCATGATTAACTGTAATTTCAAAAAGCCAAGACCAAATAATATATCAAATTTGTGCAATAACACTCACTATGCACAGTGCCTGGCATGACCAGCCGATTGGTAGAACCGGGCCCATTCTACCACCCGTCTAGGTGAAGTAAAGGGCAAAGTGGTGTGTTGGACAACAGGAACACCTGGTCCTGGTTCCTATGCCCTCAACCACCAGCCTCCCGTCCTCCACCAACACAGGGGCGCAACCCACGGCAAACGGGTTGGTGGACCATATATCCCCCCGGGTCCACAACGGGGGTTGAAGGGCGCTTAGCGTGACCCAGCACCCACCACGAGGAGGTGGCCCTTCATGGGTGCCCATATTTATATGGAAGTGAAGTGTACGTTTCCCACATTAATGACAGAATAACGGGTGCTGACAAATCTTATATCTCCATTTCGACAAGCTTGGACTTTCAGCGGAACCTTTTGTGAGGGGACGCCATTCAGTATTGAGAAAAACTGACACTTTTCAGGATACCAAGATCTCAGTTTTCATAAGTCATGGGGACTTCTCTTCACATGATAACAGATGTAAAGAGATAACGACTTTCATCTAGAATCACAGGCGGCTGATGGAAATCTCCATGACGTCTTCACACACTGGCAAGTGACGTCCATCACGATCCGGGATGACAGAATATTGTCTACTTGTGACCACAGAATATAGGTCTTTCGTCCAGATGGGACTTCCAATATTTGGTCGGCATGGGAAGCAACCTATGACCGCTGTGATCTGATTATGGACGTAAGTTGTGCTTGCCATGAAGTGTAACGTACGGATAAAGCACTAGAATCTATAAGAAAACAATGTGTACCTGTCAGTTTGCAAAGTATTTGTCCAAATCGATAAGAACTTGCGCGCACAAGTGAAGTCTTGTGATGTGTCTAAGAGACGTAGGTGGCCAATAGGTGCAATATTATATTGGCCATAGACCCTCAAGCAATATTTACTCACTCCGAATGTACATGGGTCGTTTTTTTAAAGTGCACACGGTTTCCAGGTAGCTTTTGAAAAACTCATCGTCGATAAAGTCTTTCATGCAAAACATAGATCTGTGATACCCTTTTCGAGTTGAAAGTCTGTAGTTCAGTCATCGCATTGTCTGTCGTAGACTCGATTTTTTATATGCCTTGATCTTTTACCTGACCTGGTATAAAAACGTCAGCCGATAGACCCTTAGCTTTAAACACACTTTCATGTACCACTATGGTGAGACCAACCAGCAAGAATATGGTCTTGGCAAATCTAGAAACATTATCGGACCGAGCTGGGACCAACCATCATAGGTTTCTGGCGTGCCCAAGGGAGGCAACTCCACACAGCGTATTAAGCGGCTTGGTCACTCTTAAAATCAATTCGTGTCAAAGTTGAGTCTGCACTAAAGCACATTTTATATTTGTTTTTGCACTCATTCAAAGTTTCGACGATAGTCTTTAAATATCTTACGTCAGCCTATAGACTCCCTTGGCTAAGATCACACTTTCCTTTACCGCTACGATTAAACCATCGATCAAGAGTATGGTGTTGTTTATAATATATAACAGTTTGCTTAAAATATAGGGTTTACGATGAAATAGACAACTATATGTATACCTCTCATTTATCCATCTTCCCCATCACCTCAACTTCAAGTAACGTCGCGCTAGACACCAGGCAGCAGTGCTGTTCTAGAATCCAATACTGTCACATAGACAGTGAGTGAGTAACGAGTGCTCAGTCTCTGGTCCATTCCCATAATTTGCTCTGCGTGTTTGCCTCTTACGTACAATGGAATCGTTTTTGTCAGATAATTAAGACTGTGTTTTTCTACTGTATATTCATTTGACTTTTGAATATGTGTCATGCACTTCCATACACTATGAGGGGATATCTGCCATATCATGTTTATTGACCTTAACAACTGAACCGTAACACCTTATGTTAAGAAGTTGATGTAGCAAGGAAAATCATCGTCGATGCTTCACAGGTTTGTATAAACCACGTTTATTCAACGTTTATTATTGACAACGATTTTGCACTGCAGTCGCCCGTTCGATCCAATGATTGAAGCCAGTGGAATCTAGCGAACGCTCAGACCAAGGAGTACTGATATTTCCACCAAGCTTCTCATTTACAGTTCCGCCGAATCAGATAGAGATAGTATCCTTCCAACAACGTGCAATTCACGAACCAAAACCTAAGGGTTTCGGTTTACTGTAGAGGAGTACAATAGGAACAATTTTATATCTAATCAATCCTTCCAGTTCATTTCGGAAAACACACTTCATATCTGAAACGAACCTCCAACTAAACCGAAGACATAAGAGCCATTGGCGGGTTACATGCCTTGATGATTGTCTTAACGCTTAAGGCTTAACGTAATCTGGTGACTACCACATTTTTCTATTATTCTCAGATATTAAGACAACTACCAAAGCTGACTTACGGCGCCGTCTAAACCATTAAAGAAGGCTTAGATGGATACGGTCAGGGAGACTTTTTCCCAAGGCTGCATGCGCTAATCGAGAAGTTCAGTTAATCAATAGACCGCGAATGATACCTTGATCTCATTTCACACGAAGTCTATAATATACATATCTTCCATTTCAATGTCACATATGTTCTCGTCACGATATGGCTGAAATATTGCCGATGTGACGTTAAATAATAACTCACTCACTCACTCACTCACACGAAGTCCTCAAATTAGACGTAATCTCCGAAAAAAAGAAGAAATGGACATCGACATTCAGATATTGTTCACACAAGCCAGATATAGTTCCTTTAAAGTAGCAATGTTTTGTCATGTGTAGTTGTGTCAAGGTTCACAGTTTGACCGGTTGTCCAATGTCTTAAGGAGACCCAGTACCTTCATCCTTTATTGGAGTCCCTGGTGATCTACCTTTAGTTGCTGGTGACCTCCAGCCCATTTTTATATTGTATTGTCTGTACTATTTGTCTAATTCTAAAAGTTACACGCTAGTTTAAATTCTCTAACTGTGATAATATTTATTTGTTGTCCTTTGTTGACAGTCGGGTTTTTTTTATAATTTAATTGCGTGTATGTTTAATTTATAACATACAATATACTTATAAGTTACAATATGGCTGATATATTATCGATGTGACTATAAATCTTAACTCACTCACTCACTCCTTTATTGGAATAACATGTAATCATATTTCTGAAATATTTCCAGTACAGCAATTTTTATCACACCCAAATTATTGTTCGAGATACTATAATAAGGAAATAACAACTAATACATAAACGAATTTCAAAATTGAGTGAGTGAGTGAGTATGGGTTTACGCCGCTTTTAGCAATATTCCAGCAATATCACGGCGGAGACACCAGAAATGGGCTTCACATATTGTACCCATTTGGGGAATCGAACCCGAATCCTCAGCTTGACGAGCGAACGCTTTAACCACTAGGCTACCCCACCGCCCGGAGTAAACAAGAAAGCGTTCCTGCTAACATATACACATCCTGTTGTTGTGTTATATGATTTAAGGGCTAGTTTTGCTGGTATTGCTGTCAACATTTCACAACATCGCTATTAAGAACACTCTGGTTATGTAATTAGGAATTACAAATTTTAAAAAGTCTGTAATTGATGACGTATGTTCGTATTTGATGTGTAAATGTAAAGAAAACTCACTAGCAGGAAAATATATATATGATGTTATTTAGTGTTAGGATAAACAATGTAACTGATATTTTATACTTGAGTCTTTTTAACGATCCATGCATACAGACGCCTGAAGACGTACATTAATCGAGATAATTAATTAATATAATTCATATTAACACACCTGTGAATTTGAAACCATCGGGTGTTTGGGCACTAAGATGTCGATGGCTGTATATGGGACTGTTACGCATTATTTATAGTTATCAGTTGCCCTCTATATATTTAGGTTAACCCGATAGGGATGGCATTTATACCATTAATTGGACAGTCAATGACAAGGCAATTTACAATCTGATGAATTTCATTTCATAATCTTCATTTAACATTTACATTTTGATGTAAAACCCCATAGTGACGGTTTCGGGAGGGATGACTGTTCCTGAGCAACAAACAACGACAATTCTGTTTCACCTTTCGACTTCATTCGCGAAAAGGGCTCTTCGGGATGTCTCTCCTTCTCAAACAGTGCACATAAACTTGGGTCAGTGGTCTTTTAGAGAGCTTTCATTTGAAAGGCTCAGGCCGTTTCAATTGCATATGCCACTTCGCTTGGAAGACATTTGTTTTCTTCACTGTCCAGCAGTACAGAAACATCAACATAGTCTACAGTGACATTGCCATGGTGTTATCCTTGCAACGTTGACAAAACAAAGTGGAATGACTTCTTCTCATCACGAGCTTTCACACGGTCATCGGTCAAACACAAAATGCAATAGTGCTCATAAAAATCTATGTTACTTAAATCATTCCATCAAATAATCTTGTACATAAACGACAGAGGAAGAAACGAGTGTGGGGCGATCAATCGTCTGACATGATTGTTCGTGTAAAATATCCTGAATTATTTTTCTTGTCCATTCACCAACAACACGACGAAAACAGGTAGAGAGTAAGTATTATGACTTTATTGCGAGCGTTCAGCTCTGAACTCTTATTCTACGTTTTATTCTGCCCGAGGTTTGTTGGTTGAATGCCTGTCTGGAGTTTGTCTCAAACCTGGTCAATTGCATCTCCCTTAGGTAGAGTGACTTATGCTTCCACCTCTACATGGATAAATGGCACGTGAAGAATGTCGCGCCCCAGTGTGCATGCAACTGCCACTGGAAAAGAACTCGACAAGGAAAGCATTTTTCAAAGTTTTCAAGGTCATCAGTGAAGAGATTTGTCACACATTGGAGCTTAGTGAGGTATTGATGTCGATGAAGATGATGGAAATGTATGCATTTAGTATCAGTATTTCAGTTAGAAGAGCACTTCCATTAGTTTTTAGACCGCCTCCGTGGTGTAGTGGTTAGAGCGTCCGCCCGGAGAGCGGAAAGTCGCGGGTTCGATCCCCGACCGCGTCATACCAAAAGACGTTAAAATATGGTACTTGTTGGTCCCTGCCTGGCGCTCGGCATTAATGGGTACAGCAAGAACTGGTCGGCTCGGAGTCAGTATAATGTGTCTGAGTGGGGTATTCATGCTTCACTGCGGCATGGTATCTCAGTGGGCTAGCACTATAAAACCAGCTTCAGTCTGGGCTAGTATAAGCAGCCGCACATACACATACACACGCATGCACGTCGTCATATTAGTGAAATATTCTCAAGCACGACGTTTAACCCAATTTCACCTCACCTCACTCACCTCCATTAGTTTTGTGGCAATTTCAGAAACGGACATGGCGGTGGGTAAACAAGACCCTTAAACCTTATCCAACGGAATCTATTGGGACAAATTGATCGAGTTGTGATAGAGTTTG
Source organism: Haliotis rubra (assembly GCF_003918875.1). Lineage (NCBI taxonomy): Eukaryota > Metazoa > Mollusca > Gastropoda > Lepetellida > Haliotidae > Haliotis > Haliotis rubra. The sequence continues at coordinate 1,250,483 of NW_025766148.1, read as the reverse complement.
TTAAAGGAGGGTTACCTGAAGGTGAAGTTGCCTGTTGGACATATTATCTCTTGATTTATCATTGGCCCATTAGCCTGGCTCCTACACACCATAAAATATACATAAACGTGCCAGTGAATGATTGGAGTTATACGTCGCGGAACACGACACTAATGGGATTCTGATATTGCCCATTGAGGGAAATCAGATCACTCTGGTTTACCAAGTAGCTAACAGGCAAGTAGTTTCATTAAACTCTCCCTTAAAACAGCGTCTGAGGTAAGCTACAATATCCACTACCGCAGTGACTTGTGCTATTAGGTTTCTGTGTTTTCCTTAGGCGAACAATTCACTCGTGTTTGTGGCGGGAACAGGATATTCTCAACACAAATCTGATATCATTGAATATAACTACTTGACAGTGATTAAAAACAGCATGACCATGATATGATTGAAGTTGTGCAATGGAATATTGTATTGGAAGTTAGATATTTATCTGTTTTCCCTTTTATGATAAAAAGGTGCATGTGCCTTAACGATAATTCATTCGTTCGTATGATTATGTTAATGATAAGCACGATTACGTCTTTGTAATGTTTATCTTCATTGTGACCGCCTCCGTGGTGTAGTGGTTAGAGCGTCCGCCCGGAGAGCGGAAGGTCGCAGGTTCGATCCCCGACCGCGTCATACCAAAAGACGTTAAAATATGGTACCTGTTGGTCCCTGCCTGGCGCTCGGCATTAATGGGTACAACAAGGACTGGTCGGCTCGGAGTCAGTATATTGTGTCTGAGTGGGGTATTCATGCTTCACTGCAGCATGGTATCTCAGTGGGTTAGCACTATAAAACTAGCTTCAGTCTGGGCTAGTACAAGCAGCCGCACATACACATACACACGCATGCACGTCGTCATATTAGCGAAATATTCTCAAGCACGACGTTCAACCCAATTTCACCTCACCTCGCCTTAACTTCATTGTACGATATGTCAATGCCTCCCGCAGTCGAATTACTAAATCTTGGTTTTTGCTGAACAAGATTATACAGTAGCATTGAACAGTGTAGATTAAATATTAGGGGTCATTATGTCTTCCAAATAAAACTGTTGTTTAGTGTCAGTGTCAAATTAAGCTTGACACTATCAGAAGAAAATGACTTTTTCCGATATTTGGATCATAAAGTGTCTGACCACAATTCAATCTTGAAGTTTTCGAGTGGGAGGATGTCTCTTTCTTCCGATTATCTTATGCTAACCCAGAAGGAATTCAACTATATCAATTTGCTTCATAAACAAGGCGAGTGTTGTTCAGATACTGTGTTTGAAGAAGGTCGTGGATTTTTAAAACATTGACGTAAGTAACATATATATATTTGTAGATAATTCTAGCTGTTTTTAATGCCACAAAAAGCAATATTCCAGCTATTGAATTGGGGTCTATAAATAATCGAGTCAATACAGTGACAGGCATCATGCAAATATATCTACGCAGTTGCATCAACGCAGATGCAACTGCAATTGCATCAACCAAGTCAAGGAGCGGATCTTGCAATCGATTATCCCTTGCCGTCACATATTGATCTCTAGATGAAATAAGAAGTTAGCGTAGAACTATATTTAGATAAAATGTTCATAAAAAGATCAGAGTGATTTTACGATGCCGTCAAGAACAACCTGCTCTTTCGTAATTTGTTGAACGTCGGCGTCAAGATCACCGTTGTTGAGAACCTTTAATAAGAACAGTTGTTAATTGAAAATGTAAAACTCTTGACAGGGTTTGATATTAGTTAAAAATTTGTTTTAATGAAGAAAGTTGAGTCATGTATGTTTTTTATTTAAGCTTCCCATTTAAGTTGTTGGGTCAGGCTCTTACTATTATAAGACAGTGTATCTATGGCTTTTGCTAACAGAAATAGGAGTAAAAGAAACGGAATAGACGTAGAATAACTTCAGTGGACTATTAAGCTGCACCTTCAGGGACTTCTCGCATTTCTTTGTCCTCTCAAATTCTGAAACTTCTAATTTTGAAATGTATTAGATTGAATAAATATTTATTTTCTTTGCACTGACAGTGTAGTCATGATACAATTAATTCGACCATAATAATACCAAAAGTCTTCCTTAATTAGTCGTTACCAAATTAGATCCGTATGTTTTCCTTAACTCTTATACCGAATGCTACCCATGAATGTGCTTCCCGAACGTACTGGAACTTAAAAATCTCAAAGGTATTACGTTCCAAGGGCAAGTCAATCAGGAACCACAAAGCAATATCTCATGGTTTATGAAGGTGGTTGGTAAATGAGTTGGTTCATTTTAGAAACCACATTTTATATCTGAAAAGAAGCTCCAAATAACCTGATGACATAGGGGCTATTGGCGGATTACACGCCGTGAGGTCTGATTGAATTTTTCGTGTTAGTCATCTTAATCATAGCATGGTGGCAGCAAAATGTCACCCTGGCACCGAGGCTGATTTGGAAATGTAATCTGGGAACAACCACAATGTTCCTATATTCTCAGATGTTAGGACAACTACCAAAGCTGTCTTACGGCGCCGTTTAAACAATTAAAGATGTCATAATGATGGAACCTGTGTTTTCTGTCATCAATTCCGCCTGCATAGAGCTTCAAACACATCTAAGACCTCAGCGGAAAGAAAATGTAAGGTCAGGAATACTTTTTCCCAAGGCTACATGCGATGAACGAGAAGTTCAGTAATTCAATCGACCGACCGTCCATCGCTAATGATACGTCCATCACACTTCACACGATGTCTTTAGATTAGAATTAATCTCTTGTGAAAAGGCATGTTTGGATCGACATTCATATGTCATTCCCCTGAAGTAAAACTGAGTCAGTTGTTGTGTCAAGGGTCATGGTTACAAGGGTTGTCCAGTATCTATTCCACTCCAAATCCTTTTTACCTTCCAGCGATGTAGCCAACAGGTATTATTAGGATCAGGGCCCACTCTTGTCATGGATACACTTATTCATCGTGACCTTACGGGGGAATCGTTGACAGATAATGAACATACTTGACACTGCTGATACAAATTTCCTTGGGCTTAAAACTCAAAATAACAATGAGAAGTAGAGCATGGAATTCCTAAACACCTTGGATGACACCTGTTGTTTATGCGATTCTGTGTATTTTGTTCGGTTTTTTTAGATACTGCATTCCTAGTCTGTTATTATGAATGAATTATTTTGTGGGGGATAGAGAGATGGATGGATGGTTAGGATGTTTAGTGTCAAACCCCAAACAATTACTTCCATCCAACACATATAACTACAATGTTTAAAGTATAGCCATTTTTCTTCTAGATACTATGATAAAAATACCAAACTTGCTATTTGTGGAGGGGTCAAGTGAGTGAATGAGTTCAAAGTGGTATGAGTGTTGTGGTATGATGAGGAGAAAATATGATTAAAAGCCAAAGTTTGTGACTATTGATACATATGACAACAATGGTAAGAACAATCTAGCGGTGTTACCGGCAATGACAAACATTTGCGTTTATTTACGTTTATTCAAGAGTAAACATAATCACAAGCCGAAACCACGATGTCCTTCAGTGTTAGGATCGATAACGTAACTGACAGTTCTAAGCTTATACGTGCGTCTTGGTTACCTCTTATAGCTATAAACGTGCTTTGTGAAGACGTATATTAATCCTGAAAAGCCTACATTTAACGGCACAATATTTGAGGAATGTCATGTCAAGTCTGCACTTTAGGTCATTCTTACCTTCCAGCGATGAATAGGAATCCTGACCCAGTCTTGTCGTGGATATACTTATTCATCATGATCTTAAAGACTAAACGTCAACGCCAGAGTATGAAATTCTAGAAATTCCAATGATGCAGATTCCAGTGGGTATAAAACACAAAGAGCGGTATGTGTAATCACATATAGATGAATATGTTACATTTGACCACTCTCTAAATGTGTATTCGTAGCTTTCGGCCGTGGGTGTCGTGCCAATTTACTCTCATCAGAGGGATACACAAAGTACGTGATCTGAACTGGGATTGTCCGACTTACATTTTAGTGGAAGGCGCGATGTCTCAGTTGGTTAAATGGCTAATTTTGTGTGCTGGCGATTAGTTGTTTGACTCTGACAATGTGGGTTCGAATCGAAACAAAAGTACTAGAATATGTAATTTAGTGAGAATGTGTAACCCCAAATATAGTGCATGTTGCATTCGTGGCATGTTACCCAAAATTGTGTTTTTCTTCTTTTCCTCACGAGTCTTGACGTGCATCACAACTGATTATTTGGACAAATAAGTATGTACAAAACTGCACCTAAGAATTGAGTCAAGAAGTGCCTTCCTACAATTGTCGTCGATAGATATAAGCGATAGAGGAAGGGGTGAGGGTGGTGGGAGCTTTTGCCTGACATGACTGCCTGTGTAAAATATCGTTAGAAAAACAGATATAGTGTACAGTATTTATGGTTTTCACTTTAGCGCCAGCGTTCATTTCTGATCTTATGATTGTTCATGTAATCTTTATTACCATTTCCTGAACGTTTGTATCCATACTTTATATGGACATAATGGCGTTGGTCTCAGACCTGCATCCCTGGTACTGAACTTCCACAACATGGTCAATTACTCCTCCCTCAGGTGAATGGATGTATGTTCCCAGCTGTACATTGCTAAGTTTCAAACCACGAATGCTGCATTTATCGCGCCCCGAAGTGCTATAGTTATTGGAAAAGGGCTCGACAAGGAGATTTCTTTACAGTGTTGACTTTCCCTTGGCAATACTTCAAGGGCGTCGTGAAGAGTCTTTTCACACGTTGTCGTAAATAAAGTCTTGATGTCGTTGTAAACCCTGAATGTAATGGAAATGTATAAATGTAATGAAGATTTCAGTTATATGAACGCTTCCATTAGTATGTAGCAATTTTAGAGCCTCTCCTCTAACTCGATGGTGGGTAAACAAGACCCTTATTTCTCGTGATATCCAAATGAATCTATCATGACAATTGCCTCGCTGTGCGATAGAATGTGTTATCTGCTGAAGGATCTTGTCAAGGAGGGTCACATGGAGTGGAAGTTGCTCGTTGTTCATGTTTTCATTGACCAATCTACCATTGGCCTATTAGCCTGGCGCTACAGATAATAACATGTACATAAATGGGTGAGTGAATAATAGGAGTTCTACGTCGCGGAAGACGCCACTAATTGGGTTATACTATAACGCCAATGAGGGAAATCAGATCGATCTGGTTTTCCACGTCAACTTTCAGTACCTCAGTAAAGCTTTCACGAAGTGATTTCATGTCCACTTTTGCCGCTTTTAGCACCACAAATTACGTCCCATTCATTTACCTTTTTTACCATTGTCATTATGTTCCCCTGTCTTCCACTGATGCACAATTGGCATGAATGTGTTTCTGACAGGTGCCATGAGTGAAGTAGGATATTCTCACCATTTTGCGAAAACATGAAATTATAACTATTTGATTGGGATTCATAAATAGAATGCTTATGACAGGGTTCGAGGGAGTGTGAGTTATTGAGTTAAGATCTTAAGCTGATGGGATTCGAATCGTACAATGGATAATTGTGTTGGCAGTGATTTCTCTTTTGTCGCGTTTAACATAAGACTTGTGTATGTCAGTGAAAGTGTTTGGCTAACGCAGCTTTTCACAATATTCCAGCAGTAACACGACAGGGGGGCACCAGAAAAGGGCTTCACACATTGTACCTTGTGTATGCACAAAAACAATAATTCATTCACAATTCGTCAAATACTGTCCGTGTTCAAACAATAATGTTGATGGTAATCGTGCTTACGTCCTTGTTGGGGAGGGGGGGGGGGGGTTAAGCCTAATGGTTAGAGCGTTCGCTCGTCACGCCGAAAACCCTGGTTCGATTCCCTACATGCTTCACATTCTTCCAATGATCATCCTAGAGTGGACAACAGAAAAGTGCTTCACACATTGTAACTTGTGTATGTACGTAAACAATAATTCATCCACTATTCGTCAAATACTGTCAATGTTCAAATGATAATGACGATGACCATCAACCTTATTTCTACCCACATTGCACTAGATGTCATATTGATTATATCTTCGAAGTCAACAGTATGTAACTTTATTGCGAGTCAAACTGATTTTAAGTGGCAATGTCAAACTTAGCTTGACACTATCAGTAGAAAATGTCCTGTGTTAAATGATGTTTCCGATATTTTGACCATCAAGAGCCTGACCTAAATTGAATATTGACATCTACGAGTGGGAGACTGTCGCTTCCTGCGAGGGTCTTCTGTTACCCCAGACGGAATTCACATATTTCGAGCATCGTTTAAATTATGATCTGGGCATGTTTGATTGAGGTCGCGTATTGATTCCACTATTACGCAACTGCACCTGTGAAGATCTGGGTTAGAATTGGTCTTCAACCCATGCTTTTAGTAAGGGGCGACTAACTGGATCGGTGCGTCAGACTCGTTGACTTGGTTGACACATGCCATCGGTTCCCAGTTGCGCAGATCGATGCCCATGCTGTTGATCAATGGATTGTTTGATCCTGACTCGATTATTTTCAGACCGCCGCCATATAGCTGGGATATTGCTGAGGGCGGCGTAAAACTAAAGTCACTCACTCACTCACCCACTCGCTTACGCAACTGATATTTGTAGATTAATCTGTTTGCTTGAATGCCAACGACAAGCATCGGTTATTAAAGACCAGTTTTAACCCGGATCCCCACAGGCACAAACTGTACCAGTGACTGATCATCAAGTTATGCTTGCCTGTTGCCAAATCTGTAAATAATCGAATGTAGACAAACACAACGGCCGGTGATAATATGAAGATTTCCCTATTCTGCACTGCATGTCCTTCATCGCTTAGCTTATAACCATGATAATTATTACTGGTTACACATAATGACCTAAAGTTTGCATAGGCTAGATAATGACGGCGATACAAACCTTGAAACAGCACAGCAACTAAATTAGCACATGACACATTTCAGAATGTCTGCTTTTTCTAGATTGCAATCTCACACGAGGTGGTCGCATTGTTACCATAACTTAACTGTACCAGTAGGAGATCATGCAGTCATGTCTGCCCGTTGTTTAACAATATTTATCAATATTCACTTATTCAACACTCAGCCTTTAAATAACCGAATCTTGGCTAACCTAAACAGTGGGTGAAATAATATAATTTTATATATACTCATGCCAATAATGGTTGTCACCCCCTTCAATTTTTTTAATTGGTGTGGGGTGTGAGGTGGGTTTTGGGGTTGGGGTGGGAAGGGGGGTGACAACCATTATTGGCATGAGTATATTTCCCTACTCTGCAGTGAATGTCTTTCATCCACTCCCTTTAACTTAGGTCATCATATGAGCGAAATATTCTCAAGCACGACGTTAAACCCAATTTCACCTCACCTCACCCGTAACTTATGACCATGATAATCTTACTGGTTTTCCACAAAGGCCTAAAGTTTGCATAGACTATAGCTAGCTAATGACGTGGGTAAAACCTCAAAGTTCATCGAGTAAATTGGCATGTGAGATATTCTGCTTGATATAGACTGCAGTTTTACACTAGGTACTCACGTTATTAACATCTTGTACACGTGTAGCCAATAGAAATATGTTCCATAGGGTAAGTAAAATAAACACCTGTGGATGTTTTCACAATCTGACATGTCTTTTGGCTCATGGTGATTATCCCAACCTTGTAAGATTTTGTTGGTACCATGTGTGTTTTAATGACCCAGTGAGTTTTTTAACAAACAGGCTATTTTTCTGTGACGGTTTTAATACATGCATCTGTCTGTGCAGATATTTTGTACGACAATTTGTTACATGATCACCGTTTTCCTGTTATTTTCGTGAATAATCAAACAAATATCGATTAGATCTATTCTCAAAGAAACAAGATCAATAACCAATCCAAACTTTCTCTAACAAAATTAGCACATTCCTTCACACTGGTGTGTCAACATCTCAAAATAGACACGCAATAATACAGCCTAACGTCCCACAGGATACGAGATCTCGGAGGCATATGAGGAGGAAGTGAAAAAGCTATTGACAAACTACAATTGGACTTGTCCAGGCGTTAAATAAGTCCTTATGGTTAGAGACATCAGGGGTTCATAGTGACAGCGCTTTTGTGTCGTCATCTCGGAGGAGTCTTCAAGCTTGATTATATTGACAGACGTGATTCTACCGTCTATATGGAATATTTCTCAATGGAGACACAGTGTCCCTTACAGACTTCTCAGTTGTCTGGGTCTCTTCATGCTCGTCTAAACTGTCAGTATGACGCTCTCGTTTATTTTTACATTGAATTGGTTTGGCGTAATCCGGCTGTCTGCGATTGAACCTAAAATCAAATGATTCTGGCACATTTACGGAACTAGTTTGCTTAAAGCCAATTATGGAATCTGAGTCCACTGGGTCACTAGTATCCCTGTTATATCATATACTATGGTGTGAAGTGATTAAAGTGATAAGCAATAAAACATGTAATCGTTACTTAGTACACACACGTGTTTTCTCGTAGTTGAATATGTATGCGAAATTATCTTAAACGCCGCGCTAATCCTGTATCCTGTTAACAGGGACGCTTTAATCCGAATATAATCCGGCAAAACCGACATCCGATAAAATTCATAAACGTCGATAATGCCCGCTAGTGGAAGACCTTGTCAGACTCTGCAAACCTTCTTAATGCGAACATGTAGACATCCTTAGCAGTGACTCTCCCCACAACACACACAGTATCCGATGTTTTGGGTATAGTGCAAACTAGGTGGATGAACACTACTTTTATGTCGTCAACAGGAAATAACGTCTGTATGTGTATGATGTTAGCTATTTTATGTTTCCATTGGTTCCTATCATCAACAGCTGAATAGTACGTCTAGTCACGTACGTTGGTACGTGACATTCAGCAATGCACGTACACCTATTCCGGCTTCCCTATCGAGATACGATAACCCTACCGTCTGAATGTGGACCAAGGTTATTTCAATACGGAATTAACCGAGTTAAGCCTTCATTACAAGGCTCTTTTAGAAATTGTTGTCTGACCATAAGAAATAGATAATATGAGCGCCCTGGTGGGAGTAGGAACCTTTCAACGCTACCATGTGTCCATGCGTGTCTCATTCAATCACTCGCTTGCTCACTAACTCACTAAATCCCTCACAACATTTCTTATTTCAACATATGACATTCTATTGTTATAGAAATAACGCTCGGTAAGCTGCTGAAAATAGTGGCCACGATATTTGTATGATTTATTAGACACTGACCACGATATATACTGAGTCAAAAGAGAAACTTCACATTCTTTCTTCAGGGCACTATACAAGAACAAGAGATGGTAAGATGGTTAAATAGTTATTATGTCATTGCTGAGATCTGTGTGATGTACTCGATACACTGACAGTGCCATAATCAGTTCCAGTAGGCTACATGTTTCCAAAACATGGGTATACAGAACGTCAAGTCACAAGAATAAAAATGCGAAATTTCTCAGTTCCATATCGTGTATGGCCGCCCCGCGCATTTACCAGTGCCAAACACGTCTCCTCATCGACTGCCTGATGCTTGTGAACACGTGGTTGGGGATTCTGCGCCATTGCTCTTGCAAGGCAGCGCCAAGTTCCTGCAAATTCTGAGGTTGGTTCCTAAGACCACGAAGCCTTCTCCCAAGTGCATCCCAAACGTGCTCTATTGGATTAAGGTCAGGGGACCTCGATGGCCAGTCCATGACGTTGATTCCAGCGTTTTGAAGGAAATTTCGTGTCAGCATCGCGGTATGCGGCCGAGCATTATCTTGCTGGAACTGTAGACCTGGGCCATGAGCCGCCATGAAAGGAACGAGTTCAGGGGTGAGCACCTAGTCGCGGTAAGCAGCAGCTGTGAGGTTTCCACGGATGACCAGAAGATGGGAACGGTTGTTCCCACAGAAAGCACCCCACACCATGCAACTTCCGCCCCCGAATCTGTCGACTTCCTGTACACAACATTGGGCATACCGTTCACGACGTCGTCTCCAGACTAGATGCCTGCCGTCCGCGAATCTGAGGGTAAACCTGGATTCACCGCTAAAGACGACTCGATTCCAGTCTCTCTGGGTCCATCGGAGGTGACGTTGGGCCCACAGCAGACGTTGACGTTGATGAAACGGCGTCAATATTGGCCCACGATATGGACGTCGAGAATGGAGATTGGCAGCCCGCAACCGATTTCGAATGGTCTGTGAGGACAGTCGACCTCTAAACATCTCAGCCCTGGTTCGTGTAGCCGGCAGAAATCTGTCACGTAGGTGACGTAGGACGATTGGACGGTCTTCTGCTCGTGACGTCACACGTGGACGACCCGACCTTGGGCGATCAGAAGTGGTGCCAGTTTGTTGTAGACGACCTCGCAAGTCATATACAGTACGACGGCTGCATCCCATTGCTCTTGCGACGTCAATAACTGATCTTCCCGCTTGCAACATGCCAACGGCACGTTCACGTTGCACATTTGACAATCGTGGCATTTCAAGAACCGTTAGAACTGTGGTTTGAAAGTGTTTTTTCAATTCTTGAGGCCAATGCAAACACGTGCATATGAAGAAAACCTTCGATGCGAAGATCACGTGATCGACTGCACGTGCAAAACCTGATTTGGCACTAACTTCATTTGCACGACGAATGGATGGGTTTGAGTAGGTTTTGCTAACGTTTTTCTAGAGTCGAAAGATAGGGATCCCATTTCGGATACATAGATGTATCATCAGAAAATAATTATTCATTATTTTTCAAATTACATTTTGTGAAGTTTCTTTTTTGACTCAGTATATATGAATGATAAAGAGACCGAATAGAATGTTTGAAAAATGACAATGACAAATATTGATATATTTTTTAATCTTTTTTAAGAATTGTGGTTAACGAACGTACGACGCCACTGCATGACGAAATGCATATGTATGGTGGCTGATTAGGGCCATGGCTTTCTCGCCTTAAAATTCGGAGGCGAGAAAGCGAGAAAGCGATATCACGAGACGAGAAAGCGATATCTCGAGAGGAGAAAGCGATATCACGAGACGAGAAAGCGATAGCGCGAGACGAGAAAGCGATAGCGCGAGACGAGAAAGCGATAACGCGAGACGAGAAAGCGATAACACGAGACGAGAAAGCGATAGCACGAGACGAGAAAGCGATACCATTGCTCGAGAAAGCGATAAAGCGAGAAAGCGATAGAGCGAGAAAGCGATATACCAAGGCGAGAAAGCGATATAGCGAGAAAGCGATAGAGCGAGAAAGCGATATACCAAGGCGAGAAAGCGATAGAGCGAGAAAGCGATAGAGTGAGAAAGCGATAGAGCGATAGAGCGAGAAAGCGATATTTCACATAATTCTGCCCTGTCTGCACATGACGTCTAACCTGCGTATGATTTAATCCAACAGGAGGCTTTATTGTCATTTGGTTTAATCGTATAGAAACAAAATGAACATGCTTTCAAATTCTGTGGCATTTTTGTAATTAATCCTTTGACTTGTCGAAACAATAATCCAACAATAACACCAGAAACCGAGTGTGTTTTCGTTGAAATAAATGAGCGCTCTTAAAAAATCTGTAAAAAGGATAACAATCATTTAATTTATTGTTACATCACCAATAAGTTCTGGATTAATTCCTGGCTTGCATTTCTTTATTGTCATTTCCCTTGTTAAATGCCACCATTGTTATCTCATTATTCATGCCGGGATTAACAATCCCTGGCTTCCATTTGTCCATCCACCCTACCAATTTAGCGCTAATTAAGTACTGGCTTCCCTTGTTATCTTAACACTGTTAGTTTATCACTGTACGTCTTTAGCTTTCTGTTTCCTAGTTTCTAGTCTTTTTATTCACTCGATGGAGGATAAGAATATACTCCGTTGCATCGTGTTATACAAATACAGAAGTTTACGCCCATAACTTCTCTTAAATACCTTTAGGTATTTTATGAGTCCTGTTTTATGAGCTCTCTTTTTCACTGGGCTAAGCTACACATTTGCCTACTCCCCATGTTACCCGTGAAGATCCGGGTTAGATTGGTCTTCAGCAACACATGCTTGTCGTAAAAGGTGACTAAAGGAATCGGGTGGTCAGGCTCGCTGACTTGGTTGGTTGACAATGTCATCGTAACCCAACTCCGTAGAGTTTTTTGCTCATAATGTTGATCACTGAATTGTCTGGTCCATACTCGAATATTTACAGGTCGCCGCCATATAGCTGTAATATTGCCTAGTGCGGTGTTAAACAACAGACCAACCAAACCAACTCCCGTCGGGCTGTATTGTATCAGTGGTGGAATTTTATACACCATGTGCCTTTCATCTGGTCGTTTTATGTGTGAATATTTCACACATATATATATCTACTATTATGTGGAAAAGGTATTGTTCTAAATGTATGTGCCGTAGTCTCACATACTTCTACAAGAATGGCTTGTGTACATACGTATATGTCTGTCTGTCCCCGAACTCCCAACTATCGACTTGAGACAGTGCCACAATTCATCGACCGACGTGGTAGGTGTGTTTAACCAAAACGTAATAAAATTATTGCTTGGGGAATAAAGCACTATATCATAAACACCTGTATATTGGAAATAATTTAGTTTAGATGGGGAGTTGAGAAATTGGACTTAAGAAGGTGGGAAGTTGATTGCGTATAAGTTCTACTAGGTAAGTGGTGTAAAGTATATTGTGACTTATTGTGCAGAACAGTTAAACTGTTGCTGATAAGCTAATAAGGAGTCTACTAAATAGATGAAAAGGGGTTAAATGTTAAAAAGTAGAGCTGGGGAGCCAGGGTACGGTGTTTATGTTTTGGTTGTGAAACGTGTGGTGTGTGGCCTTGACATTGTGAGTTAGTCTGGATGTTTTAAAGGGTTTATTCTGTACATATTCTGATATTTTATTTTCAGACCCAGTCTGGTAGTTATTGAGTCATTTGGTTTCTTCTAGTAACTAATAGGTAGTAGGTACTAGTCTTTGCACCTGTGGCTTTTTTAATATATCGTAAGGAGTTTAGTTGGGGATAGAGAAGGACGGGAGCGACTCACTCCAGTGTGTACAAGATAAATGTTTTGTAGATGTGTAGGAGGGTTTATTTGTCTGCATCCCAGTGAATGCCACCTATTGCTCTCATTCGATTTGAATCGTTTTGACCAGGTTATAAACAAGATGATACAGGTAGATAGTTCCATACATTGAACGAGTTTCAAGTCCTCCTCTGGAAACGAAAATGTTACGAAAGATTAACTGGATACACTAATCAGCTTTTCAAAACCTATGCGACCACGTCCAGCTGTAGCCTTTACTTTACTTTTATTCTCAATAGACCACCAATAGTGGTATAAGAGTACATATCACACACATCAATTACTACATACAGTCAAAATGGCGGCGGAGTGTAACAATATATTGTAGAAAATCAGTTCTTGGTATAACATGTCTATTATCTCACTTTTGTTAGAAGAAATCTTGGGGAGAAAGATGGGTTTTGATAGATATTGTGATGGCAGAACGGGTTTGAAATTGGCGGACCAAAACGTCGCTTACATTATAATAAAGAAGTTGTATATCCATATAACTTTCCCAGTTGTTCAGCACAGCAACTTCTAAATGCCACCCAAAGAAGTTCACTATATATGGCTAGACCAGCGTTTAACTGCGTACTATTTTCAGCTTTGATTAGACGAACGTTTGACTGCATCCTTTTATTTGCTTAGATTACACCATCGACTTTGGAATGGTTCTGTTACTACATTGATGTACCAAGGTGCTTTACTGTCACGTGCGTCTCCTCCTCTTTGGGTAGGAGCGATTTAGGTTCATGTAGGTTAAGATCTTCAGTTAATACATTTCATCGTCTTTATTAATTCAAAGAAACTACAGCTGTATTTGGATCAACCTGAAATACAATAAAGTGACATAAACATAAATGGTTAAGTTCCCATGCCTCATTTCTAATTCCTTCACCTATAACCAAACAGCGAGAACTGATAATTATTTTTGAATTGTCTACATACGGCTCATTTATAGTGCCACATACTTCAAAACTCTCTGAATGTGATGAATATGTAATAAACTGAGCTGCAAAAGAAACGCAAGTTTCAATTTGTTTGAAATGTAAGTGTAACTCACCATTCCATTAAGTAGGAATTGAACTGATGGCGTACAATATGGCGTCACAAAACCATCAACAATGAACCTAAAATATGAATAGTGCTCTTAGGCGACATATATTTCAATCCACACACTCACTCAGTGATTTTATTTTAGGATGATGGTTTGGATGTGGTTGATTGTCTTAGTGGTGGCCACTCGTGGTGGAAATCACCATGAATAGATACTCGTCACAATGCTTTATTTGTCATAGGTCCCTCCCTTTCATCTGGCACTTTCGACACATTTGTCACACAACATCATAATTCAAAGAAAACCATAGAAAAGAACCAGTCAGACTACAAAATTCGTAAACTTTTGGAAGCAGTACACATCAAGAACATAGGATCCGCCCTCAACAGAGATGAAGGATAGTACATTCCCAATGCCTACCATCACTCGATAAAGTAATCAATAATATTTTTTGTGTACATTATCTGTTTCAATTCAACTATGTACATCAACCCCATCCATTGTATATCACCCTTCTGGCTTCCAATCAATTTACCCAATCTCTTCTACAAGCGTTGTACATCAACCTCATTTATTGCATAAACAACTCATTCCCTATCTACTGTAACAACAACTCATGTATATATTCTCTCAATTTGTTACTCATGTATCACTTGCTTGACAACGACATTAGAACCTATGTCGAAACATCGCCTCCACAGAATAAAAGAAGTTGTATATCCAATATAATTGTCATTATATTTCATCAACTCAACTTCTAAAATGCCCATCAAAGAAACAATTCAATTGGTTGGTGTGATTAAGTTGGTTAAGACAATTCGAATCCAGTCATGTCATAAAATATGTAATTCCTTAAGTCACATCACAAAATGAACGTTTCCGTTATTTCACGATATGACTATTGCATAAGTGCAAATTGCATGTCAAAGGAAAGTCTACATCTCTATTAGATATTCTCTAAACGTCAAGTCATACACCGCCATTCGTGGGCAAGAACATTACTGAAAACCATTTAATACTATCCAGAAATTACGATGGCGACTGAGCTCCCGTTTGTAGTCGATCATGCGCAGACAGCACTGAATTGTGGGTAATATCGCTTTCTCGCTTTCTCGCGTAATGGTATCGCTTTCTCGTCTCGTGCTATCGCTTTCTCGTCTCGTGTTATCGCTTTCTCGTCTCGCGTTATCGCTTTCTCGTCTCGCGCTATCGCTTTCTCGTCTCGTGCTATCGTTTTCTCGTCTCGTGATATCGCTTTCTCGTCTCGTGATATCGCTTTCTCGCTTTCTCGCCTCCGAATTTAAGGCGAGAAAGTGATGGCCCTAATCAGCCACCACATATGAGCTTCAAGATACTGCAAAACTTCAGCATGTTTTGTTGTCCATGTGACTCAACCTCAGTACACTAAACCTCTTACACTATTATCTTACACTACTGTTCGTATCACTTCGTTAAGAGAATAAATAAGTGAGATGTTCCCATGGTTCAGCTCACTACAGATGAAATCCCTCTCCAGCTTTCAAACATAATTAACACTCGTGTTTCTTTCAGCTCTCCTTGATGACCTTACTGAGGTGCCCTGGGTGCCCATGTTACTTCCGGCAGTAGGCCACGCATATAACATCCGTTACCTGGAGGGCAGCAGGGCAGAAAAGTAGTTTTACCCACGGCGACTATCAGAATAATTTTTAGCTTGTGTTCTGAATACATTACATCTTCCCAGTCAGATTCGATCGGGCATATCAGGCAATAGGTCATGTTTCATCACCTTGTGACAGCGTATGAAATAAGGCCCGTCCGACAGCCCGAGAAAGGCTAGGTTTCTGACGGGCTGACTAAATTACAGCTAGCCAGTCCGATCGTAAATATTTTTGATGTTCCATACATCTGAGTATATTCACCATATATTGGTGTCTGGTCTAGTTAAGTCCCTTTTGGACTGGTAACTTTTGAAGTTACCAGCCCTGATGTCCGGTTGTGTTTTTGCTTATTTCATACACTGCTTGTAATCTGAGTGGTAAATGAAAGAATTGACACTGGCCCTGCCCAAGAGATTCTCATACGTCATCTGTAACAGGTATATTTTGCATAAAAATTGGTTCAACGATCACTGGGTACGAATGAATTTGCTAATTTGGGCCTCCTAAATATTAATAAATTTGAAAGACGTATTATTAAGATACATTTGTATTGATCATTTAACAAATATTGTATTCAGCCTCAGGAGCATTGCTGAATGGGACAAACAAACATGTCTAGGGTTAATATTAAGCTGCCGATGATGGGAACCAGTGGAACCAACACATTCAGCCGCCACGTCCTGTTTACAACATCTATATAGTGTTCAGGTTGCCGTTCCACACAACGATCGTAGCACTAAGATGATCGTAACTCGCATACTTTAACATTGACTTACGACTGTCGTAGCACTATGATCGCTTTGAGGAACAGGGCCCAGGTACGCCGTCTGCATTACACCAAGGATATCTGATACTTGGGGATTTTTTTTTACCTTACCATATCCTAGGTTCCTGCTCCAGGCGACGGCGTTTTCTCCTTAGGGAGGTTTGCGGATTAATTAACACGGTTTCTGACAAACGAGTTATGCACATTAACTAGGTTCACATGTTTAAATCGGCTGTCCGTATTGACAGGGTTTTCGACTTAGAGCGCCCGCGTTAACAGGATTCCGGACTAATGTAAAGTTTAAGATTGTCGAGAATACATTTCGTGTGTATGGTTTCTCCACCAATTACAATGCACTCTTTGGATGGTGCAGTCCATCCACTTAAGCATTTGTCCCAAAGGTCTAAGAACTTGTATGTAGACATCTGGAAACAGATATTGGTATTAAATCTTACGATATTATAAGTACATGTATAATTGATTATCGCATTAAATCATTTCGCACCAAAGTATAGAAACGACCCATTGTTGAACAACAGTAATCCAAGACCTAAGACGCCGTAATTCGTTTAAACCTGCCCTTTAAATGTGCCAGGAACCTTTGATCTTAGGGCCGATCGAAGGCAGGTTTACAGTCGGATTACGCCAAGCCCATTCTTCTTTAAACATAATTTTTTTTCTCGACAAGCGTGAGAAGACACAAAGTCCTCAGAAATGTGTGAGAGACGCGTTGTTTCCATTGAGGAATATCCAATAGAGACGGTAGAATCGTGTATGTAAATCTAATCAAGCTTGAAGAGCCCTAGTAGATCCCTACACAAAAACGCGCTGTCACCGTGAGCTCCTGTTGTATCTGTCCATAAGGACTTATTTAACGCCTTGACAGGTCCCATTGTGGTTTTGTCAATAGCTTTTTCACTTCCTCTTCAAATGCCTCCAAGATCTCGTATCCTGTGGGACGTTAGGCTGTATTATTGCGTGTCTATTTTGAGATGTTGACACGCCAGTGTGAAGGAATGTGCTAATTTTGTTGGTGAAAGGGTGGATTGGTTATTGATTTTGTTATTTCAGGACATCAATTTGCATCATTGCTTTGAGAATAGTTAATGTCTCTTTATGGAAAAAGATCATGATCATCTGCATTTATCTTTAGTTCTGGAATCTCAACAGGGATGACATAACTATACAGTGAGCTCCATAAGAAAATGTCGATCATGTAAAAAGAAGCTCGCCCTGGGTAAGCCGTAAATGGATTGAATATTGGCTGAAATGTCATCGACCTTCCTGTTTTCTATTACCGCTTGATACCGCTATACAGCATTTTACGACCTGAAGTTTCTTTCTTGACTATGTGTAAACTAGCTTTTAAAGTTAATAAGCACGTATTTTTGACGTAAGAATTTCTTGTCAGAAATATTGATGTTGTTTTTTGGTTTTTTTTTTTTTTTTTTCTTTTTTTTTATGGAGGGAGGGACACATTTGGAGCATAGCTTTTTGTTGTCTTGCATTTTACGCATGCACCTTCGCCTTTCAGGTCAAGGAACAATTATGACATCGATACTGTGTATGCAATGAACACCGCGTGTCATCATTGATGTTCAATGATACATTCATAGATGTCCCGTACTTATTTTCAACTTTAAACCAAAACATAATCCCAGTTGTTTTCCACCTCACAATTACAAGCTATTTTTACACAAGGTATCGTGTTCCATGTAGCATCAGAGTAGCAATAACGTGACGTGATGCTTGTAAGCCGTAAATCAAAATGCCACAGCCGAGAAACTATGTTTTGCATGTCGCCATCCTTCATTCCCCTCACAATTGGAGAATGTTTACTGGTGCAGCGGTTAAAGTGGTGGCTCGAAGGATCAACTACTTTACATACTGCAGAGATCCAAACCAATTATTTACAGACCGCCGCCATATAGCTGGAACATCGCTGAGTGCGGTGTAAAACTAAACTCACCTACTCACTCACTCAATATGAAGTCACTGTGACCTTTTTAAAACCACGACGTTAATATCACGTAAACGATGACATTTAACACAAAAGATAAATAAAAAACTCGTGTTTCATTAGTTTCTCATGAAAGACGAGGACAATGTATAGTTCTGTTCATATTATGTTTGGAGAAAGGGTCGCATGTTGATATACATTCAATGCTCAGAATTCTTCAATTTGTTAACCTGAGATGCAAGGGATCGGGATTGAAGGGATCAAGTAATACCGTGTCTTGCACAGTTCCTTTTCTTCTTCACTTTTCTATCCCAAGTAACTGTTATCACGTTGACAGAATGTTAACTATCGTTGAAATATGCTGAAAACATTAAACATGCCGCCACATAAACAATATATGGTTACGACTAATGTCTTGATTTCCCCCAGGTGTTATTTTAGAAATGACGAAGACTCTCAGAACTTGGCTACAAAGTCGAAAGGAGAGGGAGAGTATGACTTTACGTCGCTTTTAGCAATATTCCAGAAATATCACGGCGGGGAACATCAAAAATTGGTTTCACACATTGTACCCATGTGGTGAATCGAACCCGGGTCTTTGGCATGACGAGCAAACGCTTTAACCACTTGGTTACCCCGTTGCCCCAAGTCAAAAGGAAGACATAACGAAATCGACCCAAATGAGTCAGTCAAATATTCATTTGGAGTCTTCGTCACATATGCATGTCGTGCAATCAAATTAAATAGATCTCGGTTCAAATTTAAAATTTACAAACGCTATATTGTTTGGTTCCTTGCCACCATACTGGCTACCTCTATTTGCATTAGTGTCATCTACTGGCTGACAAGTGTTAATCGACAACTGTCTGCATTAAGTTTTCAAGACACAATGAGGGGTTATATCACAATGTGAGTAATATAATTGCTTAAGACATGATCACAACCAGCGGATTCAATCATAATGCGTTAGATTAGAATTAATAATAACTATTTCCAGTGGTGAAATTATAGAGATATCTTACACTTTTTGAGTGAATGAGTTAAAATTTAATGTCACTCTGGCAATATTTCAGCCATATCGTGACTAAAACAGTAAATACTAAGGTCTTTATCATTATATCTTTTAAAATCAGTCGCCAAAGGACAGTAAAACAACTAGTATATCACAGTTAGAGATATACAACTAGCAGGTTACTTCAAATATAGAGTATTTAGGACATTGCAACATAAAAATGGCTTATAGATCGACAGCAACTGAATTTTCCTTTTTGTGGATGTTTGGGTGGTCGAGGGTAGAAATGACATCAACTAAGCGAGACGACCGACATTATACTATAAATGTACATCAGAGCAGGTTCCCGTTCCTCAAAGCGATCGTAGCGCTAAGATGATTGTAAGTCCCAAACTTTAAGATAGACTTACAGCTGTCGAAGCGCTACGGTCGCTTTGAGGAACGGGGCCCAGGAAAAATTGTCAGAGACTCTATATTAAAATTCAAACACAAAATGGAGCATTATTTAGCAGCGGTCATAGATTCGATTGCACGCACACACTCATATGTACAAGTGATACCCGAGGACGAAAACTGATCGGAAAGACTGACTGAGTGAGTTTTGGTTTTACGCCGCTTTTAGCAATATTCCAGCAACATCACGGCGGGGGACACCAGAAATGGGCTTCACACATTGTACCCATGTGGGGATTCGAACCCGGCTCTTCGGCGTGACGAGCCAATGATCGGAAAGAGGCCATTCGGAATATTTAACAGTAATATTAGACTATTACCAAAGTGAGTGAGCGAGTCAAACTTATTTCAGCCATATCGTGACTATGAAAGTGTAAATTCATAAATGTATTAATGAATAAAAAACGTACTTGTATATTTACCTGTCTGCAAAGGACAGTACAATAACTACTCTATGACATATATACACTTAAAACTAGCATATAACCATAAAACACTATTTCTATTTTCAACAATACAATGACCCGTGAAGATCCGGGGTAGAATAGGTCTTCAGGAACCCATTCTTGTTATAAAAGGCGACTATGCTTGTCGTAAAAGGAGACTAACGGGATAGGGCGGTCAGGCTCGCTGACTTGGTTGACACATGTCATCGGTTCCCAATTGCGCAGATCGATGCTCATGATGTTGATCATTGGATTGTCTGGTCCGGGCTCGATTATTTACAGACCGCCGCCATATATCTGGAATATTGCTGAGTGCGGCGTAAAACTAAACTCACTCACTCACTCATTCAACAATACAATATAAAACTGGGCTACAGATCGCCAACAACCGAAGGTAGATCACCATACTAGAGACCATGTAGACTTACAGTACTTTTGCTACCTGCCTGGACTCTAGGTGGATTTACACCATTCCTTCAGATGTTAGCGATTTTGACAAATTTAGCCATTAATTGAATGAACACATATCCTACTATTAATATCATGATGCGAATATATGTACTTTGAATGACGTGGTCTTACGTACCCTCTCAGGCTATTACCAAAGAGTTCACCATACATTTTCACTTTGTCATATTACTGTGAGTGAGTTGGGGTTTACACCCCCTTTTAGCAATATTCCAGTACTATGGTGGACACCAGAAATGGGCTTCACACATTGTACCCATGTGGAGAATCGAACCCGGGTCTTGAGCATGATGAGCGAATTGTCATGTTAGAAATAATATACTACTCTCATTTTGCTAAGGATCACAAAAATTCCCAACTTTACTTAAACACAGATTTATATTGTGAAATTGTATCATTTAAAACTACATATATAATGATATGGTAACCCCTCTTTAGGCAAACAGTCACTTTAATCTAACCTTATGCACTTGATACATGAGTAACCATAAAAAAAAATTTATGGTACCAATCAACCATTTTGAAAATCATGGAATGAGTCATTGACAAGTACACAACACCTGTCAGTAGCAGGTATGGGATCCACAAGATGCAGTGACATACTGAAACCTAGGATTCATGCTTACAATAAGCTTAGATATTTAAACCGAATTAGACCCCACATCATAGTTTTCTGTTGAATCAGTGGTTTGATCCTTAGCCAAGTGTGAATAGTATATATACATCTGTTTACAAAGTTCCGTGCATTCATTCTACCCCAAGAATACTTGATTCTGTTTAGACAAAAGAGGATTAATATCAGACAGCTAATCCAAATCATGAGGTCTATTTAAGCGATAGTTGCTTTTGCGACCTCATCTATCCAAAATAATCCCTTTGGTGTTACAACGTTACAAAATGGCGACTTCATTCACTTGGAATGGACGTTACACCCTGTTTATTTGGAACTGCAATCAAATCCAGACCCGATTGGGGTGAAAATGAAACAAAATGAACTTTTGTTGCGTGTGTGAGTCACAGCATGGTGAGGCCCTAGTATGGTGATCTACCTTCAGTTGTTATATTATGTATTGTATTGTCTTCTTTGATTGGAATTTTTTTAACTTTGTTCGCTAGTTTTATATTTATATCTGTGATTCTCTAGTCTTTTTACTGTCCATCATCGACAGGTTTTACACTTCAAAATGTTTCCACTTTTTATTGTGTCGATTGTTTTCGTCACGATATGGCTGAGATATTGCCGATGTGACGTTAAATAGTAACTCACTCACTCACAACATGGTGAGAAAAGCACCTGAAGGAGAAGGATATCGCTTGACGCGTCATGGCTGAACGTTACGGTGTCTTACGGGTGTTGGTGATCCTTTATCTATACATGATGTTTTTTAAAGGAGGCAAGAGTGCGGTGGGGTAGCCTAGTGGTTAAAACGTTCACTCGTCACGCCGAAGACCCGGGTTCGATTCCCCACATGGGTACAATGTGTGAAGCCCATTTCTGGTGTCCCCCGCCGTGATCTTTCTGGAATATTGCTAAAAGCGACGTAAAACCAAACTCACTCACTCACTCACTCACTCACTAAAGGAGGCAAGGTGATACCGTCTCAAACTAAGGAATGGCCAAATGCGGTTCTGTAATTCTCAGCTCCGGTGGCATGGTAACCACACGACGTAATGACGTTCATCGGGAAATGAACGACAGCTGGCTAGCTGGTGTGTCAAATATTTGTGAAATGTTATTTCTCGAATTCTGTTTTGATAAATTAGTACCTTGTAACCATTTGTGTCCATCAAGACTGTAAATTTATTTTGAACTGGAGTTATATAATGTTTGCCAATCTTGACATGTAGTAATATAGCTAAACTATTTGTGCATGTGCTCTTTCCAAAACAGCTCCGTATTCTTGTCGTTCCAGCTTTGAAGGAAATACGCATAGAGGTGTTCCACATTTATGGTTCTCTAAGTATAGATTGAATTACCTCTCATTAAAATTTGAAGGCGTAGTTTTAGGAGGTAGAGATTAACATTTAGACAACCTCAAATCTAAAAAAGCAGTTGGCTCATCACAAAATTTGTTACCTGTCCATTTCATTCGAAACTGATCGTGTCGAACTATTTACAGCTTTCGTAACTGTCTCCAACATGAATCCCTTGCTTTCATTTAATTCCTTATAGCAAGGCGACTGTGTAGGTGGGTTCTTATGTTCCACCTGAGGCTCTCTTGTATCAAAATCCTACGTTTGCGTAGGAAGGCAGAAATATCCCCTGGGAGCGTCATCTTCACACGACTTGATCCTACCCATGGTGAGGGTGTCAAAGATTCAAGCATGAAAATGTACAGTGAAACCTCTCTCTCACCCTGACTCTTAATGTTATATTGAACTCGGGCTCTCTGGGCAATCTATTTATTCTGGGCCCATGTGATGAATCCTTGCTCCCTATCTGACAACCTTTTTAATCCGAGCTGCCTGATCCCTGGACAATATGTGTAATCTGGGATCACTATCGTCCGCACAATCAATTTGATCGGGGCCGATATGTCCAGGTTATCCGTTTAATCCATGCGGACTATCTACCGAACAATCTATTTAATCCGGGCACACTTTCCCTTGAACAACTTAATTCTTCCGTGCGACTATCACTCAGATAATCAGTTTAATCCGCACACCCAATTTCCGAGAAAATATGTTTACCATGTCTCTGTTTAACCCTGGACCTGTATCTCCAGGACAATATTTTGGATCAGGTGATAAATCATGACTTCGAAGTTTTAACATGAAACTTATTTCCTCTACAGAGATTAACATTGTTTCACTGTGTGACGGAAAACGCTGACTTCATTGATAGAACAATAAATAGGGTTTTATTATAGGGAATGATTGATCACTTGAAAGCCATTAGCGTGAAGTACCAGTTCAGAATCTCATTTTTCTCCTGGAATGGCACCCTTAGCCACCTTGTGCAACTGAGCATGGAGCCTCCTTAGCAAACAAGATAACGTACACAAAACCACCATCATTTATAGGAAACGCATTTTGTTGATTGAAACACATTTTCATTGTGCACGAATACGCTTCAGATTGGACGTAAAAAATATGTTACATAGTTATTTTCATATGTTGTGTACATCTGACTGGAGCAGATCGGTAGTCAGGTTTGGCACCTGTTCGCCCGTCATTACGAAGATCTGGTTCGCGTCTCAGGTCTGGTTCACGCCTTGGTCCTGTCAGAAATACATGAAGCGGCAAGTCAATTTATCACCTTACAAATCACAGGTAAATTGATTGATTGAGTTTAGTGTTACGCCGCACTCAGCAATATTCCAGCTATATGGCGGCCGTTGTTTAAATAATCGAGTCTGGATCAGACAATCCAGTGATCAACAGCATGAGTGTCGATCTACGCAATTGGGATACGATGACATGTGTCAACCAAGTCAGCGACCCTGACCATCCGATCCCGTTAGTTGCCCCTTACGACAAGCATGGGTTACTGAAGGCTCATTCTAACCCAGACCTTCACGGGTTAAAGCTCACTGAAGACTTGGATGAAGTGTTGTGTACGTGAAAAGTGACAAAACCCCGTCCATGCAATATATAGCCAGATGCTTTCAGTTCTTAGAATGCAGAGATTATCCGTGAAGAGACAAGCTTGACGAGAACACTATTCAAAAATTGCCTGTTCACAATAAAATGTTACCTCAAGCCTGGCAATAGTTAATATTATTTACATAACCAGTTCGATTCATTGACAAGAATGTATATTTGTAAATATTGTGATTGTCAGTATATTTCACATTTAGTTGAGTGAATATTGTGCTGCGGCAATGGTTTCTGTCTATGATATGGCAGCCTGAAACTCATCAAGACATTTTCACCCACAAGGGGAATAACTGTCCCTCCTGTATAGTATAGACAGACAGACAGACAGACAAATGTTTATTTCAGTCTCTCTTCTTTTACATCTTATCATGAAAGGTATATACACGTATAAAAACAGCACCACTCCTCTAATGAGTTATGGGAGACTATAAAACGGTTTAAAATACAGTAAAAAGATGAAAAGTTTATACATATAGCGTCTGACGACGCTTCAATAGAAGTCCTTGGCAGGTTTTGGCTGCAACAAAACAAATATCACTGACGCGTAGAATGGTGGCCAGTTTATCTATATCTGGCATATAAATAAAACCAAGAAATTTAACATTACATATATTCAGGAGGTCAGATCTGATAGCATTATATAAAGGACAGTTATGAATGACCTGTGCCTCGTCTTCAACAACATCTTTACAGTGGAAACAAGTACAGTTTTCACGTGGAATCTTCTCTTATCTCCCGGTTTCAATACTGATAGGAGCAACGCAACAACGAAACTTGGATAGTGCAGATCTACAAGATGCAGTATAGAATTGGGTTTCACACAGTGTAGCCATGTGGGGAATCGAATCTTCAGCGTGAGGAGCGGCCGCTTTAACCACCAGGCAACCCCACCGCCCCGGTCATTTAAGATGAACCCCAGTATTGGTAGTGCAAGATATCTCTAATCACTATCGTAGCACAGTTAATCATTTAAAGCATTCTTCAACGAAATGTGGTTATTATATATAATCATTTGCCGCAGATACGAGCTTGGACGAAAACATTCACTCACTGAAATCTCTGATTCAAACCACGCCCAAATGATACAGTGAGAATCACAAAATAGACCATGCTATTTCTCATAATGAAAGAAATTGTTTATAGCTTTTACATAGAGTGAGTGAGTGAGTTTATTTTTAAGCCGCACTCAGCAATATCCCAGCGATATGGCGACGGTCTGGGCCAGACAGTCCAGTGATCAACAACATGAGCATCGATCTACGCAACTGGGATACGATGACATGTGTCAACAACCCGATCCCGTTAGTCGCCTCTTTCGACAAGCATGGGTTACATTCTAACCAGGATCTTCACGGATCTTATCTGGGAAAATATCTGTTGTGTGTAACGTTAAGCAAGATGTCATGTCTAGTCATGTATTCCCTGTAATGCTGCAGTTTGAACGTTACGTTCCCAGCTCGACCACCGGTAAGTTTCTGAAGCCGCATGACCTATATCACACTGATCATTGGGACACTACAGTTAGTAATAAATTAACAGCATACTACATGTTCCTTTCAATATATGCACAGGTATAAGTACTTGCACAAATGAGGTCATTCGTGACGTCAAGAAAGTCCATTACTAGATTTTCCGCCCACGTTTTGCTGACACTAAGCCGTGGTCGTAATGAAATACAGCTCAACGTGGCGTTAAACCCGTATCACTCCTCGGAGACGGGCGGGCGATGGGGTAGCCTGGTGGTTAAAGCGTTCGCTCGTCACGCCGAGGGTCCGGGTTCGATTCCCCACATGGGTACAATGTGTGAAACCATTTCTGTTGTCCTCCCGCCTTGATGTTGCTGGAATATTGCTAAAAGAGGCATAAAGCCATACTCAATCCGGGACGGGCTCAACATCAAGCCGTTTACTTGGTCATTATCCATACATCGTTGTATGTATAAAAATTCGTTTTTTTCCACAAGCGGTGTTCTACACTGTGCTATAAATATTATCATGTGTGTAAGATGATAATCTGTGATGTCTTCAAGCGTGGTGGGCGAGCTGGCTAAAGCGCCAGTCTAGTAATCCAGCGAGCTTGAGGTGACGGGATCGAGCCCACCTGTGACCGGGTGTAAAAAACCTTGGAGTCAACTTTGTGTGCAGACTCTTTCAGTGTTGTCACAACCTCTACTGTACAGTACACAACCCTGTGCACTTAAAAGAATCCATGAATCCCCTTGGTACATAACCAGATGGTGGCCACATGAATACGTGCAAACACCTAGTAGCGGTTACAGCAACGTGCAGTAAACTTGGACAAAGTACTGTGACTACGTGTCCCAGTCCACCCAGCTGTGAATGGGTTCCTCGTAAGGATGGGAAAGCCACACTAACTCGGTGCGCCTAGTGGCTGCAAGAGTTGTATGGTCCCCAGAGAGTTGAGATTGATAATACGAAGTGCCGTTGAGATTAACATCTAGTGATCGAGGGAAAAACAAAACGCCTTTCAGCTGCTGAGCTGGATATCGGCGCTATACACATGTTAGCGTGTGCATGTATGTATGTACACCCGGAGGGATGACAGTGTGCGTGCTGCCATTTCTATAGCTATCACGTAGTGCCCGTTATCAGCATGGCAGCCTGAACTGTCCAGAACGTCCATGCAACCCATACCGTCAACGGTCTGCTTGGAGGCTCCCAAGGCGCCCCCATAGAACAATTCTGCGATGACAATGATCGTTGGGCTCGACAAGGACCAAGTCAGCTCGTCAACCGACAATAACAGACCCAGGCCCTCCAAGAAGAACAGAGACGTATCCCACAGGACGTGAGGACGCGTGTGTGTGTGCGTGCGCGCGCGTGCGTGCGTGTCTTGTAGCTGCAGAGGGCCATACACGCTATTAATGCGACCTGTCGCTGAACGTGGAATTTACGTGCCGAGTGTTCAGTTCGTTGAAGTCTTAATTTTTCAACCCCAACTGAATTCGGGCAACTGCCATGCAAATATTTGTAGCTGTGTGTCTGCCCAAGTCAATGTTGTTTTCGTTAAGATTTTGATCTTTTTAATAGACTTTCAGTTTACTTCCTGCGTGTATTTTTCGTGATTATTACACCAGGTTGATTTTCAAGTATGATAAAATGTTGTTTGGCCGTCAGTTTACATAGGCCGTGATTGTTACTTTGTGCAGCATGCATTATTTTTACGTGGCGTATAATGGATTTTTTTGTGAATATGGATATGTTTATAATAGTATTGTCATTGCCAACAATTGTGAAGTATTATTTTGTTTTGAAGCTGTAAAAACTCGCAAACATCGTTTATGTTAAAATTGAAGCATGTACAAAACTATCATTGAGTTAAAAATGGTGTGCGTGAGTGATTTTTCGCATCACGGTGTTGACACCAGACATTGGCCTTGACCATTGTAGCCGTAGGGTGTTCGAGCCCGGGATTCTGACCTGACCAGCGAACGCTTTAACAATGACCACTAAGCTACCACTCCTGATACTGTAAGAACTGTCAGTGATCAAACACGAGTGAGTGGGTTTAGTTTTACGGCGCACCCGGCAATATTAAAGCTATTTGGCGACGGTCCGTAAATAATCGAGTCTATCCAGTGATCAACAGCATGAGCATCGATCTGCGCAACTGGGAACCGATGACATGTGTCAACCAAGCCAGCGAGCCAGACCACCCGATCCCGTTAGTCGCCTCTTACGACAAGCATGGGTTACTGAAGGCTCAATCTAACCTGGATCTTCATGGGTAGATCAAACAAGAATACTTTTTAAGAAATACATATCCCTGCACACCTGTTCCTCCGGCTATCGAGTTCTTTCCCGATTCTTTAATGTCTAAATGAATCGGATCCCAATTGTGTAGATTGATGATTATGATTTTGATCACCGGAGTGTCTGGTCGAGACTCGATTATTTACAGACCGCCGTCATATAGCTGGAATACTGCTGAATGCGGCGTAGAACGAAACTCATTCAGTCACAAGATGAATCTGAATGACGGTAATTACACGCACCAGGGTAAGCTTATTACAGATGCTGAAAGTAAATGTCACAAGAATAAGGTTTCAATTTAGACATACATGTATGTGGCTACGGGAGTACAATTACCGTCAGTCCTGTTTGTCGGTGGACAATATTGCTGATGATTTAAATCCGGATCAATGAGCTGTCAATAAAGATCAAGATACAACTGATTATTGGACGAGTATGTGTCATGTTACCCGTATAGCCCCACTTCCATGTCAACACTGAGTAATTTGTGCGATGTCTGCTACGAGTCCTCCCCCTTTTGGATTTTATTAACGGTATTTGTTTCATGTTACAGATAATGAAAATAGAAACAATCATCCCAGCAGCGGTACTCTGTTTTCATGTCTTAGAGCTTTTTGTGATTGCAGCTCAATGCGTACACTGTATTAAGTTCTCCACAGAAACATCTTTGACAAAATCCACAAATATGTTTCTTTTGTCTTATTCTGCTTGTTGTTTCTTTTGTTCAGGCGCTTTGTTGTTGGTTACTGTTGTTGGTGGTCGTGGAGTTGTGTTTGTTGTAGTAATGCTCCGATCCAGTCCACTGAGATACGATGACAGACAGCCAATGAAGCCAACCACCCGACCAGTGTATCTGTCTTTCAGACCAGAATATGTTCATGGAGATTTATTCCTACCAGGAATCCTTATGAGGTCAATTCAAATGTAGTCAATAACTTAGTGAATGAAAGACAAATACCCCTTTTCATTACGAATAAATTATTAATCCTGGTGCAATGAACTATTTTATTTGTAAATCAACATGGCATGATACTCATATTCCTTGGTCCTCACCGCGGACATTCGACTCATGCTTGGGAAATGTTCACTGTCAAACTGCTCTATTATCAAATACAATAATACGACAAAAATATGTGCATTTTCACGTATAGGCCAAGCCCTACTGATAAACAATATCGCACTTCTTGGTCGCATTTTACAAGTATTTGATCACCTCCAGTTACCTGACTGAAGATATTCCACACGCAACGACAGCGCTAGCCGAATGGTTGAAGGGTTGTCTCGTTGCGCCGATGGCCCAAGTTCGAATCCTAAATGGTTACACTGTGTGATTCTTATTTCTGACATGGAGAAATGTTTCTGAAAACAAAAGAAAAACCCAACTATTAGCTCACCCTCAGCTTTCGATGCCGTACATCCGTCATCTAAAATATTTTGGGTTTTTATAAAGAAACACACACATAGTTTGTGTTAAATTAAAATATACATTTTAATTGTTATCCATATTTACTGGGAAAACGACCATGCAAATTTAATTGAAATGAACGGTGAGTTTGGAAGGGTTATCCAATAAGAAACATATTAATTTGGTAGGAGAACAGAAGGTGATGAAGTTGTTTCACGCTTATCCTTTGGCGTTGGCGCTGAAAATCAAAAATCATAATCTTGTTTAATAATATCCCTGGCACAGAAAGGAAGACAGTTCCTCACAGTAATGCTTTTCATACTGTCACAATTGAATGGCACCACGAATCTCTCGTCAGAGAGAATTTCACCCCAATGTTTGTTGAATGAAGCATATCAACACATAGTCAAATCTGCGAGTTTACAAGCAATTATTTATGAATCATCAATTTTTGATGATACTAGGCATATCACTCTCCCTCAGAACTTGTTCGATCAAGGATACACCATTCAAGTCCTCGGTAAAGCTTTCAAAACGTTTTATGATATAAATGTGGAAGACATATTGAAATTTGATGCATCAGTGACAGAAATGATGTCCGATGTAATTTCCTTTTTTTGACTTGTTCCATACGTTCCCGAAACTGACAAGACTTTGCATAGATGTTTATGACGGGTACCACCGGTGGGGCAAGATATGTTCACCTTTTTGCCAACACCTGGTACCATCCCTACTTCATAGTGATTCATACACAAATGCTTTGTCTTAGTATCGCATGGTGACAATCACTGGATTGTCTGGCCCAGACTCGATTTGTTTTTCAAACAGCATCGCACATCTGTCATGCTACTAAAACAAATATTTATATACTCATGATATAGTCACAATCGACTCTGCTTTTAACAGAGATTTCTTATGGATATGGAAAGGGTTTTGTCGCTTCTCTTTTGACACTGGAATATAGAAAAGTAAATACCAAAACAGCAATGAATCTGAAATCCTAACTGGAAAGGTCTTTCATGTGTCTTCCATGTAGTTTTATGTTAATGCGGGCCTTTAAGTGCGAACACCATGTAAGGATGCCCGACATTGGATTACAGCCAATTGAGACTGAGTTTATGTCAGTGCGATCGATCTGTCCGCGGAGTTTCAAAGGTTTATCGACTCGAGAAAATATTTTTATATCAAAAGACACTCGGATGAGACGCTCTATGTATAAACATGCAATAACGATTAAAGGACATTTTTTTCTCGTAGATAAGACCCCCTGGACCTGTATTTCAAGACTCACTAACAATATCATTGTGACATAGTCTGACCTCGCTTCGCTATGTAGGGCAAGGTAACCGTTGTTTCCGAACTTACAACAGCAAAGTCAATTTGCAAAATGTTTACAGAGGTCTTAAGGCTTGTTTATACGGCGAAAATATACACATGTGCAAATTTGCATACATGAGTAAATTTACATAGGGTGTGTAATTTGCTGTGCTTTCATACGGACTTTAAGTTCTGTAAGCAAAGTGGTAGTAAATCTTGATGATAGCCCTAGAATTGGATGGAGTAAGATGTAAATTATCAAGAAGGGATTGGCATTTCCCGGTGATACCTCAATAGTCAGACACCCCACAAGTTAGACAGTAGATTTGGGGTGGACCAAGTGCTCACGTACATTGATAATGGAATAGGCCTAAATGGCTTATCTCAAGCACAATAAGATCAAACTCCCATAGGTCAGCATAGAATTTAAAGTTTAATCCCTTTTAATTGATCTACTAACATAATATTAAGAGTCTTCTTGTGCATAGTTGATAGTGTGGCTTAATCATTATTGTGAGTAAATCAATAAAAAATATCTTTTTTTAAAATTGAGACTCCACTTAGTTTTCCCAAACTGCCTGTACTGCACAATAATGGAGGGTTTACAGAAAGCAGAGTTCATCACATCGCAGAGAGGCACGATTCAGGTGCTCTTTGATCGCCATATATACAACAACAAGAGGACGACTTGTGTGCACTGGAGATGCACTGTCAAGACATGCACAGTATGTCGGCAGAATGGCGCAAGGTGCAAGCCGCAAGACTCGTTCAAAGCCACCGTGACCCCGAAGTTGAGAAGCGGATTCGTAGTGCATCTGCCTCGCCTCTGCCACCTCTTGCAATCGTCCAAAGTGACTTGGATTGATATATGAACACTTGCCCTGATGTCCCAGGGCCTATGCCTTCAACGACTACAAGGTCACTTCTCTGTTTAGGCTGTCTTTGTGGGACCATCCTGAGACATTAAGCCCGAGGACCAGCAACTGCCTTGAGGGATTTAACAGCCGTCTGAACCTTTCGACTCATCACCCGAATGTCTTCAGAGTGATATAGATTCTCAAGAAGACTGAGAAGGCCGACAAGTTGAAGATCATCCAGGTTGACTTCGGTGCAGCTCCAGGGCCACCGAAGAAGGTTAACAGGGAGATCAACCTCCGACTTGGCCGATTGTGAGAGCAGTAGGAGCACGGAAGCAAGACTCCAGTGCAGTATTTGGATGCTGTTAGAAAGCTCGTGGAGCTTGGCGACTTTGAAGCTCCATACTATGCCTGTAGTGCTAGTGAATGTGACGATTTTACTTATATTCGTGTGATATTATGACAGTGACAAATATAATGAAAATTACAAAAGATGTTGAATGTGGGTAAATAATATAATAATATATATTGGTCTAATCTAATCTCAATAATCTCTTTATGTCTGACTAATGGGGTATAAGATGGATTAGTCCATTTCCCCATGGGTAACAGCCAACCAAAAAAGCTTTTTTTAAGTGGGTTGTCTGACTAATGGGAGGACACCAGCATCTCCCTGATTACATCAGTGTTGGTCTGATGCTTGGATGTTCGCATTACTGAAATTCTAGAAGAAAGCAAACATCAAGTCTTTGGTGCTGAAGTTGTTGGTGACCGTATCACTGATGCCGAATGTGGAAACATTTAGAATGCGGTGAGAAACATATGATTTAATCTGCATTTGACGAAAGGATGAGCTCTCTCCCTTTGATGATACAGTTGAGGAACCACTGGATGTAAAGAAAAGGTTGCTAAAACAATACCGACCCAAAGTAAATTTGCTATGCGTTCATACGACCACATTTGCTTGGGGTAGTAAAATTTGCATATGCGTAATTGCGTTTATACGACCAAATATACTCACGTAAGCAAATTTACACAAACACAAAACATAAACACATATGCAAATGTCGCCGTATAAACAGGCCTTTAGTTTGCTCAAGCAAATGCATTGCTGAAATAGTCAATCTTGATCACAATTTCATGATATAAAGACACCACATTTTCCTCGTTCAGTTCAACATGACATTAGTCACGTTATTGGCATGTTTCAGTTCGAGTATGAGTCGGCTGAGGTGAAATAGAATTGTTTATAGTCATGGTCAGTCAGGCAGTTTACCATGGCTACCTCAAGCACACTTTAAGTACTTTGAGTTGACCAGTCATGCTTAGCCAACGATTTATTTCGAGGAAAGGAAAACAACAACCAACATATTTAACGTCGTTTGTTTGATGCAGCCAGAGATTCGAGTGAGTGAGTTAAGATTTAAAGTCACATCGGCAATATTTCAGCCATATCGTGACTAAAATTAGTTCTAAATTCATAATACATACATATAATATATACAACCCTGTCAACGAAGGACAGTAAAACCACTAAACTATCACAGATTGAGTTAAAACTAGCTAGCATATATCTTTAAAGGTAGAAAATTATTTCTGGACAATGCAATGTAAAAATGGGCTATAGGTCGCCAACAACTGAAGGTAGATCACCATACTAGGGACCCAGACATTCGAACCAGCGACCTTCTGCTCTCCGCACAGACCACTACACTACACTACACTACACTACGGATACTCCTGCTCATCAGCTTCACGCTGACTTGGTTCACACATGTCATCGTACCCCAATTGCGTTGGATTGTATGGTCCAGACTCGATTATTACAGACCGCCACCATATAGCTTGAATATTGCTGAGTGCGGGGTGAAACTAAACTTACCCATCAGTTTCATCAGTAATACACGACATTCCTTGAATATTGCCACTGAACCAAACCCACTTAATACTTGTTGTCCATCATATGGCAAGATCGATGGAAGTACGGCGGGTATGAATAAAGCCGTGAAGAAACCGGAGAAAGTTGGTGTGATTGATATTAAGGACTTGTCAGAGATGTGTGTAAAAGCTTCAAAATTCATTCTCCGTGACGCTGGTTTAATTGTGCGTGAAGACAGTCGGCTCTTTAACAGCCTCATACACAACTTACACGCTTCGTGTAACAAAAGTTGTTATTGGCGTGTTGAGATACGACGATGTCACGAAATCTGCTGCAGCAGTTGACAACAGGATGACAAATCCAACTTGGCACGCCTCATCCATTTGTAGCGTAGCAGCCTTCAGGAAGACCTGCTTGTAATTGTTGATTGAGTGCTGAAAGATTTTAAAACAATGTTTACTGATGTGAGGTTACTCTAGTTCTGATATGGATGATGTTTTGAGAAGTATTCCAGCCATTCATAGCAGAATAAGATGCAACAAGTCATGCAGGACTCATTCTCTGTACCTGGGTAATTGAAACCGGACCGTCGACGTCACAAGCACTAACCTTACTACTATGCTGTACCAAATGCACCGAAGCCTTTCGGAAACATATCTATTAACATGGTTTCATTAATTAGAGAATACATTTAATATATTCAATTTTTCTAGAACAGATACTGTGTCTCTTAGTTATATATAAAACATGACCTCATCTCAACCCCACCTAATTTCTCAATTTCTCAGCAACCCACACTTTGATAAGGCAAATGTGAAGGTCATCTTCAATGCTACGTGAGTGACACATTTTACGACAAACAAGTTGATGACAAACACTTTGGATATATAAGACTGTGACAGCAGAGCAAGTTTGTTTGTTTGAAGTGTGGTCAGTGTAAACATCGTAGAAACCTAACGTTCAGTGCTGTAGCGTCATTTGACAACTGACTATGTTCCGTATGATCTGAGGTACCACATTCAGCTGAATAGTGTCCCTTACCGATGTAGCTACCAAGACGTCATGGCTTGGAATCTTACCAATAAGTGTTCATTATTTTGCACAACTTAGGTGACCTAACTCCAACTTCCACATTAGTTTACGGCAGTCTCTTTTGAAGAACTGGTGTCAGGACTTGACAAAGTTTCACCAAGTTTGTTTATTTGGAGTGTAATCAGTGTAAACATCGTCGAAAACTAACGTTCAGTGCTATAGCGTCATTTGACAACCACCTATGTTCCCGGTGATCTAAGATGACAACATTCAGCTGAGTTGTGTCCCTTGTGTTCTTTGGTTTGTACGACTTGCGTCACATTTCCAAATCATATTCCCAAAATAGTCCTACTCCCTCAATTCACATGAAAACATGTCCTCACATAAGATGTCTGAGACAGTGGGATGTGTGATCAGTGAGATCAGGCAAGAATCAAATATATCAGTTGTATGACAGTCGATGGGATGTGACGTAATGTAACAAGACGTATGACACAATAGCATGTGCTCGCCGCCGTGGAGGCCCTGGCAATTCCTAAACCATCAGACTCCAGGACTGTCTTGAACGTCGGGAGAAGTCTGGAAACAGTTTCTTTAAGTCGGTCAATGATCATCCGGTGCTTGGTTTGGTGCTGCAGCAAACAGTGCATTGGCAGGACGTCTTTTCTGTTTTCGTATTGGAGTAGATCAGTATATTCAAGATTAATACCATTCCATCTACTTTGAACATTTTGTTATTGTGGTGCCTGTAATATTCCGGAGAACAGCTCTTGAGGAACTCAAGTCTGTTTTAAGATCAGGATAGCGTGACAGGTTCTTTAATTTTGTTGCTCGTGCAGATAGCAAAAGTAATGTAAGTCCCCATGGTCCCTGGTATGGTGATTTACCTTCCGTTATTGGCCCATTTTTATCCTGTATTGTTTTTCCCCTATAGTTAAAACGTTTTAGATTTAATTACTAGTTTTACATACATATCTGTGATATTCTAGTTGTTTTACTATCCTTCGTCGGCAGGTTTTTTTATAATATACATATATTTCATTTCAATATCAAATGTTCTCGTCACGATATGGCTGAAATATTGCTGATGTGACGTTAAATATTAACTCACTCACTCAGTTAAATTTTTTTGCTGGTCATTGTATTCCAGTTATGGAGATCGATACTTATAACGACAATCACTTAATTGTTTCACCCAGGCTCCATTGTTTTACAAACCGCAGTCGCAGATCACAGTTTTGTGGGACTTGAGCATATTACAGGTTGATCTCTATATTATGCACGTTCACAGTAGGCGCTTTCGTAAACATGATCCGCCATGCCATTTTGGACGGAATATTTCTAGTATAAAGTCTTGGTTCCCACACAATAGAAGAGTTCTGATCTAGAGTACAGTGTACATGTTGGCCAATTGTAACCAATGTTTGTCGTAAAAACATACACGTCAAGGAATGACTTTACCATTTAGGAATAGTGCACTTCTTTGAGAGGCATTTCAGAAGTTGTAAAGATATATGAAAAATAGGTTCTCTGGATAGTCAACTTCCTTTTTGCAATGAATGCGACGTTTCGGTGTAGGTACCAACACCGTTATTAAGCAAGTGTTACAAAGGGTTGCAACAAGGAGAATATATACATAGCTACATAGTGGGTATCTACAATTGACAAGGTTGATGTACATTGGATTGCTAATTAGTGATTTGAGCAGAGAAGGTTGATGTACAGAGTGTTAGTGATTGAAACACATTATGCAGAATGAGTTATACAATAGACTTGTTGATGTACACTGAGATGGTAATTAGTACGTTGAACAGAGTAGGTTGTGATTACAATACACAAAAGGACGCGTGAACGCCAAAAGGACAAGCGAGGTATGGGTGGATTACTGGTGATTGTCTTTAATTAGGTGGTCATAGGCCGAGGAGATAAAACCTTGATCACGATTCATGGTGGGGATAAAGCGTTGAATTTCAATGGTCCAGCAAAACAACGCCGGAGGAAATCGGCCTAAAGAGGTCGTGATTGTGATTTTGTGCAACTATAATGATTTTTTTGAGTGGATATGGATATGTTATTAATATTATTGGCATTGCCAATATTTGTGAGGTTTGTTCGTATCAAGCTGTAAAAACTCACAAACATCGTTTATGGTAAATATGAAGCATGCACAAACAAATCATTTGTGTTTAAATGGACTGTGTGAGTGGGTGCTTTTTTTCGAAGCGCTTAGGAATATGGAAGCACTTTCACGGTGTTGACACAATATATGGGCTTGAAACAAAGTAGCTATTCGGTGTTCGAACCCGGGACCCCGACCAGACCAGCAAGCACTTAAAACAATAACCATTAGGTACAGTGCCGCTCTTTATGTCTACAGATGTCATAATTGTGACTGCAACATGCAATACCCATACATACATACATACATACATACATACATACATACATACATACATACATACATACATACATACATACATACATACATACATACATACATACATACATACATACATACATACATACATACATACATACATACATATAGCGCCGATATCCAGTACAACTGCTCAAAGGTGCTTTGTTTTCCCTTGATCATTTGATGACCATCATTTTTAAACTCAACTCCCTGGGGCGCACCGAGTTAATGTGGCTTTCCCATCCTTACGAGGTACCCATTCACCAGCTGGGTGGACTGAGACACGTAGTCACAGCACTTTGTCCAAGTTTATTGCACGTTGCTGTACCCGCCACAAAGTTGACTCCAAGGTTTTTTACAGGTGGGCTCGATCCCGGCACCTCCAAGCTCGCTGGATTACTAGCCTGGCACCTTAGCCAGCTCGCCCACCGCGCCCCCGGTGTTCCACCGACAGGAGGGTACTTTCTCAACACTTTAATGTCCAAATGAATCTGAATGAAGGTAATCTTGCCACATTTTTAATCGTAGAATATGTGCTTTTAATTTATGGCTAGATTTGTCTTCAATCACCAATGGTTGAAGGGATGGTGTAAATCCAGCTAGGGTCCATACAGGTAGCAAAGGTACTGTAAGTCCCCATAGTTCCTAGTATGGTGATCTACCCTCAGTCTTTGGCGATCTATAGCCCGTATTTTATATTGTATTGTCTGCTTTAATTAAAATGTTTTAGTTTTCCATGCTAGTTTTATATTTATATCTGTGATACCCTAGTATTTTTACTGTCCATCGTCGACAGGTTTTACACTTCAAAATGTTTTCATTTTTTATTGTATAAATTGTTTTCGTCAAGATATGGCCGAGATATTGCCGATGTGATGTTAAATATTTACTCACTCACTCACTCTGAATGAAGGTAATTACATCCACCAGAGTAAGTCTATAAAATATCCTGAAAATAAACGATACAAGAATAAGGTTTCAGTTTACACGTAGATGTATGTGAATGAAGGAGTATAATTACCATAAGTCCTGTTTGTCGGTGAACAATATTGCTGATGATTTAAATCCGGATCAATGAGCATTAGATCAATATCCAGATACAACTGATTATTAGACGAGTAGGTGTCATGTTACCCGTATAACGCCACTTTCATGTCAACACTTCGTCATTTGTGTGAGATCTGCTACGAGAGTAGCATATTACAGATAATGAAAATAGAAGCAATTATCCCAGCAGCTATGCCAGGTTTGTTAATTCTCATTGACTTTGAAAAAGCATTTGACACAGTTTCTAAGAAATTTATTAAGTCTGTTTTATTAAAATTTGGTTTTGGTCCACAAATCATACATGAAACTACCTCATGTGTCATTCAGAACGGACATCTCTCTGATTTTTTTCCTAATGAGCGGGGATGTAGGCAAGGGGATCCAATATCACCATACCTTTTCCTTTTTGTAGCTGAAATCCTTGGATGCATGATCAGACAAAATAATAGTATAAAGGGTATTGTAATTGATAATAAAGAATATAAATGAGGGCAATATGCTGATGATACTGGACTTTTTTTGGGGTGGCTCAGATGAACATTTATACACAGCTATTGACACGCTTAATACTTTTTATGGCATGTCAGGATTAAGAATAAATATAGATGAGACTAAAGCAATCTGGATTAGCTCTTAAGCAGGTAGCAGAGATATTATCTGTCAGGATCTGAATATAGAATGGCAAAGAAATGAATTTGAGGTTTTGGGAATTAAATTTACTCCTGATTTCAATGGGTTATCAATACAAGCAAAAGACTGGAAGAGATCAGTAGACTCCTATGAACATGGAGGAAAAGGCATTTAACATAATTTAACAAAATCACGGTTATTTAATTGAAATTATTTTTTCAAATTTATTTGGAATGACAACATTAAACGGCGCACTTTGAAAAAAGATTACATTGAAGGGGGGTCTGCGCATGCTTGACATTAAATCCTTTGTTGATGCCATGAAACTCTCTACACTGGGACGTTACATGAAAATCAAATTTAATAACCCCTGCAATTTTCCATTGAAGGATGTATTAAAATATTGAGGAAATCTTCAGAATATTGTCGAAGCTGAAAATCCTATTTGGAGGGATATACTAATGGCATGGAAACTATATTGTAACAAAAATACCACAGAAGCAGATATCATTAACGAAATCGTAACTCAACCCATATGGCTCAGTCATAACTATAAAAACCCAAACCACATGACCAGACACTGGGCTAATAAGGGAATGTTAACCATCAAGGACTTATATGATGAACAGGGTTGGTTGTCTTTAGAAGATTTGAAAAATATATATGACGTAAGGAGTACACACTTGGATCTAAGATATATTTAACACATTTTACCCAAATCTTGGAAAAAAACTTGGAAAGGATAACGATAAATAGATGGTGATAATCTCATTAATAATTCTCTACAAAGGGATTTTATTACCTCAACAAAAGGTTCAGGGAATGTTTATAATAAACTGGTTTCTGACGGTGTTAAACCATATATGTGTCATAACTGGGAGGACCGATTTAATATTGATTTTGAATGGCATTAGACTTTTAATACTTATAGAAAGGATTTAATGGACATTAAACTTCTAGACTTTCAATATAAGTTCCTACATGGAATTATTTATACTAAAAAAATAATTGGTGGAGATGAAACTGGCTGACTGGCTTTTGATAAGTTTTCAGAAAATGGTCTCCATTATTTCCTGTTTTGAACCTGATTACTTCGGTTAAATTAAAACAAACATGTTAATGGAAAGAAATAATGATTCTGATAAATTTCATAAAAATGATCTACATTATTCACAGTTTATTAACCTGTTGACTTAAAAAATATCCCAGGACCGGCTCTCTGTTTTCATGTCTTAGTCCTTTGCGATTGCAGCTCAATGCGGACACTGTACAACGTCCGTCACAGAAACGTCTTTGACCAGACCCCCAGATTTATTATTTTGTTTTCTTCTGTTTGTTGTTTCTTTGGGTTTTTTTTGTTGATGTTGTTTTCTGTTGTTGGTGGTGTTGGTCGTCGTCATGATGTTGTACAAATGCAGCATTCATAAATGCCTTGAGTCTCGACTAGGGATTGATAGTGTGAGCACCGACCCAGTCCTACGGGATCCTATGACAGACAGTCAATTACGGATATTCATTATGAATAAAAATAATGATTCATTCGTAATTCGACCAATCTAGCCAATGGGAGAAGGAGTCACGATTTTTAAGTTAAGATCTTAATTTCTGGTCACAGCTTTGGAATACTATTTATGTTGAAATGTCCCCAAGGTTTGTATTTGAGGTTGAACGCGACAGTCAACACTATTTCGGCTTTTGGCTTTTGAGACGTAACCATTAAATCCTTTGATTTTAGTCCAATCAACGATCTCCACCGTTAGGGTGCAATAAGACGCTATCAAGAAAATCACCGAGAGTGAACGCTCAATATTTCTGATATTGTGGCAAAGGCCAACTAATTCGCTCATACATGGAAATGACTGCCATATATTCGTAACACAATCATCTTTAATATAATTATAAAATGTTCTCGTCACGATATGGCTGAAATATTGCCGATGTGACGTTAAATATTAACTCACTCACTCACGTAACACAAACTATTTTTTGGTTTTAATTTGAATATTTTCCATGTTTACTGAGAAAACGACTGTGCAAATGAATTCAAATGAACGGTGCGTTTAGAAAGGTATTTTGATTTAAAGCAATATGTATCATCTCAATTTCGGAGAAGACATACAGCTGTGAAGTTGTTTGACGTTTACCCTTTAGTTTTGGTGCTGAAAATCAAGAATTATAATCTGGGTTACAACTACCACTGGCACACAAAGGGAGGCAGTTCCTCAAAGTAATGCTTTTCATACTGTCACAATTGAACGGCACCACGAATCACGTGAGATAGAATTTCACCCGAGTGTTTGTTGAATGAAACATACCAACACTTGGTAAAATCTGCGAGTTTACAAGCAATAATTTATTAATCATCAATTTGTGATGGCACTAGGCATATCGCTCTTGCTCAGAAAGTTACAACATTCAAGGCCCCAATAAAGCTTTCACATTTATGGGAGACATGTGAAGGACATTTTGAAACTTGATGTCAAAAATCATGTCCGATACTATTCCCTATTTTAACTTGCATCATACGTCCCGGAAATTTTTCAGGTGAACAATTGACAAGACTTGGCACGGGTGTCACCGGTGGTGAAGGATCCCAGCTCTGTCTTCGTATCGCATGGTGAGCACCCCTGGATTGTCTGGTCCAGACCCGATTTGTTTCCAAACAACATCGCACAGCTGTAATACTACTGAAATACTACTTCACCCATGATATAGTCACAATCCTACAACCGACTCTGCTTTTAACATAGATTTCTTATCAATATAGAAAGAGTTTTGTCGCTTCTATTAGGATACTGGAATATGGAACCAACAATGAATCTGACATAATATATGGAAAGATCCTTCATGGGTCTTCTGTGTAATTATGTCTGACCCCGAAGGGTCGGAAGACATATTGTTTTTGGTTGAGTTTCCGTCGGCGTTGGAGTTCCCACTGTTTCCGGAACATGACTCTAAAACTACTTGAACAATCTTCACCAAATATGTCTCTCCATATCATGTACATGTGCCTTTTGGGGGTTTGAGGGTTTGTTCAATTTCATTTGTTTCTGTTTTCATGGCAACAATTTGGACTTTGTCTTTTTGTAGGGTAAAGTTCGTTTTCGGAGCAAAATTCTGAAACTAATTGACCCATCTTCACCAAATTTGCTATACAGCCCCTCCATATCATGTAGATGTGCCTTTTGGGGGTTTGAGGTTTTTTGTCAGTTATTCTTTTCTGTTTTCATGGCAACAATTGGGACTTTGTCTTTTTGTAAGGTAAAGTTCGTTTCCGGAGCATAATTCTGAAACTAATTAACCCATCTTCACCAAATTTGCTATACTGCCTCACCATATCATGTAGATGTGCCTTTTGGGTTTTTTGTAAACTTTTCTTTCAATTCTATTTTCTCTGTTTCAATTATTTTTGAGGTCTCAACGTGGGGGATTGGGGGAAGGGGGAGACATCTGTTTTTACGAGTAAAAAAACTGTCCAGTTTATTATTAGTTCAGGCCTTTAAGAGCGAAGCACTGCGAACAAAATGCATATTGTAAGGGTGCCCGACATTGGCTTACAGCCAACTGGGACAAGATGAGTCTATTTCAGTGCGATCAATTCATCCTCTGAGTTACAAAGTTTTATCGACTCGTTGAAATATTTTTATATCAAAAGACACTCGAGTGAGAACCTCTATGTATAAACATGAAATAACGATTAAAAGACGAGTTCTTCCCGTTGACATCACCCGCTGTGCTCTTATTTCAAGATGCGCCAGCAATGTCACTGTGACAAATTTTGACCTCGTTTCGCTATGTAGGATAGAAACGTAAACATCGTGGTTGCTGTTTCTGCCAGAGAAGGTGTTGAAAGACAATCGTGATATATGAACTTACAACAATAAAGTCAATTTGAAAATGTTTTACAGAGGTCTTAGTTTGATAGACCGCCTCCGTGGTGTAGTGGTTAGAGCGTCCGCCCGGAGAGCGAAAGGTCGCGGGTTCGATCCCCGACCGCGTAATACCAAAAGACGTTAAAATATGGTACTTGTTGGTCCCTGCCTGGCGCTCGGCATTAATGGGTACAACAAGGACTGGTCGGCTCAGAGTCAGTATAATGTGTCCGAGTTTGGTATTCATGCTTCACTTCACTGCGGCATGGTATCTCAGTGGGCTAGCACTATAAAACTAGCTTAAGTCTGGGCTAGTACAAGCAGCCGCACATACACATACACACGCATGCACGTCGTCATATGACCGAAATATTTTCAAGTACGACGTAAAACCCAATTTCACCTCACCTCACCTTAGTTTGATTAAGCAGGTAATATACTGAGTTAGTTAATTTTTTTGGCTGTAACAACATATTCTTGACACAACTCTGTCCTCGTTTCAGCCCAGAGAGAGAGTAATTACTTTGTTCCAGTAGGGGTAAGGTATGAAATGAAGTCTACTTGAACGTTATGCTCTAGGTCAGATCACTCGTATAGTAACGTGCATACACGTGTATGACGTCCGATCAATTTTTTTTCCAGTGCAAGCCTGTGTTTTCACTAATCTGTACCAATTTACCCTTACCATAATACTCTGAGCTGACTCGTCCACTTAATGTCAAAGTTTAATGTCAAGAAAAAGAACAAGTGCCATATTTTAAGTGACATCCCACTCTTCACAGACCACGACACGACACGACGACACACGACACGACACGACACGACACGACACGACACGACACTATGGTCTCAGTTTATACAGGAACTGAGCGGAAAGGGGGGAGGCGTTTGAGTCTACCACTACCAAGTATCATTCTTCTGCTCATCGTCTTCAGCAGAAATAGCGACGGTTTGGTAGCTTAATGGTTAAAGCATCCGCTCAGCACGCGGAAGACCCGGGTTCGATTCCCCACATTGGTACATCGTGCACAACACATTTCTCTTGTCCCCAGCCCTGATATTGCTGGTAGCTATAAAAGCGGAGTAAAACCACACTCACTAACTCAATCAACAGAAATAGCTGATATACTGTTAATGGTGGCAATCAGCTTAACGCTTGTTGTCCATCATGTTTTCAGAAAGTTTCAAACGGGG
This sequence comes from Haliotis rubra, assembly GCF_003918875.1. Classification (NCBI taxonomy): domain Eukaryota; kingdom Metazoa; phylum Mollusca; class Gastropoda; order Lepetellida; family Haliotidae; genus Haliotis; species Haliotis rubra. The sequence continues at coordinate 1,206,554 of NW_025766148.1, read as the reverse complement.
ACAGTTGGTGTGATTGATAAGGGCGGACTTGTCAGAGATGTGTGTAAAAACTTCAACATGACGCTGGTCTAATTGTGTGTGAATACAACCGGCTCTTTCACAGCCTCATACACAACTTACACGCTTCCGACTTCATGTAACACAAGTTGTTATTGGAGTGTTGAGATACGACGATGTCACGAAATCTGCTGCAGCACTTGACAAGTGGGTGACAAATCCCCTTTGACACGCCTCATCCATTTGTAGCGTAGCAGCGTTCAGGAAGACCTGCTTGTAAATGTTTGACTACTGGTCGATTCTAAAACGATGTTTACTGATGTGTGGTTACATGAGTTATGATGTGGATGCTTTTTGAGAACTCACTCACACATCAGCTTCAGCAGTAATACACGACAAACCGTGTATAGTGCCACTGAACCAAATCCACTGAATACTTGGTGTCCATCATGTGGCAAGATCGAGGGAAGTACGGCGGGTATGAATACAGCCGTGAAGATGAGAAAGGTCTGAACCGGAGAAAGTTGGTGTGATTGATATCACGGACTTGTCAGAGATGTGTGTAAAAGCTTCAACATTCATTCTCCGCGACGCCGATTTAATTGTGCGTGAATACAGCCGGCTCTTTCACAGCCTCAGACACAACTTACACGCTTCTGACTTCATGTAACACAAGGTGTGTTGAGATACGACGATGTCACGAAATCTGCTGCAGCAGCTGACAAGAGGATGACAAATCCCGCTTGGCACGCCTCATCCATTTGCAATGTGGCAGCGTTCAGGAAGACCTGCTTGTAAATGTTGATTGACTGTTGAAAGATTTTAAAACAATGTTTACTGATGTGGGGTTACCCTAGTTCTGATATGGATGATGTTTTTAGAAGTATTTCAGAAATTCATAGTGCAACAAGACGCAACAAGTCTGTCCTCATTCTCTGTACTTGTACCTGAAACCGAACCTTCGATGTGACGAGCACCATAAAAGGCTATACCAAATGCACTGAATCCTTCTGGAAACAATAATATTATCATGGTATCATTAGTTAGATAATATATATAATATTTTTGCTTATTTTAAGACAGATAGGTCCTCACTAAGGTATTTATAGAACATGACCTCACCTCAAGACACCACACCTAATTTCTCAGCAACCTTTACTTAGAGAAGTCAGATGTGAAGGTCGTCGTCATTGCAATGTGGCGTATTTCACGACAAACACGTTGATGACAAAGACCTTGGGTATACAAGGCTGTGACAGCTGGGTAGTTGGCACGCAACGACTTCAAACAAACGCACATGAACGCTTCAAACGAAATGTTCTTCCTTAATAGTGATATATAGCATCCAGACAGCAGCTGAACAAAATCGCAGCAGTTAATTGTGTGGATGTCAGTCCAGATCGATATGATGCACAACACATTGTAACCCAGGCTGCCCCCTTTGGAGCACGTAGGTGCTAGTTCTTCACACGTACAGACATTGAAGAATATACTCGGACTTCCCTGGGGACCTCCGACACGAGTCCGGGACCATCGGTTAGGCGGGGCAGCTTAAGTGTTGTTGACATCACAGCATACCTACTCTAATGGTGTAAGGATCGTCTCATGACGAATTTAATTACAACACATTTTATCAATCAGCTTCACAACGTTACACGATAACACTGCCAACAAATACATTGAACTACTTAGGCAAACGTCTTTGAAAGGCATTTTAGAAGTTGTAAAGATGAAGGAAAACCAAGTTCTATGGATAGTCAACTTCTTTATTGCAATGAGTGCGACGTTACGGTGTAGGTACTAAAACCGTTATCAAGCAAGTGATGAATCTTTGCACGCCGATGCTTGACATAATGAATTGTCGTTGTCAGATGTTTGATGCTCTTGTTAATTTTTCAAAGTTCAAAACAATCGCCTTCGAAACATTGTTCCCTATGGGATGTGAAGAGCTTCTCATTCGTTATCAACGGTCACTTACAATTCCCGAAGAATTAATCATCTGTTAAATCTCCATCAAAGGATAGGGTTAGGTACTAAAGTACAAATTAAAATATATCAATGAATGAATTTCTTGATAAAAGACGTGAAAGCGCCAATGTTTTGTCATGTTGCATATAATCTCTGAGTGAGAGTGAATTTGGGTTTAACACCTGTTTCAATTTTTTTATAATTATATCGCGGCGATGCCAGGAGGAAAGTCTGATGTGTGATGCAGTGAAACCTGCGAGCATCGGCTGGTACTGACGAACCAAGGGTAATACTACAATGCAGGGCACTACAGCACTGCCCCCTAACCTTACTGCCTGTGAAACTGTTCTCCACCGCAGAAAAGTTGCCGAGCTCCCCGAGCGGGATTCGAAAACACGACCTTTTGGTTCGTAGCCGAACGCTCTAACCATTGAGGTATCCATTGAGGTATCCATTGAACGAATCCTAGTCAAGTGCAGAAGATTACGTTATACAAAATTGAAAATGTGTATTGTGAGGTTGACAACAGCAACGTAAAAAACTGTTGATTCCCTTGACAACCCTATTTAATCACATGGAATCTGAAGCTGAAAGTTTGAGATGGCCCCTTCAACTTGTTGAAATAGACGTGTTTTGGTCTATTTCCTCTTCTGTATTGCCAGTTGACTGTTTATTTTGTATTTTTGTATGTGTAGACTAGGTGCCTTTTAAGTAGCTAATTTCTCCTTAATCGGGTCGTGAAACCAATTGTATGCATACCACTGGCCTTGACGAGGCTTCGAGGGCTTACGTACTTCCGGTAGTGTGAAACAATACATCTGTTGACATTGCCTCAACTATAGGCCGTCACAGTCTTCGGTGGTATGTCGATATCATTAAGTCCTCTTTGGTTACACGTGTACACTCAGTATAACTGAGATATTCACCATGATCATTTGACCCAACTTTCAGAGCGCAAGGGAGACCCAAATCCCATAACTTGTTCTCTTGCTGCACATAGATAATGTCTGCTTGCTTCGAGTAGAGTCCCATGCCCTTAGATGACCGCTCACGCATAAAATTGTCCAAGGTTATTCGAATCTCTGAGCATTCGGAATCCGACAAAAACTGAATGTCACGGCCAGAATTATTTATCTCCATTTGAAGAAGTAACACTATAGTCTGTTTGCTGTGAAAACGTACCGATGACTATCGATTTAAACAAAAACGTTAATCGAATAAAGTGAAATTAAGATTGCGATTCCTCATGGTTTTACCCTGCCAATTGAACATTTAAATCTAAGAATTTTATTCAACTTAGGATAAAAGTTGTTTAACGAACGGTCATAGTTTCAAATCGCTATTATTTGTTTGTGTTACAAGGGGGTATGCACCTTAAATGAAACACCGAGAACAAGTAGGGTTGGTCTAAGTTAACGCTCATCACGTAACGCACGTGTATTTATTTCACTGTTCCAACTACTGCGCTTACCCCCTTGAAATACAGAGAACAGCACATTATTACCCCGGATAACCCAAGTTAGGCGCTATATAAGGTTATAGTCACTTGACGTTTTCCACCGGGTACCCGTTTCCTGCTGGGTGAACAGAGGCAATATTGGACAAACTCACTTGCCCAACTTGAGTTGTGTCCCTCAGCTACTAGGATCCTGACCGTGACAAGGAATCTTATCAGCGAGTGTTTATTACCCAATTCGTGATATTCCAATACTAACCCTACTCAATCATGTGACAAAATAGCATGAAACTTCACTATCTGTATTAAAACCATGTCCTGACGTAAGATGTCTGAGACAGTGAGATGTGTGGTCAGTGAGATCAGGCAAAAATCAAATACCATAGTTGTATGATAATCGACGCTGTGACGTAATGCAACAAGACGTATCGCCGAATATCGTGTGTTCACCGTGGAGATCCTGGCAGTTCCTACAGCATTAGACTCCAAGACTGTCCTGAACGTCTGGAGTCGTACGAAAGCAGCTTCTTTAAGCCGGTCGCTGATAATCATATGCTTATAATGGTTTGTGTCTCTTGTGCTGCTGCAGTAGACAGTGCATTGGGGGAAACAACTTATTTTTTTTTGTAAATATTCAAAGTCTATTAACATTCCATCTACTTTGAACATATGGTTAACGTCATGGCAGCGCCTGTGACATTGCGGAGGTGTAATATTCTCCAGAAACCCAAGCATGTCTTAAGATCGGGATTACATGACTGGTTCGTTACTTTTGTTGCTACTTTTTGTATTCCAGTTGTGGAGATCGATACTTATAACGCCAATGACAAAATTGTCTGACCCAGGCTCCATTGTTTTACTAACTGCAGTCGCTGATAACAGTCTTGGGGGAATCGAACATATTACAGGTGGATCTATTTAATTTTGCACATTCGTACACATGATCCGCCATGCCATTTGGGTAGAATTAAAATATAGCTTGTTGGTTTCTGAACACTAAAAGAGTACAGTGTACATGTTGGCCACTAGTAACCACTGTTTGTCATAAGCACGTGTACACAAACCATCAGACTATCCAACTGCCTTGTAAAAGCTGACCAAAAGAGGATTAGATGATTTCACACGTGTTCTGGCTGATTGTGTGCCATCGTTCATATCCTGGCCAAGTCTGGATCATTTATTCCAACCCTGATGTAATGTTGTTGTTGTCTGCGGCACAAAACATTATTTGCACCTGGCCCTATTTATCTTTAGGTATGTTGATATCATGTGTGCCAAGTAAATCAAATATTGATTTAACACGCAAATTCCCTGCATGTATATACTGTAATGTGAAGATCCACACCATGCATTCCTACTTATTACATTGCTGTATTTGGATGATCCATTTGAGGCATAGTTAAAATAAAGTATTTCAGTGTCAAAACAGTGTAGGGTCTTTTTAGTTTAAATTATCATTTATTTATTGCATTTTTAAAAGAAATGGAGATATACTCATGCCAATAATGGTTGTCACCCCCTTCATTTTTTTTTATTGGAGAGGGTGTGTGGGGTGGGGAGGGGGTTGACAACCATTATTGGCATGGGTATATTAAATAAATTCTGATTAAATTTGTGTAAATAGATACATCATCTTTTATGCTTGGTAGTTTAAATAAACACTGATGTTGTTAGTGGCTGTATCCTCAAAGGGGGTTAAAGTACTGTAAAATTATTGTCCTCCTGAGAGGGTACGTATGTCCAAAAACAATTAAAGTAAATTTAAACTACCTTCAGTTGTTGGCGATCAATAGCCCGTTTTTACATTGTATTGTCAGAAATAGTTTTCTACTTTTAAAGATATATGCTAGCTTTTAACTCTTTTTGTGATACTCTAGTTATTTTACAGTCCTTCGATGACTGGTCATTTAACTACTTGTATTTATTGTGTATGTACAACATTTCTCGTCACTATATGGCTGAAATATTGCCGATGTGACGTTAGATTTTAACTCACTCACTCATAGTTGGAATAATAATCCCAGAGCAACAGGTGGATACTTTATGTTCTACGTCAGTTTAGACTGTTGCATACCACCCATCTGTAAGTATCTTCCAAATATCCGCAAACAGACAACCACGTGTATATTAAAGCCTGGGATACCAGGGACCAACGTTTGCGGCTGATGCACACCTATCGTAAACTATGAGGCAATGTCTTTGGTTGAACGGGAACCACGCAAGTGATTAATTTGCTATTTTGGGGCAACTGTTTGACACTGACAAGGCTCATGAACGGTGCATCTACATAAACACTGGAGGTTTAAGTATAGTTGTGGCAGATGGTCTGATAAAGGATCAAATAGAAGCTGGTTTGTCAGAATTAGCTCTGATGAAACTGTTTCCTTGTGCGTCAGAGTTTTCATTGCAGTCTATATTTGTTTTCAGTTTTTGCTTAAAGGTTTCCAAATGGACATATACTATTTTCACTTTGCTAAGGATCAAACCATTGATTCAACAGAAAACTATGATGTGGGGTCTAATTTGGTTTAAATATCTAAGCTTAGTGTAAGGATGGATCCTAGGTTTCAGTATGTCACTGCATCTTGTGGATCCTATTCTTCACAGGTGTTGTGAACTTGTCAATGACTCGTTCCATGATTTGCAAAATGGTTGATTGGTGCCATAATCAACATATTTTATGGTTACTCAGGTATCAAGTGCATAAGGTTAGATTAAAGTGGTTGTTTGCCTAAAGAGGAGTTACCATATCATTATTTATCTACTTTTAATTGATATAACTTTAAGTAAAGTTGGGAATTTTGTAATCCTTAGCAAAATGTGAGTAGTATATTATTTCTAACATGACAATTTGCTCGTCATGCTCAAAACCCGGGTTCGATTCCCAACATGGGTACAATGTGTGAAGCCCATTTCTGGTGTCCACCATAGTACTGGAATATTGCTAAAGGGGGCGTAAAACCCAACTCACTCACAAATCTATGGTGAACTCTTTGGTAATAGCGTGAGAGGGTACGTAAGACCACCTCATTCAAAGTACATATATTCGTATCATAATTTTAATAGTAGGATACGTTTGAGTAGTATACTAACAAGCATGTTTAAATGTGGCTTTACACGTCGATATCACCGATTCTCAACGGCATAAGGAAAATCATTTATGAGACAACCCTACTATACTGTTAAATAACTGCTTGAGCGTGTGATTTAAGTTTTTAAGTCACATAATCAGTATTTGAGCCATATCGTCACTAAAATGATTTTAGATTCATAATACATAACGTTAAATTATTAAAAAAATGATAAAAAAGAGGACAGCGAAAACAATTAGAATGCACAACGTTTGTGAGTGCCAATTTACGAGGTCCGAATACCAGATTTCGACCGGTCCGTACTACTGTAGGATATATGAAGCTACATGTAGTCTACGCCCTTTTCCTCAGCCCCATAATCAATAATTGCCAAACATCAATATTCATTTACAAAGTCACACACCTAAGACGACATCACATGCTGCGCCCCATTGCTTATAATGACTTGTAACATTACTGAAGGATCGTACGTAAGTCCCAAAACATTTCAAGTAAATTTAAGTCTACCTGGTTTTTAATCGTAGTATTTTTGTCATTTTAATGTATGGCTAAATCTCAGCATAAACGCCATTGGCTGAAGGGATGGTGTAAATCCAACTATGGTAAATGCAGGTAGCAAATGCACTGTAAGTCTCCATGGTCCCTAGTATGGTGATCTACCTTCAGTTGTTGGCGATTACTGGCCCATTTTTACATTGCATTGTCCAAAAATAGTTTTCTACTTTTAAAGATATATGCTAGCTAGTTTTAACTCATTTTGTGATAATCTAGTAACTTCTAGTCCTTCGTTAACAGGTTTTTATATATTATATGTATGTATTATGAATTTAGAACTAGTTTTAGTCACGATATGGCTGATATATTGCCGATGTGACTTTATACTTTAACTCACTCACTCACTCACTCACTCACTCACTCACTGAAGGATCGCCCCCATGGTCTGGTAAACAGTGTCAACAGTGAAACTGAAACGTTGGTAGTTCATATATGTAGATAATTGTTGTTACCGTGACTGGAAATAAAGGAATTAAATGACTGGTTGGCTCAGAGTGTTCCATTCTTGATAGGAGTGCTTTGTCATGTCGTACATACATACATACAAACATTTGCATAGCGCCGATATCCAGTACAACTGCTCAAAGGCGCTTTGTTTTCCATCGATCATTGGATGTCCATCACAACGGCACATCGTATTTTCAATCTCAACTCCATGGGAATCATACAACTCTTGCTGCCTACTAGGCGCACCGAGTAAATGTGGCTTTCCCATCCTTACGAGGTACCCATTTACAGCTGGGTGGACTGGGACACAAAGTCACAGCACTTTATAAAAGTTTACTGCACGTTGCTGTACCCGCAACTAGTTGTTTGCACGTATTCATGTGGCCACCATCTGGTCATCTACCAACGGATTCGTGGGTTCTTTTAAGTGCACAGGGTTGTGTACTGTACACTAGGGGTTGTGACAACACTGAAAGAGTCTGCACACAAAGTTGACTCCAAGGTTTTTTCACACCCGGTCACAGGTGGGCTCGATCCCGACACCTCCAAGCTCGCTGGATTACTATCCTGGCGCCTTAGACAGCTCTCCCACCGCGTACTGGGCAAGCTGTTGATAACTGACAGAAGCGCACATGCCCACAAGCACACACACACACATACCTTCATATCTCTGTGTAAAAACAGTGATCAAAAATAAAAGGGACCAATTATCAATGAAACATTTTTATGATTGTTTTTCATGCTCTAAGGCCAATGGTATCAGTTTCTGTGACATAAGCCTGTTTCTCCACGAATATTACAGCTTGGATTCGAAATAGAAAAGTAAAAGAAACTACATGTTTGATTTCACTTTCTTTGGTTACAAAGAACATTATTCTAATCCAAGAATAATATTGTAGTTCTCGATATATAATCTCCCTGAAAGGCTTCAACCGGAAGAGCCTTTGTCAAGTCCACAAAATCGTTGGTATGGTTTGGATCATCACTAAAAGCTTTCAGGGGGACGTCAATGTAAAGACCTGTTCCTTCCTGTCATTTAGAAAGAAAATATCACACATGCTCATTACACAGATGAAATGTTCCTCAGATGGTTCGATAGGATGTATTTGAGATAAAGCTTCTATAAAGTGTAAACATCTGAAGTAAATTTGGACGCGAATATCGAATGGTTTTATTTGTATCTATAAAGGTATGTTATTCATATGAATCGCCACATTCGATATGTATAACTGTGCTTATTTCTCCCCAGTGTGTTAAATTCCGGTCTTTTGTAAAGAAACACACCTAATGTAAAGTGTTTGGAGTATATCCTAGAAATGGAAATAATTTTCTCCATAGTTTTATGTTTTCCTTCATAATATATCATCGCTCCTGGTATTTCTATGCTTAAGAACTGACGCGTTAAACTTTACCTATATAGCAGTATTACCGTTAAGATTAGCACAGGTTCAACTGTTCACAGTTAAACTGTAACAATGTAAAATGACAGACGTCGCTTCTGATTTTTTTACAACTGTTTTCCCTGCCTGAAACCGGACATACGAATAAGAAATAATGTTATGAATGGCCTTATGACAACTTTGCACTGCAAAAGGAACGGGTCCAGGTGTTCACTTAAAAGGACAAAATGTCATTGATTTCATTGAATTTGGATCACCGTGCATAAACCCCGATATACACACCCCAAGTCTTATTTTCGGTACACCCGTGAATATCCGGATCTTCAGCACCCCATGCTTGTCCTAAGAGGCGAATAAGCGGATCGGGTGGCAAGGCTCGCTGACGTGGTTGACACATGCCATTGTATCCAAATACTCAATGCTCATGTTGTTGATCACTGCATGGGTTGTCTGGTCCAGACTGGATTATTTGGAGACCACATCACATAGCTGGAATGGGTGCGGCGTCAAACAATTAACAAACAAAACAAACCTTTTCGGTATCGTACACTATTAGCTTTAAGAAAGAAACCTCATCTGCTCCTTGGCTTGACAGTGTTCTTTTCAATTCAGATAATTGGCAGTCTCTATTATCTACCGGTTACACTGGATGTAACACACTACATAGTGAAACACATGGGCGACTAAAATAATGACACTAGGTATTCGCAAGAAGGGGAAACATGTTCTCTTGTACAGCTATCACCCATCACCCACACTCTAAGTGTTTGCTTCTTGCCTTGCGCCACCGATTCTTGCTATTCTGCTGCCATACGACGATGGTCACATTGAGAAAGTCAAAACCACCCAAACCAGCATACATGACTGTATGATTGTACCACACAATTTGAATAATTTGCAAGCCTTTGTTTGTTGCCTTGCGTCATTCTGAGAAAGTATAAACCCCATTAATTGACATACATTATTATATGAGACGAACATCATGCTTGTGCAACGCCACAGTAAACTGGAGTGAACGTCTTTAGGAATCAAAGCCCACTCACGTCACGTGTTTGCAACACTACGACGTTACTTTATATGGAGAGCCAGGTCCTGTGTCAAGGTCCCTGTCGAAGTGATTAATTTCAAACGGAAATATCTAACTTTGCTTTTACATTTTGCAATCATTTTATAAGCGCATAACATCGAGCAAACGTTTTGCTTCTTTGGTTGTCAAGTTTTCAATGAACGCGAGGGTAATAAATTGTGTATGCCCGACGCTTATAGAAAACCGAGAAAGATTAATCACACACTTGGCATTTCTAAACATGTAGGGCGAATCTTTAAGGAGATGCTAATTGGAGTTTTTCTAAACGCCTTTCCATTTCAAGCGGTACGAAGGGGAAGTGCTGCGTTAATGTCTGAAGGACATCGTCTATCAAAATCACCAGATACCTTACGAGAAGGATCAAGCCGCTCTTGCCATTACTCTGTCGTAATGTGAATTTTTCTGCATTAACTGTTAAGGTCGGACCACACGCAAGCGGTATAGAAACTGGTATCTTCTTCCTTGTCTAGGAGCAATATTAGTTTGTTGATGGAAGCGTGGACATACAGAAGGATTCAGCATACATTTCCGTGAGATATAGACTTGTGTTTGCGTCACATAAAAGACCATGCTCCTTTAATGCTCGGTAATTTTCATTGTAGCAAAACTGAACACATGGGAAATTATATATAGAAACAGGCCCCTGTAGTTAAGGAAGATGTATGTGTATAAAACAGGCAACCCTCCTTGACCCAGAAAGGTTGCCAAGGTCCGATGTATCATGTCAGATCAGTGAGGCTGGCGTTAAGCGTCTGACAAGGAAGCAAGTGTTTAATTCAATTATGTTGAGTGAACTGGGTTAGAATTGTCTTGGATATATTTAGTTAATCAGAATGGGGATATGTCGCCGTCTAGCACTACATAACTGATCAATGAGATGTAACAAGGAAGAAGTATCTAACATTGAAACAACACTAATACGGCGATGGAAAACGTGACGAGAATACCTACACTTTGAATGACGCTATCTGGGGTTATCCCATGGATGGATATGCATACACTGTGTATGTACTTCCCTGGAAGGTGGTTGAAATAACGTAAGCATAACATATCTTCAGAGCGTCAAAAAGCATGTACTTCCGTCACGTTTTTAATCGTGGACTTTGTCAATAGTCGCTAACTGAAGGAATGGTGTAAATTACATAGGCGGATCCAGAGCGGGGTGCGCACCCCCCTTTCGTCCTGAAAGTTTGTTCAGTGACCATTGAAACTCGGGTGAAAATAAAGTGTGCATCCCCCTCCTTTTTTCTCAATAGCGTGCACCTTTCACCCCTCACCCTTTCTCAAAAAGCTGCATCCGCCCCTGAAGTAGATGGGTCCATGTGGACAGCAAAGATGCTGTAAATCCCGATGATCCTTGGTATGGTGATGCCCCTTCAGGTCCTAGAAATCTGTGCTATTATACTTGTGTTACTGTGTTTTGTTGACAGTTGTTAATATGGATGGATGGAAGTACAGGCAGTCAAATATTCCAGTCATCGTATTAGGGACCATGGAGATTTACAGACTCTGTGTTTTTGCTACCTGCAAGGACCCAAACTGGATTTACACCATCCCTTCAGTCGTTGGCCATTGTATTACAGTTAAGCCCCCTTTCAAGGAATATGAACAAATCTTTGAATGTGGGACTTAATGCCACTTAACAGTCAAAGTTATTTAATCATTATCACAAATTAAAATTCATATACTAGTTACAATACATATCAACATTTATTAATAAATTCCATCGCGGCAGGGGACACCGGAATCGTCGAGGTAGAACACAGAGAAAGTCACTTTGGGTAACAACACGATGAGTTAAGTTGCCTTTCCCGACGACTCTATATTGATGGGAATATTTTCTCAACCAACTTCCCAACGGAGACAGTAGTGTTGCGAGAGTAACTCGTGCTTTCTGTCAACAGACATAGTGAAGGAGAGCAGTCACATTTGCTTAGAACAACTTCTTTTATGTATCTAGTATCTTTGCGACATCCAATCAACAGATCGTGCCTCTTTTTATGCCAGCAAATATGATGTCGGTCAAGAAGCTGCCCAACAGATATTAGAAGACTCAGCAGACGACACGATTGTCAAACATGGCCATAAAGTACACACGACCTAAGATGTTTGGTATCGACGCCTAATCTCCAGACGTGAGTGGAATGGTGAATTAAGGTAATTGTAGATCTGTTGATCTTGTAGCTACATCAATTCCACATGTCAGGAAATGTTTACATGAATCACGGACGGGCCCCACAGAGGAGCGGGCGAATTATCCGACAGCAGCGCGTTGGGATTAGAAAGAGATCTGTTATGACAATCGATGTGGAAGACGTTTTCTTTGTTCTGTGCTTTACGATGCTCTTCTTGGCAATGTTTTATCATGAAACACTTCCGTGATGATACCGGGAGATAATGTTAACCAACTAAGCCTGAAAGGGGACACCTATATATTCAGGCCTTTTCCCTTTTGAGGGACCTTTATTAAAAGACAGAGAGAGGAGATGACAACGCTTGAGAGAGGTGTGGATAGGGTGTCTTGGGGGAAAGGTGGAGCGGAGTGAGGGAGATCGGCAATATTTCAGCCATATCGTGAAGAAGTAAAATTATACGCCAATAACAAATATTTGAAATGTATTTAAACGGAAAGTAAAACAACTAGATGATCACATTTTATTCTAAACTAGTCTGGAAGTATATAGAATGACAAATTGGTAATTAACAAAACAATATAAAAATGGGCTTTTGATCGCCAACAACTGAAGGTAGATCGCCATACGTGGGACCATTGGGACTTACAATTCTTTTGGTACCTGCATGAACTTGATTTAAATCGTCCCTTCAGCGATTGTATAGTAGACAAATTTAGTCTAAGTTAAAATGACACAAATACTACGTTTACAAAATCTGGTAAATTTAAATTTACTTTGAATGTTTCGGGTCTTACGTACCCTCTCAGGAGGGCAATGATTTTACGATATTTTACCCCCTTTGAGGAAAAGGTGGAGTGAGGATGGGTGGGATTGGTGAGGTTGGGGTGAGGTTTGGGGTATGGTGAGGGTTTGGGTGGGTTGAGGGAGGATAACCCATGCTCACTCAGGGCTGCTCAATTATGTGAACATTTAATATCACTTGATTTCATGAGGATTAATAAATCCATATGATAATGGAAAGGACGTGTGTCATATGAATATATGTACAACCTCTTTTCACTCATTGAAGTTATGTTGTTATCTGTTTAAAATAGTGTGGTCGAGGAAGTTATCGCCCTTTTGATCTAAATTTGCCACGGTTGTTTAAAGACACAAGTGTACATCGGCAGCCGCTGTTTATACTCATTGTAAACTTTCGGCGAAAACTTTAAAGAGTATGTAAACATTACATCGAACGCAGAGTCTAACATTGATTTGTGCCAGATGACGTCATTCGCATATTTATCGGATCACGATACAATGTTTATCAGATTGGTGCACGGTACTGATAACATCGTCCTACATATCTTCTACTATGAAATGGATGGGTCGCACCGACCATTGGTGTTAGAAATAGGTCACTGTGTCCAACGCATATCTGCTGGTCTGGCATGGAAAGGAACTTTGCCTCAGACACTCCGTGTTGACAACAGACCTCTGATCCTTGGCCTTTGAAGAGTCTCATTGATCAGTGGGATTTTGTATATACTACTGACATATCTGTCAGACACCTTCCACTGAAAGAATCACAAATCAATTTCTTAATCTGAACTTTATCACTGACATCATCAACGGACTTAATTTAGTGGCAACAATGAAACACTTCCTTAGACATTTATAAGACTGACAAACAAGCTTTTGGGGGTGTTCCATAAAAATGAGTAACAAATGAATACCTTAAATACCCTCGGCAATGTTCATTGTCCATGTTGAGGATCGTACCCTGCAATATGCCAACGTCACTGCTAGACTACAACACGGCCCTATCGCAAACAGTGACAGCAAGGAAGAACACTCATATTCACTTTGACTAATTGGTGTTTTGTGTCTTTAGCCTTAATTACGTCAGTAGATATCATATCTCTCAGCTTTATCCAGTGGACAGATAGTGCCATGTTCCATGATGTCAACAGATATGTTTCTGCCCAACATATAATTGAAAAAAGAGCAGACAACACGAAAATATGTCTTATTTATCTTGAGATAGCAAAGGATGATAAAGGATGTTCACTTTGACTAGTATTTTACAGATGTCTTTTGTATGAACTATGCCCACAAATCTGTGTCAGATTTTCCGATCAAAAGGTCATGCCTCTATTATGTCAACAAATATGTCGGTCAAGAAGCTGATCAACTGATAATGGACGACAGAGCAGACGACACGACTGTGTCAAACATTGCCGTAAATTATACACGATCTAAGACGTTTGGTACCAAAGCCCAATCTCCAGACGCGAGTGGAATGGTGAATTAAGGTAATTGTAGATATGTTGATTTTATAACTACATCAAATCCACGTGGCGAATTTCTCCGACAGAAGCAGTGAGTAACCAGTGATCTGTTTTTGGAGTCGATACTAACAATATCGCGTTTGTTCTGTGTTTTACGTTATCTTCTGGCAATATTATGGCATGAAGCATTATTGTACAAATACCGGGAGATACTATCAACGTCAAAAACAATGAATGTAAATTATCTCCTACAACCTTGAACTTTGAAAGAAAATAATGGTTGATTTTGTCACAGGGGGGAGACAAAGATGTGAGTTAGAATCATTTATGAAATGGTGTCTTTTGCGTTCTCAACAGTATATTTTACAACAATCCGAGTGAGTGAAAGTTCAATGCCGCACTCAGCAATTTACCAGCCATGTTACAACAGCTTGTATAAAATCGAACCTGGAACAGACAGTCCAGCCAAAATCGCTGTCAGACAACAAAAGCTCAATAAAGCTTATGTTGATGGACTATTTTATATGAAACTGGACATCATCCATAAGTGTCAATAAACAGACGTATCCACATGAAACATGGGTGAGTTTGCACTGTTAACAGATACATCTTAGAAACTACAGTCGTCTAAAGCACCCACTTTTCCGTGCAGAGTTGCATGTCAATGGCTGAGCATAAATCTATAATATGATCGTATTTTCGAGTCTACCTGTGACAATGCTTCCTGATGTGGCAGCACGTAGCACATTACCTGTCAATGTGTGCTTATACAAGGTGGTAAACGTTTCTACCCAAGTGTAATTTGGGGCATGTTTCCAATATAAGTCTGACACGCCGTGATATGACTCAAATACTGTTCAAAGTGACATGAAACCAAATTCATTGTTCATTCCGTTGTTCGGTAAATGTATTTATCACATGAGGGTAAAATAGACACTATAATCATATTTGAATAATCTTTCACTCCTTAATCCATACCCAAATTACCAGTAAAGCACCGGCTTACTAGCACTGATCTTCAGCAACCCATGACGGGATCCATGCATGTCACTGTGTACTATTTGTGGCGTAGATCGATGTTCACCATGTCTATCACTGGACTGTCTGTCCAGATTCGCCGTCATATAGTTTATTGCTGAGTACGGCAATAAACAATGAATAAATAAAACACACACTTAACACACGAAAACATCAGTCCAAAGATCAGAAACCTTGCTTCTCGCTACTGACAAATTGCCACGGGTAAAGGACAAGGTATGATAAAGGCCCACAAAATTTCATGATATTCAAAGCTCTACAAGAGGATAATTTTAGCATCAAGAAGGCTAAATACATTGTTGAAATTACCTCCAATTGCTTTTTTTATGTTTTAGTGCTGTTTTTTTTCTTCTTTGAAGACCTCAAACTTAACATATTTTACAATATCTTCTAAAACCCTACATTTTCTGATTTTCAGAGTAAAAAAAAAGTGTGAGCAAAAGCATGAGCCATCCCAATTTTTCACCACACATGAAGAGAGTAAATTGAATGCACACCTAAATATTTGTGGTGGGTCACGCTTTTTGCTCATATCAAAATGTTTAAAAAAGTACATTTTTTTTCTGTTATATGAAATTGCCCCATACAACATCTCAAAAATAAACACTGGCGTAAAGTAATATCTTTGAAAACTATCCGTCACATTTAAACAACTATACCATGATTCCTTATTATTTTGAATTTTTAGAGCACTAAATCAGCTCATCAAACATGTTTATTAAAACATTTTCAATATCATAAGGGACTCTCAAGGCTGATTACTTTGAGGTAAACAAGGGTAGTTTTGTGGACACCCTGTTGATCTCTGCTGGAAATGTAAGAAGGCATCAGAAGATTTTTCAAAATATGATCAGGCAGCATTCTAAAAGTGAGAATCTGTGTAATTATTCTAGAATTTTATCATATTTGTTTTATCAAATGTTTATCAAACACCTCTGAGTCACCTGTCACTGTCAAATAACACTGTCATTCAACAGGATGTAACTGTGTATAAACAAACAAATTTGAACAAAAATAATGTTTCTTGATGTTTTCTAGGATATATTAGATTACATTTAACCAAAATGACTATACTTAAGTGCGTGAAACGTTTACTGTTAGAATAAGAACATTGTATCAAGGTCTAGCAGATGATGGACGCAAGCAGATGCCAAGTGACACATTGTTGCAATGTGTAATGTATCAGCTTAAAGTGACAAGCGATAATAGCAGAATTTGTAGCCTAGTGGTTACAGTGATGGCCTGTCATTTTTTTCTATTATCCGACATGCAGCTTCAAATGCTGGTAATTTCTTTTTTTCTTTTTCTTTTTTTTTATCAAAAGATTGATCAGCCAATTTACAATGTTTAACTTAACTTGTACACATGAAATCCAAGTTTAATAAAAGAATTCTTAAGTTTGGTAATCTATGTTACACTGTTCAAACAAACTTGAATTAACATCATGTAAATCTTTTTTTAAGCCTAAAGACACTGACTGTTCCACTCTGTCTCGTTGCCTTTGTTCTCACACAATAAAGAACATGGAGAAGGTAAGCATTGTTTCAAAATGTTAGCATTGTAATTTCTTTAAGTAAATATTTACAAATTGCCCAGAGCAGTTAATTAGTGGTATGAAAATAAGTAATGTTACCCTTGAATAAGATTATCGAACTTTTTAAAACAGAATTTTCTATTAATATAAAGTCATCTGTTTTTTCAGTTGAGAAGATCTGGGTATGGCAGACACCAAGACAAGATGCCTGTTTCAAGCGATACACTGTTGAATACTGCAGTTCTTGACAGTTCTTGACAGAGATTGGTGACCATGTGGATGAAGAGTGAAAGTGGATGTTTTATATCTTTGCAGTGAATGAGTTTTACTTTTTGAAGATTTTGAATACTGACTTTTAACACTTACATGGTGTTCAAATCAAACTGTGCCAAGAATCTAATTTCACCCGAAATGGGCCCCTTTGAGGTCAAGACCTGTGATGTTTAGCGCAGCATGACTGGTTATTGTAACAATATGTTGTGAATGAGATGTTTACAGTATATTTGCAAGAATGTTTGTGAATACTGACGTTTAACACTTACATGGTGTTACGAGATTACAGTGAGAGTCGCTGGAATTAGATAGTGAAAGAGAAAGTGTGGAATTTAATGTTTGCGAGATATAGCAGTAGTGTGAGGGAGTAAAAGAAGAAGTAGGAGAGAGAAAGGGGGGAGGGCTAGAAGCTCATCGTCAGATTTATAGTCAAGCGAGGAGCAACATGATTAAACACATAGCCCGTGCTAACAAGAACTATTGCCTGTCTCCTGTCGAGGAGAGCAAAAATACTCATAGGAAAATGCATAAATTTGCTTCTGGGGAAGAAACATGAGCCAGCCCTACCCTCAGCTCTGTATCCAAGTCAACAACATGCGCATTGGACCCGATTCCCACATCTTTGGTAAATGAATTCCTGTATTTGCTGCTCCCAGTTAGTGATCACAAAGCTGGTGAACAGTAGGGTGTTCAGTGGTGTTTTCCAAGGTTCTTTCAGCCATGCCACTCTTATCCCCTTCTTGAAGCAGGGTAACCTTGATCCAGACTTTCTGAAATAGTTTCGACCTGCCTCAAACCTGAAGTTCCTATCCAAAACACTTGAGAGAGCAGTCAACAATCGACCCAGGGATCATTTGTCTTTTCTCTTTTGGATAATTCCAAATTCTAAAGCATTTTTGGTGTGTTTCTCAGAAGCTGTTTTCAAAATTACAAAATGTCCAAAATACAGCCGCCCGAATCACACATGAACTACTAAGCGCTCCCACATAACACCTGTCATGAAAAACATGCACTGGCTTCCTGTTAAATCAAGAATCGACTTTGAATGATTGTGTTTTGTGTACAAATACCTCAGTGACGAAAGACCGGAATACGTAGAACTTCTTACGCCTTACACTCAAGAAAAACAGCTCCGTTCTCAGAATCGGAACCTACTCTCTGTGCCTCGTTTCAAACAGCAAACTTTTGGAAGGAAATCCTTTGCTTGTTCTGCCCCTCTAAAAGTGGCACTTTCTCCCTATCACCATTAAATCAGCAGTTGACTTTAATTTCTTCAAACGCCTGCTCAAGGCTCATCTGTTTTCATTGTATTATGACTAGCTCATTGTATAGAATAATGTATATACTATTCATCCACTGTGTTAACGATTTGAGCATGTGCCTTGTACATGGAAAAGGCGCATTATAAATTCACATTTATTAATTTTTACAGATTAAAGATGAAAATACAGCAGAGAGCTGGTTCGGGTGATCCTGGCAGTCAGGCTGGTAAGGCTCATCATCAGCTCAGGGCCCTCACCCCTCTACACGCAGCCCAGACAGCGAATGGGACTTCTCCCAGGAAACACTGCCTAGTCGAACCCACCAAGAACTTTTCGGGGAATATGAAGGCTCCCCCAACACTGCAGCCTTCTGCATTACCCAGAGTGCCAGAAGCGCTGTGTTCCCGGTGGAGAACCCGGGCACTCTCCTGATCTGGGCCAAGAGATCAGGAGGTACCAAACCAAGGGCACCGAGAACAATGGGGAGCCTGACGACAGTGTACTTGGGATGCAAGCGAGACATTTCAAAGGCGAGGTCCCCATATTTATCATGCTTTTCCTGAATCTTGCCAATCACATTGTTGTCAAAAACAAGAAAATTCAATGATATAAATAAATTCATTGGCTTTATCAAAAAGGACAAGATCAGGTTTGTTAGCTGGAATTCTTCTGAGGCTGTATATGGACCTGTTCCACAGAACTTTCAAAACATTATTTTCCATGACACCCTGGATATGTTCAGGGTCGTACCATGGATGGACCTCGGAGTCAAAGCCACAGACATGGCGGAGACGGTAGTAAAAGCAACGAGCCATGCCATCATGTCGTTTAAGATATGCTGTTTGTGCCAAAGAAGGGCATCCACTGACAAGGTGTTGGACAGTCTCTGTAAATTCATTACACAGTCGACATTTCATGTTAATATTCTCTTTAAGAATCACATTTTGGCGATTGCGAGTGGGAAGTGACTGGTCCTGGACAGCAAAATGAAAGCCCTCAGTTTCACATTTTAGACCAGTCGACTTCATCCAGGCGAAGGAGTCAGTGGGATTGCTATTCTGTTCCACACACTGCATGTACAAACGATGCAATGGCTTCTCAGAAAGCTTCTCCACAAAAGACCGACTCTGGGCAGACTTGGTGAAGGACTTCACCTGGTTTACTCCCATCGCTGTACCGTCCAGCAGTACATCGCTTTTATTATTATTATTATTTATTATTACTACCTTGGGGCGGTGGGGGTAGCCTTGTGGTTAAAGCGTTCGCTCGTCATGCTGAAGTGCCCCAAATGAGTACAATATGTGAAACCCATTTATGGTGTCCCCACATTGCTGCAATATCGGTGAAAGCGGCGTAAAACTAAAATCACTTCTTTTGTATCTCTGCGATGAAACGTCTTCATATGTTCAGTGTGCAAAATAGTTTCCAAATGTTGCTAGTCAGTCGGGCTAGCTATTCCTGAAAGTTACTAGCCCACAAAATAATTCACTTGAATATTGACACGGGTTTCATCATTAATCTGCTAATATGATGAACATTTTTATCAGACCATAATCTTGCATTACTTTAAAGTGTGTTATAACTTGACAAGTCTGGGAGAGTGATATATTTACAAAATGACACCATGAAAATGCACTAGCCAGTCGGGCCAGTGACTGTGGAGATTTACTGGCCCGACTGGATTTTTACTAGCCACGGGCTAGTGGCTATTTCGCACACTGCATATGACTGTAAGATGCAGTATTCAATCTTATCATCTCTCAGCCATTACACATAATGCTTCGTTGCAAAGATAAATGGCCAAGTCTATATCAAGAGGAGCTAATGTATAAGCCACTGTGTGTCACCCCATCCACCTCCACATACTGTCATTCTGAATGTGAACCAGTGATTTTTAGCAAGGCCCATGATTTGTAGCCAGTTGTTACATAAACGAGTGATTTTTAGCAAGGACAATGTTCAGCTGGTTAACGTACCAGCATGGAATGTGATTTCGAGTTTCGCTTGTCCTTTTTACGAGGGATTAGTTTATCAAAGGTAGGCATTTTGAAAACAATATTTTCAAAATAATTGACTGTCCAAATAAAGAAACAAAGTTATTGGTGTACATTGTTTTACACAAGCTGCACTTGATTACTCTTGCATTAGGTTAACAATATACTGTCTAGGGCTAACACGCAGAGTATGATACAATGTAGTGTACTATTAGTGTAGCCAAATAGGGCAACAATAGTTCGTTAAGAGGAAATGCACCATGGTAACTCTCTGTTCGTAACCACATGCTAAACACAAACAACGGTATTTCACGCCATTTCCAACATGCAGCGACATTTTGCCGATGAAGACATCATAGACAATGTTCCTGCTTTCCTGTCAATCGGACCCGTGAAGATCCGGGGTAGAATAGGTCTTCAGCAACCCATGCTTGACACAAAAGGCGACTTTGCTTGTCGTAGGAGGCGACTAACGGGATCGGGTGGTCAGGCTCGCTGACTTGGTTGACACATCTCATCGGTTCCAAATTGCGCAGATCGATGCACATGCTGTTGATCACTGGATTGTCTTGTCCACATTCGATTATTTACAGACCGACGCCATATAGCCGGAATATTGCTGAGTGTGGGGTAAAACTAAACTCAACTCACTCACTCACTCATTCCTGTCAATCGCTAACGATCTGTAAAAATATATTTGGGCCACTTCGCTTTCTGTGTGATATATAACGCCATATATCACACCGTGTGTTTAACGATTTGACTTTTAATCTGTATTTCTGGGCTTCAGGCAATAACTACTGGCAATAAAATGACATACAATATGCAGGTTCAAGGACTCACGACACACGACAGTTGGACTTGTGCAGTAAATACGGGACCAAATCAGCGGGACCAAATTCTGAAATGAAACAGGATTTTCGAAAGGTTTCCTGCTTAGTCATGATGTATTTTCACCTCCAAATTAACATTCAAACTGACAAACGCCTATCAGTGTATGGACGTTTTGGGGTTTCGACTCTGCTTTCAGCAGAGATTCCTTATGATGTGCAAAGCGGTTTGTCGCTTCTATTTCTGTAGGAACCATCCATTAGGAAATATTAAAGTACACGTATTACGAAATGAACTTTAATGTTTCATGTTTCAATATTCTTGATGTGATTGACATTTTCACGTACGGGATGTATTCTCTTTGCATTTCTTAATATGATTAGGAAGATTTTATTTGAACGTGTTTATAAAGGCTCAACAACATTTCATACTTCAGATGTGGTACTAGCCAGTACCATGAAGTCATAATGGGCAACTAGTTCGAACATTTAGTGAAATGTTAAAGATATATTATACCGGCTGGAGAGTTCTTTCAAGATATTTCAATGTCTAGCTGAATATGAATTATGGTAATTACATCCACCATGGTAAGCCTTTGAAAGATGGCAAAATTATATGACACTGGTATAAACCACCGGCTTCACTTTTTACATTACGCATCTGTGGCTGTAAAAGTATAATTACTAAAGTGCTGTCGGAAGTAGAAAAAAACTGTTTTCTCGCATTTATATCTACAATTTATGCAGTTAATATGTGAAAATGTGAAATATCTGTTTAACTTAGTTCGGCCTAACTACAGTCTCAGTGGTAGGGAGATAGGAAACGTAGAAAAATGACTTTAGTCAGGAGAGATTAGTGCAGAAATGAGAAATGCAGTCGAAAGCGACTTATTTGGAACAGACCATGGCTTTATGCAAATTAGTGTGCGATGATATTGTATTGCAAAGGAAACTTTTTAAATGCCCGTTTTGAAATTAAAATTAGCTTCATTATAAACGATAGCTGACGTAAAAAACAATAACTTTAAGACTGAAACTGTAAGGGATGCAGCTACCAAGTTCAAATTCAGTTTATTCTCAAATATCCACGTTTGGTGGTACAAGAGAAAGTCAAACATAATTCGTTTAAATACATATAAACAATCATGACACAATGACAGGTAGAACAGTTTAAAATGAAACGTAGTAATGCCATAAATTAAGAACTATTAAGTGATTTGTTGTCTATAGAATGAGCAAATTGAGACTTAACCATTTTTGCCTATGAGTTTTTCTAATACTAGCAGATATTTGGATATATTTCTTATTTCTTTTGGATTTCTACTATTAAATATTTTCTTCAATGTTGATAAATTGGCGAAGTACATATGTCTAGTTGGTAAATATTTCAATCTAATACCGTTAAAGGCTTCACATTTAAATAAGTAATGAAATTCATCGCCTATTGCTGGTGAATTGCAAAGTTTACATGTTCTGTTTTCTCTAGCCATACCATGCCAACGACTAGTTTCTACCGGGAGATTGTGATTACATGTTCTGTATTTCAAAATAGGAGAGTAAATATACGCTGGGAAGAGAAGATAGTTTTCAAGTATGGGAGTGTCTTTAATATGTTTATAGTAAAATCCCTTAGAGCTATTTTCAATATTAGCTCTCCAACTTTGTTGGAATTGGTCTTTTAATACAGTCTCCACTTGTGAAACTAGCCATTGGCATGGTACGCTTACAGGGTTATAGAATACAAGAGATAAGCCACATTTATCTAATAAAGATTTAACATGATGCATCCAGGGATCAAAATCATTCTCAAAGACACTTTGTACATATGCATAATTGTTGATCAGTTTTGATCATTTCTGCTACATTCCAAGGTTATTAAGTTTATGCCAGTAACAAATAATACGCTTAGCCGCGGTGATATATAAAGGGAATCTTCCGAGTTTTCCATATACCATAACAGTAGGGGTAGAATTTCGTAAACCGCTGGCCAATTTTAGAAATTTCAAATGGGCCTTTTCAATTATGTTTAAATTTTCGTATGCCCAAGTTTCGCAGCCATACAAAAGAATTGGGATTATCATGACATCAAATGCCTTAAGTAAACAGTCCAACGGGATATTATGATTTCTAGATTTGTTTTAAAAGACAAAACATTGCTTTGGATGCGCTTGCCGCAAGGTTTTTGATTGATAGATTAGATTTCCTATTTCTACTCAATGTCACTCCCAGATAAGTATAGTTATCTACAATTTCAATTGGAGATTGTTCAAAGACAAATTTGAGTTAACTATTATTGGCAGGGCCACTTCCAAAAATTAAGACCTTCGTTTTATCAAGATTCACTTCTAATTTCCAGATTTTACAATATTTGCTAAAAGAATCTAAAGTACTCTGTAGGTCGGATGCGGAATCAGCAAAAAGAACGGCATAAAGGAGTACAATAAACGATAAACATAACTTTATTACCCACGTGGTCAACGTATGGGTAGTTGCATACTAATCTCGTACGTCACACGAGTGTCGCATCGTGTTGACCTGTGTCGTAACGACTTGACCTGAGATTCTAACGATTTGATTGACACTACACTGCACTACTCTACACTGCACTACAAACACTACTCTACACTACACTACAAACACTACACTACAAACACTACTCTACACTACACTACAAACACTACTCTACACTACACTACAAACACTACACTACACTACACACACTACTCTACACTACACTACACTACAAACACTCTACACTACACTACAAACACTACACTACACTACACTACACTACTACACTACACTACACTACACTACAACCACTCTACACTACACTACAAACACTACACTACACTACACTACACTACACTACACTACACTACACTACACTACACTACATATAATGTCTTTGAACCGAACGCACTCAACGCTTATTGACCACGAAATGGCAAGATGGAAGGAAGTACGGCGGGTGTGTGTAAAAGCTTCAACATTCATTCTCCGTGACGCTGTTTTAATTGTGTATGATTACAGCCGGCTCTTTTACAGCCTCATACACAACTTACACCCTTCCGATTTCATGTAACACAAGTTGTTATTGGTGTGTTGAGATACGACGATGTCAGGAAATCTGCTGCAACAGTTGATAAGAGGATGAAAAATCCCGCTTGGCACGCCTCACCCATTTGCATCGAAGCAGCGTTCAGGAAGACCTGCTTGTAAATGGTGCTTCATTGACTGAACTATTCCAGCCACTCATAGCGGAATAAGAAGCAGCAAGTGATTGTCTGTAGCTGGGTAATTGAAACCTGTATGTATTATGCATGCATGCATACATGCATACATGCATACGTACGTATGGATGAACAACTTCTTTATTGCTGTGAGAGAAGTTGTTCATCAATATATTGTTATCCTTCCTTATACAGAGGGGCGGTGGGGTAGCCTAGTGGTTAAAGCGTTGGCTCGTCACACCGAAGACCCGGGTTCGATTCCCCACATGGGGACAGTGTGTGAAGCCCATTTCTGGTGTCCCCCGCCGTGATATTGCTGGAATATTGCTAAAAGCGGCGTAAAACTAAACTCACTCAGTCAGTCCTTATACAGACACTGGCGAAGATATACGGACTTCCCTGACGACCTCCGACACGAGTCCAAGAACATCGGTTAAGAGAGGCAGTTTCAGTACTGCTGACATCACCCTATCATACCTACACTAATGGTGTAATGACTGTCTCACGACCGAATCTAATTACACACAGTCACATTTCATCAATCAGCTGGACATTCAGAGTTCATGTAGCTTCACAACGCTACACAATATCATTGCCTTGCTCAATATATACATATAAGTACTCAGACACTTGCCGTCATATCATACCAAAGGTAAGTGGACGTTCAGTCATTGTCAGAGGTTCCTTGCTCCTCTTTATCGTTCAAATTTGAAACCAATCGCATTAGAAACACTTGTCCCTCTGGGTCTCGAGCTGCTTCTCATTCGTTATCAACAGTGACATACAATTCAACAAGAATTCATCATCTGTCAAATCTTCAACAAGTCCACACACATATGGCTTCATTGTATCCGGAATATTTTCCCAAACCTGGATCACCTTCAGCTAATTTTAATAAGTATTTCGTTTTTAAAGATTGGTGCATCACTTATGACAGTGTTGGTTCTTCCGTCAATATAAATATACATATAATATCAAATTAATGTATGTCAAAATGTGACAGTAAATGTGAAACAAGCAAACGTATGTTTGATGCATCATAGCCACTGGTTAAAGTCACAAAACTTTCAAAGTAAAATATAAATGATCACATTTTAAACGTAGTATTTTTGTTATTTTTACTGTTGGCTAAATTTTCCTACATTCGCCAGCGGCTGAAGGGATGGTGTAAATCCAGCTAGGATCCATGCAGGTAGCAAAAGTAATGTAAGTCCCCATGGTTCCTAGTATGGTGATCTACCTTCAGTTGTTGGCGATCTATAGCCTATTTTTATATTGTGTTGTCCCCTATAGTTAAAATGTTTTAGATTCAATTACTAGTTTTACATACATATCTGTGAAACTCTAGTTGCTTTACTGTTCTTCGTCGGCAGGTTTTTTATAATATACATATATTTCATTTCAATATCAAATGTCCTCGTCACGATATGGCTGAAATATTCCCGATGTGACGTTAAATATTAACTCACTCACTCACTCACTCACTCATAGCCACTGGTTAAGATGGCATACAGTCATAGGCGACATTCCAACTGTTGATTCTCATTCCGCTGCTAAGAATTTGAATACCACTAAGAATCCCAGTCTCCTCTGGTTTATACTGTTGACATGTAACAAGATAATACACAAACCGTCCATGGGTATTTTCGACACCCTACAATATGTACTTTCACACAAATATCATATAACTCAAAACCCGGGTTTAAAAAAGCTGTAGGTTTTGCAGAGCCCATGAAATCGACAATTCTTTACAGTTGTGAGTTGATCAAATGAAAGAAGAAATCATTATTAACTCGAAATCATAAAGTCAAATTTTCGGCCTGGATGTGTAGTTACAGCTAATACCGTGTAGTATTCTGATGTTAGTCGACACTGAATGCATGTTTTCCTGGGACCAGTGCCACAAATCATTCTCACCGCTGACCCTAACTTCCATAATATCTTTCGACATTTTCTTGAAGTATAACTTGTCAGGACTGATAAAAGTTTCGACAAGTTAGTTTGATATTTCATTCAAATCCGGCAATATCATCTTGGGGAAATTAGCGTCCAGTGCTATAGCTGAACATGTTCCATGTGATCGTCAGTGCAACATCCAGCGGAGTTGTGTCCCTTAGCTACCAGGATCCTCTGATCGTGAGTTGAAATCTTTCCAATGTGTACCCGTGAAGATCCGGAATAGAACTGATCTTCAGTAATATAAGATGCGACTTACGGGATCGGGTGGTCAGGCTCGCTGACTTGGTTGACACATGTCATCGGTTCCCAATAGCGTAGATCGATGCTCGTGCTGTTGATCACTGGTTCTTTGGTCCAGACTCTATTATTTACAGACCGCCGCCATATTGCTGGGATATTGCTGAGTGCGGCGTAAACCTAACCTCACTCACTCACTTTCTAGCTTGTGTTCATTGCTTTGCACAACTTGCCTCACATTTCCAAATCCGTGATTACTAAAATAGTCCTGGTCTCTCATTTGAATGAAATAGCTGGAAACTGTCCTCATGAAAACCATGTCCTGACGTAAGACGTCTGAGACAGTGAGATGTGTGATCACTGAAATCAGACAAGAACCAAATACCTCAGTTGTACAACAGTCGATAGGCTTAGTGACGTTATGTCGCAAGAAGCATCGCCGAATATCGTGTGTTCGCCGTGGAGGTCCAGGCAGTTCCTAAACCATCAGACTCCAAGACTGCCCTGAACGTCGGGAGATGTACGAAAGCAGCTTATTCAAGTCGGTCGCTGATAATCCGATGCTTGTATCGGTTGACGTTTCATGTGCTGCAGAGGACATTTGAGGGACATCGTATCCTTTTTCGTAAAAGAATAAATCATTATATTCAAAGTCAATTACCATTCTATCTACCCTAAACATATTGTACACGTCATAGAGGCGCCTGTAATATTCCGGAGGAGAGTCGGTCTTCAGGAACTTAAACTTGTCTTAAGATCGGGATTGCATGATAGGTTCTTTGTTGCTTGCCATTGTATTCCAGTAGTGGAGATCGTTACTTATGTAACTTATCTAATTGTGTAACCCAGTCTCCATTGTTGTACAAACCATGGTCAGTAAGTTCCTGTATTGCTCAGTGAAGCTTTAAACAACAAAGTGTTGTGTCCACAGAAATAAAAGTTTTCTTATTTAATGCCGCTTAATGAAGTGTGTCAGTTTCATATTGACCATTTAATGTAAGTGAGGAGGTAGAGATGTCATCATATTTGGCGAAAACAAACCATACATCACAGTCTTGGGGAACTCGAACACATTACAGCTGGATCAGTCCAATAAAGCAAATTAGGTGAGTTCGTAAATATGACATTTTGGTAGAAGATTTATAATTTAACTTATTGGTTCTTACACAGGTACCACAGATGATTTCTGGTGTAGAGTACAGTGTACACGTTGACAATCAGTAGCCAATGGTTGTCAAAATAACCCATCAGTGAATAAATATGAGGTATGTTCCGGGAATTAACGACAAAAGAAATAAAAAAGTAGCCTAAACAAATTGTCAGCACATGTACATTGTTCTCATTCCACCACTTGTTTCAATCTAACCCAAAGAAGCAATTGAACAGTTAAGCCACAAGACTACCCCGATGACCAATAAGAGCTGATCACGCATGTCCCGTCAGACTGGGTGTCTGACGGTGTGTGTTGTAAGTATTATCCTGTGGTCATCTTTGACATGTCTAGATCACTTGTAGCAGGGCGTGGAGTCATCCCACAGATGACATCCTTACCTTGTCAGCTTGCTGATGGGGTTAATCTCTTTGGTCATGTGGACAAGGCGTCCGACTTCGGAATAGAAGGTTCGTGGTTCGAATCCCAGTACGGGACTCGGAACTTTTATGGCCGCTACACATTTACACACCCATATCGTTGCTGCAATGCGGCACAAACCAGTATACGCACATGGACCTATATATCTTCGTTTTTCTCTGAATGATAGATGTAAGCGTAAGCTGTAACGGTCAACTCGATCAATAGATACAAGTATGTTGAAAACGTGTGTGTGTCAAGTAAGTCCAGTATTGGTTGAAATCCAAAATATCTGCTAGTTTCTAATGGGATGTCATGATCCACATTCGAATGATCCAAAGGAGGCACTGGTAAATGCACAGCGTCTGTTTTCGACAGTTTACGATGTCCGAATCCGCGGTTTACACCGGTCTTCCCTTTCTCAGTGTAGTGTGCTTGATTAGTGTATCTTTGTGAACTTGTAGTGTCTTTGTGGTGAACCTGTGCATAACTGACAGAAACTGACACGCCCGTAAGCACACAGATATGCATGCATGTCGTTGTGTAAGAGCGATAGCACAAAATAAAAGGAAACAATTATTAAAGAGGACCTTTTTCCATCTTTCGTAACCTAATATCAACAAAAATATAGTGTAATTGTTTTGAATGCTCCAGGGTCAATGGTACCAGTTTATTTGACATAAAAACTGTTTGCCTATATTACAACAAGAATTAGATCAAAATAAAACGTTCATATAATGTTCCTTGGTTACAAAGAACATGCTTTAATCCACTAAAACTAGTGCCATTCCCCGCATACTATTTTTCCTAACAACCGGAAGAGCCTTTGTAAAATCCACAAAATCGTTGGTACGCTTCGCATCATCACTGAAAGCCTTCAGTGGGAAGTCCATATAAAGACCTGTTCCTTCCTGTCATTTAGAAAGAAAATACCACACATGCTCATTACACAGATGACATGTTCGAGAGTTGTTCCAGTGGGTTTACTTTTGTTTTGAGGCAAACATTCTATAAAGTGTAAATATTTATAGTGTACCGCGAGAACAATAAATATGGACTCCAATATGGGTTTCTTTGTTACTGTAAAGGTGTAAAATTTATATGAATCTCCACATGCGATGCGTGTGGTTGTGTTCATTTCACTTCTGTGTGCTAAACACAACTTCTGCAATCTAGTGGGACGATATCCAAAGAATGAAAATAACTTTCCTCAGAGTATTATGTTTTCTTTCATATCATCTCTCCGGGGTTTTGTTATGGTTAAGAACTGACACGTCAACCTGTACGCATACCGCAACTGTTCAACTGTTCACATTTAAATTGCCATCATGTACTATGGAAGACCCCTTTCTGATTGTTCTAGACCCGTGAAGATCCGGGGTAGAATAGGTCTTCAGCAACCCATGCTTGCCACAAAAGGCGACTATGCTTGTCGTAAAAGGCGACTAACGGGATCGGGTGGTCAGGCTCACTGACTTGGTTGACTCATGTCATCGGTTCCCAATTGAGTAGATCGATGCTCATGCTGTTGATCACTGGATTGTCTGGTCCAGACTCGATTATTTACAGACCGCCGCCATATAGCTGGAATATTGCTGAGTGCGGTGTAAAACTAAATTCCCTCCCCCACTCCCTGATTGTTCTACCAACTGTTTCCTCGGACATAAGAATTAGAAACAATGTTGTGGATGGTCTTATAGCCCCTTTACCCCAACGCTGCAAAAACTATCTGGTGTATCAAATAAAAGCTATAATTGCTGCTAAATCTGAACCCACTGGACGATGTTCCTTATATCCTGAGCAATGATGATATCAGGTGTTTGCTATAATGTCAGTTTATCCTGCACCAACGATGGCAATGGCCAACATATGCAAGGGCAAGTCAATTGTCCTCGAAAACATGATGCACATCAAACATCATTTTTGTTACTGACATTTTTGTCGATTTGGGAAATTAGAATTCCAAACGTGAAACCTTTTCTGAAATAATACGACGCAAAAAAGGTCTCGTGGCCTGCACCAGTGTTGGTAATTTGTTAGTCACAAATGGGCACTATGTGTTAAGCCCATTTCTGGTGTCCCCCGCCGTGATATTGCTGGAATATTGCTAAAAGCGGCGTAAAACTAAACTCAGTCAGTCAGTCAGTGTTAGTCACAAACAAAACACATTTCAAAGTATTTACATTGTTGGATTTTCTTTAAACAACCCCAAAATTTCAGATTTGGACTTTCTGTTGTATGTCAATTTAGCTGGATGCAGATCACCCATCTGTAAGCATCTTCCAGATATTCGCAAACAGACAACCATGTGTATATTAAAGCCTGGGATACCAGGGACCGAAATTTGTGGCTGATGCACACCTATCGTAAACTATGAGGCAATGCCTTTGGTTGATCAAGAACCATGTGGGTCATTAATTTCCTATTTTGGGGCAACCGTTTGACACTGACAAGGCTCATCAACGGTGCATCTACATAAACTCTGGCATTTTGAAGACAATTCTGGCAGATGGTCTGATAAAGGATCAAACAGAAGCTGGTTTGTAAGAATTAGCTCTGATGAAATGTTTCCTTGTGCGTCAGAGTTTTATGTGCAACCCGGTTTTCGTCGCAGTCTGGTTTTGCTTTTAGTTTTTCCTTGAAGCTTTCCAAATGGACATATTAACGAACATGTTTAATTATGGTTTCAATGTCACAGTTATTCAACGGCTTTGATGAATGAGTGTTTAAATCCTTCAGAGAATTTAGTGTAATGCGAGACTTGATTGTTTTGGACTGTTTTGTAAAATGTTTCTGACGTGATGTATTATTCTATTGCAGGGTGCAATTACTGAAGTGTCTCCGGTGACTGCTCCTGTTGTACCTGGCGACTGTGGGGTGGCTTAGGGGTTAAAGCATTCGCTCGTTGCGCCAAAGACCCGGGTACGATTCCCACAAGGTTACAGTGTGTGAAGCTATTTCCTTGTGTACCTCCTATTATATCTGACCGATGAATTATGTCTCGACCTGTTTCTAAGATACAGTGTCAAATCTCATACATTTCGCGTAATGTTCCCTGCAATGCCAGAGGCTATGTTAAGGCTCTGACTACGTATCTAATGTATTATATTAAGGCTATATTAAGACGCAGTGGACTGTCAAAATGACCTCATTGTAATATAACATTGCTTTCATGGAGACATCTATAGTGACAATCTAAAATATTGTTTAGGAAGTCCACATTAGCTGGTAAACGTACTAAAATGAAATGCTATTTCAAAGTTCGTTTATCCTTATAAAGAGATGGGTATTTTCCCCACAGTCTTACTGTCCAAATAAGAAAACAAAGGTGCTGCACATTTTCATTCCAGCTCCAAAGTAACACTTTACTGAAGCAGCATAGATGTCAAACACACCAAGTATTATTTAAACTAGTACACTTTTGAACTAGGGAATAGGGAGACAATAGTTCGTTCACAGGAAAAGCATCATAACTCTCACCTATTCCTACATTCTAAAACAAATTAAAAAGGGGTGTTTCACTCCATTTCCAACATGCAGCGACATTTTGCCAGTGAAGTCATGCTGTTCAATGCTGCTTCTATCACGTCAATCACTCTCGTCGTTACCATTACACGACCTGTTGTAATATTTGGGCCAATTTTCTTGCTGTCTGATATAGAACGCCATATTATGCCTTGTGTTTAACGATTTGACTTTTAATCTGCATTTCCCGGGTTCAGTGCTCAATGCAGGCAATTTAAACTGACATACAATATGCAGGTTCAAGGACTCACGACTCGCGAGAGTTGGATTTACGCAGTAAATACATATTTTCTTGCTGTATGATATATCAGCACGCATCCTGAAACGAACGAGGATTTTTGAAAGGTTTCCTGCTCAATCATGATTTATTTTAATCTGCAAATTAATACATTCAAACTGCCCGACCATTAGCTTCGGTTTATGCAGGTGGTATTGTTTGTGTCACCAGAACCATTAGGAAATATAGAAATGCATGTATTCAAAATGAACTTTAATATTTGATTTTCTAATATTTTAGATGTGATTGGCATTTTCACGTAAAACTTGAATCATCCAACATCACATCACCATGAATACCATAAACGTGAGAAGGGATGAAGTCTCTTTACTTAGTAAACTGAGAGCCAAAATAAAGCAAGTACGGAATAATTCATCAGTGTATATATGTTAGAACGGCAAATTCGATATGTTAAGCATTTGACTGTGTGAATCCCCTTTAAAACAACTATACTGATGTTACTTGTCATTATAGCCAAAATGGATGGAAAATTATGATGAAACCGCGCTCTGGTTATCAGTAATGAGCGAGCTGGGCAAATGATAATGGCCAGCTGATTCCTTAACGACGGGCCATTATCAGTATTGTTACACAGCGGGTGACGTCACGCTCCAAAATGATGTCATAAATCTTGTTCTATGACCTAACGGTAAACTTACAATTAAATTTATGATACTGTTTTGTCTTTTTACAGCACAAATTCCATACATTTAGATATAATAGGGGCATTATCATTTGCACTCTTTCGTCAGGCAGTTAATTGAGTGAGTGAGTGAGTGAGTGAGTGAGTGAGTGAGTTTAGATTTAAAGTCACATCGGTAATATTTCAGCCATATCGTGACTAAAACTAGTTCTAAATTCATAACACATACATACAATATATAAAACCCTGTCAACGAAGGACAGTTAAACCCCTAGATTATCACAGATTGAGTTAAAACTAGCTAGCATATATCTTTAAAAATAGAAAATTATTTTTGGACAATACAATGTAACAATGGGCTATAGATCGCCAACAACTGAAGGTATTTCACGGCAGTTAATTGAAGACCTAGGGCTTCTGTAAATGATAATGTCCTGAAACACAGCGTTACCTCTATAATACTACATAATAAATTAGGGTTACAGCAACCGTACCCCCTACATGCAATCACATCTCTTGGAGATTACCTTAGGTCAGTTTCTCTTTTAATCACGTTTCCAGGCCAAGAATTCCTTTCTAAACACACGCGTTGTATACTCAAATAATTGTTTTTTCTTTGGGGAAACATCGCCATTGTTTAACATATACTTAGTCTGTGACATCAATCACAGCAACGTTGGAGGTGCACCGTTGTCTTCAACATGGGCGCCCAGCACAGCGTCTGTTGATCGAGGTGTATTCTGGGCACCCTCCGGACACTATACAAATACTGAAGGATTTCTGCAGGTTCCTGGTTGTGTGCTTAAGTAAAAGTGTGAAGACAGCAAAATGTGTGTAGGTAGAAACGTGTGTATTAGGTAGCAATGGCAGTGTAGGCAGATTGTCAAGATTGATTATCTAATGTGATTTATGCATCTCGACTTTGTTCCGAAGCCAACACTGCGCATGCGCCTAGTTCAACGGCATACGCAGTGTATACGGGAAACAAACACTCTTGTGTGCAATAAATAAATCTATCAATATGTCTATTAGATGAAAATGATTTCTAAATATGCATCGACAAATCAAATAAACAGTTTAACTATTTTGCTGTTTTGTTAGATATATTTACAGTCGTAATTTACTTTCCGTTACGTACAGATGTCAGTACAGTGCTTGCACGTGGTCCTGTGCATAGCGCTCAGGTCACAAATCAGTTGAAGTTAAGCAACGTTGGGCTCGGACAGTCTATGGATGGGTGACCGTGTTTGGCAGCTTAACTCCTGAGAGTTTCTAGGACTTCACTCCTGCCCCACAACGAAGCACATGTGATACATGTGGTCTCACCTTAGGCAAGTGAGTTTGTTCACAATTGCCTCTGTTCACCCAGCAGGAAATGTGTACCCGGTGAAATAAGTCGTGAGACTATTAACCTTCTAGCGCCTAACAGGCAGCTTGGGTTAACCGGGGTGATAATGATCAGATTGTGCGCTTTGAGCATTATATCTTTTCTGGAAAAGGCACGTTATAAATATTCTCACTCTCATGATTATATAGTGGGTCTTCCAAACAATTCAAACCTATGTCACGGGTTCAGGTCTTGAGTTGCCCCAAGGACAACACATGATGAGTTATTTTTTTCCAGGTTTCTTCAGAAGCTGTGCGATACACGGCTTGTGAAGAAAGCTTGGAAGAAAATAAAGGAACACTTTTCCTTTCATGTGATCCCTTAGTTGTTACCCTCAGTATTTAAACCTGTTGCCTGTGAAATAAGGATATCACAACGTTAGAAAATGTTGTACGTCCGACAGGGTCCGATGGTGAAATGAAAGTGTCACAAGCATGGAACGCACGTGATTTAGCTGGTAGCTAACTACGGGTGGCACGTCCAACTATCTGCATAGAGACAGTGGAGAAGCAGCCTCCTGGGATATAAAACGGAAATAGAAGGATGTTGTCCCCAACATTTATAGAACAAAGGAAATGACCAACGATGAGTCACTGGGACACGGAAAATAGCCAAACAGAGATATTGGTGAAAATATCCCCAACTGAATAAGTTAGGCTTTCAATGGCACTTATGGAACAAAGAACACCAAACAACAGAAAAAGACACTTAGTACTCCTATGAAAGTTCGTGGGGTCTCAATGATCAGGAAATTATTGAAAGAAACTGACACAAACCAAACTGAACGAACCCCAAACAAATGAAATAAACTATGTATAAGAACTTCAAACAAAAAAAAACTTCTTCCTCTTCCTATTCTTGACGGATGACAGCCCCGAAGTTTGTCACCCACTGATCACTCTGCATCCTTGTTGGACGGGTTCTGAGTCGGGTAGGCTTCCCGTCTGCAGAGCGTCCAACTGGGGGCAGGTGATGTAGGAGGAAGACAGGAGAGACTGCGGCATCTTCTGGTTCCACATGAGGACTTGAGCGTTGAAGTCGACCTTTCCGGAACAGAAGTGCTGACAGGGGAGATAACAGTGTCAGCTGCTGGGTCTGTCGTCTCTGGCTGACTGAAGAGTTGAATAGAAGTATTAGCTGCACTTGGAATCAAATCCGTGGCTCTGGCTTGACTCCTTAGTCTGGGCAGCAGTATGATTTCCTCTTCATCCTGACTGTCTTCCTCGGATCTGTCTGAAGCTTGAAACTCCTTCACTGGAAGTGAAGCCGATTTCTTGCTTCTTCCAGATTGGCGTCGTTTTGTCCTGGGCATGTCTTGTTGGAGGGAAACAGATTCCAGAGGCAGGAGCATGTTGCAGTGGATAGTCTTCACGGGAGTGCAGACGGGGAATGTCCTTGGTGGGTTGTTTCACAACAACACAGACGTTTTTCCCCACTTGTTGGCAAGCTTGTTCCTTCCTGTAAGTCCGACAAGTCGCACCAGAACCCGATTATGTGGTTGTAGAAAAGACTCTCTCACTTTCCTGTCATTATGCTGCTTGTGGCGTTGTCCTGCCTTCCAAGATTCCTTGCAAGCTATGTTGTACGTTACCTGTAGCCGCTTCTTGAGGTTGTTAGTGCACTGAGTACAAGTACCGTGCCCTTGTTCGAGCCCGCATCCAAGGAAGGCGTCTACTGGGAGTGGAGGGTGTCTTCCAAACATGAGGTAGAAGGGAATGAATATTGCACTCTCGTGTCTCGTAGGAATGGACGAGAGCAGGTACGTATGTTATCCAGTCACTCTTCTTCTCTTCATCCAGGGTACCCAACATGTTCATCAGAGACTGGTTGAAACGTTCCGTCATACCATTACCTTGAGGGTGATATGGCGTCGTTCTTGTCTTCTTTATCCCAGTAAGTTGGTAGAGTTCTCTGATGATATTGTCCTCGAAGTTCTTCCCTTGGTCAGTGTGGAGTTAATCCGGGAATCCATAATGTACCAGAAAGTTGTCGAACAGAACTCTGGCTAAGGTCTTCGCTGATTGGTTGCGAGTTGGGATGGCAATGGCGTAGCGAGTAAAATGATCCGTGATCACAAGTATATTCGCGTAGCCTCCTTGAGATTCCTCGAGCTTAAGATAGTCCAAGCAGAGAAGTTTCATGGGCTGTGAAGTGTGGATGCTTACAACTGATACAGCTTCCACAGAGGTCTTGGACAAAACGTTCCAACAAATGCAGCTGTCAGTACGCCGTTTTCGCAATAGTAGTAACTCGATTTGAACTGTTTTGAAAAAGAATTAATTGCAGGCTAATGATTGGTAATTGACAATAATGATTATGTCAATAAACGTAAAGACGGTTGTTAGATTTTGTATTGTATTTTAAAAATATATTGTAGTTTTATACAGCACCATTAACTGAATTTACTCATGATTGACTCTTAGAATAACAAGCCCATACCATGCGTAGATAGGTTGGATTCGGTGCTTCAGTTACATGCCAAGACAAAGGATTCAAACTTTGACCATGACAATGTGAGACACAGAAACAGAAAAGACAGCTGCTGCTGGCTAATAGGGACAAGAACAGGGAGGAGCTTGGTAACATGGTTCTCTCGCTGTCAATAGACAAACACTGAGTACGTGTCTTTGTAACTCCAAAACAAACTTTCCTTCTCAGATGATTTTAAAAGAAACTAAAGACGGTTTAGTTTAATTAAGAATTCGAATGTACAACTGATGATAGTTTCCAGATGGAATTCGTGCTGCAATCTAAACTGCGGGTTATATTTGTTTAAGTGGGATATCGATTCATATCCAGTTCAGATTTGCGGCTGTTTCTTTAATCCCAGAAATTAAATTTCAGGCTAAGGAATACTCAGTCACAAAACATAACTGTGAAATATTTACGTCTTTATAAATGTTAAACAAATAGATCGAAAACTTGTTTCCTCATACATGAAAGAGCTATCTTAGTGAAAATACATACTAGATACTAGAAGATTAGTTTAAATAGTTCAAACATGTTCTCTTTGTGTTATATTCAGTTATCATGCATGTTATTCATTAAGCAATCACAGCACATTGTAGTTGTTTCCTCACGGTCATGCGAGTTCACTGCACCCAGTGCCCAAGACATGTTTAGCTAAACAAATTTTAATCACATGATTACAAATAACAAACCATGTACATTTCAGGATATGTCCATACTCAAACACAAACGCTCCGTTTCTTTTCAATCACAGGAAATTATATGGAAATAGTAATCAAAGTGAATCAACAGAGATTTCGTATTCAATAATAACAACGATCTGTAATGTTTTTGGACATGAAAGCTTTGAGCTTTCTCCATACGCGATATGTGAGTAGAAGTCAGTAACATCTCTTGTACCTTTCTCACGTTTTTTTTTAAATGTTACCTTTTTTTTCTGAAATGATATTTTGATTGTATCGAGGTTCATGAGTGACCCAGTCTGATTTGCACGCTAATGCTGCACTTCTTTCTTTGCGAATTAGAGACTGCTGTTCAGTTCAACAAATAAGTGACACAATCCGTTCCATAGCCACGAGAAGCAATATACACCAGTAACGTCGTTTACACAAGGTATTATCTATGGTCAAGTAGTGATGATAACAGCTGCTGTCAACCTTCTCTACCTTGCAAACACATGCAAGGTACGAGAACATCTAGTGTATGTCAAAATAGGGAATTGCAGATCAATGTCATAGTAATATCAATTCCTCATGAACAATATTCCTGACATGTACAAATAAACACGTACGATGACTGTTTCAACTGACTGGGGTAATACAGAGCGTTCCCCTGTATGGTTGATGATTGCAGGCTGTGGAGCCCCGCGTTTAAACATTACAGACAGGGGGTTACCTGAACTGTGTATAGTTTACCTTAACTCAACACTGAACCGGTAATATCACTTTGCGCCGCTTGCTTTGCTATTCGTCTGTTTGGAACCCTTTCATCTATTTGATGTATGGGAAAACTAAGAAAAGAAGTATTTGAGAATCAATACGTTTATCACCAATTATGCAACAATTATTTCTAGAACAGTACGCGCATATTGTCATCTTGGTTGGGTTTTTTTCCAGTCTGAATAAGAGAATTTGTTTCTGTAACATGTAATTCATAGGAAGACGATTTCCGGTTTACTGAAACCCAGAGAATCCATTTGCAAGTCGTATACCGCAAAGACACAGGAGATGTTGATGCTGTGAGTGAGTGAGTGAGTGAGTGAGTTAGAATTTAAAGTCTCTTTGGCAATATTTCAGCCATATCGTGACTAAAATAGCAAATAATTTATAATCTGTCGCCAAAAGACAGTAAAACAACTTGTATATCACAGTTAGAGATATAAAACTAGCAGGTAACTTAAAGGTATAGAGTATTTAGGACATTACAACATAAAATTTGGCTATAGATCGCCAGCAACAGTTGACACACTGTAAAAACAAGGACACTTCACTAGATAAACTGATTAAACTGGCTGGAGTGTACTGGTCTTTATAGACATATGTTGTTATTCTTAGATACCGGCTTTCACCGAGAATAGCTGATGCGGTGAGAATTTGATGATGCGGCGTAAAGCAATATTCATTCATTCATGGTGTGGAACTTCTAACGTGAATGGCGAGACGTGCTTGATTTCAGCCCCTCAGTTAAATCCGCCTTTATCAACACAAAAACCCAATTTCAGCTCACCTCACCTCGTCTTGTGGTGTTGACAATTTTTTCTCCTTTTGGTCATCTCTACATACACTTTTCCAGCACTATAAGGAGAGGGACGAATAATTTTGTCTGTGTCAACCTTATTTTATATAGATACAAATTGAATGCATTTCCCCCCCTGTTCATACATACGTAGCTACATTCGTACACACACATACATACATACATGCATGCATGCATGCATCCATCCATCCATCCATCCATCCATCCATCCATCCATACATACATACATACATACATACATACATACATACATACACACACATACACACACATACGTACATACATATACATATGCATGCATACACACACACACTATGAAGTTATGGTGTACCTGATGGCATTTGCAGACTTTTTTTTAGAAATATCATTGATTGCTTTTGTATTATTGTATATCAGCACAATTGTACCTATCAATGTCATACATTGACCACATGTACTGTACCTATAAACAAGTGAAAAATGGTAAATAATAAAAAAAAATTCATTCATTCATCGTCTCACTCTACGTCAATTTTCATCAGTTTACAAGATGAACGTTACACATTAATGAATAGGAATAATCCGACGATTACAGACGAATGTTAAATATATGCTTCTTGGCTTTGGATCGCCTGAAAATCTCACCGTTCTAAGAAAATCAGTGCATTGATTACTGCTTTACACTGTGTAGTATTTTCTGTTTGATATGTACATAAACGTGTTATTTCCGTGTATGATTAAATGTCAAAACCGAAATAACGAAACAAAAAACATGTAGTCTTTTCAGTCGATGTTTACACAATTCTCTCGTGATCTATTTTAGCCCATATTTAAGCCATCACATTTCACCAATTCAGGTAATGGGAGCATGCAGTGTTTGAATAACTCTCGAGTTGTGAATAAGAATTGTGGCGTCTCTGAGGGGTGAGGTGATTCTGTTTAAGGAGCCGGCATTTTCAAGTGTGTTCGTCAACTTCAAAAACACAGATGCAAATGCAGTGAAGACATATCGGAGATGAAAACAGAACTTTGTGGAGATGCAGTTACAAAGTTGTGAAGATGAAGTTACAAAGTTGTGAAGATGAAGTTAAAACGCGGCATAAATGCAGTTAGAATGGTGTGAAGATGAAGTTAAAACGTGGCATTAATGCAGTCAGAATGTTGTGAAGATGACGTTAAAACGTGGCATAAATACAGTTAGAATGTTGTGAAGATGAAGTTAAAACGCGGCATGAATGCTGTCAGGATGTTGTGAAGATGAAGTTAAAACGTGGCATTAATGCAGTCAGAATGTTGTGAAGATGAAGTTAAAACGTGGCATAAATGCAGTTAGAATGTTGTGAAGATGAAGTTAAAACGTGGCATAAATACAGTTAGATTGTTGTGAAGAGACAGAATCGGACATGCAGTATTGCATGATTGTTCTCGTAAACCTTTGCTGGCAAATATACCTGCTGTCCATATGTATACATGTTTTAAGACAAGGTACACTTCTGTAAGCCCCATGAATGCGACCATGTGATCATGTCCGAGTGACGTCATGCAGGAACCGTTAGGAGGTCTGTAAACATTGCCATGACCTTTAACAGTATACTTCAAGGGTTACATCTCAAACTAAATCTGACGGGCTATCAAACACACATTGGCTGCATTCAAAGCATTTTACAGGAAGCTGCTAAATGTCCAACGTTTCCACTAATAGCTAACTCATGTTGCTTTTTAAATGTAGTCTGTAAGAGTGGTACCAGAGGCCCAGCAGTGCTAGTTTTGAACGCCTAACGTCATTGGCGTCATTCTTGATATACACATGTCAATGGAAAATGTTCTATCCATTTAACCGTCACTAACAGGAGGGAATTTAAGACAGATAAAAACTTCACCTTTTAGATTAAGAACGTGCAGTTGTTATACAGCTCGTCAACGTATTTTTAACTGTAGACTGCTGACAGACTATGTATCATGTGAAACACAATTTAAGCAAAAAACTATTATGTATTTTTCTTAAAATATACTCATGGAAACAAATGAGGGAACACATGAAACAAAATTGTTCCTATATTCTTTTCCAGGTTTCTTCGCATGCATTGTATTGCACTGTGGGTGAAAAGCCGGAAAAGCATAAAGGAACACATGTCCTTTCATGTGTTCCTTTATTTGGTTCCATGAGTGTACTTGCTATCAATATATGTTCACTATTTCTAGAATTATTTGCATTATTTATTATTTTTAGATATTCCCATGTTTGGATGATATGTCCTTGTTTTCATTCACATCTAAGCACCATTCCTGAGTGAGTGAGTGAGTGAGTTTAGTTTTACGCCGCACTCAGCAATATTCCAGCTATATGGCGGCGGTCTTTAAATAATCGAGTCTGGACCAGACAATCCAGTGATCAACAGCATGAGCATCGATCTGCGCAATTGGAAACCGATGACATGTTTCAACCAAGTCAGCGAGCCTGATCACCCGATCCCGTTAGTCGCCTCTTATGACAAGCATAGTCGCATTTTGTGGCAAGCATGGGTTGCTGAAGACCTATTCTACCCCGGATCTTCACGGGTCCACCATTCCTGAGACACTCTTGTCTTTGTAATTTTGAGCATATAGTCAAACGCCTACCACCTGGATTTCTGTGAGTCTGAGCATAGCGGTAGACGTGAACCATTGTGTTTCTGTGAGTTTGGGCATTGCGGTAAACGTCTACTATAAAACGTCATCTATAAAAAGATGTTTTCTCTAATTACTATTAGGTGATAAAAGTATTGATTGTTAGACGCTTCTTTTCTTAGTTATTCTCCCGTAAATCTACAGAAAAACAGGTTCCAAACAGACGAATAGCAAAGCAGGCACCGCAAAGTGATATTACCGGTTCTGTGTTGAACTTGTGTAAACTATACACACATTAAATGTAACCCTTTGTGTGAATTGTTTAAACACGTGGCTCCACAGCCTGCAGGCATCAGGCATGCACGGGCACGCCCTGTACATTTGTAAAACTCATATATTACCCCAGTCAGTTGAAACAGTTATCGTACTTGCCTATTTTGTACACGTCAGGAATATTTTTCCTGATATTAACATTGATATGTAATTCCTTATTTTGACTCACTACCTGACCATAGATATACCTTATGCAAACGACGTTCCTGTTGGTAATGACTTCTCGTGGTTATGGAAAGGATATATATTTGTTGACCTGAACAGCAGTCATTAATCTGCAACTTCTGTTGCAGGGTTAGCGTGCAAATCGGATTCTTTCACTGATGTAACTCCAAACTGTCAAAACGGTTTTTGAAAAAGAAATGTAATAGTAAATGAAGAATATGTAATGAACACTTTGGCCAAAGCTGTGACTAAATAGAAGAGGCACCTGCCTGTAGATGTTACACTGACATACCTCTGTTGATGTACAGGACGGCGTCTGAAATGTCTGGAGGTTGATAACTGATTTCTCTATTTGGTAGAATAGCAGGTTAAGCCTACTGTCATATCACAACATGAGTCGCGGTGGGGTAGCCTAATGGTTAAAGCGTTGGCTCGTCACGCCGAAGACCCGGGTTCGAATCCCCACATGGGTACATTATGTGAAGCCCATTTCTGGTGTCCCCCGCCGTGATGTAGCTGGAATATTGCTAAAAGGGCGTAAAACCAAACTCAGTCAGTCAGTCAGTCAGTCAGTCAGTCACAACATGAAGCAGCAACAGAAACGTGTCTTAAGTTACACTCTCGAGTCTCGAACGAAATCACCATTGACAAGATATCGGATACCTGAACCAATTGGTATTTATAGGCCACAAACATGACTCATCGTTGTCATTATTGAACACCAAATCTCTGTTGACTCATTTTGATTAGTGTTTCCATGTAATTTCCCGTGAATGAAAAGAAAAAGAGCGTCTGTGAGCACAGCGATATCTTGAAACATACATTGGTAATGATGGAATCCAAGTTAAGTGGGGCGGTGGGGTAGTCTAGTGGTTAGAGCGTTGGCTCGTCACGCCGAAGACCCGGGTTCGAATCCCCACATGGGTACAATGAGTGAAGCCCATTTCTGGTGTCCCCCGCCGTGATATTGCTGGAATATTGCTAAAAGCGGCGTAAAACCAAACTCAGTCAGTCAGTCAGTCCAAGTTAAGTATGTAATCATATGGTCTGGGATAATGGCTGCAGTGTAAACGTTTCCGGTCACATGACTAATCTTCTAATATTTGTGTTTTATGTTTTTCACTAAAAAGGTTGTTATATGTACATGTGTGATGAAACAAGTTGTCGATTTTGTATATTACATTGTGTCTATTTGTGTAATATTTATAAGAAATTAAGAAGAGAGAGTAATGTTTTGTAACTGAGAATTCCATATCCTGATGTTTAATTTCCGGAATTGAAGAAACAGCCGCAAATCTGAATTGGCCTTGAGTCGATGCCCCACTTAAACAAACATCAGAGCCGTTTAGATTGAGCACAAGTTCACGACTACCAGCTGTATCATCATACAATTCCAGATTAACCAAAACCATTTCTAGTTTCTTGTGAAAACATCAGAGAAGGCAGCAGCATCTTCTATTTCTGTTTCAATTTCCAGTAATAATCCTGATTATGGGTGCGAAATTGGGTATTGACACCTGCATTTGTTGAAACGGAAGCAGGATGACAACGCTCAAAGCCTGAAGATACCAACTCATGAAGTGAATAGTTCGTAAAGATTAATCTGCGTTTTGGATCATGAGCATAAAATGTTCGTCAGAAGCTGTTCGTAATATTTTCCATGTTTAAAATAGCTAATAACGAACTGCTCTGGAGACTTTACTCTTTTAGTTAAACGTGACCACATCTGCAGGGTCATACCAAAAGACGTAAAAAAATGGTACTTGTTGGTCCCTGCCTGGCGCTCGGCATTAATGGGTACAACAAGGACTGGTCGGCTCAGAGTCAGTATAATGTGTCTGAGTGGGGTATTCATGCTTCACTGCGGCATGGTATCTCACTGGGCTAGCACTATAAAACCAGCTTCAGTCTGGGCTAGTACAAGCAGCCGCACATACACATACACACGCATGCACGTCGTCATATGAGCGAAATATTCTCAAGCACGACGTTAAACCCAATTTCACCCCACCTCACCTCACATCTGCAGGCTGTAGCTGTGTTCTAACATGTTTAGGCATAACAATACGCGTGTCGACATGCACGATATCACATGATCCCCACAAGCCGCAACTCAAATACAGCTGTACATAAAGTGTCACCGGTTTTATACTTTAAACATCTGTAACATATTTATCAATAGCAGTCAAGATCAACATGTAGGATGAAGTCACAACAAAAGTAGATGAATGAGTCTATTTACGCACTAAACTGACTGACTGAGTTTGGTTTTACGCCGCTTTTAGCAATATTCCAGCAACATCACGGCGGGGGACACCAGAAATGGGCTTCACACATTGTACCCATGTGGGGATTCGAACCCGGGTCTTCGGCGTGACGAGCTAACGCTTTAACCATTAGGCTACCCCACCGCCCCTTACGCACTAAAGATCAGGTAAACATATGAAAT
This sequence comes from Haliotis rubra, assembly GCF_003918875.1. NCBI lineage: Eukaryota > Metazoa > Mollusca > Gastropoda > Lepetellida > Haliotidae > Haliotis > Haliotis rubra. Next base: position 1,162,127 of record NW_025766148.1, on the reverse strand, counting down.
GACTGGGATGTTTAATCTATATTTCGACAAATAGTAAAACTGAGTTCCAAGCCATGTTGGAATAACGTGATAGCGCCTGTTATGGCCCAGTTGTTTGTCTGTCTCTCAGTCCATGAAGCATTTTATGCGCGGCCAATCCCTTATTGTAATGATGTATCACTTATTGAAGCAAGTCTAGCTTTTGCACAGTGCCCAGACCATAGTATTTCCCCTTCAGCTCAGAGCTTATTGTAACCATATATCCTTAACTCAAGCAAGGACAGATATCCCTTGTGTCGGAACCATATTAGTCTTCATGCTCAGTCCTAACTGTAAGCGTATATCCCGAAATAGGCACGTCTAAGGGAAAGCGATACTTGAGAACATTCACTTGGAACCACAGTTTTCAATTTTTGGCAGACCCACTTCTGTTTGACAACTGTTGCCTCTATATGTATACTGTAACGACATGTGTACGTAACGGAAAGTAAATAACAACTGCAAATATATCTAACAAAATAGTTCAACTGTTTATTTAATTTGTCGATGTGTATTTCGAAATATTTTTATCTCCTCGACATAATGGTTTATTTATTACACACAAGCGTGTGTTTATTTCCCGTATACACAGTGTGTAAAGATAAACTCTATGTTGTTGAACTGCATGCGCAGTGTTCGCTTCGGAACAAAGTTGATATGAATAAATCACATTAGGTAATCACTCTTGTTAATTAATTTAAAGCCATTGGCGATTTACAAAAGGGAAATACTTTTTATTCTCTCAAGACGTAAAAATATAGGATATTTGTTGTTGATACCAAGTAGATTGTCAAGATAATACAGGTCTTTGTTATATAACGCTATAATCTGCAGTGTTCCTACTTCACGACAGCATAATGGAAACATTCGAGTGAGTGAGTTTACTTTTACGCCGCACTCAGCAATATTCCAGCTATATAGCGGCGGTCTGTAAATAATCGAGTCTGGACCAGAGAATCCAGTGATCAACAGCATGAGCATCGATCTACTCAATTAGGAACCGATGACATGAGTCAACCAAGTCAGCGAGCCTGGCCACCCGATCCCGTTAGTCGCCTCTTAAGACAAGCATGGGTTACTGAAGATCAATTCTACCCCGGATCCTCACGGGAAGGAAACATTCGAGTCAGGACCAGACAGACTAGTGGTTGATATTGTGAGCAATATCTCAAGCAGTTGAGGAACACTGCCAGGCAATCGAACAGGTTACCGAGCTTGAAAATCCGGCACATTAAGTCGCCTCTTTCGACTTGCACTCGTTGTTCTAAAATCAGACATTGTATCCGCTTCGATTATAAGTTTGTTTTCAAAATACATTATACAAATATCAAATTAAATCCCAAATTTGGATTGTAACTAACGAGTCCTCTTTGTGAATATAACACAAACATTTCTCCCCAGGAACAAACTTATTTCTAACTGCTGCACATTTCTACCTAGAACAGTTATGTATACCTATACTCACATTACAACTTGATACACACATTTGAACCTAAACACACCTCTTCTACGTGTAATACCTATATTTACAACACACATTTCGTCCCAATACACATGTTCATACTAACTACACATATTTCTGTCATTGACACATACACCAACCTCTTCTTGTTACATTCCCCACATTTTGTTAAGCCCATTTCTGGTGTCCCCCGCCGTGATATTGCTGGAATATTGCTAAAAGCGGCGTAAAACTAAACTCAGTCAGTCAGTCAGTCTTCTTGTTACACACATTTCTTCCTGGTACACTGTTGTCCACCTACGACATATATGTAGGCATGCATATTTCTACTCACTGCACCCATTTCTACCTACATTTTCAAATGTCTATCTATCTCATCCTTTTCTACCTATGCAGGCACATATCTACCAACTGTATCCCATTTCTACATTCTGCACCCATGTCCACCAATGCATGCACATTTCTACCGATGCATGCACAATTTTACCAACGGGTGCACATTTTTACCTACTCAATCACATTTCTCGCTGCACATATTTAGGTCCAGGTAACAATGCAATTTGAGGCCTTCATTTTCACATACGTTTCACTTCATCTTAAGACGCATAATATTTTGAACATTTAGTGAAAATGCAGCCAAATGACTCTTTCATACAAAATCAAACAACCCACAGACAGGAATCAGCTGAAATCCTTCAGCAATGTACAGTGTATGGAGACAGGAAGTTGAAGTGTGTTTAGTTGTCCTTGCTTCTCCTCGATCAACAGACGCTATGTTGCATACCCATGTTGAAGACAACGGCGCATCTTCCACGTTGCTGTGATTGGCGTTCAGGGAGTTGCCGAGAGATGAATTACCTTTCCGATGCATGGGGATAACAGACTAAGCATACGTTCAAACAATGGTGACGTTCTCAACAGAATACCAATTACTTGAGTATACAACGCGTGTTTTTAAGAACGAAATCTTGGCCTGGAAACGTGATTAAAAGAGAAACTGACTCAAGATCTAGTCTCCTAGAGCAGTGGCTGCTTGTCGGGGCTGCGTGTTGGGACTGCGTTTACCTTAACCTGAGTTTATTGTGGAGTTTTGAGTTGGTAAAGTTTTTTTAAGAGGGCTTCACAAAATAAAATGTTGAAAATATTGACTTTTGCCGTTCTAATTTATGTGCGCAAATGAAACATTGCATACTTGCTCATGTGAAGGTGAAGTTGTGAGTTTGAACTAGGATGCTCATTTATTAGGGCAGGTCGTGTATTGATAAAGGAGGAGAGTGATTAACAGGAGAGCAGCAACATTATACTTCATGACGTCACCGCCGAATGTCGCTGCATGTCGGAAATGAAGTAAAATAACCTTTGTGCATTGATTTATATTTGTTTTGTATGTGTGCACTAAAGTACAGAGTTGATGTATGTCTTCTGAACAGAATATTTTGTCCCTGATGTCTTAAAATATTACAAACATACACTTTTTAATATGCGTTGTGTGCTCGCCCTCTATGCCAGTGCAGTAAAGTGTTAATTTGGTGCAGGAGGTTTACATCTACAGCATGTGTACAACAATGTACACACATGTATTTCCTTTCTTGGACAGTACAACTACAACATGTGTACAACAATGTACACACATGTATTTCCTTTCTTGGACAGTACAACTACAACATGTGTACAACAATGTACACACATGTATTTCCTTTCTTGACAGTACAACTACAACATGTGTACAACAATGTACACACATGTGTACAACAATGTACACACATGTATTTCCTTTCTTGGACAGTACAACTACAGCATGAGTACAACAATGTACACACATGTATTTCCTTTCTTCGACAGTACAACTACAACATGTGTCCAACAATGTACACACATTTATTTCCTTTCTTGGACAGTACAACTACAACATGTGTACAACAATGTACACACATTTATTTCCTTTCTTGGACAGTAAGATTGTTGCCAAACATAGAAAAAGGTTACATTCTCTTAAAATTGATAAACGGACATTTTTTCTTACCATCTAAGGTGGACTTCAAAAACAATCTTTTTGATCGTCACTATTGTTGCCCTCGTGAAAGCACTGTTTCTTGATTTCATATTGATAGTCGTTTCCAAGTTCGCGAGTCTTAATGTAATCTTTAACCTTGCAGGGAAACGTGTGATACATGGAAGAGTTATGGGATTTGATACTGCATCTTACGGACAGTTGACGGCGGTATTCATGGTTTAGATGTAATAGGACAGACACCAGAAATGAGATTCACACATTGTATTCTTGCGGGGAAATGAACCCGGGCTTCGGTGTGACGAGCGAACGCTTTAACCACTACGCTACCCCACAGGAGCAGTCACAGGAGACACTTCAGTAATTGTATCCCGCAATAGAATAATACATCACGTCAGAAAAATTAAGCTGTACAAAACAGTCCAAAACAATGAAGTCTCCCTGTGAACTAAATGCACTGCTGTGATTTAAACACTCATAATTCAAAGCCGAGCGTCGTATTAAATTTTTTTCGAATGCCATTAATGTTAACCTGATACAGACCAGGCTTTGGGAAGGCAGTAAATTACTGACTGTAGTTCCTCCGCCTGGTAATGATTAAAAACTGATTACTTTTAACAGTACGTTCCTTGCGGGCTAACGAGCACATCACATATCCCGGTCCTGAACACCTAGAACACCCCACTATCCAGACAATTTCACGTGAATACACCTTCTCTCCCATCCACCCCATCACTCCTTCAACCTCCTACTCTCTCTCTCTCTGGTAACGACAGTATCTGTAATACTAGAGTCAGTTTATCTGTACTGGAACGTATATAGATGCCAACAGATTGCACCTTAATCTTTGTGATACAAAGGACCAGAGATACTCGCAGACTGATGTAAACAGCTCGGCCGTCACTGATTACTGATTACAGGATAGACAGAAGCCACCTGGTAAGAAATGTGAGAGATCAATGTTAAGTTCGTCTCAGCCGATTACCAGTTTAACCATTTACATCTGATTGGCATTTGCTTCTGACGTGTCTGACTGCACTTACAAACATCATTATATCCACCTGTTAGGACCCCCAGTTTTTCGATCCAGAATGACCACCGTTCGATGAGACCTCATGTAAATAGGAACTGCGCTATCGATACTAGATATAGTAGATTACCGTGGAATCCAGCAATTATTGCCAGATCATGGATGACAACACAAACTGGAGATGATGCAGTCTCTTGCAAGTTTTCTCAATGCCCTCTAAACCGTAGTAAATTTATCCATGACATGTTGACAGTAGCGAGAAGCGAGGTTTCTGATCTTTGGCCTGATGTTTTACGTTTGTTTAACTGTTGTTTTTTTATATTGTTGTTGTTTTGGGTTTTTTTCTTCTTTTTTTCTTTCTTTCTTTGTTTGTTTTTGTTTTGTTTTTGGGTTTATTTGTTTGTTGTTGTTTTGTTTTTGTTTTGGTTTTTTTTGGTTTGTTTGTTGATGTTGTTGTTTGTTTTTTTTTGGGGCTTTTGTTTTGTTTGTTAGTTTGTTTACTCGTTTACTAAGCAATATTCTAGCTGCATGACGGCACACATGAAGTTCCGGGTTAGAATTGATGTTCAGCAACCGATGCTTGTCGTAAAAGGCGACTGGCGGGATCGGGTGGTCAGGCTTGTTGACTTGGTTGACACATGTCATTGTATACAAATTGTGTAGATCGATGCCCATGCTGTTGGTCACTGGATTGTCTGGTCCAGACTCGATTAATTACAGACTGCCGCCATACAGATGTAATATTGCTGAGTTTGAAGTTAAACAAAACTCCAACAAACCAGTTAGCGAACTTGTATCAGACGGACGGATCTGCCATGGGTTGCTGAAGATCAGTTATATGTCGGTTCTTGACTGGTAGTTTGGGAATGAATAAAGGAGTGATAGACGGACGGATCTGCCATGGGTTGCTGAAGATCAGTTATAAGTCGGTTCTTGACTGGTAGTTTGGGAATGAATAAAGGAGTGATAGCTGTCTGGCCCAGATTCGAGTATGTAAAGGCAGTTGTAACTTGGCTGGTAAATTGCCGAGTGCGGCATTAAAAAAGGAGTGATAGATTATTCATATGTGATGATGATGGTTATTTTACTCTCATGTGATGCTTGCCTTTACTAAATTAATGTAAACAGAAATTATTTGATTTTATCGGAGGTGTAACTAATTGACTTTTAGAAAAATCGCAAATCTATCTGCAACTGGTTTGGTTCTGAAAAATAGCAAACAACAAACGATTAATTTTGTTAACGCTCAGTCACACACAGACTCACTTGCGCAATCACAAATTATTACGAATCAGAAAAAACAGTAATGTCCTTCCCATTACATATCTCAATTGTACAGGGGTCGATGGCCAGACATTGAGGACAACTTAAAACTATGATCTCAGCAGCGATAACGCCCCGAATTATCATCGATAGTAAAGAGCAATAAACTCTAGAGCTGGCATGTTTCTGGTTCTTCGGTTTAAAACTCTCGTGTCAGACATTTTCATGCCTAATAAATAACACATTGTTCAAATTTGGACCATATCATGCAACACATAATGTTGTAGCCATATTATGGTATGATTTACAACTGACGTGGAATAATTAGGCCGAGTTTCGTTATGCACCTACTTGTGTTTGTTGGTGGGGAAGACTATGAGTTTGGTTTCACGCCACCTTGAACAGTATTTCAGTTATATCACGGAGTGTCAGACTTATGTTAGATAAACGCCTAAACTGACCTAGCTTGACGTTTACCACTGTGTATAAGCACACAAACGCAGATTCGGTGCTAACAAATCTGGAATCACTGTCACATGCAGATTAAAAATATGATCTCAGGTTTATGTTCAGGTGTTGGAAGGCAACTCTTCAAGTAGGAGCTTTAGACGACTGGGTAACTGGTTCTTACATAGCTTAACTGTAGGTAACAGATATCTTTCAACAGTCAAACGCATCTTCGTTATGTCGATACGTCTGTTTATTGACGCTTATTGATGATGTTCATTTTCACATAAAATAATCTATCAACATAAGCTTTACTGAGTGTTGTCTGACATCGCTTGTGTCTCGGCTGTCTGGCCCAGATTCGAGTATGTAAAGGCAGTTGTAACTTGGCTGGTAAATTGCCGAGTGCGGCATTAAACTCTCACTCACTCACTCACTTGGAATGTTGTGAAATATACTGTTGACAACGCAAAAGATACCTTGACCTTTTCATAAATGATTCTAACACACATCTTTGCACTTGTCTCTCCCCTGTGAGTCATTTTTATTTTTTTGTACAAGAACCATCGCTCAAAGTTTAAGGTTGTGGAAAATAATTTACATTCCTTTTTTTTTGACGTTGGCAGAATATCCCGATATTGGTACGATAGTGCTTCATGCCATAATAGTGCGATAAGATAACGTAAATCACGGAACAAAGGCGATATTGCTAGTATCGATTCCCACAACAGATCACTGATTAATCCACTCGCTGCTTCTGTCGGAGAAATTCGCCACGGGGATTCGCCGCGTTGTAGTTTTAAAATCAACATATCTACAATTACCTTAATTCACCATTCCACTCACGTCTGGAGATTGGGCTTTGATACCAAACGTCTTAGATCGTGTATAATTTATAGCAATGCTTGACACAGTCGTATCGTCTGCTCTGTCGTCCATTATAAGTTGGGCAGCTTCTTCACCGAGATATTTGTTGACATAATAGAGGCATGACCTTTTGGAAGGAGAATCTAAGACAGATTTGTTGACATAATTCATACAAAAGACTTCTATAAAAAATAGTGAAAGTGAACAGTATACGTATTGTCATCGTTTGCTATCTCAAGACCAAATGAGACATACTTTCATGTCTGTTTTCCAGTATCTGTTTGGGCAGCTAATTAAAAATATCCAGATTAACAAATTCGTTGTGTGATTCTGTCATAAAGTACAAATTCACTGGAAGCTGTCCGGAGATTATACAAAAGCCCACTAATCTTCCAAAGACTGAGGAAAACAGGATTCTTCCAAGAACAGAGGTCTGTTGTTAACACAGAGTGTCTAAGGCAAGATTCCTCTCCATGCCAGACCAGCAGATATGCTTTGGTCACAGCGACCAATTTCTAACACCAACGGTCGATGTGACCCATCCTTATCACAGTTTAACATATGTAGGACGATGTTATCAATACACATATCTGATAAACATGGTATCATGATCCGATAAATATGTAAATGACATCACCTGGCACGAATCATTGTTAGTAGACACTGCATTCGATGCTTACATACTCTTTAAACTTTTCGCCGACGGTTTACAATGAGTATAAATAAAGTTCCCTATGTTACATGTTTCTGTAAACAACCGTGTTCTAAAACCACGTTGCACTATTTGATCAATAGGGCGGTAACTTCCTCGAACACACTATTTTAAACAGTTAACAACACAACTTCAATGAGCGAAAACAGGTTATAAATATATAACACGCAGCCTTTCCATTATCATCTGAATTTTCTACCCAAACCAGAGGCGATTGTGCAAACTTCTTCATAAGTATGTATTTATGAATCTCTGTGAAGTTAGGGAATTTAATCATTTTCGTTACTAATGCATTTATATTTCAGTCATTTTGAAAACATGCAATATCAATCAATGCTGCTTAGCCAAGCGTCAAATATACGAAACCAAAATCAAAGCTACATTGAAAATCACCAAAGCATACGAGAGCCAAAAATCGCTGGAGCAGGTCTGAGTGAGTATGGGTGACCTCAAGTCATATAGTTTCTTCCGAAATGTGACCTTTGCTGGGAATCGATCACCATCGCGAGAGGAACAACCATTTTATTTTCACCCTCACTCTCAACCCACCCTCAACCCCCCCACATCCTCACCACACCCTAAACATCATCCTAGTCACATCCCACCCCACGCTCATTCCACCTTTCCTCTCACAATACCATCTCCACACCTCTCTGAAGCGTGTCAACGCCTCTCTCTGTCTTTCAATAAAGGTCCCTCAAAAGGGAAAAGGCCTGAATATATAGGTGTCCCCTTTCAGCATTAGTTGGTTAACATTATCTCCCGGTATCATCACGGAAGTGTTTCATGATAAAACATTGCCAGGAAGAGCATCGTAAAGCACAAAGGTAACGTCTTCCAAGTCGATTCTCCCAACAGATCACTGCTTAAACCCAGCATGCTGCTGTCGGGGTAATTCGCCTTCTCTGTGGAACCAGACCGTGATTCATGTAAACACTGATGTAGCTACAAGATCAACAGATCTACAATTACCTTAACTCCCCATTCCACTCACGTTTTGAGATTAGACGTCGATACCAAACATCTTAGGTCGTGTGTTCTTTACGGCCATGTTTGACAATCGTGTCGTCTGCTCTATATTCCAATATCTTGTAGAGTGAGTGAGTTAATATTTAACGTCACATCGGCAATATCTGGTAGACAGCTTCTTGACCGACATCATATTTATTGGCATAATAGATTAACGATCTAGTGATTGGATATCGCAAAGACAGACATATAGACTCGATACATAAACGACAGTTCATCTAAGCAAATATTACTTTCTACACTGTTTGAAGAAAATACAACTTACTCCCACGACACTACTGTCTCCGTTGGAATGATGGTTTAGAAAAAGTCCGCATCAATATATACTCGTTGAAGTGATTGGTTGTGTGTTCTACCTCGACGAATCTGGTGATACTGCTGGAATATTACTAAATGCTGCGTTAAACCATTCTCGCTCATTCACTCGCAGTATCGTTCTGGATTGTCTGGTCTTGACAAGAAAATTTGCATCCATCCGTATTAAAGACTGTCAGTAAAACACAGTACAACCACTGCATTAGCACAGATTCTAGTAGAAGTAGCGGCATGACTGTGTCAGGGACCACAGGGACTTACAACATCTTTGCTACCTAGATTGACCCCCCAGCTGCATTTACGCCATTCCATCAGCTAGCGACTGCAGACAAATGTAGTCAAACATGGAAACATGGAAGTCCACGACTAAAAACGTGACGGAAATACATACCCCCTTACTGACGCTCTCATGGGGATATTATTTTACGTTACTCCAACCTCCAACTCTAACGTATATATGTGTATCAACCCACAGGATATCCCACAGATGGCGTCATTCAACGTTGTCTGTATTTTCGTCACGTTTTTATTCGCGGGATTAGTGTTGTTTCAGTGTTAGATACATTTTCCGCGTTACAATCTGCTAGACGGCACTGCCTGCGAGATTTCCGAATTCTGATTCAACTATATATATCCAATACGACTCTAACCGAGTTCACTTAACATAATTGAATTAAACACATGCTTCGTTGTCAGACACTTAACGCCAGCCTCACTGGTCTGACAGAGTACATCGGACCTTGGCAATCTTTCTGGGCCAAGGAGGGATGCCTGTTTTATACACATACATCTTCCTAAACTACAGGGGCCTGTTTCTAGACAGAACTTGCCATGTGTTCAGTATGACTGTAATGGAATTTACCGTGCATTAATCGAGCATCACCTCGACGGCTGTGTTTAACAGTGTTCCAAGCATGTGCGGATCACAGCATGGTGAAATGGTTCCACCCGGTTGTGAAGAGATACTAGGCCTTTCTTAGGGACTTGGATTTCTTTATAACAGCGACAAAACCTTGTCATAATTATATATATTCTCATATAGTAATCCCAAGAGAATAAAAGATTAAGGAGCATTCCTTCAGCAACGTATGAGTAATGTCCCTGCTCACCTGCACGACATGAGAATGGATGTGAGTGGACATCTGATGCAATAATCCTAAGCAAGTCACATCTACTTCACATCCTAGAACTTTCATACTCACAGCTAGTTACACCCTACTCACACCACTGACACGCATTGGTCACATACTCCAAACATGCATGAAACATAAGTCATGACCTTATCGAATAATCACATCCAACTCACACCCGAGCGTAACTCTACATACACACGTCGTTAACGAAACACATAGATACAGCAATTTCATATCCAAGCGCCAGGTCTTTGTCACATCCAAGACACGCATTTGTCACGTTCCAGTCGGATCCGTCATTCACCACACCCAACTCAGGTAATAAAAACACTCTAAAGAAACCCCGGTCACATCCTAATTATATCCTGTCACGTTCCAGTCACAACACAGACACATCCAATTGATTAATAATATTCTACACTTACGTAGCACAAATATTGTATGCTGACTCCATCTGTATGTCCACGCTTCCATCACCAACTAATATTGCTCCTAGACAAGGAAGAAGATACCAGTTTGTATACCGCTTGCGTGTGGCCCGACGATAAATTTTAATGCAGGAAAAAAATCACATTACGACAGACTAATGGCAAGAGCGGCTTGATCCTCCTTGTAAGGTATCTGGTGATTTTGATAGACGATATCCTTCAGACATTAACGCAGAACTCCCCTTTCGAACCGCTTGAAATGGAAAGGCGTTTAGAAAAGCTCCAATTAGCATCTCCTTAAAGAATCGCGCTACATGTTTGGAAATGCTAAGTGTGTGATTAATCTTTCTCGGTTTTCTATAAGCGTCGGACATACACAATTTATTACCCTCTCGTTCATTGAAACTTTGACAACCAAAGAAGCAAAACATTTGCTCGTCATTATGCACTTACAAAATGATTGCAAAATGTAAAAGCATAGTTAGATCTTTCCGTTTGAAATTCATCACTTTAGGACTGACAGAATACGGCTCTCCATATAAAGTAGCCTCCTAGTGTTGCAAACACGTGACGTGGGTGGGCTTTGAATCCTACGGGCGTTCTCTCCAGTTTACTGAGGTGTTCCACCATCATGATGTTCGCCTCACATAATAATGTATGGCAAGTAATGGGGTTTTGTCTTTTTTGTCTCAAAATGAGCCAAGGCAAACAAACAAAGGCATGTAAATTATACAGTTGTGTGGTGACGTGTGCTATCTGTTCTACAGCAAATACTAACACCTTCTTCTTCTAACACCTGGCATTATCAATGGATGACCCTTTCATACAGTGTTTCTTTTAAGCACAGTGTCACAGATGTAAGCAAATATCAGACACCTTTTACTCTCTGATGTCATTGTGCAGGGGCTTTGGCAGGATCTGTCTCCCTATATACGATATCCCCCTACTGTTACAAAAACGTGACGTGAGTGGGCTTGGCTACTACAGTTGTATTTCCAGTTTATTGCAGTGTTCTACAATGCTGATGTTTGCCTCACACGATTATGTATGTGGTTTGTGTGGTTTTGACTATCTCAAAGTGACCGTCATCGTATGGCAGAGGATCAGCGGGACAGGGCAAGGAACAAACACTTGGGTGGCGAGTGATGCCGGTAACACAGGACCACACGTGACTTGTGGAAATTGTGTGGATGGCGGATGATACAGCTACAACAGGACATGTCTCCCTTTTATCGAACACCTGGTGTCATTATTGATGTTTGGTCACCCATGCACTTACTGTTTGTGTTACGCCCGATGGATTAGGTCAATAATGGAGACTGGCTATTCTGATACACTATGAACAATGTAAAACCAAGGAGTGAGTGAGTGAGTGGAGATTTTAAGTCACATCGGTAATATTTCAGCCATATCGTGGCTAAAAACAAGTTATAGTTTTATAATAAATAGAGGTAAATTATAAAAACCTTTCATCGAAGGACAGTAAAAACAACTTGACTATCTGAGATATGAATATAAAACTAGTATGTAAATCTGAAATATTTTACTTACAGAAGACAATACAATATATAAACAGTACATTTGCTTCCTGCATGGACCCTAGCTGGATTTACACAGCCACTGGCGATTGTAATCAAATTTAGCCTTAATTAATGATCACAAAAATACTACGCTTAAAATCATGGTAACTTTTAAATTTACCTTTAAAGTTTTGGGACTTACGTACTCATTCATGAGGACAATAAGTTTACAATACTTCAACCCCCTTTGAGTGTACAGCCACTAACAATTTCAGTTACTAATCCAAACAACTAATAATAAAATGACATCTATCTACAAAACATATCAATAAAAAAAATTCAGTTAACTCTATCTCTTTTAAAAATTCAATAATAAAATGGTAACTACCATTACAATCCATCAACGTTTCGAAATATATTTCCCATGTGATGGGAACAATCAATACAGTCAAGCAAGACATGCTTGACCGTGATTCTTTCATCACAAGGGCTGCAGAATGGAGGATCTTCGCCTTTTAACAAATACTCATGAGTATACCTGCTGTGGCCAATGCGACATGATAACTTCTTCAAATCTGGACTGGCAACCCACGTTGGTGAGGTGAGGTGAAATTGGGTTTAACGTCGTGCTTGAGAATATTTCGCTCATATGACGACGTGCAAGTGTGTGTATGTGTATGTGCGCCTGCTTGTACTAGCCCAGACTTAAGCTGGTTTAGCAGACCAGTCCTTGTTGTACCCATTAATGCCGAGCGCCAGGCAGGGACCAACAAGTGCCATATTTTAACGTCTTTTGGTATGACGCGGTCGGGGATCGAACCCGCGACCTTCCGCTCTCCGGGCGGACGCTCTAACCACTACACCACGGAGACGGTCCCCACGTTGGTGTACCCGATGGTTGGTTAATAGCATGTAATGCCGTACACAAAATCTGTTAAACATGGCATCACAAGGCAGGAAACAATGGTAATAAACTCAATATATTGATGTTGTGCTTACTACTCAACAAACTATTAGGCGAAAGTTCCCATTAAATAAATGGGTTTCAGGAGTGTGAATGTTTCTGAAAACAATCGTGTTTGTAAAACCTTTTGACACTATTTCATAGACGGGAAAGTCTCTTCCTCGAGTTCATTATTCTCAGTGGTTTACAACCTCGCTTCAGTGAATAACATACGTCATGAATATAAATGCCACAAAACCAATTCCAAGTTCATACGAATTCGACAGTACAATTCCAAATATAGAATGTTTTATGTTTATGAATCATTATCAAACATTCGTGATACCAGGTGTTCTCGGAAATCCGAGAGTATTCAGCCCGTTAAAGACAAGTCAAGTGTTTACCTGAACACGCACCCTAATATATGACACGCGTCCAACGGGGATTATAACGACTTGGTCACTGATGCATCAAATTCAAACATGTACAGAACTTGCGATATCAATTAATGGTGTTTCCCAAATGGTTAATAATGTGCCTGTAGGAATTGATGTACACTGTTTTCATCACGGCGTGCTTAAGGTTACACAAAGCCAAATATATTCCTATTGACTTCTATAGTGACGTTATATTTTGTATAAAACTAACTAAGCCCTCAACAGTTTTTACATATACAAGTGTTCATAGTCCAGCCTTAAATCAACAACTAAGAAATGGACTACCTCCACCGGATCCTTTTCCGAGCACAGGGGAGCCGAACAGACCGACCCTCGTTCCGCACAAAATGTCACTCTCTTGAAAATACTTGTGTTTACATCCAGCATATGTCATCATGTTAAGAAAGGAAGCACTTCGTATTGAAACTTATGGTCACTTATATTTACTGCATGGCTGTACATTTAAAACAGACACACACTTTACACAACATAATCCAAACAGTGTCTGTTAAACTGGGAATTCTGACGTGGTGTAGTATAACCTTTAGTCAATGGGCAGATGAGTTGTGAGCGAGTTTAGCAGATATTCCTTATGGATGTGGAGAGGTTGTGTCACTTCTGCTTAGATTCACTCCTCTTTTAATTTGTGTGATATATAGCCTGTTTCCAACCCTTCAGCCGTTTGTTGAATCGAACCAAGATTTAATGAGACAAAGCACTACCATCATCCCGCTCACATCCAAATCAGACAGATTTTATGGTCTCATAGTCTTGAACAGTTTCATGTCAGTATTTTTCTTGTTATTTCAAAATTGTCTGGTTACTTGAAAATGGTTCAAACTGCTAGACAGGACTTTGCAAAATAATTACCAAATTAGGATCGTGAGGCCTACATACTGCCAATCCTAAAGTTCCACAAATGGTGAAATCTCGTTGATCCGACCCGGACTCTTCTGTGTCTGAGTGAAGTATTCTCGTTAATCTGCGGTATGAGGGCTAATAATAATACTGACGTCCAAAGTGATGCCAGAAGATAAGACCATACGTATCAGTGTTTAATGTGTTATCAGTCACTCTTGGTATCACTGTGAGTGTGTTCCATGCCCAAATATTGTCAGAAAATTAAGATAAGCTCAGAACAAAGGCAATCTTGTTCATGTCGATTTTCACATCATCACTGTGATGTGAGCTCATGATTATGTAAACATGTTTGGACACGTCACTTTGATGTAGATTCAAAATCAACACATCTACAGTTACCTTAACTCACCACTCCACTCATGACTAGAGATTAAGTGGTAATACTAAACATCTTAGGTCATGTATACCTTTGACATTCGTGTCCTCTGCTCTGTCTACCTTTGTCTGTTGGGCAGCTTCTTGACCGACATCACATTTGTTGGCATAATAGCGACACAATCTGTTGATCAGACAAGCTAAGACATGAAAGATTCGTAAACGTGACACAGGTTAAATACGAATTTGAGTTGGCGAATATGATCTTTCTCCTCTGCTATCTCAATTCGAGATGGTCGAGACCTACTCTCACAATGTCTCAGTTTAGGTAAGGTCCCCATCATCCCATAATGGTCGAAAGAGGCTACACGGTTAGACAGACTTATGAATTTCCTTGGTTCAATCATTGGTTTGTTTTTAGGGGTGGGTATTGCAGAGAATTTTCAAATTGCGATATATTGCGATGCGGAAGCATATATTGCGATATGTATTGCAATATATTGCAAGGATTATTTTTTTAACAAAAACTACTTATAATCGAGTTAATGCTTGATTATAAAGCAAAAACACAACAAAATCACTATGATTGATTCACCTTTTATAAAAACTTTTAATCATGAGAAAATAAAAATGTAAGTAACATTTGGCACTAATGAAACAGGGAAAAGAACTATTAAAAAAACGGAAATATCCGAAGATTTCCGAGTGTTACGAAGTTTTCCGAATGCATGTCAAAATACCGGTTTTCGATCAGCCTATCGCAATACGTATTGTTTTCATGTCTGAACCGGTAAATACCGGTAAACCGGTTATATTGCGCAGCCCTATTTGTTTTATATCATTTCCAGACATTATAAATCTGTCTGTCTGCCTGTTTGTCTGCTGTAAGTTAACAATCAACGACACGTTGACAGTATTCAGTATCGTCACAATAAAAGTTATACATATATAAAAAATACATTTAGAGAGTGTAAACAACTGTTTTTGAATGACATTTAAAAGTGGTGCACACAAGGAAGAGAATTTCATGGAGGCGTTCCTCATAATAAAGAAGTTGACATCTATGAAATTCTCTTCCATAATTGTGGCACGTAACCTTTAATAATGTCCCTATGCACTATACACAATAGAAACAGGCTGCAGGTAGTCAATAATAGACAGTGGTCTTTTAATGCGGGGATCATGGTGACTTACTGTACCTTTGCTGCCTGCATGGGCACCCATCTGGATTCATGTCTTCATTTGACGATTATTGACTTATTTTTCACGACCTATTCAGTGGTTAAAGATGAGAGATGCTTCCTGACGAAAGTCAGGCTAAAGACCAATTAGTCAAAGTGAATACGATCGTTCTTCCTTGCTGTCGATGTTTGCGATCGGGCGGTGCTGTAGCCAAGCAGCAACGTTAGCAGATTGTACGGTACGATCGTCAACATGGACAGTGAAGATTTTCTGAGGGTATAAAATGTTACTCACTTATATGCAACACACACTAAAAAGCTTGTTTGCCGGTCTTATTAATGTACAAAACCTGTTTCATTATTGCAGCGAAATAAAGCCCGTTGACGTTGTCAGTGAAAATATTCAGATGAACAAATTGGTCGTGTGATTCTATCTTAAAGTACGAATTCACTGGAAGGTCTCCGACAAACGCCTATGTTCCGGAGATTATATGTCGCCGGATGTATTTCCCCATACATTTGCGTATCTCTAACGTCATTCCTCTCTGCTCATTTACGAGCGCTTCTTCTCTCACTCTGGTTGTAATACCAGTAGTATCTCGTGCATTCCCTGTTCCGTGACATCGCGTGCATTACCTGTTCCGTGACGTAGGCATCTTCATATTTGCCACTTTATGTCACGCCACGGCCGAGGTGAGTTGATACACCCCTTGGTCATACATCATCAATATATGTTCATATATACTTTACAGGTATGTACCTTTTCTGTATACTTTCGTATTATCATAAAGGTTCGCGATATCGTAATATTGATAAGATATCTATTATGTATCTATTATAAGGCACCGCGAGTGTGAGTGATGTGTGCTTTCCATAATCTGCTCATAATATTCTACTTTATATCAAGTACAATATTATATAAAATACTGTAAATACCATACCATGAATGCAATTTGTGCAATGGTAAGGAATGTGCGATTTTGATATTTGCAACTTCATGTCACGCCACGGCCGAGGTGAGTTGATACACCCCTCGGTCATACATCATCAACTGATGTTCATATATATTTTACAGAGTAGACAGATTTTAATCAACTACACCTCAGTCCGATTTATCTCCGGCTAGGACCCGCGACATATACAAAAGCCCACTGATCAATGATACGTTTTCAAAGGCTGAGGAAAAACAGCATCCTTCCAAGATCAGCGGTTTGCTGTCAACACGGGAGAGTCTAAGACGAGATTCCTTTCCATGTCAAACCATCAGATTGGTCACAGTGACCAATTTTCTAAAACCAAGGGTCGATGTGACCCATCCTTATCACAGTTTAACATATGTAGGACGATGTTATCAATACACAAATTCCGATAAACACGGTATCATGATCCGATTAATGTGCAAATGGCGTTACCCGGCACGAATCAATGTTAGTAGAATCTGCATTCGATGTAATGCTTACTTACTCTTTAAACTGTTCCCCGAAAGTTTACAATGAATATAAATAGCGGCTCCCGATGTTACTTGTTTCCGTAAACAAGCGTGGTGTAAAACCGCGTGGCACTATTTGATCAATAGGGCGATAACTTCCTCAACCAGACTATTTTAAACAGATAACAACACAGCAGTGAAAATTGGCTGTAACTATATTTATATTACACACAGCCTTTCCGTTATCATATCTCTATTAGAACCAGAGGCGATTGTGCGATCTTCTTCATAAGAATGTGTTTATGTATCCTCGTGAAGTCGTGTCGATATCAAATGCTCACATAACAGCAGGGACTTTAGTCAATTTGGTCACCGATGAAGTAATTTTAAAAACATGCAACATCAATCAATGCTGCTTATCGAAACGTCAATAATGAAACCAAAATTATAGATGCGTGAGCCAAAGATCATTTGAGCAGATCTAAGTGAATATGGGTGAAATCATGTATATTGATTACTTCCGATACGATATCTATGCTGGGAAACGATAACCATGGCGAGAGGATCAACCATTTTCACCAACACTGTCTAAAGCGTTGCCAAGTCCCAAAGGTCCCAAACAAAGGAAGCCTGAACATATATGTATCAGTGCTCAGTGTCAGTTTGATGACATTATCCCCCGGTATCATTATAAAACATTGGCAGGGGGAGTATCGTCAATCACAGAACAAAGGTAACGTCTTCCACGTCGATTCTCACAACAGATCTCTGCCTAATCCCAGAGTACTGCTGTCGGAGATATTCTCCTCCTTCTCTGACGGACCAGACCCTGATTCATGTAAACATTTCCTGACATGTGGAACTGATGTAGCTACAAGATCAACAGATCTACAGTTACCTTAATTCACCATTCCACTCACGTCTGGAGATTAGGCGTCGATACCAATGTGTACTTTATGGCCATTATAACGATCGTGTCGTCAGCTGTGTTCCATTATTTATTGGGCAGCTACTTGCCCGACATCATATTTGTTGGCATAATAGAGGCACGATCTGTCGGTTGGATATTGCAAAGACAGATATATAGACTAGATACATAAAAGATAGTTGATCTAAGCAGCTATGACTGTTCTATTTTGCTACGTGGGTTGAAAGAAAACACGAGTTACTCTCACGACACTACTGTCTTCTTTGGAGTGTTGGTTTAGGAAAGGCTCCCCTTCCGTACCCGTGATGTTGCTGGAATATTGCTAAGACCGACGTAAAACCATTCTCACTCATTCACTCTACCGAGGACAGTACATACATTATCGATAACGGGATTGTCTGGTCCGGACTAGATTATTTGCACTGTCTATTCGTCCATTCATTCATATTAAAAACCGTCAACAAAACACAGTAAAACAACTGCATTAGCACAAGTTTCTGCTAACTGTAGGAACATACCGGGTATCATGGGAACTTTCAGCATCTTTGCTACCTACATGGACCCCAGCTCTCAGTTACACCATTCCATCCGTCAGCCACCATTGACAAACGTAGCCAAACATGAAAACAACACTAAGTCCACGATTAAAAACGTGACGGAAATACATCTACTTTGAATGACACTCTCATGAGTATACTATGTTTAGGTTATTTCACCCCCCCCTTCAAGGGGAGGACATACACAATGTACCCATATTCATCCATGGAATATACCACAGATGTCGTCATTCAAGGATACATTTTCCTTGTTAAATCTCGAGTACGTTTAGATTTGACAAAATAAATGTAATTTTTCAATGGATATCTTGAAAATCATGTCTTGATCTAAAATGCTATGTTGCCTTTCCTTGAGAGAATCATTTTGATTCATCTTGCACAATGCTATTGAGTTGAGGGAGGTTGTCGGGAATGGGCAAGATGTACTCACCCTATGTTCAAATATCTTGAATCAGTCCGAGCCACTGGTGCCGTTTAGGAAACATTTACCGATCAAAACCCCAGTCGCTGACTTGTTTATTGGTCTGACAGTGCTTGCCTGCTGTGCGTATCTCGTCCGGATTTTCGTGATACCCCTTACGACATCTCTTATGGACCTTTGACTGAAACTGTCCAGTACGTCAAACAATTATCGAGTCATTTAACGTTATCAATCATCTGATGCGAACATTTTATGTACGTTGCTGTGTTAACGTGGTTACCAGACAGAGAACTAGACATAGGTTAGCCGTTTTGGGTGGAGGTATTGGCCCTATTGGTTTAACGATCATTATAGAACGATATCGAACAATCCATATACCTCAAACCTAAGTCAGACATCTTCAGTGACAATTTCAGTTAAGCATTTGGAACAGTGGCTAACACTGACGAAAACAATCTCTGACATAATTGAATTAGGTTCACATGAACTTTTCAGATTGCAAACAATCTATTTTCGTGCATTCACTTGCTGTTCATTCCACTTTTCAAGCAGTATAAAAAAGTCCTTCCCAGATTCCTTCAGCACTAAAGAGGAATTGACATGTATTTACGTCTTAGAGACTGTTCGATAGTTGTTATGCACTATGCATGGTTCTGATAGATTGCCTCAAGACTTGCCTTATGTGGACATAATTTGACTTATCAGTATAACAAGTTCCTTATCAAACAGATAATGAATGAGGCTAGCAACAACGATCAGGTACACAATTCAATACATGATCATCACAGTTCTTTCAGAGTCTCTATATGTAAATCAACTCTGATAATTCACAATTACTACAGAAGGGCTGAAGCACGAACTAACAAAGTGCTATTATATGTATATTTGTAATAAGAGAGGACTGCACAGAGAGGAGTTTTTTAATGCTATTTCGGGATATCTCCCAAACTGATTGTGGCGTCAGCCATACGACTTCAGACAATATACGTCAAAATGTGTTTCGTTCCTGGAAGACAATTGCATTGCTAAAGCAGATATGTCTGGGGTTTTTTTTGCCTGTTGCACCGAAATGTGACGACTGTTAATTATCAATTTTGTATAGTTCCTTTACTGTGTACAATGAGAGATATATTGCTGGTTCCGGCAAATGTAACACCAAATCCTTGCTTCAAAGATTAACCATAATCCATATTTTATCAAGAAAGGTCTTTCTCTGTATTCACGAAACGTATATGGTACAAATTGAGACAAGAACCGAGTTCTGTGCAAAACAAACGATCTTTTCTTAGTTGTACAACTCAATCCCACATGACAAAAAAAATAAAAACTTTTCCATGATTCACTGGGCATTTGTAAATAAACATGCTAACAAACATATATCTACATATCTATTGTCAGAGGTTCGGGTAAATGACAAAAATTACGGCAAATGTCATTTGAAGATTACGGAGAAAACAATGTGTGAAATGCTGGACTTCCTCATTCATAGCATCTTCGGAATATTTGGGGCTATAACACTTAGACAAGCAGTAGGCCCCACAATGGGCACCAGCTGTGTTCCACTCCTCGAAGAACTGTTTCTTCATGTATATGAATCAGAATTTCTTTTCCGGTTGGCACAATGAAAACTAGGTAATTAAGCCAGGCATTTTAAGGTAATTTCAGATGAATCAGTAATCTAATACCATTCAATAACCATTCAATACCCGATTCTCATGCACAGAGTCCCTAGTATGGTGATCTACCTTCTGTTGTTGGCGATCTATAGCCTGTTTTTATATTGTATTGTCCCAATAGTGCTATTAGTTTTAAACTTTCCACGCTAGTTTAATTCTAATTGTGATATTCTAGTTGTTTTACTGTCCTTCGTCGACAGGTTTTAATATTATGAATATATTCCACTTCAAAATCAAATATGTTCTCGTCACGATATGGCTGCAATATTGCCGATGTGACGTTAAATAATAACTCACTCACTCACTCATGCACAGATATAACCACCTGAAATCAAATAGACAAGTGAGACCGTCTCAACTGTTTCATATTTAGATCTTTGGATTAAGATTCAGAGCAACAAAAACTCCCCACAAGGATAAATGACAACAGAGATTATTTCAACTTTCCAATAGACAACTTTCTTTCATGTCGAACAACATTCCAACGCCTTTGGTGTTTAAATATTTTGGGATGTTCAATCTCCATTTACCAGGGTTTCAAAGTGCGTCGTACGACTCCTGCTCAGAGGTTGTTCAATCAAGGGAACAACACCCAAAGGCTCAGCGAAGCTGTCAAAACGTTCTAAAAATGTGTTTAGTAAAGTTGTCATTTCAAGCATAAGTACCCTCGTTTATTAGTTATTAGTTATGGGGCGGTGGGGTAGCCTAGTGGTTACAGAGTTGGCTCGTCACGCCGAAGACCCGGGTTCGAATCCCCACAAGGGTACAATTTCTGGTGTTCCCCGCCGTGATGTTGCTGGAATATTGCTAAAAGCGGCGTAAAACCAAACTCAGTCAGTCGGTCAGTTATTAGTTATAAGATGTATTATGTTCCATTCAAAGATAGATACACAGAAAGTAATGTAGTAATAATGACTTTATTTCAGGCATTCTTTCGCCAGCTGGACTGTTTTTGCCCCAACAACGACACGACAAATTCGGACGTTTCTTTATGAACACAGTCAAATCCAGATCGCAAGTTACAGATGTAAGATGAACTCTGAAGACCTTTTCATAACCATCCTTCCACCAAACTTCCTAACTTGACCATTTTCCAATGGGTAGCCCATGACGTTTTTAACAAGTTTGTGTAGAAAAGGTATCACTTCAATCATAGATACCCACTTTAATTAGTTTATGTGTAATATCTTTCTGTACCTCCAAAAGATAAGGGGAGGAGGAGTCCAGTTACTTTCATTATTATATAAATTGAAGACCACTTTCAGAGTGAGACAGCTGATTACTTTGAACTTGGTGAAACGTCGATTTAAGCTGAAATCGCTGAAGGTATCCGACAAATGCCTCATTATACAAAAACCTTTTTTAATCAATAACACGCTTTCAAACCACTGATAACATAAGTGTATCTATTATGTCAGCTCAGAGAGTCTAAATCGAGATTTTCCATGCCATACCAGCAGACGTGAGTTGTTCACAGTGACCCATTTCTAACACCAACGGTCGATGTGATCCATCCTTATCACAGTTACAAATCTGATGGACAATGTCTCCAATGCGGTACACAAATCTGTTACACATGGCGTCACAAGGCAGAAATCAATGGTAATAAACTCAATATATTGATGTTGCGCTTATTTACTGAACAAACTACATGTATTTGGCAAAATTTCCCATGAAATATAAGGGTTCCTGGAGTGTGAATGTTTCTGCAAACAATCGTGTTTGTAAAACCTTTTGACACTATTTGATACATGGGGAAGTCACTTCCTCGAGTTAATTGTTTTTAGTGGTCTACAACCTCGCTTCAGTGAATAACATACGTCATAATAAATGTCGAATGATCGAATAAAAATGTCACAAAACCAATTTCAAATTCATAGGAATTCGACAGTACGAATCCAAATATAGAATGTTTTATGTTTATGAATCATTATCAAACATTCGTGATACCAGGGGTTCTCGGAAATCCGAGAGTATTCAGCCCCATTAAAGACAAGTCAAGTGTTTACCTGAACATGCACCCTGATATATAACACGCGTCCAACGGGGATTATAACAACTTGGTCACTGATGCATCAAATTTCAATCATGTACAGAACTTGCGATATCAATTAATGGTGTTTCCCAAAAGGTTAATAATGTGCCTGTAGGAATTGTTGTACACTGTTTTCATCATGGCGTGCTTAAGGTTACACAAAGCCAAATATTTGCCTATTGACTTCTGTAGTGACGTTATATTTTGTATAAAACTAACTTAGCCCTCAACAGGTTTTACATGTACAAGTGTTCATAGTCTAGCCTTAAATCAACAATTATAAATGGACTACCTCAACCGGATCCATTTCCGAGTACAGGGAGCAGAACAGACCGACCCTCGTTCCGCACAAAATATCACCCGCTTGAAAATACCTGTGTGTACATCCAGCATATGTCATCATGTTACAAAAAAGGAAGCACTTCGTATTGAAACTTATGGTCACTTTTATTTACAGGATGGATGTACATTTAAAACAGACACACACTTTACACAACACAATCCAGTCAAAGCTGTCAAAATGATTCAGTCTACACTGAAGGCTGCAAGTCTACACTGAAGGCTGATGGGATTCTGATGTGGGGTAGTATAACCTTTAGTCAATTGACAGTTGAGTTGTGAGAGAGTTTAGCAGAGATTCCTTATGAACGTGGAGAGGTTTTGTCACTTCTGTTAAGATTCACTCATCATTTAACTTGTGTGATATATCGCCTGTTTCTAACCCTTCAGCCGTTCGTTGAATCGAACCACTGTGGGGTCAGACATTTTCGGACACGTGAAATTGATGTAGATATCTACAATTACATTAACTCCCCATTCCACTTATGCCTAGGGATTAAGGGTTGCTACGAAACATTTTAGGTCACCTATACGTTTGACAGTCATGTCGTCTGCCCTGTATTCCATTATCTGTTGGGTAGCTTCTTGACTGACATCATTTGTTTAATTTGTTTTGTTTTTTTGTTTGTTTGTTGTTGTTTTTGTTTTGGTTTTTTTTCTTCTTCTTTTTCTTTTTTTTGGGGGTGTTTGGGGGTTTTTTTGGGGGGAGGGTGTTCATCCATAAACGTGACTTGGGTTAAAAACAGAACATAAGTTAACGTGAGTATGCGAAAGGGGACATTCTTCTCTGCTATCATAGTCCATGATGCTCTCACAATGATCGATGTGGGATGCCAGCTTAGGAAATGTCCCCATCAACCTTCACTGGTCGAAAGAGGCTGCTTAATGGATCGGGAAGGCAGACTTATTGACTTGCTTCATTGCCCGTCAACTCAGCCGAAAGGTGAAGATCGTCCTCACACTATCGATCACTGGATTGTGTATATCAGTTCCAGATATTATCAATCTGTCTGTCAGTCTTTTAAGTGAATTATCAACGACATATCAACAGTATTCCGCCATATCGTCGAAATAAAAGTTATACATTAATAATTAATACCATTAGACAGTGTACACGACAGATCTTGGAATGGTCATTTAAAAGTGGTACACATATAGAAGAGACTTTTATGGATGTCAACGTTTTTATCATGTGCTCCTCATAACGAAGTTGACATCCATTACCTTCCTTACAAGCAAACAACTGTCACAAATTTAAAGCGAAACAATAAGAGCAAAACCTTTAACAATGTCACAAAGCGCTGTGCAACATAGACCAGACAGTCAACAACAAACGGTGGATCACCATACCCTGGTGACTTACAGTACCTTTACTTCCTGCATGGACCCCCATCTGAATTTCTATATTTTCATTTGGCGACTATTGACTAATTTTGTCGAACATTAAAACAACACGCATTCCACGACTGAAAACGTGGCAGAAATACATACTCCTTGAAAGAAGTGGTATCACTGCAACTATCCATAATCTATGTATACTTTCCCTGTGGAGATCTTGATTAGTCATCCGCTGGAGTACGTCTACAGCCTTCAACCCATGTCATTTGTGTGGAATTGAAGTAGACTGCTTCGTTGTCCGACAGTGTTTAACGTCAGCCTTACTGATCTGACAGGAAACATCGGATCATCACAATTTAACTAGGTCAAGGAGGGCTGTCTGTTATATACACATACACTTACTTGTTTCTATATATATCTTGCAATGTGTTGAGTTTTGTTATAATGGAATTAACCGTAGATCAAAGGTGCATCATCTACGATGGCGGCGTTGAATATTTTTTTATGTATGTGCGAGACAGATAGTGAGATTGGAGCATGTTGTTATGAAGGGCTGCCCATTCTCAGAAACTTCTATGTGTTGATACAAACGACAGAGATTTCTCATAATCATGATTATGTTTTCAAAGAAAACTCGAGATTCCTTGAGTCATGTATGATCACGGAGAACGGATGATTATTTCGTGTGTGATACTTGTACTCGACACTGATAAATGAGTTGTTTCCTGAAAATAACAACATCGGTCTGAACACCTGATTTAATTTAATTGTAGAGGAATGCACGTATTTCGAATATGTACTCCTCTTCAAGTTCATTTCGGCACGACAAGCCTACAGATAACATACAGCAAGTTTATGTCCAAGCTCACGTGTCCACTTTGTGAGACGAGAATTGAGTGATCTGACATTTTGTTCCCTGGATTATCGGATTGTTTCGGAAAATGTAAATTTTTTTATTTCGATAAACCTTCATTGCCTATTATCACAAGCTAATCATACATTGGCAATAGCCTAACTACATCCTAGTCACAGTACGGCCGTTTCCTGGTGACATGAAAGTCACATTCAGACACATTTGCCGTATACTCAGCACACATTACAAATAATAACTTTATTCAGTAGATGTACTTTATTCAGGCCCATGTACAATGTATATTACAATACAAAAGGAATGATGTGCACAATAACTAGAACATATTTTTATATATGCACAATAATAATGCGCTACGTCGCATAAACGCTTCCTTAATTTATTTTGCATACATATATATACAATTGCTATTTTCATTTTGAAGAAGGCGAATGAGAGAGTTTCTATCTTTACAGTCAATATTTAAAATATATCCTGCATAAACGCTTCCTTTATTTATTTTGCATACATATATATACAATTGCTATTTTCATTTTGAAGAAGGCGAATGAGAGAGTTTCTATCTTTACAGTCAATATTTAAAATATATCCTGTTCTTAAATTATCATATTGTGGGCAAATAAACATAAAATGAACCTCATCTTCTAAAATGTTCTTACAAAATGGACAAAATCTTAATTCTTTTGGGATATTATTTCTTCTACCTGTATTCTTCATAATATTAATTCACCGAATCTTAAAAATTATAAAACTCTTCTTAAATCTTTGTTATATAATGTTGACAAGTATGATTCCATATTAAACGTACTTTTGACACTTGAATAGAAATATAAATTAGAATGCTCATTTAACATAGAAAATATACACTGGATGTTCCAATCTTTAACTCGTTGAGAAAACTGTTTAAAATAAGTCAGTGTTAACAATATTCTGAAACTCCCACGCATAGCTGAAACCATAAATATAAATTAATTTCCTCACTTCAGTTACCCATGACTTGCAGTTAATATCGTCAATTCTTTTTAACATAATATAGGTTTGTATTGGATATCAGCACACATTAGTTGCATCCAAACCACAAAATCAACTAAATGTCTTTGGGTCAGGTATTTGTGTTTTGTCTTCATCTAACCTAAGAGAAACGCCCAAATCTCGTACTAACAACCTGTTTTTGTCACAACCTATTCATTTGATTATTATGCAATAAACATACCCCCGTCACGTCCTAGTAATATCCTGTAACGACCTAATAATGCCACAGCAATATCCCAGAAATCAATGATTTGAAGACGTCGGACATACACAATGTATTACTCTCGCGTACATTGATATGCCACAGTAATAACCTAGTAATTATGATTTGAAGACATTTGAATAACACACACAAGGCTACAAGGAAATATGCGCTAAATCGATCTTTATGTCCATGCTTGTAAAAATCTAGCATTCTTGAAACAAAATGAGAAGATAGGAGTCTAAATCCTGTCTACGTGTCCCGACTGTAATTTTATGTTAAAAAAGTAAATCACACTCAGTGGCAAGAGCTGCTTCGTCCTTCTCGTAAGGTATCTGGGTATTTTGATGGACGGTATACCTCAGACCTTTTACAGACTACTTCTCTTTTCAACCATTTGAAATTGCAAGGCGTTATGAATAACTCCAATTGCCATCTCCTCAAAAAAGCCCGGTACATGTTTAGAATTGCTGAGAGTGTGATTAATCTTTCTCGGTTTTCTATACATACGCAATTTACAAAAACAGAAGTTTATTGTATTTCGGGGCCAGGAGGCCTAGAGTACAGCGTAAGATTTAATTTAGGATATACATAGTTTTTTATCCCTAATGTGTGCATAATTTGGACATACAAACAGAACATGATATTCATCTTCTTCACCTTCCCCACAGTACGGGCATAATAAATCAGCAGGATTACAATTGTGAACATGTTTGCATTTAGTAACTTTAAAACTGTTTGAACAGCATCTGAACTTAGTCAAGGCCCTTCTTAATTGTACAGATTTTACACAAGTTAAATATCTTTCAGTATTAAGCTGAGATTTAAATGTACAATATGTTGACAGTAAAGTAGAATTACTAACATCTCGATGCCATTGTTGCCTATACATGTCTAAGACACGTTGTTTAAATTCTAACATAAATGATTTACTATTTCACGCTTCTTGGCAAATCCATAAAAAACCCGAAGCCATGAGAAAATAACATATGCATAACTGCTGATGCCCAGTTTATGTAGCCTATATTATCTTGTTGCTTCATGAGTAAATAACAATGTTTAACATATCTGTTACCATTCATACCGAGTATCCTTAACCAAAAGCTTATAACTCTTAGCTGTTGATGAATAAACAAGGGATGGCGTCCACATTTGCCTAAAGTTGCCAAGTTGCTTGTGCGGTAGCCAACTCTTAAAACAAAATTACACAAGTTTTGTGTGGGTAATTTCTACAACTTTTCTTTCTTTTGTACCCCAAAGTTTCGAACCATATATTAAAATTGGCTGAATTTTTCTATCAAAAATGTCAAAACAGGTATTAACATCCAAATTTCATATCTTCAAATCATTCTTTTTACAGGAACTAAAGCTTTTTCTGCCTGTTTAGAAATTTTTTACAAGCACTTGCAAAGATATTTCTACATGAAAATATAATGCCCATGTATTTATAATAAGAAACAACCTCTATAGATTTACCTGAATATACCCACTTTTCAAATTTTGATAATTTCCCTCCTTTTTTTAACACCATTATTTTGGTTTTGTCTAAATTTACTGTTAAACCCCACTTTTCACAATATTCTTCCAAAACATTTATTTTTCTCTGGGGGTTGATTACTATATCACCAAACATAATGACATCACCACAAATAAAAGCAGACAAATTTCTTCAATATCACTATCTACAAAAATAGTCAGCTTGGACAATAGTTGCAGCTAACTCTTCAATATGCATTAAAAAAACAAAATTGGTGACAACATACACCCTTGTCTAACACCTCGAGAAGATGAAAACATTTCTGTAAACTGACACGGTGTACATCTCACACATGCTTTCACATTACAATAAATACTTTCTAACAATTTATATAATTTACCAAGAATTCCTTTTCTAAGTAACTGAAAGAGAAGCTTGCTTCTATCGACATAATCAAAAGCCTTTTTGAAGTCTATGAAAATACAATACAGTTTTCCTTGTTTTTTCTAAGATACTTATAAGCTAATGTATTGAAGACAAACGTGTTGTCAACAGTGGAATACCCATCGCTGAAGCCAGCTTGTGCTTCCGACACTGCAGAGTGTAGTTCTAACCAAGATTTTAATCTTGTGTTAATAATTGAGGTAAACACTTTGCCTAACATATCAATCAAGATAATCCCTCTATAATTATCCGGGTCTTCTTTACTGCCATGATTAAATATTGGTATAATTACGCCTTCAATCCAAGCATCAGGGAACTGACCTGCTGTGAGAATATTATTAAACGACCCCACCAAATATGGAGATAGAATGTCAACAATAGCTTTTATCACCTCGGATATTTACCATTTTTTAATTTTTTAATAGATCTTTTTATTTCCTCTTCAGTTATAAAGTCGCCAAGAATATCGTCACTTTCTGCACAATCCTCACATACCAATACATTATGGTCTGCTAAATACTCTTGTACATGTTTGTCAAAAGAGTTCCCTAAGTCAACGTCAGGATTAAAGGAGTTTTGAAGTAACTGTACCAATTATCTGCAGATATGACACAGTCGGTCGATGTTTTCCCATTCCATAAAGATTTCAACAGTCTTCAAAAAACTTTACAGTCTTTGTTTTTAGCAGCCTCCGTTACGTCATTTACCACTTTGCGATCATATTCTTTCTTCTTTTGTTTACAAATTGCCTGAAAATAATGTTTACTTTCAATATACTTTTTGCAATCGTCAACACAATCAGAATTTCGAAAAATATTTAAGAGTTCAGATGGCGGCATTCCTGGTCGAACCACTTTGGCTGAACTGCGCGACTGAAATCTAAAGTCTATCTTACGTTTAAAGTCTAACTCACTGAACCAAGAAACAAATAATTGTTGCAAATGCGATACACACTTATTAACATCATCAAAATTTTCTTCAAAAAAGGTCCTGGCTTGATTGAAGGCTGTGCCCTAAGGACAGTGTAAAGGCACGCTGTTTGTTGTGATCCCACATGAAGCTGTCACGTCCATTGTAAACTTGACATCCCAAAGAAGCAGAACATTTGCTCGGCGTAAAGCACTTATGATATTATTTGAACAGGTAAATGTCAATGTTACGAGATTGTGTTTTCTGTCATTTGTAATATCACATTGATTAAGTGATAGTTATCATGGGTCACAATTTTTAAAGTTTTGTGTGGGTTGTGGCTCACATCTCGCATCGTATATGTTTAATGGCAATAGTATTTGTAGCGGCACGCCTTTTTGATAGCGCCTCGGAGTTGCCTCCCTTGGCTTTATTGTGGTTTGACTTCCGGGTCTTGTTACTTCGTGTGTTTTCCACGTGGTTCCATGGCGTTGATGGAGCCTAGCTTTGCTAGGATGCTCGAGAACTGTGTAAGAGCTATATGAAGGTTGTTTGTTGAGTAGTGCAACACGGGTTACATGAGTGGATTTATACACATCTGTCTGGCATCGTCAAGTTGTTCAACATTTCAAGACTGACCGTGCTTGTCTATTCAACTGCTGTCATTATAAACACCCTTCAATCAGTATAAATATTCTCAGTGTAAATGTTAAGACTGGTGAGTTAATATTTTATATTTGGGACCCATATTTTAGATTTGTGACTTAACTGCATTGTACTAGAAATCTGTATTGTCATTCATTGTACTTTGCTCATTGTTTGTTCAATATATTATTGAATAATTTAGACTGTGTTCTATTTTGCTGGTTCAAAGGGGACTCTTAACCATTTTGTCACGGCAAATTATGGACCGTATTTGACAGAATCTAGTTCTCCATATAAAGTAACCTCCAACTGTTGCAAACACGTGACGTGAGTGGGCTTTGATTCCTATAGGCGTTCTCTCCAGTTTACTGTCGTGTTCCACCATGATGATGTTTGGTTCATATTATGTTTATGCATGCCAGTTCATGGGCTCTTGTCTTTCTCAAAATGAGGCAACAAACAAAGACTTGCACATAATGCAAATTGTGTCCGAGGTGTGTGCTAACAGTACAACAGCACAGACTTTCTCATTTTCATCATTAACGTAATTGGTTTTCAGTATCACTTCGTATCCCTTTCTTTTAAGCCCAGTGCCAAGGTTTTTCGGCAAATAATAGTCATGTTCTGAATTTATAACAACACTGTCATGCTGTTGTTGGATTAACACATTTTGTTCCTTAAGCTAATGGTTGCTGTATTGTAAATAACAACCTTAAAGTTAAAAGTCTTTATCTAGGAGTTTAACAACGAGAACCAAACGTGTGCTAAAAATTGAGAGTAATTCAAGTTACTATCGGTGCTGAAATCGTTGTTTTGGGTTATGGATTGACTTTTTCTAACACAGTCCTTTCTCTTTCTATTTCAGGCGGGTAAAGCAGTTAGAGTATATTGGCCATTGTAGAACTATAACAGATCATCGATATACTTGAAGCTTAGGTTAAACGTCCAAACTGCAAAATGGATCAAGGTATTCGTAACTCAGTAGCTGTATGTGTGAGATGATTTGATGCATCACATATGTGGTTCTTTCATTTAACATTGTTCCCAACAGACAGCTCTGGCTAACCCATCACAGGCTATATGGCTTACACAGTGACAGACTTATACAGTGAATATTCTTGATACTGTCTGACATTAGTAGTAGGGAGCCAGAACGCTGTCTTTCATAGATGCTTACATATAACAGCACAACAAACAATAAAGGACCATCCCTGCTCTTTGAGACTGTCTGTGGATGTAAATACACTCTGATAATTCACAATTACTGCAGAACGACAGAAGCACGAACCAATAAAGCGTGGCTGCAGAGATGTGTAATTGGACAGGACTGCTCTAAGTTCTTTGAAGGCTATTTTGGGATATAGACGACTTCCGCATGTGTCGTCTGAAATGACCATGGCGTCAGCCACGCGGTCTGAGATAGTAAATGTCAGATTATGTCTGGTTCTGGAGAAACAATTATATGGATACTTGCATTGTGTTTGATGTTTGCATTGACATTTATTGTCAAATAATCAATTTCCTGCTGTTACTTTGTAAAGACGAGTAATAAATATTGATACTTCTGAGTGTTCAGAGGAACTGTGATCTTACTTAATGGTATATCGTTATGCAGGCCGCCGTTTCAGCTTCGATTGGTATATATAGTTTCTCAAAAGCATACCCGATTAAACAATATAATCCTGTTTGAGTAGCCACAATTGCATCCACTAACACATTTTGTATTTATACTCTTCAAAAAAGAAACTTGACATGCTGTTTTGGACTTTACTTACTGAGTCAATTGATTCAAACATGACATCATTGCTCAGTTACAGTAAAATCATTACTTTACAAATTTCCAAAACATGATTATCCAGAAAGTGTTTGGTAAAACCACAGAGGGCTATTAAAGCCACTTGGTCAGAGTAAAATGTCAGTATCTGGTGTGACCACCATGAGCATGGATAACAGCTTGGCAGCGGTGACCCATAAAAGAAAGGAGATGCCGAATGATGTCTTGAGGAATGTTTTGATACACTTGCTGAAGTGCTGTGTGCAGTTCTTGTAGTGTCTGAGGTGGCGGATTACGCTGGCGTAAGTGTTGATCAAGAGTATCCCATACATGTTCAATGGGGGACAAATCGGGTGATCGAGAAGGCCATGGTAACACCTGAACGTTGTCTTGCTGGTGAAAGTCCTGTCAAACACGTGCAACGTGA
This sequence comes from Haliotis rubra, assembly GCF_003918875.1. Taxonomy (NCBI): domain Eukaryota; kingdom Metazoa; phylum Mollusca; class Gastropoda; order Lepetellida; family Haliotidae; genus Haliotis; species Haliotis rubra. The sequence goes on along the minus strand of NW_025766148.1, from coordinate 1,129,591 downwards.
GGTCGAGCATTGCCATGCTCCAAAGATCACGTTGATGTAGGGAACGACGTGACGTTGAACTGGTCTTCTGGCAAAACGTCTGGCTTTCCATAGCCAATCGCGCACTGTCTGGTCGGAGATTCGGCGCAGTCCAGGGATTTGGATTGTTGTAGATGATGCGGCCATGGTGTTTGAACGAAAATGTCTCGACCGGATGTAGCGATCCTGTTCGGCGGTGGTAACTCCAGGTCGACCTGACCAGAGTCTGTCATGAAAATTCTCCCAGTATTTTTGTATCGGGTCCATACGTTTAAAATGATGTGGCAAGGCAGATTCACTACACACGTGAGTGTAACGTTACGTTTCTGTTAAACGTTTCTTTTTTCAAACGTTTTGTCGTCGGCAACCATTCCCCCACATGCTGGGATTCAGCATGGATTGGTTTGTGTCAAATATTTTCCTAAAATTCAAATTTGTCCTATGTCAAGTTTCTTTTTGACGAGTATATGTATCCGAAGACAAAACGACTGACATATGTGCTCATATACTTTCCAGTAAACACCAACATTCTTATTAAAATACAATGCATATGCTGACTAGCATCATCTTCAATGAACATAGACATTTGATATCTGAAAACGTTTTCGTGTATACTGTAATAATTTAACAGCTCAGTTTATTGAAACTTTACAGAAACTACAAATATGCCCGAGCCTAAACTTCAACCTGAACCCATTACTGGGTTTTGCCTACAAAGACGGAAACACAAAAATCAAGACAAAAGAATCAAATGGCCTCAAACATGTTGTGGTACCACTGACCGTTCCTCGGGAGAGAGTTAAATTAGTTTTGCACCGCTATTAGCAATACTCCAACATTATTACGGCGGGCGACACCAGAAATGGGCTTTACACATTGTGACCATGTGGGGAATCAAATCCGTGTCTTTAGCGTGATGGGCGAATGCACCCACAACCAGGCTACCCCACCGTGCCGGTTTCCTTCGATGTAAATGATACACAAGCGAACGGGATAGATATTCATGTATATGGTGACATGTTATGCATTCATCCTTGACGTATTAGTAAATGTGGGTTATAACTATAAAACTGCGTACTTCGCCCAAAATGTCTGAATGCAGAAACCAAAAGTTTTCCTTACACAACAGTACCGATGTGGTCTATGTTAGTTTTCCATTCACCGTGACATTTACAATTGTTAAAAACGAATAACCACTCATGACCATCCTCTTTTCATTTCAGATAATTATTTGCATTGGGTTTTACAGTATTGTAAACATTAATCACTTAGATTGATTTTATCAAAGAAAATCTTGAAAGCGTTTGAATCAAAAGCAGATTTTGTCAACGGTTCCTCTTTGAAGGACAACTCAGACGTAATGCATATTGCATGGCCTCCACAAGGGAGACATTTGAATTGCTCATTACTCTTTCCTGACGCAACCTTCATTTTGAAATTGCCCTCCAGTCTCAGGAGTGTCTCCTGAACACAGACAACGTCTGGAAGCCTGGAAGCATTTGATATGAATTGTTTAAGATTGGGACCATGATTTATCCGACTTAGATGATTCAGTAAGAAAGAATTAGCGAATCGGGAGTTGTATCCATCATTCCTTTCAGCGTGTAAGCTGTTTTGAGACCCAGAAAAGATATGTGTTTTAGCAGTTGACAGAAATTCTATCTAGTTAATCCTCTTGCTGGTCACAGCCTGCAATGACCTCGGTAATGAATGTCTGACGAGCTTGACCCAAAGGTCCATCAGGACTTTGTGCCGGGAGATTGTGCTTGTTTGTGTTAGCCAACTTCGCATCTGAAACAGAAGAAAGGTTTAAACTTTATTTCAACTCGCAAACGGAAACAGAAAAGCGCGGACTACAGCAACCAGTCGAAACATCAGCCCAGTTCACAGGGCCATAAGAAAACCAACGTTGCTTCCCTTCGACCATTACGGTGATGGTGTGCAAATACCAGTAATTTACTATTAAATCTCATACACACTTGTCCCGTTTCGCCGAAGCAAACTATTGTTTCGACATCCAAGACATTATTGTCATATTCAAGATTTGACCCACTTCAGCTTTTATGCTGCTTCCAGTGATATTCCAGCAATATCACGGCTGGGAACACCATATTGTGCCCATACAGGGAATCAAACCCGGGTTTTCATCGTGACCACTAGGCCACGCTGAAGCCCCCTTCCGTAAACAAAACTGTTATTTCAGCTTTGAATCTCTAACCTCCACCATTTAATTATGGATTCGTATTTTGCACAATTACCGACAGTTATAATTATAAGTTCATAATAGGCACACCATGGGTTATGGCCCTTTGCAATATGACGTCACTGGTGCCAATTGATAAACGAATGATATCAGTAGACCTTATTAGACCAACTTATCATTCCCTAAAAGATCAAATATCAATGAAACAAAACTGGTGGGTTTTTTTCTTTCCCTTGTAACAAGCACTTAACATGCACGATTTTATGACCTTTAGGTTCATCAACACCTTCACTTACATCAACATTAGAGTCGGTATATATTTATATACATTGATTGTATATTGAGTTGATACGTTGTGCATGTGCGTTTCCAGTTTATTTTCTAAGCAAGAAATGTGATGTACAAACGGACGCCACATGATAAAAAAAACATATTTATGTGCTTAGGGAGGTGTGGAGAGCAAAATGTCACAACAGCAAACTGACTGACTGAGTGACTGAGTTTGGTTTTACGCCGCTTTTAGCAATATTCCAGCAATATCACGGCAGGGGACACCAGAAATGGGCTTCACTCATTGTACCCATATGGGGATTCGAACCCAGGTCTTCGGCGTGAGGAGCCAACGCTTTACCCCGCTAGACTACCCCACCGCCCCACAACAGCAAACAGAGGTAGAGAACACTTGTTCCTTCGGAAGCAATAAGCATCTAACATGAACCGGGGTTTTTAGCTTTGACCTAACTGAACCTTTGACGCCGGTGTCTAAAATCATGTTTACAGTCATTGTTTATCAATACATGAGGGCGAGACGTCCGTGTCCCAACACAACAATCAAAAGCCAAAATGGCAACAGGTTAGCCAGTATGTTATGCTTACAGAAATTTAGCTTTACCTGAATGATATTATATTGCTTAAAAAGCACGAAACCAGAAAGGCAAAAGCAACTGACAACTGGCTTCCCCGACAGACACAGTCTTACCAGGACCTCTTCATACCTGGACTGTAAGTCCCCATGGTTCCTAGTATGGTGATCTACCTTCAGTTGTTGGCGCCCTATAGCCCGTGTTTTATACTGTATTGTCCTCTTTAATTGAAATGTTTTAGCTTTGCTCGCTAGTTTTATTCATATCTGTGATTCTCTAGTATTTTTACTGTCCATCGTCGACAGGTTTTAATCTTCCAAATGTTTTCTCTTTATATTGTATATATTGTTTTCGTCACGATATGGCTGAGATATTGCCGATGTGACGTTAAATATTAACTAACTCACTCACTCATATCTGGACCGACAACCTAAGTAGATGGGTGTTGGTTTAATTTTATTTAGCTTGTTTGTACCCACTTGGTTGTCCCATGTCGTTACCGTTAAATCTTAACACCCACTAACAGGTTAAACATCAAAGGTGTCAGAAGTGGTGTCACAGATTTCCTGATTGCTTCTCTGGAAGCAGCATGTACCGGTGTGCTGCCAGTAATTTCAAATGTTTTGTGAATCAAGAAATGATAATGTCAGCCAGAAGCAAGTCCATTTTGCAATTCTGTACACGAAATCCAACAGAACAACGTTTTATTTATCAGATAGTCCAGATGAACGACACATATCACAAATCAGTTAAAGATATGCAACGTTGGTCATAGAAAGTCCTTCGGGGCGACCGTGTTTGGCAATGTGACTCCATAGAGTTTCAAGGACGACCGTCTTGCCTGTTAAACCTTTGTTAAACTGTGTTTTGAAATTAAAAGTGGTATAATGGAATAACAATATCTCTAAATGTCTTTCAAAACCGTACGCGCCAGAGCTATTATAATCAGGTTATATTAACTCTAAATTCAAAACACAGTAGTTTTTTTATGAACAATTTCAGTTGGAATTCTTTCTGTGGCTACTTGTCAATACGTGAAGTGGCCTCGCATTCCAATCTCAAGTGGTAACGTCCCAAATTGGGTGATTGGTTGTTAAACTGTCAGTAACTAACATACATCAGGTTCAGTAATAGTAAACAAAGTTTTGTTTTTTCACTCATTAACTAATAAATAAATAAAACATAAATCGAGTAATTTTAAAAACCTTGGTTCACATTTTGAAATTACGCCATGGACCTTTTACCCACACTAACAACGGCAGCGGCCTCGGGAGTCATTGTTTACCATGACGTTGTATATTGGAAATTTGGAAAGATATGACAATAGAGTTTGTGCAAGGTTCACCTGGTTATATGACTGAGTGTTTGATATCTGATTATTGGTTTCTTGCAAAATCTAAGGGTAGAGGCGCTTTGGCTGTGATGAGGAGACCGTGTTGTACAAATCTACATACTGTTGAATTTTGTGCCCCGTCTACTTTACGATTTCACACACCTCTACGGCTGCGTGCGACAGAAGAGTCGCTGTGGTGGCTCGTACACGCTCAGTTGTGTACTTTGGGCATTTGTGATTTTACGGATATTATTTTCATTTTAGAAAGGGTCTTGTGACATAGTTGCTTCAAAGTGTACGCAATTGAATCGGAATCGATGGCATGTTCGCGAGGCTGCTGACGAAATGCTGGATTTGGGGGGATATTTCCTAAAGGATTGAAAAGGATATAAGGATGCACATATCCCTCGGGCATAAATATGTTAAGATAATAAAGTAATTAATTATACTTTAATAGACTGCTTTAGATCAAGCAGTGTAATGGATAATTATGTTATACTGCTGCTAAATTGGAAACCGTACACATTTTTCCATAATAATTATAGCATTTCTCACAAATATATCATTTTGAACACATCTGTCTATATTTGTGTAGATGGAACGCTTTTCTTTGGCTTTCGATGTGAATGCATCCTCCGTTACAGGATCAAGATCAGTGGCCATATCGTCAACGAAAACTGATAATCTAATATGAAAATTATTTAACAGTCTGTCGCTGAATCTATTTTGACATAACATATAATCAACGTAAACATTTTTTTCTTACTGTCTATTTTTGTTGTTGTTGGGTTTTTTGGTCGGAAAGCAGTTTTGATCTTGTTCGACTGAATATTTGTTTCTATGCTTTGTATGTATTATCACCTATATCTGTGGTTTACGTTAGTAATGAGCCGAGCTCATCATGCTAAATCCATCTTCAAAGACATATGCCTAATTTTCGACAGCAAAATCACCATAATCTATCCATGTATCGGCAGTTTGCGCACGGAAATTCAAGGACCTGTATAACGTGATTATATATCACATCAAGTTGCATGCGCTTAGAGCATGTCACTGTGGCCTGACAGCTAATTCTTGCTCCTTCATCTGGTGAATGGCGAATCAGTACACAGAGTGAAAATATAGATATAGTCAGAAAGTTAACAATGTCGTAACTTTGACAGTTAAATCCAAATGGGGGAAAGAGACTACATTTCATTAGTTTGAAGGCATGGGAATCAAATCATTTGCAATTTTCAAGTTCTGATTCAACCAAACCATGACATTTTTGGACTTGACTAAGCTGAAAGCTGCTTCTGGAAGTCGGATAATTTGCAATAGCGACAGGTTTCAATTTACCAGACATAAACTATGTTGTACTTGAATACAATGCTGAAAGTAATATTTCAGGCTTTGTTGGAAAACATGTAAATATATTTTCACTTCGAGATACAGAATGAAAAAACAAATTATATGAGCCTTAGTTTGCTAAATGTTTAACTACATTCATATTTCTGTCCCGTTTCCATTAGCATGTCTATAAATCGTAACTAGTCCTGGAAGAAAATGAAAACACTTCGCGTGCAATAAAAACATCGTTTTCCCATTTGCCAAACTAAACTACAAATGGCATGAATGAATGAGGGCGGTTTCCGTTGCACGGTCATCACATGAACGTTGTATTTAATGGTATGTCGCACACTATGTGAGATTAACCATTATTAACCATCAAGGTTGTCTAGCGAAAGTTTACTCTGTAGCTTGCCCGCCTGCTGTGGGAATGATGATGACCAACTGTTATTTCTGTACCGATGAAGCAGGCCAATGACACATTAATCTTTTGGGAAAAGATGCATTGTATAATTGTAATCTGTACTATTCACACAGACAAATACTGTTTGGTGAGCAGGGAAAAATTGCTGTGAAAAGTATGTGAATGGATCAATGAAAATCAGTGATGACACCAGGTGTTCGCGACCTGTACAGTCATGTATCTCTTTTGAGTTTTGAAAACAGGGTAATGGATAGCCAGTCGATCAGCTCAGAGCAGCGGATTGTTACGCACGAATTATCGCAGATACAAAATCATTTAAAACTCTGGCCACAAAACTATTTCCATCTTCACGAACAATAACTACTAAATACAAGATCGAACGTCTGATTATAATCCTTGGTGGTTTCACCTTAGCTTTTCTCTCAAAAGGTTGACACGTGGTGATATAATTAGGTACTGTTCAACGCGAGTCAGTCATCATGGTAATGGCCCGTGGAATTGAATCCATGATGTACTAGCCTGGGTGCTTTCCAAAGATGTTTATTTGTCGCCCGTCAGCACCATTCCAATGGTGTTATCCTTCAAATAATTACCTAGACCAGACAAACGAGATATCGTAATCCGTCCAATGTCTGTGAGCTACACACGCTCACACACACACACACACACACACACACACATTCAAACACTCATGTTCAAATATACACACCAATAGAGACACACACGCAAACATTCCCCCTGCACATACACACATCCAAGTCACCGAAACTTACCACATGTTTCAGTTGTGTGACTCCTTCGACAACCAACGTGACATGAGGGAAACATTCCAACCAAACTTTCCACGGAGAGAACGGTTCACTTACACAGAGTTCTGTTATTTCTCCTTCATCTAGCGCTTCATCCCGTACACAATAAAAATCCAAGTGGGTTGTAAAACTAGGAACATTATGAATTTCAACGCTCGCTGTCATGAATGTGCAATCATGTATTTGTGAAGTTGCATCTCCACTCAATGATGCAACTGGTGATCGTCAATGAGATCCGTACTTGCTCTTATTGACAATCAGAGAATGGAGCTTGCAACAGCGTTTACATGTTCCATCATGCCAACAGGACGCCAATTTGCATACCGAATTGCATCGCCGCAGACTACTTATCCACAGATGCCCCTCATACAGACACACGAACACCAGAAAACGTTTTAAGTTACATTTATAGTAGTTATCATACCGAACGAAATTATCAATACACTGACAGTGTAACGCTGATGTCGTCGCTGATCTCCTAACTCCATTTCTGCGTACTTACAGCGTTAAAAATAGAATCAATCACTTTGATCCCGCAACCTATATGAAATCAAACCAGAACATCGATTCACGTTTCTCTAGTCACGTAGACAATATGCCCACCCAATCACCAATCCAACCCAATCCCCAAACAAAGTATTAAAACACCAGTGTCACACTCAACAGAGCAAGGTGTGTACCGCCAAAGTCCCAGTGAAGATCCTAATAGGACTGATCCATAGTAATTCGTGCTTGTCGCTGACCAGGTGATGCCCGACCGAAATTCTTCCACTTCTTCACTTTTTAGAACTCGTAAAACGTGAGTGAGAGAATAAACTCAGCACTCAGATGGTTAACTGAAAACAGGTTAATGTCTTGAGATCCCTTTGAACCCAAAACAAATGCGAATCGGAATTCATTTATCAGGAGATTCATCAGCACTGCCCCATCCGTTACCATATGTCATGTCAAGTATTCATTCTCTGACAGAGGATATTAAACTCATTTCCTAATCAGTGTTTGAGGTATAAGTCGACAGAGCGACAAACTTAATGCAGTGCTACAAATCTTCCTAAGGGATTAGCCATAGCAAGGAACACCTGCTGAGGATGCTATTGATTATCTTATTCACATTAGTTGAATGTTTGCAGTGGAAAATCCTTTATCGTCAACAAACTCGGAAAATCAAATACAAAGGATACGAGGTTAATGAAACATGAAGACAAAGAAAATGATACAGAAATGGTTCATTAGTAGTTCATTTAAACATTCTTTAATACACGTCATGAAATGAAACGTGATGATGTTTGCAGAATATATTATTATTATGAAGAAAGTTATATTTTTTTTCAATAAGAGCTTATCTTAAAGGTCTTTGTATCTGTCTGTTTGCAAAATTCAACAATTATCAAAGAATTTCGCAATTTACATTTTATCTTATATATATCACTGTGGATACGTTTCCTCAAATATAGTCTCCTTTTGTACTTCTTCTTTGAGAGATATTTTAGAAGTTAGAAAGATGAAGGAAAACCAAGTTCTGTGAATTGTCAACTTCTTTATTGCCTTTTGTAATTGTACAATGAAAACGGCCTCAATACTTTTCTATAAAGCTGTTTATATCTCCGTGACAATGATCTGAGCAAAAGCTATTTATTCATCTGTTCAAGTTTACATGTGGTTCGTATGGCTGAGAATTGGACCTTACTGGTTTAATGTACCAGGAGTATATAAAAAAGCTTAACCAACAAGATCCTCATTAAATATATTTGCTAAAGAGGCAAATATTTTAACCCAAATGATATGAAACAACATCACAATGTATTGCGTTAATGACTTAGCTCAACACAAATACGTTGAAAAATGTGTGTATGTGCATATATCATTCAGTGACAATACGAATAGCTACATATAACTCTTTATTATAAAAATTCCCAAAGATATTATGCACTACTGGCCAGTCGCTTCTGTTCAGAATAACGGATAGTCATCGTCATCTCGAGTGCAGACGGGCCAGGTTACAGAGTAAACAGTCTCAAGACAACCTTGACTCTAAATAATGGCTGAAATCACATACTGTCAAATGGTTACTGTCTAATATAATGATTCCTGCTGTTCCTGCTGTTCGTGTCAATTGGTTTTCGATTTGGTCAAGCATTGTACAATGTTTGAACACACGCGAGATGTTTTAACCCATTAATTACCAACCTTGCTGTCTTCAACTATAGTTTTACCATTTGGTAATGAACACACGTGATTATTACTGTCACTAGGTTTGTCATTTTAACATGGAAGCTATTTACATCAAAAAAGAGGTTGATGAATTCAACTGGTATCCTCACGAAGAAAGAGCAGTTTGCCATTGACGCTGGTTTGGAAGCTCTTCTGTTGAATCATCCGTAACCTTGTCACGTCCTGCATTTTGGGGTCTATCATTCATTCACACATTCATGACGGTGTTTTTCGGTACTTTGTTGCGCTGGAAACATTTATAGGATTTTCAAACAAAAATAAATAACATTTTGCGTAATTCCATACATTTGAAGAAGAAAATAGTATTCCATCAACACTGGCCCAACATGACTCACATTACACAATGAGATGAATGTAGGAATATTTTTACCTTTTGACATTTCACTACTATATCATTTCTTTTCTTTGAAACGGTATCATATTTCATATAATAGCAGATGCATGTAACATCGATATTTGTGTCGGAACAGTTTGAAACATATTGCTTTGATTAGATTAGAAAGACGACTGCTGAACTATAATGACCTATCTCAAAGCATAGCGCTGCTACGGTCTTGCTGTAAGTGCGTCTGTATGTTTCTCTGCAAACTATGGACGACGGAGAGGAAAGACATACATCTTATTACCTTTTTGAAACTATAAAATGAGAGTCAGAATAATGAACTCAAAATACACAAGTTTAACTCAAAATCTATAAGACCTTTCACTGCTTCTTATGAAACGTTGCGTCTTCTTACTAGACTGCCTCCATGGTGTAGTGGTTAGAGCGTCCGCCCGGAGAGCGGAAGGTCGCGGGGTCGATCCCCGACCGCGTCATACCAAAAGACCTTAAAATATGGTACTTGTTGGTCCATGCCTGGCGCTCGGCATTAATGGGTACAACAAGGACTGGTCGGCTCGGAGTCAGTATACTGTGTCTGAGTGGGGTATCCATGCTTCACTGCGGCATGGTATCTCAGTGGGCTAGCACTATAAAACCAGCTTCAGTCTGGGCTAGTACAAGCAGCTGCACATACACATACACATACACACGCATGCACGTCGTCATATGAGCGAAATATTCTCAAGCACGACGTTAAACCCAATTTCACCTCACCTCACCTCTTCTTACTACGACGTCAGTGTTTCCTTACTATGACTTGATATATTGTGTTTTCGTTTTATGGCGTCAATACATTGAATCTGCCCATGTTTCCCAAAATAAATAATGTGTTTATGCCTGCCGCTTTTATACAGAAAAAACAAAAGGTCATCGTCATCCTCAGTGCAGACGGGGAAGTCAACAGAGTAAATAGTCTCTAGACAACATTGACAATAGTTAATCCCAAATACTTTCCGGCCTATTGTTAACAACGAAGTTTATGAGGTTGGATACCGTGTTATGAAAACGTTTTCTCTCACTCATGTCAACTGTACTTTGGTCTCGAAACAGGGAAAAGAATGTTTACATGCGAAGTGATTTCTTGATACGATCTACAGACATGCTAATGGAAAGGGCACATATACATATAGTGAAGCACCCAACAAACTAACAATCATTTAGGTGACTTTTGCAAAATAGTTCACTCCCATACTTTCACATAAATCAAACTAGCCTTTTCCCGATTTCCATTAACGTGGAAGTTGAAGAAATGTATTTTGGATGCTATCAATGTAACAAAACCGTGAACATTGTAATTTAATTCTTGTTGAAACCCTGCTCGGAGCTTTGGATTGCCCAAATTTGGCGGTTTAAGCCAGTTATAAGCTTGAATTGTATGTGCCTGTTACATCCTGACATCAATAGATTTAACGTGTTGTTTTACTTGTACAAATACATCGGCTGATGATTGACTTGTTAACATTTTCATTCATGATAACGAAATCCATATAGATATATTATCATGTTGATTTCATAGTAGCATCAAGTCTTTTGAAGGGAAAATATGGAAGATAATGTAATAAATGTTTATTGTTTAGCAATGACAAAATGTCTTGGTTTACAAGATTGGCATAATATTGCCATATACTTTTACACATCTATGTCCTCATGTACACCTTTTAACTTTTCTGTTTTTATGGCTGAAGCCAATGTTGTTTCAATAGATTTGGAATATATAGGAGTACAGCAGAGATACAAACAGTCAATAATGGTTTCAGATTCTCTATCGTATCTCCAGCTCTTAATATTATGTCATGTAAATATCCACTTTTAACTGAAATTGTGGAACTGCAAAATGAACTTGCTTCCTGCCAATACGACATCGTTTTTGTTGGCTGCCACCACATTTTGAAAATAGTTGTAACACAGGGCTGATACTGTAGACAAACACAACTTTCTGACATCATGGCCACTGCTGTGATTGACTTGTGGTTAGATGTTTCATCAAAGACGTCATGAAGGAGAGGGACTGCTATGGAATAGTAATTGAGTTTGTTTTTGCGCCGCTTTCAGAAATATTCCAGCAATATCTCGGCGGGGGACACCAGACACGGACTTTTTCACTGCTGACAAAACATTTTCTTCAAAATGTCATGCCTATTTTTACTGGTCTAAAGGGAGAGGTAATTGTTGTAGTGGTACGTAGACAAAATATGATTTTAATTAAGGGTTCTTGCCAATCTGAACTGGTCTAAAGGGACGTAATTGTTGTCTCGGTAATATAGGGGTAACGCTGGTGCAAACGCTGGTAGGTAACGCTGTTTATCAGGGCATTATCATTTACAGAAGCCCAAACTTCAATTGAAAAAAACGTTAGATGAGGAATTGATCCCGGGTCTTCGTCGTGGGGAGCGAACGCTTTATTATTATTATTATGTTTTACAGATTAAAGATAGTATGCAGCAGAGAGGGTTCGGGTGATCCTGGCACAGTCAGGCTGGTAAGGCTCATCATCAGCTCAGGGCCCTCGCCCCCTCTACATGCAGCCCAGACAGCGAATGGGACTTCTCCCAGGAAACGCTGCCTAGTCGAACCCACCAAGAACTTTCCGGAGAATATGAAGGCTCCCCAACACTGCAGCCTTCTGCATTACCCAGAGTGTCAGAAGGCCTGTACTCCCGGTGGAGAACCCAGGCACTCTCCTGATCTGCGCCAAGAGATCAGGAGGTACCAAACCAAGGGCACCGAGAACAATGGGGAGCCTGGCAACCGTGTACTTGGGATGCAAGCGAGACATTTCAAAGGCGAGGTCCGCATATTTATCATGCTTTTCCTGAATCTTGCCAATCACATTGGTGTCAAAAGGGACGGAAAATTCAATGATATAAATAAATTGATTGGCTTTATCAAAAAGGACAAGATCAGGTTTGTTGGCTGGAATTCTTCTGAGGCTGTATATGGGCCTATTCCAGAGAAGTTTGAAAGTATCATTTTCCATGACGCCCTGAACATGTTCAGGGTCGTACCATGGATGGACCTCGGAGTCAAAGCCACAGGCATGTCGGAGACGGTAGTAAAAGCAACGAGCCATGCCATCATGTCGTTTAAGATATGCTGTTTGTGCCAAGGAAGGGCATCCACTGACAAGGTGTTGGACAGTCTCCGTGAATTCATTGCAAAGTCGACATTTCATATTGATATTTTCTTTAAGAATCACATTTAGGCGATTGCGAGTTGGAAGTGACTGGTCCTGAGCAGCAAAAAGGAAGCCCTCAGTTTCACATTTAAGACCAGCCGACTTCATCCAGGCGAAGGAGTCGGCGGGATTGCTATTCCGTTCGACACACTGCATGTACACACGATGCAATGGCTTCTCAGAAAGCTTCTCCACAAAAGACCGACTCTGGACAGACTTGGTGAAGGACTTCACCTGGTTTACTCCCATCACTGTACCGTCCAGCAGTACATCGCCATCAACAAAATCAACCTGAAATCTCAGATTCTGTCCAACAACCTTGGCACGCTTAAAATAGCTGTGGAATTCCTTGCTTTCATCATGAGTCTTCACATGCATCACCAGAGGATCATCCGATAAATAAATATGTGAAAAAGTACACAATAAAATTCTATCATGAAGAGCCTCCACATTAATCAAACCCCGACCTCCAGAATTGATTGGCATGTATAAACGGTTAAGAGAGGAACGAGGGTGGTGGGCTCTGTTATCAGACATGATCCTTCTGGTCAGACGGTCAAGACTCTGGATGTCTTGTTTTGTCCAATCAACTACTCCAAAGGAATAGGAAAGGACTGGCACAGCAAAAGTATTGGTGGCTTTGACCTTGTTTCGAGCATTTAGCTCTGAGCTCCAGATTTTCTTTAAACGAGATTTGTACTCGGACCGAAGTTTGTCTTGAATCTGGGCATTCTGGAGCTTGTCTCGAACTTGCATTCCAAGAGAGGTGTAGGCCTGATCTTCCACAAGATGCTCAATAACTCCTCCCCCTTGTAACTTGACCGATCCATCATTAGTTACCTTGCCACGTTTCAAATGAAGAGTATTACATTTGTCGAGTCCAAATGTCATGCCAATATCACTAGAAAAGGACTCGACAAGGAGAACCTGCTCTTTCAAATTGGTATCTCCTTTGGCAAGGAGCTCGATATCATCCATGTAAAGGAGATGAGTAAGAGGTGTTGGGGATCTGTGCTGAGGAGGTCCGGGATGGTAACCCTCCTCTTTATTGAGCAGAAAGCTCAAAGGATTTAAAGACAGACAAAAAAGCAAAGGACTAAAGGAATCCCCCTGAAATATTCCCCTTCTGATTGGAATAGATTCCGAAGTCTGCACCTGCCCTTGCGAGTACATCTCAAGTTGAGTCGACCAGCAACTCATTAAAGACTTAAGTAAATCAAGTAGTCGCTCAGGGAGGTCAATACAATGAAGAGACTTAAGAATCCATTCGTGAGGGACAGAGTCGTATGCTTTTTTGTAGTCAATCCAGCACATGGAGAGGTTGCGGTGATATGTTTTAGCCTCTTCCAAAATCATTTTCTGTACAAGAAGTTGATCCTTGCACCCCCAACATCCCTTTCTTGCTCCCTTTTGCTCTCTGTAAATTATATCATTGGAAGAGCAGTAAGATGACACGAGGTTTGTCAAACACCCTGTGAATATTTTGTACTGTGTATTCAAAAAAATGTGATAGGGCGGAAGTTTTTGGGATCAGTCAAGTCTCCTTTCTTGGGGAGAAGTATTGTGCGACCTTTGCAGAACCATGGAGGAACATCACCTGTGTCCACGAGAGAATTGAAACAGTGTAGTAATGGTGTTTGGACACAGGGGAACAGTTTCCAATACCGATTTCGAATGCCATCAGGCCCTGGAGCTGTATTTGATTTGGACTTTTTTATAACACTTTTCAGGCAATCTGGTGAGATGTAACAGACAAACGACCTAGTTACCTTCTCATGCATTGCATGGTCATAATCACGGACCCATGGTGCCTCAAGGTTACAGTTGCCGGGTACAGACCACAACTGTTTCCAGAACCTTTCATTGGCATCCATGGGAGGCCGTTTGTCATGTTCACCATCACCCTTTGCTTTCAGTTGCCTGTAGAAGTGCTTTTCATTGTTTCTAAACAGTTTATTTTGTTTGATGAATTTATTTTTCTTTTCCCATTTTTTCTTTCTTTCAGTCCAAACCTTTATTTTTGCCTTAAGGGAATCGACAATTTGGAGAAGTACTTTTTCTTTTGTTGTCTTGTATTGTAATTTTAATTTTCTCCAAATTGCCTTTTGCCTTTTTGACATTGGACTCCCTGAAGATCTTAACTTCAGGCACAGCTCTATCTAGCAAATGTATTTTCTAGTTTCCGTTAGGTTTACTTGAAACCGGTTTTTCTTTGGTGTAGTCTTAGTATTGGATGTGTTTTCTTTGGAAACTGTGTGAAGTTCCTCCAAGGTTCGAGCGGCAGCATAGACACAACAATTAACTTCATGTAATGAAAAGTCCGAAGAAAGTTTCATAGAAATAATATCATTTAATAAATTGATTTCATTTTTGGGAAAAGATTCATTTGTTTGTTTAATTGGCCTCCGAATTTCTAAAGGTATGCCACATATTTCATCATAAATAGAATGAAACAAAGTATACACAGGATTTTCGGAAAGATCTGCAACTGAAGAAGAGGAAGAGTGAAGGTCTGAAATTTCTGGGGCCAATTGGCTCTATGCCGGAAGAGTTTCCATCAGCAAGAGGAAAGAGGTTGACACGGACGTCCTTTAAAAGTTTTGGGTCTGCTGCCACTTGAGGATTCTGTTTATGCAAAGGTTCTTGACGGGCACCAGTTGTGGGTTGAACTGGCTCACGGGGCAAGAGATTTGTAAGCCGCCGGAATTGATCTCGGAGATTTTGCTCCGTCAGGTAAGCATACATGGGCATGGCATTGTCCCAATGCAGCTTAAGCGACTTGCCATTGATGCGTGGATTATCAGGCCATCCTGTCGCTTTCGCACACTCAAGCAGTGTGGATTTGAGATGGTTTGACCAAGATATTCGTGGCCGGGTTCTGTGCCTTCCCCTGGGGCAAGTCCCATCTCCAGTATGGTTTGTTTCTTTACCGGAGGAAGGCTGACTGGGCTGCGGAAGTGAAAGATTGAATTCTTCATGGCTGTCTGTAACCCAGTAATTACCCAGCTTCGGGGGGTCAGCCCTAACTGGGTGATGTACGTTCAGTTCAGGGAATGAAATTCATCATCAGGCCCTTATTATGTTTTACAGATTAAAGATTGTATGCAGCAGGGAGGGTTCGGGTGATCCTGGCACAGTCAGGCTGGTAAGGCTCATCATCAGCTCAGGGCCCTCGCCCCCTCTACACGCAGCCCAGACAGCGAATGGGACTTCTCCCAGGAAACGCTGCCTAGTCGAACCCACCAAGACCTTTCCGGAGAATATGAAGGCTCCCCAACACTGCAGCCTTCTGCATTACCCAGAGTGTCAGAAGGGCTGTACTCCCGGTGGAGAACCCGGGCACTCTCTTGATCTGCGCCAAGAGATCAGGAGGTACCAAACCAAGGGCACCGAGAACAATGGGGAGCCTGGCAACAGTGTACCTGGGATGCAAGCAAGACATTTCAAAGGCGAGGTCCGCATATTTATCATGCTTTTCCTTAATCTTGCCTTATTATTATTATTATTATTATTATTATTATAGGATATTTATATAGCGCACATATCCACGCACTAGTGCATGCTCAAGGCGCTTGTATTTTTTCACTCGATCATTGGATGTCAATCTCAATGGCACATCGCATTATCAATCTCAACTCCCTGGGGAGTATACAACACTTGCAGCTACTAGGCGCACCGAGTTATTGCTTTAACCACTAGGATACTCCAAAGCCCTTCCACTTTGAAGGCACTACTAAAGTTTTCTCCGTAGATGGTACATACATTAGACAGTGGAACTAATACGCTTCTATACTACAAGCTACCAGTAATCAAGCCGTAAGATAAGTAAAACATATAAAAAATCCGTAGATATATGCTCGTGATGTCAATCACTGGGATGTGTGATCCAGATTCGAGTATTTACAGACCGGAATGATCCTGTACATGCAATCCCACCCTTTTCATGACACCGTCCAATTAGTTCGAGTTTTTTTTAGTTTGTGTAAAAGAAATGTTTAGGAGACAATACTAAACTTGATTGTCCAACGTTATCCTATGATGGCCAATCAGTCATCTAAAAATCCTTAAAACACTCGTTTGGCAAGAGTTTTATAATGGCTAAATGTCAGTACAATGTATCTGATGGGATGGTGCTATAAATCCAACTAGGGGCCATGCAGGTAGCAAAAGTAATGTAAGTCCCCATGGTCACAAATATGGTGATCAACCTTCAGTTGCTGGAGATCTATTGCCTGTTTTTATATTGTATCGTCCTCATAGTTAAAGCATACTCCATCTCAAACGCGCCTGCCTGTGACATGGTGTTAGTGGTGGACGAACTGCAGGTCGTCTTCAGCGGAGTCTGGCTGTAGACGAACGGTTCTCCCGGATATCATTACATTCTTAACATTGAAGTGTTCTGTCTGAAGATCTGCTGGGTTAAGGAATCTGTTACGTAACACAGTGTTAATCATCTCGGACTGTTGTGACTCTGGGGCGGGCTGGTCGACCCATTGGCTTGAAATCTCTGCCAAAGCCTACCAAAAGCACTCTGAATGAGTTGAGTTGAGTTGGGTTTTACGTCACATCGGCATTATTCCAGCCATATAGTGACGGGATCAAGTGTGAATATGTAAGCGTTGTAAGTTCAAAGTCCAATTGAGTTGTTATTCAAAAGCATATATATTATTTACATTGTTATAGCACCAAATTCGAACGTAAGCAGTTTGTTATTCACATTACATAACTACAGTTCATGATAAAGGTCAGCCACTCTGAATGACATAAAAGTTGACCAGATTCCAAAAGGCCTATAGGCTGACCCCTTTCAGCAAGTGTCAAAAAACGTCTCATCTCCAGATGCGATTTCAAACAGTTACCTGAACAGTGAACGACAGTGAAAAACATTAATGCATGTGTATTGTCCTCCACTTTCCATGGATAGAGAGACTTACACGTGCAAATCATTGACATTGAGTGGCAGGTGGATTCCCATTTCGACAATTTGAATAAAAAATGTGCCATTTGTAACAGAATGTATCGGACGTTAAAGAAAGAATTTAGGACATTCCAAAGGCCTCATGTGTTTTTTCCACACTGTGAAGAAGGTTTCTAAAACATTCAGCTGAATATATTTGAAACCAAAACGAAGATGGTTTTTCAACTTTTAGGTTAGGTGAGGTGAGGTGAAATTGGGTTTAACGTCGTGCTTGAGAATATTTCGCTCATATGACGACGTGCATGCGTGTGTATGTGTATGTGCGGCTGCTTGTACTAACCCAGACTAAGCTGGTTTTATAGTGCTAGCCCACTAAGATACCATGCCGCAGTGAAGCATGGATACCCCACTCAGACACATAATACTGACTCCGAGCCGACCAGTCCTTGTTGTACCCATTAATGCCGAGCGCCAGGCCTGGACCAACAAGTACCATATTTTAAGGTCTTTTGGTATGACGCGGTCGGGGATCGAATCCGCGACCTTCCGCTCTCCGGGCGCACGCTCTAACCACTACACCACGGAGACACAACTTTTAGGGAAAAGTGTTACTAAAAGCTTGACCCTTTATTAATGACGCCAAATATACCTCAGTCGCTTTGTTTATGGATGAATATATTTATGACATGCTCTCAGTCATGGGGGCGGTGGGGTAGCGTAGTGGTTAAAGCGTTCGTTCATCACGCCGAAGACCCAGGCTCGATTCCCTACATGGGTACAACATGTGAAGCCCATTTCTGGTGTCTCCCGCCGTGATATAGCTGGAATATTGCTAAAAGCTGCGTAAAACTAAACTCACTCACTCACTCACTCTCAGCCATGATCCTGGATGTTTGTTTAACATTTACGCACACCAATAGAAAACAATGTCCTGAAACACGGCTGTTGCCATAAGCCACCTTGTTCAGTCCCACGAGCTTTTGTATGCGGCTGACTGGTTAATTGTAACAAATGAAGCTACAACGATTCAACACGCCCACCTGAACAGCAAGATACGATAAATAAGAATCACAATTCCTCTGAACTGTCAGAGAAATAGGCATTTATTGCTCATCTTCACAAAATTACAGCAGGAAATTGAATATTTAACTATTGACATTACTATGCGACTAACATCAAACACCACACAAATATCTATTTTGCCCATTTAGGTTCCCAAGAAACAGTCACACTTTGACATTTATTGTCTGAGACCGTGAGGCTGACGCGATATTCATTTCGGACGACACATGCGGAAGTCGTCTATATCCCAAAATAGCCTTCAAAGAACTTAGTTCAGTCCTGTTCAATTTCACATGTCTACAATATCCCTGTATTAGTTCGTGCTTCAGTCGTTTTGCAGCAATTGTGAATTATCAAAGGTTATTTACATCACAGACATTTTCGGAGAACATTTGTGATCCTTTATTGAATGTTGTGCCGTTATATGTAAATAACTATGAAAGGCAGGGTTCTGGCTCCCTACTACTCAAGCCAGACAGCGACAAGAACTGTTCACACACTGTTTGAAGGACACATATAATCTTCTTCAATCATAGTCGGTGACGGGGCAGCCATACAACTGTGCGTTGACAACACGTCTCCACAAGGCAATAACAGCATGTGCCGTTCCTCTCTCTACACTCTGTGCACTTCTTAGAGAATGGTCTAAGAATCAATGTTAACTCTTTGAACTTAGAGTGACATCAGGCAAATACTCGATATCTGGAGATTGCATGCTCGTCAATAGTTCTGGAGATTATGTCCTCATCAACAATGTAACACTTTGGTCAAATAATAAATACTTTGAACAAAGGATGATATTATTTAGTCAGCTCTCTTCATCTGGAGATCAGCCAATGGTTGAAAGCACCAGTGGTTGAGAATAAACGAAAGACTTTGAGAACTCAGCTGAGGACGCCTTGGGTATATAAGCGACAATTGACCCGGGAATTTTAGTTTATATTTGAGGGGCGGTGGGGTAGCCTAGTGGTTAAAGTGTTGGCTCGTCACGCCGAAGACCCGGGTTCGAATCCCTACATGGGTACAATGTGTGAAACCCATTTCTAGTGTTCCCCGCCGTGATGTTGCTGGAATATTGCTAAAAGCGGCGTAAAACCAAACTCAGTCAGTCAGTCAGTTTATATTTGATCCGCATTTAGGACTCATAATGGACCAACAGACAAACTTGTGTTTCTTATGCAATCTTCACCATCCGGATCACAAAACATTAAATACGTTACATATTTCATTAAATGTTTAATCAAAGAACTATAAATAAGTGGCGTATCAAATCAAATCATGTCACACGTAAGGCCAGTGAGTTGCTGAAGATGATGACTAACATGCGTGGAAAGGTCAACTGTTGGGAGGAGTAAGTTGAATGTATGCCTCGTGGATTCTCGGACTCTGAAATGATTTGCTGAATTTTTTCAATCTGAGAAAGTTCAAGAGAACTGTTCAACTATGTCCAGCGTTTATACTTTTCAACTTTGCTGTCACACCAACCGAAAAGTGCCGGTGGCTTCATTCGTTGATCCGTTGGCCAGTTCTCACATACATGTAGAACGATTAACCTAAGCTTCGAGTACATGGATGATCTGTTATAGTTCAGATAACCAGTATACTTTCTCTGTTACCCCTCTGAGTTAGATATAGAAGACTAGAACATCCAAATCCCTACACCACAAATCCCTTCCCCAACTCAAAGATTTCAGCGGCGCAATAGTTATCTGAAAGTGACGTCCAACAGATACGAAGGGTCAATTTTAGGTTCCAGCGTCTTGTTCTGCCTGTGGTAACCATGCTTACACAGCAACCGTAGCACAAAGTGTCTTTATCAGGTTGCGTTTGAAAAGGTTCTATGAAATGTGTGTTAATTGATGCCATAACTGTTCAATGTACTGGCCAGTCCCAGAGAAGGAGTCCATGTTGGCTGTCTTAAGGAGCATCTCGAAACATAGGATGCGACATGCCCAGTAAGTGAGCACTGTCCGCTAAACTAAGTGACCGCTAACTACCGTATTGATTGGTTAATGTATGCTGAAGGACACTCGTGGGTCGGAGTGATGCAAGGCATATGAACAGAGTCAGACAATTTGACCGACAATCAAAAATCAGTGCAATTGTATGAGATCACGTGTTATCTCCACAAAAAGGGTAAGTACATCTTGACCCATGAACAGAAGTGTGCGAAGGGGCCTGATGTCTTCGATATAGGTAAAGGATTCTTTGTAGGTGTATTTATTCTCTAAAACTTACACATTCTGTAAAAGGAAGAGCCGCATACATCACTACTTTAACAATATGTAAACTTTCATTTTCTTATTCAAAACATGAGGTCGATTAATGTCTGGTCCATTGTACAATTTTTTGTTTCTGTTTCTAAACCTTCGCGATTGGTTTTGCTCCTCCACAGACTTTGAAGTTCGAAGTTTCAACACAGTAACTGCAAGCTTAGAAGACCTAAACATGCATCCTTCCAGCAACTGCAGTTTCAAGTATTCGTATGAATTCAAAACGTGAACGTCAGAAAATAAACAGCTTTTATTATGTCCAGAAACCTATTGAAATGTGCGATAAAGATGGACTCGAGACAGTCGAACCATCATACTCAATTATATGCGACAAACATCAGCATGCAGGAACACCACAATACGTTAGAATTAACGACTACAGGAAACAAAGCCCACTCACATCACATGTTTGCAACACTATTGTCTACTTTGAATCAAGAGCCGGGTTGCGTAAAAGTTTCTTATCAAAGTGATTAATGCCAAAATGAAGTAATGAACAAGGCTTTTATCATTTGAAATCATTTATATATGTTTTACTTCAAGCAAATGTTTCTGTGGTTGTCAAGTTTTCAGTGTATGCGAGGGTACTAAATTGTGTATGTCTGACGCATGCAGAAAAGAAGAACGATTAATCACACTCTAAAGCATTTCTAAATATGTAAGATGATTCTTTATGGGGACGCTAATTGCAGTTTTTCTAAACGCTTTGCAACTTCAAGCTTTTCAAAAGAGATGTACCGTGTCTTATACATAAAGGATATTGTCCATTAAAGGACGCTAGTCGCCTCCTGTGACCTGAAGACCAATTCTAACTTCTTCATAATACATACACATGGATTGAGCATACAATTTCGCGAGCTGACGAATGTGGCTGTTGTACGCCTTGGTCTGACAAGGACATGGCGGTAGGACGAGATTTGTGTATATCTAGGGTGTGTTTATCTTGTATTTATGGTTTGTCTTGGGTGCGTCTAAAGTGTGACTAGGGCCAACCAAGGACAAGGTATTTCTGAGGTGTGATTTGGTGGATTCGTGCGAGAATTCAATTTGACTTTCCAGCTCAAAGATAGATGTGACAATGTTGCGATTATTGGATCACGGGTGTTACTATTATGTGACTGGGACATAATTAAGGTTTGATTAGGATCTGACCGGGCCATGATTTGAGTGTGATCAGGGTGTGCCAGGGACAGGTTTATTTTGTGACATGGTTAGGTATGGTTAGGGTGTTACTGGGATATGACTGAGGTGTAACAGTCTATTCAGTTCAACCGAAATAAATTTTTAAAAGGATTCCAATTTTGTTTGATATTTCAGTTACTTCATGTGGCAACATGTCCAATCACTGACATTCATTGTTACACTGAGGTTGGTGAGTTAGGATAGTACTCACACGATGCGCCAAGACATCATCCACGTATAATTGTGAACAGGAATTTGTTACTATTATTAACAATTACATGATTCTGACGTTAACACTATGAAGTCAGCACATAGTATCTTTACATTGTGTAGCCTTGGTACGAACATTATATTTTCTCCCTGAGTTACGACTTACTTCTGACAACAATTACGAAGATCATTATGTGAGAAAGCCCACACGTGTGTCACTTAAAAGGAATCATGTGCACCGGCTGTGTTTTGTTTGGACTGCCCGTTTGAGTACATTTGTTTTGTTTTGTTTTCTTTCCATTTGATGGTTGAGGACTCTTTGAACACCATGTATGTCGAAGCATTCATATATCGTTCCCTTCAAAACAATATACACAATTCTAGATAATAGTTTATGCGACTGCTATAACTATGGTATTTAGAATAGCTATGTAAAATTGTACAACAGCCAAAATCGACAAAGAACATTGACAATTGGTACTTCCATGTACTGCCCGGCACATCGTTAACAACAACGTTCATATCGTTGGGTACCGTGTAATGAAAAACGTTTCTGCCACTCATGTCAACTGTATTTTGGTCTGGGAAAAGGGAAAACTAAGTTTTCATGTATTCCAATAACGAATGACAGATAACCCCGGCATGGGGACTTCATGGTCAAGTACAACATGGTTTCTGTTTTGGAGTGAGTGAGTGAGTTATTATTTAACGTCACATTGGCAATATTTCAGCCATATCGTGACGAGAACATATGTGACATTGAAATGGAAGATGTGTCTATTATAAAAACCTGTCGACGAAGGACAGTAAAACAACTAGCATATCACAATTAGAATTAAAACTAGCGTAGAAAGTTAAAACTAATAGCACTATTAGGACAATACATGATAAAAACAGGCTATAGATCGCCAACAACTGAAGGTAGATCACCATACTAGGAACCATGGGGACTTACTTTTGATACCTGCATGGACCCCAGTTGGATTTACACCATCCCTTCAGCCGCTGGCGATTGTAGGAAAATTTAGCCGGCAGTTAAAAGAACAAAGATACTACGTTTAAAATATGGTAAATTTACATTTTACTTTGAAAGTTTTGGGACTTTCGTACCCTCTCAGGAGGACAATAATTTTACGCTACTTCAACCCCCTTTGAGGGTATTCTGTTTTGGAAACTTATGACCTGTAACTATTGCAAATTGTTTTACTTCCATACCTTCAAATATTTCAAAATAACCTTCCCCCGTTTTCCACTAACGTGATAATTAAGGAATGTTATTTTAGACGTTATCAATGCAACAAGATCTAATTTTACTAGTGTTTAAATCATGTGCAACGCATATTTGCAAACATGGAATTGTATTTACAGCCTAAATTGTATCTACGTGTTACATCCTAGCATCAACAGATACCATGTTGTTGTACTTGCAACAATACAGTCATTAATGATTGACTAGTTAACGTTTGGATTCATGATATCGAAATTCAGACAGATACAGCATGTTAATTTCTTCTTCGCATCATGTTTTTTTTAAAGGAAGAGATGATGTGAAGAAGATTTAAGAGAAATGTTTATTGTTTAGCAATACAAAAATATATTGGTTTCCACGTCTGATATTATCATTACATGTATATGTTTATTCGTCCATATCATCAAGATTTGCCCGATAAATATTCTACTTCTATGGCTGAATGCGTATTTTATTTCAACCCCTTTGGAATAAACAAAAATCCACTAGAAACATAAACAGTGAATAATGGTTTCAGATTTTTCTGTCGTGTCTTCGGGATGTTCATAAAATATCATGGGAACACCATTTTAATTGAATTTGGGGAATTGCGAATGGCCAAATTCGACCACGTCTTTTGTCGGCTACGACCCCATGTTGCAATTAAGGTTAATGTCAAAGAAGCACGCCCTGACACCACTTCTGATCACTGCAGTGATTATAGGGTTTTGATTAGATCGCTATGACCTAAATGAGACAGATGTATAGTAAGACATCATGATCATTTTATTTGTTCGTTGGACCCATTTTGTTTTTCAACTAATCCATTCCTGCCTGATGCACACCTCTATATGTGTCGGCCATTTTCTATTTTTCATGCGAACTACTGAATGCCGTTTGGTATGTGTTCATGATGGATGCCAACGATGGGGTTCACCACCTGGTATGATCAGACCAGAATTAGACAGTGATTCTTAAACTGACACATACTAAAGTCATACTGATGAGTCTACTATTAGTGGAGACCGCCTCCGTGGTGTAGTGGTTAGAGCGTCCGCCCGGAGAGCGGAAGGTCGCGGGTTCGATCCCCGACCGCGTCATGCCAAAAGACCTTAAAATATGGTACTTGTTGGTCCCTGCCTGGCGCTCGGCATTAATGGGTACAACAAGGACTGGTCGGCTCGGAGTCAGTATAATGTGTCTGAGTGGGGTATTCATGCTTCACTGCGGCATGGTATCTCAGTGGGCTAGCACTATAAAACCAGCTTAAGTCTGGGCTAGTACAAGCAGCCGCACATACACATACACATGCATGCACGTCGTCATATGAGCGAAATATTCTCAAGCACGACGTAAAACCCAATTTCACCTCACCTCACTATTAGTGGACATTTATTCTTATTCGTATTCTTCATTTCCAACAACTCCATCTTCTGATGGTTTTTGCTGATATTTTCTGCACGCGCGCGCATGAGTATACGTCTACTTTATAAGGAGAGACGGATTCTGTCAAAGTGATTTATGCCAAAAGAAAATATTTAACTTGGCTTTTACCATTTCAAATCATTTTATAAGTGTATTACGTCGAGCAAATGTTCTTTGATTGTCATGTTATCAAAATAACAGGGTAATAAAATGTATGTTCGATGCATACAGGAAACTGAGAAAGATGAATCACACACTCAGCATTTCCTAACATGTAAGGTGATTCTTTAAGGAGACGCTAACTGCACTTTTTCTGAACGATTTGCAACTCCATGCTGTTCAAAAGAGATGTACTGTTTTTGCATGAAGGATATGGTTTATCAAAATCACCAGATACTTTACGAGAATGATGAAGCAGCTCCAGCAATTTATGATGTGAATCGTTTTCCCCCGCATATTTGTTTCTAAGAGAAATGGTAGTTGTGGACATATGCATGGGGATGTTTGTTTGATTATTTGCTGTTTCACGCCGCCCCCATGAGTATTCTAGCTATATGGCGGCGATCTGTGAATAATCGAGTCTGTGCTGGACAATCCAGTGAGCAAACGAAATTCGATGAAATATGTCAACTAATTCAGCGAGCCTATCCACCCGATCCCGTTATTGTACAATAAAGAAGTTGATCATACACAAAGTACTGTCACGCTGTACTCATTCACCACCTCATGCTTGGAAACGATCTACAGTCCGTTTGGCTCAAAAGCGGACCGATGAATTGCATTCTAACTCGAAAACTAATAAACATAAAATACTCAATGAAACGCTGATTATAATCAAAACATCATACCAACTCTGTGAGGTTTTTGCAGAATTTTTGTCCTAAAAATAATAAAGTTGTTTAACAAACTAGCATAAAAATATTGACACAGTTCACTGTTTGTTACGAGGGATGGAATGCAGAGAAAGGGACAGCCAGGTGTTCGAGCAGCACGTTCACAGACAAAGTTATTTATAAATTAGCCTGTGCTGTGCCGTCTCCATCCGTTCTCGAACACCTGGCTGTCCCTTTCTCTGCAATTCCTACCTGCCAATCAGGAACTGCTTATGAATACATACCTATCCTAAGCTGCCTACATGCTTATGAATACATACCTACCCATCAAGAACTACCTGCCTGCTTATGAATACATACCTATCCATAGCTGCCTACCTGCTTATGAATACATACCTCCCCATCAGGAACTACCTGCCAGCTTATGATTCCATACCTATCCAAAGCTGCCTACCTGCTTATAAATACATACCTATCCAAAGCTACTTACCTACCTACCAGTACCTATCAATAAACGGCCGACCGTTCAATACATGTCTATCCATAACTACATACCTAAAACCCAATTCTTTCAGTAGTCTCATTTGTCCAGTTATGGTTAATGGGGACCGTTTCTAGCCCTTCATCACCGCGGGGAAAGTCGTGTCTGAGAGCAGGTCTCGTTTGTCATGAACAAGGGTAGCGAAGAAGAACAATCATATTCAATTATACTAATTGGTTATTTTTGTCTGTAGTATGAATTACGTCTATGTATCTGTCTCAGCGCTTCCAAGCAACACACCGTGCCTGTAAATATGATGTCGGTCAAGTAGCTGCCCAAATAAATACTGGAACACATGGCAGACGACACGACTGTCAAACATGGCCATAAAGTACACACGGCCTAAGATGTTTAGTTTCAACGCCTAATCTCCAGACGAGAGGGGAACTGTGATTAAGGTAATTGACGATCTGTTGATCTTGTAGCTACATCAATTCCACATGTCAGAAAATGTTTACGTGAATACAGTCTGTCTCCACAGAGGAGAAGGCGAATTTCTCTGATAGCAGCACAGTGGTTTAAGTGATCTTTTGTAGGAATCGATGTGCAAAAGGTGGCCTACATGTATGTTCTGTGCTTTACGTTGTCGAACGACAAAATTATGGCGTGAGTGAGTGAGTGAGAGAGAGTGACAATTTGGCATGTTTCTCGAAAGAAAATTAAATTAACGAAAAAGTGTGTTAGGTGAAAGTTTGATAAAGGATGAGTGTGATGGTTCGTTACGCCAAGGTCTTGCTCGGTATATTCCTCTCATGTCTAATGTGTGTAGAGTCAATCCCTGTTGGCACTAGAGTACCGCTTACTGGAATATCGCTAAAAGACGACTAAACCAATCAATACTCTCTTACAATGTCAGCGGTTTGTGTGTAGCAGCATCTGCCGGTATCACTGTTGGGAGATAATATTGAACGACATGTTTGAGAGACACTATAGAAGCATTAAGTCGTTATGGATGATCAACTTCTTGTATTCGCTGTTGTAAAATAGCGGCGTTCTGGTATAGACACTAATACCCTTTTCATGCACGAGGTTATGAATGGATACGCCGTATTCAGCAATGTTCCAGCTATATGGCGGCGGTCAGTAAATAATCAAGTTTGGAACATAAATCCAGTGATCAACAGCATGAGCATCGATCTACGCAATTGGGAACCGATGACATGTGTCGACCTTGTCAGCGAGCCTGACCACCCGATCACGTTAGTCGCCTCTTACGACAAGTATGGATAACTCATTTGGGGGTTGGGTTGGGGGGCTTAATTAGAGAAGCCAGAGAGCGGGAGTTTAGATTAATTAATTTTGGATTAGGTGGTGGTAAGCTGATGGAATGAAATAGCCCTGGCCCCTATTAAGTTTTGGACGGGTCTTTTTATCTGCAGTGCTTCTGTCAATTTTATTGTGGTGTAGGGGCGGTGGGTTAGCCTAATGGTTAAAGCGTTGGCTCGTCACGCCGAAGACCCGGGTTCGAATACCCACATGGGTACAATTTTTGAAAGCCATTTCTGGTGTCCCCCGCCGTGATGTTGCTGGAATATTGCTAAAAGAGGCATAAAACCAAACTCAGTCAGTCAGTCTTGTGGTGTAATGATGCTGATTGTTTGCTAGTGTTTTGACGGTGTCCCAATTGATGTTGTCCTGGGGACATTTGATGTGTTGCGAAATGGCTGATTTGGTGACTGAGTTTTTTGTGGATATTTTGTGTTTCTTAATGCGGATGTTAAGTGGTCTAGATGTTGTGTTGTATTTCTTAGATAGTATTGTCGGGAGATAACGTAAATCACAGAACATAGGCAACGTGTTGTACATCGATTCAACAGAGTAGAATACATTTCATTGTCGCAATGTTGTCTTCTGAGGAAACGACAATAGTAGCGCAGCGTCTTGAAGTGATGGCTTTCATTATTACCGCATCGTATATACGATTGCCTTTGTTTAAAAGGATACGTTCAGCTTTATGTGAACAATTGCAATCATCGGTGTAAAGATGAAAGTATTTCTATCAAGTGACCTTATTTGCAATTTTATCGGATCATGGTACTATAATGGGTTTGCCCAACCGATGTATGACATTGGTAACATCGCCCGCCATATGTTCAAGAGTGATAAGGGTGGGTCAACTCGACCGTTGGTGTTACAAAAGGTCACTGTGACCAACGCACATCTGCTGGTCAGACATGGACACGATTCTCCCCTTAGACTCTCTGTGTTGACACCAAACCTCCAACCATGGCGACGGTGTAAATCCAGCTAGGGACCATGCAGGTAGCAAATGTACTGTAAGTCCCCATGGTCCCTGGGATGGTGATCTACCTTCAGTTGTTGGCGATATATAGCCTGTTTTTATAGAAGTATTGTCCTAATTTAAAGTCCAATTTTAGAGAGAGATGCTATTTTTAATTCTTGCTACTGTGATATTCTAGTTGGTTTTACTGTCCTTCGCTGACAGGGTATTTTTTTATAATTTCATGTACTTATGGTCAGTTCGAAACTTGTTTTAGTCACGATATGGCTGAAATATTGCCGATGTGACTCACCCTCTCCAATCATGTTTGTTTTCAGCCCTTGATAGCGTCTCATTGATGAGTGAGCTTCTGTATAATCTGTCGGACTCCTTCTGGTCGGACACACAGTTTATGATAGGATCATGTCTGTGCTGTTGTTTCAATGTATCTACAGAGAAGTCGTTCCCACATACCAGTGGAAGAGGTTTGTGGTACAACAGTAATGTATTGAAGACCTGACGTACAACATCCTAACTGTTAAAAGCATGTATTGTTTTAGGCTGCTCCTAGCAATCCTTTACCAATTCCACAACAGATACATCGGGAATGTGACACCCGCAATAAGATAATATTATAACCAAAACAAGTCATTTGGAAATTTGTAATTTTGAATTTTGGCACTGGTATGAAAAGCTATTATAAAGTGGTTTGGTTCATTTACATACTGTAACAATAGAAAGGTGCCAATGAAGTAGGTTTCTTTATTGTAATAACTGAATGATATCTCCACTGCCTGTGGAGACTGTATCGCGGAAATGCTGTTAACGCAAGGCTCCCAACAACCTGATCAAAAACACATTTTCAATCATTACCACGCTTTATCAAGACAATATCTCCAATGTTTCACTGGTGATGTTCAGAGAAGAAGGCTGAACAAAGTTTGAGTAAAAGTGAAGACTAACGCTTTGCTGAACGTATCCACGGTGACATCCGTTACAGGTGTAATGTTACAAACAGCTTCACTCAAACAAAGGTGTGATACGTAACGTCGTCTGTGAGGTTGATGACTTCGTTGATCAAACAGTCGTTATAATGCGGGAAAGACAATAAATACATTAACTCAGTTTTGTTTTGACACATTTCATCTTCCTTAGAGAATATATCAGATCTTTAACACTTTATTTACACCACTAAATTAAATACAACCGGAGTGGTGATCACTTGTAAATGTTTCACGTTAATTCAGTTCATTCTACTGAGATCTCGATGGCAAGTCTAAAAAGGCCAGGTCCTATTTTCTAACTTTTGTGGACAACATACTAGATCTGAAGTATCTGATAGACCAGGATGTTCATTCCTCAAATGATAACATTTTTATACAAGTTTTTCAAAACATCCCAGGTCGCTATTGGAAAATCGTCGAGGAAACGGTTTCCTGTCATCCACATAGGTTCTGGAAAGATAATTATTAATCGACAAACAAACAGGTGGAGTTTGTCCTACTTCAGATCCTTGTGACCTGTCTGATTTTATTAACAAAACTACTGAATTATCACGCGTCGTTTGTGGGGCAAACTCACTTGTTGACATAAGTATATTTGAGGTTGCTGTATCATTTTGTATTTGGTCCATACTAGAACATATCAGTGGTACCAACATCCGGTAACCGTTGAATAGTGTATAGTGACCTACTTTCAGAAGGTTAATACCCTAGCAGGATAATTAAAAACTGTTAATATCTCCGACCAATTCCTTCTTGTTTCCGAGAACTCAAAGCATTTGTAGGAAAGTATTTTTATCTGAATTTCTTCAACCATGTTGAGAACCGCCTCCGTGGTGTAGTGGTTAGAGCGTCCGCCCGGAGAGCGGAAGGTAGCGGGTTCGATCCCCGACCGTGTCATACCAAAAGACCTTAAAGGTCACATAAACCCTAGGGGGTACAAATACATAAATCACTAACTAGCATCGTTATAAATGAAACCCCGTCATTAAAACTACTCATTTCGACCTTTAATTGACTTAAATCGACCTTTTTGACAACAGTGCATAATTCTCACCCGCGAACGAAATTTCAACCAATCAGAGCGGCGCGTCTCTGTGACGTCATATGAGGAATAGCTTTGAGGGCCGATGCAGAATTCATCTACATTTTAGGGGTTAAATTATCTTGTTTACAGGCTTGTATAAGCCTGAAATCGTGACAATGGTTGTGGAAAATGAAAGCTATATGTTCTCACAATCCACTGTCATTTAATTTTGTCTCCTGCTTTGCCTAGTTTCCGAGTTACAACTTGTTTTCATAGACGATTCTGTCAAAATCGATTGGTGTCGTTAGGCCCTATTTGTATAATGACTGATCTAAATTGATCCCATTTCTGTGTTTTTTTACCTCGATATTTAATCATGTCATGTAAAAATCTGCTTGTATTCTCAAAACAGTGTCGGCCCATAAGTTTTCACATGCAATACAGCAATTAATTCTCCTTTGTTGTAACCCATGTTAGGTGGTATAAACCTACACGTTATTTGTCATCATTCACTTGATGGTCAGTTAATGAATTTATAACAGGTATAATTAGTGGTAACACACTTAGATTACCCGACAAAGGTTCCCATTTGGCATTTCTTGTGTCTGGAGTAAATATTCAACATTATAAACATCGATCAAAGGATTAACCGATAACACGCTGATTGATTAATTACTTTTATCTTACAGAGCGGAATTGTCAAAAGGTAGTGTTTATGTATGTAGATTTACTAATCTATACTGAATACACTCTGTCGTGTCGGTGTCTGCGTAAAAACAACGTGCTCCGTTCAAAGGATTAACCGCCAATACATTGATTGATTGCCCATTAACTAAATTACTGTTTTTAGAGAAAGGCGGACATTATGCAATTAGTTGCCAGGTGTGCTATCTTGGGTGACCAATGAGACTATACACCAATACCTGAAAAGATTGATCACTTTTTCGTATATTAAACTGTTAAAAGACACATCATTTGGAACAGTTTTGTGGATATTGATGGATACATTCCTCGAACAAGGTAATGGCCTGATATTGTTCCTATAACTTTAATCTGTTTTCATTTTAATATTTGCATTTTGTTTTTATTCATTTGTCGTAGCATTCAACAGAATCATTGTTTTCGCCGTGAAGTGTAATGAGACAGACAACATACACTAGGGTGTGTGTGCGGATTATGATTCACATTGGCAAACTATAAAATGTCTAGCTATTACAGTTCTGTTATAAATTCACTATAAGTATCAGCAGATCGTCTGCTTTTTATTTAGTTTCAAAATGCATACAAGTATGATCACAAACTAATTAGGATTATAAGACCAAATATAAAGACGCACATTGACTAGTATCTACAAACTGGTGAGTGGACATTAACCATGTGAATGTAACAAGAAATTTATCGCGCAGTATTGTAACTTTGACCCCCACCTCGCTTCTGTGGAAGAAATCGTTATGTTATAAGTTGTGTCATGCAAAATCCGTTTGGTTATGATTCCAATACATATTTAACAAAACAAACTATAATCTCATTAATTCTAACAGACTTTACTATTTTCAAAAATGGCGGCGCCCTGTCGGGAACATCCGCCAGTCTGAGGATAAATGCTATTTAGATTTGTTTTCACCGAGTTACAAAATCGAAACTACTTTCTACTGGTAGTAAAATATTTATTTTATTGATAGCCAATAGGATTTTGCATGACATAGCGTATAACATAACAATTTCTCTCCTGGCAGCGAGGTGGGTGTCAATATAATACTACTTACAATATTATTGTTACTTCGAACACAACCTCACTTCCGAGGAAGAAATCGTTATGTTACAAGTTGTGTCATGGAAAATCTTTATGGTCATCAATCATATACATATTTTACTACAACTAGTAAGTAGTTTTGATTCTTTAACTTCCGTGAAGCGATCTGAACACAAGTAAGATATCGTTTCAGGCTTCCACAACGCTCGCTTCGCACTCACAAACATAACCCATTTAGCACGAACTGCGGGGTCCTGTGGAAATCTGTGCATGGTGACACCATCGCCCGACCCCTATGAGCAATTGACGACAAAGCAACGATTCGACATGTCGTCGTTGATGTCGAGAAATCATCAAAATGATGAGCATGCTACACACTTTCTATACAACTAACTGAAAATCGTTCCTCATATGACGTCACTGCAGTGCTCTGGCGACAGAGTTACGTAACCTGTCTGTGGGCGACACCAGGCAATTTCGTTGGCGGGCGAGAGAGAAGCAGGCGACTTTTTGGCCACTTTTAATCGCTCGGTATTAATTAACCACAAGTTTTTAAAGAATAAATTTGGTGTTCCGCATAAGACTAACCACAAATCTTTCATATGTTATGGTTAAAAGAGTAACAAAAAACAAAGTTTAGTGGTTCTTTAAAATATGGTACTTGTTGGTCCCTGCCTGGCGCTCGGCATTAATGGGTACAACAAGGACTGGTCGGCTCCGAGTCAGTGTCTGAGTGGGGAATTCATGCTTCCCTGCGGCTTGGTATCTCAGTGGGCTAGCACTATAAAACCAGCTTAAGTCTGGGCTAGTACAAGCAGCCGTACATACACATACACACTCATGCACGTCGTCATATGAGCGAAATATTCTCAAGCACGACGTAAAACCCAATTTGACCTCACCTTCAACCATGTTGAATTGCCACGTTCGACTTAAGCATCATATTCTTAAATGATTAACCCTTCCAATATCAAAGACAAAAAAGTTCCTCTCCAGAATAGATGACATATGGTATGACATGCCCGGGTGTGCTCTTTTGTTAATTGAACATCAGCCAAGTATTTGTTGGAGGCTTTGGGACTAGTCCTAAAGCCCGCACACACGCCATCATTGTCCGAGGATCACATCTGGATCAGATATCACAATGCCTGCTCTTATCAATGCAACATGTCAGAAATATTGAACAATTTCCTTGAGAAGAATGGGTTGTTTTCAAGGAAAGTCAGGCTTTAGAAAGTGACATTCATGTACAGACAATCAAATACATGCACGCATCCAGGCAGAAGTAGAAAAAGCTTCATGTAATCCTGCTGCGTGCCTACCTCGGCGTTGACAAAGAATATGTGGTACACAGAGAAGAGGGCTTATTTTATTTTATTTTGTTTGTTTTGTTTTGGGGTTTGTTGTTTTTGTTTTTGTTTTTGTGGTTTGTTTGTTTTTAAATTACTGAATCTGAGGATAAAATGCAACGCATATTGAAATGTTCAGTGGCACACATTGGTAGCTTCTCATTGAACGGAGCTTTCCTGATATGTACAGTTTTCCCAAAATATATTGAGAAAGTCTTTATTTCCTAATACTGATAATAGAATTTTAAAATAGGTGTTACATTATGTAGCAAGTGAGTGAGTGAGTTTAGTTTTACGCTGCACTCAGCAATATTCCAGCTATATGACGGCGGTCTGTAAATAATCGAGTAAGTACCAGACAATCCAGTAATCAACAGCATGAGCATCGATCTGCGCAATTGGGAAACGATGACATGTGTCAACCAAGTCAGCGAGCCTGACCACCCGATCCCGTTAGTCGCCTCTTACGACAAGCATGGGTTACTGAAGATCAATATTCTAACTCGGACCTTCATGGGTTCATTGTGTAGTTAGGTACTCAGTATGGGAGGCAACTCTTGTAGGCTTAAGAATGAACCTTACTACATCAAGACTTATCTCCCCTGGTGTATCAGACGGCTTCCATTCTTGACATGGCATATTTGACAGCAAACGAGAACAGAAAGCTGGTTCTAGTTGATTTTGAAAGGGGTGTGACTAATGGTGGTAGACATGAAATTCCTCTGTCATAAGTATACAGAACTTTGAAGAATATTGAGGTTGAGCACAAGGCAGGGTCGGGGAGGCCTCGGAAGTCCAGTAGTACGAATCGCCGGCGACTTGGACAGATTGTGAGTAGGGGAAATTTCAAAAGCTTTGTGAATATCAGAAATGAGAATGTAAATAGAGGAAGTCCTCAGGTATGTAACGAAACCCTTAAACAACAATTACCATGACAGGGTGAAATTCCCTTATCATTGATGAAAGATGCACAAATAGAAAGACGTTTAAACTGGTGTAGGGCTCACAAAATACAAGATTGGGATAATGTTTTTGTTTTGTTTTTCGGCGGAAAGTTCTGTCTGGCTTTTTCTGAAATGTTTGAAAATTTGGACAAAAGATGCCGTGAAACCTGTCTACCAACGCCCAAAACATAGCCCGAAAATTCACATGTGAGTTGGGATATCACTTGGAGGAAATTTGACGGAACGATATATGTTGACATCTTCAATAATCACCTCCTTCCAGCGGCCCAAACACTGTATGAATATAATTGGATTTTCCAGCATGATATCGACCCAAAACACACTGTGGGCTACACAAAACTGGTTGTCTGACGGAAATGTTCAAGTTTCAGACTGGCCGTGCTCCAGCCCAGATCTTGACCTAGTTGAGAATGTTAAGGGACTAATGAAGGACAGAAAAAATAGGACTTATAAATATTGAGGATATGAAGAAAGAAGTGTTTGAATATTGGGATAAGCTGTCACACGATTTCCTAAAACTTGGATAGGTAGTGTACCTAGGCGCATTCAGTCGTGTATTGCAGGGCAAGGAGGTCTCACAAAGTACTGAAAAGACACTTAGACTGCAGGAGAATCATATCCCAACATATTCATTTAAGTAAAACTTCTATAGTTTATATACATGTATCAGATATTTGCCGAAACATCTCTCTCAATAAAATCTGGGAATACTATATTTGAACAGAAAATGAGACTCCTTCAAGGTAATGTTTGTACACTAGTGTTATAAGACTGAATGATTTTCTGTGTGATAAAGATGCAGGAGAGTTCACAGATGCGGGGTCATTTGTAAGAAGATTTGGATACAGCAAGTCACTGGTAAATATGATAAGAATCTTTAGATATCATTGGTGATGCAAAATGTGTTAGGATTATGTGACAAGAAGTAAAACGTCTTTAAATATACAACTAGTTCTTGGTGGCCAGACAAAAAAGAAAATCTATGTGTGTATGAAAATTATTTCACGGAGATGAACGGAGATTAGAAAAAGTTGAAGCATAAACAACTGTGTGTGTCAGGGTTTTATATCTGAGCATTATGCCATCTTCTCACGGGTTTAAGACCATCTTTTCGTTTCGACCCCTGAACAGTTAAATATTTATTTATGATGCAGTTAACTCCATGGTGGCGGTTGAGACACTTGGATCTGAATAAAATGATATTATTTATGCAATGCTTAAGCTGGATAAATGGATAAAGTGTATAACGAATGATGTTGGGTGGATTGTATGGCTTCATGGCTTGCAATATACTGACTTAATTATGTCAGAATTCAGACACAAACAAAATGTTAACAAATTGTATTTGCCAAATTTTTCACTGTAAGCTGTCAACAGATGGATAGAATTTCCTTCTGAAAAGCAAATAGGGCAATTTGTGGATGAACGAAATATGAGGTAGTCATTACTGGAAACGTCTTCGTGGAGACAGTGGGTAAATGTCTAGGGCAATATCAATGATTACTAGGTCTCTCTATGTATAGTCACTGCGAGGAATATACTGTCGAGAGAGCGAAATAGGACATGATTGAATGCCCAGGCGAAACTCACATTCAAAAAAATTAAGAAGTGCAGTCCTTTAGAAAGACAGCTAATTTTCTCTGCCACACGTTCGGACTCAAATATATTCTATGGTTCAATTCAGCGAGGAATAGTAGACTTCTAGACAATATCTGGAACATGTGTCATGATTCAGAACATAAATATCATATATATACTGACATATATATATATATATATATATATATATATATATATATATATATATATATATATATATATATATATATATATATATATATATATTATATATATACTGAATATATATATATATATATATATTACCATTTCCTGGGTTCAATGGATTATAAGTAGATACAAAAGCAATTACTTTTTCCTCATTGGTTTGTTTCATCGTTCCAGTCAAAAGATCTTCTCTATTAAGCTGTAAAGTTTTATATATTCCGTCTTCAACAAGAGATTTTGGATATTCCCGTAAGAGTAAAAACGCCCTAAGTTCATTCAGTCTTTGACTGCGGGTGTCTTGGTTTGAAACTATTGCACATATTCTTCGTGCCAGGTTATATGGAAGACTTCTTTTGGTGTGGCTCGGATGACAAGATTTGAAGTTTAAATATTGTTTCGTATCTGTAGGTTTGTAGAAGATATCTGTGTCCAATTTCCGCCCCGATTTGATGACCATTGTGTCTAAGAAAGCTGTTTTAATTTCATCTGCCTCCATAGTGAAAACAAGATTTTCGTCCATGCTATTTAATAGTTCGTAAAATGTATTTAGTTTCTCCTCAGAAAATGGCCAAATTATGAAGCAGTCGTCTAGAAATCTTTTCCAATTTTCCATGAAATAATGGGCAACATCCTCTCCAAGAATTTGACTGATTTTATGCTTGAACGTTTCCTCCAGATATCCTAAGACAAGCGTCGCATAAGTCGGCGCCATTTTGGTTCCCATGGCTGTTCCTTTAATCTGTTTATAGTACTTATCGTCAAAAAAGAAAATATTGTTTTTTAAGATGAATTCAACGCTTTCCAAACTGAATGATTTTGAAATTCGCTCAGGTATGTGTTTTTTCACAACGGTTTAACCAATAATCCAACGCTTTAATTCCTAGGCTATGTGGGATATTTGAAAACAATTTTTTTACATCAACAGTTACAAGTTTGCTTGTTTCATTAACGTTTTGTGGTAAAGAGGAAAAGAAATGCATGGTGTCACGAGTAAAACTTTTAACATTTGATGAGATTGGTTTCAATAAAATATCAATGAAATTACTGAGTCAATATGTAGCACACGCGGGGCCTGCAATTATAGGTCGGAGTTTCAAATCTCCCGGGTGTTCCATCTATATATAATGCATTGACTTTCTAATGGTGTTGACAGTTGTCCGTTCTCCTTGGATCTTATTACTTACTTCTTACTCGTTGAGTCAGTCAGTATGTTTTTCGTCGCTTTCAGCAATATTCAAGCAATACCACGACAGACCAGACCAGAAATTGGTCTCACGGTGTGACGAGACAAACGCTTTAACCACTAGGCTACCCATCGACCCTCTTTCTTTCAGAAAGTTGTTTAATTATTATTTGCGAATACACTCCAGTTCACGAAGAAGACAGGTGAATCAGGTCATTTCCATATCTTCCCTGCTCTTGTCTAAAGGGATTTGACGACATATTGGGTGCAAATAGACCCTAAGTCATGCTAGTAGCCCCACACCCAAAACCACGAGTGGTATTTAGCAGTGTGTCATTGACAATCAGAGTTGTAATTGTATTACATTGTTTCTCTACAATTTTAGTGTGCTATTTCTTACATTGAAACTCGAAATCAAGACTGGTTAAAAATCCCCTAGAGTTGCTCATATACACCAGGGTCGCCTCACCAATTTCTTATTACATCTCACATCACTTCAAGACCAGCAGTTGTGTGAAGATCATTTTCATCTTGAATTCCAAGCCTTTGTCAACTTTGAAAACTGGACCACCGTTGTAGCACAGAGAATAATATCTTTTTTGCCTTAATCACTGCTATATATTTAATCCCATATTATTTGTACTGCCATTGAATGAATGTGTTACAGTCATTGTTATTATCTTGCGCAAATTTGCATTTGTTTGTAAACTAAGTTAATTTCAGAATACAATTGTTGATTGTATAAAATTTGTAAAAAAATGTTTCTTTTGGGTTTCAGAACGAATTCCTTTATGCACAGATTGGAGTTTATCTTTTTTTATTCGCGAAAACGACTTGTAACACATACCATACCACACCGAAGCATATTGGCTGAGATTGCTATGATCTCTCAGTGGATGATCTTGAAAACCATCCACGATGTAAGTTGTACACGGAATATAGTCTTTTTTGAGCCAGTGGATTATCCTTCTTCCAGTTTGGAATATATATTCCGAAAAGTATTGATCAAATTCAGAACTAGTGTATACATGTCTAAACGAATACCGTAGAAATGTAGCAAACTATTGATGTATCTAAGAAATTGCCCTGTATGTAAAGTAGATTTAGAAGATGAATATCACTTTTTGTTGAAATTCCCGGCTTATAAAGAACTTCGAGATAGATTTGTGTCTAACAGTTTGCAAGTTAATATGATATATTTTAGCAGTATCCTTAAATATAAAAAAACTGAAGACATTACCAATCTAGCTCGGTGTATCTAGTATGCACACGAAATGAGAGTAAAGTTAGATAAATAGAAAAGATTTCAGTCCAGCTATATATAAATATATATGTTGTTGAAATATTGTATTGGGGTAGTAAGATAATCTACGAAGGTAGATAGGTAAATGCTGTGCATATTGAGGAATTGTTTCCGTTTTTTGTTCACACATTCAAAGCTTTTGAATATACACTCTTCAAAAAAGGAAACGCAAAACCCAAATATCAATGAATATTTGGTGTTATTCAAGGACGTGTAGATCAGCGGAAAACAAAGATACATGAATGAAATGTTGTAGAGCAATGCATTGCTATCTTGTCCATATTTCATGAGAATAACAGTCATCACAGTCATTACTGCTGTCCACCAGGTGGTGTTGAAGTCAGTACCTCGTATGACCACCTCCAGCTGCTACCACTGCCCGACACCTCCTGGGTACAGATCGAATCAGTCGTTGGATGTTTTGTTGTGGAATCCTTTTCCATTCCTCCTGCAGCATGTGGAACGACTGTTGAAGATTCTGTGGTGGAATACGACGTCGACGTACCCGTCTATCGATCTGATCTCAAAGGTGTTCGATTGGGTTTAGATCCGGGGATCTGGAGTGCCAGGGGAGGGTATTGATGTTGTTATTGGCCAGGTAGTCCACGATGGTACGTGCTGTGTGGGGCCTGGCGTTGTCCTGTTAGAAGAGCTGCCGTTGACGGTCAACAAAGTGAAGGACGTGCGGACGGAGAATCTGGTCGATGTATCGATTGGCCGTCAGATTGCCTTGGACTAGCACAAGTTCCGATCTGCGGGTGTATGAGATCGCTCCCCACACCATAACACTCCCTCCACCGAATCCATCCACTTGTCTGATGCAGTTAGGAGCAAAACGTTCATGACGTCGTCTGTAGACACGGTCTCAACCATCACGTCGCCTGAGGAGATAACGGGATTCATCGTTAAACCATATGCGCCTCCAGTTTGCCAGGTTCCATGCCAGCACCGTGTTACACCATCTCACTCGTCGACGTCGATGTAGTCGTGTCAAGGAGGGGGCAACTTTAGACGTTTGGCACGTATTCCTACTTCTCTGAGACGGTTCCTGATTGTCTGATCGGACACTCTTCGGACTCCAAACTGTTCTTGTGCTGTGTCCCGGGCGGTACGATGGCGGTCACGTAGGTGGGTTACCCGGATGTACCGATCTTAGGCAGGTGTGGTGACTCTAGGTCTTCCTGATCTTGGACGGTCATTTGTCGAATTTGTTTGACGAAATCGATCCCACAATCGAGTTATTGTGCTGGGATGAACGTTGAAGATCCTTGCCACCTCACTCTTTGATTCGCCAGCTTGCAATCGTCCAATTGCCTGATTTCGATCGGCAGCGTTGAGACGTCCCATTTTCGTGTACAGTACTTGCAAAGATCGTGAATGAAATTGTGAGATTCATTTGGGTCTTTTATAGTCACATGCTGTACTCATGCTTTGCACGTGAGAAACAATCATTGTGCCTGATATTCGTGCTGCATGACATCCACGCACATCATGACAATCCTGATTGATAAAACCGTTCAAATCAGTTTTGGTTGCGTTTGGGCAAGCATGATCTTCTAAAACATTCCAGAAACAATGTGCAACCCTAAAAAAATGTTTGAGTTTACATATGTGTAAAAAATTGTAAGTATCATTCTTGAATTTCATTTTGCGTTTCTTTTTTTGAAGAATGTATGTATATCAATATGTATATGGACCTGTGGCCTTCATACGCAATTAAGATTTGATGATGATTTCGGATATGGTTGCCAGTGTTAAGTTTTGAATGACAATCACTGTAGATTATATATCACCATATCATTAACTATACGTCAAAAGATTATGATCACGTGCTATCACAAATAATCTACATAGTAGCTGACTGTATGTGTATTATATTGTCTGTGTATTATATTGCCATATCCGAACGCTTAAGGACATGTTCTTAAGCGGCTAT
Source organism: Haliotis rubra (assembly GCF_003918875.1). Classification (NCBI taxonomy): domain Eukaryota; kingdom Metazoa; phylum Mollusca; class Gastropoda; order Lepetellida; family Haliotidae; genus Haliotis; species Haliotis rubra. The sequence continues at coordinate 1,088,628 of NW_025766148.1, read as the reverse complement.
AAGCCATCATGAACGACCACCCAAATATATTACCTTCATACAAAACGATTGGCATATATTGAGATTATTACTTTCCAATAAATGCTAACGTTTTCATTTGAATACAATAACATTTTCCACTTGTTCAATGAATACAGGATCGTGTTTGTAGTATATGACGTGACCATTTCTTCGTATATTTAACAAAAAAAACCAAAGGACACTGTTTGTGATTTTTTGTTATATAATAGTATACCAGTCGAAGTTATAAGGGGATTTGAAACTCTGCCTACACTGCGACACCGGAGGATTTAAGATCAAAGGTTACGCCGTACCTCTGAAGTCTTAGACATAATAATATTTATTAGTTGTCTTTAAGTGAATGCAGGATACGGATTGTTGAACGGTATTGGCCATATACATTAAACACCACACAGAAATCTGTTTGTCCACTTACTGTCCCAAGCACCAGACATACTCTGACTTTTATTGTCTGAGACCGTGAAGCTGACGCCGTATTCATTTCGGACGACACATGCGGAAGTCGTTTCTATCCCAAAATAGCCTTCAAAGAACTTAGAGCAGTCCTGTCCAATTCCACATCTCTACAATAACACTTTATTAGTGCGTGCTTCAGTCGTTTTGTAGTAATTGTGAATCCTCTGAGTTTGTTTACATCCCAGACATTCTCAGAGAACAGTGATGATTGTTTATTGAATGTTGTACTTGTATGTTAGGAGTATCACGGAGACATTCACAGCACACATGCACTATCAGACTACCACATTGATTGGTAGATGTATCCTGAAGTACACTGAAGTAGCTTGGAGTGATTCAAGGCATATGAACAAAATCAATCAATTTGACTGACAAACTCTCTCCCCTATCTTTCCAAACAAGATATTGTTGTCAGCGGGGAACATTTGAGAATTGTGATGTCACTGACCAATCATGATTAACCTCTTCAAGGAAGAGCAAATAATCATTTTAGGTTTATCATAGACATCCACGGAAAAGGTACATTTTGTAAATTTTGTCCAAGAATATTGTGGAATAATATTTTAATATCGGATCCACTATCAAAAGGTCTGTCCACTACACTTAGTTTAGTTCCATGTCGATGATTTTGTTCTGTACTGTTACTTTCGCACACTTTTCACTAAAATTGTTGGGGGTTTTGCGCACCTGGTGTCACAAGCGCAATGTTACAGTGGGCGTCAGTGGCGGCTTTTGTTGATTTCATTGAATTTGGATCACGTTTCATATGTTAGGAATCGCGACCACGTTATACATTGCCCGGGTTATTATTTTTCGTTCAATAACTGTTAGCTTTAAGAAGTACATTTTCTTGAATTGTTCTTTTGAATTCATAGAATAACCTAAATCCACAGGTTGTTAACAAGCAAGCTGAGAGAAATATCACTGAAACAAAATCCAATTGTCGGAACACACAAAGTGGTGTGAAGCATTGAATGTATGATTCACATGTAATGTATAGTCAGTGATGGCACCTACACTTCGTGAAAAGAGAAACATGTCCACTCGCCGGATACACAATTTTCACAATTTGCAAGTGTTTTTAACTGCCCTGCGCCGCCGATCACTGCAATTCTCCTGCCATCATGCGACGACGGTCGTTTTGAGAAACCACATACACCGTTGTATGAGACAGACATCAGCTTGGTGGAACACCACAATACACAAGAAGCAACGACTGCAGGAATCTAAGCCCACTCACGTGTTTGCAACAGTAGCAGATAATCGTACTAGTATATTGAGAGCAGGATCCTATCAAAATCCCTGTCAAAGTTACTAATACCAAAAAAAAAAGATTTAACTAGATATTTACCTATTCAAATTGAGTCATTAGTGATTTAAATCAAGCAAATACTTTGCTTCTTTAACTGTGAAGTTTTCAATGGGTAATAAATTGTGTTAGTCCGGCGCTTACAGAAAAGGAATAAGAATAGGATCAAGCAGCTGTTGCAAATTAATATAGCACAATGTGATTTTATTTTGTCATACCCTTCACAAGTTTTATTTAAGCTCACATCCTCTAGTCTGGTTAAAAAAGATGTTAGTTTATGGAAGCATGCACATGCAAATGGTTTGAACTAACATTTCCATGGGATATAGACCTGTGACAAAGATGTCTCTTTGCCGGGTTTAGTTCGTGAAGTGTATGTGCACAGGTTTGGTGTAGGGTGTGACTAGGGTGCAGCAAGGGACGGCGTTAGGACTTGGATGTTTCCAAGGGGTGACTATTGCGAGCAAGGTTCAGATATGGATGAGTGAGTGAGTTAAGTTTTACGCCGCACTCAGCAATATTCCGGCTATATGGCGGCGGTCTGTAAATAATCGAGTCTGGACCAGACAACCCAGTGATCAAAAGCATGAGCATTGATCTGCGCAATTGGGAACCGATGACATGTGTCAACCAAGCCAGCGAGCCTGACCACCCGATCCAGTTAGTCGCCTCTTACGACAAACATGGGTTACTGAAGGTTCATTCGAACCAGGACCACAGGTCCAGATGAGGATGGAATTAAGTGTGAACATCAAATGTCCAGGTTGATGTCTGGATGTGACAAGGTTACGATAATTGCACCCTGAATTTGTGATTACACAGAGTTTATTTCATTTAACCGGAAAAGATTAAGAAGATGTTTCCAGTTGTGCTTGACCGTACATTTCCGAAACGTCTGAATCTCCAGGTTGTAAAATATATCTCACCTTGTATATGTGAACTTGGATATTACTCACCTGTTAAAAATATTGGCAAGTCTCGGATTCTCTTGTAGTTGACTATACAAACATAGGTATTATTTGGGGAAGATTTTTGTATTAACAAGTGCAAGACTTTCGTATCAGCCCTTCGCAACCACATGTTCGTTTCACTATCGGCGCTGCCTCGCACATGTATGTAACGCGATTCAACACAGACATCATTGGTAATACACCTTTAATACACAATAATTCCATTACAGCAAAACTGAACACCTGTCAAGTTCTGACTAGAAACAGGCCCCTGTATTTTAGGAAGATGTGTGTGTATAAAACAGAAAACCCTCCTTGACCCACAGATATTGCCAAGATCCGATGTCAGATCAGTAAAGCTGGTGCAGTGTGTAGTACATGTCTGTCTGTCTGTCTGTATGTATGTATGTATGTATGTGGCGGAGATGCAGTTAGCATGTGACGAGGATACTGTTGAAACTGAGAGTAAACTCTCAAACCGAGGATTCGATCAATCGGTCAGAGCATTCTCGCAAGCAATTGGAAACAATAATTCAAATTTGACGTCACATAAACACAGGTAGCTTCAACCTAAATATCCCTGTAGTAACACTCCCGCGTCTAAAAAGAAATCTACAGTCGATTAGCAAAAAAGAAAAGGCCTTGAAATAAGCTACCAAAGAAGTTGTCGACGTTGGACTAACATATCGTGTATGGAGAAAACGAACGCACGGTGAACCAATTGGTTTCACAGGACACGAGCATTACAGATCGCTGTTATTATTGAACACCAAATCTCTGTTGATTCACTTTGATTACTGTTTCCATGTAATTTCCTGTGAATGAAAAGAAACGGATCGTCTGGGTTTGAGCGCGGAGACATCCTGAAACATACATTGTTATTGGTAATCATGAGATCAAGTATGTTAGACATGTCTGAGTTATTGGCTGTAATGAAGACACTTCCGGTCACATGACCCTGAGGAAACAATTACCACGCGCTGTGAGTGCTTAATGAAAACAATGCATAATAACTGAATATAACACACAGAAAACATATCAGAACGATTGAAACTTCTTTTATATCTGTGAGGGGTTTTCACGAAGATGTTCATGATTGGCGATACATGTCTTCGATTTTATATATACAATTACGTCTGTTTGTTCAACATTCATAGGACGTTAAGAAGAGAGAGTTGTGTTTTGTAACTCAGTATTCCATATCCTGGTATTTAATTTCCGGGGTCGATAAAACAGCCTCAAATCTGAGTTAGCTCGATCTCCCACTTAAACCTACTGTACAGCCGTTTGTATTGCAGTACACCACAACCTGCTGGATTCTGTAATCGTTGTACGTTAGAATTCACTTTGGAGTTAGTTAGTTAGTTAGTTAGTTAGTTAGTTAGTTAGTTAGTTTGTAAATAATTCTGGACAAGATCATTAAGTGATCAATAGCATGGGCATCGATCTACGCCATTAGGATTCGACGATATGTGTCAAGCAAGTCAGGGGAGGATGACAACCCGATCCCGTTAGTCGCCTCTTACTACAAGAATGGGTTACTGAACATCAATTCTAACCCGGATCTACACGGGTAGCACACAAGAGATAACTAACCTCAATAGTACATATGTCATGTGGTGATTAATAAAAACATTACAATTTATAATGTCAAAGAAAACGATTCCTTATTGGAGTCCAAACATTATGTCAGAGAGTTAACGAAACCTACTCTGGCGGTGCATTAAAACACTTTATACAATGTTCACCTCAATAAACCTGATTGGGTCAGCTAATGAACCTTGCATTTGTGTAAAGTGATAGTGTGGTGTTTTTATTCTAAATGACAGGAAAGACGAAGTCTTCATATCGACTTCCCGCACAAGGGTTTCGAGCCACACGAACGATTTTCTGGATTTGCTGAAGGGTTTTCCGGTTAAGATCATGAAGACGGAATGGACACTGAGAATGACAATATTTTTTCTGGCTAACAGTCATGTTCTTTGTTACTTAAGACAATGTCTGTGATTTTCCAAAATGTCTTTTCTTGATGAAGAAATCCATTTCGAACCCTTACCGTAATATTTGTTGAAGAGGAGTTATTATACACGTCATGTAGCAACTTAACGTGCTTCGGGAGTAGAATCCGATGGCCTTATTTCTTTATTAAACTGACAAGACATCCAGATCATTAAAACCAAATATTTCATCTAAGTAGTTAATTTAGGTTGCAATAGGGCCGAACACATCTTTTCGATAATTAGTCCCTTTCAGATTTGAATTGGATTTAACGTAGCACTTGGGATAATTGCATTTAGGCAGCGATATGCAGGCATGTGTGGGCGTGCCTCATTCTGTCGATTACATAGTGCGTGGCCACTATAATTACCACTCAGTTATAGTATTTGTGAACTAATTCTTATGCAACTATGTAACTTTCAGCTTTAACGAACACTATACTGGTACATGGATATCGCAATGTGAAAGTGTTTCAGTATCTGCACTGAAACGGGACTGGGGGAATATCGAGTGAGTGAACGACTTTACCATTTAACAAATGGTGTATTCTTGTCCAATTATAAGTGTTTGTCTTGATAACGAATGAGACGCAGTTCAACCCCAGAGGGAGAGATTTTTCGGAGGCGATTGGTATGAACATTGTTACGAGAGTGTGTTTTTGTAATTTGTATTAACATTGGTTAGGTGATAGTTATTATGACTCACAATGTTTAAAGTTTTGAGTGTGGGTTGTGGGTCGCATTTCGCGTCATATATGTTCAATGGCAATAGTATTTTAGCGGCACGCCGTTTAGGATAGCGCTCCAGAGTTACCTCCCTTGACCGGATGTTTATATGTTGTCTTCGTCAAGTCGTGGAGTTTTCCACAGATTTCGGGAAAGTACTTAGTGAATAATGATACAGCCACTCTTTGCTCGAATGTTTAAGAATCTGTGCCAGTATATATAAAGGCTGGTTGTTGTGTTGACAAACACGGGCTGACACGGAATTACACGGGACTTTTCATGTCACTGGAGTTGCCTACCATCGTTGTTTGCCATTGTCAACATAGTCTGACCCTGACACGTCGTGGCTGACTGCTCTCATTTGTAAACAAGCTTCATTTAGAATATCTGATCTCACTGTAATTACCCAGGCTTGTGGCGAGCTGATATTATATATTTGTGACTCAAAACTTTAGATTTGTGGCTCAATAGCATTGTACTAGAAATCTGTATTGTGATTCATTGTAGCTTGCTCATTGTTTGCTCAATATATTATAGAATATTTTAGACTTGTCTGTGCTTATATGTTGCTGGTTCAATGGGGATTCTTATAACTGTTGTCACGGCAATTTATTAACCGTAACAACATTAAAAGATAAAGACACGTTCTGAACCTCTGACAAAGACTAAATAGCCACTTATTTTTGGTATGACGTTATGGCACATGAGTTTCAATAGTTGCATGTATTTATGGGAATGAATGAATATTGCTTTATGCCGCACCAGCAATCTTCAAGCTATTCGCGGCGATATGTTATGTTGTGATATTTGTCAGCAGCACTTAAGCTGCCTCGCCTAACCGATATTCACGCTCGGAGGTCCTCAGGGAAATCCGCACATCTTCGTCAGTGTCGATTGCGTGAATCACATTGAAGGTTACATACATGTAGCGTATTGATCTGATCTGACATCCTTGCATTGTTTCTGTTTATTTTAAACATATTTTATTCACTGAGAAAAGGATTAGAAACTAGTTCTCCAACTTAGAATACCCTCTCCTTGGTATGTACATAGGTAATTTAGATTTCCACAATTAAAGATGACAGATAGTGGTGAGGTGAGGTGAAATTGGATTTAACGTCGTGCTTCAGAATATTTCGCTCATATGACGACGTGCCCTTGTTGTACCCATTAATGCCGAGCGCCAGGCAGGGACCAACAAGTACCATATTTTAACGTCTTTTGGTAGGACGCGGTCGGGGATCGAACGCGCGACATTCCGCTCTCCGCGCGGACGCTCTAACCACTACACCAAGGAGGCGGTCGACAGATAGTGGACAAGAAAGTAGAATAAGTGAAAAGAGATAGAGCTAATACAGAATAATATCAATATGCTATACAAATCGTTTTGTCTCACTAATGAACGATTGCACTAACTTGAATACATTTGTATTTTCACATGATGATATGTCTGCACTTCCTTCTGACAGAAGTTTAAGGTCGACTGAAATACCTGCTGATGAACAGATACGCTTAACTGATAACATGAAGTTATCAACTCTTTGTTGTTTGTACAATGGACATTCAAACAGATAATGATACGAGTCCTCAATAAAATCACCACATATACAAGTAGGATCAGTTTTCATTCCAACTCTGTACAAATCAAAGTTTAAAGAACTAACAGAATAACGCAGCTTGGTATGAATAATATTTAATTTTCTTTTACCACACGGATAATACTGAGGTGCATATGCATGGTTATCACTTATACATGATTTAAAAGTTGAAACAGTTGAACGGTGGTTGGTAAATTGTTCCAAGAGCATATTGTAGATGGAAAGAAGGATTCTTTTGAATGTTTAAGTCTTGGAATAGGAATCGATATATTTAGAGAATTCCGTAGATTATACTTTGATTTTGAATTTTATACATCAAACATAGTTTTCGTTTTCTACGACGATCTTATAATGGTTCCTATCCAGTTTTAAAATAAAGAAATTCACGTGATGTCTTTTTTGGTAAACCAGTAACTATTTTCGCTGCTTGCAATTGAACCTGTTCTAGCTTATTCATTTGTTCAGGAGAACACCCGTCCCAGACTTCACATGCGTATTCAAGATGCGGCCGAATGAACATGTTATAGATGTTATTATTCCCTACACAATACATATTGTAACAGTCGCATGGAGGTAACCATTTCTGAAACTTTTTGTTTCATATTTTGAATATGGCCAGCCCATTTTCCATTGTGGGTAAGGTTAACTCCAAGATGTTTATGATTATCAACAATTTTAATTTCAACGCCATCAAAGTAAAGATGTGGTATATTGATATCATTTTTGATCGAGAATAGGGCAGCTACTGTCTTTTCAGGCTTGTACTTAATTAGCCATCTTTTACCCCAAATATTTAACTTACATAAATTACCATTTAGATTCATTTCAATAATCCTGTTATCTGGTGAAGAGTAAAGACGAGTTTGTTCCGCATTGGATGACGTCAGATTACGTTGCGGCAACCTCGTGGGATGTGTTGGGCGAGCTGGCTAAGGCGCCAGGATAACACGCCAGGCTAGTTATCCAGCGAGCACGTTTGAATCAACCATGGTGCTGGTGTGTTTCAGAACCCCTGTTTTTCGCTGTTTTTGACAATGTTTCATTTCACTCAAACTCAACAAATATTGAATCATTTGCTTCACTGCATGTTCCAACTTGTCGTTTAAAGTGCCCATTAAGCGCACAAAAAAGTTGCAGTTACCTTAGAGTATAAATGACCCCACCACGTTTAAGTTTATATTTGACTATATTTAAAGCAGAACAGGTGTCAAAGTAAAACTAGCATGTGATCAAAAAACGATATTATACTGTAAAAAAGTTATTTTACATCGATGTCAATGTGAACATGAAAAAACAATATTCATGCATAGATTGATTTATTCCAGTACATTGAAAGGTCTTTGATGGACATTGATGGTCTTTAAAAATGTCCACGGTTCACAAGTTTCAGAAGAAGGGTGAGTACCGTGTGTGACCACCACGAACCTGAATCACTGCGTCACAACGACGACGCATAGCAGCAATAACATAGCGTACTGTGGGAGTTTCTGCCATTCTTCCTTAAGAGCTGCACGGAGGTTATTTTATGTAACATGTCGCTCACGACCACTTTGGTCATGGCCATCCCAGAAATGCTCGATAATAAAATGATAATTGACATTATTAAAAAGATCCTTAACAGTGTTTACTTTGAAATATATATCCCTTATGATGGGAAATTAAACGCAGTCAAGTAGGACATGCTTGACCGTGGTTCTCCCATCACAAGGTATACAAAACGGAGGATCGTCACCTTTTAACCTGTATTTGTGAGTATAACGCGTATGGCCAATGCGACATCGTCGCATAATGACCTCCTCAAATCTGGACTGACAACCCAAGTAGGTGTAACCAATATAAGGTTTTATTTCATGTAATTTATTGATACCTACTTGGATGTCCCACTTTTCTGCATCAGATCACGGATGTAGGTTCTAATGTTAGCTTTGTAATCAGAGTATGGAATAAGAAGTGCTGTCACAGATTTGTTGAGTGCTGCCTTGGCAGGAAGATCGACCATGGTGTTCCCAGAAATGCCAACGTGGCTGGGTAACCAACAAAAAGACGATTTAGTACTAGTATTGGCCAGTTGCAAGATCATTATACAATTCAATTTTTTCAATTAAAAGTGGATGTTTGCAAGAGAGATTTTATATTGCCTGGAGGCAAGAAAGAGAATCTGAAAATATGATATATTGTTTATATTTGGGGTGTCTATTAACATATTTAACACGTGTTAGTATTGCGTTTGCTTCTGCTGTGAAAATAGAGTTGTTATCAGGCATTCGAGAAGATATTGTTCTGGACGCAATGACAGTGGGTATAACGAAGCCTTTCATTGGCTGGTTCATTTACCGATACACTCAGGGCTCTTTGTGTGTGTATAGCATTTTGCAATCAACAGACATCATAACATGTCATGTGTACAAGTATCACACCTGCCTGTCTGTGTAATTACATAATGTGGTCAGTGATCGAAGTTGTGTATGGCATATTGTCATTAGCAGAGAGGCAGGCAAACACATAGGTGTCAATTAAACAGACATTGAGTTTTGTCTGTGACAGAGGCATATCTATATCACAGTTAGAAATTCTGACAATGTTAAATAATGACGTTGCTTTTAAGAATCAAACTGAGAAAGTGCTCACATCAAAGCCTATTCCGAGTACTCTCCACCTGCTGAGGGTTTCCATCTTGAAATGTCGAACGCCTCACTGATTGACACATAGCTGAGTAGATCTAGATCCTTAACAAGGTTCTTTTATGTAATGAGTAGATTATTTACTAGTTGTTGTTTGTGTACACAACCAAGATAGACTACTCCTGCTCATGACCTTATAATCCGGACATCCCTCTTCAAGCTGAGCGAACCTATTCACTGCGTGTGCGCTATGAGCACAGCGCAGCACAGCTCTTGAAATCACTTTTCACCTCAGCTGGGGTTATTTAAGTGAACCGTTAGAACTCCGATTTCGCGGGATTTTTTCATCGCGTTATTTATAAGTTTAATTTGCATTTTTGATAATTTGATACTGTAAGTCCATACCGAAAGGTATCAGAATCTGCAAAATTGTGTTTTGCGAGGCATGTAAACGTTAAAATGGAACTGTTTCACTTTCATGCAGATCTTCCCAATTACCCTTTGCTTTAAGACCCTACACCCAGTCTAGTTAGGTATAGACTATATCTTTGCAGCCTTAAACACTGTTGATTTACTTACCTATGTAAAAGAACTGTTTTTTAACTGTAGATTGAAGACTTAGAATAATAAAATGTAAAATTGGGCTATTGATCGCGAACAACTGTTGGGAGATCACCATACCAGGGACCAGGGACTTACAGTACTTTTGCTACTTGCATAGACCCCAGCTGGATTTAAACTATGCCTTGCTGGACACATGATCTGCATGCTGTAGGCGATCAGACAAGATGTGTATTAAATCTTACATTATCGTTGACTACATCTCATACTTGAATATTTAAACAGGAACCAGCGAAAACGTTTCAGGTAACCACATAAACATCAATACTTACATCAAAACAGGAAAATGAATGTTATCATCGTGATATTTTGTACTTACAGTGCAACTGATCTGATGATTAATTCACCCAACATGAACACGGAGTACGTTTCAATGCATATTGAATTCAACTGCCTGGAATCGGTTGGTCTTTACCATCATATTTCAAAATGGCTAAGACTCGAAATTAGGTTGAAGTGACTTTCATCATGGTTCCTGCAATTGGGAAACAGTGTAGCCACGGACGGTCAGAAGACAGGAAGTGTTGTTGCCTATTGGTCTAAAGAATGGCAGTAGTTCAGTGAACGTTTGACATTAGTGTTGCTGTTGTAGTTGTAGGAAATGGGTAACTAACGGGTCAATGGGGCAGATAGCTATTGGGTCTAAATCATAGCCCCCATGCACACATAATATTTAAGCATATTAATTTAATATGTTACTGTGTGCAAAACGGCTGGCAACCCCCATCCCCTAGTACATGTGTACAAAGACTGACGGCCTCCCCAGAACAAAATGGGTGGCCACCCCTTAAAATCATCATCTCTCCCCCCTGGTCATAAATTATGAACGGTCCCTAAGTGAGTGGTTTAAACATATTTATTTCCAAAAGGGGAACCGGATTGGTAAACAAGCAGTATGGTGCTTATCTGAATACCGCTCCGGAATACAGATAAATTATAGATATAATAATCGGGCGGAGAAAAGCATGATAATAACAAACGATAAACAATAGCTTTCTGGAAATGTAACAATCATAAACTGTAATATAGGCGCTTTTAACGGTAGAGCGAGCCATTAGTGTTGGAAAATACTTAACAGTAAGTGCAATTTCGTTTTTATATTACAACACAAATCTGCCTCACAGTACAATGAAAGAATGGATAGATTCTAATAATTCAAGATTACCTTTAGTAGATCCGTTAGAGTGGCCGTATAGTATTGATTATATGTCAAATCCTTTAGTATAGAAGTGCATTTAGGTCTTATGTCAGTGTAATTAACGCACGAAAAGAAATAGTGAATTGGATCTTCGTAACAGTAGCCACACAGAGAGATTTGAAGATATAAATCGTTGATATTTATGTGCGTTTAAATCGCTGCAACCGAGCCTGAGGAGTGAATGGATAATCTGACAGAATCTTGTTCCAAAGCTTAAATTGAAGTAATTTTGACTATTATTATTTGACCCATTAATCTGTTTCTTAAAACTACCCAAAGTAGCCGTTTCTCTATAATCGGTAGACAAACAATTCCACAATCTAACTGTATCTGGGAGAAATGACTTAGCATAATTTGCACTTTTACTATCGATAGTTTGGAGCTACAAACGGTCTCGGAAAATGTAGCTTGTTGTGCCAGATACCTTAGGAGGGACGAGATCGCTCAGATATTTTGGAGTTAAATTATTAACCATCTTATAGAAAAACGTTAGTTTTTGGATGTATCTTCGAGTACATAGTGGTTGGAAATTTGTGCTTGCTGTTTGGTACAATTGTCCCAGATGTGACAACAATAGTCGAAAATAGGTAAGATAAATTGTTTGTACATTGTTTGTAAAGTTATACGTGAAAGACGATATTTAACATGTACAGTTAACATGGTCAGTCCAGGAACAATCGTGCTATAAAGTAAGTCCCAAGTGTTTATGGCTATTAACGTCATTAATATTACTATCCTTCATTGTTAAGTTTCGTTTTGGGCTGGGCTGAACTTAACGAGAGAATTGTATAGAATCTAGGATTAAATGTAACTTGCCATTTGTCAGCCCAATCAGAAATTTTACGTAGATCATTATTAAGAGACAGAGCAGTTTCATCAGGATCATTTATTATAGCATAAAGTGATGTGTCATCTGCGAAGAGACGGATATTGCTGTTTATTCCTTCAACGATGTCGTTGATATAAACTATAAACAATAATGGTCCTAAGACAGAGCCTTGGGGAACCCCGGCTAAGATTGATCTTTGATCAGACGCGTAACCATTAATAACAACTCGCTGAACTCTATTGTCTAGATAACTCTCAAACCATTTCAACAAGTTACCCCCGATACCATAACGTCTTAGCTTATGTATAATACCTTTATGCCAGACCTTGTCAAAAGCCTTACTTACGTCACAAAATACAGCCCTAATTTCCTTACCGCTATCTAAAGCACCCGCTATATAGTCATACAGGTACAATGTACGTTACTTGATTAACCGTTGAATCGCCTGGCATGAAACCGGATTGTAAGTTGGTAAGCATTTCATTATCCCAAAGTGAATAGTCTCATCTGTGGGTAATTTAGTGGTGAAAGATGTCAAAGATGTGGGTAGTTTTGTGATGCACGATACGAGTAGATATTTGGTCTAGGATTCAGGTTTCTCAAGGTCAAAGGGGTGATTAGGTCAGTGGTACAACATAGTGATATAGAACACAAATAGATCAGTAACACAGGATGCTGGTGGCAAGCATGGCACAGTGATATAGGATACAAGTAGCTCAGGGTGCTGGTGGCATGCATGGTACAGAGATATAGGATACAGGTAGCTCAGGGTGCTGGTGGCATGCATGGCACAGTGATATAGGATAAAGGTAGCTTAGGGTGGTGATGGCAAGCATGGCACAGTGATATAGGATACAAGTAGCTCAGGGTGCTGGTGGCAAGCATGGCACAGTAATATAGGATACAGGTACCTCAGGGTGCTGGTGGCATGCATGGCACAGTGATATAGGATACAGGTAGATCAGTAACACAGGATGCTGGTGGCATGCATGGCACAGTGATATAGGATACAGGTAGCTCAGGGTGCTGGTGGCATGCATGGCACAGTGATATAGGATATGGGTAGCTCAGGGTGCTGGTGGCATGCATGGCACAGTGATATAGGAAACAGGTAGCTTAGGGTGGTGGTGGCATGCATGGCACAGTGATATAGGATACAAGTAGCTCAGGGTGCTGGTGGCAAGCATGGCACAGTAATATAGGATACAGGTACCTCAGGGTGCTGGTGGCATGCATGGCACAGTGACATAGGATACAGGTAGATCAGTAACACAGGATGCTGGTGGCATGCATGGCACAGTGATATAGGATACAGGTAGCTCAGGGTGCTGGTTGCATGCATGGTATAGAGATATAGGATACAGGTACCTCATGGGTGCTGGTGGCATGCATGTTACAGAGATTTAGGACACGGGTAGCTCAGGGTGCTGGTGGCATGCATGGTACAGAGATATAGGATACAGGTACCTCAGGGTGCTGGTGGCATGCATGTTACGGAGATTTAGGTTACAGGTAGCCCAGGGTGCTGGTGGCATGCATGGTACAGTGATATAAGATACAGGTAGCTCAGGGTGCTGGTGGCATGCATGTTACAGTGATATAGGATACGGGTAGCTCAGGGTGCTGGTGGCATGCATGGCACAGTGATATAGGATACAGGTAGCTCAGGGTGCTGGTGGCATGCATGGTACAGAGATATAGGATACAGGTACCTCAGGGTGCTGGTGGCATGCATGTTACAGAGATTTAGGATACGGGTAGCTCAGGGTGCTGGTGGCATGCATGGTACAGTGATATAGGATACAGGTAGCCCAGGGGGGTGCTGGTGGCATGCATGGTACAGAGATATAGGATACAGGTACTTCAGGGTGCTGGTGGCATGCATGTTACAGAGATTTAGGATACAGGTAGCTCAGGGTGCTGGTGGCATGCATGGTACAGTAATATAGGATAAAGGTACCTCAGGGTGCTGGTGGCATGCATGGTACAGAGATATAGGATATAGGTACCTCAGGGTGGTGGTGGCATGCATGGCACAGTGATATAGGATACAGGTAGCTCAGGGTGCTGGTTGCATCCATGGTACAGTAATATAGGATATGGTTAGCTCAGGGTGATGGTGGCATGCATGGCACAGTGATATAGGATAAAGGTAGCTCAGGGTGCTGGTGGCATGCATGGTACAGTAATATAGGATATGGTTAGCTCAGGGTGCTGGTGGCATGCATGGCACAGTGATATAGGATACAGGTAGCTCAGGGTGCTGGTTGCATCCATGGTACAGTAATATAGGATATGGTTAGCTCAGGGTGATGGTGGCATGCATGGCACAGTAATATAGGATATGGTTAGCTCAGGGTGCTGGTGGCATGCATGGTACAGTAATATAGGATATGGTTAGCTCAGGGTGCTGGTGGCATGCATGGCACAGTGATATAGGATACAAGTAGCTCAGGGTGCTGGTGGCATGCATGTTACAGAGATTTAGGATACAGGTAGCTCAGGGTGCTGGTGGCATGCATGGTACAGTAATATAGGATAAAGGTACCTCAGGGTGCTGGTGGCATGCATGGTACAGAGATATAGGATATAGGTACCTCAGGGTGCTGGTGGCATGCATGGTACAGAGATATAGGAGGCCACAGGTGGCAATCTTAGGGTGCTGGTGGCATGCATGGTACAGAGATATAGGATACAGGTAGCTCAGGGTGCTGGTGGCATGCATGGTACAGAGATATAGGATACAGGTACTTCAGGGTGCTGGTTGCATGCATGTTACAGAGATTTAGGATACAGGTAGCTCAGGGTGCTGGTGGCATGCATGGTACAGTAATATAGGATAAAGGTACCTCAGGGTGCTGGTGGCATGCATGGTACAGAGATATAGGATATAGGTACCTCAGGGTGCTGGTGGCATGCATGGTACAGAGATATAGGATACAGGTACCTTAGGGTGCTGGTGGCATGCATGGTACAGAGATATAGGATACAGGTAGCTCAGGGTGCTGGTTGCATCCATGGTACAGTAATATAGGATATGGTTAGCTCAGGGTGATGGTGGCATGCATGGCACAGTGATATAGGATAAAGGTAGCTCAGGGTGCTGGTGGCATGCATGGTACAGTAATATAGGATATGGTTAGCTCAGGGTGCTGGTGGCATGCATGGCACAGTGATATAGGATACAGGTAGCTCAGGGTGCTGGTTGCATCCATGGTACAGTAATATAGGATATGGTTAGCTCAGGGTGATGGTGGCATGCATGGCACAGTAATATAGGATATGGTTAGCTCAAGGTTGCTGGTGGCATGCATGGTACAGTAATAAGGACCACGGTTAGCTCAGGGGTGCTGGTGGCATGCATGGCACAGTGATATGGGATACAAGTAGCTCACAGGTGCTGGTGGCATGCATGGTACAGTAATATAGGATATGGGTAGCTCAGGGTGCTGGTATGCATGGTGAGAGATATGGATAGTATACAGGTACCTCAGGTTGCTGGTGGCATGAATGGTACAGGGATTTAGGATAGAGGTAGCTCAGGGTGCTGGTGGCATGCATGTTACAGTGATATAGGATACAGGTAGCTCAGGGTGCTGGTTGCATCCATGGTACAGTGATATAGGATATTGGTAGCTCAGGGTGCTGGTGGCATGCATGGTACAGTGATACAGGATACAGGTAGCTCAGGGTGCTGGTGGCATGCATGGCAGAGAGATATAGGATGCAGGTAGCTCAGGGTGCTGGTGGCATGCATGGTACCGTGATATAGGATATGGTTAGCTCAGGGTGATGGTGGCATGCATGGCAGAGAGATATAGGATACAGGTAGCTCAGGGTGCTGGTGGCATGCATGTGGTACCGGATATGGTTAGCCCAGGATATTGTTGGCATGCATGGCACAGTGTTGGTGGCATGGGATAAAGGTAGCATGGCACAGTGATATAGGAATGGGTAGCTCAGGTATAGGAGCTCAGGGTGCTGGTGGCATGCATGGCACAGTATGGAGGTGGCATGCATGGCACAGAGATAGCTCAGGCACAGTGGTATAGGATATGGGTAGCTCAGTGCTGATGGTGGCATGCATGGGTGCTGGTGGCATGCACAGAGATTTAGTATGCAGGTGGCTCAGAATCTAATCTGACAGTAAAGTGGTTGAATGAGCATTCACTAATGAATTATAGCATATAAGGTTCGACTATACCACTTGTCTAGATAAAGCATCCGATAACGAGATGTGCGTGTGACTGTGTGAAACTGCTCCTACAGTTAACGGTTATTCTGATGGTGTCGTTTCCAACATCAAGTTCGAATCAGTGTAAACCTGAAACGGACAGTTCTGTCATCATCAAGAATGATGGCATCAAACTTTGTCAGCTTAAATGTATTGAAAATAGTCTGTGTTTGAGTATTCAATACAATATTGAAAGTTTAACCTGTCGTTTGTTGAGAGCTGAACCATCGATGATGAAGACGGATGAAGGCTATGTCACCCTTGCAAGGGGTCATCCACATGTAAGTAAAGCCAGCTGCCCATAGTAATAGGAAATCTCTTATAAACTTCATTATAAATTCCGACGAATCCCCAGCATGTGTTAATTAATCACTACCACATATCGATGACACCAGGTGTTTTTATAAGAGGCGCAAGTGATAATTCGCCAGAACATGTACTAAAAATAAGGTCTTGAATAAGTGTATTCACTGATGTATCTTGGAATTGTCCTTCCCATGCCGACCACAAAATCTCCTCAACACATTTTGATCACTTTTGTCTATGTGACGTTTACCTCAAACCATCGTCCCGGAAGTGCAGGCCGGAGCTCCTAAAATACAATCCACTTAACTTCAGGCCGTTATCATGGTGAATAATAGATACTGAAAATCAAAACATAAAATCTACATCTTGTCCTGCAGTTAGAATTTCCTTCACATACCGGAAGTTATAAGAGATCTTTCTCTGAATATATCTAAACATGCATTATTTATTTTTGGGTAATATCGCCAAACGGTGGTCATTGAAAAGGAACATAAATGAAAATGAAAATTATGGAAATGTGACATGAGACATAAAGAAAGAAAAGGTGTTTATCAAAAAATATAAGCTCATGTGTTTCAACAACTGCACTCGAGTAAGTGGCATTCTCTCATAGAACTTGCTTCTCCTGTTTGAAGATCCCGGCTGGTCCCTGTGCATCTAACAAGTGCAATTGCGGGCAACGGTGTTTGGAGACTCGATCTGGAAAGGCTGTTTGTGTACAAGGTAATGCCGGGTATTTTTCATATATTCTCATACATCCCAGACTGGATAGAGCCACCTTTATCATCTATGTATATACCGTTGGCGTGACATTTATTTGACGTGACATTTATCTGCATATATCCAGAAGGCGGTAGCTCATGGGTCAATCAGGTTAATGTCAATGTTAATGTCAGAAGTATGTACCAAACCCACTCCGGTGTTACAAATGCCATAGGTTTGACCATGGTGCAAGGTCCTGTACTGGCAAATCTGTTCCTCACGCTGCAGTAGAACTGAACTGATTGCCTGAAGTCATGAAAGATGTTCTTCAGTTGTGTTTAAACAAAATAAATAAATGGTGTCTTTAAAACGGCTTTAAATTTTCTAAATCAAAAACAAAATGTATACATTTCTGCCGTAAATATAAACCGCATAAAGACCCGGAACTATTTTTAAATGGCACTTCCATCAACATTGTCAAGGAGGCCAAGTTCTTGGGTCTTATTTTCGACTCCCATTTAATGTTTTTGCTGCATTTTAAAACCCTTAAAGCCAAATGTCTAAAAACACTCGATTTGTTTAAAGTTGTTTCCAATTCAAAGTGGGGATGGGATCAAACTCTAAACTTGATTATGGCTCCATCGTACATGGTGGATCCTGCAAAAGCAACTTACACCTATTAGATTCTGTCCACCACCAAGGTCTAAGACTTTGTCTTGGGTCTTTTAGGTCTTCTTGGGACTCTACGTCGAGGCCGATGAGCCATCTCTTAACCAAGGCTGTATAAAATTATCCTTACAGAATAAAACAAAACTCTATACTCACGAGTCTAACCCTGCATTCATCTGTGTTGTCAATCCTCTTTATGAGGATCTGTACAACAAAAAAATCTTATGTTGTTCCGCCTCTTGGCCTAAGACTCAAACCTTTCCTTTCTGCTGCTGGCATTGAGCTAGAAAATATATCACCTTCCCGTCTTCTTTCTTCTCATCATGCACATACAAACAAATCCTTATTTACAATGGGTCCAAGATGGTGGCGTAGTTGCTCGTGCTACTGTCATCGGATCCAGAACAATCTCTTCCGGATTACCAAATAACAGCTCTTTTTTCACGTACTGATCTGATGCAGAAGAAGCGGGACACACATGTAGTTATCAATAAATTACATGAGCTAAACTATCCAACTATCGGTTAAACCCAGATTTGTAGAGGACGATGTCGCATTGGCCACACAAGATATACTTACGAATATACACTTAAAGGTGAGGATCCTCCGTTTTGAATCCCTTGTGGTGAAAAATCATGGTCAAGCATATCAGGCTTGACTGTTGATTTTTCCATCACAAGGGGTAAATATTTCAGCGTTAAAACGATAACAGATCTTTTTAACAAAGTAAATTATCATTTAATTATTGAGTTTTTAAATTGAACTGATTGATAAAGTTTTACCTGATGAATGGGCCAGAACAAACCCTGAAACGTTGTACTTAACAATAAAAAGAAGATCTCTATGTTCATCAAATAGCATCTTCTAAAAGGCCAATGAAGTATCTGATAAAGTTTGATTGATAATTTGTAGACAGATATTTTTCAATGATTGGAAGTTTAATTAGTAACTTAGATTGCCAGTGGCTGTACCCTCAAGGGTGGTTAAAGTATTGTAAAATTATTGTCCTCCTGAGAGGGTACGTAAGTCCCGAAACTATCAAAGTAAATTTAAAACTTACCAGGATGTTAAGCGAAGAATTTTTTTTATTTTTAATTATGCATAAATATAACTGCAATCGCCAGCGACTGAAAGGACGATGTAAATCTAGCTAGGGTCCATGTCGGTAGCAAAGGTACTGTAAGTCCCCATGGTCCCTAATTTGGTGATCTACCTTCAGTTGTTGGCGATCTATAGCCACTCTGAAGATTAAAACCTGTCGACGATGGGCAGTAAAATACTAGAGTATCACAGATATGAATATATAACTAGTATGTGAGTGAGTGAGTGAGTGAGTGAGTTAATTTTTAACGTCACATCGGCATTCAGCCATATCGTGATGAAAACAATTTATACAATAAAAAGTGAAAACATTTTGAAGATTAAAACCTGTCGACGATGGACAGTAAAAATACTAGAGAATCACAGATATGAATATAAAACTAGCGAGCAAAAACTAAAACATCCCAATTAAAGAAGACAATACAGTATAAAACACGGGCTTTAGATCGCCAACAACTGAAGGTAGATCACCATACTAGGAACCATGGGGACTTACGTGACTTTTGCTACCTGCATGGATCCTAGCTAGATTTACACCATCCCTTCAGCCGCTGGCGATTGTAGGAAAATTTAGCCGCCAGTTAAAATAACAAAAATACTACGTTTAAAATGTGGTAAATTTATATTTTACTTTAAAAGTTTTGGGACTTACGTACCCTCTCAGGAGGACAATAATTTTACAATACTTTAACCCTCTTTGAGGGTACAGCCACTAACAATCTAAGTTACTCATTTTTTATAATCTAAACTACGAATCTTTAAAATATATCTATTTACAAAGCACATTAATCAGAATTCATGAAATAAATCACATTCTTTCAAAAAAAACAATAATTAAATGAAATTAACATTTGTAAAATTATCCTTAAGTGTTTTCACATTGAAATATTTATATATTTATCCCTTATGATGGAGAATTCAACAAAGTCAAGCAAGACGTGCTTGACCGTGACTCTCTCATCACAAAGGATACAAAAGGGAGGATCTCCACCTTTTATTTGGTATTTGTGAGTACAAGGCGTATGGCCAATGCGACATCGTCTCATAATGACCTCCTCAAATCTGAACTGACAACCCAAGTAGGTGTAACCTACCTGGGTGTCCCACTTCTTCAGCATCAGATCACGGATGTAGGTTCTAATGCTAGCTTTGTAATCAGAGTATAGGATAAGAAGTTGTGTCACAGATTTAATGAGTGCTGCCTTGGCAGCAAGATCATCCATTGTATTCCCAGAAAAGCCAACATGACTGGGTAACCAACAAAAGACTATGTCGCATTGGCCAGTTGCAAGCTCATTATACAATTCAATAATTTCTATTAAAAGTGGATGTTTACAAGAAAGATTTTTAATAGCCTGAAGACACGAAAGAGAATCGGAAAAGATTATGTATTGTTTATGTTTTATTGTGTCTTTGAATATATTAAAGAGCCGTTAATATGGCGTTTGCTTCTGCTGTAAAAATAGTGCAGTGATCAGGTATTCTACAAGATATTGTTCTGGAATAATGACAGTGGCACATGCCACCGCGTCACCATCCTTGGACCCATCTGTAAATGAGGTTTTGTATGTATTATATTTAATTTTTGATTGACTTTATTCCTGTTTATATCGTATTTCTGATTTCTGATCAAGTTGCTGATTTCTTAAACTTTGTCAGAGTTAGATCAAGTTCAGGCCTCAACAGTTGCCAAGGAGAAGAAGAAAGCGGACGGGAAGGAGCTATATTTTCCAGCTCAATGCCGACAGCAGAAATGAATGGTGTGCCTAACAGGCGGGGCAAGGGAAGACTTTTTGTTGTATAAATCCTCATAAAGAGGATTGAAAACACAGTTAAATGCAGGATTAGACTCGTTACTATAAAGTTTTGTTATATACCGTAAGGGAAATTTTATACGACGTTAATTAAGGGATGGCTCATCTGACTCAACATAGAGACTGTCAACTGGAGAAGTTCAAAAAGACCTAAGACAAAGCCTTAGGCCTTGGTGGTGAACAGAATCAAGTAGTTTAAGGTTGCTTTTGCAGGCTCCACCATATACGATGGAGCCATAATCAAGTTTAGATCGCACCAATGATCTATATAAGTGGAGGAGGGTAGTTTGATCCCTTCCCCACTTTGAATTGGAAACAACCTTTAACAAATCGAGTGCCTTCAGGCATTTATCTTTAAGGTGAGTGAGTTTAGTTTTACGCCGCACTCAGCAATATTCCAGCTAAATGGCGGCGGTCTGTTAATAATCGAGTCTGGACCAGACAATCCAGTCATCAACAGCATGAGCATCGATCTGCGCAACTGGGAACCGATGACATGTGTCAACCACGTCAGCGAGCCTGACCACCCGATCCCGTTAGTCGCCTCTTACGACAAGCACAGTTGTCTTTTGTAGCAAGCATGGGTTGCTGAAGACCTGTTCTACCCCGGATCTTCACGGGTCTTTAGCTTTAAGGGATTTAATATGTGGCAGAAATGTTAGATGGGAATCGAAAATGAGACCCAAGAATTTGGCCTCCTTCACAACTTTGATGGGGGTGCCATTTAAAAATAGTTCTGGGTCTTTATGCCGTTTGTATTTACGGCAGAAATGGATACAATTAGTTTGGGATTTAGAAAATGTAAAGCCGTTTTCAAGACACCATTTATTTATTTTGTTTAAACATAACTGCAGTTACCATTAAATAGTATGCATATTTTTACCTCGACAAGAAATAATAAAATCATCCACAAATAATGAGGCATCAATTGAATCATTTAAAACCTTTGATAAACTATTTATCTTGATGCTAAACAGTGTGACAAACAAAATACTGCCTTGAGGGACACCCTGTTCCTGACTGTAATGATCAGACAGGGTTGAACCCACTCGGACTTGAAATTGCCTGTCTTTTAAAAACTGTGATATAAAAAGAGGCAAACGGCCTCTCAAACCAAAATCATGTAAATCCTTCAAAATGCCATGCTTCCAGGTCGTATCTTAAATGATCAATGGTTCTACGATTTGTCCTGAAACCATATTAAATATTTGTTATAAGGTTATTGGTTTCAAGATACCAAGTATGTAAATATAAACCAGTAATTAATTAGTAATTTAATCCAAAACACTTTAACTATAGAAGACGATACGATATAGAAAACAGGCTATAGATTGCCAACAACTGAAGGTAGATCACCATACTAGGTCCAATGGGGACTTACGGTAGTTTGCTTCCATGCAGGAAGCAAAACTACCGTAAGTCCCCATGGTCCCTAACTGGATTTACATCATCTCTTCAGCTATTAGTATTTTTTGATAATCTAGCCATAAATATAAATAGACTACATACTGCGGTTACAAATAGTAGTATGTTTAAATTTACTTTAACTGCTTGAGACATACGTACGCTATCAGAAGGGCAATACTTTGACAATATACTTCAACCCCCATTTGAGGGTACAGCCACTAACAAGCTCAGTTACTAATCTTAACCACCAATCATGAAATGACATATATCTACAAAGTATATCAATCATATTTTTTCGATTAACTCTACCTCTTTTAATGATTCAATAATTCAAAGGTAATTAACTTTACTAAAATGATCCTTCAACGTTTTTACATCGAAATACTTTTCTCTTGTGATGGAAAAATGAATACAGTCAAGCAGGACATGCTTGACCGTAATTCTTTTCATCACAATGGACAAATGAGTATATCTTGTGTGGCCAATGAGACATTGTCGCATGATGACCTCTTCAAATCTGGACTGACAACCCAAGTTGGTGTAACTGATGGTTGGTTAATAGCATGTAATTTATGGATGCCTACTTGAGTGTCCCACTCCTTTTACATCAGATCACGGATGTACGATCTAATGACAGATTTGTAATCAGAGTATGGGATCAGGATTGGTGTCACAGATTTGTTGAATTCTGCCTTAGCAGCAAAATCGGCCATTGTGTTATCAGAGGTAACCCACGTGGCTGGGTAACCAACAGAAGGCGATGTCGTATTGACAAGTAGCAAGATCATTATATGATTCAAATATTTCGATTAAAAGTGGATGTTTGCAAGATAGATTTTTAATAGCCTGAAGGCACGAAAGAGTGTCAGAAAATATCATAATTATATACTATTCACACTTTTCTAAGGATCAAATCATGGATTCAACAAATACCTATGAGGTGGGGTCAAATTTGGTTTAAATATCTAAGCATAGATCCGAGGGTTCAGTTTGTCATTGCATCTTGTGGAACCTATACCTTCTATTGACAGGTATTGCATACATGTCAATGGTTGATTGGTGCCATGAAAACGATTTTTATGGTTACTCATGTATCAAGTGCATACGGTAAGCTTAAAGTGGCTGCTTTCCTAAAGATGTGTTACCATTTATTCAGTTTTAAATGGATACTATTTCAAAGTATAAATCTACGTTTAAGGAAAGTTGCGAAGTTTGTGATCCTTAGCAAACTGTGAGTAGTATATATTGTTTATATTTAGGGTGTTTTTTAATGTATGTAAACGTTGGTAATATGGCATTTGCCTCGGCAGTGGAAATATAACTATCGTCTGCTAATCTAAAACATATTGTTCTGGATCCAATGATAGTGGCCCAAGCCACTGCGCCCTCATCCTTGAATCCATATATAAATGAGGACTTGTATGTATTACAGTTACTTTCAAATATATTGAATTCCCGTTTAGATAATAATTCATTAGTTTCTGACTTTTCAAAATGTTGTCAATCTAAGGTTAACTTGTGGCCTAAACAATTTAGTGAATGAGTAAACATTATATGTCACATTGGCAGTATTTCAGCCTTATCGTGACTAGGTCAAGGTATACATTTATAGTGATTATAGTTAAAGTATAAAAGCCTGTCAGCGATGGAGAGTAAAACAACTTTATCACATATATATATTTAAGAACCAGTAATTAAATTTAAAACATTTTAACTATATAAGACGATACAATATAAAAGCAGTTGCCAACAACTGAAGGTAGATCACCATACACTAGGGACCAAAGGGACTTACAATACATTTGCTTCCTGCATGGACCCCAGCAGGATTTACACCATTCCTTCAGCTATTAGCAAATTTCGATAGCCATACATTAAAATAGCTATCTCTTTCAAAAATTCAATAAAAGAATGGCAATTAACATTACTAAAAAGATCCTTCAGCGTCTTTACATGGAACTATTTTCCCCTTGTGATGGAAAAATCAACAAAGTCAAACAATGCTTGACCGTGATTCTTTCATCACAAGGGATACAAAACGGAGGATCCTCTCCTTTCAAAAGGTATCCGTGTGAATATCTTGAATGACCAATACGACATCGTCGTGTAGTGAACCTCTTCAAATCTGGATTGACGACCCAAATAGGTGTAACTAATATAAGGTTTTATTGCATGTAATATATTTATACCTACTTGGGTGTCCCCCTTCTGCTGCATCAGACCACGGATATAATATCTGATTATAGCTTAATAATCAGAGTATGGAATAAGAAGCGGTGTCACCGATTTCTTGAGTGCTGCCTCTGCAGCAAGATCGGCCATTGTGTTCCTAGAAATGTCAGCGTGGCTGGGTAACCAAACAAAAGATGATGTCGTATTGGCCAGTACCAAGATCATTATATAATGCGCCTTTTAATAAGTATTCATATGTATATCGTCGCATGATTACCTCTTCACATCTGGACTGACAACCCAAGTAGGTATAACCGATGGTTAGTTTAATTTCTTGTAACTTATTTATACCTACTTGGGTGTCCCCATTCTCTTGCATTAGGCCCTCGTGAAGAGCAAACTCCTTATGGTGAGTGCCGGGTAACGCTAATACCTCTTCCCCCGTGTGGACACAGGGTAGAATAGGTCCATAGCACCCCATTGCTGGTCATAAGATACGACAGAATTGGACAATCTGTTTGCCGTTAGTTGCGCTCCTGTGTTGGGGGAGGACAGGATTCTGGTGGTTGAGGGCACATGAGCAAGGAACAGTGCTCGTTTTTACCCAACACACCACTTCAGCCCTTACTTCACCTGGACGGGTAATAGAATTGGCCCGATTCTATCAATCGGCTGGTCACGCAGTGCCCTGCGCATGGTAACCATTTTTGAAATTTGAGAAATGTTTTGAACAATGTAGACCATTTTGACTTTGAATATTCTAACCTTTGATATAATTACATTGCCTAGAGTCCTATGCCTGAAGTGATGTTGACCACTGAATGCTGTTTGTTTCTACCAGTCGGACAGTAAACGTAGTAAACAAATATAGCTATTCGTGTCATATTTTCTGGAGTATAGCACCCTTATATCCCCAGTGTTAGCTTG
This sequence comes from Haliotis rubra, assembly GCF_003918875.1. Lineage (NCBI taxonomy): Eukaryota > Metazoa > Mollusca > Gastropoda > Lepetellida > Haliotidae > Haliotis > Haliotis rubra. The sequence continues at coordinate 1,062,970 of NW_025766148.1, read as the reverse complement.
CTGGAGACCCGATGCAGTTAGACATCATCCTTGTTGGCACTTTCTGGTGGGTGATAACGTACCACTTTTGTGAACAGTCTCCTTACAGATCTACTTGCATGACACATGCTCATGCTGTTGATCACTGGATTGTCTGGTCCAGACTCGATTATTTACAGACAGCGCCATATAGCTGGAATATTGCTGAGTGCGGCGTAAAACTCAACTCAATCACTCCCTCACTATTGCAGATTTGTCACAGGACAAGACTTTGATGACTGTAATGACATCAGTATGAATCTGTTATGTCCATTTACTTGTGATGAACTATTGAAAACTGTAACACCATTGATATCGGGTAAATCCCCAGGCCCGGATAATATGATACATGAGTATGTCAATTTAGTGGAAGACAACTTATCCCTCACTCTGTTACGTTTTATAATGATATTGTGCCTTATGAATATCTTCCCAAGTTGTTTGATGTAGGAAATATACTCCCAACCCACAAAGGCCATGGTAAAAGTAATCTTACTTTTACCATGGCCTTTGTAGATTGGGAGTATATTTCCTACAAATCATGAACTTAAACAGCAATATACTAATCATACAAGTATACACACTGGTGGATCCAAGATTGGAAGCAAACTGCCATTTGCACCTCTCATTGAAGATGACGCTTATCACTAGTACTGCGATTAACTGATGGAAGTTCCATTTCCACAGCAGAGGCTAAGGCAATCCTATTAGTTTGCACCTTATCAAACTTTCATTTATGATACTTCAAACAATTGCATCAGATGTAGATTTTAAACTCTGCATATCAGGGTTATTTTACTGTTTAAGGTCATGGACTGATGCTTTAGTGATCTTCGTCATAGCTTTTTTATGTATTTGTTTCCAAAGGACATTTGATTTTCAAGCCGCGAATAGTTCCAATACTGCTGTCGCGACTTAAAGAACATTTACTCATAAACTCAAAGTGGCTCTGCTCACAAATTGCTTTGTGTAGTCACGGTAACGCACTTTTATATTATCAGATACTTACTGCTATAAATGATGCTAACAAATTACCGTCATTGTATCATTATCACATACATATCCTCAGATGAGAAGCAGAACTACCCTGAGAAATCTCCACAACCTACGGCTGTAGCGAGTAGCCAACTTCACGATGCCTGCAGGAAGGTCTACTTCAGCCGAGCGAGACGCCTCCTGTCCCAAGGTTTGGTCGACGTCAACAGCAGAGACGAGAAGCACGGAAGGACACCACTCATGGTGGCGGCACAAGCAGGACATTGCAGTATTGTTTCACTTCTTGTCAAGAAAGGAGCTAACATGTCACAAGTTGATGATGATGGTAAGAACATGCTTCATTGGGCATGCAAGGGTGGGCATGAGGGTATAATAAAGTGTTTAGTTCGACACTACGGTTTTGATATGGACTTGTCCCTCCTGAATGAGGCTGCATATCGGGGACGAAGAGACGTTGTGGAGCTCCTCGTGTGTATGGGAGCTAATGTGTCACAAGCTGGTACCGACGGCGACTATCCCCTGCACTGGGCGAGCAAGGGCGGACAATTGGATACGGTGAAGTATCTGGTTTCACAATGCAAATTTGATATCAACAGTAGGGGAGCTTACGGAATAACCCCCCTCATGCAGGCTGCATTGAAGGCACAAAGGGGCGTTTTTTATTTCCTTGTTAGTTTAGGGGCTAATTTGTCATGTGTGGATGATCTCGGAGACAACATACTTCATTATGCTTCTTCTGGGGGATCTGTAGAGATGGTTGAGCATATTATATCCTTGAAAATTGTTGGCATTAACAGTAGAGGGAGAGGCGGAAGGACACCAGTAATGAAAGCCGCAATTTATGGACAAAGTAGTGCGTTTGATCTTCTTGTGGATAAAGGTGGTGTAATTAATAGAGTGGATTATCAATGGATGAGCCTCCTTCATCTTGCCTCTATGGGTGGAAGTGTGAAGATGGTGGAGAACATCCTCTCACGTTACATAACCAGCATAAGCGCCAGGGACAGGAATGGGGATACAGCAGCCATGATAGCAAAGCGTTACAACCACCGTCACGTGTATGACCTTCTTTACTCGCTGGGCTGTCCAGTGAAATAAGTGCAGCTTGTGGGTTAATGTCACGCATCCCGATGTGATAGCAATTACCAATAGCCAGAATGTGAAAATCAAATTTAATGACTTGCCGTAACATACCTTGATGATCTTGTAACATTTTGGTCATTGTATCTTTTTCTCTTGTTTCCACAAGAAGTTTCTCTTTAACTTTGCTCTTAGCAGTATATATGTTTGGACCATATCTACTATTATGTATTCAGCCCACTTCTTTTTAGGGACGTTTAGAATTCATATTCATGGAGCAGTTTGCGGCCAGCTCCGTGAAAGAACTTGGCGTCTTGCAGGCTGGAGAATCTGTAACACAGGAGTGGGAAGAGCTTCGAAGCACCATCCATCGCACAGCCTCGGCTGTTTTAGGGAAGAAAACCTCAAAATTGCAAGACCGGTTTGAAGCAAAGTTCTCTTAGATGCCACTCGTCACTAAAGCCAAGCCACTGCTCGTGTCCAGATCCAACAGATGGATCGGCTGTGTTCCAACTCAGTAAATACATCACAGGAAACATCAGTGGAATGTACGATGGTATCAAGAAAACACTTGGACCAGTACAAAGTCAGCTCCCCTCAAAACCTGACAAGAGCCAGCAGATGGAGCGATGAGTGGAACATTATTCTGACCTCTACTCAAGCCAGAACACCGTGTCTGCGTCAGCCCTTGAGGCCAACGAATACTTGCCAACCATGTATGAACTGGGTGTTGAAACAAAGTTGGACGAGCTATGTCTCACGCCGGCCTAACAATCTGCTCAGACAACGCAGACTCCGCTGGCTAGGTCATTTTCGGAATATGGAGGATGGCCGAATTCCCAAAGACCTCCTCTTCGGGGAACTTGCGACTGGCAAGATAGACACTGGCTGCCCAAGGTTGCGCTACAGTGATCTCTGTAAGAGGGACTTGAAGGCCCTAGCGATCAACAGTGAACACTGGGAGGGCCATGCTGCTCACAGGCCCTCGTGTCTTTGTCTTAATTTTTCAGATGACCCCCGACTCGAAATGCTTCACAGTACAATACATCATGACAAGGCTGGACACTTCAGTGTATCCTACCCGGCTGCTTTGCCGATCGCTACGCTTCCATCGCATGCAATCGATTAAAACTTAATGTAAACATAATCATGGATAATTGGGCTATCGATCACCACTCATGACACCTACCAAGTCTTTATTGTTATTTATGCAAGCGATTGAAACCAGATTTTGACCCTCAACTTAACAATCTTGACACAAATGGATGACGATGTACGGGAAGTATTTGACGTCACATGGGCAATGTATCAGCCATTTCATGACGAAAACAATTTATCCAATAAACAACTGAAGGGAGATCACCATACGAGGGACCATGGGGACTTACAGTGCCTTTGGCACCTGCATGGACCCTAGTTGGATTTACACCATCACTTCAGCCAATGGCGATTGTACTTGTAGTCTTGTATGATGAGCAGTTAACATTGAAATTGAATTGAAGAATACCATGCAGTTTATGATTGCACGTTTCGAGACATGCAGGTACTATTGATATGATATCGATATATTGTGGAAGTGGTGAAAGGTATCGTGTCTTATATGGCTAACGATCTTATGTTATGATTGTGTCGTCTTTGTTTTGTAGCAGACGTGAAGGATAGTATATAGTATATCTTGTATGACAAGCAATGTTACAGAAAATGATGCTTGTCTGGAGTGACGATCAGTGTAACAGGCAATGATGATTACTTGTCTTGTATGACGAGCAATGTAACAGATGTTGTACAGGGGGGTAAATAGAAGACAAAAGACGCCATGCACCTGGTCTGTTGTTCAAACACCTGTGTTACTTCTCAGGTAAGTTACAAATAGATCATTAACCTCATCACAACGGTAAAGAATAGTCAAGAAAGTATGACCTCATTTCGCAAGCAGGTGACCTTCATTACACTGGTAAAGAATATTCTGGAAGGTATCACCTCATTATGTAGGTGTGTGACGTGTTACTTTTGGGTCCAGATTGACCTCATTATGTAGGTGTGTGACCTCATTATGCAGGTGCATGACCTCATTATGCAGAAGTGAAGACTATTCTAGAACCTGTGACATCACATCACATCAGTTCTAGTAAAATCTTTCTTCCTGCAGTATTTGGAGAAACAACAAAACACAATAGAATGTGTATTATGCAGTAATTATTGCATACAATAGTTCTTGGTGTGTAGTGTATAAATAGTGCTGTATCATTCTATCACGAATACATGAAGGTCTGGGTTAGATTTGATCTTCAGTGGCCGATGCTTGTCGTAAGAGGCGACTAACGGGATCGGGTGGTCAGGCTCGCTGACTGGGTTGACACATGTCAGTGTATCCCAGTTGCGCAGATCGATGTTCATGCTGTTGATCCCTGGATTATTCGATTATTTACTCGATTATTTACAGACCGCCACCATATAGCTGAAATATTGCTGAGTATGGCGTAAACCTTTACCCACTCACTCACTCTTATTTACAAAAACACTGCAAGCCAGGTACTCCACGGTTCAGGGAATTTCACTGGACAATTGAATGGGTTTTGTAACTGAGCACTCACACTGCCATCTGTGACATCACTTAAAAAGTCATCATCATTTTCCATTTCAGGACATTGTTATTGTGCAAATGCCTTTGTAAGTTATGTTTTTTGCTAAACACCTGATCACAGAAGTCGCAGTCCGCCAGTTGACGTGGTGTCTTCACTGCAGAAAGGTTGTCTTTTTCCCACTTCCTTTTCACACCCACTTGGGGTATCGCCGGTGGACCGACTGAGGACTTTTCGGCACACCAGTTTCTTCTGTATTTTTGCAAATCATGGATGTCTTAATTGAACAGAAGCAGATAATGACAGTTTCTTCTTTTAGTAGGTTTTTTGCTGTAATACAAATTCTGGTTCAAGGCTATCACTGAGAAATTACGATGATGACTTCTTCAGTAAAGAGATCTGTAATGCGTGGATCTTTGCTGGCTTTTGACATTAAGTCGTCAAGGACAACGACGTTCACAACACTTGGGTTCAGAAACTCATCCTTTACGAGGTCAGAAGGAATGCCTTGATGGAATGGGATAAACAGACACAGGTTTAAATAGGGCTGTACGGTGGATGCCATCTTTTGTATAATACGTTCACGATAAGGTTTTATGTTCATCCTTTCTAGAATCTGCTTCACTAAGAAGGTTTTCCCACAGAATGTTGGAGACGATCATAAAGATGGGATGTGGAAGCCTAAATTCTTCCAAAGACTGGATAGCAAGTTCTGATGAATGTGGTTGCAGCTGGTTTAGACGGTGTGCAAAGAGACTATTTGGTACGGGCTGTTGCTGCATCTCTATGCGCTTTGACAAACTGTGGTTTCAAAACGTATGCTACGATAGGCATGTAACTGGCGAAAAGACTAATCCAAATATCACGTGTAGTCCATAGAGGGTGAAAGAATCTTCGTAAGACTGCTAGAGAGGTATTTCTATCATGGGTCCTCAGGAAACGATGTCTGTAATATCACGTCACTAATTATCTTCCCTTTAATAATCTGTCTATAATTACCATTGGTGGCAAGAATTTATCCTCTGTTCATTTCTAAGATGTCATGTCGAATCTCCTCAACGTCTTCAAACATTAACATGAACCTTAAAAGCTTGTAATGTTTCAACACGTACCTAGCCATTTGCAATAATTCTACATGATTACCCCAGCGGGCCACACCTTTGTGAGGTACTACCACTAGGGCCAAATATGGACAATCTGGGACCATTTTCATGTTCCACCAAGGGATTATCATCTACTTCCCAGTTCTTGAGTACGAGACCACATTGAGAGATCGAGAACACTTGCAAGCATCCCCTCTGTACACAGATCCTGCATGGGCCATGTGACTAAGACATGTTTCATCTGCAGAGGCCAAGACTGAAAGGAATTGAACCGGGCTTGGAACCTTGGTTGAGGTTTATCAGAGGAGGGATACCGTCGATACCCAGGTCTTGGTGTCCGCATGCATCACCTCCCATGTCAAGATGACAACGTGGATCATGTAACTATGTTAGATTTTTGTCAGTAGGATCAGGAGTCTCAAGTGAGTGACTGAGTTACAATTTAATGTCACCTTGGCAATATGTCAGCCATACAGTGGCGAGAAAGGTTTTCCATACACAAAAAACCTAAGTTGTTAACGAATCAGTCATCGAAGGACTGCAAAATAACTAGAGTATCACAGATGGTGTCTAAAACTAGCATGTAAATTCCGGAAGACGTTACAATATTTAAAAACAGGCTATAGGTCGCCAACAACTCAAGCTAGATCGCCATACACGGGACCATGGGGACTTACAGTGATTTTGCTACCTGCATGGATCCTAGTTGGATCTACGCCATCCCTTTAGTCGCTGGCGTTTTTAGGAAAATATTGCCATACATTAAAACACACATATTCTACGACTAAAAAGTGGTAAGGTTAAATTTACATGGACTGTTTACTTGATGATTTTTTGAGTGATTCTTCCTGAGAATATCATGAGAACTGCTTCCATTTTCCATCTTTGAGGTAAAAAGCCAACAGAATCAGTAGAGTCACGAGCATAAGATGAGACTACTCTTCTTTTAGAAGCTTTACTGGGTATGATTTCCCCAACCGTCACAGTTGCCAGTTACACAGACACATCATCATGGACATCATAGCCACAGAATCATGCACACCTGCGTAATGAGGTCAATTTGGACTCAAAGTAAAGACACAGGTGCTTGAACGATAGACCAGGTGCATCATAAATAATGGCCGTCTTTCTACGTCTATTTACCCCCTCTACAACAAACAGACAATGATGATCACTTTCTATGTTGTGTCTTTGCCATTGTTTTCTAAAAGGATGAAAGCATGTCGTGCATATTCTCACCTTGCTTGGCGAGGCTGTTTGGAGAACAACAGTAATAATTACTGTTTGAGCATGTTATAAACGTCTTTCTTTATTCAATAAAGTATAATGATGGGTTTCAATTGTCTTTCATAATGATAATATGAAATCACAAGTATACTAGCCAAATAAAGAAACTGTGCATTGTCAAAATATTATCCCAGTTGATAAGTACGATAACAATGTCAAATGTACATATAAACTTTAATGGAGGGATGATGAGACCATAACAAGTCGGGAGAATTTCAATTGAAAAGTCAATCACAATGACGTCACGAGTCCACAAGCGGGACAGGGGTCAAACGACCATGTCACAAGCTCAATAATAAGCACCATCGGCATTGAGAACAGCAGTGCATCGACGACGCATAGAGCCTATCAAACGTGCAAGGAAGGCTTGTGGGATGTCATGCCAGATTCTCTCAAGTTCTGTTGCAAGGTCAAGGACGTTATCTGGCGGATGAGGAAGACGGCGCAGACGTCGATCCATCTCGTTCCAAACATGCTCTATCGGGGAGAGATCCGGTGAATTTGCAGGCCAAGGCAGTAAGTCAACGTTGTGGTGTTGCAAGGAATCCATAGCAACCCTTGCCGTATGGGGGCGGGCATTGCCTTGCTGGAATGTTAACCCAGGGCCATGACGTTGCAGAAAAGGAATTGCCACAGGTCGAAGAATCTGATCCCTGCAGCCGACACCAGTTAAGTTGCCCAGACAATCACCAAAGGAGTTCTTTGGCGTGCTTTTAGTCCACCCCAAATCATCACGGAACCACCACCAAAGCGATTCCTCTCCAAGACACAGACCTGTGCACAACATTCTCCCACGCGTCTATAGGCACGTTGACGTCCATCAATAATGGAAATGTTAAACCTGGACTCATCTGTAAAAACATCATTTCACCACCAAAACAAGGGTCTGCGGACATGATTTCGGCACCACATTCGGCGAGCTTGTCGATGACGTTGTGTCAGGATAGGCCGAGGTCTGATCCCGTGATGACGTAAACGTTGTCGAACTGTGTTGGGGTGGATACGGCGAAGTCCTGGGATGGTTCGGGCAGTCATCATTGCAGTCTGAAACCTGTGGTGAAGATGGGTCACCCTTATTCATCTGTCCTGTCTTGGCATTGTTACACGTGGACGTCCAGAACGTGGCCGATCGATGACGTCATTTGTGTTCTGGCAGCGTCTCACCAGTGCAGAAAGGGTGTTCCGGTGGCAGTGAAAATGTGCAGCCACTTGTAGTTGAGACATTCCCCCACGGACCATCCCAATGGCCTCATGACGTTGTGCAGACGTAAGCCTTGGCATGCTGTGCGTTTCAATAGCCGTTTAATTTTTGAACGATCGCAAGGGCAGGGGTTGAGCTTTCCAAAGTGACGGTATTGTGTGCCATTCATTTGCTCTGTTTCTCTTTCCCGGAATGCACGTGCAACAACGTATTAAACGTCTCAAGGACGAACCCGCTGACGTCACGGAACGTGGCACGTGCATGCATGTTGGATACATGTCACTAATCTCTGAGTTTAAATCCTTATGTGTCTACACAGGTTTGATAAATTTAGATTTTAAATTTTTGTATGCACAGTTTCTTTATGTGCCTAGTATATATTTTTTGAACATGTGGCGTGTGTTGATTTGTGACGTTATCAGCATCAACAACGTTGGGGTCACCTGTAGCTGATGAGGTGACCCAGCGTTGTTGATGCTGACTACATATTCGTTATGCGGCACGTACATAGTGCATGTGACTTTCACTTTCGAGACAGTTTAAGTTGACTCATTTTTAAATTATCCCAAAATACTACTTGTACATCAGTGTTTTCTTATAATGACGATCATATACACAATAAATAGCCTCTCAGTACATACTGTTACTAAGGTGCATGCTGGCCTCATGCACATATGCAGATGATAAACGCAGCAGGTTGGAACTTGCAATTTACAAAGTTTTACGTCTCAGACTCAACGCATAATGACCATAAAGTTGTAGCTTAATAATACCATTTGTGTCATTAGATGTCATTATGCTGATCACCCGTAATGGTCCGGGTTAGAATGTACCTTCAGTAACCCATGCTTATCGTAAGAGGCGACTGGATCGGGTGGTCAGGCTCGCTGACTGGGTTGACACATGTCACTGGTTCCCAATTGCGCAGGTCTCGATTATTTACAGACCGCCGCCATGCATATAGCTCGAATATTGCTGAGTGCGGCGTAAAACTAAACTTTTTATATTATAGGATGTACAGTGATCCATGAGTGAATGAGTTAGTTTAGTTTTATGCCGCTTCCATCAATATTCCAGCAATATCACCGCGGGGGACACCAGAAATGGGCTTCACATATTGTGCCCATATGGGGAATCGAACCCGGGCCTTGGGCCTGACGAGCGAACACTTTAACCACTAGGCTACCCTACCTCCCCGTAGGATGTACAGACAAACGGTAGATATTTAGATATTAGGCTTTCATAAGCTGGACATATCATAACAAAAAGAAACACATCCTCAATCATATCTAACTTACACACTTTTGACAGTTCCAGCGTCCTTATTACATTATAATATTGCCCAAGCTCAACTTGTAGTTCGGCCATGACATTACGCAGGTTCGTCATATCGCGATAATATAAGGAACAGTCACCATGCGTTAAATACAATTCCGGGTGTAAATTCAATTTAAATGAAGAATAAGAGTCATACCTAATACTGCATTGCAAGCTTGATTTCAATTCCTGAGTTAAGATATCAGTAACACGTTCCTTAAATTCTGACAAAAACACTGCGAACACCTTGAAACACCAAAACGTAACCACCCCCGAAGCTAGATAAAACTCGCTTAACCAAAGAGGCCAGTGTATGGCGATCAACATTATCCAGCACCTCATGCTTTACGTGGATGCCTATGGCTAGGCATACGAGTGACTCTAAGCTCAAATTTAACACACCTCAACGAGGAAGACAACTAAACTGGGAATCTGCCATATTCGCCCATAGCTAAAACATTCGGAGCCCTTTTTACTAATGTTAAGAAACCGTTTACTCGCTAAGTGTTGTATTCTCTCTAAACATCCAGACGCGTAATCTGAAAAACCTTGTAGGAAAACTGACCATTGGAATACATCGTTCTTAAACTTCTTAAACTCTTTGAAAAAGTTAACTCACTATAGCTACACGAAGATAGATATAATCAGAAACTACAACCACTTTGTATGATGAATTTTAGAAATTGGGATAAAAACATAATGGTTGAGATAGGATTTCCTTGATGCTATTTGGGTCAATATAATGTGTTTTTGTGAAATACATGTAGTTGCCATGCTTTTAACACATCACGCCGAAAACGATTTCAATCTTAATATAAGTTTGAGAATTTGCTCCAAAATGAAATATATCTTGCATGGATTATTCTTATCACATCTTTTGAAATACTGTCTTAAAGTAGACAATTTAAAAGCCTCTATAAATCTTTTTGTCATTCTAAATCCTTCGTTTGAGTGGCATTCTAGAAGTTGGTGGTATAGAGATGACAGGACTTAATAGATGATCAACTTCTTTATTTTGACAATGGCGACGTATCGGTATAGATTCTCGGCATTAATGGGTACAACAAGGACTGGTCGGCTCGGAGTCAGTATAATGTGTCTGAGTGGGGTATTCATGCTTCACTGCGGCATGGTATCTCAGTGGGCTAGCACTATAAAACCAGCTAAGTCTGGGCTAGTACAAGCAGCCGCACATACACATACACACGCATGCACATCGTCATATGAGCGGAATATTCTCAAGCACGACGTTAAACCCAATTTCACCTCACCTGATCTACCTTCAGATGCTGGCGATCTATAGCCCGTGTTTTATACTGTATTGTCTTCTTTAATTACACTGTTTAAGTTTTACATGCTAGTTTTATGTTCATATCTGTGATACTCTAGTATTTTTACTGTTTTACAGGTTTAACTCTTCACAATGTTTTCATTTTTGTATTGTATAAATTGTTTTCGTCTCGATATGGCTGAAATATTGCCGATGTGACGTTAAATATTAACTCACTCACTCACTCACTGATTCAGTCCAAACAAGGATGATACTCGTCCACGGAACGAAACCAATGGCCAGCCGAACCTACACAAGTTATGTAAATGATGCGTTTAGCGTGTGAGACTTTCATTCCTATAACTAACATGCAGACAGACTGGGTAGATGTCACACTGGCTGAGAATGGGCTGACACAGATTTTCTATGCCCACTGAAGACCGGTACATGTGCACTTTGATTCCCGAAAATGACGTCATCGATGTATCGTGGTATGTGATCATTGGCCAGTTGACTGAGGGTGCAAGGAAGTTGGGCTTCAGATGATAGTTATTGACATAGGAAAATCGTCGTCAGAGGTTGAGACGGACACGATTTAGGTCGTTGGCAGCGACGTGACTGGCAGGAGGCCCACTTCACATATTTAGTTGTGCTATAGGTATCTTCTATGATGGAAGGCAAACTTTTAGAACGAGTGACGACGTGCCGTGTTCATGAGACAATACCGCATGGGGGAGAGGCTTTTTATGGTGTCTGTGTGTGTGTGTGTGTGTGTGTGTGTGTGTGTGTGTGTTGGTAGGGGAGGCATTCTTCATGCATCTGCTGCATGATGTACTTTATCACCAGGACAATGTTTACGTCCATGTGTGTCTGTTATTGCATATGCTTATATTGCTTCACTTAACAGGCCTACCTTCAGTCGTGTCTGCATTATTTTAAATGCTGCATGTCGAGGACATGATTTTAGGCGTTAAGACAAGATGTGTATTAAGTCTCACTTTATTATTGACGACATCCTATACTTGAATATTTAAACAGAAACTAGCGAAAACGTTTCAAGATACCACATCAACGCCAATACTCACATCAACACAAGAAAAGGAATGCGGTTTCTCTTACCATCGTGGTACTTTACACTTACAATGCAACTGATATGATGATTGATACATTTCCATGAATATTCAATGCGATTGCCTGCAAACGATTTGTCTTTTCTGTCAAATTTCAAAATGGCTAAAACACGAATTGAGGTTGATGTGACTATCAATGTAGTCATCAAACGTTTCTGTTGTCATTATTTCGCAGATATTGAGACGCGCCATTTTTTGTTGTGAACAATATACCCTGTCACAATTATGATTTAAGACAATGTGTGCAATTTGAAAACAATAATTGATTTTTCCAATATCCTTTGCTTCCGAATTTTCAATGTAACCAAGTAAGACCAGTTGATATGAAGTGATGTTGGTCTGTGGTCAAAACTATATAATTTCGTACTTTGACGTTTACACAGGTTCCCGAACGTTGGTTGGTTGAGAGAGCGGTCATGTGATCAACATTTCAAGGTTCATTTCCCTTTAACCCTTCAAATCGTTCATACGTGTGTAAATATCGTTCATACGTGTGTGAACGTTTTCGAGCCGATCTGGGTCATGTGAACTTTTGCCGGAACTACTTTACGTGTTTTCCCCAGGATACTCGCTGTCCAGCTTGACGTAAACAAAATAAATCATTTGCATTCACACTCCTTTTAATTTATACATATCACTTACTTGTTTTTGTACATAACAAAAAGCACCAACTGAGCACAGTTTTGCAAAAATCTGTCTGACACGAGTTGGAACAACGCTTTGACATCGTTCATTTTTCAGTGCAAACACACAAAATGACATTCAATTCTTAAATTGGTTGGACCAAGTTGTGGATAACTCAATGTTCTGTGGTATTTGTAGCGCTTTGTTGTACGAAGGTGGCTCACTGATCAAAGGGAAGGGTGACTCTTGTTTCTAAGGTTCGGAATCCGAGTGGTCTGCCATGCGGGTAATTCTGTGTGTGAGTGATTTAATTGTTGAATGTGCATTTACCTTAGCGATTTAAAGCACAGGCAACCCAGTGGTTTATGATGCGAGAAGGTCAGTGGTCTAAGGTACGGGTTGCTCAGTGATTAAAGCTACATACACAGCTACAGTGGATTAAGTAAGTTTTACAGTCAGGGCTCTCACGAGCATCGATCAAGCTTAGATACAGTGGAGTGCATCTCATCCTCGAAGGTGCGTGTAAGTCTGTGGTATTAACGTGTGGGTAGGTCACCGATCTAATGTAACTAATTCATCTCAGGTATGGGTAGCTCTTTGATCTATGGTGCTGGTAGCTGTCTGGACAAAGGCACAGTTACCATAGTAGTACAGGGAAATGGTGGTGATGTAATCTAAGGTGCAGGGATCTCAGTAATATAGGGTGCTGATGGTAAAGTGATCTATGGTAACAGGGATCTCAGTAGTATAGATGATGTTAGTAAAGTTATCTATAGTAACATGTATCTCAGTAGTATAGGGTGCTGATGGTAAAGTGATCTATGGTAACAGGGATCTCAGTAGTATAGGTGCTGTTAGTAAAGTTATCTATAGTAACAGGTATCTCAGTAGTATAGGGTGCTGATGGTAAAGTGATCTATGGTAACAGGGATCTCAGTAGTATAGGGTGACCCGCCGTGATATTGCTGGAATATTGCTAAAAGCGGCGTAAAACTAAACTCAGTCAGTCAGTCAGTCAGTATAGGGTGCTGTTAGTAAGGTGATCTAGGGTAACAGGGATCTCAGTAGTATAGATGATGTTAGTAAAGTGATCTATGGTAACAGGGATCTCAGTAGTATAGGTGATGTTAGTAAAGTGATCTATGGTAACAGGTATGTCAGTAGTATAGGGGATCTGATGTTAGTAAAGTGATCTATGGTAAGAGGGATCTTAGTAATATAGGGTGCTGTTAGTAAAGTGATCTATGGTAACAGGGATCTCAGTAATATAGGGTGATGTTAGTAAATTGATCTATGGTAACAGGGATCTCAGTGATATAGGGTGATGTTAGTAAAGTGATCTATGGTAACAGGTATTTCAGTAGTATAGGGTGCTGTTAGTAAAGTAATCTATGGTAACAGGGATCTCAGTAGTATAGGTGATGTTAGTAAAGTGATCTATGGTAACAGGTATCTCAGTAGTATAGGTGCTGGTGGTAAAGTGATCTATCGCAACAGGGATCTAAGTAGTATGGGGTGATGTTAGTAAAGTGATCAATGGTAACAGGGATCTCAGTAGTATAGGTGTTGTTAGTAAAGTGATCTATGGTAACAGGGATCTCAGTAATATAGGGTGATGTTAGTAAAGTGATATATGGTAACAGGTATCTCAGTAGTATGGGGTGCTGTTAGTAAAGTGATCTATGGTAACATGGATCTCAGTAGTATAGGTGATGTTAGTAAAGTGATCTATGGTAACAGGTATGTCAGTAGTATAGGGTGATGTTAGTAAAGTGATCTATGGCAACAGGGATCTCAGTAATATAGGGTGATGTTAGTAAAGTGATCTATGGTAACAGGTATCTCAGTAGTATAGGGTGATGTTAGTAAAGTGATCTATGGTAACAGGTATCTCAGTAGTATAGGGTGATGTTAGTAAAGTGATCTATGGTAAAAAGATCTCAGTAGTATAGGTTGCTGTTAGTAAAGTGATCTATGGTAACAGGTATCTCAGTAGTATAGGGTGATGTTAGTAAAGTGATCTATGGTAACAGGTATCTCAGTAGTATAGGGTGATGTTAGTAAAGTGATCTATGGTAACAGGTATCTCAGTATTTTAGGGTGCTGGTGGTAAAGTGATCTATGGCAACGGGTACCTCAGTACTATAGGGTGCTGAATTGATCTATGGTAACAGCTATCTAAGTAGAACAGGGCGCTGGTGGTAAAGTGATCTATGGTGCAGGCACCTCAGAGCTCAAATGAGTGTGAGAGTTAATATTTATCGTCACATCGGCAATATTTCAGCCATACCGTGACGAGACCAATGTTGACAATGTACAGTGAAAATACTAGAGTATCACAGATAAGGTAAAACTAGCATGTAATCATTAAACGATATTATTATAGAGAACAATACAATATAAAAACGGGCTATGGATCACTAGCAACTGAAGGTTGATCACCATACTGGGGACCATGGGGACTAACATTACTTTTGCTACCTGCATGCACCCCAGCTGGATTTACATCTTACCTTCAGGTGTTGATGATTGTTTAGCAGATTAGCCATACATTAAAAGAACTGATATGATGTTATTAAAATTCAGAGAAAGAAAAATACTTTGTAAGAAAAGGGACTTACGTACCCTCTCAGGGGCACAATTATTTAAGGCAACTTCAACCACCTTGGAAGATACAGCCACTAACATTGAGCGAGTGAGTTTAGTTTTAGCCGCTCTCAGCAATATTCCAGCTATATGGCGGCGGACAGCCAGTAACCATCTTTGTAGTTATGTATTCATTCTTCCAAATTAAAATTACTGGCTAATTACAATACATTTATGTGTGGGTAAGTGAGTTGTCTTACCTTATTGTAGTAGCACAGTGGTCAAATATGAATTCTATTCAGTGAATTAAAATGTGGGCTACTCAGTGGTCTTAGGTGGGAATACCTCAGTGGTCTAAAGATCTGGATACCTCAGTGATCTAATCTTCATGCAGGTCAACAGATTAATGTTGTTGATGGTTTTGAAGTCTAGGCTACCACACATCGATCAACGGACTTTTGATGCAGTGAAGTGCATCGACCAAAACAGCCTACCTTTGAAACAACCCTGTTGTCTTTGACAAGTTCGACACAAAAGCTAGCACCGATGATATCATTGGATTTGAAGCCAACAATTGAGCCAGCCTGAGCATTCAAGACTATCTTCTGTTCCATGTACATCATCAATATTAATACGAAGACGCACTAAAGAGTTAAAATTATGGCGATGTCTACACATCGTAAACGGTCTACTCCCATTTGTGAGAACTCCCAGTTGTGAGACTCCCAGTTGTGAGACAGTGGAGTAGGTAATAAGCAAAGAAAACACACCTTACTCCCCTATCTGATAGAATGGATTAACCCCAGCTAATTATGGATTGGCTATTTAACTGAATCTTGTGGAGGTAACTTAATGAAACTCTAAAAGATAAAGTAATTAACCTACTCAGATAAATGGCTTTAAAACTATAATAAATCCAAATGTATTTATTAACCTTTGACTGCTCTTTCCGATCACAAATGGCAGGCCTTCAACAAGTAGAATATATCACCAGTTCACGATAATCTTTTTCAGTATTTCAGTATCTACTGAAAACAATAAATGCTCTTCAACGAACAATGTCTTCTGTGTTAATTATCTCATTAATGAACTATGCCTCCTGCGGGTACTCTTCAGCAACAGGGATGTTCCCACTTTCATCGTAGGGATGGGGAAGCACCACCTGTGTGCACTGAACCATTAATTAATGTGTCTCACAACTGGGAGTTCTCACAAATGGGAGGACACCTCGAAAACCAATATCTCAAAGATGTTTAAAATGCACCGAAAAACAACCAGAAGAAGAATTTATTTCGGTTTATAGGCCATTGGCCAGTGTACAATAAATGCAAAGTGGTATATGATATATAGACAATATGGTTTAAACATATACATAGGTATATACATACATGTCTCTTCTAACATTGGATAGAATTCCTTTTAGATAGTGCATGTTTAATAAATAATGAAATTTAAAGTAAATTCTTATCTTTGCATGTTAATAACTTATGATATTTGCTTAAAACAGATAGACAATTAAATTCTGGTAGGTATTTGCTTCTTAAATTTGCATATGCATCACAGACAAGTACAAAATGTAATTCATCTTCAAAATTATAGCGGTTACACATTTTACATATTTTGCTTAACCCACTGTCATCTTGACATCTTACGTTACATAGGAGAGGCAATTGTTGAATACGTAATAAGCATAAATAACGGCGATATGCCTTTAGATGTACATTAGAAATACAGTATTCAACATCCAGTAATGACTTTAATGATTTGTAATAAGATAAATGTGTTGATTCATTTATTTTGCTAAACATATCTTGCTTTGCAGAATCTACAAGTCTTTGTTTAAACATAAATATAAAATCATTTACACTACCAACTTCTTGGCTTACCCACACAAAACCAAATCCACACGTGTTTAACAACATTCTTATATAAGATGCCCAAGTAATTCTGCTACAATCATCAAGCTTTTTCAAAAGAATATAAGATTGCTTGGGGTACCTATCGGTAGCCATACATAATAGTTTACACCAGTACCAGATACATTTAATTTGATAGTCAATACTAATACAATATCTACCGCATTCTGCTAATACTGCGTTACTGGACACACGCTTACCTACACCTAGTACAAATTTACAAAAATTAGAGTGGAATTTGTTAATAGCTTGTCTATCTTGGTGACCCCATACTTCAACGAAAAACAACATACATTATCATGTCTGTTTCGGAAATGGCTGAACGATTTATGTGATTGTCGACATATCTCATTATTTAGAATGACGTGAAGTCCCTTCACTGTTAGGAACAATTGACTGGCACTCTGCGCATTTTCCTGATTGTCGTCGTGGTGTCTAGACACGTGTGCATAGCTCTGCATTGACGGTCTACCCAGTGATAGCCTCCAGACATTTGGAGTCCATATTCTTGTGTTCACCATCTACCCACTGATAGCCTCCAGACATTTGGAGTCCATATTCTTGTGTTCACCGTCTACCCTGTGATAGTATCCACACATTTTGGAAATATACTCTTTGACAGTGAGCCGTTGACCACGTGGCAGTTGTTCACCATCCGACACAAGTAGTGACCACTTAAGCATGTCACCAAGATATGCGTGTGACTGTGTGAAACTGCTCCTGAAATTAACAGTTATTCTGATGCTTATATTTTCAACATCAAGCTCGAATCAGTGTAGACCTAAGCCGCACGGGTCTATCATTGTCAAGAATGTTGGCATCAAACTGTGTCAGCTTAAATGTATTGAAAATAGTCTGTGTCTGAGTATTCAATACGATATTAAAACTTTAACCTGTCATTTGTTGAGAGCTGAACCATCGAAGACCAAGACGATTGAAGGATACGTCATCCTTGCAAGGGGTCATCCACATGTAAGTAAAGGCATAAAAACTTTCCATAACAATAAGAAATCTCTGTTGAACATAATTATTTAATTCCGCCGAATCACCAGCATGTGTTATTGAATGGCTCAAATTTTATTACTGGAGTACATTGTATTTAGGAATGGTCCTTCACATCTAAACCACAAAATCTCTTTTCAGCTTTTGAGCAAAGGTCATATTACACGCTCTGGCTGCTTATGTGTTTAAATAAACAGAGCATGATCGATTTAACATTTACCTCAACGACGGAATTAGAGAGTGAAACTGCTGAAATACACTCCATATAGAGTAAATCAGATTGTTAGTGCCTGTATCCTCAAAGGAGGGGAAAGTATTGCAAAATGGTTGTCCTCCTGAGAGGGTACGCAAGTCCCAAAACATTCAAAAGTCAGTTTAAACTCTCCACTTTTTTAATCGTGGAATATTTGTATTTTAATGTATGGCTAGATGTGTTTAAATTGCTAACAGCTAAGGGGTGATGTAAATACAGCTTGGGCCCATGCAGGAAGCAAATGTACTGTAAGTCCCCATGGTCCGCAGTATGGTGATCTACCTACAGCTGTTGGCAATCTGTAGCCTGTTTTTATATTGTATCGTCTTGTATAGTTAAAATGTTTTAAATTTAAGTACCAGTTTTAGATTTCTATCTGTGATAATCTAGTTGTTTTACTGTCCTTCGTTGACAGATTTTTATAATTTTCCTTTAATAATTTTAATCTATGACTTGATTTAGTCACGATATGGCTGACATATTTCCAAAGTGACTTTAAATTTTAACTCACTCACTCCATAGAGGAAGAGTTAACAGTGACTGACGGACTGAGTTTGGTTTTACGCCGCTTTTAGCAATATTCCAGCAACATCACGTAGGGGGACACCAGAAATGGGCTTCACACATTGTACCCATGTGGGGATTCGAACCCGGGTCTTCGGCGTGACGAGCCAACGCTTTAACCATTATGCTACCCCACCGTCCCGAGTTAACAGTGAAAAACTCACCCTTTCTGTCATACATAAAGTGTATTTCAAATTATATTAGCTCATGTGATCCATTCATCGAACTTCTTTCTACTGTTTGAAGGCTCCAACTGGTGCCAGTACATCCAAAACGTGCAGTGTCGGGCAACGATATTTGGTGACTCGGTCTGGAAAAGCTGTCTGTGTACAAGGTAATGGCGAGTATTTTTCATCTGTTCTCTTTTGTACTAGATAGATTAGGCATTAATCATATGCCAGACCAGCTCATACTATCTAATCTTCCAAATTTCAATTTAGATCTAGATCAGGCACTAAGGTTAGTTATAGGGAGCTACAAGTCCACCTTACAGCTGAGACGAACCCTAAATGTTCTCCTTACATCTAAGGCGACCGATATACATAGGGAGCTACAAGTTGACGTTGAACCTGACACAAACGCTCACTTACATTTGATATACACGGTTAACATAAGGACCGACGAGTTTATTTTACATCTCAGACCAACGCGTCCACCTTGCCAGCGTTACAATTTAGTGCTGGATGTTCACCTTACATTCAAATAGAAACACAGACGTATGTGAGATTTATTATACATAATGTTATGAACAGAAGTAATTTCCAATATTTTGTAATGCTGGTATTGCATTCGCCGAAATTCATTAACAAAAAGCCGAAGTTAAACATTACACAATTCAAAGTTCATCCAAACATTGCATAAAGAATCAATCGGCGGATGACGTCAGCAGGAATCCTGTTCCATA
The DNA here is from genome assembly GCF_003918875.1 of Haliotis rubra. NCBI lineage: Eukaryota > Metazoa > Mollusca > Gastropoda > Lepetellida > Haliotidae > Haliotis > Haliotis rubra. The sequence continues at coordinate 1,043,137 of NW_025766148.1, read as the reverse complement.
AGTCCAGGAGAGTCGGATAACTGGAGGTGGTACACACTGTCTCAGCTGACGATCCCGATGATCCCAAAGATGTTGGGTTGATGTCTTGAGAATGCCAACAATTCTGGCGATGTGAAGCCTTTTGTTGTGGTGCTGTAAAATGACTCTTCCAGGCTGTTGTCGAATAAAGGGCACCACAAAAGGTCTCAACACTTCATCCCTGTATCGCTGGGCATTCAGATTTCCTCGGATGATTACCAGTCTTCTTGTTCTCTGGCAACAAATACCGAGCCCATGTCGCCTCCACTAATCGAAAAGCTCGACGGGTTGAAAAAGGTTCTTTAAGAAACTATCATTAAAATTTTGACACAGTTCACTATTTGTTACGAGGGAGGAGTGCAGAGAAAGGGGCAGCCAGGTGTTAGAGAAGCATGTGCACAAGTGCCCACCAAGTTATTGATTCATTAGCCTGTGCTGTGCCTTCTCCATCCTTTCTCGCACACCTGGCTGTCCCTTTCTCTGCACTCCTCCCTCGTAACAAATAGTGAACTGTGTCAAAATTTTAATGATAGTTTCTTAAAGAACTTTTTTTTGGTGGAGACGGAACATTTTCAAATATAAGAAAGCTATTGGGTATTTGTAGATGATAAACATGTGTACTATTTATATTTATGTGGCAATTTTGTACAATGATAAAATTTGCAATTCATCGGTCCGTTTCTGACTCAAACGGACTGTAGTACTATATAAAAGGAAAGGGATGTAACGACGGAACCACCCCCTCCTCAATCAAAGTTAGATTTCATCACGTAAACTATTTTTAAGGCCCCGTCGAGACCTACGGATCGAAAACTGACCTTTTAAATTCGTTTATTAATTCCAGCCACGTTGACAGCCAGGTGACCTGAGCAGTAAATTGGTAAGAACAATTTTAGAGGTTAAATATTTATAAATATAATTTCCTATAATGAATCAATATCGAATACATTTTTACAACCTCTAAAACTATTCTTAACAATTTACTGTTCCGCACATCAGCCAAAATAGAAGGAATATTGCAAAGTTAATATTTCGCGGCCATTAGCAAACAGGCAAAATCTTACAGTATGTTTTATTTTCCACCAATCGGATGGCCCAATTCTGTTTCTGCGGATCTGCTCAAATCACTTGAATGTCAAGGCCATCCATAGCCGACAAGTGAGTAAGATTGCCGATGGTTTCTGGAGAAAATGCCTGCTTACTGTCGAGAAAATGATTTATAGATGTTGCAATAAGTTTTTAGTCCCGTGGAATGCCGCTGCCGATCGTATCTAGCCCTACATAGGTGCTGTCAACGTGGCTGGAATTAATAAACGAATTTAAAAGGTGAGTTTTCGCTGTGTTGGGTGATCCATGATTTTGGCTTGGAATTGCGGAGGTAGCTGTTTTCGGTGAGCCGTGGCGTATAACTTTTGCAAGAATGATCCGATTGTGACCATTTATAGCTCATTTTGTAGTGAAATCATCTCGCTTTAGATCCGTAGGCCTCGACGGGCCTTAAAAATAGTTTACGTGGTGAAATCTAACTTTGATTGAGGAGGGGGTGGTTCCGTCGTTACATCCCTTTCCTTTTATATAGTACTAGGGTTGGGTCTATATACCTATATGTCTTTCTAACGCTGTTTCGAAGCGTGACACGCCCCTGTGATCACATGCAACAACAACAAAAAAACATAATTAAAACACAATTATCACTTATTCATAACATAAAATATACATTGTTGATTGTGTAAAAACAAATAAACAAAATTATAAGCGTACAATCGCGATTCAAAAGTGCAATATTTTGTACTTGGGTTTACTTACCTCGAAACGAAGCACCCTTGAGACCGAACCCAGTCAGAGCTGGTGGGTGTGCACTCAAGTGTAACGAAGTCTTTCATTGGCTGGTTCATTTGCCGATACTCTGAGGGCTCATTGTGTATGCATATAGTGATGATCTGTTTGATTGGCATTTTAGAAGCATGGTGAGTAATAAGAAAGTAAGATTTTTCATCGATAACAACTTCTTTTATTGTATATGATCGACGTTTCGGTATGGATTCTTATACCGTTGTCAAACGAGAGTGACAACGGTATAAGAATCCATACTGAAACGTCGAATCATATACAATGAAAGAAGTTGTTATCCATAAAGAATGTATATATAGATCTTAGGTTTTGTAAATACATGCCCTCTGCATATGCGTTCAATCCAATCAACAAATACTGAGATGGTGAACTACTGCGTGGCTGGAAACTGTCGTTCGTCCAAGTATAAAGCAGGACTTGAAACTGACCATCTGAGTTAGCACCGGTTTCCGTCCGATCCAGTCATCCGTGAAAAATGGATGCAGTTCGTTTGCAACCCACAGACATAATAACATGTCATGTGTACAAGTATCACACCTGTCAGTCTGTGTAATTTCATAATGTGACAGAGACAGAACTCAGGTGCACGGGCCATAAATCAATATATTTTGTTCATGGTGTATAACCTGATAGGTGTTAAGTTCAAATTGCATGTGGTCAATGATTGAAGTTTGGCAGACAGGTGTCAATAAAACAGACAATGAGTTTTGTGTGTGACAGACACTGCTTATCACAATCAACATATTTTTCTATGTTTCCATAGACACGTATTAACACATTTCAGTTTTCAAGCTGAGCTATTTTTAACAATGAAATTAGTATTTCTAATGCTACACTTTCTTCAAAAACTTGGTTTGCCAATCTACAACCAAGTAAAGGACCAGTGTAGTTTTGTTACTGCAGACCCAAGATGCTTGTAATCACAAGAAACATCTTTTGCTGTGTTTTTACGAGTCACCTTCCCGGTTCAAGCCGCGCGAAGCTAATCACTGCGCATGCGCTATGGGCGCAGCGCAGCACAGCTGTTGAAACCACTTTTCACCCCAGCGCAGAGGTGAAATTAGTGAATCGTTTGAACTCGAATGTCACGGGGTTTGTTTCATCGCCTTATTTTTCAGCTTTCTAAGTTGAATTTGCATTGTTGATAATTTGTTACTGTAAGTCCATATCGAATGGTATCAGAATCTGCAAACTTGTGTTTTGCGTTGCATGAGACCTTTAATAAGCGTTTTGTTTGCTATCTGGAAACCAACAACCGCGTCACTGACATTCAATGTGTTTTCCGAAAAAGTACCATCTATCATTTAGTACGTTTAGAATCCATGATAAATAAACAGCATGCTGTTGGGTTTTTAAAAGGCATACGATACGTCATGGAAGTATGGCATTTTGAAAGGTATCCATGATTTTTGTTTGAGGGGCCGTCTACCACAATTTATATCTCAGTTTTTAGAAGCCAGAAAATTTCAAGTTCGAGTTGGTTGTACCTTGTCTGATCATTACAATCAGGATAAGGCTGTCCAACAAGGAAGTATTTTGTCTGTTACATTGTTTAACATTAAGAGCAACAGGTTATCAAAGGTTTAAAATAATTGGATTGATGGATCTCTTTTTATGGACGAATTTAGTATTTCTTGTCACGGTAAAAACATGCATTAGATAAATGCATTTTAATTTGTAAGGATGAATAAATAACTTTGTGGCAATATCTTCAGTATTGAGGTAGGTTAAAATTAGTGTCCCCAGAGAGGGTATGTAACTCACATTTCATTTAAGATATTGTTCATACTACATGTATTTTATCTCAAAATATGTGATCTTTTAATCTTTGGCTAAATGGAGTAAACTCGCCAGCGGCTGAAGGAGTGGTTTAAATCAAGTTTGAGTCCATGCAGGTTGCAAAGGCACTGTAAATAACCATGGTCCCCAGGATGATGGTCTCCCTTCAGGTGCTGGGGATTTAAAGCCATCTTTATATTGCATTGTCCTTAATGATACTCATTTATGATACCATGCTAGATTTACTTTGATATCTGTGATACGCTAGTTGTTTTGTTGCTTGATTTTAACAGATGTTTAATTTAATTTATGTTTAATACCTGAAATATTTTTTCTCGTCACGATATGGCTATAGTATTACCGATGTGGTATTAAATATTAACTTATTCTCTAACAAACATTATATTCTGTTAGATATTTGCTGCAAAAATGATGCTAACAAATTAACGTCATTGTATCGTTATCATATATAGGTGACCCGTGAAGGTCCGGATTAGAATGAATCTTTAGTAACCCATGCTTGTCGTAAGAGGCGACTAACGGGATCGGGCGGTCGGGTTGGCTGACTTGGTTGACACATGTCATCGGTTCCCAATTGCGTAGATCGATGTTCATGCTGTTAATCACTGGATTGTCTGGTCCAGACTTGATTATTTACAGACCGCCGCCATATAGCTGGAATATTGCTGAGTGCGGCGTAAAACTTAACTCACTCACTATCATATATATATGTCCCTGGTGTGGTGGTCTGCCTTCGGTTCTTGGCGATCTATAGCCAGTTTTTATATTGTATTGTTGTCTATAGTGATATATTTTTATGATAGCGTACAAGTTTAAAACTAAGAGCTGTGATATTTTAGTAGTTTTTCTGTCCTTCGATGACATGTTTATATTTTCTCAATTTATTGTTTTTATATTGCTATACCTTAGATTGTTTTCGTCACGATATGGCTGAAATATTGCCGATGTGACGTTAAATATTAACTCACTCACTTATATATATATCCACAGATGAAAGGCAGAACTATCCTGAGAAATCTCCACATCCTGAAGCTGCCAAGCAGGAAAGAATTGTGGGCAGCTCATTTCACTATGCCTGCTGGAAGGGCGACTTAGTCCGAGCGAGACGCCTCCTGTCCCAGGGTTTGGTCGACGTCAACAGCAGAGACGAGCAGCACGGAAGGACACCGCTCATGATGGCGGCACAAGCGGGACATTGCAGTGTTGTTTCGTTTCTAATTCAAAAAGGAGCTAACATGTCACAAGTCGATAATGATTGTGAGAACACCCTTCACTGGGCATGCAAGGGTGGGCATGAGGGTATAATAAAGTGTTTAGTTCGACACTACGGTTTTGATATGAATTTGTCCCTCCTGAATGAGGCTGCATATCGGGGACCAAGAGACGTTGTGGAGTTCCTCGTGTGTATGGGAGCTAATGTGTCACAAGTTGGTCCTGACCGCAACTATCCCCTGCACTGTGCGAGCAAGGGCGGACAATTGGATACGGTGAAGTATCTGGTTTTACAATGCACGGTTGATATTAACAGCAGGGGAGCTCACGGAATAACCCCCCTCATGTGGGCTGCATCGATGGCGCAAAGGGATGTTTTTGATTTCCTCATGAGTGTGGGAGCTAATTCATCATGCGTGGATATTTTCGGAAACAGCTTACTTCATTATGCTTTTCGTGGGGGATCTGCGGACATGATTCAGCGTATCATATCACAAGACATGGTTGACATTAACATTAGAGGAGGAATATTCAGAAGGACAACACTGATGGACGCCGCGAGGGGTGGAAAACTAAAGATTTTGGCTCTACTTGTGAACAAAGGTGCTCTAACTCACTTAGTTGATAATAAGGGTCGCAACATCCTTCATATAGCCACTACAGGTGGAAGTATGGAGATGGTGAAGTACATCCTCTCAAAGAACCTGACCGACATTAAAGCCAGGGACAAGGATGGGAAAACAGCAGCCATGTTAGCAAATGATTGCGGGTTCGTTCGCTTGAACACCTTTCTTGTCTTGCGGGGCTCTCCAGAGAAATAAGTGCAGCTTGTGGGTTTATGTCACGCATCCCGATGTGGAGGAGTGAGTGAGTGAGTTCAGTTTTACGCCACACTCAGCAATATTCCAGCTATATGACGGCGGTCTGGGCTAAACGATCCAGTGATGAGCATCGATCTACGCAATTGGGATACGATGACATGTGTGAACCAAGTTGAACTTTAATACACTTGATGATTTTATACAGCATTACCTTTGTTGTCTTTGGAGGATATTCAATGCCAATCTGTCCAAACATTGCACCATATCTACCTTCCTTGACGTAGAGGTGGGGCATCTGTTGTTTGGTTCTCTGCAGCTATGGTAACGAGCATTATCCATGACAACGACAGATTTAGCGGGTAGTGCTGGGATAAGTTGCTCTGTCACATACTCTCCCTAGTATGGTGATCTACCTTCAGTTGTTGGCGATCTATAGCAACTTTTTTATTGTCTTTCATAGTTAAGATATTTTAAATTTCCATACTAGTTTCACAACTATGTATGTAATAATCTAATTATTTTTACTGTCCTTGCCGACAGGTTTTTTATAATGATTTATTATCACATTATAACTTGTTAATAGTCACGATATGGCTGAAATATTGCCAATGTGACTTAAAATCTTAACTCACTCACTCTCATCTAACCTCACGATCTCTCGTCCCTCTTGTCTCTTGTCCCATATTCTTCTCAGATAATGGTCTCTCATAGAAGTGATATCTGCCCTTTCACATAGTCAGTTACTGGTTGCTCAATCTGTTGTATCTATTTCCAAATTTGAGCAACCGCTTACATGTGATATATTTTGATACATTGATGTGATGGTCTTCTTTCAATATTTTCGTCAATTTGCTTGACGATATGGACTCATTTGATCGATGTAATCGACGTATGACGTCATCACAACTCTTCATCGAATTCATCAAGCTTTCGTTTCTTTCAAGTTTTGAGACGGCCCCGGATTAAACTGCAAAGCCATCAATAGGGTCTGAAATAGTGTCAGGGCAGATAACTCTTTGCAAAGTTCTTTTTCAGCTTATGGTGGCATTAATTGTTCTTTTGGTGAAACAATAAATTGAAATGGAGGGGTTTTTCGCTTTGCCTAGAGCTTGAAAAGTCATAAACTCTTTTCATGACTTGCCGCGCATCTTTAGACATCGTTTTCACCACAACTCTTCTACCTGTATGTTGACGTTCGATGACATCACTTAAGGGCGCTAATTAATGTAAATTCCCATGCATGTTCATATCACGCTGACAAACATTTTACGTTGTTGGCTTTTCTATCACATACGTTAGCCCACTCGTAAAACTCTCCACAGTTTTACAATTATTATATTATATTTAAAAGTCGTTTTAAATTTACCAAATTCAATATCATGTTAGGTCACAGGATGCAACTGCCAAAGGAACAGAGTAATATTTAAAATATTCAGGAATTTTATGTAAATTGTTAAAACCAGTATCTAAAGTTGACGGAATATGACTACTTCCTCATATCGATTTGGACTAACATGTGTAGAATCACTGAGTGATAAGTCAACTGTTTGTCCCTTGGTGTTCGCTGCTGCTGCAACCCCCCCTCCCCCCACCCCTCGTGTTTGTACGGTATCATTGCTGGCTTCCCTGTGTTGTTCTACACCCTATCAACTACCATGTTGTTTTAACGTATCACTGGCCTCCTCGTGTTCGTATTAGATCTCATCAATCTATTACCATGTTGTTTTAGTGTATCACTAGCCTCTTGTTGTTATTACATATTCTTTTCTCAACATTGTTAAACTTGTTATACATGTTTTCTTTGTAAGTGGCCATGTACGTGTATATATATATATCCCCCTTATACTCCCCCATCATTCACCTGATGAAGGAGCAAGTATACACTCCGAAACGTCGTGTTATTCACGATAAAGAAGTTGACATCCATAACATCTTGCTTTTCCTATGTATTCCACTTCTAAATGCCCTTCAAAGATTTAGTTTCAAATATATATATCTGTGATAGTCTAGTTGGTATAACAGTCCTTTGTCGACAGAGATTTTACATTGATTACCTTGTCTATATGTCTATATGTCTGTAATATTGCTGATGCGATGTAAAATGTTAACTCACTCACTTTCTAGTTTAGCTGTTCTGTGCCAGGAGTGAGGGCAATCGTGCAGTTTATGCTTAGCAAGTGTTAGACAATGGTGTTCCCATCATAGCCTTGTTTCTTATAATAGTCTTCGTTGTAGGAAGTTTTTTGGTACAGTGTCTTGTATGTGAGTATGTCCCTTAAAGTGACTCCTGTAATTTTCGTCTTGGTCGATAGTTTGCGCAAGGAGTACAGAATATCATGCAGGCTAGCTATTCTCGAAACGTTCTTTGCCCTTCGAACTTATTAAGCCCATTCTTAACACATTGCCTACGATCTAAGTTACGAATTCTTAGTGCTACGAACGTTTCGAGAATAAGGGTCCAGTTTATGATGACAAGTTTAGAGACATCCATTTAATATTGATGTGATAGTTTTAGTCGTTGTTCTGTGGCAGTGTTGAAATATATCATGTCTTGTATGAAGAACAGGTAACAGACATTGTTGATCTTGTGACATTTTATTCTTCGCTGTGAAGGACACAGCAGATTATGACAAGCAAGTTACAGACATTGCTGATCTCGTGTTATGATAGTCTTTGTTTGGTGGCAGGCGTGGAGGATAGTGTAACTTGTATGACTACCAGTGTTAAAGATATTGACATTTACTTGTCATGTGTAACAAACAATGATAACTGCTTGCTATGTTAGTGTTTGTCATTGTATTGTACATTAAGGAAAGAATATCATCCAGATTCTCGCTTTGCATGGCGGAATTAAGGATATTTGACCATGTTACAACCGTATTTGTTTGTTCAATAAAGCATTAATGCAATGTGTTTCAATTTAATTGTCTTTTATGATATAAATATGCTTTGAATATTGATTAACCGGATGAGGACCGTTTACTTCTCGTGTCATTTTTACTGTACTGACCTTTCACCAGGTATACGAGAAGTCACCGGTATATCATTGCGTTTTCAACGTGCGGCGTGTGTTGATTAGGGACGTCATCAGCATCAACACATAGTGATGAGACAACTGCGTGCTGTCTGCATCCTGGCCTATTCACCTTTTTGGGGCACGTGCTGAACCCGTCAACACCGACTTCATTGTATACGTTGGACGAGAAACGTGAGACTCTGCCAGCGTTGCTTTTGGGTACGACATCTGTGTTCTTTTGATCACACATACACAATGTTTGTGACTTCCGCTTTCGAAAGAAACTTATGTTGGATTGTTTTTTTACCAATCACAAAGCACCAGGTGTGGAATTTGTCTGGCTGGAGTATTTACAGACCGACTGTTTGAGGAGGTTTTTCAGTTGATCGTAAAAACAAAAAGGGGTCTGGCAAACATTATATCAACTTCAATTTATTTGTAAACATATACAATTGTTCAAGTTCTAATCAAAATGGTATTTCTGCTATCTACGTAAACAACAGGGTAATGTGTCCGTTCTTGAATATAAAAGACCCCAGAGATACAAAAAATAACTATGGGAGAAGTAATTGCTATTCACTGGATTCCAAAAGATGTGTTCTTTTCACATGATATACGCATCTTTTCTCCAATTTGATGACCGGAATTTAGCACACAGAAGAGAAATCATCACAATTCTACACATAACATGAAGAGATTCATGCAAATAGTACGTCTGTATAGTTTCAAAGAAAATATTACACGATTCCACATTCGCATCCAAATATTATGCCACAGAAGTAAAGTAACATACTGGTTCATTGTAAATATCAACACTGTATAGAATGTTTACCTCAATACAATGATCATTGTATTCCGAAGTCCTCTCCGAATCCTCACGTACGTAAACCAGCTGACTGCAAACAAGCTAGGAAGGCACGGAAGAAGGCCGAACATTATTTCCGTCGCTATCCAATGGTCCATAACCTAAATAGATATAAAATTCTAAATGCTAAAGCCCGGCGTACCTTTAAAGAAAATAAACGCCAGTCTTGGCAAAATTATGTTTCAAGGATAAATACAAGAACGCCAATGTCAAAGTATGGAACATGATCCAGAAAATTAAAGGTAAGGGTACCAAATCAAGTATACACCATCTCAAAACTGGGGATCAATTGTTAACTGATAAATCTTATGTCGCAAATAAACTGGGTGAAACACTTTCAAAACATTCTTCCTCAGCTAACTATGTTCCTAAATTTCAAAAATACCAAAAACAACAGGAAAAGAAGCATATAAACTTTCATTCGGATAACGGAGAAGACTATAACGAAATCTTGTCTATTCATGAACTTCTTAATGCTCTTGAACAAGCTCACAATTCTGCTACAGGAGCTGATGGCATACATTATCAACTCCTGAAGCATTTACCGGAAGCATATTTAGAGACACTTTTAAATATCTTTGATGGAATTTGGACATCTGGTAAATTTCCTTCATCCTAGCGTGATGTCATTGTTGTACCCATACCCAAACCTGGACATGATCTCACTGATCCATCTAATTATAGACCAATTTCTTTGACTAGCTGCGTTTGCAAACCCATGGAACGCATGGTAAATAACAGATTAACATGGTACTTAGAATCGAATAATTTAATCACAGATATTCAATTTGGTTTTCGTAAAAATCGCAGTACCATTGACCATTTAGTTCGATTGGAATCATTCGTTAAGAATGCCATTATTTACAGATGGGTCCAAGGATGGTGGCGCAGTTGCTTGTGCCACTGTCATTGGATCCAGAACACTATCCTCCAGATTACCTAATGACAGCTAAATATTCACAGCTGAAGCTAATGCAATACTAACAGCTCTTAAATATATTAATAGACACCCTAAATGTAAACAATATATCATTTTTTCAGACTCTCTTTCTTGCCTTCAGGCTATTAAAAATATTTCTTGTAAACATCCACTTTATTTGAGATTATTGAACTATATAATGATCTTGCTACTGGCCAATGCGACATCGTCTTTTGTTGGTTACCCAGCCATGTTGGTATTTCTGGGAATACAATGGCCGATCTTGCTGCAAAGGCAGCACTCAACAAGTCTGTGACACCACTTCTTAATCTAACTCTGATTACAAAGCTAGCATTGGAACCTACATCCGTGATCTGATGCAGAAGAAGTGGAACACTCAAGTAGGTATTAATAAACTACATGAAATAAAACCCTATATTGGTTACACCTACTTGGGTTGTCAGTCCAGATTTGAAGAGGTCATCATACGACGATGTCGTATTGGCCACACAAGATATACACATGAATATTTGCTTAAAGGTGAAGATCCTCCGTTTTGTATCCCTTGTGATGAAAGAATCACGGTCAAGCATGTCCTGCTTGACTGTATTGAATATTGCATCACAAGGGATAACTATTTTAAATCACAAACTATGAAGGATCTTTTTAATAATGTCAGTTCTCCTTTAATTATTGCATTTTTAAAAGAATTAAATTTGCTAAGTGATTTGTAAATATATATATATTTTATTATTGGTAGTTTAAATTAGTAACTGAGATTGTTAGTGGCTGTACCCTCAAAGGGGGTTGAAGTAGCGTAAAATTATTGTCTTCCTGAGAGGGTATGTAAGTCCCAAAACATTTCAAGTCAATTTAAGTGTAACAGGTTTTTAATAGTAGTATTTTTGTGTTTTTAATGTATGGCTAACTCTCAGCATCAACGCGAATGGCTGAAGGGATGGTGTAAATCCAACTAGGGTCCATGCAGATAGCAAAAGCAATGTAAGTCCCCATGGTCCCTGGTATGGTGATCTACCTTCAGTTGTTGGCGATCAATAGCCTGTTTTTATATTGTGTTGTTGTGTATAGTGATATATTTTTATGATAGTGTGCTAGTTTTAATTTAAGAGCTGTGATATTCTAGTAGTTTTACTGTCCTTCGCTGACAGGTTTTTATCAGTTTATTGTTTCTTATATTGATATCAATTAAATTGTTCTCGTCACGATATGGCTGAGATATTGCCGATGTGACGTTAAATTATAACTCACTCACTCACTCAATACAAATGTGAACCTGACACATCTAATAACCTTGTATCTGTGTAATTTGCACGTGTGATGTTTCATTCTAACTGACAGGAAGGAAGAAGTTGTTACATGGACTTCCCACAGAAAGCCTTCGACCCATACCTACGGGTTTGTGCATTTGCTAAAGGGTCTTCTGGTTAAGATTGTCAAGACTGAATGGACACTGAATATGGCAGTTTTGTTTTAGATCCCTTGTGATGAAAATTCACGGTCAAGCATGGTGGCTTACTCCAAAAGTCAATTATAAGTTCCTTGGTTTTTGTGATATTTAAGAGTAAGTTGTTTTCTGCACACCATGTAAAATGATTAATGTCCTCTTTATACAGTTCTTCAGAATCAGTGTCGTTCAGTTTGCCGACAGTTGCTGCATCATCTGCGAACTTTACAGTTGAACAGGTTGAATTCGAGCTTGCAGAATCATTAGTGTAGAGGGTGAAAAGAACAGGGGATATTACACAGCCTTGTGGTGCACCAGTGTTGGTGGTCCGTTTACTCGATACAGCCCCGTTAACTTTCACGTACTGCTGTCTGTCCACAAGAAAGTTTTCGAATGATCAGTAGGCACTTTGTCTGGTATCAAGAATCAAATAATCTGGTAATGGATATCCAGTCTGGTTTTAGATATAAGAGGAGCACTATTAATCATCTTGTGAGATTAGAATCATTTGCTCGCAATACGTTTGTCTGTACAGCTATGGAGCGAATGATCAATAGGCACTTTGTCTGGTATCAAGAATCAAATAATCTGGTAATGGATATCCAGTCTGGTTTTAGATATAAGAGGAGCACTATTAATCATCTTGTGAGATTAGAATCATTTGCTCAAAATACGTCTGTCTGTAAAGCTATGGAGCGAATGATCAATAGGCACTTTGTCTGGTATCAAGAATCAAATAATCTGGTAATGGATATTCAGTCTGGTTTTAGATATTAGAGGAGCACTATTAATCATCTTGTGAGATTAGAATCATTTGCTCGAAATACGTTTGTCTGTAAAGCTATGGAGCAAAAGATCAATAGGCACTTTGTCTGGTATCAAGAATCAAATAATCTGGTAATGGATATCCAGTCTGGTTTTAGATATTAGAGGAGCACTATTAATCATCTTGTGAGATTAGAATCATTTTCTCGCAATACGTTTGTCTGTACAGCTATGGAGCGAATGATCAATAGGCACTTTGTCTGGTATCAAGAATCAAATAATCTGGTAATGGACATTCAGTCTGATTTTAGATATTAAAGGAGCACTATTAATCATCTTGTGAGATTAGAATCATTTGCTCGAAATACGTTTGTCTGTACAGCTATGGGGCGAATGATCAGTAGGCACTTTGTTTGGTATCAAGGATCAAATAATCTGGTAATGGATATCCAGTCTGGTTTTAGATATTAGAGGAGCATTATTATTCATCGTGTGAGGTTAGAATCATTTGCTCGAAATGGGTTTATTAATAATCAACATGTTGTATCTATATAATTATACTCGAAAAAGGCCATGATACGGCATGGAAGTTTGGTATCGTAAAAGACCTGCATGATATTGATCTTCAAGGCCGTATGCCTTATTTTATTACAAGATGTTTTAAGACAGGAACTTTAAACATTTTCTGATATATCTGTAGCATTTTATCAGTTACCATCGCTTGAAGACGCCCTCTCCTGTTACTACACCTGTTGAGGTTCATATGAGCCACCGGAGTGAACATTGGTCCACTGTTGAATATGGACGTGTCGTACATTTCCTTCCCCAGTACCATTGATCACTGAGCTTGATTGGAGCCATTCGATAAGAATAAACAAACAACATGCAGAGTCTATCTATTTCGATTTAGAAAAGCATACGACACGACATGGATGGTCTATGGGGCCGTTTGCCTATGACTGACTTGGCGCCTTGAGAACCGATTCGGAGTTTACATGTGGTGACGCAGCTAGTTAGTGAAATCTGTGGATAATTTGAAAGATCGGTATGATCACGTTCAGGTTTAGGGATGAGTACAATTATGGCATCAAGCCATGAGGAAGGAAATTTTCCAGAAGTCCACATGTCACCAGGCATATGTAAGAGCGTCTCAAACCTGATTCTGGTCAGTGTTTCAGAAGTTGATAACGTATGTTAAAAGTTAAACAACAACCAAATCATTTACTTCAACAGCAATATACTAATCATAAAAGTATACACACTGGTGGATCCAAGATTGGAAACAAACTGTCATCTGCAGCTCTCATTGAAGATAACGCTTATCACTAGTACTACGATTAACTGATGGAAGTTTCATTTCATCAGCAGAGGCTAAGGCAATCCTATTAGTTTGCACCTCTTCAAACTTTCATTTATAATACCTCAAACAATTGCATCAGATGTAGATTTTAAACTCTGAAAGTCAGTGTTGTTTTACTGTTTAGGGTCATGGACTGATGCTTTAGTGATCTTCGTCATCGCTTTTTGTATGTATTCGTTTCCAAATGACATTTGATTTTTCTAGCCGCGAATAGTTCCAATACTGCTGACGCGACTTAAAGAACATTTACTTAAAGGAGGCCACTGCTCACAAATTGCTTTGTCTAGAACATTATGCAGAGGCGGAAACACACTTTTTATTTTATCAGATATTTTCTGCGATAAATGATGCTAACAAATTACCGTCATTGTATAATTGTCATATACATATCCACAGATAAGAAGCCCGAGAAACCTTCACTACCTAAACCTGTCAAGCAGGAAAGATTTGTGGGCAGCTCATTTCACTATGCCTGTAGGAACAGGCCTACCAAAGAAAACTTTCCCACTGTGCAGAAAAACGCAGAAAAGCCCACATTAATCGCGGAAATAGCAACATAAACACATTACCTCGCTACTGAAAAAGTAAAAACGGCAACGAAAAACTATGAAACTGCAACATTTTTATATCAGCGAACTTTGACCTCTACTGCGCATGCATAACGATCCGGGCTTCTTTCCAATTTCCGAGCAACCGTGAATCGCCTCGCGTAGAAAAAGTATTAAATATGTCGAAATAGTTGCTGTCAGTCGTTTCATACGAATGGAAAGTAAACTAAAGAAGTGTGCACACAAGTATCATGATGATAAATGCCAAATAACACAACAGAAATACTTAAAAAGGAATGTTACTTTTGTCCAAGCTGGAAAATGTCAACATGCTGTCGAGACTTCCTCTTCCATGTGCGCATGCGCAAAATCGAAGTTGCGGTCTCCTTGCTTTATGATGCAGTGTTAGCGATTTAAAGTTGCCGTTTTAACTGTTTCAGTAGCGAGGTATTATGTTTATGTGGCTATTTCCACGATTAATATGGGCTTTTCTGCGTTTTTCTGCACAGTGGGAAAGTTTACCTTGGTAGGCCTGAGGAAGGGCGACTTGAGCCGAGTGAGGCGCATCCTGTCCAGGGGTTTGGTCGACGTCAACAGCAAAGTCGAACAGTGAGTGAGTGAGTGAGTTTAGTTTTACGCCGCTTTTAGCAATATTCCAGCAATATCACGGCGGGGGGACACCAGAAATGGGCTTAACATATTGTGCCCATGTGGGGAATCGAACCCGGGTCTTCGGCGTGACGAGCCAACGCTTTAACCACTAGGCTACCCCACCGCCCCAAGTCGAACAGCACGGAAGGATATCACTCATGGTGGCGGCACAAGCAGGACATTGCAGTATTGTTTCACTTCTTATTAAAAAAAGGGCTACGTATCACAAGTGGATGATGATGGTAAGAACATGCTTCATTGGGCATGCAAGGGTGGGCATGAGGGTATAATAAAGTGTGTACTGGTCTCGACGGCAACTATCCCTTGCACTGTGCGAGCAAAGGCGGACAATTGGATACAGTGAAGTATCTGGTTTCACAATGCACAGTTGATATTAAAAGCTGGTGAGGATACGAATAAACCCCTCTCATGTTGGCGGCAGATAGGGCACAAAGGGACGTTTTTGATTTCCTCATGCGTGTGGGAGCTAATTCATCATGCGTGGATGATTTCGGAGACAACATACTTCATCATGTCTCTTTTGGGGGATCTGCAGAGATGGTTGAGTATATCCTATGCTTGAACACAGTAAATATTAACAGTAGGGGAAGACGCGGATGGACACCGCTGATGGCAGCCGCGAAGTTTAGACATGAAAAAACGTTTGCGATTCTTGTGAATACAGGTAGTGTAATTAACTCAGTGAATGATCGTTTGATGAACATCCTTCATCTGGCCTCTTGGGGTGGACATGTGGAGATTGTGAAGCACATCCTCTCACAGAACATGGTCAAAATTAACGCCCGAGACAAGAGTGAGAAAACAGCAGCCATGATAGCAAAGCGTTACAAAAATCGTCACGTGTATGACGTTCTTTTCTCGCAGGGCTGTCCAGTGAAATAAGTCCAGCTTGTGGGTTTATGTCACGCGTCCCGATGTGTTAGCGATTACCAATAGGAAACTGTGAAAATCTAATTTAATGACTTGCCGTAACTTACCTTAATGATCTCGTACAATGTTAGTCTAAGTCGTTGTTTTGTGCAATGCATGATGGATATCATGCAGTTTGGGACTAGCAGGTAACGGACATTCATGGTATCGTGTTGTTATTAACTGGGATATGTTAGGTCTCGTCCATCCGCCTGTCCATAAACAACTCAATAACTGTTCAGTATCGTTCAAGAGATCGTGGATCATTTGCATATTTATGTTATCCCATTTTCCGCAACATTCGGCAGGAGTATTAATCAGTGGCGTATGCTATTTAGGATTTTTAAGTGTATTTTTTCCTCTTGTTTCCACAACAAGTTTGTCTTTAACACTACTCTTAAGAATATGTATGTTTGGACCATATCTGCTATTATATTTAGGGACGTTTAGAATTGATATTTTTTAACCATTACCTTGGCAATATTTGTGTTTCTGACATAAAAATTCAAAGTTTCGGAATCCTTGGTACTGTTTTCATGACTCCATAGCTCCTGTATTCCAACAGAGAGATCACATGGAAAATCGTTTATCAAAATGGACTTAATGATAGAGTCAGATGATTTGATAGTTTTGGATTTATGGGAGCCGGGTGGATATTTCATCTTTTGATGAGACCCTTTTGTGAGGTGTGAATAATAATGTGCAGTTTATTACGAACAGGTAACACACGTTGGTGACATCGACCTGTTATTTATAGGGCTATATTGAATAATGGCACGCTTTATTACACGTTAAACAATGTGTATATTCACACACAAAAAGCCATAAGTTACTGTGTCCTTTCTAAAAAGTAACAAACAACTGCACTCATCAGACCACCGACTATGACGTCATAGTGGAGAGACGTACACCATTTTCCTTTGTTAACAATGCTTTCATCTGCACGGCTATGAAGTAATGTTCCGTTATTCTTGGTGTATGGCATTAGATTTCGTGGGGGTGCCGTAGGTTATCGACCAAGGGTACACATTTTATCAGAGCTCCAAATATAAAGACCTATTTGGCGAGGAGGAAATTGTAGGTATGTCAGGCATCCCGACATGTTACCAATAGCAGAATATTGAGGAGGTAATTGTAGGTACAGCAATATCAGAGAGGAGACAAGGAATGAAATCCGCTTGACATTCCTGGTTCTGTTTCTTATATTTTGAGAGATCGGGGAAAAGGAACTTGATTGCAAAAAGGAGGGAGCAAAATTTAAGTGATATGCCCAGCCAACTGGAGACATTTGACGATAGTGACTTGAAACAAATATGAAAGTAATATTCTTTACAAGTTTTTCCTTGAGAAATATTGATAATGTGATAAAGGTTATGTTTTCCAGTTGTATTGTATAAAAATGTATGTATTTGAATTTATGAAAGATTAACGATCGTTCATGACAAGAGGAGACGCATCTTGAGTTTTCAAACGGGTTATTGGGTGACAGAATGGCTGTTCTGGGGATAAGACAATGGGAACGTGGAGGTCATTATCGATAAAATAATTTTGGCAGGTATATCGGAGTTTAATATCGTCAGTTTTATTTCATATTTGTTGTTAGATGAACGGTCGATATTTGTTTTCTTTCTCTGTTTGTGTATTTGTTTGCTGGGCTGAAATGACTCTGAGTGTGAGTTTTCAAACGGGTTATTGGGTGACAGAATGGTTGTTCTGGGGATAGACAATGGCAACGTGGGGTTCATTCCCGACACATTACTATTTGGCAGGTATATTTGAGTTTAATATTGTTAGTTTTATTCCATATTTGTTGTCAGATAAACGATAACTGTTTCTTTCTCTGTTTGTGTGTAAACTATTTATTTGCAAGGCTGAAAGGTTTGTGTGTACACTATTTGTACGGAAGGCTGAAAAGACTCGGAATGCAGTTGTCAATGAAGTTTTTGTTTTCCTTGAAAAAAGCTTGCTATGTTAGTCTTTGTCATTGTTCTGTAAAAGGAGGAAAGAATATCAAGCAGATTTTCACATTGCATGGCGATTCTGTTTGGAGAACAACCGTAATAATTAAGGGATGTTTGACCATGCCATAAACGTCTTTGTTTGTTCAATAAAGTATGATAAAATGAGTTTCGATGTTTCGATAATATGCGTTGAATATTGATTAACCTGGTGATGACCGTTTACTTTTTGGTGTCCTTTTTACTTTGATAAGAGATTGAGTTTAGCCAGATGGAGTCTGACTTTGACTAGGTAAACGAGAAGTCACCAGTATATCATTGCTTTTCCACCGTGCTGCGCGTGTTGATTTTTGGCGTCATTGGCATCAACAGCCTTGGGTCACATCAATAGCACATAGTGATGAGACAACTGCATGCTTTTGGCATCCTGGGCCTAGATTTTCGAAGCTCTAGTGCTAAGATAGTCGTAAGTGCTATACATTAACATTAACTTACGACTATCTTAGCGTTAAGAGAGTTTCGAAAATCTAGGTCCTGGCCTTTTAACCTTTTCGGGGGCACGCCCTGAACACCATCTGAATGGTATATGTTGGACGAGAAGCGTGAGACACTGGCAATGTTGCTTTTGGGTGCGATATCTGTGTTATTTTGGCCACACATACACAATGTTTGTGACTTTCACTTTCGAAAATATAATACGTTGGACAGTTTTTCAGTAATCCCAAAGCACCAGGGCCTAGATTTTCGAAGCTCTCTTAGCGCTAAGGTAGTCGTAAGTGCCATACCTTAACATTTACTTACGACTATCTTAGCGCTAAGAGAGCTTCGAAAATCTAGGCTCTGGTGTGGACTTTGATTTCTACATCAGTTTATACCTATAATGATAACCCCAAACACAATACTGCCTCTTAGTTAGAGATCATTGTTATTTTTGCATAATCCAAAGGCCTAGCAAGATAGGTATATGGATAGATGGATGGATGGATGGATTGATAAAGCGTTCGCTCGTCCCACCGAAGACCTGGGTTCCATTCCCTACATGGGTACAATGTATGAAGCCCATTTCTGGTGTACCTTGCCATGATATTGCTGGAATATTGCTAAAAGCGGCGTAAAACCTGACTCACTCACTCACTCACCCTATATATATATAGATATTTACCACGTTACTCACCCATTCATCCACCCAGAACCCACTCCACTCCACCCCACTCCACAATATATCACTCACTCTCACTCTGCCACCCTCTCGCTCACTTGTTCCCTCAATCACTCATTCACGCCATGCATGAATTCACTTCCTGCATTCACGTTATGCATAAGTCCCCATGGTCCTTAGTTTGGTGATCTACCTTCAGTTGCTGGCGTTATATAGCCTGATTTTATGTTGTGTTTTTTTATTTAATATTTAGCATTTAACACTGAACTCAAACTAGTTTTAATTAATTTGTGATAATCTAGTCGTTATACTGTCCTTCGCTGACAGGTTTTTAAGAATGTAAACATATATTTATTCTTGGTACATAACTATTTGTCGTCACGATATGGCTGAAGTATTGCCGGTGTGACGTAAACTTGTAACGGACTCACTCACTCACGTTATGCACTCACTCACTCACCCACGCGCTCGCGCTCACCCGTACTCTCAATCACTCACTCGCCCACTAACCCACCCATTCGTTCGCTCAAAGACTCAGTCAAGTTAACCATTCACTAACCAACCCACCCACTAGCTCGCTTGGACATTTGCCCAGCCGCTAACCTTCCCTTTTGCTCGCTTGTTCGCTCAATATAATAATTGGTTTATTCAATAAAGGGGCAAAAGGCCCCTTATACAGTTACATAAGTCATATCATGGAAATCTGGAGCGCCGTAAGACTGTAGAATCACTCACTCACATTGTGCATTCTCTGACCAACTCACCAACTCACCCCCCACACCAACTCACCCCCAACCCCCGCTCGCTACAAAACAACAGGGAAGATACCTTCAATGGCAATTTATTAATTTAAACTTGACTTCATGTCCCTTTAGTCACTGCGAAGCCAGAAAATTGGATGGCACATTACTTGGGAGTCGAACACGGATTTTCATAATGATAAGCTACACTTTATCTACTTACCTGTCCCACTTCGAGCTGTTGTTTGCTTTAATTAATCTTGATGTATTGAAGATCTGATGAATGTCATATATATACAGTAAGGTCGTTATAGTGGCCAAATAACTTCCCGGGATGGCGTTTAGTCATGACATACATGGTAGTCGTATCTATTACATTTGTTGTATGAGACGCATTACGTGTACAACGGGTGATATATTATTGTATGTCTATCATATTGACAGTTATGTCTCATATATGGACCATTACATGGTATAATTATACCATTACGATTCCACCAACATCTGACGGAATGATGTAAATCCAGCTAGGGTCAGAGCAGGTAGCAAAATAACGCTGAGTCCCTATGGTCCCTAGCATCGCGATCTCCCTTCCGTTGCTGGTAATCTCCAGCCCGTTTTGGTTGTTGTTGTTGTTGCGTTGTTTTGGGGAGTGTGTTTTTGGGGGTTGGGGGTGGGGGCGGGGTGGGGGTGTTGTTGTTGTTTTTATTTGGGGTTATTTTCTGTTTTGTGTTTGTTTTGTTTTTGTTTGTTTGTTGTTGTTTTTTGTTTTGGGGGTTTTTGGGGGTATATTGTTTTGTCCATTATTTTAATTCTCTATCTGTGATAATCTAGTAATGTTATTATTCTTCGCTGACAGTTTTTTTTATAGAATTTAAGTCATTTATCATGTATTTGAAATTTTTGTAGTCACGATATGGTTGAAATATTGTCAATGTGACTACAAATTTTAACTCACTCAATCACTATTATGATTCTGTAGTCCTGTGGTAAATATTGCAGCTATTTCCTTTCTGCAATATGGCGGTGGGGTAGCCCAGTGGTTAAAGCGTTCCCTCGTCACACCGAAAGCATGGAACGGACGTTATCTATTTGCTCCACATACGACTACTACTATTCAGGAACCTACTGGTTACATCCTTTCCTTCCCATAAAGTGGGATTCGAACCTCACAGACCGCCTCTGCGGTGTAGTGGTTAGAGTGTCCGCCCGGAGAGCGGAAGGTCGCGGGTTCGATCCCCGACCGCGTCATACCAAAACACGTTAAAATATGGTACTTGTTGGTCCCTGCCTGGCGCTCGGCATTAATGGGTACAACAAGGACTGGTCGGCTCGGAGTCAGTATAATGTATCTGAGTGGGGTATTCATGCTTCACTGCGGCGTGGTATCTCAGTGGGCTAGCACTATAAAACCAGCTTCAGTCTGGGCTAGTACAAGCAGCCGCACATACACATACACGCGCATGCACGTCGTCATATGAGCGAAATATTCTCAAGCACGACGTTAAACCCAATTTCACCTCACCTCACCTCGATCCTCACATCATTACATATAGATGTAATAACATTCGTTCCAAAAACAAACGGGTCGTGTGTGCCTGGCATGCAAATGAAACACTCAAGTTAGTTTTACGTGTTAAAACACACAGTCTCAAACACATTTGTAGCAAAACTTCCTTTACATAAACCCGACAGTACTATACCATAGTTGAGGGGCGGTGGGGTAGCCTAGTGGTTAAAGCGTACGCCCGTCACGCTGAAGATCTGGGATCGATTCCACCATGGGTAGAATGTGAAACCCATTTCGTGTGTTCCCCGCCGGGAATTCCTGGAACATTGTGTAAAACCAAACTCACTCACTCCATAATCATAAGAAATTCCTTCGTATCATATAGGTGTTAATTAAAACAGAGTTGTCGGAGTTGTCAGGTTAACAACAATCCAATAATAATCTCTGTTTTAAGAAAGTCAAATAGTTGGGTTTCTTTATAGAAATGTTCTAATTATGCGCCATTGTGGGTGGCCTGTTTGAATTCGAAATGTGCCTATTGATTCAATTTTGTAAACTATACGTTTGAAGATAACCTTCGATGTGTCCATTTTCATGTACACAGGGGCCAGATTGTCTCTACGCTATGACAGAACACACCAACAATGACTTATTTCTTCAGGACTCTCGGAGGTTGCGGCCTGTGAAGATCCGGGGTAGAATAGGTCTTCAGCAACCCATGCTTGCCGTACAAGGCGACTATGCTTGTCGTAAGAGGCGACTAACGGGATCGGGTTATCAGGCTCGCTGACTTGGTTGACACATGTCATCGGTTCCCAATTGCGCAGATCGATGCTCATGCTGTTGATCACTGGGTTGTCTGGTCCAGACTCGATTATTTACAGACCGCCGCCATATAGCTGGAATATTGCTGAGTGCGGCATAAAACTAAACTTACTCACTCTGTCACTCACTCTCGGAGGTTGCTCTAAAATACATGCGTGAAACAGAACTCTTAAGATGACACACTGTCCCAAAACGACGCATTTGATTGCTGCCATATTTCACCGTTTCTAACCTTTTGTCGTATTTTGAACCAAATTATGTCCAATTAACTTTTGGCTCTTTTGTTTAGTTTAGAATGATGTGAAGCCTTTTAAAAGCCATTAAGGCTGTATAAATCTCATTCACATGACGAAGGGGCAAGGAAAAGCCTGAAACGTTCTGTATACAATAAAGAAGCTGACATCCATTGTATTTTGTCTTATACATGTACTGTAAAGATCTCATTCTACAAGATGACACGTTCTGTTCAAAATGACACATTTTGACAATCTTCTGTCAAATGACGGTTTTAAAAAAATTCTATACGTACAGAATTATTTAAGCTAACATATCAAACTTTATCCTAAACTTTATTTTTGTTTTAAGGTTGGCCATTCACATCTGTTGGGACAAGTTCAGTATCGCTGAAGATCATGCGTTCTCTCTTAGACATCTTTTTGGCACTCATTTCTCGAAAGACACCATTTTAACATTTCCATCATTTCAAAACCAATAAGTGTCCAATTAATTTTGGCTTGTAAGTGGTTTTAAAGGTTTTTAAGCATTAAAAATAAATTCTGGCTGATTAGATCTCGTAGAACGAGATTATTCCTCAGCATCTCACGATGATACAGTTTGACATTTTCTACATTTCTACAACTCCCAATACCTTTTGTCCAAAAAATATGTGGCGATTTAATGGTGGTAAAGTATTTTAGATTTCAGTTCACACAGGCAACATCTCGTGTATTCTCTCTTAAAATGACGCATTCTTTCCCCAAGATGACACATTTGGGCACTCGGCTGACAACTGTCGCCTTTTCTAAACTTTCGAGTGATTGCAACCAATTTTTGTCCAATTAAGTTGTGACTGTTCGGATTAGTTTATAGGTTCTCCAACAAATGAAACAATGGAAAATGGAACAAATGTATGGATTGATAACCTCTTTAATGCAAACGATGCGACGTTTCAGTGCGGATGCTCACGCCGTTATCAAACAAGTGACGAATGTGCTCCTCTTCATCACACCAGCCTCTAAATGTCACTTAAAGAAGCGATACCTGTTTTTGTAAGGCATCGACTGAGGATGTAATCGCATTACACTGCCGTCATCTTCTGCATAGTTCTTCTATTTTTCGTGTTTAGTGACAAGAGGAATAATCCATGGCAACACTAACGGTGTCACGAGCAAAATCATACGAAATTGTAGACAAGAGAATCCCACGACAAAAACAAAGGTTTTCTCCATGTTCAAAATAGAGATGATACCACAGAAGATCCGAACGATGACAGATCTTCCATGAACAGAAGTGAGCATGTTCCAGTTTCCAGATCCTGTCTGCTCCAACCTCGTTTATTTACAGACCGACGCCAAACAACTGGACTATGTACAACAAACCAACCAACGAACCAACCAACCAACCAACCAACCAACACACCAACCAACAAACCAACCAACCAACAAACAAACAAACAAACAAACAAACCAGCCAACCGACCAACCGACCAACAAACCAACAAACCAATCAACCAACAAACAAACCAACCAACTAACCAACCAACCAACCAACCAACCAACCAACCAACAAACAAACCAACCAACCAACAAACAAACAAACAAACAAACAAACAAACCCTATCTAGCAGATATGATGACCTCAGGAACTTCTACTCAATTGGTGAAAGTTATTCTTGCAAGAGTTAATTAGCATGTAAGTCTATGGAAATTTCACTAATGATGACTCACTCATGGCCAACTACTGCAGCTGGACCCGTGCCAGATGTATTCGGACACCTGACGTGATTTCCATAGACTTACATGTTATTTCAGAGTAGCATGAATAATTTTCATGAAGTGAGTTTAGGATGGATCTTTGTAAAATTTGACAGGCAAATTTGAAATCATCTCTGCTCTGCACACATAACTTAAGTTCAGTTTTCCCACCACTATTTAACTAATGACATCATATTTATCAACTTACGTATGTTTCCACAATGCACAATCCCATAGGCCGCCATGTTAAAGGAGTTCACGGCACTGTTATGTTGGTTAAATTGTTACCATTCTATAATAAGCAACGGAAAATTAAACAGAAATTACGTGATTGTAGGTAAGATGATTCCTCACAAATGTGCAAAATTTGACTTGGATCTTACGAAAATTAAATTCCTGAAAATTATTTATGCCACACTAAGTAACATTTAAGTCTATGGAAGTACGTCATGTGTCCGAATATAACTGGCACGGGTCTGTACAATGGTTTAATCCATCAGTTACAATGCGTCACAGCTGCGCTTTGATGCATTGCTTTCTGACAAAACCCAAATGATTTGTGATATTTCTGCAAGACTTACCATTGTTTTAATATCAGCAACGTGTGTAACTATGGGGTATCCTTTTACAATAAAACGGGGCGGTGGGGTCGGTTAAAGCGTTCACTTGTCACGCCGAAGACCTGGGTTCGATTCCCCACATGGGCACAATGGATGAAGCCCATTTCTGGTGTTCCTGCCGTCATATTGCTGTAATGTTCCTAAAAGCGACATAAAACTAAACTCACTCTTACAATAAACTGACATGTTTTGACAGAAACACTCCAAAGGTGGAAAGTCATAAACGGATTATGAACGTTAGACAATAGTGCATTGAGGGCATTGACTTCCGCCTAAGTGACGACTTAGCTTTAACGTCTCATGACTCCAAGTCTAAGTATATCAATATGTTTAATGTCAAAGCCAGGTTGAAAGTATCCCCGTCCTTTATCAGACTCTCCCGGGACAACAAACAATGATCAGAGCAGGCGTCGCCATGCACGGTGTCTCTACTCGTCCTTACCTTGGCACTTCATACGTCAGATCCAGCTTGTATAAGCTCGTGGCTATGTCGCCGCTCGACGTCTACTGCAATGTAACAATAGGTGATTATTGTTTATTCCCGTACCTTTATTTCATATTTTATCCAGGATAATTCGGTTTGTTCGAATTACTCAACTGAAGCCATCAATATGGATATTTCATCATGGAATGTTGATGAAAGTAAATCCGGTGACCTCAGAGATGGGTTGTTTTCCTCCTAACTATGTAACGTTTAATATTAACTCACTCACTCACTCACTCATAACCAACCTGGGAAGTCGGGGTTCGGGTTAGGTAAGTACGTTTGTTGCCAATATATTCTTTATGTAGGGGCGCCCACCGCCCCGGTCTATACAGAGCAGTGCTGGGGCATCTCAGAGACGAAGTCAGTGATCAACAGGTCACTAGACTGAAGCCTGCTAAATAGTGAAAGATATCTCAAACAAAGGCTTGTAGCAATACATGTCACATGTAGTCATAACAGCGACCTAGACACACCACACTGCCACAATACCCGTGAAGATCCGGGTTAGACTTGGTCTTCAGAAAAACCATACTTGTCGTAAGAGGCGACTAACGGGATCGGGTGGTCAGGCTCGCTGACTTGGTTGACACAGTTCATCGTACCAAATTGCGTAGATCCATAGTCATGATGTTGATCACTGGATTGTCTAGTCCAGACTGAAATATTTACAGACCGCCGCCATACAGCTGAAATACTGCTGAGTGCGGCGTTAGACAAAAAACCAACCAGACTGTGACATTGGAATTGCTGTTATTCATCCCTAACAACTTCCCGTGCATAAAGATAAGCAATATTACGACATTAATACCTTTCAAAAATATTTTGTTAACAACACAGTCGAAACATGGACACCGATTTCAAACCCTAAGAATTTACAAGGAAGACTTGAGTACCAAGTGTTCGTTTTTTAACTTGGAACCTAACAAGTATTCAAGGAATATAAAAATCCCTTTGAACTTTTTTAGTCCGTACAGAAGAGGTGGTGAGTAGCCGAGTTGATAACATGTTTGCCCATCACGACGACGAACCAGGTTCGATTCCCCAAGATGGGAACAATGCGTGAAGTCGATTTCTGGTGTCCTCTGCGGTGCTATTCCTGGAATATTGCTAAAAGTGTCATAAAACTATACTCACCCACTCACTCATTTACCATACAGAAGTAACTTCTTCATGGGCACTTGTATCTCGACATGCACTTGTATCTCGACATGCACTTGTATCTCGACATGGACTTGTATCTCGAC
Source organism: Haliotis rubra (assembly GCF_003918875.1). Classification (NCBI taxonomy): domain Eukaryota; kingdom Metazoa; phylum Mollusca; class Gastropoda; order Lepetellida; family Haliotidae; genus Haliotis; species Haliotis rubra. The sequence continues at coordinate 1,016,400 of NW_025766148.1, read as the reverse complement.
ATGCACTTGTATCTCGACATGGACTTGTATCTCGACATGCACTTGTATCTCGACATGCACTTGTATCTCGACATAAAGTATAATGTTCCAAATGCGCGTGTTGAGTGTCTCAAAAGTTTCTACAACTTGTCCATCACGAGAAACATTTCCGAAGGCCGCGCCTATAAATACAATCACAATTACGCCATGTGACTGTCAAGGAATCGATATATGTCGGGTTTGGCGTCTTGGATTGTCGAGTGGACTAAAACGTGTTGTTTAACGTGGGTTTCATTCAGAAATGAGGTTGTCATAAACAAGGTAACGTCTGTGTCACATCCGTCTGACTCGTTATGTGATCTATGTCCTCTTTATCAACCATACTTAGAACATTTACCCTTACGACATGATGTAGTGGGTTGTTGATGCAGAGGCCGTGTTGATGAATGGGGAGTGTTACGGGGGTCGAGCAGGGGAGAAGGTTTGACTTGATAGTCCGTGTCACTGACGTCTGACATTTATGTCCTCTTTATCAAAAAAACTTCCGGGACTATCTAGCCTTGCGATATGATGTAGTGAGCTGTTGTTGCAGAGGCCGTATTGATCATTGAGCGTTGTTACTGAGGCTGGGATTAGGAGCCTGCGGGAGGAGGTCTTGATAGGCCCGTCTTCAAGAGTGCACTAACTGCTATGCTTCTGATCTTCTGAAGTTCTTTCCTTGATAATTATCACTTATTTCATAACAGAGTGCGTGAGTGAGTGAGTTTAGTTTTACGCCACTCTCAGCAATATTCCAGCTACTTACAGTACAACCAGAAATTATTGAGAATTTAGAGATTGTAATTTTTTTATTTTTTTCACTCATTACCCACGTATTAAATGTGAATATTAGCAGAACATAACTCCACATTCAAAGACAGGTGAACAGTTAGTATTTTGTTAAGTCACCATGGGCAGCAATGCAGGCTTCAATGCGGCTGGGCACACTACTGATCAAAGAAGTTAGAAAGTCGTGGTCCATGCTGTCCCAATATCGGACCACCTCTTCTTTCATTTCAGCAATATTTGTCAGATTTTTCTTATTGACACTTTCCTTCATAAGTCCCCAAACATTTTCTATTGGATTTAGGTCAGGGCTATAGCTTGGCCAATCTAATAATGTCATATTTTGGGTCCGAAACCAGGCCTGTGAATGCTTTGAACGATGTTTTGGGTCGTTGTTCTGCTGGAAAATCAAAACCTTTCCACAGAACACGTGAGCAGATGGAAGTAAATGTCCCTCGAGAATATCTGTGTACCGCTCACTGTTCATATTCCCTTCAAATACACAGAGGGGCATTGCCCTTAACACAGATATGCCACCCCACACGTTAAATTTCGGACTGTACTTTCAACTATTTTGGGCGCTGATACAAAGGTTTTTCAGTTTGTCTTGTCCAGAATTTCAGTGTATTAGGAAACAGCCACACAGAACTTTCATCTGAGAAAATCACATTGTCCCAGTTAAAATTTCTATGCTGTAAGCACCAGTTCAACCTTCGCTCCTTTTGTTCAGGTTTCATGATCGGTGATGGAATTCCTGGACAAAGGGGATAACTCTTCACAAACAAATGAAAAAGGATTAACGGAGTTGTCTCTCTTGAATGAAACCAAGCACTTGATAGCTGGTCAAGGTTGTTTATACTAGAAATCCAACTAAACATATTCCTAAAATTCTCAATAATTTCTGGTCATACTATAGCGGCAGTCTGGAAATAATCGAGTCTGGACCAGACAATCCAGTGATCAACAACATGAGCATCGATCTGCGCAATTGGGAACCGATGACATGTGTCAACCAAGCCCACGAGCCTGACCACTCGATCCAGTCAGTCGCCTCTTACGACAAGCATGGCTTGCTGAAGGTTCGTGCTAACCCGGACCTTCACGGGTTCATAACAGAGGAGCCTGTCAAAGCGTAAATGGAAAACCAGATATATCAAGTCGACTGTTAATTTGAAATAGGGGGCTGAATCAGGTGGTGCTCAATTGAGGTTCACGTATTGAAGACTATGCTTATTAAATGTTTCCAATTTCAGATTTTAGAAACAAAAATAGAGGAAACACCATATTTCGAAACACGATTAATATCAACTCATACGGAGTGAGTGAGTTTAGTTTTACGCTGCTTTTAGTAATATTGCTGCAAATATCACGGCGGAGAACACCAGAAATGAACATCACACGTTATACCCAAGTAAGGAAACGAAGCCGTGACCAGCGAACGCTTCACCACTGAGCTATCCCATCGCCCCAACTTATACGGAAAGGCAGCATTTGCAGTCACGTTTTCTTTGACCTGTATCAGAGACTATTCATCCTCAAAACAATTATCTCCATGTCAATCCGACCCGGCAAAATACGGCAAAACTTCCTTTGTAAAATATCTTCATTTTCAAACAACGAAAACACCAGAATGTGTCCTTGACTTTTCAGGTATTTCATCATATCTATACAATTCCCCTCACAGTGAGTGAGTGAGTGATGTTATTTTACGTCATGTCAGCAATATTCCATCTAGGCGACGCCGACCTGTACTAAGCGAGTGTTCAGGGTTGATGCGACCAGATAATACATTTAATCTCGGCGCCCCACGTGATGTTCTGATCAGTCAACTGTCTGTTCTGGAGAACGTGAGGCGTGCTTGACGTAGACGAGAGAAGCAGTTGACGTCATGGCCCACGTCGTGGGCGTGACACCGGAGACGTGCCCAGAGTCTCAGCGTATATTCAGCTACAAGTCGCCAGTATATCTCGATGTAAGTGACATAACACGTGTGGTTTCATACGCCTCACTTAACATTGTGTTACACTGATGCAGATATTTGCGAGTGAGTAAATTTAGTTTTGGGCAGCACTCAGCTATATTACAACAACATGGCGGTGGTGTGGAAATAATCGAGTCTGGACCAGACAATCCAGTGATGAACAGCATTAGCATCAATCTACGCAACTAGGATACGATGACATGTGTCAACCAAGTCAGCGAGCTTGACCACCCGATCCCGTTAGTCGCGTCTTACGACAAATGTGGGTTACTGAAGATCAATTCTATCCCGGATCTTCACGGGTTAGATATTGACAAGGTACATGTAGATGATGCTGTGATATAGAACCAATACTTCATATATCCGCGTGTATGAATAGATACCGACTGTGTTCCCATGCACATCAATTGATAATTTAAAAAAGAAATTTCTGAGATAACGAGATTCTCTGTGAAGCGAAACAGATTCTAACCAAACCTAAACGGGAATAGTTTAAGTAGTTACTTTTAAGTGTGGGTACTTGTTCAAATATCCGCACTAAAATCAGTTTCCTTATTTGTTAATAAGTTTGGGATATACTAATACTAAAACAACTACTAATAATAATCGTAAAGGTCATAATGCCAGCTCACCCGGCCGGGTACCCCTTCGCTGCTGGGCGCCCTGACGTATTCCAGAACATATTTCACGTGCTGGATTCCACGTGAGACTTGACCTCAACGATACACAACCTATAATTTCCACACAGTTGAGCCATCTCCTAAATAACTCACCGAATACGTACTGCTTCACAATATCTATACTATTCCAAAAAAGAAACGCATAACCCAGAAATCTGTTGCGAGAATGTTGGGTTTTTTAAACTTGTATAACTCGTCCACAAAGAGACTTTAGTACATGATTTTTTGCATCAGTTTAGAAGAATACAATGTCTACACAACCAAGCGGATACTTTTAGATAACGGAGACGTTGAGCGGGACGGTGACGATGTAGCACGGTCCCGATGCTGGGTCTTCAGGCTCTCAGTCCAATCTCTCTCAACCTGTTCCGTACCGTTTGACCGGATATCCTCCGAAGTCCAGGCACCCTGTGCTCTCACCCGTGACAGTACGATCACGCAAATGTATCACCCGGATGTACCGATCTTGGGCTACAGTGGTGACTCGAAGTCTGCCTGTACGGGGAGGGTCATTTGTCATGCCTGGTTGGTTGTAACGAGCTGTAAGGCGTGATATCGTGCTCTGACTAACATTCAGACGCCTGGTAACAGAAGATTGGTAATCTCCAGCGTGCATTCTTTCAATGGCGATGTTCGGTGTCGCAGCGTCAAGACGTGGCGTAGTAATTTGACCTTGAAACTCCTTCAAAACGAATGCCGATTTCCGAAAGTAATCTGGATTTTTAAGCCAGACAGTGCATGCTCTTTGCTGCACAATTTCAACTGGAAGGTGATTTCTGTTGCGTTGTGGTGATGTCTTTCTTATCTTTGTAAAAAATATCATCAAAATCAACATTTTCAGGTAAAGTTGATGTTTTTACTTGTGCAATTATGTAAAAATCATGTTATCAAACACTTCTGTTATATATACTGATGATTGTTTGATCACAATAGGTAATTAATAGTATTTTTTTTAAATACAAAACACCTATGCGTTTCTTTTTTTTAATAGTATATTATGACCTGCCTGATGTAGGCAGGATTACTAGGTAATCATTAAATCCATGTACTTGTAGAAGCTTCAAGACATATCATTACAGTACGATTGAAGTAATACCTAACTAATAGGTCACCGTATGATTTCAGGAACACTGTACATAGCTTTTCAGGATTTAAAAAAAGACATGGAATTTCGAAAAAAAACAGGGTCCAGTACATGTTCATCACCTTGCATTCCACCCTGTTTACTCGAAGACGTCTTGTAAGCATCTTAAGCACCCTCTTCGCCCATTCAGATCAGGGACGACTCCCCAGCGTAACACTAGCTCTCGTTGAGCAGTTACCATACGACGGACATCGAGTCATCATTACTTGCAAACCTTGACAACCTGGGCCTCTGCTAACAATGGCAAGCGCCAGTGGGCGGCATTCGTACATGCTAATATGGGTAAGTTGTCAGGTCGGTGCTCAACTTATCCTTGCTTGCCAGTAATGACGGACACGCAGCGACAAAACCGTTCTTGTACCAGATCATCGCTGGAGGCTTTGTCACGAACGCCTCACATCATAAATTGCTTGAGACCGCCTCCGTGGTGTAGTGGTAAGAGCGTCCGCCCGGAGAGCGGAAGGTCGCGGCTTCGATCCCCGACCGTGTCATACCAAAAGACCTTAAAATATGGTACTTGTTGGTCCCTGCGTGGCGCTCGGCATTAATGGGTACAACAAGGACTGGTCGGCTCGGAGTCAGTATAATGTGTCTGAGTGGGGTATTCATGCTTCACTGCGGTATGGTATCTCAGTGGGCTAGCACTATAAAACCAGCTTCAGTCTGGGCTAGTACAAGCAGCCGCACCTACACATACAAACGCATGCACGTCGTCATATGAGCAAAATATTCTCAAGCACGACGTAAAACCCATTTTCACCTCACCTCCCACCTCACCTCACCTCACCTCACCTCACCTCACCTCACCTCACCTCACCTCACCTCACCTCACCTCACCTCACCTCACCTCACCTCACCTCACCTCACCTCACCTCACCTCACCTCACCTCACCTCACCTCACCTCACCTCACCTCACCTCACCTCATAAATCGCTTGACCTTTATGCCTGTGGTTGTTGGTGAACAGTACTTAGTCGTGTCGGGAAAAAATGGCTTCCCTCGAACATGAAATCGTACTTTTATTGTGTTTTCTGAAATTCAAGACAATGTCTTGAAATTTATATGACGCTTTATCGAATTTATGGTTGTCTCGAACCTATTTGCAGTTGTCTCGAACCTTGTGTAACTCGAAGTATCTACGTAGGTCCCTTCAACATTGACACAATGGTGTTTTTATTTACAGTGAGTGAGTGAGTATTGTTTTACGCCGCTTTTAACAATATTCCAGCAATATCACGACGGGGGACACCAGAAATGGGCTTCACATATTGTACCCATATGGGGAATCGAACCCGGGTCTGCGGCGTGACGAGCGAACGCTGTAACCACTACGCTATCCCACCGCCTCTCGTTTGTGAGATGCTCATGCTATTGATCACTGGATTGTCTGGTCTAGACTCGAGTATTTACAGACCGCCGCCATATAGCTGGAATATTGCTGAGTGCGGCGTAAAACTTAACTCACTCACTCACTCATTGTATTTACAAGTCTTAAAAGAAGGCAAGTAGGGGTTCTAAACCATGACACCTGCAGATTATAGTCTTTTTTCCATTCAACATCACTTTTGTTCTACATCTATCAATACATTAATGAAAAGCGTGTGTTCGAGCTCAGTGAGCCAAATCTCACTCTAAAATCTCGAGTATTTAATTTAGTCTAAATGAATCGTGATGCACGAGAGGAACGGTGTCAGGACATTTTCATGGTTTCAACAACTTTTTCATAAAGCATTTATTATAATTCCTAAATTTACAATCAGTCATTTTTCCGCCGTCGTTACACGTCTGGTCTGCCCATGCACAGTAAAAGTTTCCGAAGATGCGTTTATGCGCAGAGCATTCATTGCATGTACACAAACCAGCATTATAATAGCAAAATTATAACAATCAAACACTGATTTTAAAATAATATATTTGAAATTTCCTATCACTCACTCATTTCTTTTTGGGGAGAGTATATTATATTTTTGGATCAGCTGTAGGGCAAAAGGCAACAAGATGGGGTAACCACAGTAGGCCGTGCTACTCCTCCGTACGACGTTGTCAAGTCGGCAGATGGTATTGGCATGCTGTGGTAAAGATGGCGTAGATGTCGGTAACACGTTGTTAAGGATTGGCACACATCTGAGTGAAGCACATGGTGAAGACGCATGTGGACAAATGTAGACAAGAGTTGCATAAAAATGAGTATCTGAGGGGCACGTAGGCTGATTGTGTTTTGGTCTCCCAAGGAAACAGGTGGTCGTCATAGATTTGGTTGGAACAACCTTCAGTTGTTGGTGACCCATAGCCAGTTTTTATATTGTATTGTCTTTGTAAATGAAATATGATTACATTTACATGCTAGTATTAAACACTATCTGTGATACTCTAGTTATTGTACAGTCCTTCGATAACTAGTTATTTAACAACTTCTATTTATTGTTTATACAAAACCTTTCTCGTCACTATATTGCTGGAATATTGCTGAAGAGACGTTAATTGTTAACTCACTCACTTACACACTCATAGATTTGGTTGGTTGGTTGGTTGGTTGTTTAACGCCACACTCGGCAATATTCAAGATTTATGGCGCCGGTCTGTAAAAAATCGAGTCTGGGACCAGACAATCCAATGATCCCGTTAGTTGCCTCTTGTGACAAGCATGGGTTTCTGAAGATCAATTCTCACCCGGATCTTCACGTCGTCATAGAAACATAAATATTTATGATAACATAAAACATGATATTTCTGCCAGACTTACCATTGTTTTAATATCAGCAATATGTAGTATCCTTTTACAATAAAACGGGGAGGTGAGGGGGGGTTAAAGCGTTCACTTGTCACGCCGAAGACCTGGGTTCGATTCCCCAGATGGGCACAATGGGTGAAGCCCATTTCTGGTGTTCCCGCCGTCATATTGCTGTAATGTTCCTAAAAGCAACATAAAACTAAACTCACTCTTACAATAAACTCATGTTTTTACAGAAATACTCAAAAGGCGGAACGTCATAAACGGATTATGAACGTTAGACAATAGTGCATTGAGGGCATTGACTTCCGCCTAGGTGACGACTTAGCTTTAATGTCTCATGACTGCAAGTCTAAGTTTATCAATATGTTTAATGTCAAAGCCCGGTTGAAAGTATCCCCGTCCTTTATCAGACTCTCCCGGGACAACAAACAATGATCAGAGCAGGCGTCGCCATGCACGTTGTCTCTACTCGTCCTTTACCTTGGCACTTTATACGTCAGATCCAGCTTGTATAAGCTCGTGGCTATGTCGCGGCTCGACGTCTAATGCAATGTAACAATAGGTGATTATTGTTTATTCCCGTACCTTTATTTCATATTTTATCCAGGATAATTCGGTTTGTTCGAATTACTCAACTGAAGCCATCAATATGGATATTTCATCATAGAATGTTGATGAAAGTAAATCCGATGACCTCAGAGATGGGTTGTTTTCCTCCTAACTATGTGACGTTTAATATTAACTCACTCACTCACTCACTCACTCACTCACTCACTCATAACCAACCTGGGAAGTCGGGGTTCGGGTCAGGTAAGTACGTTTGTAGCCAATATATTCTTTATGTAGGGGCGCCCACCGCCCCGGTCTATACAGAGCAGTGCTGGGGCATCTCAGAGACGAAGTCAGTGATCAACAGGTCACTAGACTGAAGCCTGCTAAATAGTGAAAGATATCTCAAACAAGGGCTTGTAGCAATACAAGTCACAGACAGACAGACAGACAGATATTTTATTTCAGTCTCACCTCACATAAAATACATATATAAATATATTTATAAAATATAGCATATAAGTGAGCCACCCTTTAAGGGTTATGAGAGACTAATGTATTAATATATTATAAATACTAAATAATAAATAATTATATAGGTACATACAGTGTAAAATCTATCCGTATAAAATATGTTTTCTTCTTTGCAAGATATAAAAGCAGGTTTTGGCACTGAAATATACATGGTGTTTAAAAAGTAAAACTAATTTATCATCATCACAAAGATCTAAGAAGTTGGGATAGCTAAAACAGACATTTTCATATAAACTTTCACGCAAATCATCATACATAGGGCAATACAACAGAACGTGTCTTTCATCCTCAACACTCTCACTGCACTGAAAACATACCCTCTCATTCACATTCACATTTGTATATCTGCCGGTTCCAAATGCAGAGGAGCAGTACATGATCTGAACTTGGAGAAGGCAGAGCGGTAAGAACGGGGCATACTCATACTCACATAACTTTCACAGCCATACACATCCTTAAACATTCGATACGTTCGTAATTTATTACCTCCCGTTCTACCGCTTGGCTTGTGTAATAACTCATACCAATCATTCACATACTTCTGCATACAAATATCTCGCACTTTCTCGCATACCCGTTTAACATTAACATCAGCTTGTAGTCATAACAGCGACCTAGACACACCACACTGCCACAATACCCGTGAAGGTCCGGGTTAGAATTGGTCTTCAGCAAACCATAATTGTCGTAAGAGGCGACTAACGGGATCGGGTGGTCAGGTTCGCTGACTTGGTTGACACAGGTCATCGTACCCAAATTGGATTGGATTGTTTAGTCCAGACTGAAATATTTACAGACCGCCGCCATACAGCTGAAATACTGCTGAGTGCGGCGTTAAACAACAAACCAACCAGACTGTGACATTGGAATTGCTGTTATTCATCCCTGACAACTTCCCGTGCATAAAGATAAGCAATATTACGACATTAATACCTTTCAAAAATATTTTGTTAACAACACAGTCGAAACATGGACACCGATTTCAAACCCTAAGCATTTACAAGGAAGACTTGAGTACCAAGTGTTCGTTTTTTAACTTGGAACCTAACAAGTATTCAAGGAATATTGCTAAAAGTGTCATAAAACTATACTCACCCACTCACCCACTCACTCACTTACCATACAGAAGTAACTTCTTCATGGGCACTTGTATCTCGACATGCACTTGTATCTCGACATGCACTTGTATCTCGACATGCACATGCACTTGTATCTCGACATGCACTTGTATCTCGACATGCACTTGTATCTCGACATGCACTTGTATCTCGACATAAAGTATAATGTTCCAAATGCGCGTGTTGAGTGTCTCAAAAGTTTCTACAACTTGTCCATCACGAGAAACATTTCCGAAGGCCGCGCCTATAAATACAATCACAATTACGCCATGTGACTGTCAAGGAATCGATATATGTCGGGTTTGGCGTCTTGGATTGTCGAGTGGACTAAAACGTGTTGTTTAACGTGGGTTTCATTCAGAAATGAGGTTGCCATAAACAACGTAACGTCTGTGTCACATCCGTCTGACTCGTTATGTGATCTATGTCCTCTTTATCAACCATACTTAGAACATTTACCCTTACGACATGATGTAGTGGGTTGTTGATGCAGAGGCCGTGTTGATGAATGGGGTGTGTTACTGGGGTCGGGCAGGGGGGAGAAGGTTTTACTTGATAGTCCGTGTCACTGACGTCTGACATTTATGTCCTCTTTATCAAAAACACTTCAGGGGACTATCTAGCCTTGCCATATGATGTAGTGAGCTGTTGTTGCAGAGGCCGTATTGATCATTAAGGGTTGTTACTGAGGCTGGGGTTAGGAGCCTGCGGGAAGAGGTCTTGATAGGCCCGTCTTCAAGAGTGCACTAACTGCTATGCTTCTGATCTTCTGAAGTTCTTTCCTTGATAATTGTCACTTATTTCATAACAGAGTGAGTGAGTGAGTTTAGTTTTACGCCACACTCAGCAATATTCCAGCTACATAGCGACAGTCTGTAAATAATCGAGTCTGGACCAGCTAATCCAGTGATCAACAGCATGAGCATCCATCTGCGCAATTGGGAACCGATGACATGTGTCAACCAAGCCCACGAGCATGACCACCAAATGTGGTAACCCGGACCTTCACGGGTTCATAACAGAGGGGGCGGTGGGGTAGCCTAGTGGTTAAAGCGTTGGCTCGTCACGCCGAAGACCCGTGTTCGAATCCCCACATGGGTTCAATTTATGAAGCCCATTTCTGGTGTCCCCCACCGTGATGTTGCTGGAATATTGCTTAAAGCGGCGTAAAACTAAATTCAGTCAGTCAGTCAGTCATAACGGAGGAGCCTGTCAAAGCGTAAATGGAAACCCAGATATATCAAGTCGACTGTTAATTTGAAATAGGGGGCTGAATCAGGTGGTGCTCAATGGAGGTTCACGTATTGAAGACTATGCTTATTAAATGTTTCCAATTTCACATTTTAGAAACAAAAATATAGGAAACACCATATTTGGAAACACGATTAATATCAACCCATACGGAGTGAGTGAGTTTAGTTTTACGCTGCTTTTAGTAATACTGCTGCAATATCATGTTGGAGAACACCAGAAATGAACATCACACGTTATACCCAAGTAAGGAAACGAAGCCGTGACCAGCGAACGCTTAACCACTGAGCTATCCCATCGCCCCAACTTATACGGAAAGGCAGCATTTGCAGTCACGTTTTCTTTGACCTGTATCAGAGACTATTCATCCTCAAAACAATTATCTCCATGTCTATCCGACCCGGCAAAATACGGCAAAACTTCCTTTGTAAAATATCTTCATTTTCAAACAGCGAAAACACCAGAATGTGTCCTTGACTTTTCAGGTATTTCATCATATCTATACAATTCCCCTCACAGTGAGTGAGTGAGTGATGTTATTTTACGTCATGTCAGCAATATTCCATCTAGGCGACGCCGACCTGTACTAAGCGAGTGTTCAGGGTTGATGCAACCAGATAATACATTTAATCTCGGCGCCCCACGTGATGTTCTGATCAGTCAACTGTCTGTTCTGGAGAACGTGAGGCGTGCTTGACGTAGACGAGAGAAGCAGTTGACGTCATGGCCCACGTCGTGGGCGTGACACCGGAGACGTGCCCAGAGTCTCAGCGTATATTCAGCTACAAGTCGCCAGTATATCTCGATGTAAGTGACATAACACGTGTGGTTTCATACGCCTCACATTTTTTTTCATTTTTTTGGGGGGGTTCCCAGGATTACAATGTCATATGTAGAACAGTGATGTACAGACAGATGGATGATGTACAGGTACTATGTCAATATCATGTTAATACACATATATAAGTCAATAAAAGAGAAATATGACCTCAGGTAAATTGGATACATTTTAAATTCATCAAAGTACTAGGAAGAGAAGACCCCATTTATGATTGATATCTTCTATTTTATTATTTCTTTTGCATATATGTTTTTCCACAAAGAATATTTCTTTCAAAGTTTTTATAGATCGATTTATGCATACGTAAATGTGTCTTTTTGCTGCAAGGATGATGTGATTTAGTAATATATTATGATGTAGAGTACCAAACCAAACCATATGTTTTGATAATAGCAATGGATGAGGGTATAAATTGTTAAGCCAAATTTGTAGGTTTTTCCAAACAGTTTGTGTCTCCTGACATTCCCAGTACACATGACAAACACTCTCATTTAGATCATTGCAGAAACAACATAGACTGCTATTAACCTTTTTCATTTTAAGCAATTCTCTTTTTGTATAAATAACACCTTGTAGAAATCTATATTGAAAATCTCAAAGTTTTGTGTTTTGCAATCCTTTTCTGTATGTTGTAAATATATTTTTCCAATCAAAGTCTGTTTCAGGAAATAGCAGCTGCCATTTATTACACATATTTGGGCGTATATCATTGGAAATAAGTTTATCATAAAAAGTCCTGCAGCCTTTAGATGTTTTTACTAGATATATCTGGCATTGGTTAATATTTAAATCCCTGACTGGTATTAAATGACAGTGGTTAAGAGTATTTTTCCAAGAGTCAGGTAATACATGTAGTAAATATCTATAATCTAAATATGTACCTTTGATACCATATATTTCTTTTAAAGATTCTATTGACAATAATCCAGTTTCATCACAAATATCCCTAATATTTATAATCCCTTTATCTGCCCAGTTTTTTATGAAGTTTAATAAATTTTTAAAATTATGATTAAACCATAATGGTTGGGATAGAATTTCATTAATGTTATTTGGGTCAATATAATGTTTTTTGTAGAATAGTTGCCATGCTTTTTTTGCACATCACGCCAAAAAGGATTTTCAATCTTAAAGTAAGTTTCAGAATTTGCTCCAAAATTAAATATGTCTTTAAAAGGTATATCGCATGGATTATCCTTATCACCTCTTTTGAAATACTGTCTTAAAGTAGATAATTTCAAAGCGTCTATAAATGTCTTTGCATTAATCATTCTCAAACCTCCTTCTTCATAGTTGTTTTTAATTACATTCCTTTTTATTTTATCATTCTTGTCATTCAAAATAAATTTTAAAAACAATTGTCAAGGGACGTGATAAATTCTGCTGGTGGGTTGGGCAAGGAATTGAAAATATGGACCAATTTGGAGATTGCTAGAGTTTTTATTACTGTTATTTTACCAATAAGTGTTAAATTTCTTTTTCTCCAAGATGCTAAGAGTCCATTAATTCCCTCCAGTCTCTTTCTTGTGTTGATTACACATAAGTCTTTAAGATCTGGTGTAAATTTAATACCTAGTACATCAAATTCACCAATTACCCATTCAATTTTCAGATCATTACATATTTTATCCATAGATTTAGCTTTGGATCCAATCCAGATTGCATTTGATTTGTCTAAATAATTTTTCAAGCCTGACATTTTGTAAAACTTATTAATTGTGTCAATAGCAGAGTACAAACTCTCTTCAGTTCCATCAAGAAATAGTTCAGTATCATCGGCATATTGATCCAGTTTATATTCATTATCGTTGATGACAATACCTTTGATGTTTGTATTATTTCTTATCATGCAACCAAGAATCTCCGCCACAAAAAGGAAGAGATATGGGGATAGTGGGTCTGCCTGTCTACATCCCCTTTCATTTGCAAAGACCTCGGATAGATGACCATGTTGGATAACACAAGATGTTGTTTCATAGGTTTTTTTCAAAGTCCATCAGAATCAGCAAACCAGGAATGTTTTGTTTCTTTGTTTCAAACATTATATCATATAACAATCTTGTGTTTTCACTAATAATCCTACCCGGTATAAAACCAGTTTGGTTAGAGTGAATAAGTTCATCTAAAGTAGTTTTTGATCTATGTGCAATGCAGGAGCTGATAATTTTATAAATAGCATTAAGTAAAGTGATTGGCCTCAAAGTCTTAAGTAATATTCTATCTTTTGGGGGTTTGGGAATACAGGTGATAACACCCCTTTTCATATTCAAAGACATTTCATTTTTTGTTGATACTTCTTTAATAAATCTATAGATCCAAATTGTTAATTCTTTCCCAAAACATTTAAAGAAATCAATAGGAAATCCATCAATCCCTGGGCTTTTATTATTCTTCATCCTGTAAACAGCATTGCTAATTTCATCCAAACTGATTTCTCTTTCAAGATAATCTCTTAGTGTTTTGTTCAAAGTTGGAGTTTTAATATTTTTTAAGCAGTCTTCTTCCTTATATTGATCCTAAGAAGCATAGAGAATTTTATAAAATAGTTTTACTTCATTCAGTATTGATTTGCTGTCAGTGATTTCGTTCTTATCATTAGTTATTAACTTATTAATTGATTTTTTTGAGAAATTCCTATTTTCTAGATGGCAGAAATATTTTGAAGGTCTTTCTTCTTCTTCATACCAAAGAATTCGGTTTCGGATTTGTATTCCTTTCATTTCCTCAATTTTAAGTTCTTCCATTTCTTTCTTATATTTTGATAGTTCATTCAAAAGGTCTTCATCAATGTTTTGGAAGTTTTTTCGAATAGTATCTTCGACCTGTTTCATTTGTAATTCTAGTTCTTCTGTATGTTTTACCTTTGTTTTCTTTATGTAGGATGAAAAAGATATGGTCTTTCCTCGGATTTTCATTAATAATGTTTCTAGAAATAAGGAGTTGGAAATTGTAAGTTTAATATTTTCAGTGTTTTAAAAGTTATCCATTTTTTCTGTTGAGTATTCCTGAACAGTGTCATTTAAAATAGTTCTGACTAAGTTTCCATATTCAGGATTTAACAACAAGGAATTATTAAACTTCCAGTACCCATGTCCTCGTTCCTGGCTCAAAGCGTTTGAAAAGGTTAATGTTATTGTTCAGTGGTCACTTTTATAGCCTGGCAAAATATCTGAATCCAAAGTTGTATCAAATATATCTTCTGATACAATAAAGAAATCAAGTCTGGCTTGTTGTCATGGATTTTTTGTCCACCAAGTGAATACGCCTCACTTAACATTGAGTTACACTGATGCAGATATTTGCAAGTGAGTAAATTTAGTTTTAGGCCGCACTCAGCTATATAACAACATGACGGTGGTCTGGAAATAATCGAGTCTGGACCAGACAATCCAGTGATCAACAGCATGAGCATCGATCTACGCAACTAGGATACGATGACATGTGTCAACCAAGTCAGCGAGCCTGACCACCCGATCCCGCTAGTCGCGTCTTACGACAAATATGGGTTACTGAAGATCAATTCTATCCCGGATCTTCAAGGGTAAGATATTGACAAGGTACATGTAGATGATGCTGTGATATAGAACCAATACTTCATATATCCGCGTGTATGAATAGATACAGACTGTGTGTTCCCAAGCACATCAACTGATAATTTTAAAAAAGAAATTCTGAGATAACGAGATTCTCTGTGAAGCGAAACAGATTCAAAACCACATTTCACATCAATGTGCCAACCTATTGATATCTAGCCAAACGTAAACGGGAATAGTTTCAGTGGTTGCTTTTAAGTGTGGGTACTTGTTCAAATATCCCGCACTAAAATCAGTTTCCTTTGAGAATATTTGTTAATAAGTTTAGGGGCGGTGGGGTAGCCTAGTGGTTGAAGCGTTGGCTCGTCACGCCGAAGACCCGGGTTCGATTCCCCACATGGGCACAATGTGTGAAGCCCATTTCTGGTGTCCCCCGCCGTGATATTGCTGGAATATTGCTAAAAGCGGCGTAAAACTAAACTCAGTCAGTCAGTCAGTTAATAAGTTAAGGATATACTAATACTACAACAACTACTAATAATAATCGTATACGTCATAATGCCAGCTCACCCGGCCGGGTACCCATTCGCTGCTTGGTCCCTGACGTATTCCAGAGGATATTTCACGTGCTGGATTCCACGTGAGACTGGACCTCAACGATACGCTAATTATAATTTCCACACAGTTGAGCCATCTCCTAAATAACTCACCGAATACGTACTGCTTCACAATATCTATACTATTCCAAAAAAGAAACGCATAACCCAGAAATCTGTTGCAAAAATGTTGTTTTTTTAAACTTGTATAACTCGTCCACAAAGAGACTTTAGTACATGATTTTTTGCATCAGTTTAGAAGAATACAATGTCTACACAACCAAGCGGATACTTTTAGATAACGGAGACGTTAAGCGGGACGGTGACGATGTAGCACGATCCCGATGCCGGGTCTTCAGGCTCTCAGTCCAATCTCTCTCAACCTGTTCCGTACCGTTTGACCGGATATCCTCCGAAGTCCAGGCACCCTGTGCTCTCACCCGTGACAGTACGATCACGCAAATGTATCACCCGGATGTACCGATCTTGGGCTACAGTGGTGACTCGAAGTCTGCCTGTACGGGGAGGGTCATTTGTCATGCCTGTTTGGTTGTAACGAGCTGTAAGGCGTGATATCGTGCTCTGACTAACATTCAGACGCCTGGTAACAGAAGATTGGTAATCTCCAGCGTGCATTCTTTCAATGGCGATGTTCGGTGTCGCAGCGTCAAGACGTGGCGTAGTAATTTGACCTTGAAACTCCTTCAAAACGAAAGCCGATTTCCGAAAGTAATCTGGATTTTTAAGCCAGACAGTGCATGCTCTTTGCTGCACAATTTCAACTGGAAGGTGATTTCTGTTGCGTTGTGGTGATGTCTTTCTTATCTTTGTAAAAATTATCATCAAAATCAACATTTTCAGGTAAAGTTGATGTTTTTATTTGTGCAATTATGTAAAAATCATGTTATCAAACACTGTTGTTATATATACTGATGATTGTTTGATCACAATAGGTAATTAATAGTATTTTTTTAAAATACAAAACACCTATGCGTTTCTTTTTTTTAATAGTATATTATGACCTGCCTGATGTAGGCAGGATTACTAGGTAATCATTAAATCCATGTACTTGTAGAAGCTTCAAGACATATCATTACAGTACGATTGAAGTAATACCTAACTAATAGGTCACCGTATGATTTCAGGAACACTGTACATAGCTTTTCAGGATTTTAAAAAAGACATGGAATTTCGAAATAAACCCAGGTTCCAGTACATGTTCATTACCTTGCATTCCACCCTGTTTACTCGAAGACGTCTTGTAAGCATCTTAAGCACCCTCTTCGCCCATTCAGATCAGGGACGACTCCCTAGCGTAACAGTAGCTCTCGTTGAGCAGTTACCATACGACGGACATCGAGTCATCATTACTGGCAAACCTTGACAACCTGGGCCTCCGTTAACAATGGCAAGCGCCAGTGGGCGGCATTCGTACATATGGGTAAGTTGTCAGGTCGGTGCGCAACTTATCCTTGCTTGCCAGTAATGACCGACACGCAGCCACAAAACCGTTCTTGTACCAGATGATCGCTGGAGGCTTTGTCACGAACGTCACGCATCATAAATCGCTTGCCCTTTATGCCTGTGGTTGTTGGTGAACAGTATTTAGTCGTGTCGGGAAAAAATGGCTTCCCTCGAACATGAAATCGAACTGTTATTGTGTTTTCTGAAATTCAAGACAATGTCTTGAAATTTATATGACGCTGTCTCGAACCTATTTGCTGTTGTCTCGAACCTTGTGTAACTCGAAGTATCTACGTAGGTCCCTTCAACATTGCCACAATGGTGTTTTTATTTACAGTGAGTGAGTATTGTTTTACGCCGCTTTTAACAATATTCCAGCAATATCACGACGGGGGACACCAGAAATGGGCTTCACATATTGTACCCATGTGGGGAATCGAACCCGGGTCTTCGGCGTGACGAGCGAACGCTATACCCACTAGGCTATCCCACCGCCTCTCGTTTGTGCGATGCTCATGCTATTGATCACTTGATTGTCTGGTCCAGACTCGAGTATTTACAGACCGCCGCCATATAGCTGGAATAATGCTGAGTGCGGCGTAAAACTTAACTCACTCACTCATTGTATTTACAAGTCTTAAAAGAAGGCAAGTAGGGGTTCTAAACCATGACACCTGCAGATTATAGTCTTTTTCCATTCAACATCACTTTTGTTCTATTTCTATCAATACATTAATGAAAAGCGTGTGTTCGAGCTCAGTGAGCCGAATCTCACTCTAAAATCTCGAGTATTTAAATTAGTCTAAATGAATCGTGATGCACGAGAGGAACGGTGTAAGGACATTTTCATGCTTTCAACAACTTTTTGATAAGGCATTTATTATAATTCCTAAATTTAGAATCAGTCATTTTTCCGCCGTCGTTACACGTCTGGTCTGCCCATGCACAGTAAAAGTTTCCGAAGATGCGTTTATGCGCAGAGCATTCATTGCATGTACACAAACCAGCATTATAATAGCAAAATTATAACAATCAAACACTGATTTTAAAATAATATATTTGAAATTTCCTATCACTCACTCATTTCTTTTTGGGGGAGAGTATATTATATTTTTGGATCAGCTGTGTAGGGCAAAAGGCAATATGATGGGGTAACCACAGTAGGCCGTGCTACTCCTCCGTACGACGTTGTCAAGTCGGCAGATGGTATTGGCATGCTGTGGTAAAGATGGCGTAGATGTCGGTAACACGTTGTTAAGGATTGGCACACATCTGAGTGAAGCACATGGTGAAGACGCATGTCTTATTTCCAGTGGACAAATGTAGACAAGAGTGGCATAAAAATGAGTATCTGATGGGCACGTAGGCTGATTGTGTTTTGGTCTACCAAGGAAACAGGTGGTCGTCATAGATTTGGTTGGAACAACCTTCAGTTGTTGGTGACCTATAGCCTGTTTCTATATTGTTTTGTCTTTTTAAATGGAATATTCTTACATTTACATGCTAGTTTTAGACACCATCTGTGATACTCTAGTTATTTAACAACTTCTATTTATTGTTTATGCAAAACCTTTCTCGTCACTATATGGCTGAAATATTTCTGAAGTGACGTTAAATTTTAACTCACTCACTTACACACTCATAGATTTGGTTGGTTGGTTGGTTGGTTGGTTGTGTAACGCCACACTCAGCAATATTCAAGATTTAATGGCGCCGGTCTGTAAAAAATCGAGTCTGGACCAGACAATCCAATGATAAACCTGATCACCCGATCCCGTTAGTCGCCTCGTGTACCAAGCATGGGTTTCTGAAGATCAATTCTCACCCGGATCTTCACGTCGTCATAGAAACATAAGTATGTCTTGCAGGTTTGTGTTCCTTCGGCGTGTCAGGATTTTGTAATATTATATCGGGTTTCCGAAACCCACAATGTTCCTGACTATGATATTTCGTGGCTGCTTCAACAGTTACAGAGGCGGTGGGGTAGCCTAGTGGTTAAAGCGTTGGCTCGTCACGCCGAAGACCCGGGTTCGAATCCCCACATGGGTACAATGTGTGAAGCCCATTTCTGGTGTCCCCCGCCGTGATGTTGCTGGAATATGGCTAAAAGCGGCGTAAAACCAAACTCAGTCAGTGAACAGTTCTACATTAAAGTGGGCCGATTGGTCCAGTCGAAAGGTGGCCGCAATAGACTAGCGCAGTTAACACCCTTAGGCCTACCCACAATGCAGTTATCCTGGTTTGTATCCAGGATTTGCCCTGATTATGCACACGCACACACATACACACGCACCGCACACACATACACGCAGGCACACACGCACTCATACACACGCACTGCACGCACGCAGGTACACATACACATAGGCACACCAACCACTCATACACACGTAGGCACACACATACACACAGGCACAATTATAAATTGTCGTGTCGGTTTACATGGACTAAGTTGTGACCCTACTGTGACGCCATCCCTTGCTCTCGCTTGTCCACGGTGGTCATCCCAGTGTGTGACCAGTGGTCAGTTATCTGCTTTGTCTGCTGTATGTTTTGTCTGCATACATTGTACTTGCAATCGCTGTTACAGTCTTAAGAGAGGCAGTTCCAACTTGACCGCTTTCATCAAATGTACCATTCTCTTCCCACAGAGGTTACTCCTGTCATATCTTCCTACGTAACCTCTGTTCTAATACGGCCCTTTCATGGTGTGAGCGTTCAAGACTCGTGATTGGAGGCAATCAGATTTAGTTGTGCAATCAGCGACGTTGTTTCAAAAGTGATCATTCGCAAGGCCTCGGTAATTTCCGTATGCTTCGAGAAAACTAAACTTCTTCCCCTGCGCGATGCGCAAACGTTTCTTCTAGACAGAACTCAGTCATGTTATGGCGGATCAGTGGCGTCTCCATCGCCCTCGTTGACAACGGACAAGCTAGCCTTTAAACGTCTTGTGTGTAACATCAACACAAGTCCCCGGCAGATGGGGGATATTTGTGGCCCCACATTTGCTTGTGTTAGTCAAGTTGAATCTAAGTCGATGTAACACGTGTTCTGATTGGATAGAAAGAAGGGAGATAATTCGTGTTGCGATCTTTTGCCGCTAGGGGATTTTACGAGAACCGGGAAATATGGCCGTATTAGAACAGAGGTTCGTAGGAAGATAAGACAAGTAACCTCTGTGGGAAGAGAATGCAAATGTACATGCATCTGACACATTGATCTCTACGACCTGATATGAGACAATACTTTGACAGTTCGGTTTGTTTGTTTGTTTGCATGCTGTTTTACGCCGCACTCAGCAATATTCCAGCTATATGGCGGAGGTCTGTAAATAATCGAGTCTGGACCACACAATCCAGTGATCATCGATGCAATGACATGTGTCAACCAAGTCAGCGAGCGCCTCATACGACAAGCATGGGTTGCTGAAGAACAAATCTAACCCGGATCTTCACGGGACGACAAGCATGGGTTGCTGAAGAACAAATCTAACCCGGATCTTCACGGGACGACAAGCATGGGTTGCTGAAGAACAAATCTAACCCGGATCTTCACGGGACGACAAGCATGGGTTGCTGAGGACAAAATCTAACCCGGATCTTCACGGGACGACAAGCATGGGTTGCTGAGGACAAAATCTAACCCGGATCTTCACGGGACGACAAGCATGGGTTGCTGAGGACAAAATCTAACCCGGATCTTCACGGGACGACAAGCATGGGTTGCTGAGGACAAATCTAACCCGGATCTTCACGGGACGACAAGCATGGGTTGCTGAGGACAAATCTAACCCGGATCTTCGCGGGTTCTTCGATATGCAGGAGTGGGTGAAATTAGTTTCACGCCGCTTTTGGCAGTATCACGGCCGGGAACAAAATTACATAGGATTCACATATTGTACCTATGTGTGGATTCGAACTCTGGTCTTCGACCTGACGAGCGAACGCTTTAGCCACTAGACTACCCCACAGCCCCATCGCACAAAGGTAATAAGGAAATAGCTGCAATATTTACAAGTAAAGGGGGAAGGGGGACGACGGCGCCGTTAACAAAGGGTTCAACTTACAAGCTACGATGAAACTGGCATATGATATTTAATAGAGACGAGATTCTGTAGAGCAAAAAGATTTGAATGCCCACATATCAACTTCACACATCACCTTTCTTTGCGCTGTGAGGAGAAGTGGAGATAACGAGTCTGCCATAATGACCAAGCTCCATTCAAGCGCATGACGTCATCGACATCTTTCGGTTTAGGAAGCAAGATATCGATGTGAGGAGCCGGGAAATTTAACACACTCGTGACTCGACCGTTCATCGTGGGTAAGTTTAGTGTTCAGTTTACGCCGCTTTTAGCAATATTTCAGCAATATCACGGCGGGGGACACCAGAAAAGGGCTTCACACATTGTACCCATGTAGGGAATCGAACCCTGGTCTGACGAGATAACGCTTCATCCACGAAGCTACCCCACCGCCCTGTTGACTTTGTACGACTTTGGCATGCAGTGACAAATGACTCAACATGGCGTCCTTCTTATATATATTAAAACATGTTCATAGCTATGAACAATATTTCAGATAATTCTCGGCGTGTTGTTTGAATGTTCACCTTATAAGTGAAACTCACGACGGTAGTGTACTGATAAACCTCGAAAAATAATCAAATCAAAACTTAGATTCGAACCAACAATGATGGGGTTATGCATCGCCAATTGACCCACCCCGAACCCTAGCCCACCCCACCCCACCCCATCCCGAACCCTAGCCCACCCCACCCCATCCCAACCGACACAACCCTACTCCCCGTGCCTCTTATATAGCGAATTGTAACAGAAACAGGAATTATTCAATTTGGGGAAACTTTTAAGGTCTGAAACGTATTTGTGTAAATTCTTTAATAAGTGAAATATGAAAAAGGAAGAACAAAGTTTCAAAATTCATGTAGCAGTTTACTCAAATTTATTCAAGCATCAAATGTTTTAATATACCAATTCATGAAACATAAAAGACACGAAAACCTAAGTCATTTCATTCTGTTCCGACAAGGATGCGTTGTCAATCGCATCAGCCATTACATGGAATCTGTGATAGTGTCGTGCATTCGTGACCACTCGGGTTTTTTCCGGAACAACCCGAGTAGAGACGGAAAAGGGCTTGACATCAAAAGGCAGTGACCGGGGTCAACCGTTCTAAAGAATGCTGCGAGGAACAGCTGAAAGATTTCAGACAGATTAAATGTTGGGATGTAATGCTTGTAATAATAATAATAGGAAACATATTCGTTCCTTTGGTCAGTAACAGTTTGAAAGATTTGATAAAACATACCCCCTAACAGATTCCATTCTTATCACTAGAAATGGAGGCCCGAGGCATCGCTCGGGCAGTGAAAGCAAAAGAAGGGTTCATAAAATACTTTCAACTGCCCACTTAAATATAACTTGTCTACTGCCTTCAATGATAATGTATTTGCTCATTTAATATTTCTGTTTCCGTATAGTTTAAAAAGGAAAAAATGTATTCGAAACAAAGAAAGAAACGGTTTCCAAAACATGTTTTGTTGGTCTCAGTTAGACGATTGATAAAATATATATCAATATCATATTATTCAATATTAACATACTTTCTGACAAGTTATAAATAAATGCACATAATCATTATAATCTGATTCCCAATATTGTGGATTCATCTATTATTGATCTAAGTGGGTATTTGAAGAAGAGAAAAATCGGTACTAACTGCAATCGCCGTTATGTGTTTCTTTGAGCCATTAATTTGTACAGAGTGGCCTCCCTTGAATTATCGGGTTCTCGTATTAAGACGAAACTTGCCTAAGGCAACTAGGAAACTTGACTCAGGGCAAGAGATTAAAGACCAAACATCTAACTAACATCAGAACACAAAACATATTGTTGACTGTCATAAATAAGTGAAACCTCCTTAGAGTGGACCTCGTCAATCCGGACATTCGGTATTCTGGACATAACTGATGACAACGTCTATTCGATAAACAGCTGCACATGTTACAACGAACACGAACTAAATATATTTGTGTACAGTGACACAGGCTATATGTTGCTTTTGAAATAATATTCTGTGTGATTGTATGTCCGCCTGGCCGATTTAACATGGTTGTTTGGGGGCTTTTCGGAAATATCAATAGCCGGCAGCCTGTGACTGATGTACAGTTCCGGTCTTTTAAAGAAAGGTTTCTGAAGCTAGAGTAACATAATAGATTCAAACACGCCAACCAGGCATTACAAACTCCACACAGTGCATTATCAGCGACGCCTCATGCCGAGCCTCTTTGCGGAAAGCAACGAGTCACTCCACTATTACGGGATGGGTCCTCGAACCGCATGCCATTCTTCAACTCCCAAATGTTCTCGATCTTCCCTTTAAACTCTCGGACTCTCGAGCTCTGAAACAAACAGATTCATGCCGTTAGCGGTAAAAGACACGCTGGCAAAATTGGTGTTAGAACCTACCATGAAACGTCGCTCTCTCACTGCAATACAAAGTTGTTCATCTATATTGTCATCCTTTCTTATTGCTCCATCTCCTAAAGGCCTCCCAAACGCGTTACTAGCAACATTGCAGTTCCAATTAAAACAATATTTTTAATGTGTACTTGCTACAGTAGTTTTATTATGAACATATTATTAGCTACACATTATAACCTGTTTAAGTAAATGCAAGGAGGAACGGTATCGCGTTTGTATACTGTTATGTGACAGTTCATTCCACATGTTCAAATTCATTCCACATGTTGGCATACAGTAAGGAGGCAGCGGTGCTATATTTAGACATACATTTAGAGAAAGTTCTGGAAGGTACTGCAGGGTACGACAGTTCTGTGGGCCTTTCCACTATATATACTGGCCGAGGGTCAGTTGGTCGGTTTGTTGTTTAAAGCCGCACTCAGCAATATCCCAGCTATATGGCGGCGGTCTGTTAATAATCGAGTCTGGACCAGACAATCGAGTGATCAACAGGCTGTCAGCATTGAGCTTTTGGGGTCATGTTTATCGCACGGCAGTTACTGGCGCGATAGCGAGTTCTGTCGCATCACATGAACAAATATTCGCAGGATGGCTTGCTTTTACGAAAAGGTGTCATTCACCCAAACCTAATGTTCAGTTCACCCAACCCAAGGGACCAGGGGCTCCCTTCACGAAGCATCCTTTACTAAGGTTAACCTTAACTCCCATTCTTTAACATTGCACTCGGGTTACCTTAGTGACTTACGATCTCCTTAGTGCTTTGTGAAAGGAGACCCTGATCTTGCAGCATTGTCCCTATGTACAGCTATCTGTATTTCCAATTACTGAATATCTACAATTCCCCATGAACACTATCTACCCACCAGCTCTCGTCCAGCGCCGCCGACATACACGAGACCTTGGATGTGAACCCCTTCCAGCGTGACCTCTCGCACGTGCTCTTCCTCCACGCCATTGTGCGTCAGAACGAGGCCGGACATGAGCGGGGACTCTTGTCCAGTCATCCTGGCCTCACCACGCCGGACACGTCTGTTGCGGAACACCTCCACCTGTAGCACAGTCAGTGAGTGAGTTAAGTTCAATGCGCTTTGAACAATGCTCAACCACAGGCCCTCGTGTCTTTGAGCGAATTTAAGATTTAAAAAAATATATTACTTTGAGATGACCCCCGTCTCAAAATGCTTGTCATGATGTATTGTACTGTGAAGCATTTCGAGTCGGGGGGTCATCTCAAAAACAATATTTTTTTAATCTTTAATCCTCGCAAAGTCACGCGGGCCTGTGTGCTCAACCCTTTCACGGCCTTCAAACAAATATATTCTCTTTTTTCCACCATTTATTCTAGGACTGGCTATCGATATAGATCATAATCGTTGAATAAAAATAGATCATAATCGATAAATGTCAAATATTTTAGCAAAATTGTATGAACTACATGACAATATTTCACACCACTGTGGGCGGTGGCATGTTTCTCCATGGATTACCAACAAAGCAGCGTCCTGAACATAATTTAGAAGCAGCCAATGAATAAATTTAAATTTGTTTACCGTGTGAGTAAATTACAACTTTATTCTACCACAAAAGAGTATGTGCGATATTATCGATGAAACTATTTTCATATAGATAATCATTAATAATTTCTTATCGACGATATTTCCGATTATCGGTACTTTTAGCCAGGCCTAATTTATTCATTCATAGTCTAGTACTATAATGTTTGTGATGGGCGAGCTATGGGGCGTGGTGGGCGAGATGGCTGAGGAGCCAGGCTTGTGATCCAGCGGGCATGAGGTGCTGGGATCGAGCCCACCTGTGACCTGGTGTAAAAACCTTGGAGTCAACTTTGTGTGCAGACTCTTTCAGTGTTGTCACAACCCCTAGTGTACAGTACACATCCCTGTGCACTTAAAAGAACCCACGAATCCGTTGGTACATGACCAGATGGTGGCCACATGAATACGTGCAAACACCTAGTTGCGGGTACAGCAACGTGCAGTAAACTTGGACAAAGTACTGTGACTATGTGTCCCAGTCCACCCAGCTGTGAATGGGTACCTCGTAAGGTGGGAAAGCCACACTAACTCGGTGCGCCTTTCTGTATGCTCCCCAGGGAGTTTAGATGGATATGTGCGCTATATAAATATCCAATATTAATAATAATAAATAATAATAATAATGTTTGTCTGTGTGTTGTTTTACGCCGTACTCAGCAATATTCAAGCTATGTGACGGCGGTCTGAAAATAATCGAGCTTGATATCTTCCAATGACTGACATCATGAGCATCGATCTACGATTATATATATATATATACATAGTCATTTTACTGATTGACCATCAGTTTCAGTCTACACAATGAGGATACGATGACATGCGTGAACCAAGTTAGTCTGTCTGACCACCCGATCCAGTTGGTCGCCGTTGTCCAGCAGCCTCGACGGAACCGTGGGTCGAGGTCACCTGAGAATTTTAATGTCTTTGAGATCGAGAGTGTATCAATAAATATCCCCGTTCATCGAACCACACACCTCAGTTAATACTAGTTATCTTTACGCATGTTCGTTTTTTTCCGAATACATAAGAATACCACAGTTAGGCATTTACCACTATGTTTTAGATTTTTCACATTCTTTTAAGAAGCAGACGACAGAAATTCAGAACAGTTATTCCTCAGATCTGTTTCATTCGGGAAATATCGTACGTGTCCTCAGAATGGTGTCTTGCATCATAGTAGTTTTGTATCGGTCCTCACCGAGAACCAGTCGTTGGTGTTGACGGGTCCATTGCTCTCAAAGTGTATCCCGAAAGTCCCGCCAGCGCCATTGGACGTGGGGTTGAAGAGGTCGTAGTTGAGCTTGCCGTCGCGGACGTATAGTGCCTCGTAGTCGTGGGAGCCGCGGGCGAAGAGGATGATGCCGTTTTCCTGGGTGGTCATGAAGCTCAGTTTGTAGTGAGCACTGAAGAGGACACACAGAACGCTCAGTTAGATATTTGAATATCGATTTAGCAGTGATTGTTTTATCGATTTACCAATATAGTTACTGAGTTTGGTTTGATCAGTATTTCAGTTATATCACGGAGTGTGATCTTGGTGTGGGAGTGAATGTGACAGTTTTGTGTAACGCCGTTTGAACAGTATAGTCCGTTTGGCTCAAAAGCGGACCGATGAATTGCAATCTAACTCGAAAACTAATAGACATAAAATACTCAATGAAACGCTGGTCATAATCAAAACATCATACCCACTCTGTGAGGTTTTTGCAAAGTTTTTGTCCTAAAAATAAAAAAGTTGTTTAACAATCTATCATTAAACTATTGACACAGTTCACTATTTGTTACGAGGGAGGAGTGCAGAGAAAGGGACACCCAGGTGTTCGAGAACGGATGGAGACAGCACAGGTTAATGAATAAATCACATTGTCTGTGAACGTGCTTCTCGAACACCTGGCTGTCCCTTTCTCTGCACTCCTCCCTCGTAACAAACAGTGAACTGTGTCAATATTTTAATGATAGTTTGTTAAACAACTTTATTATTTTTAGGACAAAATTTTTGCAAAAGCCTCACAGAGTGGGTATAATGTTTTGATTATGATCAGCGTTTCATTGAGTATGTTATGTCTATTAGTTTTCGAGTTAGATTGCAATTCATCGGTCCGCTTTTGAGCCAAACGGACTGTAGTTCAGTTTTATTACACCTGATGTGGGAGGAATCATTGACATGATGCTGGTGCCAGAGGTTTACTACTTTGGTAAAACACACGACCATTGATACGGTGATGACGAACGAGAAAAGTAATTGGCACAACGGGGATTGGAACCTACGATCTGGCAATTGAACAAACACACAACTGTATACAACCTTCCGCTTACCTGGTTGCCAATAATGATCACACGCACACACACACAGACGCACACACACACGTACGAACACACACACACACACACACGCTTTCACAGGTACGCATGCACGCACGCACCAAAAAAGACAAGTACAAACCTGTCAATCAGATCGAAGTTGTCGGGTACGAACTCCAGATAAGAATTATTTCCATTGAACTCAAAGCAAGGTCCTTCATCAGCCGACAACACAGCCACCTATAAATAAATAGAAACCTATTTTTGTCAACCATTAAAGACCGGATATATTCTCTCAGAGACAAAGCTATTTCTGCTTCCATTTAATAAGGTACGCGTTTAAAGTTCGCATTTTAGGCCTGGTCTTGGTTTTCTTGAACAGGAAAGTGCAGTTACATGTATACTGGATGTTCAAAATCAGATTTTCCGCCCACATAGAGTGAGTGAGGTACATTCTGAATGTGTATTCGTCGCTTAGCCTCGAGACTGCCGTGGATCTGTTCATATTTTGTGTACTGCATGTTAAAAGTTACGCAACATCAGAATGCCCTCCCACACAGAGTGAGTGATCATGAGGTACATACTGAATGAGCATTCGTTGCTTAGACTCGAGAGTGCAGTGTAACGGTTCATATTTTGATTTAGCGAATTGATTCCAAAGAATTAGCTGTCTTAGGCAAACAGCCACTTTAATCTCACCTCATGCTCTTGATACATGAGTAACCATAAAAATGGTTTTCATGGCACCAATCAACCTTTTTGCAATTCATGGACAGTGTCATTGACAAGTACACAACACCTGTCAATAGCAGATGTGGGTTCCACAAGATGAAATGACACACTGAAACCTAGCATCCATGCTTACAACAAGCTTAGATATTTAAACCGAATTTGACCCCACATGAGATACTATGCCGCAGTGAAGCATGAATACTCCACTCGGACACATTATACTGACTCCGAGCCGACCAGTCCTTGTTATACCCATTAATGCCGAGCGCCAGGCAGGGACCAACAAGTACCATATTTTAAGGTCTTTTGGTATGACGCGGTCGGGGATCGAACCCGCGACCTTCCGCTCTCCGGGCGGACGCTCTAACCACTACACCACGGAGGCGGTCAGAGTAAAGAGACCGCCTGAAAATGGATTCTAGTAAAATGGAATTTATCCACAGTCGATATGATTTTAGTACACTGCTATGTATTACATGTCTTATGTATACAATATGAAGAAAGAATGTTATATTACCAATAACAGATTGAAATAACAGATATTTACGTTAATGTAAATACATGAATCATGTTCTGATTGAGACATTTTAAGACTTATGAAGTTCAAATTTCAAAAGTGTTTTGACAATCAATGAAATGTGGATTTCGAAAAGAATAATACACGTTCACCTGAAAAGGAAACACAAAGCAAAAAACAAATAAAATACTTACGATACACAACGAAAGTACTATCCAAATATTCATGATTATCACCCAGCACAACACCGCTTCTAGAAGTAAAGTTTACAAACTTGTAGGTAGTCTGCAGAGCCGCCCACTATGCTTGACCTTTTGAATGACGCTGAACGTTTGGTCGGTCAGTTCCGGTTAGGGCGATCCGGTTCCCCTTATCAACCGGATACAGCCGGGTCATTTGCACGACCTTTCATCGTCTTCTATATTGAGTCTCGACTCAGAACCGGTATCTTTACAATCTAATAAAAGGAGGGACATACTGCCATTGTTTAACATTCCCGCGGTCAGCGATATCGTAGCTACATCTATCGGAATATCAGTCTGAAAGTCACAATGCCCATTATGTATTTATTTATTTTCAACGTTGCCTCAACCGAGTAATGATTTCATTGGTAAACTATGCTTTATCGTTATTTCTTTTGGTGTTTTAAAATATGCATTATAACATATTTTCAGGTTCGGGCCTTCTTTAGTCAAAGCAAACAACTCTCATATTTCAGAAACATATTCAGAAATATGTTAGAGCAATAACGTCGTCCCCTTAAACGAATGTGACTTTACTTTGATAGCAAAAACAGAACATGCAACATATTTGGTGACATATTATTATGCTAATATTAGTATAGCGCCAATATCCAGCTCAGCTGCTCAAAGGCGCTTTGTTTTTCCTCCATCATCGGATGTCAATCTCAAACGGCACATCATATTATCGATCTCAACTCCATGGGTATCATACAACTCTGATGCATATCTGAGCTGCATGTGGCCATGTCAGCACATATACAACATGATAGTTCAGATGTAATGTTTCCGTTTAGGACAGATCTTGTTCATGTGGTTGTTAGGACGAAAACAATAATATTACAGGATTTGATCAAGCATGTCACAAAGTCCCATAACCACCTTCCTGTACTGCAAAAGGCCAAAGTAAAGAATGTTTAGATTTTCCTCAGGTTCAGCGGAGCGTCTTTTGAGAAAGTTCCCTCTTCCACGAAAACAAGTTCCTTCTTTTGCATAAACTCCCTATCCGACAGATACAAGTTCCTTCTTTTGTATGCTGCCTATTCTACAGAAACAATTTCCTCCTTTTGCATAAACTCCCTCTTTTGCAGAAACAAGTTCCTTCTTTTGCATAAACTCCCTCTTCTGCAGAAACAAGTTCCTTCTTTTGCATAAACTCCCTATCCGACAGATACAAGTTCCTTCTTTTGTATGCTGCCTATTCTACAGAAACAAGTTCCTCCTTTTGCATAAACTCCCTCTTTTGCAGAAACAAGTTCCTTCTTTTGCAGAAACTGTCTCCTCTGCAGAAACAAGTTCCTTCTTTTGAATAAACTCCCTCTTTTGCAGAAACAAGTTCCTTCTTTTGCATAAACTCTCTCTTCTGCAGAAACAAGTCCTTCTTTTGCATAAACCCCTTTTTTTGCAGAAACAAGTTCTTTCTTTTGCATAATCTCCCTACCCTACAGAAACAAGTTCCTTTTTTTGCATAAACTCGCTCTTCTGCAGAAACAAGTTCGCTATTCTGCATACACTCCCTATTTCACAGAAACAAGTTTCTTCTCTTGCATAAACCCCTTATTTGCAGAAATAAGTTCTTTCTTTTGCATAAACTCTCTCTTCTTTTGCTATTCTACAGCTCCCCATCCGCAGGTGCAAACAGCACACTAACTACATGAGATATTGTATATGTTTTATTTGTATCACAGCAGAGAGCAAACATCAACAATAAATGATGAGTTAAACAAACCAAGTGATCACAGTATTGTACTATCAGTGAACCAAGCAATCTCCTGTGTACAACTTATTCCCGAATATTGAAAACACGCTGAAATCACCACATGCTAACATTACAACCCTTGTGCTCTGGGCAACATGACCACTCAGTACTCACAACCTTTAGTGACAGGATCACACAGAATGAACAAAGCATCCATCACCACATCAACACTCTCTCACATTACAAATGTTCTTCATAAGTATCCCAGTACTTTCTCTGTAACATTGCAATACTTTCTCATAAACACATACACATTCCAATACTTGCTTTGTAACACTGCTTTCTCATAAACATCACAATCCTTTCTCATAAGCATTCCAATACTTTCTCTGTAACATTCCAATACTCTCTGTAGCATTCCAATACTTTCCCTGTAACATTCCAATACTTTCTCTGTAGCATTCCAATACTTTCTCATGAACACATAAGCACTCCAATGCTTGCTTTGTAACATTGCTTTCTCATAAACATCACAATCCTTTCTCAAAAGCATTGCAATACTTTCTCTGTAACATTGCAATACTTTCTCATAAACATTCCAATACTTTCTCTGTAACATTCCAATACTTTCTCTGTAACCAGGGCTCCAGATAAGGGCCGTATCGGCGTATGTACGGATAAAAAACATGCACGACGGTAGGAAATAATTTAGAAAACATAGCAGATACGCACCACAGCAATGGTGTATGGTCTTAGAATCATTTACAGACGTAATTATCTGAACATGTTTGTTTTATTGTTCATTGACCTGTTTACACAAGAGTAGCAATGTTGTGGTGCATATATGAAACGAAACACAAGATTACTGATGCTCCATTTATTTCCATTCAGTACTCTAAATGTACTCCGACAGTATTCCTATATTGAAAAAGTAAGGAGTAAGTACTCCTGACGTTGACAAATTATCTGGAGCCTTGTAAACAGTAACATTGCGAACATTCAATGTAGCAATCCAAGCATTCAAATAGTTTGTTGGCAACATGACAATTCTTTCTCATAAACATCACAATTCTTTCTCAAAAACATCTTAATGTTTTTTTCATTGATATCCCCACTTTCCCAATTCAGTATGTATCACTTCTCAGGAAGAGAACAAGTTGCTCTTAAGAATATCACTATACCTTCTGATAAGAATATCACTAATACCTTTTCATTAAATCACAAAATGTCTTCACATACATCACAACACAACCTCATAAACATAGAAGATCAAAATAACTTATCAACAACATAACAAAAGCTTCTAACAAACATAAGATCTTTTCATAAACAACACATCATTTTCTCATAAACATCACAAATCATTTTTCAAACATCACAATGCTTTCTCACAAATATCACAATAGTATTAGATGTGAATTGAAATAATTACTCATTAACATATCAGACTTGGGAAAAAATAAACTGAAATCATAATAAAAGGCAAAACTTATACCTTATAAAATCACCAAACACCAACCTGTCTAATCTCTCAGATGTGAGATATTGTAACAACCACAAAATAATATTAAAAGATAATTAAAACACTCCCCATACGTATACACAGACAAATATTGGAAAATGGTCAAGCACACACATCAAATTCTGCTGTGCGAAGCATATGTCCTTACCCCACCAAGATGCTTCACGTTATGAATAGTTTGACCATTCATCTTTGGTATTCATAAACAGTAACAAATGAAGAGCAATATCAATGCTTTCTTGGCATTTCAAACAGTTGTTATCCTCAAACAGGCGAGAAGTAAAAACAAAAGCAGGCAAGGACAGACAACCATAAAAATGTGGGGCAGGGCCTTTGAATAAAACAAAAATGAAACAATCTTGTTTTCTTGGAAAAATGCATATTGTTGTTTCAAGAAGTTTACATACATTTCATTTCCAAGAAGCAAGTAATAATTATGCTTAAAAAGGTTCTGCCTTTTATCCCTCTGAACCTGTTGATGGATTGATCGATGATATACACTAATCAAGATAAAAGAAACAAAAGGAAGTTAAGAGTGTCATGGTAAAAATATTCCACTGCATTCCTTAAATCCAGCCCTGGATGTTGAGAAGACAATGTGACCTATAATACCAAACCTTCTTTGGTGTCAGCAATATTCACTGTTCCTACACATCACAGATAGCATACAGCTGTTGATGAGCTAAATACAGAGGTTATACTCAAGGTATAGATACTACACCGCCAGCCATGGAACAACACACTTCAGATGTCACTTATCCAGTTCCAGGTGTATCAGAGCCATTTATGCAAGTAAGTACCTACATGCATCAATTCATGCATGCACATACATACATGCATGGATCCATACCAACATATACATGCATACATACATACATGCAAATGCACGCACACATGCATCCAACCATACATGCATGCACATCCATCCATCTATGCATGCATATGCACACATATGCCTGCATCAATCAACACATGCATGCACATCCATCCACGCATGCATATGCACACATATGCCTGCATCAATCCATACATGCATGCACATCCATCCATCAATCCATACATGCATGCATACACCCATACATATGCACACATGCATGCATCAATCCATACATTCATGCACATCCATCCATCCATGCATGCATATGCACATACATAGATACATGCTCATTCATCCATCAATCCATACATGCATGCACACACACACACATACATACATACAATCCATACATGCATGTGGGCCCATACAGACATACATAAAATTACCTTCTGCTCGTATTTGCAGATTCTGTCTGAATGTACTGGA
This sequence comes from Haliotis rubra, assembly GCF_003918875.1. NCBI lineage: Eukaryota > Metazoa > Mollusca > Gastropoda > Lepetellida > Haliotidae > Haliotis > Haliotis rubra. Next base: position 982,800 of record NW_025766148.1, on the reverse strand, counting down.
TGCCTCATGCCACTTGTGCCAAAGTGTAACACTACATCCTTACTTCACACCCATCACATGTGGAGTATTATAGCTCCAACTCATCTGATTACAGCAGATATATATAAACATTTCCCACACAAATCAAAGAAGTTCATAAATGGTTAATTTTGATTGAATGACATCGTGTATATACATTTCATACAACTCAATCTATATGAGCAAGATCTGATTCGTTGTAAACATTTGTTATAAATATTCCTTGTAAATATTCTTTGTAAAACCAATAAAAAATATTCCTTGATTATCATCACTCTTCAGAAGAACAAAACCGTTCTCCTCAACTTTTGACAAGAAATGGGAGCATGTTGTATAATGCTGCGCTCAACGATATTCAAGCTACATAATAATTGCCTCAGGACCCAACCAATTCTCCAAGCCTGACCACTAAGGGGAGGGGAGAGCATGGAGTCCAGGGTATATGAGTGTCCAGGTGCAGACAGTGTGACTTGTTTGGACAAACGATAATTGATAATGCCATCAGAAAAATCATTTTAGGCTTCACTTCAAGACGTAAGTATATATTCTTAATTCTACAGTATACAGTCAAAATGATTAGTATGTACTCACTGGCAACAAATGCATTATGGTAGTCACAAATTGTAAAAAGAAATCCCAGTCCCAAAACAATCAAACAATAAACATGATAACAGCTGAATATTGTCAACCAAAGGAAAAAAACATAGAAAACAAATAATACACAATAAATAAAAAAAATGTCAACAACAAACACAATAAACAATATACACGCTGAGTTGTTGAGTGGTGTCTGCCATGTAATGGCGCCTACTCCACCTCCTGAAAGATTACGTCCTGGAACATGTATACCATTGACCTTGTTGTCCTGTCGGAAGATCTCCTTACAAATGCCTACACCTTTGCTCATTCCATAAATTTCACTGTGAATGACATGTGGATTCACAATATTCACTGCATTATTTATTAGTTTGTTACATCAGACAATTTCACTGAATGTCACCAGTTTACTGTTCTCTATGACTTTGTTTATGAAATCAGCAACTCATATTCTCACACATGTTGAACAGTAATACAATTAGGTTGGTCCTTTTTTCCAAACTACTGTCAGCATGGAAAGGACATCTTAGTTCTTTTCTTCACAAGTCAGGTATGTCATTACAAATATTCTGTGTTAGGGTGTAATCTTCCAAAAGCCAAGACTTGATGCATAACATCCAAATCATTTGGAAAATAACTCAACAAGTCCATCTGAAAATGCATAATCACATTAGGTCACGCATGTCAAGTCCTTCCATAAAGAATTTGCTTAAATGTTACATAAAATAATAATGAGATGACAGAGTTCACTGTTTTACACCTCAGACTTTTCTGACACAAGAATAACTCTGGATCCACCTGGGCGTCTCTCAATGACCTTGGCTTTGGCAACAGGGGCTGGGAGACTCTCTGACACAAGGATAATCCTATGTCCAGAGGTCTGATCTGAATGCAGTCCCCTTTTCGATTCAGACACAGACTGCCCATCTGATTCAGCCATGTTTCCAGTCACTGACATTCCACTTGGTTTACTTGCTATTGTCTGTTGTCTGCCACAAGCCGCATCACCATTCAGACCTGAAGCATCAGACTCGTGAACACTTGACACACTATCAGAAACTGTGGCGGGCTTCGGAGCAGAAGCTTCATCTGACAACTGATCATTGCTGTCCCTTGCATCAGTATTTTCAGTGTCCCCTAAAACTTGCTCAGGCTCGACCTCCTCCTTCTGCTCCTCATTTCGGGGTGGACTCATCCTGTTCTGCTCCTCCCCCTGTGTCACATGTTTATGGGGAGCCTTGTCTGGCAGCCCTTCACATTCTGACACAGCAACCACTCGGTGTTCTGATCTCTGTTCCACCTGCCCATCCACTGCTTCATTGCTACTTTGAACAATGGCAGCAGCTACTGAAACTTGACCTGCCTCTGCAACTGTCAGGACTGTCGTCCCTGGCAGACTTGTTGAGAGGGTGTGATTCCCTCGGAGTGGATTTGTTGCTGTTTTATCCTCAGGTTCTTTAACCTTCTCCGACAGTCCTCTCGGAGCCTCTGCAACTGTGATGACTGTCTGCCCATGCAAACTTGTCGAATGTCTGGTACTTCTCTGTCTGGGATGACTGTCTGCCCATGCAAACTTGTCTGTATGGGATGACCATGGTCTGTATTTGTTTCTGAAGTTGGTACAGGTTCATCAACCTTCTCCGACAGTCCTCTTGGGACCTCTGCAACTGTCATGACCGTCTGCCCATGCAAACTTGTTGACTGTCTGTGATGGCCTGGCATTAGATTTGTTTCTGAAGTTGGTACATTGTTTGGACTTGTTGCTGTTGTGTCTTCAGACATACCCTTGTCAGGCACTGTCTCTGTAACATGGTTAATATTTGCTTGCAAAGTGGCTGCAGGCAGAGACGTTTCTTCCTGTACTGACTTGTGTGGTTTCAGGTCTTCCTGGTTGTCAGTACCCTGATGAAGGATTACTTCAGGTTTCATTACTTCTGATTTCAACATAGCCTTATTTGTCAGTCTTTCTTCGTTACTGCCTTGTGTTTCTGCTGCATTGCTAATCTCTTCAGGTGACAAATCCGAAGCATGAATGTCTTTTTGAGGCAGATGTCCATCAACAAAGGTGACAGCTTTTCTCTTTCCTGTTGGTTGTTCCTTTAAGTGAGTCATTCCTTGTGTCCTGTTAATTTCCTGTAGTTCAGGATCAACGCTAACAGTAGGTATGTTCTTAACAACTGACAATTCACTTTTGTCCTCAAGACTTTTGATACCACTTCCAGAACTGTCCTTATCGTCTGGAGCTTTGCTGTCCTTGACATTATCATCTCCTAGGCTCCCACTATCTGGTTCACAATGTTCTTCATTCAACACAAGGTGATAGGATGTTTCTTTGGACTTCCCAGTTTTTATATAATCAACATCCACCGGGGATTCACCCACAACAGCTATCAAAGAATTCATATTTACATTTCCCAAATAATCAGCCAGTTTTGACTCTAGTGGACTAGGGTGGGTACAACTGGGAGAGTTGATTACTTTATCATCTCCTTGTCCTTTCTGTGTGGTATTGGTGTCTTCTGTTTGTTCAGGGCGTGCTGATTGAACTGCAAGTGAACAGTAAGACTCCTCTCCTTCATCGCCTCGGTGTTCAACAACAGTCGGTTTGAGTCGAAGATATCCATTGATAAAAGTCTGAGATTCTGGTAGGTTATCATCTGTAGGTAATTCACTAACAGTGGTTTCAGGCAAGATTTCATCTCCTCTTGACGAAACGATCGGAACTTCGTCTGCTTCAAGAATAAATTCACTACTTCCCCTGGACTCTAAGGAAAGCCTTCTATTTGACAGATCTTTCTGAGGCAGACCTAATACTGACAGTGGTCTTAATGTGCCTACTGGACTGGTCCCATCCTCCTGTGAATGATCTTTATCTACTTCTTCATATCCAAGGGAACCTTCATGAGACACTGGATCATTAGATTTTATTCCAGTTGCTGGGGCCTCATCCATTTTATCTTCTAAGATGTCTTGTTCTGTATGAATCTGAGTGTCGCTTTCTAACATAGCATATCTTATCCCCGAAGAATCTTGAGAAACATTACCAGGAATCGGTTGGTCTGTCCTGGTGTAGTGCTCCTCCAATATGTCGGTTGTGTTTGTTGTATTACAAGTAGTGCTTGATTCTGTAGTATCATTCATCACTGTGTCAGTGGAAGTTTGAAGTGTAACAGACTCATCACTTGAAGTGAAGGACTGGCCTACTTTACTCCCATCAGGGTCATCAAAAAGAAAAGAAATTCAAACATTCCTTCGGTATCAAATTGTTTGGTGCTGGCTTTTCGTCTGATTTGTCATCAGGTAAGCAAAGGTCATTAGTCTTCAAATTAGTCATCACCTCACCTTGCAATGCAACATTTTTTCCCTGTTGTGTGTCATCATGAGTGATGCCATGAGTTTGTGAGTCTCTAGTGGCACGGGGCATACATGATTCCTCATTGTCAATGGATGGTGTTGGAGATAACACACCTGTCAGAACAGCTTTAGTCAGGACAGCATCTCTGTGTGTAATACTTCCTCTGTGAGATGAAACATATATTGGTTCCTCTCCCTCCTTAACATCCTGTAACTCAGATATCTGAGATGGCTGTTCTTGCATCACTTCACTGACATCACATGCAACATCTTCTTGTCCATCATGTGTAATGTCTCTAGGATTAGTGTCTGTTTCGTAGCACCAGGTGTATTGACTTCTAATGATTGACCTTCAGGATGAGACTCTGCATCAGGTTTTGATTCCTGAGTGTCTGTCTCTGCAGGATCCAAACAAACACTTCCAGGACCTTGATCTACTGATTCTTTATGATCTGATTCAGCTTTCTGTTCCTCACTCTCCTTAGAACATATTTTACCATTGTCATCAATTTCAGATCCTCTACTGCATATAGAATCAGATCTCTCAAACTTCTTTCTTGGTGGACTTAGAACTGGTCTTGGTGTGTTTGTAGTTTTACCTCTTTCTATACTCAAAGACGATCCTGGACGTTCAGGGTGTTCTGTTAGCATCTCTAGATCGGTTACATCTTCCTGTTCAGCTTTCTTCTCCTCAGAATTTGTATTTGGTTCCAGGGTTTGGTCTTTTTCAATGTCATCCTTATGTGTATTCACAGGTGTCAGAATCTGACTAGATATATCCTGATGATTTGATTGTTCCATTTTCAACGTCAACATTTCAGGAACTGCTGGTTCTGTCTCCTCTCGCAGTTCAGTTTCAGACTCTCTTTGCTCACTCTCCTCAAAGGTATGCTCCTTGTCTGTAGGATCTCCTTGACACAGTGTCTCCACTTGCACATCCATCTGTCCTCGGCTTTCATCAAGCAGAACAATTCCAGCTTCATCCATGCCACTAATACCCTTTGAAACATCATCATCTGCAATGGTAACAGACCCTGCCACTGTGCCACATTGTTCTTCAGACGATCCTTCCATGATCATATTAGGCATCTGCCTATGGTGTGCTGAGACTGGTCTTTGTCTGGGAGATGGTGCAGGGTTACTTCTCATACCATGAGCCGAGACTGGCCTTCTTTGAGTGTCTTTCAATGTAGCAGATGTGACAGGAGCACCAAGATCTAAGATAATACTGTTACTGTTATTGACAGTTTCATCTTTAGTGGATGATGGTCGAACACTGGTAATCTGTAAAATCTGATCATCCTCAGTTTTCCAGGGTTCTTCCAGATGACCTGTGGTGTGTCCTTCCCCTTCACACAGAATGACTTCAGAGGCCAGAGTTGTATCTATCTGTCCTCGACTCTCATCATGGCTGATCAAATCCTTAGGATCACTTGCTTGTATCTGACAGATATCATCATCAGTGTTCCCTGCTTCTATGTGCAACTCGTCAGGTAATGCTATATCTTTTTTCAGGCCAGCGCTGCCCATCTTTAGTGGTGGAACCATCACATGACGGGCTGAGATGGGTCTTGTAGGTGATGCAGAAGGGCTATCTATGCAGCGAGCTGATACTGGTCTCAACTGCTTAGAAACAGTAGGATCTGAATAAAAAACTTCATCATCACTTGGTACATTTTTAGAGGTTTCCTCATGTGACAGTTTTGATTTCACGTTTTCCTTGAAATCACAATCTCCATCACTTATTTCATCCATTTTGGAGACACCTAATTCATTTCCTTCACTCAAGAAAAGATCAGCATCACCTCTTCCTTCTTCACTACACACAGTGGGTACTGTGGACTGTTGCAGCTGTTTTGTTTCACTGTTGAAATTATCATCAGTGACGTAATCAGTTTTATTCTTCTTCATCGCCACAGCATCTTCACTGTCTCCCTCATCGGCAGCTTCCTCAAATGATGCAACAGTCTCATCATTATGATGGCCTCTAGAAGAAGCAGCTTGACCTGATCCTTGTAGAGAGGAATCATTTATGACAAATCCTCTTGAAGTGGAACAGGAAGAATCTGGTCTTGGAACTCCTGCTTCTTCTGTGATCTCATCTTTTGTCTCTGATGCAGCTCCTTCTGAAACAGCTGTGTCAAACTCTTCTCTGTTGTCATCTGGTTCATACTTTACCTCTACCTCACTGTTGTAATGAGTCTCTGCCATTTGGTTATTGTCATCCTTTGTAGTATTAATAAGCTCAATACCCGATTCATCACCACCCCGAGAGGACATGGTTAGGTCATGCTGAGTCTTCTCCATATTTCCTCTTGATTCAGAATCAGCAGTTTCAAGTCTGTCTTCTTTAATCTTATTTCCATCATCTCCAATATCAATACCTGCTACATGAATCTCAGCATCAGCTGGAACAGGCGATGAAGCATCAAATTTACTGACAGACATCTTGTTCACATCCCCAGTACCAGTGCTCAAGCTGCATGAGGCTGGTCTGTCTTCCGTATCAACTGGACTGTCCAAAACTTCACATTTAATTTCATCTTTTGATATTTCAAGATTCAAAAACTCTTCTTCTCCTCTTGATGGCATTTCTGATGCAGGGGACTGAACTTTATCAGCACTTCCTCTTGAGCAGGAGGAGGTCCTGTCATCAATAATAGGATCAATATCTGCAGCCACAGCAGTAGGTCCTTTCACCACATCAGCTTCATAATCTTCAGCTACTTCAAGGAAATCTTCATCATTCAGAAGATCTTGAGTCTGATCCATCTCAGTTGTTTGCTCTGACTTCTCACTTTGATCATAAGCTGTTTTACCTGATGGATCTTTCTTCCAGGCACTTACTCTTGAACCTCTGACACTGGACAGCGTGGCCTGGCTAGTGACAGAATTTGCTCGACTCACAGTTATCTCTTGGTATGTAGGGTTTGTCTCTCCTTGTGCTCTGGTTGCACTGCAATATGACGATGCTTCACTGTTCTTCCTCTTAACTGGAGCTGCCCCCCTGCACAGCTCTTCATCAATCTCAAGCTGTTCATCAGTTTCTTCCCTTGTAAATACCTTCTCAGATTTGTTGTAAACTTCAGGATCTGTATCAGAGTCAACAAGGGTATCTCCATCTGATCCTCTATCCTCTGGAACATACATGTAATTACTTGGAAACTTCTGGTACCTTGATGAAGAATCACTTCCAAATGTTTCAGAAAGGTTGTTAAGGAAAATGCCTCTGTATTCTTCCATGGTTCCATCAATGTCAGAGAAAATTCTATCCCCTCTGGGATCCTCTTCAAAACAAGGCAACTCGACAGCTCCTCGGCACACATCATCAAAACTGCCAGACAGGTTCTTTGCATCTTCTCCAGGAACTGCAACTTCGGGATCAGTCTTCACTACCTCAGTAGCAGTATCAGCTGATGCTGGTTCTTCCACTGTAACATTCTCTGGTGATACTGTGAAGACCTCAGAAGTGACCACAGACACCTGATTATCAATGTTATTTGATTCAGACTCTTTTGTCTGAGCAGATTCAAGCTGAGAAGTGTCCTGAGCTGAAGTCTGATCTTTAGGATCATTCTGACTCACACTGCACCCATTCTCCTCACCAAAATTACAACAACCCCCATCATGTGGGGAATCCTTGACTCCTCGGCTCTCCCAGAAGCTATCCTCATTTGATTCATTCCCAAGATTTTGGGGGCAATCTTCCAGCTGCTTCTCTGTATCTGGAGGTCCATGTTGTTCTGTTTCCTTCATGTCTGGGTTTTTATCATCCTCACCAGCTCTGTCATATGAAACATACTCTTCAGAGCTTCCAACATCAGCTCTTTTCTCTGAATCAATTGCACTTCCAACATATCTTCCATTCTGTTCTTCAGAATCAAACACAGAGTCTGACATATTTCCATCTTTGAAGAGATGGACAGTGCTGTTTGGCAGAGAAGATGCAGGATTATCTTCATCAACAGATTTCAGTGTGATAGTTTCACTCATGTTTGTGTGCCTTCTCTGAAGGCTTGGGAAGGACTCTTCTGATTCTAAGGAGAAGCTCGTCTGACAGACTTTAGTTTTGAAGTCTTGTGTAGAGGTTGACCTAAAACTGTCACTTGTTGAACTAACTCCAGTGTGCCTGTTTCGTTTCCCGGACCTTCTGTCTTCATAATGTATTTCCGAGTCCACTGACTCTGTAGCATCTGAGCTTTGTAATGTTAACTCAAGGTTTTCATACTTCTTCCTCCTCCTCTTCTTCGGTCCATGCCTTGAGGACCTTGGCGTCTGTGTTTCCTGATCAACAGAGGTATCATTGGTGATGGTAGACGAGTCCTCTGTGGTGATCTGTTCTCTATGTCTTCTGGGAGTTTGTGGTTCAGAGTCTCTAGGAGTCTGAGTGTAGTTGTCAAACCTGGGCAGAAGATCAGTGGTGGAACTAGCCCTGTCCAACTTCAGAGACCTTGGAGAATACATTTCCTTATCTTCAGCATCAACAAGAAACGCATCTCTAACTACAGGCACATATCGACGTTCAGCTAGTCTGGCAGATCCTGGTCTAGCGTGAGACATTATTGCCTGGATGCACAGAGGTTCTTGCAGGGTGCGTCTTAATGGCTGAACAGGTGGATGGGGCTGGTGATGGGGTACTTGGGACAGCGATGTGGACACAATCTTGTAGGTGGAGGTCAGGTCTGAGTTGAAGGACGAAGAAGAGTAACGGCTGGACATGGGTGAATCGGATGACTGCATGGAATGACTTGAACGAGGACTGACTAGATCCGTTGAGGTGATTGGTGGAAGTGTGCCTCTGAAAAAGAAACAAAAGTGTATAAAAGACAAGCAAACACAGATATACATTTCCCATGAACTATACTGCAGCTGATACCATACTTAGGTGGTTCCTCATGAGTAATCTCAACAGCATAGTTTGTTTGCATTACTCAATATAACTCAGTAATGTTCCAGCAACATGATGGCTGCGAGATTAGGTCAACTTGTAACAGTCTGGACTACAAAATACAGTGATTGATGTTTCCACTTCTGGGATAATGCTATCCAGTCACCAAGTTTGACCACATAATCCATGTTGTCAGTCCATTACATATTACTAGTGGTCAGAGAAACAACCTCTACATCAGGATGGAGAGCATGTTATGTAATATTTATCACACAAAACAATATTGAAACTGAACAATGGACCAAACTGGATAAGTAGAAAGTTAGTTGGTTGGTTTGTTGTTTAACGCAGCACTCAGCAATATTCCAGTTATATGGCAGTGGTCTGTAAATATTCAAGTCAACAATGCAGTGATCAATGGCGTGAGCATCGATCTATGCGTTTGAGATGTGATGACATATGTCAACCAAGTCAGTGAGCCTGACCACCCGATCCTGTTAGTCGCCCCTTACAACAAGCATGGGTTGCTGAAGACCAATTCTAACCCGGATCTTCACGGGTCACTAAGTAGAGTGACACACATTGTCAGGTCATAAATTGTAACAACTGAATCTCACTTTCAGTCAACTCTTATGATAATTATGAGGTTTTGGGGGACTAATTTCTCCTGCATTTCGAGGAGGATCAGAATTTATATTTTTGTTGTTGCATCAACCTGTACTCAACATGTCCTAAATGTATTGTATATCAGGCAGCCTATCAATAACATGTACAAGAAAAACCAGCGGTTGATATCAAAATCAAAATCAAACGCTGTCTGGGTTGTCCAATGCCAAATGCAGCAATATTCCAGCTATAGAACAGTGATGGTCAATAATCAAGTCCGGATCCAAACACAGTGCAGTGATTGGTATCGAGAGCTGTCAGAATGACGAGCCAACCACATCACAAAGACTGACATGGCCCCTGTATTTCCCCTCTCAACCTGGTTACTGGGGACAAATGCATGATGATACACTGTCAACAAGGGGATTTATCTTAAAATAAGGGCAGATGAGAACAATCACTATTTTGCTCAATATTTGAATTTTCTGAAAAAACATACTCTTCAAAGTCAGACTTATTTTACCAATGCATTCTAAACTCTGCATTTAAAGCAATTTACAACATCTATGCAATAAAGTTTGTTCCTCTTATGTATATTGGTTATGTTGTCAGTTAAGTAAAAGGAAAAGGAGAAGGAAAATATGTTAGTTCTAGCCATATTAACAAGAATTAAAATGGATTGTAGTTATAATTTGAGGAATTTGGTCATGAATTGGGAATGATTTTGATCATAACAAGTAAATTGTACTAACATTACTTTTGGTCAGAAATAAGAATTAATAAATCCCTGGAAAATGACCTCCAGCTGTAACGGGATTTTCACTCTTGTCAATGTTATTGGTTTGAGTATATACAGAGATCAAATAAGGAACATCTAATGACAACTACTCATAATAACTATAATAACACTAATAATATGCCTTGCTTATGGCGCTACAAACACAATGAAGCCACTGCAAAAAGTCATAGGCAGGCTTTTTTTTCATGGCTGCTCACAAGTTATAGAAAGTACTAAAGAGATAGTTTTTGAGGTTGCTCTTAAAAATGTCAAGGGATTCTGCCTCCTTGATTTGAAGAGGAAACGGGTTCCATGAAGTGGCAGCCAGGTTAGCAACAGATCTATCTCCAAACTTTTTCAGATTGTACTTCAAGTAGATAATGGTTGGCAGATTGAAGTGATCTCAATTTTACAGATTTGTGAATGAGATCATTCAAATATGGAGCAGATGACTGATGATAGCACTATGTAATATAACTGAAAGATGTGAAAGTAAATGCTGACTTACAAAGCAAATGAAACTACCAATCTAAAAGCGAAGCATAGCAAGGTGAAGCCAGAATCAAAAGCATTAAAAGCTATATGTATATTATACATACTGTTAATCATGAAATTAATGCATTGTCAAGTAAACATGAGTATCAGCTCTGGCCTAAAACTCATTATAAATTTAATACATGTGAGTGAGTGAGTGAGTGATTTTATGCCACTTTTATCTTTACTCCAGCAATACCCCGGCAGGGACAACAGTGATGGGCTTCACACATTGTACCCATGTGGGGAATGGAACCCAAATCTTAGGTCAGGTGAAAAGCAACACCACCTCCCTTCATGCAAGTAGTCCTGCAGTGTAACTATAGAAACTAATCAGCAAACAATGACACAAACCTGGAGACTTAAAGGTCCCTAATATAGCATAGGGTGACAGCTGCTGGAATGATATTAACAGCTTTCTTCACAAACTGAACAAAATGTAATAATTGCAACAAAACCAAATTTTGCACCATCACATGAACTCGAGACACCAACTCTGATGATTTGTCTCATAATTTTGGACACCCGGATAAAAAAGTTGTTTAACAAACGATCATTATTTTGTTGTCACTTTTCGATATTTTCATGTTTAAAATATAAATGTCACCACACACGCTTGTTGATTACCTGGCTGTTCTACCAGCAAATGGTTTCCCCTCGTTAAAAATGGTGAAAAGTAACAACAAAATTATGATTGTTTGCTAAACAAGTTTTTTATCCGGGTGTCCAAAATTATGAGACAAATCATCAGAGTTGGTCTGTCGATTTCATGTGACTGTGCAAAATTTGGTTTGGTTGCAATTATTAGATTTTGTTTTAGTGAGCAATTCATCGGTCTCCAATTAAAACAAACTGACTGTAAAGTTAACATGTTATGAGTCGACATGCGGCTGTCCAGGGGCAGTAGGACCGCCTCCGTGGTGTAGTGGTTAGAGCGTCCGACCGGAGAGCGGAAGGTCGCGGGTTCGATCCCCGACCGCGTCATACCAAAAGACGTTAAAATATGGTACTTGTTGGTCCCTGCCTGGCGCTCGGCATTAATGGGTACAACAAGGACTGGTCGACTCCGAGTGTTTGAGTCGGGTATTCATGCTTCACTGCGGCATGGTATCTCAGTGGGCTAGCACTATAAAACCAGCTTCTGTCTGGGCTAGTACAAGTAGCCGCACATACACATACACACACATGCACGTCGTCATATGAGCGAAATATTCTCAAGCACGACGTTAAACCCAATTTCACTTCACCTCCCAAAGGCAGTAGAGTAGCCTAGTGGTTCAAGGGTTCATTCATCACACCAGAGACCTGACTTAGACTCCCCAGAGGGGTACAATGTGTGAAGGCTATTCCTGGTATTACGTGATACTGCTGGAATATTGCTAAAAGCGGTGTTAACCATACTCACTCACTTCACATAAAAATGTCACTTAATGAAAGCGAGACAGCAATGTACACTCACATTTTCCACATCAATTTGCTGCATTTATTTCATGATTTACAGTAACGCAATAATAAAAGGAAATTGAATACAGGCAATAGACCAGATCTACATCTCTGGATAGCATAAAGTGAAAACAAAAAATACTCGGAATAATCTCTATCAGATTATCCTCCTGGAATTGATACAGCATAGGGTAGGCTATCAGTTCTAGGAACCATGCGGTGTTAGAGCCATGCTGTGTCTTACCTAGCCGCGAGTTTCCTTCACCCTGAAAACATCGTTATCATCACCATATCAGAGACTACAACACTTTCTACTTTACTCTTCTCTAACTCAGACAAAGAAAAGACATACTATATCTGTAAAAAATATATTTAAAACACATCTCAGATATATGTACCATGTATATGACCGTAGATAAGCCGAATTTGAGGACCAAAAAAAGCAATATGAAGAAGGAGGCGGCTTATGTACAGGATTCAGTTTCATGACAGTAATTTTCAGGTTGTGATTTGTCAGAAACGTCAACAAAAGGACAGTTTTACGGGTTCCAACTGTGTGGAAGTTTGCCACAATTACAGCCCCTATATTGTAGATGTAAATGTAAACACAGGCATATTTACAACACAACTGTCTAAAAAGCATGATTATCATTTTGGATAAACAATCATAAGCATATTCTTGTGTGAAAAAGAAACATCCGAAGCACACGAAACCATCCCCTTCATTTTGGAATGATACATTTCCTTAACTCATTCGCTACCATAGTTTCATCTCAACACTTTCAGCATCATCACACCCAGGATAGAAATGTATATATCTTCCCACATGTGCCACACAACTTCTCCCTCTTTATAATAGCCGTAAAATATACCTTTTAAAACATACGGTACTGAGTTGTAACTAGGGCTGCGCAATATAACCGGTTTACCGGTATATACCGGTTTAGGCATGAGAATGATACGTATTGCGATACGCTGATCGAAATCCGGTATTTTGACATGCATTCGGAAAACTTCGTAACACTCGTAAATCTTCGGATATTTCCGTTTTTTTTAATTTGTTCCTTTCCTTGTTTCATTTGTTCCAAACATTATTTGCATTTTTCATTTTGTCATGATTTAAAGTTTTTATTAAAGCCTAATCAAGCATAGTGATTTTGTTGTGCTTTTGCTTTGTAAATCAAGCATTAACTCGATTATAAGTAGTTTTTTTAAAAAAGAATTCTTGCAATATATTGCAATACATATGGCAATATATGCTTTCGCATCGCAATATATCGCAATATGAAAATATTCGGCAATACCCACCCCTAGTTGTAACAATGTTCACATGTTCATCAGATTTATTATCGGTTTCAAATACATTTAACCTAAGACGCATGCTGTTCATACTGTTTGTCCAATTATGGGTTTCATAAACAGTGAACAGCAGTAATAACAAACCTAAACTGACCAGCAAACAGTCCATGACATCCATCAGTGTGTTATTAGCATGAGTGTTCCAGACTTAGTTTACTGGGCCCCGTTCCTCAAAGCGATCATAGCGCTACGACAGTCATAAGTCTATGTTAAAGTATGGGAGTTACGATCATCTTAGCGCTACGATCGTTGTGAGGAACGGGGCCCTGTACCGTATTCACTGGAATAAGTGCCCTATCATACTGTCCATGCCATATGTTTTTGTGGTTCATTTACCATCTTCACCGTAATGTGTCACGTGTTCATGTTTGTCACAAATATTATGATTTGATAATCAATTTTCATCAAAATCAGTACCCTAGCTACCTGACAGAGGGGTCTATTAAATCATACACATTTCACATCTTGCATTGACCACTAAAATACAAGGAACACTGAACCCTCCACAGAATTTCTCTAACTGGATGGATATTTGATGATCTTGTCATTGGAACATCACCCAACATGAAACTATTGCAGAGGAATAGTCAATGAACAGATCATCACAGATTGGCGAAAGAATTCACAACATCATGGAGGATGGTTGAAACGTCTACTTTGAAAACAGCCCTTTCACCATAAACTATACAACAAAGATAAACTATATCCACACAGGCAATAAAAAGAACAAATACAGTCAAATCCCGATGAGTCGAATCTCTGGGGACCAAGTAATAAATTCGACTTATCGATGTATTCGAGACATAGGTATGTCTATGAGGGTAGAAAAAAAGATGACCCAGTCCTAATTCCTCCGCCTAAGCATTTGTTTATCTAATGATTTCCCTATCACTAATAGGGGCACCTTATCACTTCCAGTCTGATTAGCACAGACAGTGATTTCCGTAAAATCACTAATCTGCCTTTTGAACTCACCCGTCAAAGGCGGAAAGATGTGAGCCGCGCTGGTTTGTTAATTGGATCAGTTTGCTACACCAATCAACTTCTCATTGACTGACTTCGGCTTATGTATACAAGATTGCTGTTGTTTGAATCTCATGGGACCAAATTTTCTTCTCGAGTCATCGTGTGTATTTATGAGTCGAATTCATGTAACCGGTATTCAAATGATGACAACTATAACAGGGAATGGTCCGAACCGACAGGTACCTCGAGTTATGCATAATATTCGGCATTCGACTCATCGGGATTTGACTGTATTACAACACTGCTCTGTACACAACACTCAAAAGTGTGTAAAAAGCATTTTTCTTTAAGCTTTGTTTGTTCAGAAGTATCACAAAGAATATCACTTCAGGTGATAGTAATTGCCAGTATATAAAACTTGTGCACAAGATTTTTCTTCAGGTATAAAGAACTTCATATATATTTGCCTGCAAAAGGCAAAAATAATTTCCGAGACCCTCACACATATATAATAAGGCCATAACCTGTACACTGGGTCTAACAAATCTGACTGTATTTTGAGAATGACAACTAGTAAACCAATCTGAGCTGAAAACAATTCATGATTAAAACATATAAAATAAGTCACCAGCCCATATTATGATAATTTACACATTATTTCACATTTTGAAGACATATTTTATGATAAACAGATTAAATACAAATCAATACAATGTCCCAGATTCTATACTGATTTCAACTCCCATTTTGACCCAAGGACACTATAACACTACTACTTATCACAGATTATGACAAGGATCCTTGAACTTCATTCTGAATGTTATATCATCGAGTGTACTGAAGATCACATAACCCAAACCAACATTTGTCACAACATGAAGCACCTGTCAGGTATCACAGGCGACAACATGAAGCACCTGTCAGGTATCACAGGTGACAACATGAAGCACCTGTCAGGTATCACAGGTGACAAGATGAAGCACCTGTCAGGTATCACAGGTGACAAGATGAAGCACCTGTCAGGTATCACAGGTGACAACATGAAGCACCTGTCAGGTATCACAGGTGACAACATGAAGCACCTGTCAGGTATCACAGGTGACAAGATGAAGCACCTGTCAGGTATCACAGGTGACAACATGAAGCACCTGTCAGGTATCACAGGTACACTCACCTCGTTCTCTCTCTACAGGTGTCTCTGTAGTCCTCACTTCTCACTGTCGACGCTGATGCTGCAGTTTTCACAGACTGCACCGATCCTTTCTCCGAGCCCTTCTCTGAAGGTGTCGGTGTGCCCTGTAGAGATGGGGTGAGTGAGGGACATGTGATTATCAAGTGAGTGAGTGAGTATGGTTTTACACCACTTTTAGCAATATTATAGCAAGATCGTGACAGGGGACACCAGAAATGGGCTTCACACATTGTACCCATGTGGGGAATCGAACCCAGTTCTTCGGCGTGACAAGCGAACGCTTTAACCACTAGGCTACCCCACCCCTATTGGCTCTATGAAAATTTAATCTATTTAAACCGCTTTCAACACATTGTCTGAATATCATATCATGGCAGCTAAATATGGGAAGAAAACATGTGATCAGCAAACTGACACCCTTGTGAAACTAGCAAAAGCACAAGTAAAATCTTGATGTGTAAAAGTCAAACTTAGTAACTACATCCAAAGCCAAAATACGCCAGAAATCATATAACATGGAGTGAGTGAGTGAGTATGGTTTAACGCCGCTTTTAGCAATATTCCAGCAATATCTCGGCGGGGAAGACCAGAGATGTACCCAATTCTTCGTCGTGACGAGCGAACCCTTTAACCACTAGGCTACCCCACTGCCCCTATAACATGTAACTTAAATACACACGCTCTACTGCAGTGGTAGAAAACAGAGCATGAAAGCCAAGAACTGAAAATTTAGGGGGTCCTCAGACTCAAATAGAATGGCTGCAAATCTCATGAGGACCCTACAAATTTTGAAAACTGTTCAATGATCATGCTCAGAAATGGTAACCGCCTCCATGGTGTAGTTGTTATAGCGTCCGGTCGCGGGTTCGATCCCCAACCGCGTCATAGCAAAAGACGTTAAAATATGGTACTTGTTGGTCCTGCCTGGCGCTCAGCATTAATGGGTACAACAAGGACTGGTCGGCTCGGGAGTCAGTATAATGTGTCTGAGTGGGGTATTCATGCTTCACTGCGGCATGGTATCTCAGTGGGCTTGCACTGTAAAACCAGCTTCAGTCTGGGCTAGTACAAGCACCCGCACATACACATACACACGCATGCACGTCGTCACATGAGCGAAATATTCTCAAGCACGACGCTAAACCCAATTTCACCTCACCTCACCTCACCTCAGAAATGGTCAAATAAAGTAGCCAGTTCACATGAACAATTTGGCCATTGTGGCTGCCATGTGTAAAATTTGATTGGAATTTTAAGAGCAATTTTAAGAGACACCATTCCTTAAAATTACCTACCCGTTTCAGCTCTTGAAGTCTTTTAGAGTATTCCTTCCTGCCTGTCTGGAGTCCTGCAAGAGCATGAAGAGACAGTTGGTACAACATAAAGAATATTGAACTATGTCGCATCTCTGCTGGAAGACAAAGACAATAAACTATAAATAAGACAGGTTCTTGCTGATCAGGGATATGTAGACCTGCAAACAAGTTAGTTTTGGCCCCCAGTACTAAAGCCCATGAAACATCATCCAAATTGGACACCAAAATTCCCAGTTGAAGTTGATACAACTATTGTGACCTGTATTTCAGAGCTCTATCAGAGGAAGATTGATGCTTAGGTTTACATTACTGCATTTATACAACGTCAATATACCACTGTAACCATACTGAACATAGGCGGATCCAGAGGGGGGGTGCGCACCCCCCCCTTTGTCCTGAAAGTTTATTAAATGACCATTGAAACTCGGGTGAAAATGAAGTGTGCACCCCTCCCTTTCTCAATAGTGTGCAACCCCCCTTTCTCAAAAAGCTGTATCCGCCCCTGCTGAATAGTGAGTGAGTGAGTTTAGTTTTACTCTGCACTCAGCAATATTCCAGCTATATGGCGGCGGTCTGTCTGGACTAGATAATCCAGTGATCAACAGCATGAGCATATATCTGCGCAATTGGGATACGATGACATGTGTCAACCAAGTCAGCAAGCCTGACCACCCGATCTCGTTAGTCGCCTTACGACAAGCATGGGTTACTGAAGATCAATAGTCTAACCCAGACAAATAGACAAATGATTTTGTCAATTTTGCCAATTTATCCGCTATGGTCAGGAATATTGGCTCAGGAATATTGGTCCAAATTAGCCCCTGAGAATGACCACTGAATTTTACATCAATTTTATCAAGATACCAGTGGCCATAATGACTTATGGACAACTTCTAACTTATTGCACAGAGCAATATTTCAATGTAGATTTTTATGCTTTGTTATTCAGTCTCCAACTTCTAGAATGCCGATCAAATAATTCGTCAATTCTACCCAACCACAGTATGGTGCAAAATTGGTTTGAAAAGGTACTGGCACCTGTCAGTTCCCATGACGACCAGAATTGTACTCAGATGGTTGAAAATTATCTAGAGCACTGGAGCTATGGAGCTGTGGAGCCAACACTTCACTGATGCATGGAAGTCTGTTGTGATCTTACCTTCCTTGATGTAGTAATCCACGTATTTCTTGGCATGGAGTGCTGACCCCACGTGGCAGGTGTAGTTCTGGACCTTGCCGTTCTCCGTGATATGGGGGATGTCGGAGCTGTTGGGTCGGTACCGGTGAATCACCTGAAGCTTGTCCAGGTCCTGACCATCCTGGACACAACAACAACACCACCATAATGGTCAGTCACAGGGCTCCAGATAAGGGCCGTATCGGCGTATGTACGGATAAAAAATATGCACGATACGGTAGGAAATAATTTAGAAAATGTAGCAGATACGCACAACAGCAATGATGTATGGTCTTAGAATCATTTACAGACGTAATTATCTGAACAAGTATTGTTTTAATGTTCATTGACCTGTTTACACAAGAGTAGCAATGTTGTGGTGCATATATGACACGAAACACAAGATTACTGATACTCCATTCATTTCCATTCAGAACTCTAAAGGGGCGGTGGGGTAGCCTAGTGGTTAAAGCGTTGGCTCGTCACGCCGAAGACCCGGATTCGAATCCCCACATGGGTACAATGTGTGAAGCCCATTTCTGGTGTCCCTCGCCGTGATGTTGCTGGAATATTGCTAAAAGCGGCGTAAAACCAAACTCAGTCAGTCAGACAGAACTCTAAATGTCTTCCTACGGTATTCCAGTACTCCTATATTGAAAAAGTGACGTACTTCTGATGTTGAAAAATTATCTGGAGCCCTGCAGTCAGTTGTCAGAATTGTGAAACTGTTGTTTGTTCGTTGTTTAACACAGCATTCAGCAATATCCTGTCTTGTTTACCCCCAAACACTGGTTTCTGATTTGTCCAAGGGACACTACTCTGCACAGCAACCAGCCTGAGACAGCTGAGCCCCAAGACCTCTCCATCAAGCAAGAAGTGATAAACATGCATGACTTGATACAAGCCAACGAAAATTTACAACCATTATATGGAGAAGGGAAACCAAGCACAGCAACTAGCCTAAGACATATGAGCTAGTGCTGGTATTGGCATACAACCTGCAATACGATACATCCCAATACTAACATTATAGGCACGACGATATATTGTCAAAGTATTGTGCACTTAAGCTGTGATACAATATGAACCCCGATACAAAGGTGGCGATACTACACGTATCACGATAACAAAAAACTTTAATTCTAACACCAACTATAAAACACCTTAAGGTCAAAACAAAACCAGTTTTAAACTTTTTCATCAAATTCCACCCGAGTTGTTGAATGTTCATTCGAGAAACGAGATAATTAATTTTGTACACAGACTTGTTAATGTTCATAACATGTGAGCACTATGTCTGTCACAGTTCTTGACAGAAGAATTTACAAGAAATTACTGGCCTGATTCACAATCAGCCTGAATTTGGCTAGCAGGCCAGTAGCTATTTTGAACGCTGATCTGTAAATTGACAAATCCAAAGGGACAAGCAAGTTCAACAGCCACAGACAACGACATCACAGAGCCATCGGATTAAAAATTGGGGACCTATTAAACCTACTGGCAAATATTAGAGGTGCCTTAAACAAACAAACACAGAAAAGACAACTAATGCCAAGCCGTACATGGTGTTAGTGTGTTGCTATTGGACAACTTTGGTACTTACGAAGACATTGCTGGCATATTCGGACAGACGGGCAGCTTCCTTTTTGGCCACAACAGAGAGGGACGTCTTCTTCAGCTTGGGAGAGATAGACAGCTTCATATCAGGTGAACTTGGATCACTGAAACTGGAACATCAAAACATCAGGTCATCTCTACAGTTCACCATAACAGTTCACCTTCACAATAATAACTCTTTGAGCACTTGACGTTTAGAACCAGACAAGCCAGTGGCTGTTTACAGGGGTGGAAATAACCCATTGCCCGACGCACCAGTCCAGTGTTTTTTTCTGTCGGGAAAGCAAATTTGTATATCACACTGTACCGGTGTCCAGTTGACTTTCCAATGTTAATTATGTTATTTATTTAAATAATCAACAAGAAAACGGACGGTACAGTGGAAAAATGATCAGGGCAAGTGATTTTACATGTGCCACTGTACCGGAGTACACTAGCAATTTTAATGTTATTTCCATCCCTGTGCTATTGTCATCTTCGATTATCTTCAGGGTATACGTCCAATAAATCTCCACTAGTACCCTGTAAGCATCTATGGCTTTGCTGGCTGGCGTTTTATCCAATCAGGTGTCTACGCTGGGAAGTTGAGCGTACCAATCGCATGGTTTCTTTCACAACTCACTTTCACTTCTTTTATCTAACAGTCTAAACTTGGCAACACAATTGTTTCAGAGGTACTCTGAAAGAGGTATAAGGAGCCCTTGCATATGTATTTTTTCAATTTGTCTTTATGATTTTTTCCCTAAATCTGAGTCACACAATGAGAAGCCTTAGCGGCTGCGGATGCTATCTCTGTGGACACTGGCAAGATCGGCAACGACTCATCTGATTGGCTACTGTGAGAGTGCGGACCAAGCAAAGGGAGGTAATAAAATTATCATAGATGCATCCAGGGTACTAGTAGAGATTTATCGGAATGTATAGCCTGGAGATTATCGAGGATGGTTATTGTGTGCAATGATCATCACTGTGTAGGTTCAACATGGTTTCTTTGGAGTTCAATGTCAAACTCAGCAACATTCCATCTACATACAAGTGAGGAACTTGCCAATAACTTAGTCTTAACATATATATCCTGCGATTGATAATATGAGGAACCATTCACGCTTTCGGAGACTCCAACACAAGATCCATTTGGTCGCCTCTTACACCCATCAGCTGTTGGTGGACCAACTCTATACTAGTGTCACCAAAGCGTTCATCCCTTATATCAATATCGGACTGATGAATTGCAATCTAACTCGAAAACAACTAAACATAGAATACTTCACAGTTCACTATTTGTTACGAGGGAGGACTGCAAAGAGAAGGCCAGCACAAGTGCCGACAAAGTCACTGATTCATTAACCTGTGCTGTGCCATCTCCATCCCTTCTCGCACACCTGGCTGTTCCTCTCTTTGCACCCCTCCCTCGTAACAAATAGTGAACTTTGTCAAAATTTTAATGACAGTTTGTTAAACAACTTCTTTATTTTTAGGCCATGAATTCTCCAAAGAAATCACAGAGTTGGTCTGATGTTTTGATTATAATCAGTGTTTCATTGTGTACTATATGTTTAGTAGTTCTCGAGTTAGATTGCAATTCATTGGTCCGATTTTGAGCCAAGCGGACTATAGTAGCTATTATCTCTTTCCAGGTATATTCACGTAGTACATCATTTTGCGTCATTACTGTTGTACTCCACACAACATGAGCCTGTTCTCACCTCTCATCATCATCAACAACCCGCACCCATGTCTCCCTCTTCAGAAGCACTCCATCCTTGTCCCTCCTCTTGTCCGCCTCCCCCCTCCTGTCCGAGTCCGACTGTGCTTTCCACTTGTCTTTGCCACTTTGTGACACATCAAACCTCTTATCTTTGGTTCCTTTCCATTCCTTGGAAGGATCTTGTTTTCTGGATTTATGGGCCATCTTCACTTTTCCGTCAGGGCTCTTCCTCCTGAGACTCTTCCTCTGCGGACTCTTTGATGGAGGTGCTGGGATTTGTTCGAGATCAGAGGTCTCCATTACTCTCTGTAGGAGGTCATACTTCTGCTGTAAATCACACAATATAAAGGATACCGATCATAGAGACCAAGGGTTTTACATAATGCGTAATTTCTGCATATTTGACTAAACAATTTTGAAAAATACTCAAAAATAATTTTCATACAAGTCATAGCTGTTGCATAATGTTTCTTTAACATACAGCCTTTTTTCATAACTTGGTTTATGGATCCGCTAAGCTGAAATGTGAAGAAAGTGGGAAAAAATTTAATTGTTTTTACATTTGTTTTTGCCATTACATGCCACCAACTTTATAAAATACAAAGAAAATGAAAAAAAAATTGAAAAAATTAGCAAATTGTACCTATCAAATATTCCCTGAAACTATTTTATATTTTACAAAAGACACAAATCACACAAATCGTCAGAACTCATAAAACCACGATATACAATAACATCTCCATATTCCCTTTTCTCCCCTCCCTACCAACCTAATACTTTTTTTTTAAATCTGTAAACCATGTAAAAACAGGCCTAAGTGAATCCAAACAGGTCCACTAAATCAAAGAGCAATGTTTTCGGACTGTAAACTGCTATCAGCAAAACAGTATGCTTTCACTGCACTTGGACTATTTAGAATAAATAATGAAAAGATTTATTGACAAAATATCTTCATGACTCACAAATTTACAAAATGATTCCCTAAAACATTTTGAGCCAACATGACTTTCAAAGTTTGTGTGAAACCCTGACAGACCTTGTCACAACTCTAAATCAGGGATTTATGTAGGGTTCCAAGCTAAACACCCATGGTAGCTGAATTGTGAAAAATATCTACTTTCTTCAAAATATTTGTTTGTTTTAATTTTAAAAAATTGAGTGAGAAAAATAATGAAATTTTTAGAGTAAAATTAATATTTTATACTTATCCTGACTCATGCTTATTGCTTGTCTTCTTCTTCTTGCGAACATAGTGGAACACGTGTATCTCCCAATTGAAGTTCCCTTCAATTAAAAAATCACTAATTAGTACTCACCACGAGTTACCTCCCTTCCACAAGCGCGGGAACGAGGGCGCCACCTGAACCCATGTGCCTCACTCTCTCCTTTTGTTTTGAGCCTGACACTTTATTTTTCCAAAGAAATCCAAAGTGTTAAGTGGGGAGGATGGGAGGGCTTACCTCATGAGTCAGGATAAGTATAAAATATTAATTTTACTCTAAAAATTTCATATTTTTCCTTATCCTGACTCATGCTTATTGCTTGTAGAATCCGACGGAAAAGGAGGTGGGAATATATATACTTTGGATTTTAATAATTAGTGATTTGAACTGTGATGATTGTAATAACCCTATGGGAACTTCATAAAGGCACTGAACTGAATTCCTGTTTAACGTATCAGCTGCCATATAAAGGTTATTACAATTTATTGAATATGATAAAAGTACATACAACATTAATGTAAGCTGAAGCTATTAATGTGATAGTATAAACTTCTGTGAGTTTATAGTGGATACTTTTATAAATTAACCAAAGTATTAAGCTTAAGATATGCATATATTTAAGCTATAATAGTATAGTACTGTGCTAAAGATATAATTATAACTTAAGCTGTATAATAGTAACCAACTCCTGAGAGTTTGTTAGCTAATACATTTATGCATATGACCATATGACTGAGCTTAAGGATTGATGAAACTTAAGCTGAACATATATATATAGTAGCAAAACTCCTAGGAGTTGTAAGCTTATATATAGTATGATATAAAAACCATAGTACTGAGCTTAAGATAATAAATTAAACTTAAGCAAAATATATAGATAGCATGTAGCTATTAGTACTGTTATCAGATAAGTATAAATTCTGTAAGATAGACTTATCTTCTCCGTGGAACTGTCAACTGTTGAGCGAGGACCATGGGAACGAAATGGTGGATACCTGAGACGTCCTCGGTGGTGATATCTCTCAGATAGTGGTTGGCAAACACCATATCGGATCTCCAGAAACATCCCTCCATTATGGTATTCAATGAGCAATTCCCATGTAGAGCGAGAGTTGAGGCTAGCGCTCTAATTTCGTGAGGATTAGAAGCTCTTGGAGGGTCGAGTCCTGCAGCCTTGTAGGCACGTAGTAAGACAGTTCTGATCCAGATAGAGATCGTAGTACGTGAGACTTCCGTCTGCGTAGCTGTATATATAGGGATAAATAATCTCTTGAATTTCCCTCTGCTCTGTTTGGATCGTTGGAGATATATTTTCAGTGCCCTTACTGGGCATAGTGATAGATCCATCGTATCATGCGGTCCAAGTATGGATGAGAGAGCTGGGACGTGGAATAATCTGTCTGGTTGACCTGGCAGTTGGTTTTTCGCTATAAAATCCCATGAGCGATGTTATGAATATCATCAAAGCGTGTTCTCTCGTAATCCAAAGCGTGAATATCTGACATCCTGGCGGCCGTAGCTAGTGCTAACAGGAATAAGGTTTTGTGGGTCAGTGATTCAAACGATGTAGATAGCAATGGTTCATAAGCCTCACTAGTGAGGTGTTGGAGCACTGTATTTAGATCCCAGGCTGGAGCGTGAAACTTCCGTTTCTGATCCTCCAATCGGGAACGCTCGTAACAAAGCGAGTAACTCTGGTGTTTTTGTTAACTTGACGCCCGTTCGCATAGTTATGACAGAACTTATGGCTGCAAGATAAGTGGACATGGTTGAGCCTTTTAGATTCTTAGTTTGCCGTAGATAACATAAGAAATCTGCCACTTGAGGATGTGTAGCATATCTGGCTGTAAATCCTTTCTTAGCAGCGTAATTGACAAAACTGTGCCATTTGTCATCGTACAAGTTACGAGTTGAGTTACGTAGTGCAAGCGTGACCGCTTTAGCCGCTCTGGCAGAATAACCTCTCTTATTCAGACATGCCTTGATACAATCCATACGTGAAGTTGGAATGCTTCTGGTGTTTCGTGCACTTGTTTGGTGTGCGGATGTATCAATAGATTGGGGCGGTGTGGGAGCTGAAGAATTGGTTTTCCCATTACTTGAATGAGATCTGGAAACCAAGTTCTTGCTGGCCAGTAGGGCGCGACTAAATCAGATGGAGGCTCTGCGTTTGACTGATTTTCTGTAAGACTTGTGGGATCAACGCTGGAGGCGGGAAAGCGTACGCATTGAGTCTCTCCCACGATATGCTTAGAGCGTCCGTTGCCCATGCTAGTGGGTCTGGCACTGGCGACACGAATGTTGTCAGTTGCTTGTTGAATCGAGTGGCGAATAGGTCTACTAGTGGAGATCCTATTTCCATGATTATTTGAGTGAATATCTCTGTGTGGAGCATCCATTCTGTCGGCGATGGTTGGTGTGGCCGAGAGAGAGCGTCTGCTAATACATTCTTTGCTCCTGGAATGTGGCAAGCTCTGACGTGTATGTTTAGATTGTCGATTAAATCGAACAGTCTGAAACATCGAGTCAGTAGGTTCTGTGACCTTGTTTGTTCACATAAAACGCCACTGTTGAATTGTCTGTGTGAACCATCAACTGAGCGTTCTGTAGTATGTTGCTCCAGTGACTTATGGCGTTTATGACTGCTTGCATCTCTAGCAGATTTATGTGACATTTGCTCTCTTGATTGCTCCATAGGCCTGACGCTGTCCTGCAAGCAAGGTGGGCTCCCCAACCTTATAGTGACGCGTCTACGTAGAGATGTGTGTTCGATTCCGGCTCTACTAAGGAGACGCCTGCGCAAACATTCAATCTCTTGGTCCACCAGAGTAGATGTGGTTTGACATAATCTGGTAGACTGAATGGTAGAGGGTCCTCGAGAAGAGCATTGATGAGGACTTGTAACGGACGTAACAGAAGCCTGCCTCTGACTGTCAAGTCTTGAGCTGATGTGAGTAGTCCCAATAGGCTCTGCCACTGTCGTAGTGGTAACGGAGAGAGTAGGGCTTGAGGAATAAGTTGTTGGATCTTGATCCATCTCTCCTCCGGGACTACAATACGATTCTGAGCTGTTAGAAATCGTATACCTAGAAATTGCAGATCTTGCGTTGGTTCTAGGTCCGACTTGAGTAGATTTACTAACCATCCTAATTGTGTTAGTAGCTTGATTATAAAGTTCAGCTGTAGTCTGAGACGCTGTGGATCTGGATCCACTTGTATACCGTCGTCTAGGTAAAAGCGCCATGAAGACCTTGTCGATGTAGGTATGAGACAATAGGCTTGGTCACTCTTGTGAATAC
This sequence comes from Haliotis rubra, assembly GCF_003918875.1. Classification (NCBI taxonomy): domain Eukaryota; kingdom Metazoa; phylum Mollusca; class Gastropoda; order Lepetellida; family Haliotidae; genus Haliotis; species Haliotis rubra. The sequence goes on along the minus strand of NW_025766148.1, from coordinate 956,725 downwards.
CCAAAGGGGCCGATGTGATTCGAAGGGAAGAACCTTCCATTGGTAATGTTTCCGTCTAGGATAAATCTTAGATATTTCCATGAGTTGGGATGAATCGAATGTGTAGATATCGTCTTGCAAATCTATGCTGGCCATGTAATCTTTGGGACTAATTAAATGCGAAGGTTAAGGTAAGTGTATCATGCAAAACGTTGGAGGTTTGCATAGATATTCTCTGTTGAAGATGCTCATGTTGTATATGAGACTAAACTTCTCCTTGGAATTTTTCTTCGGCACTAGGAAAACTGGGGAGTAAAACCTGGCACGATGTTTCGTTGATCCAGAACTTCTAAGGCCTGTTTGTTTAGTAGAGTAAGTACTGTTTCTCTTAACATAGGTAGTTGTGCCGGTTGAACGTTGAACCCTGTGGGGGTGACTGTTAACGGAGGCTTGGCCTTGAGTTGTATTAGATATCTGTGCTGTAGGGTGTTGGATACATATGGATCTTGTAGTATTCCCCAGTTTTCCCAGTGTAGCTGAAGGTGTCCACCCACTTGAGACGGTTGTACTGGAACGGCTGGGGGGGGGAAGACTCCAGTCGTTCCGAACCTGAATTTCATCGTCTAAATCCACGGGCACCTCTGGATGATCTGCCTCTAGCTGATCCTCCCCTAAATTTGTTGTATGGGCGACAAAAAGAATCCTTGGGATCTTTAGCTGCAGCTAATTTCTTGTCCCGTGCTTTCTGTAGCCCCGAAAACTTAGACTTGCCTGAGTATCTCGGTGTTGACTGTTTAATGACGTTCGCTAAGGTATCCATGGATCTGATCATAAGAACCTCTCTTGAGTCTTTAGATACTTCTTTGGAGACCTTGTCTATGTTGCCACCAAACAGTAAGGGCGATGACCATGGAGCTGTGTATAGAGATTCTGTAAATTGCTTATCCCAAGAGCAGGAGGCTAGTAAGCCTTGCCGACGAGCCATGGTAGTAGTTTCAGTAAGCGCTGATAGGTGCTCTGTAAGAAATTGGTGGTCTCTTTTCTGCATGAGTAGAGCTGAGCAGATCATTCTATCTTCCTCCTCTGTAGAATTCTTGAACTTGGTGATGAGAGTTTCATTAATCGTTCTAGATCTATTCAATCCAAAGAACATCCTCCTGGCGATGGTATCTAGTTGAGCCGAATTTGCGATCGCCTACTTTGTAACTTCTGGACTTGGCATCGCTGATTAATTTAAAGTTGTCATCAATATCCTGGGCCTTGAAAAGGGGTCCATATTGTGTCCAGCAAATTTCTTGGCATTGAAGACCGGGAAATGAGTAGATTGGACTTTTGAAGATTTGCAACAGGCTGTATCCAAATTAGCTGGTACCGCTGCAATCGGATCAATAGGAGGTAAGGTGATATTGTCTACATCATCATCCTTCATCAGGTAAGTCTGAGTTGAATTCTCGTTCTTCGATGGGGAAGCAAGTTGTAACTCATTCACCATCCAGTATCTGATCTCAGCATCTGAGAAAATGATACCTTCTTCCTCTGATGTAGGGTCACATGTCGGAGTCCTAGATCTGTAGGAAGATCTATGAGAGGACTGTGGTGAACGGACTGACGAGTGGCTAGTGTAAGGAGACCTTGGAGGAGAAATCCTCGGCGAACGCTGGGGACTTCGCGAAGCTCTTCTAAATCTTCTGGGCGAGGTAGATATGGAGCCACTTAGCCTTCGCGACCTTCGCGAATGTATCGAGTCAGTGTCCGAATCGACATATGAGCGCTTGCTTCGCGAACGACCTCTGTGTTCTACAGGGTGTGGGCTCGGCGAAGCGCTCCTTCTCCGCGATGTCCCTCGCAACTGGATAGGCTCTAGCTCCTTCGCGGAGGCGGCCTGGGACTTCCTTTGCGAAGTGATCACTACGGGCTGGTTGCCCTTCGCGGAGGCGCCTTTGTGGGCTCTGGGGCCCCCACGCTGAAGCCAAAGCGGCTCTCTGGGGCCCTGTATGACTTATTAAGGGTTGGGCTCTGGGGCCCGTGGCTCTGGGGCCTCTGTGTAACCCGTAACGGTCCTCCATCAGTCTCATGATTTGGTTAACCAGGTCGTCTGGGATGGTCTCATGCTGGCGCTGAGGGTGGCCTCTGTGAAAGTGGCCGGGACCCTCAATCGTAAACTCAAGCGCCAGCGTGAGGCATCTCTGGTTGCGTGTTTATCTGCGCTGTAGTGACGGTAGCAGATACTGGACGTTTCTTATGACGTACATCTGGAATGATAATCGGAATGTCATCATCATATAAACATAATTCTGAGACAGGTAGAATATCGGAGGCAAAATTATTTGTAGTTTTCGTAGATTTCCCTTTTGACGAAGCTGTGGACCTGGGGGTTCGAAGCGTACGTTGAGATGATGTGGACGCTTTCCTAGTCTTAGACTGTGAAGACGGAATGTCTTGAGATACAGGTCGCTTCTTGGACATAGCGGACTGCGTCCCACGCTTATCCCCCGAGGGAAACTCCGGCATGCCACCAGCCGGTGGCGGGTCGTCAGTCAACAGTTGACAGGGTATAATAGCTTCCAATCTATTAGCCATGACTGAAGATTGTTTGCGAGATTTATCTGCCTTCCATCTCAAAACGGAACATAAATATTTATCAAAGGCAGAAATTGGTAAATTAATACATAATTTACAATAAGAAACAATAGAACATGGAGTAATGCAACTAGGGCATTTTAAATGTGGATCGGTAGCAGAATAACGTAGTTTACAACCTGTGCAGATTCTCATTAACGTAAACTGCTGAACAAACACGGGCTGTAACCGTGAAAAAACAGCAGAAACACGACTAATAATCAATGCAAGTTGAATAAGGATACTAGTTACACCTCTATAACTGAATATAAGAGGTACTAAACTAAATATAAATAAAGGATATGGTGTGTTGGGAGACACAGGCGCTCTCACGTCCAGCTCACTGGGCGAAGAAGGAGAGAGTGAGGCACATGGGTTCAGGTGGCGCCCTCGTTCCCGCGCTTGTGGAAGGGAGGTAACTCGTGGTGAGTACTAATTAGTGATTTTTTAATTGAAGGGAACTTCAATTGGGAGATACACGTGTTCCACTATGTTTGCAAGAAAAAGAAGACAAGCAATAAGCATGAGTCAGGATAAGGAGAAATTAAAAAATTTATCATACCTCACACATAAAAATGTCGCTTTCTGATTGGCTGAGTGCTCTTCTATTTTTTTCAATGTACCCCGCTTACAAGCGAGTAACATTTCAATGTACCCCGCTGTCAATGGCAACTCATTTGGTACTTCATGCTGGTAATTCTTTATCTCGAATAACATTGAATCACTATGATGTACGGAAATTACCAATGTTTTGCGAATGCAAATCGCTGGAAGGGAATCTGTTTTTCTTGTCAGCAAAATCTAGCGATGGCTACTGTACCCGTGCTTCAAACAATACAAAATTAACATTAAGGTGTTCGGTAAGATAAATACTTTGTTCACCGGTCCCTCGGTGCCCATGGGTTGATGTACCCTTGATGTTTGATTATCGAGGGTACATCAACCCATGCCCCCCCCATGACCTGTGAACAACTTATAATGTCTCATTAACATCATCAGTAGCTTGTAGCCGCTGAGCCAGTAACAGATAAACAGGTTAACGACCACAGAGACTAACAAAGGGTTTCCTGTAAGTCTGACTGACTGACTGAGTTTGTTTTTTACGCCGCTTTTAGCAATATTCCAGCAACATCATGGCGGGGGGACACCAGAAATGGGCTTCACACATTGTGCCCATGTGGGGATTCGAAACCAGGTCTTCGGCGTGACGAGCCAACGCTTTAACCATTAGGCTACTCCACCGCCCCGCTTCCTGTAAGTACCAACTGGAGCAAGTAAAGTTAAAATAGCCTACCATTTTCTTTGTTGTTCTGAAACACCCAGCTGGCTGGAACCGTGTCTCCCTCCTCTCTTTATTCATGTACACCTCCCTACAGAAACACAAACATTCTCATCTGAAATTATGGAGTAAGTGAGTGAGTTTAGTTTTACGTCGCTTTGGGCAATATTCAAGCAATATCACGGTGAGGGACACCAGAAATGGTCTTCACTCATTGTACCCATGTGGGGAATCGACCCAGGTCAGGCCTAAAAAAAAAATGTTGCGGTTCCAATTACCCGACTGACCCTTGAATTCTGGTGCCAACCCTATTTTTATTTAAGCGGAATCAATAAAATATGCTTTCAGATCCCATTGTTTTTTCCCCGGCACCAACAGATATCGGTCATTCTGATAGAGAAAGTCAATATGATGGCTGCAAACTTGATTGAATAAACAATTACACATCAATAAATGTGTTATTAGTTTGTACTTTACTAAAGTTTACTATAAAAAATATACGTAAAAAAATATATTTCGACCTACCTACCCTAAATTCTAAAGAGGTGTAATTGGAACGACATTTTTTAACAGTGCATGTTACTAATTTGCGTTCAAAGAACATAGACTTCAGCTGTAAAACAGAATGATGAGGAACTGACTTGGACAGTGACTGATTATTGTAGGAACAGTGACTGATTATTGTAGGAACAGTGACTGAAGGACTTGCTGTTCATGGAAGTAAGATAACTACAGATTTCTTTTGTCATAATACTGTTCTAAAGCGTCTTTACCAAACCTCACGCATTATATAAGATTTGATATTAAGCAGCAGGTGCAACCTGTTTTTGTTTGGTGCAATAAGGTGATTGCCTTAGGTTGCACCTGAAATCTGTACAGATTAATGTTGCCAATGGACATTATCACTAAGTTTACAATTAATTTAATAATTTTAATAAAAAATCTCATCACAAGCTAGTTTGTTTTGAAGAAAGACATTTCAAAACATGACTTTCAGGCACAATGAACTTATTTTAACAGCATCATTGGCACTTTTACTGAAGAAATTCCAAACCTGGAGGTAACTGTTTACCTAACAGGGCTCGATTTAGTACTTTGTTACTTGCACTGGTGCAACCCAATATTACAAAGTGCAACCTAGTAATTAGTTGAACTTGCACCAGGTGCAACTCAATTTTTGAGTGGATAAACTCAATAGCATATTTCTTACATTACATATTGCAATAAAAGCTGTGCAATTGGAATTTGGATGGTATAACTAGGTTTTTATCTTGTTGCAAGTAGGTTAACATCTCTTAAATCGAGCCCTGCCTAATGAAACTCAAGGTGGACCATGTTTACTAACATAGCTTGTCTACTTCTTAGTGACATGACAGAGTCACATGATAACAAACTAATTTTACATCTTCTTCTTCACTCATCAATATTGGGGGAACATAAACTTAGAAACAACATTGCATCCAACATTAACATTTAGCAAATTTACAAAAGGAATTTTCAGTTATCAACAGAAATCAATGACATCAAAACTTGGATTATTAACATGGTTAAGAAAGATCATGTAAAACAATGGAATAATACAATCACATCCTGGCAACTGCAAAGTAGAACAAGTAAACTGTAGTAGCATTGTACATTGCCAGACTACAGTAGAAACAAAATGTTATTATTCAGCGTGGCAAGCCCCTCCATAGAGGACGAAACAAAAACTTGACAAACACAATAATGAATTTCTTTCTTATAATATCAAACACCAAGGTGTTGGCAAATCAAGCCTCATATTTATATCCATTGTGTTGATGATCATAAGCTTTAACGGACAAAGTTTACAATACTGGTCCATGAATCAATGTTAAACAGGGCAGGGTTATAACATTTCAGATAATAGCAGGGTTTATTTATATCCTATTGTTAGGCAGGCGCCAAATTTGTGATTGTGGTAATGTGTGTTGTGGTGACAAAGGACTGGTTGTTAAGTGGCAATGGGGAAGTAAGGTGTGCACCTGTTCCATTGAAGATCTGTTAGACTAAACATGCAATTAGTGGAGCTGTGGAAATATTTCTGGCCATAATAAAAAGATATAGAAAGAAAATCTAAATCCACACAAAGTTTTAAGATAAATACCAAATTTCTAAAATCTCGATAAAACAGTTTTATTGGGAGGGCTGTACGTATAATGCCTATAATTCTATATGTGTAGTTAAAATTATCCAAATTGGATAAGGGAGATCGTTCATTTACATCAAAGAATAAAGATGGCTTTTAAATTCTTGTTCGGCCAAACAGGTGCGTGAATTCGAAGACAACAAATTTGCCCATGTTTTACAGATATTTTCCATATAATTTTAAAAGAAAAGAATATAATCACCGCTAACTGACGAAGCACTGCGAAGCAGCAATGAGAAAACAATCACCGATACAGTTCAACACATGAATGAAAAACATGAATAAGGTGAAATGGATTTGGACATTGAGCCTAGCCTAGATACTCACAGCTTCCTAGCAACAAGGTTTGCCACGTCTTTCAGATCTCCTGGAGAAAATGTCATCTTGATTTTTTGCTTCTTACAAAACTTCCTCTTTATGTTTTTGCTTTTTCCACATGGCTAACGTTATTTGCAGTCTGTTTTAAAAGGTAAACGTCCCATTACACCAGGTCTGACATTTCCACGACAAAAGACGCCATGTTGTGTCTACAAATCACGTGACTAAATCTGAGCGCAGATATTAATCTTTCACTATGAATAAATGACTTGACCCTAATGGCTGTTAATATCTGTAAAAATATCAGCCGCACCGGAAATATAAAATTTACGACAAAAATAATATTCATTGAATAATAACTGGGCACTGTATGTAAATAACGAAAACATGATATAAGAACAAGGGCGCTTGCGCATATCAGCTGCAGAGCTGCTCGATTCTGGGCGGTAGATTCAAGTTAAAATGGCGGCGTTTCATGTCCGTTACGAAAGAATGCCATGATCGGCTGTATTTCCGATCGTTGAACTGTCAAACCATCGGATTTTTAACTACAGAGGAAAAATGGTTTGTGGTCCATCTGACAGAGATTCATTTATATTTAGCGGTTTGCGTGCTAACGGGGCTCTTCGAATCTGTCTCACAATGACATTCAAATCAAAGACAATGTTTTGAATTGAAATGTCAACACATTAGATTCTCAGAGACCATATACCGGTATATGGTCTCTGGATTCTGAGATTATTTTATTGCGAATTGTAATCATGGACCCATTTATATTGTGTATCATACATTCGTAACATTGTCCAAGTATCGTCAAGTCAATACAAATATATCGTGGAAGTCCATTTGGAGGCAAACTCACCATTCTGTCATTATGATTTATGTTTCATACAAAGATCCTTTACTACTTAGTATCGCGTTAACACTGCTGCAGTTGCTGATAAATCCATGTACATGTTGCTTTTGGGGTCATTGTTGGCATAGTGGCATGCCACAGAATGTCTTCAGGGGTAAATTTTGTCTGATTGAAACTTCTTTTAGTCTGTCAAACTTCCATTATTTGTGCTATATGTTCAGCTATGTGTGCAATATATATTTCAATTTTAGTGTGGGTACCTAAATTCATGTATGTAAAGTACCACACTGATCATGCTGATGGGAAACATTTGAGAGGTAGCTAATAATATTTCAATATTCTATTTAAAAAATAAATGTTAATCTGCACATACTTGACATTCAATAATATGGTAAACAATGGTTGCCACCATGAAGTATCATACATACAGGCACTTACATGTAATGTTATGCTGAAGTGCAACAATTGATAGAATTAGAATCTACTGTATGAAGGCTACGATCCGTCATTTTCAGGATAAGCCCCAACCACTTGCCCGTTAGCCTGAGAATAGATAAAATCCAAATTCCTAAGTTGTAATCTACCAAAATGTAAATATTTTGCATGCACCACTTGTTTGAAACAAACCCCCCTGATTTTGGTAAGGCATATGCATTAGTTCTTTTCTTGCTAATGGTGTCTATGTTTTATGTTTTTCAGTCAACATTTGCAACATTTTACTGTATTTGCCCCAAATCAATTTTTTTTAATTTCTTACAGTAATTGACCTTAATTTCTATTTTCTGTTTTCATAGTTATCAGTGGTTATCAAAGTTAACACGTCAATGAAAAATAGACCATGAATGATCTAACTAATGAGTATGATGACTATCATTTTCACAAAGCTTTTGTTTTAGAGCACATTTTCTATACTGAGGTCAAGTTTACTATGGTTATTAATTTCTTTGATATTCATTTAATGTTTGATGATCAGGGCTCCAGATAATTTTTCAACATCAGGGGTACGTACTCCTTATTTGTTCAATATAGGAGTACTGGAAAACCTTAAGCGTACATTTAAAGTACTGAATGGAAATTAATGGACTATCAGTAATCTTGTGTTTCGTTTCATATATGCACCACAATATTGCAACTCTGGTGTAAACAGTTCAATAAACAATAAAACAATACTTTTTTCAGATAAATACACCTGTAAATGATTCTAAGACCGTACACCATTGCTGTGGTGCGTATCTGCTGCATTTTCTAAATTATTTCCTACCGTATCGTGCATATTTTTTATCCGTACATACGCTGATACGGCCTTTATCTGGAGCCCTGATGATGTTAAGTCATACAAATGCTAATTTTGAGCTGTAGTATTTAACTATCTTTGGGACAGTGGGGTAGCCTAGTGGTGAAATGTTCGCTCATCATGCCAAAGACACAGGCTCAATCCACCACATGGGCACAATGCTTGAGGCCCATTTCTTGTGTCCCGATCCATGATAGTGTAACATTTGACTGTTGCTGAAAGTGACTTACTCTCACAACAGCAGCAGAAGGTCACGGGTTCGATCCCCGACCACGTCATACCAAAAGACTTTAAAATATGGTACTTGTTGGTCCCTGCCTGGCGTTCGGCATTAATGGGTACAACAAGGACTGGTCGGCTCGGAGTCAGTATCATGTGTCTGAGTGGGGTATTCATGCTTCACTGTGCTGTGGTATCTCAGTGGGCTAGCACTATAAAACCAGCTTCAGTCTGGGCTAGTACAAGCAGCCGCACATACACACGCATGCACGTCGTCATATGAGTGAAATATTCTCAAGTACGACGTAAACCCAATTTCACCTCACCTCACCTCACCTCACCTCACCTCACCTCACACAACTTTACTGTCTTGGTAAACAAACGTGTGGTTAATGTTACCCATCAAAATCTGGGTCAGAGTTCATCTTCAGCAACCATGCTTGTCATAACAGATGACTAGCAGGATCAAATTGTCAGACTCGATGGCTTGGTAGATGCATGTCATCGTATCCAATGTTTATAGATCAATGCTCATGATTTAAATTGTATGATTATCTGGTCCAGGCTTGATTCTATTCAGACTGCAGTCATACGGCTGGAACATTGCTGAATGCAGCGTTAAACCGTTATTTAATGCTAAAACCCTTACTATGCACTAGGGGTCAGTGTTTCCGCTGGCGTTTTTTTTACAGCTAGACATTGTGACCGGCTAGCATTTCAAATACCGGTCATTTGTAAATTTTACCAGTCAGTGATCATGCTTTTGATTGTGCACGAGACCTTGCACCCTAACAACCAATCAGAAATGTAGAGGGTATCGCAATGCATCAATGCCACTATTTTTAGCCTGGGGTTTTCCAAAACTGCTATTTTTTATTTGACAACACCTCAATGTCATTGTGAAAACTTAATCTTTTTCGAGGAGAAATAAAACTGACAACATTGCCAGACATGATGACCGACAGCCTTTGATATTACTGGACATTCTAACTTTGTTCCTGTCAAAGTCTGGTTTATACAAGATAACGGAAACACTGGGGTGAAACAATACAGCAAGGTCCTGATACGATATGTTTTATACCTCAATACTCTTTTTCAAACAATACGTTTTGTAATATTTTGCCTGAGAACTGGTGCATTAGGTAAAAAAAGCATATATGGAGTTCGGGGATTATTTTTATGGCTAAATTAAGATCTACACAGACTTTCATTCACAACAGATGTTTTCCTTCGTTATTCAATGACAAAACAGCATACTGTACAGACAATATATTGTATAAAAAAGAAAAGAAAATCCCTAACCATGCAACAGAATCTTGAGGTTGATGTTACCACAACCATAACACATATTATTATAGGCTTATAATGTAGGAGTGAGTGAGTTTTGTTTTACGCCGCACTCAGCAATATCCCAGCTATATGGTGGCGGTCTGTAAATAATCAAGTCTGGACCAGACAATCCAGTGATCAACAGCATGAGCATCGATCTGCGCAGTTGGGAACCGATGACATGTGTCAACCAAGTCAGCGAAACTGATCACCTGATCCCGTTAGTCGCCTCTTACGACAAGCATAGTCGCCTTTTATGGCAAGCACATGGGTTGCTGAAGACCTATTCTACCCCGGATCTTCACGGGTCTATAATGTAGGAAATAGGATCGACATGTACAATTAGTGTCACTTACTGTCAAACACTTAAGCTCCCAATACAGAGGTGGAAATAACCCATTGCCCGACGCACCAGTCCAGTGTTTTTTCTGTCGAGCTAGCAAATTTGTATGTCACGCTGTACCGGTGTCCAGTTGACTTTCCAATGTTAATTATGTTGTTTATTTAAAAAATCAACAAGAAAATCAGCCAGTATAGTGGAAAAATTATCAGGGCAAGTGATTTTACATGTGCTACTGTACTGGAGTACACTAGCAAGTTTAAAGTTATTTCCACCCCTGCAATGTATTGCAATACATATTGTAATATGAAGAAGTTCATTTTCATGAAATTCCCATTGATAATCGTGTAATGCCAATTGTGTAGATTGATGTGCATGCTGTTGATTACTGGATTGTCTGGTCCAGACTCGATTATTTACAGACTGCCGCCATATAGCTGGAATATTGCTGAGTGCGGCATAAAACTACACTCACTCACTCACTCACTGGTCAGTGATTTGACTTCCATTTATGTCATGGCAAATGATACTTTGCTGAGCATTACGAGTAAAACAAGGACTGGTCTCTGGGAGTCAGAGGTGGACTTCCATGTTATTGTTAGGCTGTAGCATGTTATCTTATCTTTATGGTGTAGCGGTACAAAAGTGCCACATGCTCACTCACTCATGATAATGCTCGTGGTTGTGCCATCCAGCTCTGATGTGGATTTGTGGTGTTATACTTTCAGGACCCAACGGAAGAAAGCATGGGTGGTGCTAGGGAAGATGGAGGAGACAAACGTATCAAACTAAAGAGAATCAAGAAGAAGAAGTCAAAGTTCGACTTGAATCTCTCAACAAATAACAAGATGTCCTTTTCAGCCAGGATGAATATTACAGGTATTGTACTTTACTATTGGCTTACCATTGTCATAGCTCTAAGTTTGATTTTTTGGAACTGGCCCCTGGTTAATAGTGTATTAGAGTAACCCAACGTTTTGATTTGGTGCTCATAACAGAAATCATCTGATTATCTGACTACCAGAGAGGGGCTCACTGATTCGCGTAACTGCCTCATCACAGACAGGGAAATTCTACAATCATTGTTAGTTGTTCAAGTTATTGAATGACATGAATGAAAACGTAAAGGAGAAAATTAAACAGACAAATGTGACAAAAATGTGCAAATTTGACGATATTTAAAGATCACATATACTCTAGGGGATACAAATACATAAATCGCTAATTGGCATCTTAATAAATGAAACCCCGTCATTAAAACTACTCATTTCGATCTTTAATTGACTTAAATCAACCTTTTTGACAACAGTGCACAATTCTCACCCGCGAATGAAATTTCAACCAATCAGAGCGGTGCGTCTCTGTGACGTCATTATGAGTATTTGGATTCCCCACATGGGTACCATGCGTGACACCCATTTCTGGTGTCCCCCACCGTGATGTTACTGGTACATTGCTTAAAGCGACGTAAAATCAAACTCACTGTTTATCTCTCGGGGATAGACAACGTTCGTGCAGATGCACTCCCACGGCGTGTACTAGCCCTTCACGAGTGGATGCTCGATCAGGGAATATTTAGGTTTGCCTCCCGGTTTACAGGGTCGTTACGGGTGGATCTGTTTGCCTCTGGGGTGACAAACCAAATACCGGTGTTTGCCCCTGGATTCAGGATCCGAAGCTCGATTGGACGGACAGGGTTCTGTGGGTGTTTCACAGGGTTCTCTCGCAGCTTGCCACCCAACCAGCTCGACTACTTGTACTCCTTGTACTTCTTTGGTCGGCCCGACCCGGTTTACGGTTGCTGGCTCAGCCTCCTGTTCCATTACCCTTTCATCCGGAACTGCTATCCCAAGCAAAGCGCCCCATCCCAAGCGATTCTCGATCCCTTTTCCTACAGATTTAGTCAGAGTATTGGGTGGGTTTTTCTTGCAATCTAGATGAGAAGCCGGCTTTGCCGCTTCTTCTATCAGAGGTTACTCCACGGCTATTTCTGCTTTTCACACACCTGCCGATGGTGTACTTTAGGGGCACAACCCCCATTGTACAGCGTCAGAAACCGACCGTCTGTCCGGCGGATTAGTCCCCCGTGGGACTTGTCAATCATTCTTGATTGGATGTCCGGTCCTCTTTTTTTCGATTTGTCAGCTTTCTCTCCAGCTGTTAAGTTGGAAGGCAGCTTTCCTTGTGATGGTTTTGTCTGGCAGATTAGTCGGCCACATTCATGCACACAATGTCAGCGGATCCTGAGCTGACCGTCTTTCACAGCGATAGGGTCAGCATTAGGTTGCCAGACACTTGTAGCCCTAGGTTCACATAGTCCTTTCACGTAACGGAGCCATTCAATATCCGACTTTTACTCAGCCTTCTTTGTCCGGTACCTCTCTACAACGTGATGCACGTCTTAAATGTCCGTACGACTCGCAAGGCTTATATCACAAGAACAGCGTCTATCCGTAAGGATAAACAACTGTTCTGCTATGGTTACACAATACCATTTAGAAAGTGGTCAACTGTAACATATGTTCCACTGTTCTACTGTTATGGCAGTGGTACGGCTGGCATTTCGGCGAACAAGCAAACCAGGTGTCTTGTCTCTGCCATTGTTTAGGCTATATTCCCATGGGTTTAATTCCCCAGATGGGTTTTAAACTCATTCGGTTAGGGCAGTGACCACATGAAAAGCATATGCCGCAGCACTGCCCATTGTGGAGATCTGCTCAGCATGTTCATCTGTACCTATCAGCTGGACAAACACTCGTTTGGCCAGACTGTTCTCCACACAGTGGGCGGAGTTCAATCAATCTCTTTATTCTGGTGTATGTAGGCCATCAGCCCGTAGTACAATATTACTTCATACAGCCAACATACGAGTTGTATCTCTTGAGCCGTTTGAGCTCTCGATATTACATCATTCTGCACTTTCTGGTGTTAGGTCATGTCATTCCTCCTTTTATCGGTTATGGTATTTGGTGGTGATATTTAAGGATGTAACGATTCACTCTCATATTCGCTGAATCGAACCGTAGCCCTTCATGAATTTAATTCGTTATTCGTGGTCACCAGAACCGAATATTAACAAATATTTACGATTTTTTAAAGGGAGCATGTTTTACTTGAACCCTTATGTCCTTTCCAAAGTGAGATATGCAAGAATGGAACATGTACTAGCATTGCAGTAGTGCAAGTCATGTTAGTTTGCCAAGACTGCACATGGTACTGTCGACTATAACTATTACATACCAAATTTGAGTGTCATGAGATCACTGGTTATTGCTGTGACAAGTCAAAACTGTCAACATGGACGTTCCATAAAGTGCATTAATCACTAAACTACAATATTGTATTCGTGAATAATTATTCGTATTCGTTACCCAAAATTCATGATACGTGTCATATTCGCCACATAGTGTATTCGTTGCAGCCCTAGTGATATTTTCCCACGCTTCAAATTGGCTTTTACGGCGTTGTACTCGCTTCACTCGTAATTTCCACCCCGTGACTCCACCACGCTTCACTGGCTAGATGTATGTTACTGGGAATTGTTGTCGAGTCCCCATACTCTTCCAAATTGTTGGTGGGGAGGTGGGGGTTGATTGATACGCTTCTAAGCCAATCAGCGCATGAGCTTGACATTAATCTACTCCCTGCCCTAAAACCATGCCCCTGGCCTGATGGACATCGGCGGTCAGGTGACTAGGTAAGTGTGTTTTGCTATCTCCGATCAGTGGTAGATTCCATTGGAGAATGGGATTAGTTTTGTCAGACAGAATGCCACTCCCGATTCACTATCTGTGGGAGTCTGTCTTTTGCTTATATGTACCCCAAGGAGGACTTCTTCTGAAAAAGAATCAAACAAACCTATAGAGGTTTCTGATTCTTTGAAGAAAGTCCTATTTGGGGTACGGCCACCCGCCTCCCCACGTCCTGTCCGATCACGTTCAGCATGAAAAGTTAGGTACGAGGTAGACGGCGAGAGTTACCTGCTCTTGGCTGTAGGGGGCTCTGCGGGGCCCTGTAGGGGTGGTCTCACAAGACAAAAACGAGTTTTTTGTTTTGTAAATATATTTTTTATTAAAATATTGTTACAACTGTTGTAGGATTTTAAAATGGACATTTTAATGCTTATATGTACCCCCAGGAGGACTTTCTTCAAAGAATCAGAAACAGGTTTGTTCAATTTTACAACTGTTAAGAAATAGTGTTACCAATAGCTTGGCCCTTCATTAATGATGCCGAGTATATTTCTAGTCGTAGGGTTTCACAAAGTTGTGAACATTTGCAGCCCACTTCAATTTGTACTTTCCCCTTACATTCTGTCTTTCATTGTACCCCCATGAAGATCTTCGTTAGAACTGTTTTTTCAGCAACCCATCCTTGTTATATAAGGCTACCAACTAGATTGGTAGATTTCATAAAGCTGGAATATATATTTAGGTACCAACCATAAAGCTGGAATATTACCTAGTGAGACGTTTTAAAGCAAAATAATGTTTATTTACACAGCAGCCAACTCGTCAGTGGTCAAGGCGTCCCTGAGGGCAAACAACAAGGCGTTGGCCCAGTCACTGGAGAAGGTCCGTCAGGATCTTCGTGTATCTTACGAGGTGAACAACGATATGAAGAAGGAGTTCCAGGACCTCCAGCTGCGCCTCATGAACCTGGAACGTGTTGCTGGACTGAAGGACGACAGTCTGGAGAAGGAGGTTCAGCGAAGGATAGAGGTAACGTTGACAGGGAACTTTAGGATCAGCACTGTAACTCTATGACACCCACACAGCTTTGTCTTAAGAGGCTTTATTGAGGCATGTTATAGAACTCTCTGCTATCTGAAACACCAAATCCAAAGACCCAGTCTAAGTAAACTTAGGCTTAGTATTATTCGTTACACTGTTATTGAGTCTAACTGAGTCTAACAGTAACAAACCATAGTAGAAGCAATATTTTCTATGTTGCATGCTGGGAATGCCGAATTGTGGCAGGGTTTTACATGACGCGTGATTCCTGCGTATTAAACGCAACAATTTTGTAAACGACTCTCAAAATATTATCATACGAGTCAAGCTTGACGCAAGTTTTATGGGTGACCCTCACAACTCAGTTCAATCAAATCGATTTGATAAGCAAAAAATGATATTGTCAGATTGTTCCAGAGAACTCAGAGGACACAGTAATCCTGGCTGTTTGAATTGAACAATGCTGTAGTTTCATTTGGTGGTGTGACATACACAGTTACATACTGTGAATGATTAACACAAAGAAATATTAAACTTTTCATGACTCCCATTCTTAAAAGTCTGTGTGGGAATTCATTTGGTACTTTGTGTTAGTAATTCTTTATCTTGAATAATTGATGTACAGAAATTACCAATGTTTTGCGAATGCAAAATCGATGGAAGGGAGATAACTCTAAATTTGTTTTTCGTGTCATCTGCTAGGTTCCATGTCACCCGTGCTTCAAACAGTTTAAAATTAACATTGAAGTGTTTGGTAAGATAAGTAACATTAATAATAAGTATGTTGTTCACTGGTCACTTCGGGCTCAGGGAACATAAGCAAACATAGAGGGTACATCAACCAATGTGTCTCTTGTGACTAGTGAGCGACTGATAATGTCAAGCCAGAATAATCATGTCAGGGGGTTATTGACGCAGAAAAGTGTGTCCAGTCCGGACAAACTTAGATAAGTGTGTCCAGTCTGGACAAACGTACAAAATAGACGCAGAAGAAGATGTAAATGGCATCCCAAGAGATGTTCAATAATATTCAGTATATCAAATTTTTGAAAAGAAATATATGGTTCCTGTAATTAAAATAGTCAGTATATTACACCATTCCATTTCTTGAATATATCCTTTAAGACCCATGAAATTAGTGATTGGGGCTCCTCTGTATATGTGGCTTTGTAGGTCAAGATGAAATACTGTCATGTAATAAACTCTTGGATAATTTAGTGTGTAGGTTACAATGGTTACAGTGAGATGGATGGTGCTCATTGGGTGTCCTAGTTTACAAATCTCGTCATGCCGAAGACCCGGGTTCGAATCCCCACATGGGTACAATGTGTGAAGCCCATTTCTGGTGTCCCCTGCCGTGATGTTGCTGGAATATTGCTAAAAGCGGCGTAAAACCAAACTCAGTCAATCAGTCAGTCAGTTTACAAATCAAGTCCAGGCAGGGCTGAAGTCGAGATCTAATAATTAGGGGTGACTATTGAGGGGGAAACAACTTTTGCGATAGAGATAGTCTATTGCGACCAACTATTGCAATACTATTGCAATATTTTTCTTCTCCTTGAATTGTCTCATTTGAAGTCATTTCCCAAATGAATGTATAATTTGTATGGAATAAAAACAATCTGAAGTAGTTTCAGTCTCTTTTAATAACTGACAAGAAACTTGAAACCCAGACCAAGGAAACAGTTAAAACATACACTCAATGAAGCTGCAAGTCTCAAAGTGAACGAATCTGGTACTTAGTGTATTTTGCGCCACACATTTATCAACGGAAGTCAATTACTAAACTATCGATAGTCACACATACTATCGATGCATCGATATTATTTCGTTTTTACCATCGATTTATTGCGATCGGAGATTCAACAATAGCAATCCATCGATAGTCTGCATCGTTAGAGCCCTACTAATAATCAAAGAATTTATGTAAATATGTTTGGTATCTCTCTAATGTGTCAGTAGCTCTGCTGATGTAACACAAATTCCTGAAAAGGCATTAAAGTATTATTCTATTCTATTCTATTCTATTCTATTCTATTCTATTCTATTCTATTCTATTCTATTCTATTCTATTCTATTCTATTCTATTCTATTCTATTCTATTCTATTCTATTCCATGTGCTACAGGATAAGACTCAACAGCTCAAGTACATCCTGAGCAAGGTGAGTGTCCATCTGCTGGATGCTGGCAGCTGTCTGCAGGATGCTCTCGACAAGTGTATGGACCCCAGTCGCATGTCCCTGGCTTCCAGCGCTCGCAACTCCTCCCTCGGGGCGTCAGATGATGCCTACTCCCCCATCAACAGTGGCGCCACAAGGTCAGAACTCTGATAAACTGTGATTATGTGAATTATGTTCTCTAAATCAATCACTAGAGATGTAACAGTACAGCTGAACAGTATCATTTGTGGATACATGACCCATCATACACTGATTTATACACCTGTATCACGACATGCAGTATATTGCGTCACAAGTTGAAGTGGCATGAAAACATTTCAATTGTAGCAGGTTTAGAAAGATGGCATTCTCTTCCCACAGAGGTTACCCCTGTCATATCTTCCTAACGTAACCTCTGTTCTAATACGGCCCTTTCATGGTGTGAGCGTTCAAGACTCGTGATTGGAGGCAATCAGATTTAGTTGTGCAATCAGCGACGTTGTTTCAAAAGTGATCATTCGCAAGGCCTCAGTAATTTCCGTATGCTTCAAGAAAACTAAACTTCTTCCCCTGCGCGATGCGCAAACGTTTCTTCTAGACAGAACTCAGTCACGTTATGGCGGATCAGTGGCGTCTCCATCTCCCTCGTTGACAACGGACAAGCTAGCCATTAAACGTCTTGTGTGTAACATCAACACAAGTCCCCGGCAGATGGGGGATATTTGTGGCCCCACATTTGCTTGTGTTAGTCAAGTTGAATCTAAGTCGATGTAACACGTGTTCTGATTGGATAGAAAGAAGGGAGATAATTCGTGTTGCGATCTTTTGCCGCTAGGGGATTTTACGAGAACCGGGAAATATTAGAACAGAGGTTGCGTAGGAAGATATGACAAGTAACCTCTGTGGGAAGAGAATGGAAAGATGGATGAATCTGTTCAAAGCCAGCCACAGAACCAGCATTACACTCACTGAGCTGTCCAACCTATTTATTTATGTCATGTCCTTGTTTGATATCTGAAATTTAAAAAACTAATGATTCAGTGTTGTGACTGGGCTGCTCCCAAGTCAAGTAATAAGATAAACACGCTGTATCAGGCTACAAATAGTATTACAACCCTTTTTTCCAGATTTCCTGTTCTTGCAGTAAATATTATTTATGGACAATGCAAGTGAAACTTCATACATATAACATGATGTATGTATTTATCAATGTGCACCATTATGTATGTGTTACTTAAAGTCTGTGGCCATAGATACAAAATACAATCCATCCGTCAATATTTGGTTTCAGCTCAATCTACTATAACCCGAACACATTCTCCCGTGTGTCAGTGTCCCACCCCCAGCCGGTGCAGACCGTGGACCCCGCCCCAATGGAGACCGACGCCCTACAGCAGCAGGGTGTTGACACTGTCCGCCAGGTGCAGGAAATGACCATGATTCTGGAACAGTCTGTACTGGCTGAGGGGAACCTGCATGACGACTGTGAGGACCTCCCTGCAGGTGAGTCAGCTGCCGCATGGACGGTGTCAGACAGCGTCTCTGGTCAGTGATTCGCCCGTGAAGATCCGGGTTAGAATCGATCTTCAATAATCCATGCTTGTTGTAAGAGGCGACTAACGGGATCCGGTGGTCAGACTCGCTGACTTGGTTAACACATGTCATCGTTTCCCAATTGCGTAGATCAATGCTCAGGCTGTTGATCACTGGATTGTCTGGTCCAGACTCGATTATATACAGACTGCCGCCATATAGCTGGAATATTGCTGAGTGCGGCATAAAACTAAACTCACTCACTCACTCACTCACTGGTCATTGATTTGACTTCCATTTATGTCATGCCAAAAGGTACTTGAAGATGATACTTGTTAATGTGATGGTGCTGAGCATTACGAGTAAAACAAGGACTGGTCTCTGGGAGTCGGAGGTGGACTTCCATGTTAAGCTGTAGCATGTTATCTTTATGGGGTAGCGGTACAAAAGTGCCACGTGCTCACTGCTGTGTTAGTGAAGTGATCTTAAACAGGTAAAATCCCATTTATCCCACTGTAACATGGCTATATCTGTGTCGACTTCGCAATCTCTATCCCACATCGATTTTTTGGTCACAACTTAAAACTGGATTCCATATCCAGTCCCCGCATCACAATAGTTGTTTCCTATCTGGGATTTTCATTTAAAGATAGTGACTCTAAATACTCACTCGCTCGCTCACAAGATCCTTCTGGACAGAAACCAGTATGCATACTTTGGTGCAGGATGGGCTTGTTATGTATATTTCAGAAACATTTATGATTTAAAGTCAGTCAAAGTCATACACTATAAATCCCACTGCTTTCCTGAATGGTTGATGCATAGGTCACGAAACAATATGACAACACCTTATACTTGGCAATTATGTCAATTTATTGTTTAATAAATCAGTAAACATCATGCAAACCTTTAACTTTGACAGCTGGATTTCCCAAACACTATCAAGACGGCAAGAATAGTTCAGCTTCATTTGTCCTGGACCCATAAACTCACCCACAAACTATGTTACCATCCAAAATGTGATTTCCTGCCACACCCATGTTTAACTCTGGTACAGTGGCACATGTAAAATCACTTGCCCTGATACTTTTTTCCGCTATATTGGCCGATTATCTTGTTGACTTTTTACATAAACAACATAATTAACATTGGAAAGTCAACTGGACACCGGTACTGTGTGATATTCAAATTTCCTTGCCCGACAGAAAAAAACCACTGGACTAGGGTGTCTGGCAATGGGTTATTTCCACCCCTGACTGTGAGAGAGCGTACCTCTGATACACAGTTTGGTGGGATGCAAAGTTAGGTCTTGAATCATTTAAGTTGGTCAAATTTGTCACATTTTCCATTAATGCATCATGGCAAGTATTATTTCAATAATTTCAGTTGTGCCGCCAGGGCACATACAAAATATCTCATCTATGCTGTTTCAATATTCACTGTGCCATGCCATGCAAGTTAAGCACTGTTTCAATCCTTGGTGTATCACAGTGCACTTACATTTCAAGGTGTCATTTCATCTCTGTTGCCTCCTGTAGTGGGATACAGAAATATTGAATGATGGATAGATCTGCAGTGAGATCAATATTTAGACTGTTTGTGTCAAAATTGTATCACTCCATAGCAACATTTAGTTCAAATAAGGAAATCCCCATCCATAGTGAACCTTCAACACTGGTAGTGGTACCATAGTTATTACAGAAACTAGTCAGACAAGTTAATCCTTAATTGTGAGTTTGTGTTGGATGTACCAATGAACCCTCTCAAAGTAATCTTAGTGAGTACTCTCCTACTGACAGCAGTGTTTACGAATGGTGTTTCAAAGTAACAGGACATTGGGTCCTGTAAGTTTCAGATGTCTCTCTGACCCATTCAAAATTCACAGGACCCATAGAATAAAATTAAACACACATTTCAGATTTAACATTTCTCATAATTGGCATTGAAATTATTAACAAACATAAGATTTATAAATGGCAAATAAGTGTCACATGTCACATATAACAACTTCAATCAAAGTCATTGTGAAATATACAGTCAGACACTGGGGCCGGCGGGTTGTAGACTTCTATCGGACTGTTGGCGAATCTGCTGGATTTGTCAGAGGGTCAGACGCTATTCGTGAACACTGTGACAGTGCCTTTAAAATGTCAACACCTCTACTAGCAACATCTGTATGGGTTCATGCCTGTTGGTTTCTACTGTATTTTCGACATTGTAGCCATTCAGCAAATCCAATACAGATGACAATAACAAACTTGGTCACTAAACATTTGGGATAGAACATTGCAAGACATGATGGTTTACTGTTTACATTATATCTTCCATTCAGCTACGTGTTGTTTTATATTCAAAGATGAAGACTGGTTGGGACATCTCATAAACTAAGCCGGAAATGGCGATGAGATGTGCACAGTTTGAGTGTCAGTGAATGAATTAAAACTTATCCAGTATTCGCAATTATGTACACGAGGCAGTAAAGGCATCAAACATGTACTATGTACAAACTGTCAGGGTTATTCAATGCAATTTGTCTTTAATTTTCAGTTTCAGAAGGCCCCGTGTTAACGGAGACCGAATCCAAGGAAGCGGTTTCCTCCAGCATTTCAGATAAAGTCTCACCCAAATATGTCATTGAAGAATCCCAAAGAAGTGGCCGATCTAAAAGCAGGCAGAAGGCAGTGTCCAGTTCTAATGGAGACTTGATCAAGAGTCCAGAAGTGCTTAATGTGAACACTTCAGAGCTCAAGAGAGATCGCCGGGGGACATTTGTTGTTCCCCCTCCCAAGCCTCAGCCAGAAGCTGAACCTGAAGACAGGTGTAAGCAGGATCGTAGAGGAACATTCGTCGTGAAGAAACCTGTTCCAGAAAGCAAAGAAAAGCCAAAGAAGGATTCAAAGAGAGAGACATTTGTATTGAGCAGAAGCCCAGCTCTGCCAGATCAGTCAGTCAAACCAGTAATGGTGGAACAGGAAGATGTATTCAAAGTCCCTCTCCCTGTGTGTGATCCTGACGATGTCACCGTCTATCTCAACAGTGATATGGAGCTGACAGAGGTGATCAACGTTGAACAGATTGCTGTCGCCAAACAAGCGGACATGCCACCTCATGAAGATGAGAATCCTAAATCAGAGGTCAAGGAAAAGACAAAAACTGTTGATAAAAAACCAACACAGACAGTTGAGAAATCAAAGTCTAAGATTGCAAAGTCGACCTCTCTTACTTCTATATCAGCCAAAGAGAAGAAGGACATCAAATTGTCCAAGAGTGATTCTGATGTTAGCAAGGAATCTGAAGAATCCAGCAAACCTGCTGTTGTCTTGCAGCTACGGAAACCTGGCAAGATTGTTTTCACTGCATCACGGAGAGATTTTGATGGAAGCAGAAAAGCAATTCCATCCAAGTTGCCCTCAAGGCCTAGAACTAAAAGTAAAAAGGAAATTAAAGATATGAAGGACTCCATTGCCACCAATTTCCCTTCACCAAAGAATATCTTTGACTTCCATGACAAGACGCCTGTCCATCTTGCAGAGAAGAGTAGGGTCCAGCCCTCGGTGTATGACATCTCCATAAATGATTCAAATGTCCAGCCTTCAGTTGAGCAGCCCAACAAGAAAGAGAATCAGTTAAAGGGAGAAACTGCAAAGAAAGATGCCCAAAAATGTGATTCTGTAAGTGTCACTTACAGCATGCCTTTGAAAGGAAGCCCGGATGAGAAGAAGCTTGGAGCTAGAAGTCGATCTAGAAGCAGAGGGCCCACTTCCCGGTCAAAGAGTCGAAGTAGAAAACCGACTTCAGATACTGAAGTCGAAGGTGAATCTGACAAAGAAGAATCAGGATTAAAAGGTTCTAGATCCAAAGGTCGACGTGGGAGGTCACACAGTCGGGCCAGAAAAGAAGATGCAAATGAAGAAGAGATGGATGTCGATGATTCAGATGAGAAATGTAATGATAGAGGTCGGTCAAGGTCAAGAGGTTTGATGACAAGGTCAAGGTCACAAAGTAGGAAACGACAGCCTGCTGATGAGGATGTTGAAATGAATGATGAACATGAGGAGAAAACGCCAAACCAAAACCAAAATGAGAAAGATGGTTTGGGGGTGGAAAAGATTCAGAAAACTGGTAGGGGGAAAAGCCAGTCAGATTCTGATGATGTGACAGAGGGTGAAGATGCTCAGATGATGAACACTGAAGCTGGAGAGATTCTTGAAAAAACACATAGGAAACTAAAGAGCTCTAAACTTGCAAATAATGACACTGAATTAACGCAGTCTGTGTCTGAAATAGATTCATCTAAATTTGTATCCTCAAGAAATGGCAGGAGTAAGAAGCGCAAACCAGAAAATCAGACTGAAGATTCAGCAAAGCATAACGAAAATGAGCCTGACAAACCAAAATTGGGAGACAAGAGCAAAGAGTCCCTGGCAGTAGAGTCCCGAGATACAGATCCCGAATGTATACAACCTCTAGGCAGGGCTTCACGAACTGCCAAGACAAAAGCCAACAATATTAACAAAATTCAGGCTGCAGTCTGCAGTGATGATGAAGATCAGTCTGTTACAGATGGGAAGAAGGCTGTGGAAGCAGGTGATGATTTGCAGGATGATTGGACAGCAATGGATGATAGTCTTACCATGGTAGGTGACTTACAGCCCGTGTCTTCACGAGATTTCATTGCAAAACTCATCTCTATAAAACCTGTAGTTAAGACATCAAAGGAGGATATGGTTGACAGTGAAGAAATTCAACCAGTTAGGAAGTCCTCGAGAAGCTTGGTCAGAAGGCAGAGGATTCCTTCAGACTCTGATGATGAAGTGATTCCTCCAACACAGTCTAAGGTGGATGATGGCAAGAAGAGTCTGGTCTCTACAACAGATGAAGAAGCGGAAGATGATGATATTGGGAACAAGACGAAGGTAGTACCAGCAACAGACGATGAAGGCAATAGTGAAGAAGATGCATTTACGAAGAAAATAGCCAAGAGTGAAAAGAAAAAGGAGACCGTAAAAGCTGAGAACATGGGACAAGATAAAAGTCGGTCCAGAAAGCTGACAAAGGAAGATGCTGCTGCATCAGCTGATGAACGTCAGTTACCCCAGAAAGGAAAACCGGAAGTATCAAGAGGAAGACCAAAGGAAATAAAAAAGGTTGAAAGGCAATGCACTCAAAGTAAGAAGAAGGTTGATGTAAAGGAACTCCTCCAAGCATTCACAGAATTTGATGATCCTGACCACAGTTTGCGGTTAAATGCAACTTGTAGAAATGACAGTGTTGTAATAGCAGAATCTATCAAGAATTATTCTCCAACAACTGATCAGAGTGCTAAACACTTTGTGCCTTTGGATGAGATGGAAGATCCTGGTGACGAAGAGGAAGTTTATCATCTTCCTCTCAAGGACAGCCCAAATGAATGTGGAAAGGGCAAAGCGAGGGGTCAGTCAAGGTCAAAGGGTCGTAGTCGAAGCAAGAAGAGGACTGATTCGGAAGACTTTGAGTTAAAGTGTAGCAGTAAAGAAGGAAAGAGGGACAAAGTGGATGGATGTAAAAATATCGAAAGTGGAACATATTCGTTACCTTTAAAGGCAAGCCCCGAGGAAAATAAGAGAAAAGAGTCCAGATCTCGGAGTAAGTCAAGGTCAAGAGCTGAGAGAAGTTGCAGTCAACGCAAGAACTACATTGAAGTGGATTCTCAGGATGAAGATGAAGAGCAATCAGAAGTCTCCAGCAGCATTTCTAATTCCAAGAATGACGAAGGTAAAAATGTGGAAAATGGGGCATCACCATTGAAAGGAAGTACAGATGACACAAAAAGAAAAGACTCAAGATCTCCAAGTAGGTCGGAGTTAAGAATGGAGAAAGGTCAAAGTAGGAGCAGTAACCATAATGAAGCAGCTTGTGGTGATGAAGATGAAATACAATTCAAAGAAACAAGCATTCATTCTTGGGATGCTGAACCAACTGACAAGACAGAAAGTGAGACTTATTCAATACCTTTGAAAGGGAGTCCCGAAGTAACAAAAAAGAAAGACTCGAGATCTAGAAGCAAGTCAAGGTCCAGAGTAGGGAAAGGTCACAGTCAGCGCAAGAAACATACTGAAGCAGATTCTGGTGATGAAGTTGACATACAACTTCAAAAATCAAGCAGAAGTTCTGATTCTAAAGGTGACAAACAAAAGAAAAATGAAGAGGAAAATGGAACATACACATTACAAGTGAAAGGAAGTCCAGATGAACCAAAGGAAAAGAATTCAAGGTCAAGGTCAAGAGTTCGGAAAGGTCAACACAAGAAGTATGTTGAAGCCAGTTCTGATGATGAAGAGGAAGTACCGGATGAAGAGTCAAGTGGACATTCTGGAAAGGGAGAACAACTGAGTGGGAAGTCACAAAGTGAGATATGTAACAGGACAGAAAGTGAGACTTATTCGTTACCTTTGAAAGGGAGTCAAGGTGAACCAAAAAAGAAAGACTCAAGATCTCGAAGCAAGTCAAGGTCGCGAGTCGAGAGAGGTCGCAGTCAACGAAAGAAATACACTGAAGCAGATTCTGATGAAGATGACATACAGTTGGAAGAATCAAGTGCAAAAGCTGATCCACCCAGCAATAAGTCACAAAGTGAAACATATTCATTACCTTTGAAAGGAAGTCCAGAGGTACCAAAGAAAAAAGACTCGAGATCTCGGCAAGTCAAGGTCGAGTGAAGTCGAGAGAATCAAGCAAAGACTCAAGATCAACCTAAGAAATACACTGAAGCAGATTCTGATGAAGATGACATACAGTTGGAAGAATCAAGTGCAAAAGCTGATCCACCCAGCAATAAGTCACAAAGTGAAACATATTCATTACCTTTGAAAGGAAGTCCAGAGGTACCAAAGAAAAAAGACTCGAGATCCCGAAGCAAGTCAAGGTCGGGAGTCGAGAGAGGTCGCAGTCAACGTAAGAAATACACTGAAGCAGATTCTGATGAAGATGACATACAGTTGGAAGAATCGAGTGCAAAAGACTCAAGATCCCGAAGCAAGTCAAGGTCGCAAGTCGAGAGAGGTCGCAGTCAACGAAAGAAATACACTGAAGCAGATTCTGATGAAGATGACATACAGTTGGAAGAATCAAGTGCAAAAGCTGATCCACCCAGCAATAAGTCACAAAGTGAAACATATTCATTACCTTTGAAAGGAAGTCCAGAGGTACCAAAGAAAAAAGACTCGAGATCCCGGAGCAAGTCAAGGTCACGGGTTGAGAAAGGTCGCAGCCAAAGTAAAAAGCATGCTGTTTACGAGGAAGCAACACCTGATAGAAACAAAGGAAATGACTCGAAATCCCAATCAAGAAGGGAAAGTCTTCAGATCACAGTTGATGCCGAGCAGTCAACAGATAGTGGTAAGAGAAGTGTCAAGAAACTGCATAAAAGAAAATCAGATGAGGAGATCTCTCAGACCCCATCTGAGGAGAAAACAAATAAAGACAACAAGACAAATCCTTCATCAGAAATTAAAAGCGCCAAGTCTACGGGGAAGAAATCGGCCAAGAAGAAGTTGGAGGTGACAGCAGACAAACCTGCCCGCAGCAAGGAGAGTCAACAGGTTAGTGGACATGGGAATGACAGAATGATTCATTTGGCTGTCAGTGTTTTTGATCAAGAGGCAAATATTGTGTTTAGAAACTCATGGGTTATATTCAGTATTGAAAGCTTGGAAATTCTATCCAGAGTTTTCAAATGTTAAAATTTTGTGGCATCAAGTACTCCATAAAATCGGCTCATTTGGGAAATACAGACGTCATCAGTCATTTTCTGAATAACTCAATCTATCCTGAAGTCTTACAGATTTGTTCTTGTGATGTCCACTTGGGAAGCCTGTTATTTGCAATCGTTACTGTCACATATTTCTGTGATAAACTAAACTCAGCTTAGTAGCAGAATTTGGGAAAGTAAAAACTACATTTAGGTTTTCTGATAAGTATCGGTCACACTTGGTGTTTCCACTCAGATTTTGGGAATTTGAATCGCATTTTACCAAATTAGATTGCAGCACAAACTCGCCTTGGAATGTGAAAGGCGAAGGGTCTTAACCCTCATGTTGAGGAACATTTCCCAAAATACAAGGCCCACATTTTTGGTAGCAGGTGGCATTTCTGTCAGGATAACTTAATGTTTCTCCTGTCCAATTTCAGGAGCATTTTGAGAACATTTTGTATTAATTTGGTCATTGTGAATTTAAAAATAACCAAAACTTCCTTTAAATTATGTCTGAATGCCCCCATCGGTTCTAGGCTGAGCTGAAAGTGATGTTCAATGAGCTGAAGCGCAAGTTGTCCATGCTTCCCAACCCTACAGAGAGGATGTCGCTATATGATCTCGCTCGCAGGGACAGAGAAGGAGAACGGAGATCTGAAGAGGAAGAGAGAATCTGAGGAAATGGGGTAAGTCCTTCTCGATTTCAGCTAAGATATATTGAGATATCTAGCAAGGACTGGGTTTGTCTGTCCCCTTGTGGTAAGCATAGGGTCCTTAAGTTTCGCTACTTCTGGAACTAATCTGGTTCCCAGCTCCCTTTGTGCGCCAACTTGTGATATGTGAGACGGCATCCAGCTTAGTTCCACTACCAGATTTCCAGTGACAAGCATATATTCCAGTGAGTTCGCAGATGATGCAGCAACTGTCGGCAAACTGAACGACACTGATTCTGAAGAACTGTATAAAGAGGACATTAATCATTTTCCGACTTGGTGTGCAGAAAACCACTTACTCTTAAATGTCACAAAAACAAAGGAACTGATAATTGACTTTCGGAGTAAGCCCACAGAAATGCTTCCAGTGATAATCAACGGCGAATGTTGATAAGTATCTGTATAAGTATCTGGGAACCTTCATTGACTCTAAGCTGAACTGGAACTCTAACAATGAAGCCCTATACAAAAAGTGTTAACAACGTCTTCATCTCATGCGTAAACTGAGATCTTTTAATGTTAACCCATCTGTGATGTCATCTTTTTATGCAGCATTTATTCAGAGTATTTTAACATTTTCCTTCCACTGTTGGTACGGATCTCTCAGTTCATCTCAAATCTAAAATAGACAAATTTGTTAACACTGCAAGTAAAATCGCTGGAGTCAGATTTGAATGTTTATCATCAATATACAGAGGTACAGATAAGCTGCGTATCTGCTTAAATTACGCAAATATTTATGTGAAAACTCAATTCTAATTAAGCTAGTTGCGTACAAGTACGCTTGAAGTTTTGTAAATACTCAATACGTTTGACCTTACGTGCGTACACACAAAGATGTCAAATCTTAGCTTGCGTACCGGTGCATAGATAAAATAACTGAGGTAAATTGAGAGGTTCTATTTCAACACATGAACTTGGCAACATGCAGTCTTTCTTATCATTTCTCATATTACAGATCCAATATACATGCCATTTATACTTTGTTATATTTTAAAATTTAATGCAAATTAGCCAAATAACCAATTGAGTTTGAGTGAGGTGGGTACAATTTATTTGGTTACTCAAAGGACAATTAGGATACCCAATTGAGATTAACACAAGCGAGTACATAACTCAATGACCCGAAAAGTTATCTGTAGCTCTGAATATATGAGCGGCAAATCGTGAATCAAGCTGTCAAAATTATATCTGACCGTACTCACTACTTAAATTCGGAATACAACCTCCTCCCTTCAGGCCGTCGCTACAAAGTTCCAATTGTGAAAACTTAGAGAGCCCGTACATCGTTTATTCCAAGTACCATATCTCTCTTAAACAAATGGGAAGATACCTAAATCAATGAATTTATGTAAATATGTTTGGTATCTCTCTAATGTGTCAGTAGCTCTGCTGATGTAACACAAATTCCTGTAAAGGCATTAAAGTATAATTCTATTCTATTCTATTCTATTCTATTCTATTCAAGAACCAGTTCTGGTTCCAAATTGCGCTGCCGCCATATAGTTGGAAGATTGCTGAGTGGGGCGTAAAACTAAACTCACTCACTCACTCCCAAATTGCGCTATCGCCAAATATGACTAGATTGGACCAAGTGTACAACCATGCTTGACGATCACAACTGTTGATATTCGTAATAGTTGGCTAATTTGGGTATGGTAAGATCAGAAATTTGTTATTTCAGAATTTTTAGTTATAGCTGTCAACATGACACTTGTTAACCTCCCACTGCATCCCATGGCTGTGAAGCCCCCTGCATCCATCCCATGTGAACCTCTAACTATATCAGATGTCAACCTGCCGCTGCATCCCATGTTCACCTCCTACTGCATCCCATGTTCACCTCCCACTGCATCCTATCTTCACCTC
This sequence comes from Haliotis rubra, assembly GCF_003918875.1. Classification (NCBI taxonomy): domain Eukaryota; kingdom Metazoa; phylum Mollusca; class Gastropoda; order Lepetellida; family Haliotidae; genus Haliotis; species Haliotis rubra. The sequence goes on along the minus strand of NW_025766148.1, from coordinate 927,585 downwards.
AACAGCATCCCATGTTCACCTCCCACTGCATCCTATCTTCACCTCCTACAGCATCCTATCTTCACCTCAACAGCATCCCATGTTCACCTCCCACTGCATCCTATCTTCACCTCCTACTGCATCCCATGTTCACCTCCCACTGCATCCTATCTTACCTCCTACAGCATCCTATCTTCACCTCAACAGCATCCTATCTTCACCTCCCACTGCATCCTATCTTCACCTCAACAGCATCCCATGTTCACCTCCTACTGCATCCCATGTTCACCTCCCACTGCATCCTATCTTCACCTCAACAGCATCCTATCTTCACCTCAACAGCATCCCATGTTCACCTCCACTGCATCCCCTGTTCACCTCCCACTGCATCCTATGTTCACCTCCCATGGCAACTTATGTTCACCTCCCACTGCATCCCTACCCGTGAAGATCCGGGTTAGAATAGGTCTTCAGCAACCCATGCTTGTCATACGGTGACTATGCTTGTCGTAAGAGGTGACTAACGGGATCGGGTGGTCAGGCTCGCTGACTTGTTGACATCGTATCCAAAATGCGCAGTACAATGCTCATGCTGTTGATCACTGGATTGTCTGGTCTAGACTCAATTATTTACAGACCGCCGCCATATAGCTGGAATATTGCTCAGTGCGGCTTAAAACTAAACTCACTCACTCACTCCCAAATTGCGCTATCGCCAAATATGACTAGATTGGACCAAGTGTACAACCATGCTTGACGATCACAGCTGTTGATATTCGTAATAGTTGGCTAATTTGGGTATGGTAAGATCAGAAATTTGTTATTTCAGAATTTTTAGTTATAGCTGTCAACATGACACTTGTTAACCTCCCACTGCATCCCATGGTTGTGAAGCCCCCTGCATCCATCCCATGTGAACCTCTAACTATATCAGATGTCAACCTGCCGCTGCATCCCATGTTCACCTCCTACTGCATCCCATGTTCACCTCCCACTGCATCCTATCTTCACCTCCTACAGCATCCTATCTTCACCTCAACAGCATCCCATGTTCACCTCCACTGCATCTTCACCTCCCACTGCATCCCCTGTTCACCTCCCACTGCATCCTATGTTCACCTCCCATGGCAACTTATGTTCACCACCCACTGCATCCCTACCCGTGAAGATCCGGGTTAGAATAGGTCTTCAGCAACCAATGCTTGTCATACGGTGACTATGCTTGTCCTAAGAGGTGACTAACGGGATCGGGTGGTCAGGCTCGCTGACTTGTTGACATCGTATCCAAAATGCGCAGTACAATGCTCATGCTGTTGATCACTGGATTGTCTGGTCTAGACTCAATTATTTACAGACCGCCGCCATATAGCTGGAATATTGCTCAGTGCGGCTTAAAACTAAACTCACTCATTCACCCACTGCATCCCATGTTCATCTCCCACTGCATCCCATGTTCATCTCCCACTGCATCCCATGTTCATCTCCCACAGCATCCCATGTTCACCTCTCACTGCATCCCATGTTCACCTCTCACTGCATCCCCTGTTCACCTCCCACTGCATACCAAGTTCATCTCCCACTGCATCCCATGTTCACCTCTCACTCCATCCCCTGTTCACCTCTCACTCCATCCCATGTTCATCTCCCACTGCATCCCATGTTCACCTCTCACTCCATCCCCTGTTCACCTCTCACTCCATCCCATGTTCATCTCCCACTGCATCCCATGTTCACCTCTCACTCCATCCCCTGTTCACCTCTCACTCCATCCCATGTTCACCTCCCACTGCATCCCATGTTCATCTCCCACTGCATCCCATGTTCATCTCCCACTGCATCCCCTGTTCACCTCCCACTGCATCCCAAGTTCATCTCCTACTGCATCCAATGTTCACCTCTTACTGCATCTCAAGTTCACCTCTCACTGCATCCCATGTTCACCTCTCACTCCATCCCCTGTTCACCTCTCACTCCATCCCCTGTTCACCTCCCACTGCATCCCATGTTCATCTCCCTCTTACTGCATCCCATGTTCACCTCTCACCGCATCCCATGTTCACTTCTCACTCCATCCCCTGTTCACCTCACCCCATCCCATGTTCATCTCCCACTGCATCCCATGTTCATCTCCCACACGCATCCCCTGTTCACCTCCCCACTGCATCCCAAGTTCATCTCCCCCACTGCATCCCAAGTTCATCTCCCCACTGCATCCTTATGTCACCTCTCACTGCATCTCTGCTCACCTCTTCACTGCATCCCATGTTCACCTCTCTCACCCCATCCCCCCTGTTCACCTCTCACCGCATCCCATGTTCATCTCCCACTGCATCCCATGTTCATCTCCCCACCGCATCCCATGTTCACCTCTCACTCCATCCCATGTTCACCTCCCACTGCATCCCATGTTCACCTCTCACTCCATCCCCTGTTCACCTCTCACTGCCCATGTTCACCTCTCACTGCATCCCAAGTTCACCTCTCACTGCATCCCATGTTCACCTCTCACTCCATCCCCTGTTCACCTCTCACTCCATCCAATGTTCACCTCCAGCTGCATCCCATGTTCACCTCTCACTCCATCCCCTGTTCACCTCTCACTGCATCCCATGTTCACCTCTCACTGCATCCCAGTTCACCTCTCACTCCATCCACTGTTCACCTCTCACTGCATCCCATGTTCACCCCTAACTGCATCCCAAGTTCATCTCCCACTGCATCCCATGTTCACCTCTCACTCCATCCCCTGTACACCTCCCACTGCATCCCAAGTTCATCTCCCACTGCATCCCCTGTTCACCTCCCATTGCATCCCATGTTCATCTCCCCACCGCATCCGGTGTTCATCTCCCCACTGTATCCCAGTTCATCTCCCACTGCATCCCATGTTCACCTCTCACCGCATCCCCAAGTTCACCTCTCACTCCATCCCATGTTCACCTCTCACCCATCCCCTGTTCACCTCTCACTCCATCCCGCTCTCACCTCCCACTGCATCCCAAGTTCATCTCCCCACTGCATCCCAAGTTCATCTCCCACTGCATCCCATGTTCACCTCTCACTCCATCCCATGTTCACCTCCCACTGCATCCCATGTTCATCTCCCACTGCACTCCATGTTCATCTCCCACTGCATCCCCTGTTCACCTCCCACTGCATCCCACGTTCATCTCCCACTGCATCCCATGTTCACCTCTCACTCCATCCCCTGTTCAACTCCCACTACATCCCAAGTTCATCTCCCACTGCATCCCATGTTCACCTCTTACTGCATCTCAAGTTCACCTCTCACTGCATCCCATGTTCACTTCTCACTCCATCCCATGTTCACCTCTCACTCCATCCCCTGTTCACCTCTCACTCCATCCCGTTCACCTCCCACTGCATCCCAAGTTCATCTCCCACTGCATCCCAAGTTCATCTCCCACTGCATCCCATGTTCATCTCCCACTCCATCCCATGTTCACCTCTCACTCCATCCCATGTTCACCTCCCACTGCATCCCATGTTCATCTCCCACTGCATCCCATGTTCATCTCCCACTGCATCCCATGTTCACCTCAAACTCCATCCCATGTTCACCTCCCACTGCATCCCATGTTCATCTCCCACTGCATCCCATGTTCATCTCCCACTGCATCCCCTGTTCACCTCCCACTGCATCCCAAGTTCATCTCCCACTGCATCCCATGTTCACCTCTCACTCCATCCCCTGTTCACCTCTCACTCTCATCCCCTGTTCACCTCTCACTCCATCCCATGTTCATCTCCCACTGCATCCCAAGTTCACCTCTCACTCCATCCCCTGTTCACCTCTCACTCCATCCCAAGTTCATCTCCCACTGCATCCCATGTTCACCTCTCACTCCATCCCCTGTTCACCTCCCACTGCATCCCAAGTTCATCTCCCACTGCATCCCATGTTCACCTCTCACTCCATCCCATGTTCACCTCCCACTGCATCCCATGTTCATCTCCCACTGCATCCCCTGTTCACCTCCCACTGCATCCCAAGTTCACCTCTCACTGCATCCCAAGTTCACCTCTCACTCCATCCAATGTTCACCTCTCACTGCATCCCATGTTCACCCCTAACTGCATCCCAAGTTCATCTCCCACTGCATCCCATGTTCACCTCTCACTCCATCCCCTGTACACCTCCCACTGCATCCCAAGTTCATCTCCCACTGCATCCCCTGTTCACCTCCCACTGCATCCCATGTTCATCTCCCACTGCATCCGGTGTTCATCTCCCACTGCATCCCAAATTCATCTCCCACTGCATCCCATGTTCACCTCTCACTGCATCCCAAGTTCACCTCTCACTCCATCCCATGTTCACCTCTCACTCCATCCCCTGTTCACCTCTCACTCCATCCTGTTCACCTCTCACTGCATCCCAAGTTCATCTCCCACTGCATCCCAAGTTCATCTCCCACTGCATCCCATGTTCATCTCCCACTCCATCCCATGTTCATCTCCCACTGCATGCCATGTTCATCTCCCACTGCATCCCATGTTCATCTCCCACTGCATCCCATGTTCACCTCCCACTGCATCCCATGTTCACCTCTCACTCCATCCCATGTTCACCTCCCACTGCATCCCCTGTTCATCTCCCACTGCATCCCATGTTCATCTCCCACTGCATCCCATGTTCATCTCCCACTGCATCTTACATGAAGCCCATTGCAGCCATCCCATGTTCACCTCCGCTGCACCCCATGTTCAACGTTAACCCCCACTGCTCCATCCCATGTTCACCTCCACTGCACCCCATGTTCAATGTTAACCCCCACTGCTCCATCCAGTTTTACGTCCCCCCTACAACTCCTGATCACCTCCCACTGCAACTTGGATCTACTACCCACACATGTACCGGTACTTCACATTGCAAGTCAAGTTCACTTGTTTACAGGGAAGGAGGAGAGAAGAGGTCACGGAGAGGGGTTGCAGTCAGCTACAAGGAACCTTTAATGAACTCGTGAGTAAAACCTTTTCAACATGTGCAATATTTTCTCAAAATGAAATCTATTCAACACTAGCTCACTCATAACCTGAGAGAAAAAGTTGTCCTTCAGTAGTTGTGGCCTGAATTATTTCAGGCACATACATGATATACACACAACAAATTGTTTGGCTAGCCAGTACACTTGACAGTTTAATTGTCTCACTGCAGGGATTTTTATATGGCCTGCTTTGTGGTCAACATTGAGCCCTAAGTCTCCAACAAATGAGATTTCAAATTCTCAATTCGCATTTAAAATTTCCCAATTCCTCAGAATTTACCAGAAAGGATAAAACAAATGATTGTTTTTCATAGAGATCGTCCTTGGGGTACATATATGCATTTTCTTCGGCTGAAAATGTCATGTGACAGTTGTATCAATGTTTCAATAGAAATATTGTACAATAAATAAAAAAATTTTTTTATGTATTATACGGCCTCCACCACGTGGAGTTACCTCCCTGCTACGCATGCGCAGCCAACCAGGTAAGCACCCAGGCCTGTATCATCATTCCTTCTGATGTGACGCATTGTGTCCACATGTGCTTGATTGAGCTGACCAACATAGATGCATACTACGATAATGTCTGAGACTTCAACTACTGTATGTATGGTCTTTATTCGTTCTTTAGAACGCTCTTTGGACTTTGCAGTTGGTTATTTCTCACTTATGTGACTATTGAATTAAAATTTACGCTAGCTTTCCCGTGGTTTACGTACGTGTTACTATTCCATGGCAGGAAGTTTGGCGTGTCATGTGGTTGAAATATTGCTTTATTCTACAATTATTTCATGTCGCGTTGTCGTATTCACGTATTTTCAATGTTTTATAAGTGTATTTTGCTGCTGTTTTGGCCATTAGCTACATGCATTGCATGTTTGCTTTCAGGCGTTTACGGCGTGCGTTGCCTGCGGGCTACGCCTACCGCCTGCCAATAAGCATGACAAGTGCGTATGTTGCCTTGAAAAGGCTGGGCATACTCCTGATGTGTGCGAACTCTGCCTTGGTCTCTCCCCACGTGCCCAGAAACGAAGGGCTGCCGATTTCCTCTTCTACAGAGAATTGAGGGAGGCGTGAGGGGACCTGACTGATGTGACCCCCATCCAAAGCGAAAAAGGCTAAAAAGCCTTCTAAATCTAAAGATTGTACAGAATCTATATCGCTTTATATGTCTTTCATACAGCAATTGTTCCAACAGCATAGTGAAGTCCCTCATTCACGAGTCGGTTGGAGGACTCCGGCGGGAGTTCCTCATTGGCCCTGGACGAGGGGCGGAGAGTTCGGGGGTTGGATCGCCGGGCTCACCTCGATCCATAGGCCTCGAGGCTTCTGCCTTTGGCTTCGGGTCCGGACGCCTCTGCCACCCCGGAGAGGGAGGGTTTGCACCCAGTCCCTATCCCCTTGAGAGCGGAGGCTCCAGTTCTGCCTGGGCAGTTCTGGGCAGTCTGTCGGTGTCAGGACGCTGGTCCGAAGCCGAGGCCTGCCTTCACATCAATGTCTTAGAACTGAGAGCTGTGCTTTTGGTTTTCCAGCTCTTCCGGGAGCATGTTCAGGGCCAGGTGGTTCGTCTTCAGCTGGACAAACGTACGGCCATGACGTATATCCTGAAGCAAGGCGGCACGGTGTCCTTAGCGCTCCTTCGGGAGACGTGGGAGTTTCTCCTCTGGTGCGACTGTCATGTGATTCCTGTTTATCTCCCGGGGCTTGAGAACGTGTGAGCAGACGCTCTCTCTCGCCGGATCCTGGCCACAGACAGCTCAACCAGCAGATATTCCGAGTTATCTCCCAGTTGTACGGATCGTTCCAGGTGGATTTGTTTGTGTCCGGCCGGACGAATCAGATACCCGTGTTCTGCTCTCGAATACCGGACCAGAGGGCGTTGGCCTCCAACGCCTTCCTGCTGGATTTGACGGGCAAGGTGCTGTGGGCGTTTCCGCCACTACCACTCATTCCCTGGGTCCTCTCCCAGCTACCCAGCCAGCTCGGCTACTTGTGCCTCTGGCACCACTTTGGTACGTTCAGTACGAGGATGGGCGGTCCCACTATGCGCGCTGGTGTTCAGATAGGGGAATTGCAGATTCCTTTTCTGCTGATTTAGTCCGAGTTTTGGTTTGTCCAGTCTGGTTTGGAAGAAGGTTTGGCGGCTTCGACCATTCGTGGCTACTCCACCGCTATTTCCACCTTTCACACCCCTGTCGAGGGGCAGCACCCTCTTATGCAGCGCTTCCTAGCTGGCGTGGATCGGGTTCGACCTGCTCTCAGGAGTACCGGCCCACCTTGGGATTTGTCAATCGTGCTAGATTGGCTGTCTGGTCCTTCTTTCTCACGTCTATTGGCTATTTCCATTCAACTTGTTACATGGAAGGCCGTTTTTCTGGTGGCGGTGACATCTGGGAGAAGGGTCGGTGATTTATATGCCATATCTGCAGACCCAGCGCTGACTGTGTTCCATCCAGATCGCGTCAGTATTCACCTCCCAGATAGTTACCGTCCGAAGATCAATCACGCTTTCCACGTGACAGCTCCTATCCAACTTCCTACTCTTAACCAGCCTTCCACATCCGGGACCTCTGCAACGAGCACTCACCCGTTGGACGTCCGTAAGACCCTCAAGGTTTATCTCAAATGAACACACGGGATCCGTACGGGTACCCATCTGTTCTGCTGTTACGGTGGCGGGAAGGCTGGGGCTCCTGCCAGCAAACAGACATTTTCTCGCTAGCTTGTGTCGGTTATTTGTGCTGCATGTCAGGCTAAGGGAAAGCCTCCCCCTGAGGTGTTGAAGGCTCACTAGGTCAGGGCAGTTTGCAGCGGCACTGCCCATCGAAGAGATTTGTTCTGCCGCTATTTGGAGCCGGCCTAGCACTTTTAAGTTTTATACGGCACTATCAGCTGGATACACACTCCCGTGATCGAGCATACTTTGGCCGTTCTGTTCTCTCCGGTGGACAGTGTCCTGCCACCCTGACCAAGTGAGTCTTGGTTATTTGGTTTCTAGAGACGCTGTGTTCAATTGTTGTTTCATTGACATATCCGCTGTTGAATCTTGCCAACTTTGAATCGCTCAGTTGAGATTTTCGGTTGTGAGTTGTAGTTCCCCCTTACGGTGCTCTGTATAGAGTTTTCACTCAGTGGGCGGGGTTTGTTTACACTCTATATGATGTGTATGTTGTCATGCTTAACTTGATTGAGGTCAGTCCTCAGTACGATTTCTCCCTGTCGGGTCACTTCCCATAATGCCTCTCGCAGAAGCTTCGGGGACACGTGAAAGGTGAGTGTTATGGCGTGAGTAACTGTTTGTAATTACAAGATCGCTATTTATTTGTACTGTGACAGAATTCCCTCCTCCCTAGCCTAAAGGAGTCTGAGTTAATGTAAATATGTACCCCAAGGACGATCTCTATGAAAAAGAATTAGATAAACCTGTAGAGGTTTCCAATTCTTTGAAGAGAATCGTCCTTGGGGTAGGGCCGCCCACCTCCCCGCAATTCTGTTCAGTGATTTGTTCAGCAGAAGGAATGATGATATGGGCCTGGGTGCTTACCTGGTTGGCTGCGCATGCGTAGCAGTGAGGTAACTCCACGTGGTGGGGGTCGTATAATAAATAAAAAAGATTTTTATTTACTGTACAATGTTTTTATTAAAACATTGATACAACTGTCACATGACATTTTCAGCCGCAGAAAATGCATATGTGTACCCCAAGGACGATTCTCTTCAAAGAATTGGAAACCTCTACAAGTTTATCTAAGTTTTGAGCAGTATCCCAAATTTTTGCCCAGTTTGTCAGCCGATGTCACCTTATCTACAATCCCAGCTAGATAAATCTCTACAAGGACTATTTATGTTTCAGGAAGCTTCGTCGAGGAGATCCAGGCACATCCCATTTCTTCACTAAGGCACCTTTGAAGCTGTTCAAATCTCCCAAACCAGCTAAAAGTAAGTCCCTGGCATTTCAATAAGGACCATACATTTACACTAGGCATTCCACTGCTGTCATAAAACAGAAAGTAGAAATGTGCATGCTGCATTAAAACCAAAGTGTGTGGGTTTTTTTCCTTTCAATTGACATTTTGACTTTTGATACTGTCAGAAGTCTGGTGATGCCAGTTTCCCAGCAAGCTTTGCTGGCCCTTCCAGTTCATGTATAGATAGGATGGTCAGCCTGGGTTACTTGATTGATCAAGACCAATTATACCCTGACGATGTGGGTCATTGCTCATACCATCAACCACATGATTCATGTTGTACCCTGACCAAGTGGATCATTTTTAGATTGTAAGTGTTTGTGAGATCATGTAATATGTTTGTGTCCTTGTTCCTACCACAGTGGCAGTCCCAAAGAAAAGAATTAAGAAAGAAGATGATGGTGACTGAATTAGTTGATGTTTGTGTTGGTTTCAACCTGTTTGTATTGATGAAAAAACTTTGCATGTTTTCAGGAAAATTCTGTCACTTGCAGCTAACATTATTTTTACTTAACCCTTTCATGAAATATTCAGCAGTTTGGTGTTGAACATCCTCGATAATCCCCAGGGTATACGTTCCGATAAATGTCCACTATACCCTGGATGCATCTACGGCTCGAGCGAATAATTTTATTACCTCCCTTTGCTGGCTCCGCATTCTCACAGTATCCAATCAGATAAGCCGCCGTTACAGCCGAGCTTGCCAGTGTCAACAAAGATAGCAGTCGCACCCGCGAAAGTTTGTTCGCAGTGCGACTCAGATTTTGGGGGAAAACATACAGACAAATTGACAGGTCTGAAATCTTAAAGAAAATATATGCAAGAACTCCTTCTATCTCTTTCAGAGTACCTCTGTAACAATATATTATTGTGTTGCCAGGTTTCATCGGTTAGATAATTTAAAAAGCGAAAATGAGTTGTGATTGGTATGCTCAACTTCCAAGCGTAGACACCTGATTGGATAAAAAGCCAGCCAATTAAAAGGGAGGTAATAAGATCATCGGCTCAAGCCATAGATGCATCCAGGGTATAGTGGAGCTTTATTGGAACGTATACTCTGGAGATTATCGAGGATGGGTATTGAAGGAAAAGATTCATCTTTTTGTCAGATCATCTTTATTGATCTACAGTGTTTTATGTCCATGGCATCATATATACCCTGGATGTTTTCACTACCATTGTTATGTTTCAACATTACCATCTCCATCATTGACTTTGCACAGAATGTTTCTCAGTCATAAACGTGATTTTGTTTGAGTTTGACATAGATCTACATTCCAAATTACATATAGCTGGCATATTGCTGACTGCTGCACAAAACAGGAAACTGACAAACTGTTCAAACAAATAAAATATATAATTAACCTTTTAAATGTTTGTGAAATGACTTACTTATTCGTGTCACAAGGACCGCCTCCGTGGTGTAGTGGTTAGAGCGTCCGCCTGGAGAGCGGAAGGTCACGGGTTCGATCCCCGGCCGCATACAAGACTTTAAAATATGGTACTTGTTGGTCCCTGCCTGGCGCTCGGCATTAATGGGTACAACAAGGACTGGTCGGCTCAGAGTCAGTATAATGTGTCTGAGTGGGGTATTCATGCTTAACTGCAGCATGGTATCTCAGTGAGCTAGCACTATAAAACCAGCTGAAGTCTGGGCTAGTACAAGCAGCCACACACACACACATGCACATCGTCATATGTGCAAAATATTCTTAAATACGACGTTAAACCCCATTTTACTTCACCTCATGTCACAAGTGTGACAGGTGACTGAACCATTGCAGGCTGGTATACACATTGTCAAGGATTTGTCTAGACCTGCTCAGATGCTGATGATCACCCAAGGTCTGCAGCAGTTGTCTGTATATCTTGTCAACCTGGAACTTATATCTACCCAGCATTGTAGAGGTGACTTGTGCTTCACCACTATCAGAACAAGTAAATGAATGCTTACCTGACGTTATTGTGCTAATGTTGGGGTGTCCTCACCATGCAAACAGTGAACTGTTTCATTCATGTTTCTGTATTTACACTTTTGACTAACCATTACTGTATCTGTCACCCGCTTATTCCCTTGTTGTTATAAAATATAATGTGATTCAGCAGGGTTTTACATGGCGCGTGATTCCTGTGTATTTGACGCAACAATTATGTTAATGACTCCTAAATACTATCATATGAGTCAAGCTTGACGCAAGTTTTATAGTGGCCCGCCCTCACAATTCAGTTCAATAAAATCGATTTGATAAGCAAAAACTGATATTGTTCGATGATAGTTTGACTTTTACAGAGTTGTCAGATTGTTCTTGAGAACTCAGAGGAGACAGTAATCCTGGTTGTGTGAATTGAATTATGCTGTAGTTTCATTTGGTGGTGTGACATACATATAGCTACATACTGAGAATGATTAACACAAAGAAATATTACTATTTTCATGACTCCCAAATATTAAAAATGACTCCCAAAAATAAATATTGTGAGTCACCATGACTCCCATTTTTAAAAGTCTGTGTAAAACCCTGGATTCAGTGTGTATGAGGGGTGTCATTGACATCCTGAACCAGCGTAACAGCTGAAACATCACTCTGGACAGTTTTTCTCAGAGAAGGGTTTGGCCTTCAACAGTTCTTCCCCAACTTAAAGGGCAGTGGGGTAGCCAGTGGTTAAAGCATTCGCTTGTCAAATGATGACCGGGTTTGATCCCCACATGTTAAAAGTTAAAACCTTATGCATCACTCTCTACCCCAAGCCAGACTTTTCCCTATTATTCACACAGTTAACCATTACCATGATTATATTTATATTATATATTTGTGGAGTAATCATTGGGTTTTTTCTTTTCTAATCAAATTCATACATCTACAAAAACAAATGTAAGTATGCGATTTTTCGTTAGATTGTGTATTTGTGGTTCTGATTTGTCAGTTCTATTTCTGTAAAATTGCTTCCTGACAATTTCTAGTTTCTAATGGTTATATTTGTATTCCTTCCAGATGAGCGAGACAGCCTTGATGTCAGTGTTCTGGACAATATTTCCAACACAGTGAACAGCAGTGATTGACAGATCTGGCAGATAATGTGAAACTCACAAGCTGTTCTCATCTCACCAGAGTGGAACCTTAGGAATGAAATCCTGTCAAGCATATGTATAAAGGAGTCACTGTGAATCTAGGCATGTCTAGGTTACATCTTGATAGGCATGTGTGTCTGAGTTCCACCAGGACAAGCGTGTGTGTCTGAGTTCCACCAGGACAAGCATGTGTGTCTGAGTTCCACCAGGACAAGCGTGTGTGTCTGAGTTCCACTAGGACAAGCATGTGTGTCTGAGTTCCACCAGGACAAGCCTGTGTGTCTGAGTTCCACCAGGACAAGCATGTGTGTCTGAGTTCCACCAGGACAAGCATGTGTGTCTGAGTTCCACCAGGACAAGCATGTGTGTCTGAGTTCCACCAGGACAAGCATGTGTGTCTGAGTTCCACCAGGACAAGCATGTGTGTCTGAGTTCCACCAGGACAAGCATGTGTGTCTGAGTTCCATCAGGACAAGCATGTGTGTCAGGACTACAGCTCCACAAGCTTTTGTCTCTGGCTTACAGCTCAGTAAATGAGTGTCAGGATTATAGATAACCGGAGTGTAGATACATTCGCCTGAATTTGAACTGTACTCGGAAAAAGGCAATAACCAATGTTTCTTTAGGAAATATTACAAAGGTGTCTCTTATAATGTAAGTCGGGATACCAATGGCCCAGCTGTTTAAGGCATCCCTGTTCACTGTGTCCCTTGGCCATGCAAGAAACCCATGATTGTTGGTTCAAACCCCATCCGGAATTCCTTGGCCAGCATACCCTAGATCCTGTACTTCACCAAATGGTAAATGTCAAGACCTGCATCAGTTAGGGCTTCCCTCACACATAGTGATATAACTGACAAACTGTTCAAAGTGGCACTGAACCTAGATCACTCACTCACTCACTCACTCACTCACTCACTCACTCACTCACTCACTCACTCACTCACTCACTCACTCACTCACTCACTCACTCACTCACTCACTCACTCACTCACTCACTCACCGGAATGTTTAATTCTTGTCCATGTTACTAGTCTGATGCCCAACGTGGGTATAATGTGTGAAGCCCATTTCTGGTGTCCCCGTCGTCATATTGCTGGAATGTTGCATGGGGAGCTTTCTGCTGGTCAATGGCAGTATTATTCTTTGACTACTTCCTCATCCACCTTGATATTTCTCCATGATCTGTAAAGTGTTCAGAAGTGTTGCAAGAAGAAGATGTACAGTATCATTTAAAACTGTGTAGTGCTTTTTTAGTATGTTTGATCCCTTATTAATGAATTTTATTCATATTGATTTTTTTACTTCTCTAAAACCCAAAGGAATGAATCTGAAACTTTGGGGGGACAAACATCAATGAGAAGGCAGATAGGTTTTTAAATGTAAAGGAATGATGTCACCCACACAACAGTCACTTCAGTTGGTTGTAACAACTGACAAAGCCTTTTCATCTGTTATATGAAGAAGTGATGAACCAAGCAAGATAGGGTTATTTCAGTAAATATGTAGTTTGTATCATCTCACATCAGAATACAGGTACATATTTTTTTAAGGCCATGTTTCGTAATGTGTCACAGTTTCACTGTATCCTTGCACGTTCAACAGAAGGGGTAGCCTAGTGGATAAAGTGTTCACTCGTCATGCCAAAGACCTGTGTTCGATTCCTCATAATGGTACAATGTGTGAAGCCTATTTCTGGTGTCTCCTGCCGTGATATAAAACTAAAACACCTTAACGTCCTGAGCGGAAAGTCGGGGGTTCGATCCCCAGCCGCGTCAAACAAAAGAAACGTTTCAATATGGTACTTGTTGGTCCCTGCCTGGCGCTCGGCATTAATGGGTACAGCATGGACTGGTCGGCTCGGAGTCAGTGATGTTGCTGAATATTGCTAAAAGCGTCATAAAACTAAAATCACTCACTCACCTGCAACAGATGGCACTAGAGAACATGTAAATAACATGAAGACTGTACCTGTACATTGTTCACTAGATAGAAGACATGAAAACTTGACTTGAAATGAAGCACACCAGAAGTAGGGTAACATGGAACATGTAGTAGATTTCAGTTCATTATTGATAATCATACTGAGAGCTCTTGTATGTACCAGCAAGAAAAAGTAACTCGTACAATCTTTATGTTGTCCTTATGGTGTTAACATATAATGATATAGCTGTATATTTTTGTATTGATACCTTTATTGTGATGCACTGAATGTTAAGTGCATTACTACATCATTGATCAGCAGGGGTGGAAATAACCCATTGCCCGACGTCCAAGTCCAGTGTTTTTTTCTGTCGGGCAAGCAAATTTGTAAATCACACTGTACCAGTGTCCAGTTGACTTTCCAATGTTAATTATGTTGTTTGCTTAAAAAATCAACAAGAAAACGGACGGAAAAGTGGAAAAATTATCAGGGCAAGTGATTTTACATGTGCCACTGTACCGGAGTACACTAGCAATTTTAAAGTTATTTCCACCCCTGGATCAGGTCAGTCAAAATGATGGGTGCTTCAACTCATGTGAGGCTCAGTGTACCAAGTGTATAGTCTAAAAGAACACTGGTTTAGGGAATAGTAATACTTAATCTGTAGGTTGAACTTTACAGATAAGTTGTATGTTTTTAGCCTTATAATTGTGTCAGCGTTTTATATAATATTGTATTTATTCTGAATTGTCATGTTGTTGTGTCTGTGTTTATCATTTAACTGCTGATGAAGATGTGGATGTTTTTGGTAGTCAGGTAGTGTTCAGGGCCCTGTTGCACAAAGCTATCTTAGCACGAGGTGATTGTAACTGTGCTTGTGTGTGGTCCTGTGCATAGAGCCAAGGTCACAAATCAGTTGAAGTTAAGCAAGGTTTGGCACTGAGAGTTTGATGGGTGATGTGTTTGGCAGCTAAACTCCTGAGAGTTTCTAGGACTTCAGTCCAACCCCACAATGAACAGACCCTAGGCCATAACATATGACTGTTAACCTTCTAGCGTCTTACGGGCAGCTTGGGTTATCCGGGGTAATAATGTGTTGTCACCTTGAGCATACACAAGTGTGTGGGAACAGGTGCTTTATGAATAACCATTATCATCATTTTCATCATATAAACTCCCTTTCATAAAAAGACTTATGATACTCTTAGCCCTAAGACTGCTTTATCCAACAGGGTCCAGTGACTCATGCAGATTGTCTGATCTTTATTTATGGAGCTCACTCATTGACCTTGAAGATTACTGAGAGCAGTGTGGAACATGTAACAATCAGAGCCTCCTTCCACAAAATGATACAAATATTTATGTAAGATCATTTCGCAGAACAAGGCCATGTTCAGACAGTTACACAGTGTATTCAGTTGTTTGTAAGCCAGGTGACTGTATCTTAGGCAAGATGGATTACTTTGGTTGTATCTTTGGCGGCTTTTGAGTATTGGATGTATTTTTGCCGAGATTTTGCCCTCAAACAGAAACAATGTCCCCATTTATTTCATTTGAAAGTGCTTTTGGATAAAGGTGTATCATATGGTGTATTAGGGTGTATTTAAATAATGACTGTTTCAAGGATGCTTAGCTGTCAGTTTTGTATTGTGATGGAAAGCTTTGGTATATTTCAAGCATCATTCATTCTTTTTTATTCATACAATCATTTGGTGCATGGGTGGCCTAGTAGTCTATGGCAATGCAACTTGCTGTGCGGAGTTATTGTAGTTTAAAAATATCCACTATCATCATTCTCATCATATTAACTCCCATTCATAAAAACAGACTTACAATAGTCTTAGTGCTAAGCCATAAACCGTTGATTATGGGCTTGAGTCACAGTTTGGACAGATTATGATGCTTTTGACAGCACCAAATCATGCTTGATGGTTTGTCCCAAGTCGTAGACATCTGAGGTGCGTGCGGGGCCCCACCCCACACACACATCAAGTTGGCACACAGCAATGTCATAAGAATGCTGATAAAAGAGGCATTAAGACAAACCTGCCTCACTTATTGATTTGTTTTGTATGTGTGAAATCTCAAATCGTTAGTGCTATATGATAAGCAAGAGGTTATTTGACAAGTCATTTTGATTCCAGAGGACACTTGAAATTATGAACTTTTTTAGGCCAAATCGTTGATTAAGTGTGATAAAACATGTTTGAATGTGTTTTTATTTGATTTATAACTCTCACCAGGTTTTTAATAATGAACTACTATTGAAAAAGCAATCATCTTAATTCTCATAAAGGTTGTATTTTCATGAACATATGAGGACCATGGCTGTTATGAGAATATTACATCTATTTAGTTACTCTCTTATGTTTCTTTACCCTCATCTTCTGTCTTTTCACTGTCTTCCATCCTTTCTTGTCATCTTTTAAACATGTATGTATTAGTGGATGTACGTAAATACACAATGTCAGGCTAATAAATGGTAGACTAGCAGCTGTGTGTTTTGTGTGATTTCACCCAGCAGAAAATGGGTACCCGGTGGAATACCTTGTGAAGCTACTTAACCTCCTAGGGCCTAACAGGCAGTTTGGGTTATCCGGGGTAATAATGATCAGATAGTGCACTTTAAGCAGGATATCTTGCCAGGAAAAGGTGCGTTATAAATATTCTCATTATTATTCATTCTTATTTTATTATTTCTTTACTGGATATATTGGCATTGTGATTGTGTGTTATTCTGTAGTTTGGGACTTGTTCCTGTGAATAATATTACTGAAACTTTAGCTGGATGGGTGTTGGGATAGACAAGTGTTTGGATTAGTTTATCTGGAGAGACATATTCGCTCATGTTATCAGCTACTGGTGTGTTTGGTCCAGACTGAGTGGCCTTGTGTCCGAAGGATGGTCATCGAAACATACAACCCTGTCTAGGATGTCAGCGCTCTCCAGTCAGATTTTGTCTGGATGAAGTTTACAGTCATGTGAGAGGCATACCAACACCATCAATAAACCCACACCACACTGTACTTGCGTCGACCGCCTCCGTGGTGTAGTGGTTAGAGCGGAAGGTCGCGGGTTCTATCCCCGACCACGTCATACCAAAAGACGTTAAAATATGGTACTTGTTGGTCCCTGCCTGGCGCTTGGCATTAATTGGTACAACAAGGACTGGTTGGCTGGGAGTCAGTATAATGTGTCCGAGTGGGGTATTCATATTCATGCTTCACTGCGGCATGGTATCTCAGTGGGCTAGCACTATAAAACCAGCTTCAGTCTGGGCTAGTACAAGCAGCCGCACATACACACACACACGCATGCACGTCGTCATATGAGCGAAATATTCTCAATCACCACGTAAAACCCAATTTCACCTCACCTCACCTGTACTTGCGTCAATATATTCCGTTGTGCACATGCAGTGTTTGTGCGGCGCCACACACGAGCTCGGCCACTATTAGTAATGACATCGACTTGCGTCCGACCACATGACCCCCTCCCTATGACTTCAACTACAGTGGCGTCGAGCAAGTCTGCTGCTTTGTGTGCTGGAGATAACAACGAACATTGGATAGACCGTGTGGGTCTATACCCGGCCGATTTTAGGCGATTTGGACAATCCACGATGTGGAAGCCACTCTGTTTTTAACACACCACTTAACACGAATGGATGAAGTATGGCAATTCTGAAAGGGTCAGTAACCTCCCTTGGAGTTGTCACCCGTGTTTCCTAAGGGGACGGTGGGATAGCCAAGTGGTTAAAGCGTTCGCTTATCACACCGAAGACCCGGGTTCGATTCCCCACATGGGTACAATGTGTGAAACCAATTGCTGGTGTCTCCTGCGGTGATATTGCTGGAATATTGCTAAAAGCGGAGTAAAACTAAACTCACTCACTCACTCCTTCACGTCCTGAGCGGATGGTCGCAGGTTCGATCCCCGGCCGCGTCAAACAAAAGAAACGTTAAAATATGGTACTTGTAGGTCCCTGCCTGGCTCTCGGCATTAATGGGTACAACAAGGACTGGTTGGCTCGGAGTCAGTATAATGTGTCTGAGTGGGGTATTCATGCTTAACTGCGACATGGTATCTCAGTGAGCTGGCACTATAAAACCAGCTTAGGTCTGGGCTAGTACAAGCAGCCACACATATACACACGCCTGCACATCGTCACATGAGCGAAATATTCATAAGTGCGACCTTAAACCATTTCACCTCTGCTGATGTTTCTGGGCCTATGGGCTGATAGTCGATGGATGACAACCGTCATCCTTTACAACTGTCAATGCCATGCCAGCATTCCTCACACCTATACAACTTGCTGTCTTTGTGCAGTTGTCAGTTGAAGAGGCCCCATATTTGCATATTAACAACGAAATCAACTGATTTTCTAAGTAAACGAGCTGTAAGTACAGTTTGCTTAATGATTGGTACACGTGTTGTACGTGATGTCGCCTTTGATCGTGACACATGTATCTCTGAAATATATGTATAGTGCGCCCAAAGGGTCAAAATATGCATGCAAACAAACGTAACTGTGATGTGACTATACATGGCTATACGGGGGTTGAATCATTGATGTTGTGATACTTATTTCCATGTGTATATTTCAGAGACAACGTTTTTAATATGTGGATATGCTAACATACTGAATGTTGCTCATGGTGTGAACCAGCCCATTTCTGGTGTCCCCGCCGTGATGTTGCTGGAATATTGCTAAAAGCGGCGTAAAACCAAACTCAGTCAGTCAGTCTTGGTGTGAACCAGAGGTTGCTGTTGTTCTTTCGCTTGGTTGTTACCGCCGGGATTAGTTCTAGGCGTGCTGAGGGTCGTGTTCAGGGAAAGCAATCATTGTGATTGTGCATTTTGATACGTGTTGGCTACTAGGGGACTATTTTTTTTATATTTTTTATATATATCTTTTATTATTTTTTTTTGGGGGGGGGACAACTAACGCAATAGCGATAGTCTCAATACAGCAACATACTTTTGCGACCAACTATTGCAATACTATAGTTGTTCTTTCCTTGAATTCTCATTTGAAGTCATTTCCCAAGTGAATGTATAGTTTGTATGAAATAAAAACAAGCTGGAGTAGATCAAGTTAGTTTAAGAGGTAACAGGGGTTGATAACTCTAAATCAAAGTGAACGAATCTGGTACTTCCTGCATTTTGAGCTGCACATTTATCAACGTAAGTCAATCACTAAGATATCGATCGTCACACATGCAATCGATGCATCGATAGTTCTTCGTTTCTACCATCGATTAATTGCTATCGGAGACTCAACCAATGCAATCCATCGATAGTTCGATGCATGGTTACAGATGAGCATAAATTAAAACAAGATCCCGTTTATTTCCGGGTAAAAGTGTGTGTGTGTGTGTGTGTGTGTGTGTGTGTGTGTGTGTGTGTGTGTGTGTGTGTGTGTGTGTGTGTGTGTGTGTTTTGTGTGTGTTTGTGTGTGTGTGTGTGTGTGTGTGTGTGTGTGTGTGTGTGTGTGTGTGTGTGTGTGTGTGTGTGTGTGTCCAAGTGGTTGAAGCATTTGCTCGTCATGCTCATTCCCCGACATGGGTATAATGTGTAAAGTCCATTTCTGCTGTCCCCCGTCGTGGATTTGCTAGAATATATGAATAAAACCCAACTCGCTCGCTCAGTGATGTAATGAAAGAATACCGCCCAGTTTAACAGAAATATTACCAGAAATATTTATTTCATTATTTCGTTATTCATTGATCTGTTGAGTCACGTGCGGTTTATTCCAGAGAGATCAGCCCAGTTCATACATTCGACAGTGTAACACTTGCAAATGTCGACATAATCTTAATCAAATCTTCCTAGTTTTACAACGGTCACAATGTATCATTCACAGAAGTGGAGTCAATACTAGAAAATGTAATAAGTCTAGATTTCCACAGTTTCATGAACTCTTCTAAAAATGAAGTAAGTATCTGGGCTCATTTTCAGTTCATTTCATCATTTTATTTAGGAACAGTTTTTCGGTAAAATATGTTCATTTCAGAGACTAGGTGTTAGTCTAGGATTTAGACACCATATGAAATAATAAAAATATGGCCACTTACATAACGCAGAACTCCACGCAGCAGGGACATGCTCTATGCGAATACAACATGTTGGACATGTTTACCCAAGATAACCCAAGCTGCCTGTGAGGCGAGGAAAATTTAATATGAACACATTTCCCGATAAAATTCTGACATTGCAATGACAAATGACGATTTGACAACTTTAATTAAAGGATCGTCACCTTGTGCGAAGACTGGCGAACCGCGTGGAAAGTAAAGGGTGCCAATGGTTACCGCCAGCAGAGTACAAGTCAACGTACATGTCTGGTAATAGTGGAACATCTAGTCTATGGACTGACTGAGTTTAGTTTTACGCCGCTTTTAGCAATATTCCAGCAATATCACGGCGGGGGACACCAGAAATGGGCTTAACACATTGTGCCCATGTGGGGAATCGAACCCGGGCCTTCGGCGTGACGAGCCAACGCTTTAACCACTAGGCTACCCCACCGCCCCTCTAGTCTATGGAACATCCTACGTACACTGATGTTGGAACAGCAAGAAGAACATGTAAACTAATTGTTGCGTGTTTACTAAAGGAACGTATTCAACTCAAAATAGATTAAGGACTACCAAATCCGTCAATATCACGAAAGATTCACCACAGTAATATACTACTCACACTTTGCTAAGGATCACAAAAACACGCAACTTTACTTAACGTAGATTTTTATTTTGAAATTGTATCCATTTAAAACTGGATAAATAATGATATGGTAACACATCTTTAGGAAAACAGCCACTTTAAGCTAACCGTATGCTCTTGGTGTATGATTAACCATAGAAAATGGGTTTCATGGCACCAATCAACCTTTTTTGCAAATCATTGAACGAGTCACTGACAAGTACACAACACCTGTCTATAGCAGGTATGCGATCCACAAGATGCAATGACATACTGAAACTAAGGATCCATGCTTACAATAGGCTTAGATATTTAAACCAAGTGTGATCCCACATCATAGTTTTCTGTTGAATCAATGATTTGATCTTTAGCAAATTGTGAATAGTTTATGAACAATTCAGGTGCCCTCTACATATTTTGAGTGATATATTTGCCAAGAGAGAGAGTTCTTATTTCTGGGATATGCTATAGCTGTGATATAATGATAGTTATCCAAATGGTTCAGACAGCAGGAACATAATGTGGATTTGGGCTGATTACAAGCTAGATCCTTGGTACTTCCTGGAAGTTTCTTTAAGTACATCTGCATGTGTTTTTAAGGTTTGATTAACAATCAAAGGCAAAGGATCCGTTGTTGGCTGGTTGTGGAAGTGGACACACGTAGATACATACACTCATCCTTGACTTCCAGCACATCCTAGGAGCTTCAAGTGTGCCCCACGTTTGACCGAACACCAGAATATCCAGTAAGGCCAAGAACACAAGATAGATTTCGCCAGTCCGAAAATATTTATCTTCCGTGTGTATTGCAGTTTCGTCGGATTTTACCGTCAGTATATTTTTCATATATCGTTATTCCCCTTTCATTTGTCACAGTCGATGGTTCGAAACCTGTTGGACGACCAATACTGCTTACAGCTCACCACTGTAGAAAAGTCCTGTAACAAAGAACAGATTGTCTCAAATCAAGTAGAACCTCTGTATACGTCTTCTTTACTTTCTGGGGCGGTGGGGTAGCCTAGTGGTTAAAGCGTTGGCTCGTCACGCCGAAGACCCGAGTTCGAATCCCCACATGGGTACAATGTGTGAAGCCCATTTCTGGTGTCCCCCGCCGTGATGTTGCTGGAATATTGCTAAAAGCGGCGTAAAACCAAAACTCAGTCAGTCAGTCAGTCTTTACTTTCTATGCAAAGGTCTTGTCTAGGTATGAATTGTTCATCTTCTTCATTTTCCATATCATGGAAGTATTTTGTCTGTGTTTCATTTCTGTCAGAGTACTGTCACTTCATACATTAAAATTTCTCTTTTAGGTATAATTTCAAGACAAGTATATGGACGGTGGGGTAACCTAGCGGTAAAAGCAGCAGCTCGCCACGCTGAGGACCCGGGTTCGATACCCCACATGGGTACAATGTGTGAAGCCAATTTCTGGTGTCCCCCGCCGTGATATTGCTGGAATATTGCTAAATGCGGCGTAAAGCCATACTCACTCACTCACGTATTGAAAATAAGGACGACAACTCTCGTCTTCTAATCATCAGTATGGGCGCAAATAGACCTCTTATTGGCCCGTGTCGCCCTAAAACTATAAAACCTACCATCATCAGTAATATCTGGCAAAAGCAGGTTTTGTGTGATTCAGACTGGATCATGGGTATGTGTTTATGAATCACTATCAAATAAGGGGGCGGTGGGGTAGCCTGGTGGTAAGAATATTTCGCTCATATGACGACGTGCATGCGTGTGTATGTGTATGTGAGGCTGCTTGTACTAGCCCAGACTTAAGCTGGTTTTTTAGTGCTAGCCCACTGAGATACCATGCCGCAGTGAAGCATGAATACCCCACTCGGACACATTATACTGACTCCGAGCCGACCAGTCCTTGTTGTACCCATTAATGCCGAGCGCCAGGCAGGGGCCAACAAGTACCATATTTTAACGTCTTTTGGTATGACGCGGTCGGGGATCGAACCCGCGACCTTCCGCTCTCCGGGCGGACGCTCTAACCACTACACCACCAGTTTCAAAGAAATACGTACCTGCAATGCACGCTGTCAAAAAGCAAGCTACGTTGCCGGCGATCATGGCTCTCAGAGCCATGGCTGTTAGATCTGACTTCCTAGATGGAGCCATGGCTCCTAATCCTCCGATCTGGATCCCCATGGAGCCGAGATTGCTAAACCCACACAAGGCATACGTTGCGATAACCTGTGATCGGGGCTTTGGAAAATAAAATGAAACAATGTCACTTTTTATTCATTATTTTAGTAAATATGCAAAGTTAAATCTCTATTCCCCGTGGAGAACCAAGAGTGAGTGGGTGAGTTTAGTTTTACGCCGCACTCAGCATTATTCCAGCTATATGTTGGCGGTCTGTAAATAATCGGATCTGGACCAGACAATCCAGTGATCAACAACATGAGCATCAATCTACGCTATTGGGATACGATGAAAAGTGTCAACCAAGTCAGCGAGCCTGACCACCCGATCCCGTTAGTAGCCTCTTACGACAAGCATGGGTTACTGAAGATCAATTCTAACCCGGATATTCACGGGTCCGGAGCACCAAGAACAGATACATCAACAAGTGCATTATGAACGTATTGCATTATGCGTAATATCTAATGATGACAATCGCGGGCATGGGAAGATAGGTGGCAGGACAGGGCCAGGTTCCGCTGGGCTCGAATCTCAGATATATTACCATTGGTCTGTCAGCACCATTACTTGCTCACAGGTTTCACCAAAGTATTTATGTCTACTCCCCTTCGTCATCTGGACTTGGCTCCAACGTGAAACTGGTTCCTTAAGTGTTTACTGTCGTTTACATGGAATGAATAAATGTTTAAAAAGGGAGATCCACAATTCACGATTTCAGCTAAATGTTTATGAAAGCTTGAAATGACGCATGTCTCTCGCGTTTACTGGGTCCCTGATATGAAATCCACCAGTGCGGGTATGGCTCTTACAAATCAAGAAACAACTGGGGTCCTGACATACAAAGGGAAGTAACTTTGTTCTTCAAACTGTGGCGGCTTACAAAACTGGGACCAACAGTGTGACGAAGCCGAACAGTGAAATAGTGTTTAACAGTGCGTCATAATATTAATTTGTTTATGATAAATGTATGAATGTAAATTGAAGGTTAGGTCTTATTTCTTACCAGCATAATTCCACCAACTAAGGTTTGGCCCCAGTCTGTCAAAAAGATGTCGTCATTAGGTTGAGTTACCCAACTGGCGTTAGGTAACGTTGCTGTGTAGTTGTCAAATACGTGACCGTTATCTATCAGTTTCCCCATCTCAATGTACGCCACGAACTCATTTGTAAATGTCTTGAAGCCAATCAACCTCGCCATTCGCCGACAGTCGACAGGATCAATACCCATCACAAAACTGATTGGGTAGAAAACATAGGAGCAGATCAACTGTGGACAGAGAATGATATATACATACCATCTTTCGTTGTCACATGTCAAGGTTACGAGGGTCTAGTTTTAGGTCAGGATGTATATAATTGATGTGGAATAGAGATTTCTGAGTGAGTGAGTTTACGTTTATGCAACCTCAGGAATATTCCATCTGTATGGCGGCGGTCTGTAAATAATCGAGTCTGGACCACACAATCCAGTGATCAACAGCATGAACATCGATCTACGCTATTGGAATACGGTGACATGTGTCAACCAAGTCAGCGACCCTGACCACCCGATCCCGTTAGTCGCCTCTTACGACAAGCATGGGTTACTGAAGATCAATTCTAACCCGGGCCTTCAGGGGTCAAGAGATTTCTGAAACTCCAAGAGGCCACTAGATGCTGCAACGGGATCGACCACTCGGCTTTTGGGATCTGTGTGAAACATCAATTATAATTTCTGTCACTCCTTTAAGTTGTTTGTTTGTTGATTAACGCATCAAAATATTCCAGCTTTATGGCGGTGGTCTCTAAATAGTCTGGACCAGACAACCCAGTGATAACATCTTGATATGATGACATGTGCCAACCAAGTTAGTGAGCCTGACAATCGAATCCTCTTGGGTGGGGCGTCATCCAAATTATGATACTCATTGCATAGCATTAGTACAAAATGCATAACAAATCCTGGAGTTTCTATTGGGAATTCCATGACTACGTGAAATACTCGAATTTGATTGGACAATCAAGAAAATTAGACACCATCAATCCTGGATTGAGAATGCGTCTGATTTCATGACCGCTTCACTGCGCACATATACAACACAGCCGCACTACTTCAGCTTGGCCACCAACATGGCTAATATCAACACAACAGACGTGATTGAAATTCTTATAAAACATTCATCAAACTCTAAACATACAATTATATGATTTTTCCTCCACAATTATTAGGGAACTTCACTATCACATAACCTTGTATTATAAAAATATTCAAACTCAATTACAATGCACAGCCCTAAACATAAACAAACAATATCTAAGTCAGAAAGCCTTTTACATCCCCGTGTATACAAAATTCACAGCAAAACGTCAGTAAACATTTGCATACCTGGTAAGTGGTATATTTGTTTCCGTTTACAATGGGAAATTTGCAAGATAACTGTCAGGCGAAACACCAAATTTATTCAACTCATGCATACTCCATCATGTCCCGTTGCATCGTTCGAAAAATACATGTCAAAAATTGAACCACCAGAATTCTGCTCTTTGTCAGCTTCAAGCAAGGCTATCACTGCTGGTCATCTCTGTGTGTACACTTTGAAAAAAAAGCTTGGTCACAATCCAGTCCCAAATGATGAAAACAATATTCCAAGGTATTCCAAGTTAGTGGCATGTACACAAAGCAGCACTGTCTCTCTTTCGTCGCATGCGGGGGTGGAGGCACGTACGTGAAATCGTGATCAACACTCGCCGGTCATAAACATTTACAGTCTTTGATAAGTTACAGGTCGTAGGTCGATCAGAAAAGGTTCGGCTTCAAATGAAATTTAGAGACTATCAATTCGGTCTAACATTCATCTTTTTTCCAAACACAGTACGTTTTATCTGCTAAGTAGAAGGAGAAGGGTATACATGTATGTGAAAAGTCTCCCAAGGAGATATACCTACTTGGAAGGTCAGGTTTTCAACGCCTACTCTGTCTCCCAAAAATATCAATGAGGCGTCTACGAGTTGGAGCAACGCCAGGAACGCCATGACGTTGACAGCAACGTTGGCAACAAGACTTATGGAGACCGATGCCCCGTTTGATGCAGCCTCGATGACGTTATTTGGCTTGCTGGGGACAGATAATCATGTAATCAATTGAACATATTTCAAAAACTTAGTTTGGTTTTAATTGACCAGATTGTATTGGAGTGAGTGAGTTTAGTTTAACGCCGCACTCAGCAATATTCAAGCTATATGGCGGCGGTCTGTAAATAATCGAGTCTGAACCAGACAATCCAGTGATCAACAGCAAGAGCATCGATCTACGCAATTTGGAACCGGTGACATGTCAACCAAGTCAGCGAGCCTGACCACCCGATCCCGCTAGTCGCCTCTTACGACAAGCATGGGTTACTGAAGATCAATTCTAACCCGGACCTTCACGGGTCAGATTGTATTGGAAGGAAAAGAAAGACAGCCATAGAATTGTGTGTGTGTGTGTGTGTGTGTGAGGTGCAATTGATATATACGCATGTCCAGCATTGAGTAGGTTTTCACTTTCGTCACAGCGTGTTTGATGTTGAGTGAGTTTGGTTTTACGCCGCTTTTAGCAATATTCCAGCAATATCACGGCGGGGGACACCAGATATGGGCTTCACATATTGTACCCATGTGGGGAATCGAACCCGGTTCTTCGGCGTGACGAGCGAACGCCATAACCACTTGGCTACCCCACCGCCCTGTTTGATGTTGAAGAAAAAGGCACAGCGTAATACATTTTAGAGAAGCCCAAGACAACGGGTATGGTGCCAACGAACTTAGAATCATCTTCCAGGTAAACAAGGATTCGAACCCAGGATCTGGTTTCTGGAGTGCCCAGGGGACGCAACTCTACACATTAAATTACGGCAGCCCGACAAACTTGCTAAGATGGCTTGTAACGCTCAGCAGCCAGATATTGAATCTATTAAGCCAATTCCAAGAGATTACTTGTTTGTCATTTCCTCTTCAATAAATGCATCTTGGCAAAACAAATGGGACATTGAAACTACTGGTAGACACATGTACTCTACTTGTCCAGTAGTGAACAAACATTTTAAAATTCGTCGGCGTTGTTGCAGAGATGAAGTTGTTTTAACTCGCCTCAGGCTAGGACATTGTGGTTTGAAGGCATATAGAAGTTCAGTATTTTAGATGAGGAAAACACTGGACACGCACACACACACCCCACCTCATGTCTACTCGGGTGTGTCTACACGTGTATATAGTAAGGAGTTACACGGTCTTTTCGCGTGCATTGTATGCATCTTAGGGCTCTGTCAGTGTGTACTGTGATAACCTAAAAGCTCTATCAGTGTGTACTGTGATGATTGAAAGGCTCTATCAGTGTGTATTGTAAGGACCTAAAGGCTCTATCAGTGTGTATTGTAAGGGCCTAAAGGCTCTGTCAGTGTGTGCTGTGATGACCTAAAGGCTCTATCAGTGCGCATTGTAAGGACCTAAAGGCTCTATCAGTGTGTACTGTGATGATTTAAAGGCTCTATCAGTGTGTATTGTAAGGGTCTAAAGGCTCTGTCAGTGTGTACTGTGATGACCTAAAGGCTCTATCAGTGTGTACTGTGATGACCTAAAGGCTCTGTCAGCGTGTACTGTGACAACCTAAAGGCTCTGTCAGCATGTACTATGATGACCTACAGGCTCTATCATTGTGTATTGTAAGGGCCTAAAGGCTCTGTCAGTGCGTGCTGTGATGACCTAAAGGCTCTATCAGTGCGCATTGTAAGGACCTAAAGGCTCTATCAGTGTGTACTGTTAGGACCTAAAGGCTTTGTCAGTGTGTACTGTGAAGACCTAAAGGCACTATCCGTGTGTTTGGTAAGAACCTTCACGGTCTATAGTGTGCCTGTAGTGTGAAACTACATGGTCGATCTATGCATGTATTAAGGACCTACTCCATCTGCAGCTTGTACACATCGTCCGGGTCTATGTCCGACGTCTCCGTCTCGGGATAGGTCAGTTTGGAGATGGCTAGAGCTGCTGGAGCTGACATCACGGACGCTGCTAGCAGATGGTTGGCCTTCACCTTGAGAAGAAATGATCGGACGATTTATTTTTGTCAAAATGCAAATACAAAATAATTGTCAGGATAAGAACTAAGCTTGAATTATTGAAAAATGCATAATAAACTTGGTAGTTTTGCAAGAATATTCGAGATTTTGGAAGTGCAAAGAGAAGTTATCAAGTGAGGTGTGAATATACACGTAGTTTTAGCAAAATTCCAGCTACATGACGGCGGAGGACATCAGAAATGGGCTCCACACATTGACCCATGTGGGAATACCGGGTCTTCTGCATGACAAGCAAACGCTTCAACCACTAGGATACCTCACCGTCACTCTCATATTGAGAGTCTCAGGAGAAATTTGTCATTTTCCAACTGCGCGTAAGTCTTTCAACACGCACGACGTTCATATAGTTGAATGACATGTGAAAATAATACAAGGCAAGTGTGGAATAACACGTACAATGAACATTTATAGAAGTGTCACGAAAGCGTACATGTGTTTAGTTTTACGTCGCGCTCAGCAACATTCCAGCTACATGGCGGTGGTCTGTAAATAATCAAGTCTAGACCAGACAATCCAGTGATCAACAGCAAGATCATCGATCTACGCAATTTGGATACGATGACTTGTCTACCAAGTCAGCGAGCCTGACCATCCGATCCCGTTAGTCGCCTCTTACCACAAGCATGGGTTACTGAAGATCGATGTGTAATAAAGAACTTGTTAAACTGAATATTCGATGTGACATTAAGTGTAATATTTGTAAATGATACAAATAATTATTCATGACAGGTTACGGCTTATGTATCATGTCTTTCTTATTATTCACCTACACTGTCGGCGACGCAGGTGGCCGAGGGCTCTAAACAGCATTAATTCAATATGAGTTGCGTCCCTTAGACGTGGCAGAATCTTATGATCGTCTGAGACCTGCACCACCTTGGTCTTCTATCCCCAAGCTGATATGCCGTGATTTTACTTGTTGCGAACCTGTGGACGTTTCTTTGTCAACTTACCCCGTACGTAACGTACGCGCCCAGGACGCTGCCGGACACGGTGGCGAAACCTCCGGTCATGACGGCGTGCAACTCCGATTTCGTCATCAACGGCAGAAATGGGCGTATCATGAGAGGGCACTCGGTCTGAAACATTTGTAAATGGCGATTACTTTGGAATTTCGTTATTTTACATTGGCCTGTTTTGGTATAAAGTCTGTGAAACAATTTATCACATACATGAGTGAAACCAGCCCGATCAACTGGATTTCGTCACCAGATAAATTCGTAGGTCCATTCGTGACCAACTCGTGTTATTCCGGAACAAGCCGAATAGCGATCTTCTTGGAGGTTACGGAAAGGGGCGAGTGGTGACGAATGGTGAAGGTCATGGGAACTACTTTCGTTGAGCTCCATACACCAGTGCGATGCCAACTGACTAAAACTATAGCAAAAGGTGCCCCAGAGTATCAACAGAGATTTCACGATGAGTGCCTTTGTAAGCAAACATGGCTTGAAATAATTGGCGCTATATTGTGAATGAAACAGTTCACTCAGGAAATGTATTCCTACGCGCCTTTAAACGTTACCTTATTGAACGAAAATACGAAAAATTTGAATATTTTGAAATTAATACCATATGAAAAAGATACCATTCATCTCATGTCTTTTTGTGTCGTGTATTTACACATAATGTCTCTCACCATTCCAGCGAAGATGTTACCCGCAGCGTTGAGAGACTCGGTCGCCTTTGTGTCCAGACAGAATGCCAGGAACTTGCCCAGTACCCGGATGATGTACTGCATAGCTCCGATATAGTAGAGAACAGCGATGAGGGAGCTGAAGTACACGATGACGGGCAATACCTGCGGAAACAAGGGTGGTGGGTTGACTTTCTGATCCTGTAAATATCATCGGTATCTTTCCATGAGCTTGTACCGCCCTTGGTGGTCAATAAGTAACCACAAAACCCGATTCTGACAGATGTTCACACACCGCTTTCACGTCAAATGAATTTTGGTTAATGAAAATTAACTAAATCGCTGGAAACTGTTTAAGACAAACCCTTTTGACTTTCAAATCTGTTACAATATAAATTTTACTGATAGACGAGGGGTGGCTGAAACGTTCTGAGCGTAATTCATATCTAGACGCTAATTGGATGTTTTTAACTAACCCGGTAGTACATTTCTACGTATATCGAGGAGGCTGGATATTCTCTGCTGAAAAATTGACAAAACTGGCATCCGTGCTATCACCAAATATCTGAAAGGGACTAACTACAAGAGCCGTCCAACCAGGGCAACAGCGCGTCCAAGTTAATGTTAATGAATGGCACTGACTATCTTAGCGCTAAGAGAGCTTCGAAAATCTAGGGCCTGATGTCACTTTATAGGATCAGACCCGTGAAGGTCCGGGTAAGAATTGATCTTCAGCAACCCATGCTTGTCATAAAAGGCGACTAACGGGATCGGGTGGTCAGGCTCGCTGAGTTGGATAACACAACACCAAACAAAACCAAAACGTATGGGATGATGCTCATTTCTTTGTGCATGTCAAGAGTGCAGCGGAGTTTCAGAGAGGTAGAAAGAGCTTTGAAGGAGATCCCAGTTCAGGGACACCTGGAACTTCAACCACTGAGGAAAGACTTGGTGTTTATAACATGCATGATTGTAGTGCCCGTAGGTCTCGCGAGGCGTAACGTCCGGTACCAGACTGCCGGTGGCAATCGTATATTCAAGAACCTATTCTGGTTCCAAATTGCGCAACCGCCAAATTTGACTTTACCAGACTGGATCAAGTGTACGACCATGCTTGGCTGTCACAGCTGTTGATAGTTGTAATAGTTGGCTACTTTGGGGATGGTTAGATCGGAAATTTGTTATTCCTGCAGGAATGACCGACAACCATGAGACCATTGGAACAGGTAGTTATTTGTTACCGGAAGTATTAAAGTAATCAACGTAAGGTCACGCGAAGTGCCGTGACCTTCTTACGGGATCTATAGTTCACTGACGACTCACCGCTCACCAGTCAATACAGTGGGTAACATGACAGTTTTGACCACTTGGTGGAATGGACTTGGCCTTATCAAGATTTTCATCACGCTTAGGAGATGGTCGGTTAACCGACATGTAGTGCAGCCTGGTTCCCTGGGTCCGGACCCAGGGAACCAGGCTGCATGTAGTGGTGCAGATTTTGACTATGAGGTTACGAAGAAGAGAAGCGCTACTTACTTTAAAGGCAAACATGTGGTCTTCATAGCTGTCCCCGAACACAAACTGGGCGCCTGTGTTAGAGTAACCCAGGACCTCCGTCATCCTCTTTCCCAGCCAATCAAAAGCACCGTACCCCCACGCGGTCTTCAGTATCAGACAGGCGAAGATGTATTGGATCGCCATCCCCCAAAAGACAGGGTGCCAGTTCACCTGTCGAGATCAAGGCGAGGTTCCAGATCTGTTATTTAATTTGATCTTTGTCATTGTCTTTGGGATAGGTGACCACAGTCGACATTATGGCTATCACAATAGCTTGGCAAAGCTGTTGATATTTCACTGCGGATATCACCAGGGCTGGCTATAAGTATAGATCATAGACATCGACAATCGATCACTAAATACCGATCGATTATCGATAAATAGCACAGACGTATCTTTGAGAAGAAATGTAACAAATGTCTGAAAGAAATTTATATATTTCACATCACTGGATTATAACCAAACGTCGTCCTGGGCCCCGTTCCTCAAAGCGTCCGTATCGCTAAGATGATCGTAACTCCCATACTTTAACATAGACTTACGACTGTCGTAGCGCTACGATCGCTTTGAGGAACGGGGCCCTGAACCTAATTTAGAAGCCGACCATGAATAAAGTCCTAAAGTTGTATATTTTGTGAGAAAATTAAAACTTTTGTCGATCACAAATGTGAATGCACGACATTAACGATAACAGAATTTTCATATCGATATTCATTAATATTTCATCCCCTATCGACGATTTTTCAGATTTTTGATCATTTAAGCCAGCCCATATTAATAATAATACGGGGCATTTGTAATGTGCTGAATTCCACACCACGGAGGGGCACTCGGAAAGCGCAACAATGTGATTATTATTACCCTAGATAACCCAAGCTGCATGTTAAGCGCTAGAAGGTTAATAGTCACATGGTTTATTCCACCGGATACCCAGTTTTCTGCTGGGTGAACAGAGGCAAGTTTGTACAAACTCACTTGCCTAAGGTGAGACCACATGTGCTTCGTTGTGGGGCAGGACTGAACTCCTCGAAACTCTCAGGAGCCAAGCTGCCCAACACGGTCACCCATCCAACTGCTCTCCGCGCCCAACGTGGCTTAACTGATTTGTGACCTGCGCTCTACGCACATGACCACACAAATAGATGGGGGATCTTTAGTTATATGTTCAGTTATCCTGAGGGACTGAGCAGGTTATTAGGAACCGGAGACATGTATGTCAGACACATACTGTATTTTCGGCCTTTGCGTTAGGACATCCATGTGTTTCTCAGTTGTAATCCAAAACATCAAAATGTCAAGGGAGCAACGTTTGTGCAAAACCATAGACCAAATATTTCTGTCGTGTAATTGCTAGACGTTTTCTATGTTCAAAACATCCAAGCTAGTCGTAAGATGAATGAGACCCGTGAAGATCCGGGATAGAATTGGTCTTCAGCAACCCATGCTTGTCGTAAGAGGGCACTAACTGGATCGGGTGGTCAGGCTGTCTTACTTGTTTCTTATAGGGTATCTGAACTGCGTAGACCAATGCTATTGACTCAGTCATTGGTCTGTCGGGTCAGATTTGATTATTTCCATATAGTTTGGATATAAATGAGAGTGGCAAAGAAACAAACAAAGTAGTAGCTCGTTCGAGAAAGATCAAATATATTAAAACGTTCATATAAAGCTTCTAATTCTTCTTATTGTTTCAACTGTACTAATAAATTGAAAGAATGGACCTACCATTGTCCTGTTTTTGCTGACGTTTTGCGGGGTTTTAATCCATTAAATACCGCTTATCATATGCATTAGGAATTCGCGATTGGATTCTGGTAGTACAATTGTTCAAGAGACCCTACCCTGGCAGGGTCCGTGCTTGTGATGTACATGACAAATATTAAAGATGCGATGCCAATCAGGGACATGAGGTTCCTAGGTTGGTTCATTCCGATCTCCACCCCCGTGTACACGCCGATAAACACAGCCGCACACACGTACAGAAACCTGGAACACAAACAGTGAGTGAGGGAAGGAAGGCACCCCCGTGTACACGCCGATAAACACAGCCGCACACACGTACAGAAACCTGGAACATAAACAGTGAGTGAGGGAAGGAAGGCACCCCCGTGTACACGCCGATAAACACAGCCGCACACACGTACAGGAACCTGGAACACAAACAGTGAGTGAGTGAGGGAAGGAAGGACGGAGCGAGGACGGATCTGTATAGAGAAGCATGTGCAATGTGAATGACCACCCCACCCTTTAAATTTAGGTACAAAGTAAGTGCCCCCCCCCCCTTTCAATGTTATGTACAAAATAAATGCTCACCTCCCCCCTTTCCATATTTCTAAAGCATATTATTGATTCAAATGTACAAAGTTGATGACGTTGAGTTCGGTACCCCACTTAGACACATTATACTGACTCCGAACAGACCAGTCACTGTTGTACCCATTAATGCCGAGCGCCAGGCAGGGACCAACAAGTACCATATCTTAACGTCTTTTGGTATGACGCGGTCGGGGATCGAACCCGCGACCTTCCGCTCTCCGGGCGGACGCTCTAACGACTACACCACGGAGGCGGTCATATATGTTAAGATACAACGGATATACACATCAACATAAATTAAGCAACACCCACATTTTCGGATATTTGCTTCAGTACAAAATCTGTTGACATTCAGTAGTAGACAGTGGTGTTCTGTGTTTAGATTTGTGCTAGATTTAGACAGACAGATCTGGAAGGTACTGCAGGGTGCTGGTCCCAGGTTCTACTGCCACAGAGAGTATTGTAGACATTACTAAACTGTTCCTTGGAAATATATGTGGAGCAGGCTATTGCTTCTCATCTCACATTACCTATCAAGTTACCTGTAGACGAGCATTCTGTGTGGTGATCATTATACCAAGGGATCGAATTGGTTGACACATGTCATCGTACCCCAAATGCGTAGGTCGATGTTCACGCTGTTGATCACTGGAGTGTCTGGTCCAGATCTGATTATTTACAGACAACCGCCATACAGCTGGAGTATTGCTGAGTGCGGCGTAAAACTAAACTCACTCACCCACAATGATATATTACTAGCGACTTGTATTGATTTGTGAATTTCTTGTCAGATTCAGAATCCATTTGTTAATTACATCACATTTTTAGCTGTTTATTGGTTTCACACATAGTTTATTTTGTGGACTGATTCCTGGGGTCAAATTGGGAATCAACATGTATAACATTGTGTTTCCGTTTTACACTATTGCGCTAATTTGGGGAAATACGGTAGACTACACCATTACATTGTCACCGAACAAGGTTATTTTCCTACTGACCATCTGACTGAAATGGAAAATATCCGGCATCTGTTCCTGCCGTGGTATTGCACGCAGCCTCTGTGGAAGCTGTTGATGACGTTCATGACGGAGCCTCCCCCTATACCCCACAGAATGATGAGAACACCAAGGACCGTGACCACCATCAGTCGGTAGGATCCCTCGTCACCGAATCTGGAATAATGCAGGTGGTATGATGTGAGTGAGCGTTGTTTTATGGCGAGTATTTACACACATTGTGACACTGATCGACATGATGGCACCTGGTTCTTTGATGGAGTATTTCTGTTACTGGTTTTTTATATGCAGCTGGTACGATACTGATAGCCAGTTCCTCTTAATGTTTAAATTTGTGTTCTAGAAAAATATAAACAAGTATCATTGATCTCAATTTGATAAATACATGAGATTTCCAATACTAAGTGAAAAACCAATGCGTACACAACTAACATACCTAAAATACATCACTGACACACCTGTAATACATCACTGACATACCTATAAGACGTCACTGACACACCTTTAATACATCACTGACATACCTATAAGACGTCACCGACACACTTGTAATACATCACTGACACACCTGTAATACTAGTACACCACTAACATACCTAAAATACATCACTGGCACAACTGCAATACACCAATGACATACCTATAATACATACTTGATACACCTGCAATACATCCTTGACACCTCTAATACATCACTGACACATCTCTAATACATCACTCACATACCTGTAATACATCAATGACACAACTGCAATACATCCCTGACACACCTGTAATACATCCCTGACACATCTGCAATACATCACTGACACAACTGTAATACATCCCTGACACACCTGCAATACATCACTGACATACCTGTAACACACCTGTGACACACCCGTAAGACATCCCTGACACACCTATTAAACACCTGTGACACACCCGTAATACATCCCTGACACACCTATTATATACCTGTGACACGCCTGTAATACATCCCTGACACACCTATTATACACCTGTGACATACCTGTAATACACCTGTGACACACCTATTATACACCTCTGACATACCTGTAATACATCCCTGACACACCTATTATACACCTGTGACATACCTGTAATACACCCCTGACACACCTATTATACACCTGTGACACACCTGTAATACATCCCTGACACACCTATTATACACCTGTGACATACCTGTAATACACCTGTGACACACCTATTACGCACCTGTGACATACCTGTAATACATCAGTGACACAGCTATTAAACACCTGTGACATTACTGTAATACACCCCTGACACACCTATTATATACCTGTGACACACCCGTAATACATCCCTGACACACCTATTAAACACCTGTGACACACCCGTAATACATCCCTGACACACCTATTATATACCTGTGACACGCCTGTAATACATCCCTGACACACCTATTATACACCTGTGACATACCTGTAATACACCTGTGACACACCTATTATACACCTCTGACATACCTGTAATACACCCCTGACACACCTATTATACACCTGTGACACACCTGTAATACATCCCTGACACACCTATTATACACCTGTGACATACCTGTAATACACCTGTGACACACCTATTACGCACCTGTGACATACCTGTAATACATCAGTGACACAGCTATTAAACACCTGTGACATTACTGTAATACACCCCTGACACACCTATTATACACCTGTGACACACCTGTAAAACATCCCCGACACACCTATTAGACACCTGTGACATACCTGTAATACACCCCTGACACACCTATTATACACCTGTGACATACCTGTAATACACCCGACACACCTGTGACATACTTGTAATAAATCCCTGACACACCTATGACACACCTGTGACATACCTGTTATACATCAGTGACACACCTATTATACACCTCTGACACACCTGTAATACATCAGTGACACACCTATTATACACCTGTGACACACACCTGTAATACACCCGACACACCTATTAGACACCTTTGACATACCTGTAATACATCCCTGACACACCTATTAGACACCTGTGACATACCTGTAATACACCCGACACACCTGTGACATACCTGTAATACACCCCTGACACACCTATTACACACCTGTGACATACCTGTAATACATCAGTGACACACCTATTATACACCTCTGACACACCTGTAATACATCAGTGACACACCTATTATACACCTGTGACACACACCTGTAATACACCCGACACACCTATTAGACAGCTGTGACATACCTGTAATACACCTCTGACACACCTATTAGACACCTGTGACATACCTGTAATACACCTGTAATACACCCGACACACCTGTGACATACCTGTAATACACCTGTGACACACCTATTACACACCTGTGACATACCTGTAATACATCAGTGACACACCTATTATACACCTGTGACACACCTGTAATACATCAGTGACACACCTATTATACACCTCTGACACACCTGTAATACATCAGTGACACACCTATTATACACCTGTGACACACACCTGTAATACACCCGACACACCTATTAGACAGCTGTGACATACCTGTAATACACCTCTGAAACACCTATTAGACACCTGTGACATACCTGTAATACACCCGACACACCTGTGACATACCTGTAATACACCTGTGACACACCTATTACACACCTGTGACATACCTGTAATACATCCCTGACACACCTATTATACACCTGTGACACACCTGTAATACACCCCTGACACACCTATTATACACATGTGACACACCTGTAATACATCCCTGACACACCTATTATACACATGTGACACACCTGTAATACATCCCTGACACACCTATTATACACCTGTGACACACCTGTAATACATCCCTGACACACCTACTATACACCTGTGACATACCTGTAATACATCGCATATCCGAAGTAGCCGAT
The DNA here is from genome assembly GCF_003918875.1 of Haliotis rubra. Classification (NCBI taxonomy): domain Eukaryota; kingdom Metazoa; phylum Mollusca; class Gastropoda; order Lepetellida; family Haliotidae; genus Haliotis; species Haliotis rubra. The sequence goes on along the minus strand of NW_025766148.1, from coordinate 890,213 downwards.
GTATCCCGCCATGAGGAGGAACTTGATCACCATCCACACCGCCTTCTCATGTTTGGTGTAGGCTGACGTCACAGCTGTCTGTAGAGTCCCCACCCCTCGGGAACACAGGTTACCCCGGTCTTCAGGTTCCTCGGGTTCCTCGGGGGGAAATGGTACCTATGGTCATACACAGACAAGCGCATATCGATGAATCTCAAAATTCGTAGCGGGTAGTGTGGACGAATGACACAAAATGTTGTCTGAATGTTTCAGACCTCTGGTTACCCATTCCTGGTCCAGAGGCTGAGTCGGTTCCTTCAGGTTGTGAACTGGAAGATGTCGGCTCCAAGTTGGTGGCCAAAGTAACCCCAAACGTGAACACTTGGCCTTAGGTGAGGCTTTGGTATTGGAATTTTTCGGGATTGGATTTTGAATCAGATGTTGCTTAATTTATGATTATGTGTATACATAATTTGTCTGAAGTTCAGTTTAAGAATGAAATCCTCGGAATGAATGAATATTGTTTTATGACATTATAGACATTTTTTTAACAGAGTAGACTCGGAATCCATACATTCATATAATGGAGGAGATGAGCTCATGATGACGGATCTCCTCCTTCCCCGTAATTTACGGAATGAGGTTCCTGAAAGGCGTTTAGAAGTTGGAACATGAATGCATGACACGTTTTCTATGGATAACAACTTTCAGAGCTAATTCTAGCTTCTTCATCGGGAATTTTATCTTTAGCTCACAAAATCTACAGAATACGAATTACAAATAAGTTTGGTTTTTTTTTTCCAAATCAAAGGTCGATAGGTTGGTATATGTCGATCTATTCCGAAAGATTGACATGAAATATCTACTGACCCAATATTTTTACCGTTACTGTTATAAACTGTTCATAGTTCGCACAGTTCACTCACTGTTCATAGTATACCTACATTTCCGTTTCTCTCACAGTCCGAGCTGTCATTCTCGAACGCCGGGTTAACCAGGACCGACATTTTTTTTTCTGTAAGGCTTTTTTCAGGCATCGTCTTCACATCTGCATCCTCCATATTGCTGAATGCAAATAAAACTACGTTATAGGTGAGGCTGCTCGGTCCGTACTTATTTCAATGTTTCCCATATTCCGCCACCCAGTGAATTTTTAATCCAACGTGATAAAATATGATGTTTCAACTTTCCAAGCCCCTATGTACAGTTATGCTCTGCTGTGATAAAAAGTATACACTAACCTTGTACACTCATAAAAAAACAGGCCTTTCTACATCTACATCAATTTACAAAATGTTTTGGAAGCAAAGCGACTCAATCTACATCATCAGCTTATCTAAATACTGTAACCAAGAAAACCCCGTGAAGATAGAATTGGTCTTCAGTAACCCATGCTTGTCTTAAGAGGCGACTAACGGGATCGGGTGGTCAGGCTCGCTGACATCGTATCCCAATTGCGTAGATCGATGCTCATGCTGTTGATCACTGGGTTGTCTGGTCCAGACTGGATTATTTACAGACCATCGCCATATAGCTCGAATATTGCTGAGTGCGGCGTAAAACAACAAACAAACAAACCAAGAAAAAAGACAATATTTACACGATTAGTGATTTTTTTCATTTGTTTTTGACTGTTAGTTAAGTGTGGAGATCAGAAAAACATGAAATAATATGGATGGCTTAAATGTCAACGATTGTGTGCAGTATTTCGAGTTTCTGGGCCAGAGTACAATGTATCCGCGCCCGTGATCACATTTGACGTAGGTACTCAAGGAACAAAGCGTATCATTGTATCCACATTTCTTAAAGTTACGAGACTGTTCCCGTAATTGTGGACGAACTGCAGGTCGCCTACAGCAGAGCCCGTCTGTCTTTAAACGTCGACGAACGGTGCTCCTGGATATCCTTACATTGTTAACATTGAAGTGTTCTGACTGAAGATCTGCTGCGTTAAGGAACCTGTTACGTAACACAGTGTTAGTCATGTGCCTATCATCTCCGACTGTTGTGACTCTGGGGCGACCTGGTCGACGTGCACATTTCACTGACCCCTTGACACTTACAATAGCACTCTGACTCACATTAAAGCGGACAGCAACCTGCCGCTGAGTTTGACCAGATTCCAAAAGGCCTATAGCCTGACCCCTTTCAGCAAGTGTCACAAAACGTCTCATTTTAAGCTGCGACATTAAGTAGCAGGTGGCTTTCCATTTGACAATTTGAATAAAAAATATGCCATTTGTAACAGAATGTATCGGACGTTAAAGAACGTAATAATGATATTTCAACGGTCTGGTGTGTCTTTCCATACTGTTAAGAGAGTTTGTAAAACATTCAGTTGTATATATATTTCAAACAAAAACGAAGATTTTACATCTTTTCAGAAATGTATTGTTACCAATAGCTTGACCCTTCATTAATGACGCCGAGTATATATACATTATACACACAATAGTTCGTCACGTCTTTAATCGTTTTGATAAAAGTGAGTGAGTTTTTACGCCGCTTTTAGCAATATTCCAGCAATATCACGGCGGGGGACACCAGAAATGGGCTTCATACATTGTACCTATGTTGGGAATCGAACCGTGTCTTCCGCGTCATGAGCGTACGCTTTAACCGCTAGGCTACCCCACCGCCCCGTTTTGATATGAAATATATTATGACAACGTTTACAGCTTATAAACACCCATCAACTTTTGAAGCTATCATTTTATTTTAATATAATTCTTAGCAATTATGTAAGACCTGCACACGTGATACAATATAATATTCAATCGTAAGTCGTCACGGAGATTACACTGGGTTAAGAAATACCATTAATCCTAAATCATGAGTATTTGCATATTGTCTGTCTGTCTGTCATTTTAGCGAGAATTATTGCTTTTCACTGTGGAGAATAAGCTAATGAACAAACCATTACTTGGTTTCTTTTCAATAGAGAAAAGTTTAAGAATATGTCTATTATGTAACTCCGCTGTAGAAGATGAAATCCACTTCACGTTTGTGTGCCCAAATTATGTTGATTTAAGAAAACAATATATCCCAAAAAATTTTATGTTAAAATATCCTACAACTGCCTTTGTTTCCATTCTATCCTCTTAAAATGAAAATGTGATAAGTAATCTAGCGCATTATGTAAAACATGCTGTTTTCTTAGAAGCAATATTTTATCTGAACTGCAATTTTTGTGAAATGCCTGTAACATGTGCTGTATACTTGTATAAACTTGCAAACCACAAATGAGCTTCACACACTGAACCCATGTGGGGAATCGAACCTGGGTCTTCGGCGTGACGAGCGAACGCTTTAACCACTAGGCTACCCCACCGCCCCCCTAGATTTTCGAAGCTCTCTTAGCGCTAAGATAGTCGTAAGTTAATGTTAATGTATGGCACTTACGACTATCTTAGCGCTAAGAGAGCTTCGAAAATCTAGGCCCAGGACTTGTATCGTTGTTTGAGATTAACATCATATTCAACAGTATTCCGGGCACATCACGATGCGTCAGCTGAAGGTGGGAGGAAGACCGACGCGATGCGGGTGTTGGACTTGTACCACTTTGATGAGTCCCCACGAACAGCGGTATGGTGCCGACAAACCTAGAACACCCGTGAAGATCCGGGTTGGAATTGGTCCAGCATCCCATGCTTGTCTTATGTGGCGACTAACGGGATCGGGTGGTTAGACTCGCTGACTTGGTTGACACAAGTCACAATCTACATCATAAGCTTAATATCTAAATACTGTTACCAAGAAAACCCCAGTGAAGATAGAATTGGTCTTCAGTAACCCATGCTGGTCGTTAGAGGCGACTAACGGGATCGGGTTGTCAACTTTGTGTACTGGTGATTCGGTTTTTTTTTGTTATTGTGAGAGCGTCGGTTCGTGGCCCGCATGAGACTGAACCCATGAAACTACTAAAACTTGAACATCACTGAGGAAGGTGAATCACAAATATAACATTTGTTACTTAATTTATCTTGCATATGCTACAGTCACCGTAGAACCAGTCAGTCTGTAAAATTAGGAACAACAGAGAGAATGAACTCAGTCAATATGGATAACATGATAGCGTGACAACCTGAAACTTCTGTTTTCGTAATATTATCTTGAAAACTAACTTTAAATCTTTCAAACATTTATCTTCATATTTCAGTCAGTTGGCACAATCACGGTCTTCTTTAATAAATAAATTTAGAAATTGTGTAAATCAGTTATTTCAGAAATAGTCTTAATTAGTCATATTACAAAAGGACAGACGTTACACATTGTCTGTTACACATCAAGAGATTTGCGTCACACATCCATTATTTCATGACAAGGTTAAAGGGACACTACCTACTGGGGCCGGTTGACTATTTGGAGTCGAGGATTAGTTCGCTATGTTCAACTGAGAATAATCTTCCGTAGAATAATCATCATATGGTATATTCATCTGCGCCATGACATGTGATGTGGCGGTAGAAATGGTTCTGGAATAATATAAATTTAACATTCCGGACCGGCCAACTGACTCGAGCCATGCATCCCTTTCCTCATAGTTAACGTGGACATATTATTAGCAGGAAACACACTTACCGTTCTCAGCTGAATTCCGTGAATGGTATTAACTGTAAAACCACCCGAGATCGGCCTTGTGTTCAGGGTTGAACATGGCCGCCTGATAACATCCTTGAGGTCAGGGAGACTAAGTCGGTCAATGATAAGTATGTATGTCCTACCCCCAACACACCCCACGATCCTCTGTAGCCAGGGAGGGTATTGCCAGACAACACCAGTCGCAGTATAACCTGTCAACTCTATAATTCAGGGATGGTGGGTAGCTTAGTGGTTAACGTGTTGGTTAGACACGGCAAAGACCGGGTTCTATTCCCTAAAACTCCACTCAGCTAATAGCCCAGCGGATAAGTGATCAAATTGTGAAAAATATATAAAAATCTGGGAGGCCTCTCTATCTTTATTTAATAAGAAGGTTATAAGCTACAATCATGCCAAATTTCATGCTTGTAACACAAAGTGCACAATTCAGTGAAAAGAACTGGACTTATCCGCTGGGCTATAATTGGTATAGGCTCACTAACAAACTGTATTGCAATATATTGCGATTCAGGTATCCGTATTGTCATATATTGGGAACTTAAGTGTTAGACAGGGAGTGACCCTAATTGTGCATGTCAATCCTATTTCCTACACTATAAGTCCCTACACATATATATGTTATGGTTCTGATAACAGCAGTCTCAAAATCAGGTTGCATAATCATGGATTCTATTTTCTTTTCATACAATGTATAGTATTACAGCATGCCGTTTTGTCTTCGAATAACGAAGGAAGACACTTGTAGTGAATGGAAGTATGCGTAGATTTTAAATTAAACCATAAAGATAATCACGAAAACTTCATATATGTTCTTTACCTAATATACCGGTTCTCAGAAGAAAATATTGCAATACATATCGTTTGAAAGGCTTATTGCGATATACCGATATACCGGTAAAACCGTGCAGTCCTATAGCAAACAAACGTCAACACTTGAGGACCATTCGTTATTCGTGGATAAAGAGTCTTGAGATATCTTTTGATATCTTACTGCCAAAATATTTTAGCCTCAGATTTTTACACAACACATATATATTTGTTAGCTGGGCATGATAGATGTTTATGACATATCAAATGTTCCAGTTCGTGTTTCAGGGAAAACATGGTGTTTTGTTTTGTTCCCATAGCTGGAAATGTCCCTTCGGGTCGAATGGAAAAATGTCGCTATTGGGGATGGTCGGAAACACCCTTGAGTCGGCGGGGCGTTTTTGTTGGTGTTGTGCAACAGATAGCGATGGACACGTTAATGTCCAAGACCACATACTGCGTCATCGGTTACGTGTGACCTTAATCTCGAGGGTATACACTGACATATCTTAGGTCATAACATGTATCGTTGGTTATCGAATATATGAATTTGGTGGACAGATTACGATATCAGTTTTAAAGTTGTAAGGTTCTCTGATGTGTGTAACATGATGTGTTCACAGTACCGAGTTAGCCAATCCCCGTCAGGTCACTGTAATGGGTGTTGTCAGGTTGGCTGTTTAACGCCGAAATCAGCAATATTCCAGCTATATAGTGGCGGTCTGTAAATAATCGAATCTGGACCGGACAATCTTGTGATCAACAACATGTGCCTCGATCTAAGCTATTAGGATACGATGGCATGTGTCAACCAAGTCAGCGAGCCTGACCACCAGACCCCTTTAGTCGCCTCTTACGACAAGCATGGGTTTCTAAAGATCTATTCTAACCTCGATCATCACGCGTCACTTTAATGGAAGTTAACACTAAGGATTGATACTGCATGTAGCTTGAAACATTTATCAGCCAGATATTAGGACGATGAGATAACAAGAGATTGACACTAGGGGTATCATACTGAGGCTTGTACAAGGAAGTGAGCCGTGTTATTATATAACTTTAGTATATATCAGGTCGTATCAGTGAAACACAGTAGCAGGTGTACGGTGCTGGCAAACCTACAATCATAACTGAATCCTGGTACAGCTAAGGGACGTAACTATATATCATTGCTAATAAGGAGTTTCAAACAAATTATTGTGAAATCAAATAAAACTTTGCATAACACAATTTGAAACTGCAACAATTTGTAGATTGTTGAAATTTGAGTACATGTACATCTTTCTCAACTAGGTTACAATTGGTCTCACCTTCTGAAATGTAAGGGGCGGTGGGGTAGCCTAATGGTTAAAGCGTTGGCTCGTCACGCCAAAGACCCGGGTTCGAATCCCCACATGGGTACAATGCGTGAAGCCCATTTCCGGTGTCCCCCGCCGTGATGTTGCTGGAATATTGCTAAAAGCGGCGTAAAACCAAACTCAGTCAGTCAGTGTTAAATCTAAATGTGTAAGCATAGAAGCTTAAACTTAATGTGTTCAGTACTAAGATTGACTCTTCCTTCTGTATAATTTCGAAGCAAATAGAAATTTGACATATTGTATGTTGTTATTCTGAATATAAGTGGATATTGATAGTTTTTATACTTAACAGGTCAACTAGTATTTTATTACTAATTCATCAAAGTGTCCCTGTGTAATGAATTAGATCATTTATATATGCAATGTCATTTTGATTCCACTCTTTAAAGAAAATAGGCTTACCATCATTGCACCAGACTGATTTTGGTCATCACGCGGCCTAACTAATGGATTAACATTATTAAAACAATTTAAGCTTACTGACCACCATAATATCCTTTTAACAGTTATGAATTTTTGAATGTGTTTAGTGAAATATATGCAGCAGCATACATGTAAATTAGATTATTTTATATTCACTGAATTTTCGAAAAATATACAGATATGCACATGTTATACCATTTACACTCACCACCAGGTGAGGCGAGGTGAAATTGGGTTTAACGTCGTGCTTGAGAATATTTCGCTCATATGACGACGTGCATGCGTGTGTATGTGTATGTGCGGCTGCTTGTACTAGCCCAGACTTAAGCTGGTTTTATAGTTCTAGCCCACTGAGATACCATGCCGCACTGAAGCATGAATACCCCACTCAGATACATTATACTGACTTCGAGCCGACCAGTCCCTGTTGTACCCATTAATGCCGAGCGCCTGACAGGGACCAACAAGTACCATATTTTAACGTCTTTTGGTATGACGCGGTCGGGGATCGAACCCGCGACCTTCCGCTCTCCGGGCGGACGCTCTAACCACTAAACCACGGAGGCGGTCTCACCACCAGGAGACTAAACATATTTGGACGGAATGACAATTGATTCCTTGTGTTGTCAGGTTTAGATCTCCAGATGAAGGGTACAGATGTTGACATTTTCTTTTACAGTTTTCGATGGGCTTGGTATCCTACAAAGGGGTAGCCTAGTGGTTAAAGCGTTCGCTCGTCACGCCGAAAACCCGGGTTCGATTCTCCACATGGGTACAATGTGTAAAGCCCATTTCTGGTGTCCCTCGCCGTGATCTTGCTGGAATATTGCTAAACGCGGCGTAAAACCATACTCGCTCACCGATATACTACAATACAAAAGATTAAGCTTCCGTAGCAACAATGATTTTAGTTCATCATCACCACACAAACGTCGGGGGTCTCCTTGCCCAGATTTTCCCTATTTTCATCTTATCAAACTAGGTTTTTAAATCAACCATGTCAGTCATAATTGTAATCTTCCATTAACGTATGGTTTTTACGTCATCAATATCAACTTAGCTTTTTCAGTATCAACAACGCTGTACTTACAGACGTTATCTTCGGATCCTTTATGTAAAGGATCCTTTCTGTACATTACTGATGCAGATATTTTATCATATCCAACTTGCCACCCCACCCCCAACCCCTCCAACACACACACGCACACACACACACAAACACACACATGCACGTACACGCGGGGACCTCTTGCAACTTTGAAAAGCGCAGGCGCAACCTTGAAGACTTGATACTACTTAAAACAGAAAAAAGACGTTGCCACATTAACATTATACATTACATCACTGAATTAGTTCTTACACTGCTGGACGCTTGTTGACGTAGCTCTGTTTATATCACCTGAATCAGAGATAACATATGGTACGCACTTCAACTACGACACTGACGTATGATATAGGTTACACGAGTGCAGGAACACGCTACGGTCGCGATGAAGACGACGATGAAGATTGTATTAGCGCTTCAGGTTGATGACATTTCGCGCTATTTCGTAAAGGCGAATTGAATTTCACTGGGATGCCCATTGGAAACAGATCCAGATGCAGCCTTGTCATACAACCATGATATCAAGCCTTGTATGTATTTAACAACATTATGTGTTAATACACTCTTCAAAATAAGAAAAGCATAGGTGATTTTCAGAATATTTGACTCATGAAGCTGCGGCAAAAACAATACAAATATACTGTTTCTTTCAAAAACGTCATCTTTGTGTGATTGAAAACAGCTTCAGCGCCAAAAAACGCGGCAATTTTAGCTTTCCCCTTGTTTCAGAAACGTTTGAAGAAATATTGGCCAAAACGTCACCAAGAAAACATGCAAAGTTAAATGCACGTGCAAGTAAGACAAGCATGCGGTATAGATCACTGTGAAAAGGCAAACAATGTGTGTAATTTTGTCATTCTTTTTTTGCCTGGAAAAGAGGAAGTCATCATGCCACGATTGAGTGCCGTCAATCGAAACATTGCTATAGGTCGCCTTGAAGCTGGGGAGTCGCAGTCTGCAGTTGTCCGACATTTCATCAGAGCACCATATGTCGTTTCCTGCAGACCAATTCCGCCCAAGATCGCCCGTAAAAGCGGCGGTCCAAGAGTTACCACCCAAGTCCAGGACCGCTACACCCGGGTTGCTCACTTGCATCATCGTCCTGCCACAGCCGCGGAGACTGCACAACGCATACCTGGTTTGAGAAGAATGTCCGACCAAACTGTCAGGAATCGATTGCGTGATGTGAGCATTCGACCAAGAAGGCCAATTGTCGCCCCTGTTTTGAGAGACTTCCATCGGTGCAGTCGCTTTCGGTGGTGTCGTAGATTCCGGAACAGGGACCTTAGAAACTGGAGGCGAGTCTAGTTCAGTGATGAATCATGATTTCTTCTTCACCGGCGAGATGGAAGACATCGTGTTTATCGTCGGAGAAATGAACGTCTTGCCCCTACTTGCATTCGACAGGTCCGCAGATTCGGTGGAGACAGTGTCATGGTGTGGAATGGGATATCCAGCACACAAAGATCTGATTAATTGGTGGTTCAGGTGAAATCGACAGAAAATCGGTACATCAGGTCCTTGCACGTCACCTGCTTCCGATTATGGACCGACTGAGGGAGTTGTGCCAGCACGACAACGCTACTTCACCTACAGCACGCATCACAGTCCGCTACCTTGCCAATTCTTACGTCAATGTCTTGGCATGACCTTCCCGATCACCAAATCTAAACCGGATAGAACACCTATGGGATGAACTAGAACGACTTTACGGCAACGTCAAAACGTGCCTTAGACACTTCCATAACTGGCCATCTCATTGCAGGAGAAGCGGAGAAGCGTCTGTGCCAAGACGGCGCCGAGCACCACACTAGTCATTCTGAGATCGTTCGCGAGTTATTCGCAATTTATCTAAAAAATTATTGAAATTCCGATAACAATTTGTTTCGTTACATATTCACGTATGTCACTTACACAAACGTATTTTCATACATGTTCTGAACTTGGACATTGAAAACATCATATCTCACACCTCGGATTATCTGATAAACATGCGTCAACGACGGACAGCAACCAGTTTCAGTTATGATGAAGTAGAACTCGTTGGGCAAAACGAAGAAAAGACATAATAACAGTTAATACTAGGTAAGAGGACCTCAGAAAAACAGTGACACCAGGTGTCTGAGTCGTGCACTTACCATACCTTGACCATCGGTTTCTGTAAATGACGTCAAGTTAAAGGCAACAGTGCGAGAACAGAAGTGATTTCATTGGTCCAGTGATGTGCTGACCATGGTCACACGGTGACATTAAAAGAGGGACTAACATCACGAGGGTCAGATAACTCCTGATAACAAACCACAGATTCATGACTCCCTAACGTTCCACGATCTCTGGGAGTAAGGGGCTCCAAGTACACGTCCTTAATCATTATCAGCCAGCACCAAGTAGTGTTGTGAGTCGACCACACACATACTAAAGGGAGTAGGCAGTGCTATACCTACATTGGAATGTACTCGAGTCTCCCACACAGTGAGGATTCTGTGCTACAACAGGTTCATTGTGATCATCGTGCAATACGATTTAAAGGCACTGTATCACACCACACTTCTCTAAAAAGAAATAATGCATTTCTGTCAGTAATACTATCAGCCATCAGGCAAGCTACCATATAATCTCCCCAAAAAAAAAATATTTAGATTACAATAATAAAGTTACAAGTTCGAATGAATTAATGCAATGTTTTAATCTACTCTCGCAGCCCTCTACCGACCGAACATTATTTCAAGAGAACCCCATAGAGTTATGTCCCTTGGAGCGCTCTTCACGAATATCCTATGCACAAATAGTCATTGAAACCAGTTCGGCAAACACCGACAACACCGCAAGCGACAGTTTTCGATGTACGGAGCAATTGTTTACATTCCATATATGGCAAGTGTTCTCTGTTTGGAAGCTGTTCGCCTCGAAGTTTGAATTATCGATTTCAGGCAGGTCGTACGGGATAATGCGTTATTTCTTGTATGAATAGGAAGCTAAAGTTAGTGCATATGCCCCAATATATATGTCAAAAATGTGTGACATTGTGTCTTTAATGGATCGCACCAACAGGCAAGGTGACCTGGTAGATGTTTGTGTCATCGCAGGATGCTGATTGTGATTGGTGATCTAGGTTGTTGCTCATTATATCAGGAAGTGGTATATTTGGTCCAGACGTAATTTACATCCTGCTTTCATGTAGCTGAAAAAACAAGTGTGAAAACAAACACAAAACATCCACCAAGCGATCAATGTTATGAACAAAAACACAAAAGACAAGCTGGATTGCGAGATGATTATATCGGTACACCAATCAGATTGCAATCATGATTAGATCGCTACACCAAGCAGATTGCAATCACGAGCAGAGCATGAGTAGATCGCTACACCAATCAGATTGCAAGCATGAGTAGATCCCTACACCAATCAGATTGCGAGCATGAGCAGATCGCTACACCAATGAAATTGCGAGCATGAGTAGATCGCTACACCAATCAGATTGCAAGCATGAGTAGATCGCTACACCAATCAGATTGCCAGCATGAGTAGATCGCTACACCAATCAGATTGCGAGCATGAGTAGATCGCTACACCAAGCAGATTGCAAGCATGAGCAGATCGCTACACCAATCAGATTGCAAGCATGAGCAGATCGCTACACCAATCAGATTGCAAGCATGAGCAGATCGCTACACCAATCAGATTGCAATCATGAGCAGATTGCTACACCAAGCAGATTGCAAGCATGAGCAGATCGCTACACCAACGAGATTGCAAGCATAAGTAGATCGGTACACCGATCAGATTGCGAGCATAAGTAGATCGGTACACCAATCAGATTGCGAGCATGATTAGATCGGTACACCAATCAGATTGCGAGCATGGTGATAACATTGTATTCTAAACTCTCCTACGAATAGTTCTATGTAGCATTTCCTTTTGATATTATAGGTCCGTTTTGGGTGATTGTAAGTAACAGCAGATTGAGGCGCTCGTGACATCCCAAGTCTCCTTCTCCTACTGGCAATCAAGCATCGAAGTTTCAACATAGGAATTTTCCGCTATTTCTCATGGTGTGCCTGCGGCAATTCTTGCAGATTTAGAAGAAACCTTTGCTAGAACCTTTCGTCCAACGATTATCCAGAAAATCGTCAAAGGAGATCATGTCGTGTCTCCTTGTGACCCGTGGTAATGTTTTGACAGAGTTGTTTTGCTAATTGACGAAGGTGGGTGAGAAGAATGGATGAGGCCATCCATGAATATCGACCGACCGGCAAGGGGATGGTTATCAACATGTGGCACGACGGCGATAGAGAGTACTTAGTGTTTGCAAAGTTGACCATTAAGTGTTCCGGGGACTGGAGTAAAATCCAAAACGCCATCACTGAGCCCCCACCAAAGGGTTCAGCTGCATCCATAATCCCCTGGTGATATGCCTCTTTACGACGCTTCATACGCGACAACGGCTATTGGTAACGTGTAGAAGATAGCGACGTTCATCAGACCAATGAACCCTACGCCATGCGGTTTTCACGACAGTGGCAACGATTGTTATAATACAAGGTAGCCATTAGGTTTTCAAGTATAGTCTCAGGTGTTAATACAATTTACAAAATGATTTTCCTACAGTGATAAGACAAGATGCTATGTGTGGTCCTTGTGATCAGAACAACATTCTGGTTTGAAGGACATTTATACAACGTTTCGATATAAATATACATGGTGAAATCACACATTTCACAATGTTTTCAGATTTGTTTATTTATAAAATCATAGCATACAATACAGAAAGCTAATATCAGTGTATACATGATATGCATCAAGTTTTGTATAAGGATTAAGATCTGGATTTCATACACTTTCGGTTTAACCAGCGAAAGCTTTAACCACTAAGCTACACCGCCTTCAGGCAATTTCCCTGAGATATGTTAATACATCCAGATTACTAATATACAATTGGTGTTGTAATACAATCCCTCGCCATTATAGAGTCACACTATGATGTAATAGTGTTAAAAATATGTGATCCCTTGGGTTACATTCTATAACTTACTCACGAATCCCCACTGTAACTGAAATGGTGTTGATTTTGAAATTATCTAATAATTTATTTAACTAAGATTTTCGTCTGAATTCCTGCTCTAAAAGTCTTTAAAACTGATCTTCCTGCATCGGTCCAGTAATTGAACTAAATACGAAATACGTTTCCTCTAGAGCAGTTTCGGTTTTGGAATTTTCTGGACTGGTGACAATGTCAACATACAAAATATATTGCTTCACAAAAACACCTGATTCTGTCATCAACGTTTAAATGTGATCCTACTTCTGGAGGAGCTGTCGGGTTCTAATCTCGTAATTGTTTCTACTTTGTGGTGGTTTTGTAGTATAATATATATAATACCATTCTTTTAACCCACGAAGTAATGTGTCATACATCACCGGAATAAAGACGGTATTGCAGGTGCAGCAAGGTCTCGTTTTAAGCCCTGCTGGATCTTTACTGATTTTAATTCATAGAGTTCAAAGTTGAAGGAAACTTCATACAAGTGTCACGTTGGGTCGACCCATCAGCTTAAGGCGCCGAAATTCGCTGTGTGTGTGAAATTCGAGTTGCTTCCCCTAGACCTGCCAAACTTCTACGATCTGGAGTTCTAATCCCGATCTGCCTTTATCATGTTTCCAAATATTTCTTCATACGTCGTGATCTAACTGAAATACTCATCAATATACATAAAACATACAGCCTGTCCAGGACACTAACATGAAAATATCTGTTGAAATGTGTCATAAAGAGTATATACATGGATCACTGACCTGTGCTAACTTGAACATGACAGCAAGTGTTAAACATCTCCTCCTTTCTTATACCTCATTAACCTGTACAGTTCTTATCCGTTTATCCCTTTGCAAACTCTCTGGCTTCAATCAACTTATTGCCAAGTTAGTTGTGGTAGTTCTGCTGTTACTGTATTTTCTTTGTTGCACGCTGTAGACATACATCTGCCTCTCCTACAACGTAAATATTTTGTAAAGTGTTTTGACTGTGCCTTACAAGTCATAAACTTTGTGTACTTAATTGTAAAATAATAAAATAGAAAATAAACGAGGGAAATTTCATCTAACTCGTCTGCAAATCGAATCTGTAATGAATTTCCTTATTGTCGGTTTTCAAACCGTTTTCAACATTATCTCCATTATACAGATAAGGTGAGTGAGTGAGTTAAGACTTAACGTCACATCGACAATATTTCAGCCATATATACGGAAAGATCTAAATATGATCAGTTTATTTGTAACCACATTCTTTTCAGAAATCCAAATGACACTTCTTTCAATAGTTTCAGTGTAAAATCCTGCATCGCATTTTCAGATTAAGACATTTAATATGAATATATTTATAGTTTCTGAATAAATGTAGAAGAAGCTGCATCTCATATACTGATTGTCAACAAGGCGCTCACCATTGGTTTAAGACCAAGGCATAATGCACCTACAACTTGCAGGACTAACATGCACGTAAATATAGGGTTTAAAAAAGTAATTTAATACACCGAAATTCTTCTCCTTCATATTTCTTCATACAAAGTAATTCTTATTTATTGTGACAATATTCCACGTTAATTAATTGACAATATATCGAGACAGAGTTTACAAATATCGATCATCCTGCCAGGTAATATATTGCACACTACTAATGACTGATAGAATGAATAAATAAGGACGTGCAGCTGTATATACAAATATATATAATAGTCAAGATTTTCACGATAAAAAGATATGGTGAAGGAGCGGCACCTTGTATAACGGCCAAGACTTAGTGGCTTCAGAAATCTTGTTGTGACAGGAAACAATGCAGAGTAAACCTTTCGCAAAGATTCGTTATCGTTAGATCATTCGTTTTCAAATATATGTAACAGATATTGCAGTTACGGTTTCATACAAAGTGAAACTTTTGATTAACAAGTTAAGCTTTCAAAACTTCGTTCATATATCCCCATCCGCAATACCATGTTCTTAGCTTAAGTCATCACAGTATCGCTTGTTCACAGGTCTCCAGTGTAGAAAAGACCTGCAACAGACAGACACGATACGTCAAAGAATACCATTGGAATATACACTGGTAGGTTGTGAAGTACTACCAGGACGTACGGAAACATGATAAGACCACATCATTCAAAGAATGTTTCTCATTGCCAGGGTTTTAATCGTAGATTTTTTGCTGTTTTAGGTTTGGCTAAATTTGCTGATAATCGCCAGTTGCAAATAGAATGATGTAAATCCTGCTGGGCCCATGCAGATAGCACAGGCCCTGTAAGTCCCCATGTTATTATTAATGTTTTACAGATTAAAGATGAAAATGCAGCAGAGAGGGTTCGGGTGATCCTGGCACAGTCATCCTGGTAAGGCTCACCATCAGCTCAGGGCCCTTGCCCCCCTCTACACGCAGCCCAGACAGCGAATGGGACTTCTCCCAGGAAACACCCACCAAGAACTTTCCGGAGAATATGAAGGCTCCCCAACACTGCAGCCTTCTGCATTACCCAGCGTGTCAGAAGGGCTGTGCACCCGGTGGAGAACCCGGGCACTCTTGCGGCCCAAACCAAGGGCACCGAGAACAATGGGGAGCCTGACGACAGTGTATTATTATTATTATATGATATTTATATAGCGCACATATCCAGGCAACTAGTGCATGCTCAAGGCGCTGGTAGTTTTCCCTCAATCATTGGATGTCAATCTCAACGGCACATCGTATTATCAATCTCAACTCCCTGGGGAGTATACAACTCTTGCAGCCACTAGGCGCACCGAGTTCTTGAGGCTCTCTCATCCTTACGAGGTACCCATTCACAGCTGGGTGGACTGGGACGCATAGTCACAGTACTTTGTCCAAGTTCACTGCACGTTGCTGTACCCGCTTGTTCCTTAGCATGGTGATGTCCCTTTAGCTGTTGGCGATCTACTGCCTGTTTTTATATTGTACTGTTACATATAATGATATATACTGAGTCAAAAAAAAAACTTCACAAAATGTAATTTGAAAAATAATGAATAATCTTTCTCTGATGATACATCTATGTATCCGAAATGGGATCCCTATCTTTCGACTCTAGAAAAACGTTAGCAAAACCCACTCAAACCCATCCATTCGTCGTGCAAATGACGTTAGTGCCAAATCAGGTTTTGCACGTGCAGTCGATCACGTGATCTTCGCATCGAAGTTTTCTTCATATGCACGTGTTTGCATTGGCCTCAAGAATTGAAAAAACACTTTTAAACCACAGTTCTAACGGTACTTGAAATGCCACGATTGTCAAATGGGCAACGTGAACGTGCCGTTGGCATGTTGCAAGCGGGAAGATCAGTTATTGACGTCGCAAGAGCAATGGGATGCAACCGTCGTACTGTGTATGACTTGCGAGGTCGTCTACAACAAACTGGCACCACTTCTGATCGCCCAAGGTCGGGTCGTCAACGTGTGACGTCACGAGCAGAAGACCGTCAAATCGTCCTACGTCACCTACGTGACAGATTTCTGCCGGCTACACGAACCAGGGCTGAGATGTTTAGAGGTCGACTGTCCTCACAGACCATTCGAAATCGATTGCGGGCTGCCAATCTCCATTCTCGACGTCCATATCGTGGGCCAATATTGACGCCGTTTCATCAACGTCAACGTCTGCTGTGGGCCCAACGTCACCTCCGATGGACCCAGAGAGACTGGAATCGAGTCGTCTTTAGCGATGAATCCAGGTTTACCCTCAGATTCGCGGACGGCAGGCATAGAGTCTGGAGATGACGTCGTGAACGGTATGCCCAATGTTGTGTACAGGAAGTCGACAGATTCGGGGGCGGAAGTTGCATGGTGTGGGGTGCTTTCTGTGGAAACAACCGTTCCCGACTTCTGGTCATCCGTGGAAACCTCACAGCTGCTGCTTACCGCGACCAGGTGCTCACCCCTGAACACGTTCCATTCATGGCGGCTCATGGCCCAGGTCTACAGTTCCAGCATGATAATGGTCGGCCGCATACCGCGATGTTGACACGAATTTCCTTCAAAACGCCGGAATCAACGTCATGGACTGGCCATCGAGGTCCCCTGACCTTAATCCAATAGAGCACGTTTGAGATGCACTTGGGAGATGGTTTCGTGGTCTTAGGAACCAACCTCAGAATTTGCAAGAACTTGGCGCTGCCTTGCAAGAGCAATGGCGCAGAATCTCCAACCACGTGTTCACAAGCATCAGGCAGTCGATGAGGAGACGGTGATTGGCAGTGGTGAATGCGCGGGGCGGCCATACACGATACTGAACTGAGAAATTTCGCATTTTTATTCTTGTGACTTGACATTCTGTATACCCATGTTTTGGAACGGCGGCGTAGCCTAATGGAACTGATTATGGCACTGTCAGTGTATCGAGTACATCACACAGATCTCAGCAATGAAATAACAATTTAACCATCTTACCATCTCTTGTTCTTTTATAGTGCCCTGAAGAAAGAATGTGAAGTTTCATTTTTGACTCAGTATTATGGTTACATACTGGACTTAAAACAACCTCTCCGAGAGTCTTCTTATTTAATAGACCTTTGATGACCTTTTATAATACCAACATGCATTTACTGGGCATACAAAGCTTTTGTAGTCACAGTGTGGCTGAAATACTTCCAAAGTGACTCTAAATTTTACTCACTCACTCACTCACTCTTGGAACTTGAAAAAACGAGGAAAATAAGCTGTCAATGAATACAGACAAGAAAGGTAACAGAAAATAGCAATTAAGGCCAGTATATGTAGACAAAAAGGTCAACTAGAATCGAGGAAACGGTTACTGATGATAGAGAATATATATAGTAAAATTAGCCCAGAAGCACAAAGAAACAACGAAAGAGTACACGAGAACAAGTTTGTAGATTGTGTTTTAATGTAAACCGTATCTTCTGATAGCGTGGGGCGGTGGGGTAGCCTAGTGGTAAAAGCGTTTACTCGTCACGCCGAAGATCCGGGTTCGATTCCCCACATGGGTACAATATGTGAAGCCCATTTCTGGTGTTTCCCGCCGTGATATTGCTGGAATATTGTTAGAAGGAGCGTAAAACTAAATTCACTCACTCACTCAGATAGCGTAACTGCTTGATTTATAACTCCCCCGAAACCCAAACAATGTGTAAATTTATACTTATCCCAAATTGCTTGTTAGGGGTAATAGGCTTAGCAATGATACAGATTTTCGCGAATCCAGTGGTAACCATCACAAACACATGCAAAGACAAGTAAATTATCCACCTTAAAAAACACTGGATCATATAGTTACAGTGATGTACCCACCTGCAATGCACGCTGTCAAAAAGCAGGCCACGTTGCCTGCGATCATGGCTCTCAAAGCTAATTGCGTCAGGTCCCCGCTCCTAGATGGAGCCATGGCTCCTAATCCTCCAATCTGGATCCCCATGGAGCCGAGATTGCTAAACCCACACAAGGCATAAGTTGCGATAACCTGTGACCGTTTCTGTAAGAATGAAAATGTTTATCTTCTTTTAGTGTTTTCCTTAGACATATGATCTAAACCACCTGTATCGCTTCAGACTTCCTCTCACACTAAATAAGAGGCGGCGTGGTAGCCTAGTGGTTAAAGCGTTCGCTTATCACACCGAAGACTCGGGTTCGACTCCTCACATGGGTACAATGTGTCAAGCCCATTTCTGGTGTCCCCTGCCGTGCTATTGCTGAAATATTGCTAAAATCGGCGTAAAATTATACTCACTCACTCACACTAAACTAACACGTCTTGTTATAACTGGAACACTGTCCACAAGGGCGAAAAACAACATTCACGAGTTGTAACGGATCGAGCATGGACCAGACAAACCAGCTTCGCCGTAGGCCGTCAGTGTAGGCTGACACGAAATCAACAGTGTAACCGAGCCAGTGTGAGTGAGTGAAGTTTACACCGCTTGGTGTACTCCAGTTATATATCACAGCCAGACAGCCAGGAAAGTCTGAAATGATGGAGATCTCGGACGTTTACCGCTTTGTTGAAACCCACGTCTGTGGGTGTGGAAAAAACTGAAAAGAAAATCAGGGCACCCTGCAGGGATTTGCGCGATCATAGGTTCCTGGCGTGACAAAGGGAGACAAATTTGCACAGCGAACTACGACCGCTCGTTCTCCAACCGAGTCAGAGTGAGAGCAGACCACCGAGTGTGTGTGCGCGCGCGTGCATGCGTGCGTGCGTGCGTGCGTGCGTGCGTGCGTGCGTGTGTGCGTGTGTCTCAATGGGCTAAACTTGTGGTTAAAACTTTCCCTTGTCACGCCGAGGACACGGGGCTGGAATCCCACATTGGTACAATTTCTTGTGTCCTCTGCCGTGATATTGCTATACTATTGACAAAAGCTGCGCACACTCACTCACTCACTCACTCACTCTTGGACAAAAACAAATCGTTACTTACCAGCATAATTCCACCAACTAAGGTTTGGCCCCAGTCCGTCAAGAAGATGTCGTCATTAGGTTGAGTTACCCACGTGGCGTTAGGTAACGTTGTTGTATAGTTGTCAAATATGTGACCGTTATCTATCAGTTTCCCCATCTCAATGTACGCCACGAACTCATTTGTAAATGTCTTGAAGCCAATCAGCCTGGCCATTCGCCGACAGTCGACAGGATCAATACCCATCACATAACTGATTGGGTAGAACACATAGGAGCAGATCAACTGTGGATGAAGAAAACACACACAATCATTCTTTTATATCCAGGACATGAGGTCTCATGATTGCTCATGATTGCTACAGATGATAGAATATTTATCCACCCACAGGGTACAATAATAGTTTAAATACCTACAGGGCCCGTAAGTAGGTCACGGCACTTCGCGAGACTTTACGTTGATTATTACTTCCGGTGACAAACAACATTTCATACCTTTTCGAATGGTCTCATGGTTGTCAATTGACAGTAAGGAACCGATAATCCTTGCAGGAATAACAAATTGCCGATCTAACCATCCCCAAAATAGCCAACTATTACGACTGTCAACGGGTATGACAGGGAAGCATGGTTGTACACTTGGTCCGGTCTAGTAAAGTCATGTTATGCAGTCGCGCAGTTTGGAACCAGAACTGGTTCTTGAATATACGCTTGTCACCGGGAGTATCTTATACCGTCTCGCATGTCGCAAGTTGGCGCGCGCAAAGGAGCCGGGAACCTAAGAAAGAAAGTTAACTTCCAAATCAGTACTGCCTTAGTTTTATCATTTATTATTATTATTTAGTATTGGCCACAGTCGGTTTACACATGACTATCTGCTGAAAACGGATGGGGATGGACCCCCAATGTGTGTCTCTTGCGATGAGTTTTTCACCATCAAGCATATTCTGCCTGACTGTGTGGACTTATCGTCTGCAAGGGACTCACTCTATGATGCAACAAATCTGAAAGATTGTTCTCCCGCGTGAGCGCTCATCTGATAGTGAACTACCTGAGGGAAGTTGATCTGTATCATAAATTGTAACTGTGTAATGTGACTAACAAATTGCCTGCCTTTAAATTTAGTGCTATGCCTTTTTCTGTCTTTAAATGACAATGTAATGAATATATGTTTTTGAAATAAAACTCATTTTGACTCTGTACTTACAATGTTTATTAATGCAGACTTGTTCTCGTCACTATATTACGGAAATAATGGCGATGTGACGTAAAGCCCAACTCAACCCAACCCAACATTCAAGCATAAACATTTAACATACCGGGAAGGTCAGACCCACAATGCCGACCCTGTCTCCAAGAAACGTTAACGAGGCGTCGATGAGCTGCAGCAGCGCCAGGAACGCCATGACGTTGACAGCGACGTTGGCAACAAGACTTATGGCATCGGAAGCTCCTTTAGAAGCGGCCTCAATGACGTTGTTCTGTGAGCTGGAACAAAGTGTGACTACTGGGAAAAACGTCATAATTGCGGACGTTAACAAATCATACGCAGCAAAGTAGGTAGATGTAAACATAATGTCACAAAATCAATGTATATGAAATATAAACTTGACCAGGTTACTGTTATTCACATCTGTAGTGAAATGGGTTGGGGTGTCACGTGTTTGAGGGGAGGTCATTCAAAACACAGTTCTGTCCAACAAATATCTAACTACAAGTCCCTAATTAAAACACAATGATGAAACAAAAGTACATCACGAACAACGGAATGAGACAGACATGAGAAAAAACCCACTGACAGAAAAAACATGTGCTAAAGTTGAAAATAATGTGTTGAAAGAAAAGATTTATAGCGAAAAGAAATAAATGGCCTGTGAAGAACCTACTCCATCTTTAACTTGTAAACGTCTTTCTGATTATCTTTGGTGATCTCCGTCTCTGGATAGGTCAGTTTGGAGATGGCCAGAGCTGCTGGAGCGGACATCACGGACGCCGCTAGCAGATGGTTAGCCTTCACCTTTGTGAAAGATAATGTCCTTGATTCTCAATGTGAACTCATAGCCGTTATTCTGGAAAATTCTTTACAAAGGTCAATCCCCTGGCTATTAAGCATGTCGGACATGTTTGTTCGTGCTTTCGAATACTAGATGATCCTCAGATTGGCAGCACCTCATCTGTGCTAAACGTCTAAAGCATGCATCACTTCGGGCATCTGTGACGTAACTGGAATACTTTTGGAAATGGTGTTAATCTCAAATGATAGAAGTAAGCACTACGAGGTCTCGTTTTATTAATCAGCCCTTATTCTCGAAACGTTCGTAACCCTAAGAATTCTTAACTTTGATCGTAGCCAATGTGTTAAGAATGGGCTTAAGAAGTTCGTAGGGCTACGGACGTTTCGAGAATAGCTAGCCTGATCCAGAATTAATATAGACTTCTCCACAATCGCATCCGTCCTGAACGTGAAGGAGTCTGTTTATAAAACAACTGTGTACGTTACTTGTTTACGTCAGCTCACCCCGTACGTGACATACGCGCCGAGGACGCTGCCGGATACGGTGGCGAACCCCCCGGTCATGACGGCGTGCAACTCCGACTTCGTCATTGTCTTCATAAAGGGACGTATCATTAGAGGAGCCTCAGTCTGAAATACAACCACGAGAGATATCAGTAGAGCTGTACATAGGGGTTCCACACCAGCAGGGTGAACTATGCAATGCCTTTGACTTACAACCCTTTGCACGAAATATGCCCTCATTTCTTGTCTTCTCAAACGTACATTCAGTTAACTTATCACCATCTGTCCATCATACCTGGCCAGTGAAGACTTCAATCCGCATCTGGTTGCAGTCAGCTGACAGCTGACCACCATTTTGTCCGACAGCAGAAGTCTGGCTGACTTTTCAGAAACGTTTACATTCCATTTTCCAATCATGGTGAAAAGGAATGAAGCTGGGCTACAAGCCAAATCACGTTGTTTTTGACGTACAGTTGGTTCATAAGGCAAATAATTCGGGCCACTGTCATCGGAAATGTCCCGAAACAATATCATGACTGCCATTTTCACAGCTGGTTTTGACAGACGTTTTGAGAGTTACCTCCCTTACTTTGTTAATAACTCTCCACTGGCGAGCCGTTACTTCCCATTCTCTGTTCGCTCACATTTGTTCCTGGTACAGTTCTTCGGATTCTTTACGTTATGTTCACGTTAGATACAGTCACAGTTTGCTCTCGTAACGCAACGAAACGGCAGACCACCAGAGCAGATAATGTTGAAATGTATTTATGCATTAGTGTTTGTTTTAATCAGATTAAAGATTGTAATTCTGTCCAATGAAATTACATTAGACAGCCATTGTTCTGTACTTGTGTCCTAAAAAGCAGTAACATATGAAACACAAACTATCTTTCTTAACAAAGAATACATAAATAAGGTAGGTTATTTACCGTTGACATGGTGTCCAGGTAGATATGGTTTTCTTGTTGGTTTTATGGTGGGGTGGTTAAAGCGTTCGTCCGTCACACTGAAGACCTAAGTTCGATTCCCCACATGGGTATAATGTGTGATGCCCATTTCTGGTGTCCCCCGCCGTGATATTGCTAGAATATTGCTAAAAGCGGTTTAAAAGCATACTCACTTACTCTTATA
Source organism: Haliotis rubra (assembly GCF_003918875.1). Lineage (NCBI taxonomy): Eukaryota > Metazoa > Mollusca > Gastropoda > Lepetellida > Haliotidae > Haliotis > Haliotis rubra. The sequence continues at coordinate 866,879 of NW_025766148.1, read as the reverse complement.
GGAACACAAGGTCAAGTGCAGCGCATGGTGATCTGATTATTTGAGGGAATCAAAGGAAGTGGTGATTCTATGGTGTATTTAGTCCGATAGGACGTACGCAGAAAGCAGGATAGGGGTATAGGGCCCGTATGTAGGTCACGGCATTTCTGGTGACAAACAATGTTTTATACCTTTCCGAATGCTTTCATGGTTGTCAGTTGACAGTAAGCTACCGATAATACTTGCAGGAATAACAAATTTTCGATCTAACCATCACCAAATTAGCCAACTATTACGACTGTCAACAACTTTGTCAGCCAAGCATGATGGCACATTTGGTCTGGTGTAGTAAATCATATTTGGCAGTCGCGCAATTTGTAATCAGAACTGGGTCTTTAATGTACGCTTGTCACCGGAAATCTGCTACCGGAAGTAAGCTTGACCCCGTCTCGTATCCGCAGGCGCAACAGACCCAGGGAACCAGGCTGGTCTCGTATATTGCAAGCTGTCGCGCGCAAAGGCAGCCGGGAACCGTCTTAGTAACGGAAGTAGCGGAAACTGCCATTTTTCCGAACATCCCATATAGATAAAACAGAGACCATATAAAACTTGTGGACAGATTGATTTAGCCAAACATTTTTAGAACATTTTCATTCACATACCCTCCAATCAAGAACAAAGAATCTGATTGGTAATTTGGAGGAATGGAGCGAGTCCATATACACGTGAAAGTGATGAACTGTTTAATCGTCACCTGTCCAGCGAAGATGTTGCCGGCGGCGTTCAGTGACTCCGTTGCCGTCGTGTCCAGACAGAATGATAGGAACCTTCCAAGTACCCGGATGATGGCCTGCATAGCTCCGAGATAGTATAGCACAGAGATGAGGGAGCTGAAGTACACGATGACAGGCAATACCTGTGGAAGAAAAGAGACTGGAACGATTTTTTGCCTCTCGGGATGTCGACCTCCAAGAGTCAAAGAAAGAAATGTATATTATCTTAAAGCAGGTACCGAAAGTACATTCTGTTACTACCTAAAGCCATTATATGCAAATTTAAGTAAATTTATCATTTAAGTAAGAATGAGATTCTATTCGTTCACCGAAATAGTTTTCCTATTCCAAACTAGGATATTTATCTTAAAAGAATCGATGGTGTCTACTCGTAGTTACGGAACAACATATTATTTCTTGAGCGTTATTCTTTCAAAACATGGTATTTTCATTCGTCATTAGAATCCTTCACAGATTTTTGTAACAATACAAGTGTCGGAGAGAGGACAGCAAACTGTCACAAGAATGTCTTACATAGACATACAAACACATAGATATGGTGCTGACGTTACATCCACGATGCATTACGTGTTTGCCTGCTGTACTTTCCCTTCATAAACTTCACCCATTACATATAGTATGACCAGAAATTATTGAGAATTTTAGGAATATGTTTAATTGGATTTCTAGTATAAACAATCATGACCAGCTATCAAGTGCTTGGTTTCATTCAAGAGAGACAACTCCGTTAATCCTTTTTCATTAGTTTGTGAAGAGTTATCCCCCTTGTTTACTTGCTAGCAGACGACATTTTCAGTTATCCTCAGTAGGGATGATTTAGAGAAGAGAAAGTTGAATTTAGAGTATTAAACCAAGGACATCAGATCAGCTAAAGTGATTTCAAGTAGAACAGGCATCCCTTTTGTCCACTGTTTATCATGTTTTGAAAAATATTGCAAATGGATATGGCATTGAGCACCAGGGAGGCGCAGGTAGGCCCAAAAAATTGACTGTCGGTGACAGGAGGCGGCTTGGTATTCTTGTTTCTAAAAACAAACGAAGGAGTTCAGAAATCTTAAGGCTGGATATGATTGATAGAGGAACTGTGGCTGTCTGTAAGGAGACAATTAAAACTGAGCTGCATGCAATGGGTTGGCAGAAAAGTCGAGGAATTCCATCACCGATCATGAAACCTGACCAAAAGGAGCGAAAATTGAACTGGTGCTTACAGCATAGAAATTTTAACTGGGACAGTGTGATTTTCTCAGATGAAAGTTCTGTGTGGCTGCTTCCTAATACACTGAAATTCTGGACCAAACAAACTGAAAAACCTTTGTATCAGCGCCCAAAGTACAGTCCGAAATTTAACGTGTGGGGTAGCATATCTGTGTTTGGGGCAACGCCCCTCTGTGTATTTGAAGGGAATATGAACAGTGAGCGGTACACAGATATTCTCGAGGGACATTTACTTCCATCTGCTCACGTGTTCTATGGACATTTTTGGATTTTCCAGCAGGACAACGACCCAAAACATCGTTCAAAGCATTCACAGGCCTGGTTTCGGACCCAAAATTTGACATTATTAGATCGGCCAAGCTATATCCCTGACCTAAATCCAATAGAAAATGTTTGGGGACTTATGAAGGAAAGTGTCAAGAAGAAAAATCTGACAAATATTGCTGAAATGAAAGAAGAGGTGGTCCGATATTGGGACAGCATGGACCACGACTTTCTAACTTCTTTGATCAGTAGTATGCCCCGCCGCATTGAAGCCTGCATTGCTGCCCATGGTGACTTGAGAAAATACTAACTGTTCACCTGTCTTTGAATCTGGAGTTATGTTCTGATAATATTCACATTTAATACGTGAGTAATGAGTGAAAAAAATAAAAATATTTACAATCTTAAATTCTCAATAATTTCTGGTTGTAGTGCATATGCCAGAGCGTTAACATGAGCATAAAGAATCGTAAGCCAAACATGAATGAACAGACTAAGACCAAATCATTCTGATTTATGACTGGCTGATCGCGCTGCAGATATATTCTATATTTTACGAAGCGTTAGTTACCTTAAAGGCAAACAAACTTGTGGTGAGGTTCTACATCTGTTATTTAATTTGATCTTTGCCGTTGACATTGGAATAGGCGGCCATAGTTGGGATTATGGGTATCAGAATAACACGAGGAAGAGAGTTTTATGGATGTCAACTTCTTTATCATGGGGAACACAACATTTCGGAGTGTAGTTTTATTCCTTCGTCCTTATGTATCCTTCATAATACCACGGCAACACTGTTGATATTTTACTGCTGAGATCACCCCTATTGCAGTATTGGCATATCCTAAAGGTGCAGTTTATGGGGGACTGTATGGGGTTATGAGGAAGTGTTTCTTACCTTGAAGGCAAACAAATGGTCTTGATATCTGTCCCCGAACACAAACTGGGCGCCTGTGTTAGAGTAATCCAGGATCTCCGTCATCCTGTTCCCAAGCCACTCAAAGGCACCGTACCCCCACGTGGTCTTCAGTATCAGACAGGCGAAGACGTACTGGATCGTCATCCCCCAAAACACAGGGTGCCAGTTCACCTGCCGAGATCAAAGTGAGGTTCTTCATGTTTAAAGAGATTTTCCTCCAAGCTTAAATTCCATATGTAACGCACTGACACACACACGTCATATGGCATGAGAACGCCAAGGTACTATATATTTACCCTGGCTGGGTTGACGCTTGTGATGTACATGACCACGATAAAGGCCGCGATGCCAATCAGGGACATGAGGTTCCTGGGTTGGGTTACCCCGATCTCCACCCCCGTGTATACACCGACAAACACAGCCGCACACACGTACAGGAACCTGGAACACAAACAGTGAGTGAGGGAAGGAAGGAAGGAGGAACCTGGAACACAGACAGTGAGTGAGTGAGGGAAGGAAGGATGGGATGAGGGACAGAACCTGGAACACAAACAGTGAGTGAGTGAGGGAAGCAAGGAAGGAGGGACAGATGAAGCTCGAACACAAGCAGTGAGTGAGTGAGGAAGGAAGGATGGACGAACGTGTGAATCTCGAACACAAACAGTGAGTGAGTGAGTGAGTGAGGAAAGGATGGACGGACGTGTGAATCTAGAACACAAACAGTGAGTGAGGGAAGGATGGAAGGAGGAACCTGGAACACAGACAGTGAGTGAGTGAGGGAAGGAAGGATGGGATGAGGGACAGAACCTGGAACACAAACAGTGAGTGAGTGAGGGAAGCAAGGAAGGAGGGACGGATGAAGCTCGAACACAAGCAGTGAGTGAGTGAGGAAGGAAGGATGGACGGACGTGTGAATCTCGAACACAAACAGTGAGTGAGGGAAGGATGGACGGACGTGTGAATCTCGAACACAAACAGTGAGTGAGGGAAGGATGGACGGACGGATGAATCTCGTACACAAACAGTGAGTGAGGGAAGGATGGACGGACGGAAGAATCTAGAACACAAACAGTGTGTGAGTGAGGGGAGGAATAACTTAGGTCAAGACTACACATCGTATAATCGATAACTTGATCATTCGATCACCCAGCTTACAACCGAGAGTCTCCTTAAGACAAAACCTGTAGCTATTATAGCCTCCACATTGCCACGCTACCACTTAATACGAACTTGATATTTACGTATAACGTATATTTACGTATAACCGTTTGGACGACACAGGACCAGTATGCTATGGAGGATCTGTACTGATATTTTATACACTCGACCATCTCTTTGCTCAAACTATACAGTGTCTTCGACAGAGGTCGGCGGTTCGATCCCAGTGTCTTTACAAATGACATAACAAAGTTGGCGCCTGGTATAAAAGGAGTGGATCAAGGACTGGTCGGCAGTCATTATGCCGTGCCTGTCTGGGCACGTCCATGTTACGACAACATTGTGGCCATCGCCATAACACCCCGCATAGTCAGGACAAGTTTATGCAAACACCTTTCATGTCCCCTTGCCAGCTGTCTTTATGGTGTCCGCCGGGGAAAACCACATTTGAAACTACCAATTGCCGCTAAAGCCACATTTCCAGTACAAACCTCGGTGCCGCGAATCGCCGAGAAAGCAACAACGAGTAAGGGAATCAATACCGTCTTTCAAATAAGCGTCACCAATTGATCACAATGGATTAAAATTGTTTTAGTGACTTGGCTTTTGTTTGTTTAGTTAATTAATCTTTTGATGTTTATTTTGTTCTTTAATCTTGCATTCTCTGATTTTATTGTAGATTGTATTATCTTAATTTCTATGTATAGAATCTGTTCTGAGATAAAATGATAAATGCTAATGGGTCATTCTATGGAAAAGGGCAATTTCAGCTTTTGCTCTTCAGAAATTCTATTTGTATTTTTTGTATTTTTTATGTGATCATGTAAACTACTTTGGTTTGTATGACTGGTATATTGCATCAGCAGAGAAGGTGGGGTGAAATTGGTTTAACGTCGTGCTTGAGAATATTTCGCTCATATGACGACGTGCATGCGTCATAAATTGGACGATTTTGGTATTCGAACCTGTGCCAGCATATCATCTTAGAAATGTAATGTACTGGATGTTCAGTATCATTCACTGAACAGAGATGTGTTTAAATGTGGACTGACCATCGGAGGGAGAGGTGAAATGTCCGGCATCTGTTACTGCCGTAGTATCGCAAGCAGCCCCCGTAGATGTTCTTCATGCCGTTCACGACGTAGCCTCCCCCTATACCCCACAGAATGATGAAGGCACCCAGGACCGTGACCACCATCAGTCGGTAGGATCCCTCGTCACCGAATCTGGAATATTACAGGGTGATAGTGTACGCACATGTGTATCACCGTCAAACCTACACTATACTCAGCAAAAAAATAAACGCAAAGGTACACAGTTTTGAATTATCTGACGGAGTTTTGCTGATATTCAAACTCAATGAATATAAATATGAATACCTCGTGTCTACATACATCGGGAGGGATTTGTTCAGGTAGAATATAGTACGGCTACAAATATCGAAAAAGTGGGGGAAAGCTGAAACGCAACCGCGTGGGTGCGTGGTATAAAACACACCAGCATGGAATGAACGTGCAACATGAGGTGAGGTGAGGTGAAATTGGGTTTAACGTCGTGCTTGAGAATATTTCGCTCATATGACGACGTGCATGCGTGTGTGTGTATGTGTATGTGTATGTGCGGCTGATTGTACTAGCTCAGACTGAAGCTGGTTTTATAGTGCTAGCTCACTGAGATACCATGCCGCAATGAAGCATGAATACCCCACTCAGAGACATTATACTGACTCCGAGCCGACCAGTCCTTGTTGTACCCATTAATGCCGAGCGCCAGGCATGGACCAACAAGTACCATATTTTAACGTCTTTTGGTATGACGCGGTCGGGGATCGAACCCGCCATCTTCCGCTCTCCGGGCGGACGACGTGCAACATGAATTGATTTGGGTTTGTATAAGTCTGTCGTTACAACTGTACAGCAAGCGTAAGTAGAAACATTCCACGACTGACGTAACGTTAACGCAACGCAACGTAACAACGCCATCGTCCGACTGCAGACATGCGAATCGGCTTCGGCCGTAGCCAGGTTTTTCCACATTTTAAGACTTTGGAACCGTTATCAGAAGCAGATCCGCGGACCTGTCACAACTGCAGGGTGGGATTTGTTCATACGGGATCGCTAATTATGCGATAGATACAGCAGAGCCATCTCTACAGCGACAACAATACCAAGATTGCGTGGGATTTCAACCCCAGACAGTGAGGAATCGGTTGTATGTCTCACAGTCTCTGGACCGCATTATGTCCCCTACTTCCTAGCCCTCCCTGCAATGATAAATACTTGCAGCAAATTATAATAAACTTGACGTAAATTGTAATAAAAACGTAAATTGTAATAAAAATTGACGTAAATTGTAATACGCAAATTGTAATAAAAATTGACGTAAATTGTAATAATTTTCGTTGCGGTAAAATGTAATAAATATTTATGTAAATTGTAATAACAGTTTTAATCACTCGTAAATACGCGGGTGTTTGTTTTTCGTTGCATTTCATACATCAAATAAGCTTTATAGGGCGATAACTCAAGAAAGAAATGATGGATTTTGTTCAAATTTGGTACCACGGTATATTGGCGAGATTCACCGACACAAGTGAAATGGAGTGACCTTGAGATAATTTTCAAGGTCACAGCAAAAATCTGAGGCTTTTGCCAATATGATGATTGTTAGCGCGTTAACCCAAGACTGAATTGACAAATATTAGCTAAATGACGAAAATGATATTCGTCCTGATATATAATCGATATAAACTGTCCTCTGTATCATGTCTTTTCGCAAACATCTTTTGAGGTTTTGATATGTATACATATAAAGTGGGGGTGGGGTAGGGGTGGGTTTCTAACGGGTATATCTAACACACTTGCATGCATGTAGAGTCGGAGAGGTGGGTGGGTGTTCTAACGGGTATAACTACGAGGGACGTTCAAATAGTAGCCAGCCTCACCTAGAATATGATACAAATGCAGCTGTTTTTATGTTTTATTTTTCTACATATTATCTGTCAGCCTTAAGCAAATTGGTTTTGCTATGTTGCAGCCTCACGATCCCCATTTAGTGAGACTTTGTATCTTGGCTTGGTACTCCCAAAAAACGTAAAATCTGCAATAAAATGCATCACAAACTTCAGGAAACAAATATGCTATGTTTGAGATTGGTAGAAGTCGGATAGAATCAACCTTAGATATTAAACTGCACAAAAAAGCAATTTCAAAACTACAATCGCTTGTTCAAATGACTCCCCATTCTGTTTACTAAAAGAACTCGAGAAAGAAATGATGGATTTTGTTCAAATTTGGTACCAAGGTTTATTGACTGGAGATTGGAGATTTACCGACACCGCTTGAATTAAGTGACCTTGAGGTCATTTTAAAGGTCACAGCGAAGGTGTAACAATTTTGCACATGCCAAGCTTGGTAGCCGCGAACTCAGGAAAGCATTAATAGATTTTGATCCAATTTTATATCAAGGTGTATTGGCGGGATTCCCCCTACACCAATTGATTGGGAAACTTGTGCTCATTTTAAGTTCACAGTGAAAAGTGTTTTGCACATGTCTAACTTTTTAGTGCGAAAATACAAGACAGCATAAATATGTTTTGCTTAAAGGTAGTACTAAGATGCGTTGTGAGTATCGTTTAACGCCAGTCGAATCCAGTGACCTTCGGATTATTTTCAAGGTCACAGCGAGTATTCTTGCGATATCTCCAAACCTAATGGATGGAATTTGTTCGCATTTTGTATCAAGGCATCACATGACAGTTTCGGTAACGTTTACATAATTTTCAGGGTCAGACAGAGGATAATTGCGACATTCAGATATCGACATGTGACGGGGGTAATAGCTATGTTTGTGACAAACGCTTTGTCATTACTAATTTTCAAATTTTTGTTAGCATATGGTTTCTATAATTTCATGTTAATTCTACCAGCTGTGAAATTATTCGTGACACGTCTTAAAAAAGCCAGAGATTATTTGTGCATGTTTCGAAAATTAAAGTTATTTGTTTTTCATTATGGAGTTATTCTCGATGACGCAAGGACATATTTTACGAGCAATAGCTTTCAATAATTTAATGTTATTTCTATTACATTTTGAAGTTCCTCATAGCATATCCCAAAATAACAGGATATTGTTTGTTTACGCTTTGAAATGTACGTTTCTTCTTCTTCATTTTCGAATTATTTTCAATGTTGACGCAAGGATATATTTGAAGTCAATTTTATGTTTTGATCATATGTGATTTATTATGATTTATGTTTCGATCATACATTCATATATTGCGTTGTCATAGTTTAACCTGGTTCGTATTGTTTTCTTCATCATATTACTACATATTATTGTATTTTTATGAGAGGGAATTTTAAGTTACATTTGCTAAGGATATCATAAATCTCTGGCGCCTGGTTATTCCTTGCCACATAGCAGTCAATCTGTCTACTCATTTGTTGTATTTGATTGATGCTTTAAAATAAAATGTAAAAATGATATTGAATTGTATCATTTGCTTCAAGGAATCGATCAGATGTGCTCGTTATCAAAGTAAAGTCAAAACTTCTTTCTGTAAGGTATACAGTGGAAGTTGACACCTTAATTGTTATGGGTAGACCAAAGAAATCATTTATTTAGTTTCACCGCTCAAATACAACAAAGAATTCAACGGGTGGCATTAACCTCAAAGAATGATAATAACAATGCTTATAGTATACGAGGGCAAACATATCGGGAATAATTTGTTTTCATGCGATATGCACCGGGTAAAATATCACTTTGTCATGGTCACATAACATCATGAACAATGTTATGACGCCACGTTGCTTCTAAGAAGCCGCCTTCTAAATACAACGATGACGGGGAGCCTGCCTTTGTTGGGAAGTAGATTATCGCGTAATTTCCGCAATTAAAGACTTCGGTAATAAATAGAAAATTATATTCGTGACCATAATCATTCTCTTCCCACAGAGGTTACTCCTGTCATATCTTCCTACATAACCTCTGTTCTAATACGACCCTTTCTTGGTGTCAGCGTTCAAGGCTCGTGATTGGAGACAAGCCGATTTAGTTGTGCAATCAGCGACGTTGTTTCAAAAGTGATCATTCGCAAGGCCTCGGTAATTTCCGTATGCTTCGGGAAAACTAGAACCTCTTCCCGAGCGCGATGCGCAAACGTTTCTTCTAGACAGAACTCAGTCATGTAATGGCGTATCAATGGCGTCTCCATCGCCCTCGTTGACAACGGACAAGCTAGCCATTAAACGTCTTGTGTGTAACATCAACACTATTCCCCGACAGATGGGGGATATTTGTGGCCCCGCATTTGCTTGTGTTAGTCAAATTGAATCTAAGTCGATGTAACACGTGTTCTGATTGGATAGAAAGAAGGGAGATAATTCGTGTTGCGATCTTTTGCCGCTAGGGGATTTTACGAGGACCGGGAAATATGGCCGTATTAGAACAGAGGTTATGTAGGAAGATATGACAGGAGTAACCTCTGTGGGAAGAGAATGGACCATAATATGCTAGGTTAACGACCTAAATATCGGCATATCCCTTCTCTGGTTCCGAAAATACCAAGATTTAGGCAGTTGTGTTGTAAACTGATATTTATCTTCTATAAAGTCGGCTATATTCAAACCATGAGAAATGTCGTCAAAAAATTATGTCTGATGACAGTTACCAACGTCCCAATAGTGTCCATATAGTTTAGAAATCTATAACAATAAAGCACAACCTCACTATTTTTTTTGATAAATGACAAAGGATTAATAAACCATATTAAAAGGTTTTCAGGCTTGAAGGACGAAGCTCATTAAAATCTAACATCGGCCAACATTATTGTGATATTTTGTAAATTTCCAGGTAAATCATTAATATATACAAGGAAGACAAATTAACCAAGGGCAGATCCTTGAGGAACCCCTGCAGTAACATTTAGTTTTTCATAATGTTCCATTAACAGAGACACACTGTCGTCTATTAGGGCCCGGTTGTTCAAAACTCGGTTATCTTTTAACCAGCCGTTAAGTACATTTAACCGACCGTTAACTAATAACAGAGGGTTATCTTGTTGTTCAAAACTCTGTTAACTTTTAACAGGCTGTTAACGTGACGTTAAGTTAACACACCTAAGGACCGCCGCTAACTTTTTAACAGTGTGGTTAACTCGCAAATGGCGTTCATGGCTAACACTGCTTTCATGAGGCCAGTTCAGCAAAGAAAGGATAGGGTGTATCGTGGACTGGACTTCGATATTGGAAATTATTCTGACGAAGAGTTACATACGAAACTGTATCTATGCACATCATAGAAACTAAAATACATGTTGTACAAGTACATGATGCCTACGTTTCATCTTTTAACACTTGTGGAAAGGTTTATATATGCTTTACTACACTAAATGTGTGAATTTCTTCTGTAAATATTATTCAACAAACACTTTCAAAGAATCGAACACATACACCCTATACCCACGTATGATATGATATTGAACAAGACTAAATGTAGATAATTAAATTAGTTTCATGAAAAAATATCCGAACGATTACATTATGATACTGAGTGTAATCGGCGGGATATGGTGATTGTGTATACTCTTATTCTACCGACCTTCACCCCAGAGAAATTGCCAAATACACTCCCATTTTAAGAAAGAGAAGAAGCCAGAAATGCCGATTATTACCGTTGTCGTTCTGCGTGATTTTGCGTCAGTCATGGCGTCACGCAGCACAGAAACTTGACAGTTTCGTGTAAACACATCACATTCCTGTATTGTATCTATTTTTAATTTCCTATTTCTTGCTACTATGCTCTTTCCATGCAAATGGGTGTCTGAAAATTTGAGAAAATGCTACACAGTGTAAAGTCTGAAATGTTCTTTGTTTACATTTCAAACAGGTGTTGTCTTTCGAGCACAGCAGTTGTTTCCACCCCCAATATCTTTCGTTTTACTTTATCTAGACACTTGGTACTGGTGCCAAAAAGACCAGGTGTAATTAGATACTAAAATGTATGAGAAATTCCCTTTGGGACTGGTACGAGTAGGAAACAATGGAATCGAGTACCCGCATGTACGTACCCGAATCGAGTACCCGGAAATGTAATTAAGAAATACATTCGGGTCAACTTTCTGAATATTCAATCACGATTTGACAGATTATTATAGAAAACCTGAACAGTTGGTAATAAGACATTAAAACTGACCTCAAGCTATTTAATTTACATCTGTTTAACTAATATAGAGAGTAACACAATTGCTTACATTCCTCGTTATAACAACGAACGTTTTGTTCCTGCTGCTACTGTAACTTAACTACTCACTGCTGATGCACAGATAAATTACAGTCATTAAAACTATGTTCCATTAATCGGACAATACCAATGATGTAAAAAGCCGTGAATTTCCGGGTTAAAATATGGATCTTCAGTAACCCATGCTTGTCGTAAGAGGCGACTAACGGGATCGGGTGGTCAGACTCGCTGACTTGGTTGACATATGTCATTGGTTCCCAATTGCGCACATCGATGCTCATGTTGTTGATCACCGGATTGTCTGGTCCAGGCTCGATTATTAACAGACCGCCGCCATATAGCTGGAATATTGCTGAGTGCGGCGTAAAACTAAACTCACTCACTCACTCACTCAATGATGTAAATGTGTGTTACGTCAAAAATGAAAAAGACAAGCTATTGTCTGCCCTTGTCATTACAGAGCTCTCTCTCCCTTCGGATACTCGATTCCTAGAAATAGGACTCGATTCCAGCTGTACCCGACCCGGATTCGAGTACCCGTCCCAGCCTTAGAATGCAGTGATTCATTTGTCGTCGCTGAATATGAAATACAAGTGATGTAATTGGCGTTTCAATACCGGCCTTCGCGAAACGTGATTTTGTAAACACTATCCAATAGGGCGCAAAGTGCACTTGGGCGTTCGTGTGAGTGTATTTATGAAAACATCTGAACACGATTCCAGGTTTATCGGCAACGTTTCAGAATTATTAGTGATTTTATTAAAAACTTAATTAATATGCTATTTTTGAAAGTCTATACTCCAAGTAATTATCCGATTTTGTTTTGATATGTCCGTCTGGCATCCCTTCCCATAGATGGATTTTAATTATATTCATTTCAGCAATAGGCCTAATTTCTTTTTCATTCTTCGAATGTTTTAATTGAAGCAAATCATCTTTTAAAATGCTGTATCAATTGATAAAAACTTAGTTAGCATAAACATTGCTCTCGCAACTGATGTGTAGGAAAATAAACATAACATTATGATGTATCTATTTCTGTTGTGAGTGATATGCAGGCCTACTTCGTAGTCACTTCGATTAAATGTTATATTTGAATATCGAAACCTTTTTGTCACAGCGAACACAACACTATCTCTTGTCATATTACACGATAATATTTGGAATTTTTAACTTATTTTATAACAATATCTGAATGCTAATGTTATACACTGATAGGTTCATATAAGGAATACTATGGCACAATAGTATTTATCTGCCGAATCGTAGCAGCGTTCTATAATACACTTATGAAATATAATACATGTTTTCCGTCCTTGAAGACATTGAAAAGAACTATCTATGCATTAAATGGAGGTTCACCTGATTAATGAGTATCGAGGAAATTATGTTTATCTACTACAGCGTTCTTTAATACACTTATGAAATATAATATATGTTTTCCGACCGTGAAGTCATTAACAAGAATTATGCATTTTCTGCAGTCACTTGTGAATTGAACTAAATGAAGGTTCATCTGATTAATGAGTATCGAGGAAATTATGTTCATCTATAAATTAGACGCAGCTTCATGTTTTTCAAGACATCTTTCCGGAATATGCGTCTGTGAAGGCGTTCAGATAATGACTATATTGCACAGTATTATTCATGAGATTCTTGTCAAAAGTAAGGTCCGATAATAGATCGATTTTATTCAGCAGTGTTGGCCCTGGGGCCTATAGTACGATTACAGTTTGGTTACTTGCACGTGGTGCTAGTAACATATTAAGTTTCTATTGGTATTGAATGCATATTTCAGATAAAAGCTATGGTTTTAATTACACAACATCTATATTGTTTGATGTTAAAAGATTTGGCAATGTGTGTTCATACATTACAATTTTTTACAGACTTGGCAAATAAATAATAAATGATATTGATAGCATCTTCACGACTTGGCCATACAGTCATGACAATTTAAGGAGTGAAAAGAGAGCGATAGGTCTTGTGGGAATTCAAAGATTCATTAAGACTGTAGCCGTCTAAGCGTAACTCTGTGTGTAATATTTATACATTTTCTATCCACGGACAACATGTTTCTAATATTAATATTATTTTCATGGATTTATCATATTTTATCTATAGCTGTGCTATAGTTTTTCATTAAAATGTCTTTTCTGTTGTTGGAATTGAAGTAAGTCCCACACAGAGCTGGGATCATATGTCTTTGAAATATAAATTATGCAAACGGCTGGAACCTTGTGTTCCAATACAAAACGTTCGTAACTCTACGACATTCGCATGCCTATGATAAACTATAGAGTTGGCCTCAGCCATTGACTGGATGACATTCTCTTCGTCAGCAGAGAAATTTCGACTTCTTTTTTTCCTTGGGGTGCAGGCGACATTTTGCGTTTCCATTATTGGTAAACCGGAAGTAAACAGAAAACCGAACTATGGGATATATGGAAGCTAACCAGTGACGTTAACCACACTGTTAAACTCTGACGGCGACGTTAGCTAACGGCATGACTAACCATGTTTTGAACAACGCATATTTAACGTTCGGTTACCTAACGGCCGGTTAAGGATTTAACCGGCCGTTAGGAGTTAACCGACGGTTAAGATAACTGAGTATTGAACAATGGGGCCCAGATAGATAGTTAGTTAACCAACCAAGTACGTTTCCACGAACACCATCATTTTCTAATTTGTGCAATAAACCTTTATGCCCTGCCCTGTAAAATATCACAAAACAGCATACAGTAAAAGTGGTGATTATCTAGGACTGAGCATATATTATGATAAATGTCTATGTTGAGATGTAGTAGAATGACTAGCAGTAAAACCTGACTGGAATTTACTTAAAATGTTATGTTCATGGAAATGGTCGTGCACATGCTTTACCATTATTCTTTCAAGGATTTTCCAAAGGATAGGTATTAAACTAATAGGTCTGTAATTAGTTGGGAGGGATGCATTTCCTTCTTTCAAAATAGGAGTAACATTACCCGTTTTCCACAATGTTGGAAATACAGTACTTTAGTCACTCAGTGATATATTATACAACAAACAAAGAGGTTCAGCTATAGATGTACAAATTCGTTTTAACACACTCATGTTAATGCCATCAGGTCCACTAGATTTGTTTGCTGGTAAGGTCTTATCAGATACCTCCTTTTTTGTTGTCGCATACTTTTGCGATATTGAAACAAATGTGGACAACTTAAAGCTGATATATGGCGTTATTACAGCAAAGGCTGAGCGGAAGGAGAAATAACATGGTTCCGGCACTGTGAGACTATTAAGGAAGGTCACATGCAGCGCAATAATATTCCAATTATGTACTGCCAAAAAATATTTTACAGTAGTGAGCTGAATAGACTTAAGAATTACAAGTTGGTACGTGTGGCATATTTGGCTGTGCTCTAAGAGAGACATCCTCGATAATCTCCAGGGTATACGTTACGATAACCCTCCACTATACCCTGGATGCATCCACGGCTTAGGGCGATGATTTTATTACCTCCCTTGGCTGGATCCGCATTCTCACAGTAGCCAATCAGCTAAGCCGCCGTTACAACCGAGCTTCCCACTGTCAACAAGGATAGCGGTCGCAGTCGCGAAGGTTTGTTCGCAGTGCCACTCAGATTTTTGGGGAAATAATATAGACAAATTAACAGATCTGAAACTTTAAAAAATATATGACAGAACTCCTTCTACTTCTTTCAGAGTACCTCTGCATCAATTGTGTTGCCAAGTTTTAATGGTTAGATAATTTAAGAAGCGAAAGTGAGTTGTGATTGGTACGCTCAACTTCCCAGCGAAGGCACCTGATTGGATAAAAAGCCAGCCAATTGAGGTAATAAAATCATCGCCCTAAGCCGTGGATGCATCCAGGGCATAGTGGAGAGTGATCGTAACGTATACCCTGGAGATTATCGAGGATGTAAGAGAGATAAAGTGCTATTCTATTGGGACAGCTAGGGACACTTGAGAGGACAAAGAGGCACCTCATCGCCCTTTGTTCACCACTGAACCTTTTAATCCCTCGAAACAAGCACCTCACAAGATCTGCCAACACCGCAGACAAGACGTATTTAGTGCAGCTAAATAAGGCGTGTTAGCTTGCGTAATACTGCTTTCTTTGTCAGGCTCTTTTGGTGATAAGAATAATGAGTTCACGTGGACGTGCAGCACATTGAATACTAGGATGATATACTCCAGTAGAAAAATCATATAACTATATAACTATATATACATATATATATATAACTATATATATATATCTGCGGATATATATATATGTCTGCGGATCTAAGTCGACCATATCATATTAATGTATATTAATATATCGCTCATCTCCTACGTATGTACGAGATATTAAGTACTACGTAGGGGATAATTTGTCCTACGTAGGAGAAAATATGCCTTACGTAGGAGATATCAAGTCCTACGTAGGAGATAGTGAGACCAAACATTTTTTTCACCGTGGCCCTACTACGCTTCCGTAGTACTAAACCCTAACTTGAGACTCTACATATTACTGTAAGAGACAGTTATCATGAAGATAGAACCGTTCATTGAGAACCGTTCTCTGTCAAGTTTGTACAGGAGGTGGTGCGTGTGTAAACGTATGAAGTAATATCCGTTACATTTTCAACACGAATGGCGTTATGAATTAGCTTCACAATATCATCTGCGATTGAATATCTTCGATATTCACTGCGCGATCAAAGGTAACAAGAGTTTTTAAAACTCCCAGCGTTGTTGAGTGAGTGACTCAACATGGAGTTATATAAACACCATACAGGGCATTGATTAGATTCATGTTCCCAAATGAAGACCCGCACGAACAAACACAGGCGTTCACTACACGCTCTCGCTTTATGAGATATACGACGACAGATGGTTGTTGTCACAACATGTACTCAGTGAGTGTTCAATAGCAAAAAACAGTCAGTAGTTTACAAACGAAATTAAAAAAGCAAGCTTTCTTTTTATCCACTATTATGTATCATTTAGCATGTGTTAAGTTGTAGAAACGCTACACTTCAAAGAGTAAATAAGCACAAGAACTTCCATTTGTTTTCCGTTGTCAGATCACATAATGCCAATGTCATCGCTGGGCGTGGGACGGGAAGTGACTGAAAAGCAAATCAGCTCGGAATACTTTCTGTGTTTCAAAGACAGCTATTTAACATTAATGGCTGGTGTAAATCACATAATGCCAATGTCATCGCTGGGCGTGGGACGGGAAGTGACTGAAAAGCAAATCAGCTCGGAATAGAAGCTGTGTTTCAAAGACAGGTATTTAACATGAAAGACTAGTGTAAATTTTGCAGTAATGACTTTTTAATAACGATCGAAATGGGTTGACCATATATCTCTCCATATTTGCCTATGAGTATGAAGTCAAGTACATGTAATGCCTTGCAAATGGTATTATTGATAAATATAACTTGACAAACGTTCAGCCATTATTTGGGCTGTGGGGTAGCCAAGTGGCTAAAGCGTTCACTCGTCACGCCGACTGGTTTAAAAACGTCGATTATTTCCCGAATGAATAATCAATTAGAATGATATTGTAAAATACGCTGGATCATTCTTCCTAAAGAACGGGGTGGTGGGGTAGCCTAGAGGTTAAAACGTTCGCTCATCACGCTGAAGACCCGGGTTCGATTCTCAACATGGTTACTATGTGTGAAGCCCATTTTAGGTGTCCCCCGCCGTGATATTGCCGGAATATTGCTAAAAGCGGGTAAAACTAAACTCACCCACTCACTTCATTATAACCGACACTGTCCATGTATTTCATGCAGCCCCGACTATTTTGCCGTCGCCCATGTCCGTGTATGAACCATACAGAGACACATACAAATTGCATGTGACAATAATGTCAGTAAAAGCTGATATCATCTAAATGCGTTTTCATGCAAGATTAATGAGTTACAATGCCTTTAAGGAGATATGCAAATAAACGATAAGAAGGAATCTCGTAACATGCTGTTACTCTGTAATCAACGAGTGAGCGAGTGAGTGTGGTTTGCGCCGTTTTTTGTAATATTCCAGCAATATCTCGGGGGTGGCCTCACACATTATGCAAATATGGGAAATTGAACCCGGATCCACGAGCGAACGCTTTAACCACTAGCCAAGCAAACCGACCCTCCATGATCAACGAGGACACGTGACCAGAACATAATTTGTTAAACATCAAGCACATTCCTATGGTTGTTTTCATATATGGACACAGCAGATAATTTCATATATAGATTGTCAACAACTGAAGGTAAATCACCATAGTAGGGACCACGGAGACTTACAGTACATTTGCTTCCTGCATGGACCCTAGTTTGATTTACACCATCCCTTCAGCCGTTAACAATTTAGACAAATCTAGCCATACATTAAAAACACAACTATTAGGCGATTAAAAAGAGTGGATAGATTAAACTGACTTTGAATGTTTTGGGACTTTTGTATTCGCGACATTCTGACTGATGAGCATCGTCGACTCAATAGTAATAAAGACACAGAGCATGGCCACAACCGCGAGGTGGACGTTTGGTTTAGTGACGAGTCATGTTTAGTGACGAGTCATGTTTAGTGACGAGTCATGTTTTGCTCCTGCTTACGGAAGGAAGACGTCGTGGGGAACCTTATTCTTGAAAGTGCTTACAGGAAGTTGACAAGTTTAATTGTGGAAGTGTAAAGATGTGGACTGCCCTCTCCCATACCGGTATAACGCAACTGGTAATCTCGTTGATTCCATTTGGCTCTGGGCCATACACGATATTAGGAACAGATGACCTTCACGTTGTCTTTCGACTGTTTCATGTATGTCATAATGATTCTCGCTCAGCGACAATGAAATGTCTCAATTTGGAACAATTTAATATGATCTGTCGATTATTTATATAATAATAAACATAAACATTTGAAAACCACTTTTGCGGGTTTTTTTTAGGTGTGTGTGCACAATATACAGCATTAAAGCACCTGTAAGATACCACTGACACATATGTATTGCATCCCCCACACACCTGTCAGACCTCACAGGCACACCTGTAATACATCACTGACACACCTGTAATATATCCCTGACACACATGCAATACATTACTGACACACATGGAACACACATGTGGCACACCTGTAATACATCCCTGACAGACCTGCAAGACATCACTGACACATGAAACACACATGTGGCACACCTGTAATACATCCCTGACACACCTGCAATACATCACTGACACACATGAAACACACATGTGATACACCTGTAATACATCCCTGACACACCTGCAATACATCACTGACACACATGCAATACATCACTGACACACCTGTAATAATCCTGATGCACCTATTATACGCCTGTAATACATCCCTGATACACCTATTATACACCTGTAATACATCACCGATGCACCTGTGACACACCTGTAATACATCCCTGATACACCTATTATACACCTGTCACACACCTGTAATACATCCCTGATACACATGTGACACACCTGTAATACATCCCTGATACACATGTGACACACCTGTAATACATCCCTGATACACATGTGACACACCTGTAATACATCCCTGACACACCTGTGACACACCTGTGACATACCTGTAATACATCCCTGATACCCTTGTGACACACCTGTAATATATCCCTGACACACCTATTATACACCTGTGACATACCTGTAATACACCCCTGATACCCTTGTGACACACCTGTAATACATCCCTGATACATCTGTGACACACCTGTAATACATCCCTGATGCACATGTGACACACCTGTAATGCATCCCTGATACAACTATTATACCCCTGTGACATACCTGCAATACATCCCTGATACATCTGTGACACACCTGTAATACATCCCTGATGCACATGTGACACACCTGTAATGCATCCCATACCTATTATACCCCTGTGACATACCTGCAATACATCCCTGATACATCTGTGACACACCTGTAATACATCCCTGATGCACATGTGACACACCTGTAATACATCCCTGACACACCTATTATACACCTGTGACATACCTGTAATACATCGCATATCCGAAGTAGCCGATGTATCCCACCATGAGGAGGATCTTGATCACCATCCACACCGCCTTCTCATGTTTGGTGTAGGCTGACGTCACAGCTGTCTGTAGAGTCCCCACCCCCCGGGAACACCGGTTACCCCGGTCTTCAGGTTCCTCGGGGGGAGATGGTACCTATGGTCATATACAGAGATATTATTACCTCAATCGAACATGAGACAGATATTTTGTACAGCTGCAGCAGGGAGATAATGTTTGCGCTGTAATTCTGAATGTCCCCGTATCGTCGACTGGATGTTGTTTGTCGACCATCTCAGGTCCTTGACTTCCTTCCCCAAAGAAATCTTAGCTCTTCGACTATCAAAAGCCTTTGTTAAAGTACGTGACTTACGACTAAGGCAGATTTGTGCTGCCGGGCCGTCAACCAACCAACCCCCACCACCACCACCACCACCCAAAAAAAAAAAAAGAAAAGAAAAGAAAAAGATATTTACGAAAGGACTATCGGTTCATTCATGCGATCGTAAGATGTTTCCACTACACGTGATCCGGAATCTAGTCCTGATGATGAGGCTCAAGCCTACAGACAGGACCGTTGTGTTCAACACAGAGGTACACGTCTACAGACATCTAGACTTCATTTCGTGACACACCGTGACCACCCCTGGTCACCCGGGCAGGGTCACATACAATCTACCGACCCGTCACCAGGACAGGGTCACATACAATCTACCGACCCGTCACCAGGACAGGGTCACATACAATCTATGTACCCGTCACCCGGGCAGGGTCACATACAATCTATGACCCGTCACCTGGGCGGGTCACCCGGGGCAGGGTCACATACAATCTACCCGTCACCACATACAATCTACTGTCACCCGGGCAGGGTCACATACATGTACCCGTCACCCGGGCAGGGTCACATACAATCTATGTACCCGTCATCAATCTACCGACCCGTCACCAGGGCAGGGTCACATACAATCTACCGACCCGTCACCCGGGCAGGGTCACATACAATCTACCCGTCACCCGGGCAGGGTCACATACCCGACCCGTCACCCGGGCAGGGTCACACATACAATCTACCGACCCGTCACCAGGACAGGGTCACATACAATCTATGTACCCGTCACCCGGGCAGGGTCACATACAATCTACCGACCCGTCACCCGGGCAGGGTCACATACAATCTACCGACCCGTCACCCGGGCAGGGTCACATACAATCTACCGACCCGTCACCCGGGCAGGGTCACATACAATCTACCGACCCGTCACCCGGGCAGGGTCACATACAATCTACCGACCCGTCACCCGGGCAGGGTCACATACAATCTACCGACCCGTCACCCGGGCAGGGTCACATACAATCTACCAACCCGTCACCAGGGCAGGGTCACACAATCTACAATCTACCCGGGCAGGGTCGTCAATCTACCGACCCGTCAGCAGGACAGGGTCGCATACAATCTACTGACCAACCAACCCTGACCCCAAATCTTGAATCTCAGAAAGAACAGTCCCGACATCAACATATTCAGAAAATCGATTTTTTTAAAAGTAGTAACAGAGAACCCCGTTGTTCCAAGTCCAGACTGTTGTGTACCTACATCTCCATTTTGGGCTCTGTCTGAACTGTCATTCTCGAACGCCGGGTTATCCGGGGCCGCCAATTCTGATGTCGGCATGCTGAGGAAAACTGAAACGATATGTGGCAGTGTTATTTGTTGTGAAACAATGTTCCTTGTGTAATACTTTGTATATCGGACATTCAGTGAGGGACAGAGGTGTGCTATAATTAGACTTGTACTAGAATTTAACAGAAAGATCTGGAGAGTGCCACGAGGAGCTGATTCCACAACCATCGACCTGAGAGAGTAAAGCCCAGGGCCTAGATTTTCGAAACTCCATTAGCGCTTTGATAACGTAAGTTAATGTTGATGTAAAGCACTTGCGACTATCTTAGCGCTAAGAGAGCTTCAAAAAATCTGGGCCCAGCATCTTATGCTTATATTTAAGGGGAGCTAACTCTTGCATCTCATCTCATATTACACCTCAAGACCAGCATAGAGTGTGATGGTCATTATAACCAACAGGTTATGAGTCCTGATTCTTTATTATATCTTCTTTTTTGTTCTTAGTACATTGGTACAAGTGTACAGATGTATGCACTCAGTTGATACAGGTTGCGTACATATTGGATACAGGTAGGATACAGGTTCGGTACAGGTAAACAATATTCAGGACGTTCTTCTCTCTTTGGCTGCCAACTTTCATCTGGGACCATGTTGTTGTTGTGTTTGGTGCTTTTGAGGTCGCCTTCGCCGGTTGGCATGTCGGCAGACCTATGCGGTCGCGTTCCCATAAATAAGACTATTAATTACCTCCCTTTTTGGTATATACAGAAGTCGGACTCACATCCGAAACTCGGAGCCGTATTTACAAACAAAACAGCAAAACAAACGGAATAAGATTTAAGATAACATTGTTTGGTCTTTGACCACTACAGTCATTCTATCCTGGGTACTCTGCCCAGATGCAAGTTGGATTACTGCTGTTGAGGTACATATTACCATCAGTGTCTTCATTGCTTTAATCACTGCTCTTGTATTATATCACCTTGGAATTCGTACTGCTTCCTTTGTGATGCCATAATGATACCGCTGTAACTTCTATTGATTGATGACCTCAGTCCAACTTACAATACAATTGTTAATTGCATCACATTCTTGAAGTTCTCTATCGGACTGATTCCAGGTCAAGTTTCTAGTTTCACGTCTCACAATATGTTTGGACACTGAAATATCAGATTATTTGTTTGCTTGTTTCAATATTCCAGGTATGTGATAATCGAGTCTGCACAAGACAACCGAGTGGTTAATATCATGAGCATCGATCTGTGCAAATGGCGTACGATGACATGCATAAACCCGATTCCGTCAGTCACCTCTTACGGCAAGCATGGCCTGGCGATGGCCAATTCTAATCCGATTCTTTTCAAATGTAAACATGTTGAAATATAGGTTAACAGATCGATAACCATGATGAGAATATCAAAAGCAATTCATTCACCAAAATGTGTACACACACACACACACACATACACATGAGTGATATATGCAGGGATATATGTATTATATGCATGTCAATACGTAATAAATGCATAACACTGTAATACATGCAAAGATATGTATGTAAATGAGCGACATATGTATAAAAGTGCGAGATATGTGCACGTACACATTTAGTAATAATGCATATACATTGTCCTGTGTCTATGTACATAAGTACATCTTTCCACAACGTTGTACGCCCATGGGCGAGATTTTTCAATATCGCCCTAAGTTAGTCGAATTAACATACACTCATTCATTTACAACCTCCAAAACATGAATTCTGATCGAAATTAAACATTCTCGCCCATGGGCAGGCCCATGGGCGAGCGAGTTTAAATTTAAAGTTTTCGAAAAAAAATTGTTTAATTTTTTCATCCTTGGCATATATTCATAACAACTGCATGTTTAATTTGGTCAACTCCCTTGTCTGAAAGTGCCCACAGTGCGGAGAGTTTCTGGACTTTTGTGAGTCCAGAATTAAATTGTGACGTGTTATGAGTATAAGTGCGAGATATGTGCACGTACACATTTAGTAATAATGCATATACATTGTCCTGTGTCTATGTACATAAGTACATATTTCCACAACGTTGTACGCCTTGTGTACAGTACCTTCACCCTGTGCACTCAAGAGAACACACCCATCCGATAATAGATGACTTGACGGTGGAAACACGAATACGTACACACACCCGAAAAACGAGTGTCAAAATTGGTGGTGGTCACCTGGGCAAGTGACTTAGTTCAAATATGCCCCTTTTCCGACAGCAAGGAATGGGTACCCGATAGGTGAGGTGGATGTTGAAACTTTCTATTGCAACCCTGGGCAGATGGGTTGTATACTCTCCAGGGAGTTGAGAATGGTAATTTGGAAAGCAGTCGGATCTACTGGTCGGGGAATGAAAGAGACGCCGTTATCTGGATACATGGTTGGTTGGTTGTTTAACGCCGCACTCAGCAATATTCCAGCTATATGGCGGCGGTCTGTAAATAATCAAGTCTGGACCAGACAATCCAGTGATCAACACTATGCCTATCAATCTACACAATTGGCATACGATGACGTGTCAACCAAGGCAGCGATCAGGACCACCCGATCCCGTTAATCGCCCCTTACGACAAGCATGGGTTACTGAGACCAACTCTAACCCGGATCTTCACGGGTTATTGATACATAGCGGTATATAGACGTATAACGATAACAATAATAATAAATATATGGATATACTCAGCACTGTATGCATTAGTCTGTCGTACAGACCCTGAAGCAAATATATCCAAGAAAGCCCAGGCAAGTCTACAAAATGTGGCAAGTCTCTGAAAATGAAGAAAATCTCAGGGCTCCTTTTCATTATATCATATTTTCTTTTACTATGAACTTTTTTCAGTAAAATATGTTCATTTCAGAGACTAGTTGTTAGTCTATGTATGCATGTACATAAGTAAACATGCACCAGTATATTCACCATTAGCATCTAAAATCTTCCGTTCTTTAGATAGAGCATGACACTGCACATATATACTCATGCCAATAATGGTTGTCACCCCTCCACACCCCAACCCCACACACACCGCACCCCACCCCCACCCCTCCTCTCCAATTAATAAAATTGAAGGGGTGACAACCATTATTGGCATGAGTATATTTAGATATCAGACCTGTCTGTTTCTGCCACTAAAATCAATCGGAAACAAATCTTGACAATCTGGGTCAGGTGTTGAACACGTTTACTAGCAAACATTCCTCTGGCAACTAACAAGTGACAGGAGCTTCTGTCCACGTTTAAGTCAAATATTAATCATATCGTGATCTATAGCGTGCCGTCACCACCAGGAGAACGGGAACACGTTAAGTCCAGCGTCTGCTACGATCTACTATCACACAACCCTTTAAATCAAGTCTGTTATTAGAAACTATTGATCTAAACGATGCATACCGAAGCGCCTATCTCGTTACTATGAAGTTAGGGATATATCGGGTATATCGTTTAAATCTGTCGTACCGGGGTGGTTGAGGTGTACCACCAATAAATGTTGAGTTATAGATAGAGGGTTATGCAAAACGTCATCAGACAACAAAGGAAGTTACACTGTGGCAGGCATGCCATACTTTAGGTGGTTATGCTAGGTTCACGCTGTCGTGCGGTCCGTTACGAACACCACGATTGGCGATTCGTAGCTGATCGTGGAACTTCTCTGAAATTTCAGATTTGGATACGAGGTGATGCGAGTCGATACGTTCTGAGACGATTTGTTGCGCTTGGATGCGATATCGTCACGAATGGTTAATTTAAGGTGACGATCTGTCACGATTTGGTGTCCCGTTGAAATACGATCACATACGTTCTGATAGGCTCGTCCCGATCGAGTCCACGATTGGGTCGCGATCTGACACGATCATCACGATCGGGGTCACCGATTTGGGACGATCTGGTACGTGCAGGTATGTACCGATACGTTCATCGCGAACCGATGCACCCTGTTGCGATAGGATGCGATTGTGGTCGCGATGTCTTTAATGATCACGATCGAGGATGATCACGATTTGAGCGACGATTGGACCCCGACTGTCCATGGACCATTGATGATGGCAGGAGTTGAGGAAGATGACAACGTGACATTTGCAGTATTACCGTATGCTTACATTATCGCCAGAGAGGAAGAAGACGAGCACCAGCCAGACCAGCTACAACTCCAGCCACAAAGGGCCAGGAGAGTTGCAGTCTGGCTCTTCTGGGTGCGACCATTGCTCACAGAGGAGAGGACACAACAGTTTGGTCAGTTGTCCAGCCTCCTACACACCCATTTGAAGTTGAAGGACCCAGTAGCGTTCCAAAACTATATACACGGTTAACACCACAGCTCTTTGATGGCAAACACATTACCATCAAGAAATGAACCCAAACTGGCAGCCTGTATTTTAATTACAAGGGCTTCTTTTCGATACCCCTTCTAGCTCTGGTGGATGCAGATAACAAGTTTGTGTGGATCGAGCTTGGTGGAAAAGGACACATGTCAGACTCGGAGCTGTTCAACGGCCTGGAAGAGGAAGACCTAGGACTCCACCCCACCCTGCCCTCTGACTGCAAACCCTGATGACCACCAGATGCCCTTCTTCATCATGAGGGATGACTCCTTCGCAGTCAGGAACTACCTCATGAAGCCATACAGCAGAAGGATGTCGAGAAGGAGAGGATTTTCAACTGCAGACTCTCCAGGGAAGGAGAGTGGTGGAAAATGGCTTTTGGATCCTGGCCAATAGATCCAGGTGTCTCCTCAGGACTCAAGAGGGAGGGAGTGAGTGAGTTTAGTTTTACGCCGCACTCAATATTCCAGCTATATTGCGGCGGTCTGTAAATAATCGAGTCTGGACCAGACAATCCAGTGATCAACAGCATGAGCATCGATCTGCGCTATTGGGAACCGATGATATGTGTCAACCAAGTCAGCGAAACTGACCACCCGATCCCGTTAGTCGCCTCTTACGACAAGATAGTCGCTTTTTATGGCAGTCTCAGGACTCAAGAGCAGAAGCCCAACACTGTGAAGGATAAAATGGAGGCGGCAGTAACTCGTAATAGATCGTGTGCGTCCGTGACAAGGCGTCATTACCCGCATTAACTCGTATCAACTTGTATCTACTCGCATTTAGTCGTATCAACTCCTGTCTGCTAGTGAGTAATTCGTGTCAAGTCGTGAGCAATGGGACCCAACAGAGCGTCACAGATGTGAGAGATCGCAACACAGTATGGTGTTTGTCTTGTCCACGATTGATTCCGATCACCACGATTTGGAAACACGATTAGATGCGATATGTTGCGCTTTGTAACAATGGCAATACAATCTGATGCGATGATCACGATTGTCAATTAATCGTGTTGATCGTAGAAAGTTTTTGAACCGTCCAAATGTTTTCTACGATCAACACGATTGCCACGACTGACCTCAAGATCTGATCAGATCTGACAGGATCACCACGATTAGTCCACGATTAAGACTACGATTAGTCCACGATTAGTCCACGATTAAGACCACGGTTAGTCCACGATTAAGACCACGATTAGTCCACGATCAAGACCACGATAAGACCACGATAAGACCACGATTAGTCCACGATTAAGACCACGATTAGTCCACGATTAAGACCACGATTAGTCCACGATTAAGACCACGATTAGTCCACGATTAAGACCACGATTAGTCCACGATCAAGACCACGATAAGACCACGATTAGTCCACGATTAAGACCAGGATTAGTCCACGATTAGTCCACGATTAAGACCACGATTAGTCCACGATTAAGACCACGATTAAGACCACGATTAAGACCACGATTAGTCCACGATTAAGACCACGATTAGTCCACGGTTAAGACCACGATTAAGACCACGATTAAGACCACGATTAGTCCACGATTAAGACCACAATTTGTCCACGATTAAGACCACGATTAAGACCACGATTAGTCCACGATTAAGACCACGATTAGTCCACGATTAAGACCACGATTAGTCCACGATTAGTCCACTATTAAGACCAGGATTAGTCCACGATTAAGACCACGACTAAGACCACGATTAGTCCACGATTAAGACCACGACTGGTCCACGATTAAGACCACGATTAGTCCACGATTAGTCCACGATTAAGACCACGATTAGTCCAAGATTAAGACCACGATTTCAATCGTGGCGCGAATCGTGATGGTGTGAACATAGCATTAGATGTGACATGGCACATTGAAGCGTAGGTGCTCTGCTTGGGTGTGTCGGGGTGAAGGGAGGGGGTCGGGGTGAAGGGTTGGGTAAGGGGGTGGGTATGACGGGTATTAAAGGTGCAATTCGCACAGACAGGTGTTTGTGCCTCTATCTTGAAGGTATATCTGATATGGTATGATACAGCTAATGCATGTTTGATAACCCATGCCTGAGGTCAATATCGGATGATCTATCGGGGTATTAAAGGGGCATGTCTGTAGAACAGGTTTTTGAACACTCAAACTATAAATGACCATGCACATATGGTACCCATGCATAAGGTCAATATCTGATATATTGGGGGTATTAAAGCATGATAGCCTATGCATATATGATATTCTATGCATAAAATATCTGATGATCTATCATGAAGAGTGAATGAAAGAGTTGGGGTTAACGTCACGATATTTCAGTTCATCGCGACGTTACGTCAATCGGTTGGAGAAATCAACACAGTCGCGGCGGAACAGATCATGGATCGCCATAGCACCATACTGATACGACTAAAGATACGTTACTGGTTATGAAGCCGTATACGGGACAAGCCATCTCGCCACCCAATTTCAAAATTAAAGTCTTTCAGACACTGAAGCTTGATATAAGTTGTTGTGAGATGACGAGATTGGTAACCTTGTATACTGCCCAGCGTGTAGAAATGAATAGGAATGCACATTTTCCCGTTACTCGTTGTAAAATAATGCTCTATGGCATTTGGAAAGTGAAATCACCTAAAGATTATCATATTGTTTTATGCATATCTCACAATGTGTAGTTGGAAGAATAGGTTGTTAACTCAAAATTAAAATCCAGTGTACACTGCTAAATTGGCATTTGACATAAGCACGTGAGACAGGTGGTCTCACCTTTGGCAAGGGAGTTTGTTCAAAATTGCCTCTGTTCACCCAGCAGATAATGTGTACCGGGTACACGCTGGGATAAGGTATATAACCGCTAACCTTCTAGCGCCTCAAAGGCAGCTTGGCTTACCCTGGGGTAATAAAAATCAGATTGTTTAGGCGCTTCGAGAATGCACTGTGCATGGAGAAATGCTCACGGTAAATGGACTATTATTATTATAATAATGTAAAGTAGGCGCATACTGTAGGGACTGGATATTCCCAGAGGCCCAGATAAGCTGCGTATCCGGGTAAAATACGCATAGAAAATTTCCAATTACGCATTGAAAAATAATTGTTGCGTACCAATTACACATTTAAAATGTTAGATACGCAAAAAGTTTTAAACAAATGCATACGGAATATATTTATAAAAAATCGCTCGCGTAATGAAAAAGACATCGATTGCTATCAAGTTGTACTGTTAGTATAGGACTAGTGTTGTACTGTCAGTATAGGATGAGTGATTTTTTATGAAACCATTTCCAATATATTTAAGTTGATTTTGATTAGGTATGACATAAGGCAGAACACACCTGCTTAGTAAACGTACTCACTGACATAGTGCTTAGGTGAGTAAAATGACTGAAATACGCACATATTTGAAAGCAGTGGGTAACGGAAAATGAAATACCCACTCAACATTCATAATACCCACTCCGAAAAAATACAGTGGGTACAGCACTCACATGAGCTAAATCTTATCTGGAGCTCTGTATTCCGGTCTACAGGTAGGGAAGGGCACGGTGACATCAATGTGTTTCAGTGATCCTTTACTATAATTTTCACAGCTATGTTTCATTTCTGTCGATAGTCAAAACTGTGTATTCCTTTTCACTTACGTTCTATATATAAAATCCACTTATATACACTTAGACTATCATCGTTCTGTCACCTTCCCATGGGTATATACGCTGAATCATAATGAGGCATGGGCACAGTTCGATTCCATACACATTCCTCAAGTTTCCGCATTAAAGAGATCAGTTTAACGGTTTGTCCTTCGAATTCCTTTCAGAAAACCACCTCCACCTATTTAGTTCCAACTAATTCAATATATACTTTAAGTATCGATTGGCCTCTTTTGGGATAAGGATTATGTGCGTGTCATGTGTTCATTTGTACAGAAGCTTATTTCTTTGGTCACATTTCTGTAAATGTGTTACGAAGGAGTTGACCTGAAATGCTAACATCTAGATTAATGTGCCTTCGCTATATTTATCAATTACCAAACACAAACATGACTTACCTGTAAGTCAAACAGCCCAGTAGAAGCCCTACGTCCCTGGCTGAACACCCACACAATATATGGCACACCATACAGGTCATTTTCTTACTTCGCAAACACAAAACATATTGTAGTCGTTGTATAGATATATCTTGGGTTGGAGACATGTCGTGGGACTTACGTTTTAACTTCGAATGTCAGGCTCAATAGGCATGTGATACACATGAAGTGATGTCTGATGTACACAAGTCGTGCTTTCTTCTATCTGATGAAAATATACTGAGTCAAAAAAAGAAACTTCACAAAATGTAATTTGAAAAATAATGAATACTTTTTCTCTGATGATACATCTATGTATCCGAAATGGGATCCCATCTTTCGACTCTAGAAAAACGTTAGCAAAACCCACTCAAACCCATCCATTCGTCGTGCAAATGACGTTAGTACCAAATCAGGTTTTGCACGTGCAGTCGATCACGTGATCTTCGCATCGAAGTTTTCTTCATATGCACGTGTTTGCATTGGCCTCAAGAATTGAAAAAAACACTTTTAAACCACAGTTCTAACGGTACTTGAAATGCCACGATTGTCAAATGTGCAACGTGAACGTGCCGTTGGCATGTTGCAAGCGGGAAGATCAGTTATTGACATCGCAAGAGCAATGGGATGCAGCCGTCGTACTGTGTATGACTTGCGAGGTCGTCTACAACAAACTGGCACCACTTCTGATCGCCCAAGGTCGGGTCGTCAACGTGTGACGTCACGAGCAGAAGACCGTCAAATCGTCCTACGTCACCTACGTGACAGATTTCTGCCGGCTACACGAACCAGGGCTGAGATGTTTAGAGGTCGACTGTCCTCACAGACCATTCGAAATCGGTTGCGGGCTGCCAATCTCCATTCTCGACGTCCATATCGTGGGCCAATATTGACGCCGTTTCATCAACGTCAACGTCTGCTGTGGGCCCAACGTCACCTCCGATGGACCCAGAGAGACTGGAATCGAGTCGTCTTTAGCGATGAATCCAGGTTTACCCTCAGATTCGCGGACGGCAGGCATAGAGTCTGGAGACGACGTCGTGAACGGTATGTCCATTTTTAGTTTGTATTTTAGATTATCTCCTAATTCTCTCATAATTCTAAAAGAATGGCTAGGCTACTTTTACGCTTGTTAAACTCGCATGTTATGTATAGTGTACCCATGGTGAGACCTACATAACCTGTCTGGTACCCACCACGCGTGGGTCGGACAACACCCAGCCAATCACGTCACGTGTGTCACAGGAATTCTTGAGGATTTAGAACCCTCGAGTATATGTTTGTCCGCTTACCTTCAAGACGTAAATCTTCATGCGACATATGTGGAACCAATGTAGACAAAGTGTTCGCCTGTCTTGTGTCGCCTAATAATCTGGACCATTGTTTTGCTGGCAGGACTCCTATGATATCTAGAGATCCTAACAGCATCTTGGTCCACGGTGGCCATATAAGGTATAGGGTAAACTGTAACGAGAGGTCTAATAACAATCACGCTATGATTAAAACAATGTTTTGGCCTGTTTGGTATTCCATACACGACGAAGGTGTATGTATTGACAATGAAGGTGTCCAGGCGGGTTTGCACGGGATACTTTGATACAATGAACACAGGTTGATGCACTGGCTCCATGAAATATTGCAGGCTGATATGTCTGTGTTTACATACACAGGTGTAACTTTCTCCATATTGTTTTTCAGTTCAATCCCTTAACAGCTCCTGAGTTTCTCTATGGCTGAAATAACGCCGATGTTACCTTCAATCTTTTTTTAACGGAGTTTTTCAATCCAGATAGATGTCCATTTGCTTACAAGCGAAGTCATTGTGAGTAGTTCATGTTAAAGGTACATACAGGTACGAGTGCCGAAAGGCGGTGGGTTGGCAAACTGGTCAATGCGTTAACCTGTCACCTCAAGTAAGGCATACCTTGCTATGGTATGTCTGGAATAATTCTAAAAGCGGTGTAAGCTCAAAAATATTGCCTGTCAAAGCTATGGCATTGTAATCGCCTGAAAATATTTACAATGTAAATATGCTTGATCTGTGACCTATGCGTCACACTGACATCTACTGCGTGTTCTATATATGCTAGGGCGACGTGCCCTGAAATACACGGGCGGTAAATCAAGGAGTAGATAACGGTACACAGCAAACCGGCAACCTTTAGGGCCCTGCACATTACATAATGCCCCGGAGAGCAAGGTTATCATGAGGTATTCGGGTACAATTATCTGCAAGGGAGGGAGTTGTTTATTGTCGCTTTAAGACTATTCAGTAACTCCTCCGCTATGTCTACCAAAACATTTGCTTCTTCCTCCCAGCAAAATCAGGTAATCCTATATTCACTGATTGCATATCTTATGTGCGCCTTAATTATTCAACGACAAATGATCTGTATTTTGGACCAGTGGGGGGGGGTTGCACACTCCCTGTCTGAATCCGCCTATGTGTTAGGGTCAGGTACATTACACCCGTTCTCGAACAATATGCAGTAAATTTGTGAGTTCCGAAGTCCTTTTATGTTTTGACACTGTTAGCCGTAAAGTTGAAGCGTTTGTTATCCGATCATATGGCTTGATGCGGTGGTTTTGGACAAACCAATCACAGACCAAGTCTGATGGAACGACTGAACCATTGCTACGTGTTCCGACTGCGACTGAAATTGGTGGTTGTGCTCTTTTCCGGAGCAGAACTTTAAAACCGTTTACTATTTCTTCACCAAACTTGGCACATAGATAGATCTGGTGGTGTACTGGTGCCTTTGGGTATTTTTGGAATTATGAATAAAATTTCTTTTGTGTTTCCATGCCACCAACTTTGGCTTCGACTGAATTTGGTAGTAGTGCTCCTTTCTGGAGCAGAACTTAAAAACCTTTCACTACGTATACTCTCCTCCACTTTGCCATACACACCAAAGCATTTGACACAATCATAACTAGTAGACATATTCATGAAGAGTATTTTGCCAATGCGGTTTGTCTTCTTGTTACTTCAATATGTTGATGACATTCACTGAAGTCATACAAGCCGAACAATAAACAGTTCATACTACAAGTTTTACAAACGACATTGCAAATAAGACCAACTGCATTCTTCAGACAACAATACCCTACAGTGTGACTTGTTAATATCTGATGTGTTAAACACAGTGCTGTTGATACGGGTTGAAGTATATATGTCCGTAGTTGTTGGTTCATTTGTGATTCATGTCACCCTCTTGATCCAAATACCCAGAAATTGATACGTCAGGTCACACATCCTCCACACACTGACATGTTGATGTCGTCAAACAGCTATGTTTGAAATTCGAATTAATGTGAAGTCAGAGTCTAAACTAACAGGTTCTGAATGTATTGAATTAAACTCTCAACCCCTACTGCTGGGAACCGGGTGTTGGGTATGGTGGTAATCTCGTCTGTAATGCGCTATTTCGTAAAGGTGTACACTAGGGCTGCGCAATATAACCGGTTTACCGGTTCAGACATTAACACGATACGTATTGCGATATGCTGATCGAAAACCGGTATTTTGACATGCATTCGGAAAACTTCGAAACACTCGGAAATGTTCGGATATTTCCGTTTTTTAAATCGTTCCTTTCCTTGTTTCATTTTGTGCCAAATATTATTTTCATATTTATTTTGTCATCATTAAATTTTTTTATCAAAGCCTAGTCAAGCATAGTGATTTTGTTGCGTTTTTCCTTTATAAATCAAGCAATAACTCGATTATAAGTAGTTTTTGTTAAAAAGAACTTTTTGTATACAAATCAGGTCTGAACCAGACAATGCAGTGATTGTCACCAAAGTCACAGTCATGCAATGCACTTGGTGCCGGCGAGGGAACATAGGGCCCAGACATAGGTCAATTGCTGGTGGTACAGCACACCTTCAGCGAGTTCTTTCCAGGGACCTCTCGCACATATTTATACAGCTCTGATCTCTTACATGTGTACACTAGGGGTGGGTACTGCAAAGAATTTTCATATTGCAATATATTGCGATGCGAAAGCATATATTGCGATATGTATTGCAATATATTGCAAACAACTTCATACAGCTGTAATACTGCTGAAACAAATATCTGCTCATGATACAGTCACAATTGTACAATCGACTCTGCTTTTGGCAGAGATGTCTTATTAATGTCGAAAAGGTTTTGTCGCTTATACTAGTATAGTATAACCTGGTTATAATGCCACCGTTTGTCCAGAAGAAAACACGGCATTATATCCAGGTCGGCATTTTAACCAGATAGGACAGTTAGCAGCCCTGTCCATTTGTTTGGTTACAAGTTGTATACTTCCCAGGGAGTTGAGATTGATAATGCGATGTGCCGTTGAGATTGACATCCAATGATTGAGGGAAAAAATACCAGCGCCTTGAGCATGCACTAGTGCGTGGATATGTGCGATATATAAATATCCTATAATAATAATAATAATAATAATAATAATAACAAGGAGATTGTGGTGACCTCTCCTGCAATGAGCCTTGAATGACCGGATCATCCCAGCGTCTTGGCGCTGCAGGTGACCTGTTGTAGGTGGCAGGGTGTTAAAAAAGTATAATACTTTGTGGATAACAACTTCTTTATTTGAATTGGAACTCTTTTTATGGATAGACAACTTCTTTGT
This sequence comes from Haliotis rubra, assembly GCF_003918875.1. Lineage (NCBI taxonomy): Eukaryota > Metazoa > Mollusca > Gastropoda > Lepetellida > Haliotidae > Haliotis > Haliotis rubra. The sequence continues at coordinate 832,573 of NW_025766148.1, read as the reverse complement.
TGCAGTAGTAGTTGTGACGTTTCGGTGTAGATCCTGCCGCCGTTATCAAGCATCCATAAAGAGAGTTCCACTTCATCATACCAGCTTCTAAATGCCACTTAAGGAAGAAACTTCTTTATTTATTATGATGCGACGTTTCGGTACAGCTTCTTATACCGTTGTCAAGCAAGAGTAAAGTAATACAGCACTGGACCGACTTATATACACGTAACAGGTGTTAGGTGAGGTGAGGTGAGGTGAAATTGGGTTTAACGTCGCGCTTGAGAATATTTCGCGCATATGACGACGTGCATGCGGGTGTATGTGTAGGTGCGGCTGCTTGTACTAGCCCAGACTGGTTTATAGTGCTAGCCCAATCCGAGCTGACCAGTCCTTGTTGTACCCATTAATGCCGAGCGCCATGGAGGGACCAACAAGTACCATATTTTAACGTCTTTTGGTATGTCGCGGTCGGGGATCGAACCGGCGACCTTCCGCTCTCCGGGCGGACGCTCTAACCACTACACCACGGAGGCGGTCTGACAGGTATTAAGTAAGACAACATGAGGGAATACATCAAAAAGGATGCATGGAATAGGTAATAATGCAGTAGCAATCGGAGGAAGCCAATACTTGAGGGGACGGAACACGATATACATAGCAGATGGGATTAATTAGCAATGATGGCTTGAGTGCTTGTTTTTATCAGTCAGCACCTTCATAATACATGGTATCCATAAAGTAAAATACTTTTCTATTATCCATCAACTTCTGAAATGCCAATCAAGCAGATCGTGGCAGGATGTGTATTGTCACATGTGTTATCCCATCTGGGATTACATGACTACTTAAAGGATTAATGAGTTTGGTTAATTAATTTGGGTCATGTCAATTAACCAATTGAGGTGTGTATACTACATGCAGCCAGTGCAACTGGCATTGTAACCAGGGGAAAATGACTTTTTCTTCCAAAAACCATTGGCATATGGCATTATACCCAGTTTGGCATTATAACCAGGGTACTATATAGACAGGAAATCCGTTCAGGCAAAACCATGGCATTATATCCAGGGTGGCATTATAACCAGGGGCATTATATCCAGGGTGGTATTATAACCAGGTGGCATTATAACCAGGTGGCATTATAACCAGAGTGGCATTATAACCAGAGTGGCATTATAACCAAGCTGGCATTATAATCAGGGTCATTACAACCAGAGCGGCATTATAACCAGAGTTCCTTTATAACCAGAGGGGCATTATAACCAGGGTGGCATTATAACCAGGTGGCATTTTAACCAGGGACATTATAACCAGGGTGGCAGTATAACCAGGTTGGCAGTATAACCAGAGTAGCATTATAACCAGAGGGGCATTATAAGCAAGTACATTATAACCAGGGGCATTATAACCAGGTGGCATTATAACCACGTGGTATCATAACCAGAGGCATTATAAGCAAGTGCATTATAACCAGGGGCATTATAACCAGGGTGGCATAACCAGGGGCATTTTAACTGGGGTGGCATTATAACCAGGGTGGCATTATAAATAGGGGCATTATAACCAGGGTGGCAATATAAATAGGGGCAATATAACCAGGGGGCCATTATAACCAGGGTACAATTATAACCAGCGTGGCATTATAACCAGGGGCATTATAATCAGGGCGGCATAATAATCAGGGGCATTATAACAGGATGGCATTATAACAAGGGGCATTATTTCCAGGGTTGCATTATATCCAGGGTGGCATAACCAGGGTGGCATTATATCCAGGGAGACATTATATCCAGGGTGGCATTATATCCAGGGTGGCACTATAACCAGAGTGGAATTATTACCAGGGTGGCATTATATCCAGGGTGAGATTATAACCAGGGTGGCATTATAACCAGGGTGGCATTATAACCTGGGGCATTATAACCAGGGGGACATTATATCCTGGGGCATTATAACCAGGGTGGCATTATAACCAGGGTGGAGTTATAACAAGGTGTCATTATAACCAGGGGCATTATTACAAGGGTGGCATTATAACCAGGGGCATTATATCAGGGTGGCATTATAACCAGGCGCAGTATAACCAGGGTGGCAGTAAAACCAGGGTAGCATTATAACCAGAGGCATTATAACCGAGTGCATTATAACCAGGGTGGTATTATAACCAGGGGCTTTATAACTAGGGTGGCATTATTACCAGGGTGGCATTATAACCAAGTGCATTATAACTAGGGGCATTATATCCAGGGTGGCATTATATCCAGGGTGGCATTATAATCCGGATGGCATAACCAGGGGCATTTCAACAGGGTGGCATTATATCCTGGGGCATTATAACCAGGGGCATTATATCTAGGGTGGCATTATATCTAGGGTGGCATTATAACCTGGGTGGCATTATAATCCGGATGGCATAACCGGGGGCATTTCAACAGGGTGGCATTATAACCAGAGGCATTATAACCAGTGGGCCATTATAACCAAGGTACAATTATAACCAAATGGTATTATAACCAGGGGCACTATAACTATGGTGGCAGTATAACCAGTGCAGCATTATAACCAGTGTAGCATTATAACCAGTGTAGCATTATAACCAGTGTAGCATTAAAACCAGAGGCGTTATAACCAAGGTAGCATTATAACCAGAGGCATTATAACCAAGTGTATTATAACCAGGGGCATTTTAACCAGGGTGGCATTATAACCAGGGGCGTTATAACCAGGGTGGCAGTATAACCAGGGTGGCATTATAACCAGGGTAGCATTATGACCAGGGTAGCATTATAACCAGGGTAGCATTATAACCAGAGGCATTATAACCAGGTGGCATTATAACCACGTGGCATTATAAGCAAGTGCATTATAACCAGGGGCATTATAACCAGGGTGGCATTATAACCAGGGTGGCATTATAACCAGGGGCATTACAAGCAAGAGCATTATAACCAGGGGCATTATAACCACGTCGGCATTATAACCAGGGGCATTATAACCAGGGTGCCATTATAACCACGGGCATTATAATCAGGGTGGCATTATAACCAGGGTGGCATTATAACCAGGGTGGCATTATAACCAGGTTGACATTGTAACCAGGTGGCATTATAACCAGTGTGATATTATAACCAGGGTGGCAGTATAACCAGATGGTATTATAACCAGAGGCATTATAACCAGGGGCATTATAACCAGGGTAGCATTATCACAAGAGGCATTATAACTAAAATGCATTATAACTAGGGTGGCATTATAACCAGGTGGCATTATTACCATAGGCATTATAACCAAGTGCATTATAACCAGGGGCATTATAACCAGGGGCATTATAACCAGGGGCATTATAACCAGGTGGCATTATAACCAGAGGCATTATAACCAGAGGCATTATAACCTGAGGCATTATAACCAGGGGCATTATAAGCAAGTGCATTATAACCAGAGGTATTATAACCAGGGTGACATTATAACCAGGTGGCATTATAACCAGAGGCATTATAACCAAGTGCATTATAAGCAGAGGCATTATAAGCAAGTGCATTATAACCAGGGGCATTATAACCAGGTTAGCAGTATAACCAGATTGGCAGTATAACCAGGGTGGCAGTATAACCAAGAGCATTATAACCAGGGGCATTATAACCTGAGGCATTATAAGCAAGTGCATTATAACGAGGGGCATTATAACCAGGGTGGCATAACCAGGGTCATTTTAACTGGGGTGGCACTATAACCAGGGTGGCATTATAAATAGGGGCATTATAACCAGGGGCCCATTATAACCAGGCTACAATTATAACCAGCGTGGCATTATAACCAGAGGCATTATAATCAGGGCGGCATAATAATCAGGGGCATTATATCCAGGGTGGCATTATAACCAGGGTGGCATTATATCCAGGGTGACATTATATCCAGGGTGGCATTATAACCTGGGTGGCACTATAACCAGAGTTGAATTATAACCAGGGTGGCATTATATCCATGGTGAGATTATAACCAGGGTGGCATTATAACCAGGGTGACATTATATCGAGGGACATTATAACCAGGGGACATTATATCCTGGGGCATTATAACCAGGGGCATTATAACCAGGGTGGCATTATAACCAGGGTTGCATTATAACCAGGGTGGCATTATAACCAGGGTTGCATTATAACCAGGGTGGCATTATAACCGTGTGGCATTATAACCAGGGTAGCATTATAACCAGAGACATTATAACCAAGTGCATTAAAACCAGGGGCATTATAACCAGGGTGGCATTATAACCAAGCGCAGTATAACCAGGGTGGCAGTATAACCAGGGTAGCATTATAACCAGAGGCATTATAACCAGGGGCATTATAACCAGGGTGGCATTATAACCAGGGTGGCATTATAACCAGGGTGGCATTATAACCAAGTGCATTATAACTAGGGTGACATTATATCCTTGGGCATTATAACCAGGAGCACTATATCCAGGGTGGCATTATATCCAGGGTGGCATGATAACCAGGGTGTCATTATAATCCGGATGGTATAACCAGGGGCATTTCAACAGGGTGGCATCATAACTAGGGGCATTATAACCAGGGTGGCATTATAACCAGGGTGGCATAATAACCAAGTGGCATTATAACCAGGGGCAGCATAACCATGGTGGCAGTATAACCAGTGTAACATTATAACCAGGGTGGCATTATAACCAAGTGCATTATAACCAAGGTAGCATTATAACCAGAGGCATTATAACCAAGTGCATTATAACCAGGGGCATTATAACCAGGGGCATTATAACCAGGGTGGCATTATAACCAGAGGCATTTTAAGCAAATGCATTATAACCAGGGGCATTATAACCAGGGTGATATTATAACCAGGGACATTATAACCAGGGTGGCATTATAACCAGGGTAGCATTATAACCATGGTGGCAGTATAACCAGTGTAGCATTATAACCAGTGTAGCATTATAACCAGTGTAGCATTATAACTAGAGGCGTTATAACCAAGGTAGCATTATAACCAGAGGCATTATAACCAAGTGTATTATAACCAGGAGCATTATAACCAGGGTGGCATTATAACCAGGGGCGTTATAACCAGGGTGGCAGTATAACCAGGGTGGCATAACCAGGGTAGCATTATAACCAGAGGCATTATAACCAGGTGGCACTATAACCACGTGGCATTATAAGCAAGTGCATTATAACCAGGGGCATTATAACCAGGGTGGCATTATAACCAGGGGCATTATAAGCAAGTGCATTATAACCACGTCGGCATTATAACCAGGGTGGCATTATAACCAGGGTGGCATTATAACCAGGGGCATTCTAACTAGGGTGACATTATATCCCGGGGCATTATAATCAGGGTGGCAGTATAACCAGGTTCGCAGTATAACCAGAGTAGCATTATAACCAGAGGGGCATTATAAGCAAGTACATTATAACCAGGGGCATTATAACCAGGGTGGCATTATAACCACGTGGTATCATAACCAGAGGCATTATAAGCAAGTGCATTATAACCAGGGGCATTATAACCAGGGTGGCATAACCAGGGGCATTTTAACTGGGGTGGCATTATAACCAGGGTGGCATTATAAATAGGGGCATTATAACCAGGGTGGCAATATAAATAGGGGCAATATAACCAGGGGGCCATTATAACCAGGGTACAATTATAACCAGCGTGGCATTATAACCAGGGGCATTATAATCAGGGCGGCATAATAATCAGGGGCATTATAACAGGATGGCATTATAACAAGGGGCATTATTTCCAGGGTTGCATTATATCCAGGGTGGCATAACCAGGGTGGCATTATATCCAGGGTGACATTATATCCAGGGTGGCATTATATCCAGGGTGGCACTATAACCAGAGTTGAATTATTACCAGGGTGGCATTATATCCAGGGTGAGATTATAACCAGGGTGGGATTATAACCAGAGTGACATTATATCCTGGGGCATTATAACCAGGGGGACATTATATCCTGGGGCATTATAACCAGGGGCATTATAACCAGGGTGGCATTATAACCAGGGTGGAGTTATAACAAGGTGTCATTATAACCAGGGGCATTATTACAAGGGTGGCATTATAACCAGGGTTGCATTATAACCAGGGTGGCATTATAACCAGGTTGGCATTATAACCAGGGTAGCATTATCACCAGAGACATTAGAACCAAGTGCATTATAACCAGGGGCATTATAACCAGGGTGGCATAACCAGGCGCAGTATAACCAGGGTGGCAGTAAAACCAGGGTAGCACTATAACCAGAGGCATTATAACCGAGTGAATTATAACCAGGGCAATATAACTAGGGTGGCATTATTACCAGGGTGGCATTATAACCAAGTGCATTATAACTAGGGGCATTATATCCAGGGTGGCATTATATCCAGGGCGGCATTATAACCAGGGTGGCATTATAATCCGGATGGCATAACCAGGGGCATTTCAACAGGGTGGCATTATATCCTGGGGCATTATAACCAGGGGCATTATATCTAGGGTGGCATTATAACCTGGGTGGCATTATAATCCGGATGGCATAACTGGGGGCATTTCAACAGGGTGGCATTATAACCAGGGGCATTATAACCAGTGGGCCATTATAACCAAGGTACAATTATAACCAAATGGTATTATAACCTGGGGCAGTATAACCATGGTGGCAGTATAACCAGTGCAGCATTATAACCAGTGTAGCATTATAACCAGTGTAGCATTATAACCAGAGGCGTTATAACCAAGGTAGCATTATAACCAGAGGCATTATAACCAAGTGTATTATAACCAGGGGCATTATAACCAAGTGTATTATAACCAGGGGCATTATAACCAGGGTGGCATTATAACCAGGGGCGTTATAACCAGGGTGGCAGTATAACCAGGGTGGCATTATAACCAGGGTAGCATTATGACCAGGGTAGCATTATAACCAGGGTAGCATTATAACCAGAGGCATTATAACCAGGTGGCATTATAACCAGGTGGCATTATAACCACGTGGCATTATAAGCAAGTGCATTATAACCAGGGGCATTATAACCAGGGTGGCATTATAACCAGGGGCATTATAAGCAAGAGCATTATAACCAGGGGCATTATAACCAGGGTGGCATTATAACCAGGGGCATTATAACCAGGGTGGCATTATAACCAGGGTGGCATTATAACCAGTGTGGCATTATAACCAGGGTGGCATTATAACCAGGGTGGCATTATAACCAGGGTGGCATTATAACCAGGTTGACATTGTAACCAGGGTGGCATTATAACCAGGTGGCATTTTAACCAGGGACATTATAACCAGGGTGGCAGTATAACCAGGTTGGCAGTATAACCAGAGTAGCATTATAACCAGAGGGGCATTATAAGCAAGTACATTATAACCAGGGGCATTATAACCAGGGTGGCATTATAACCACGTGGTATCATAACCAGAAGCATTATAAGCAAGTGCATTATAACCAGGGGCATTATAACCAGGGTGGCATAACCAGGGGCATTTTAACTGGGGTGGCATTATAACCAGGGTGGCATTATAAATAGGGGCATTATAACCAGGGTGGCAATATAAATAGGGGCAATATAACCAGGGGGCCATTATAACCAGGGTACAATTATAACCAGCGTGGCATTATAACCAGGGGCATTATAATCAGGGCGGCATAATAATCAGGGGCATTATAACAGGATGGCATTATAACAAGGGGCATTATTTCCAGGGTTGCATTATATCCAGGGTGGCATAACCAGGGTGGCATCATATCCAGGGAGACATTATATCCAGGGTGGCATTATATCCAGGGTGGCACTATAACCAGAGAGGAATTATTACCAGGTTGGCATTATATCCAGGGTGAGATTATAACCAGGGTGGCATTATAACCAGGGTGAGATTATAACCTGGGGCATTATAACCAGGGGGACATTATATCCTGGAGCATTATAACCAGGGGCATTATAACCAGGGTGGCATTATAACCAGGGGCATTATTACAAGGGTGGCATTATAACCAGAGGCATTATAACAAGGGTGGCATTATAACCAGGTGGTATTATAACCAGGGTGGCATTATAACCAGTGTTGCATTATAACCAGGGTGGCATTATAACCAGGGTGGCATTATAACCAGGGTAGCATTATCACCAGAGACATTAGAACCAAGTGCATTATAACCAGGGGCATTATAACCAGGGTGGCATTATAACCAGGCGCATTATAACCAGGGTGGCAGTAAAACCAGGGTAGCATTATAACCAGAGGCATTATAACCGAGTGCATTATAACCAGGGTGGTATTATAACCAGGGGCTTTATAACTAGGGTGGCATTATTACCAGGGTGGCATTATAACGAAGTGCATTATAACTAGGGGCATTATATCCAGGGTGGCATTATATCCAGGGCGGCATTATAACCAGGGTGGCATTATAATCCGGATGGCATAACCAGGGGCATTTCAACAGGGTGGCATTATATCCTGGGGCATTATAACCAGGGGCATTATATCCAGGGTGGCATTATATCCAGGGTGGCATTATAACCTGGGTGGCATTATAATCCGGATGGCATAACCAGGGGCATTTCAACAGGGTGGCATTATAACCAGGGGCATTATAACCAGTGGGCCATTATAACCAAGGTACAATTATAACCAAATGGTATTATAACCAGGGGCAGTATAACCATGGTGGCAGTATAACCAGTGCAGCATTATAACCAGTGTAGCATTATAACCAGAGGCGTTATAACCAAGGTAGCATTATAACCAGAGGCATTATAACCAAGTGTATTATAACCAGGGGCATTATAACCAGGGTGGCATTATAACCAGGGGCGTTATAACCAGGGTGGCAGTATAACCATGGTGGCATTATAACCAGGGTAGCATTATGACCAGGGTAGCATTATAACCAGGTGGCATTATAACCACGTGGCATTATAAGCAAGTGCATTATAACCAGGGGCATTATAACCAGGGTGGCATTATAACCAGGGTGGCATTATAACCAGGGTGGCATTATAACCAGGGGCATTATAACCAGGGGCATTATAACCACGTCGGCATTATAACCAGGGGCATTATAACCAGGGTGGCATTATAACCACGGGCATTATAATCAGGGTGGCATTATAACCAGGGTGGCATTATAACCAGGTGGCATTATAACCAGGGTGGCATTATAACCAGGTTGACATTGTAACCAGGTGGCATTATAACCAGGGGCATTATAACCAGGGTAGCATTATCACAAGAGGCATTATAACTAAAATGCATTATAACCAGGGTGGCATTATAACCAGCTGGCATTATTACCATAGGCATTATAACCAGGGGCATTATAACCAGGGGCATTATAACCAGGGGCATTATAACCAGGGGCATTATAACCAGGGGCATTATAACCAGGGGCATTATAACCAGGGGCATTATAACCAGGTGGCATTATAACCAGAGGCATTATAACCAGAGGCATTATAACCAGAGGCATTATAACCAGGGGCATTATAAGCAAGAGCATTATAACCAGAGGTATTATAACCAGGGTGGCATTATAACCAGAGGCATTATAACCAAGTGCATTATAAGCAGAGGCATTATAAGCAAGTGCATTATAACCAGGGGCATTATAACCAGGTTAGCAGTATAACCAGATTGGCAGTATAACCAGGGTGGCAGTATAACCAAGAGCATTATAACCAGGGGCATTATAACCTGAGGCATTATAAGCAAGTGCATTATAACGAGGGGCATTATAACCAGGGTGGCATAACCAGGGTCATTTTAACTGGGGTGGCACTATAACCAGGGTGGCATTATAAATAGGGGCATTATAACCAGGGGCCCATTATAACCAGGCTACAATTATAACCAGCGTGGATTTATAACCAGAGGCATTATAATCAGGGCGGCATAATAATCAGGGGCATTATATCCAGGGTGGCATTATATCCAGGGTGGCATTATAACCAGGGTGGCATTATATCCAGGGTGACATTATATCCAGGGTGGCATTATAACCTGGGTGGCACTATAACCAGAGTTGAATTATAACCAGGGTGGCATTATATCCATGGTGAGATTATAACCAGGGTGGCATTATAACCAGGGTGACATTATATCGAGGGACATTATAACCAGGGGGACATTATATCCTGGGGCATTATAACCAGGGTGGCATTATAACCAGGGTTGCATTATAACCAGGGTGGCATTATAACCGTGTGGCATTATAACCAGGGTAGCATTATAACCAGAGACATTATAACCAAGTGCATTATAACCAGGGCATTATAACCAGGGTGGCATTATAACCAAGCGCAGTATAACCAGGGTGGCAGTATAACCAGGGTAGCATTATAACCAGAGGCATTATAACCAGGGGCATTATAACCAGGGTGGCATTATAACCAGGTGGCATTATAACCAGGGTGGCATTATAACCAGGGTGGCATTATAACCAGGGTGGCATTATAACCAAGTGCATTATAACTAGGGTGACATTATATCCTTGGGCATTTATAACCAGGAGCACTATATCCAGGGTGGCATGATAACCAGGGTGTCATTATAATCCGGATGGTATAACCAGGGGCATTTCAACAGGGTGGCATCATAACTAGGGGCATTATAACCAGGGTGGCATTATAACCAGGGTGGCATTATAACCAGGGAGGCATAATAACCAAGTGGCATTATAACCAAGTGCATTATAACCAAGGTAGCATTATAACCAGAGGCATTATAACCAAGTGCATTATAACCAGGGGCATTATAACCAGGGTGGCATTATAACCAGAGGCATTTTAAGCAAATGCATTATAACCAGGGGCATTATAACCAGGGTGATATTATAACCAGGAGCATTATAACCAGGGTGGCATTATAACCAGAGGCATTTTAAGCAAATGCATTATAACCAGAGGCATTATAACCAAGTGCATTATAACCAGGGGCATTATAACCAGGGTGGCATTATAACCAGAGGCATTTTAAGCAAATGCATTATAACCAGAGGCATTATAACCAAGTGTATTATAACCAGGAGCATTATAACCAGGGTGGCATTATAACCAGGGGCGTTATAACCAGGGTGGCAGTATAACCAGGGTGGCATAACCAGGGTAGCATTATGACCAGGGTAGCATTATAACCAGGGTAGCATTATAACCAGAGGCATTATAACCAGGTGGCACTATAACCACGTGGCATTATAAGCAAGTGCATTATAACCAGGGGCATTATAACCAGGGTGGCATTATAACCAGGGGCATTATAACCACGTCGGCATTATAACCAGGGTGGCATTATAACCATGGGCATTATAACTAGGGTGACATTATATCCCGGGGCATTATAATCAGGGTGGCAGTATAACCAGGTTGGCAGTATAACCAGAGTAGCATTATAACCAGAGGGGCATTATAAGCAAGTACATTATAACCAGGGGCATTATAACCAGGGTGGCATTATAACAACGTGGTATCATAACCAGAGGCATTATAAGCAAGTGCATTATAACCAGGGGCATTATAACCAGGGTGGCATAACCAGGGGCATTTTAACTGGGGTGGCATTATAACCAGGGTGGCATTATAAATAGGGGCATTATAACCAGGGTGGCAATATAAATAGGGGCAATATAACCAGGGGGCCATTATAACCAGGGTACAATTATAACCAGCGTGGCATTATAACCAGGGGCATTATAATCAGGGCGGCATAATAATCAGGGGCATTATAACAGGATGGCATTATAACAAGGGGCATTATTTCCAGGGTTGCATTATATCCAGGGTGGCATAACCAGGGTGGCATTATATCCAGGGTGAAATTATATCCAGGGTGGCATTATATCCAGGGTGGCACTATAACCAGAGTGGAATTATTACCAGGGTGGCATTATATCCACGGTGAGATTATAACCAGGCTGGCATTATAACCTGGGTGACATTATATCCTGGGGCATTATAACCAGGGGGACATTATATCCTGGGGCATTATAACCAGGGGCATTATAACCAGGGTGGCATTATAACCAGGGTGGAGTTATAACAAGGTGTCATTATAACCAGGGGCATTATTACAAGGGTGGCATTATAACCAGTGTTGCATTATAACCAGGGTGGCATTATAACCAGGGTGGCATTATAACCAGGGTAGCATTATCACCAGAGACATTAGAACCAAGTGCATTATAACCAGGGGCATTATAACCAGGGTGGCATTATAACCAGGCGCAGTATAACCAGGGTGGCAGTAAAACCAGGGTAGCATTATAACCAGAGGCATTATAACCGAGTGCATTATAACCAGGGCAATATAACCAGGGTGGTATTATAACCAGGGGCTTTATAACTAGGGTGGCATTATTACCAGGGTGGCATTATAACCAAGTGCATTATAACTAGGGGCATTACATCCAGGGTGGCATTATATCCAGGGCGGCATTATAACCAGGTCGGCATTATAATCCGGATGGCATAACCAGGGGCATTTCAACAGGGTGGCATTATATCCTGGGGCATTATAACCAGGGGCATTACATCCAGGGTGGCATTATAACCTGGGTGGCATTATAATCCGGATGGCATAACCGGGGGCATTTCAACAGGGTGGCATTATAACCAGGGGCATTATAACCAGTGGGCCATTATAACCAAGGTACTATTATAACCAAATGGTATTATAACCTGGGGCAGTATAACCATGGTGGCAGTATAACCAGTGCAGCATTATAACCAGTGTAGCATTATAACCAGTGTAGCATTATAACCAGAGGCGTTATAACCAAGGTAGCATTATAACCAGAGGCATTATAACCAAGTGTATTATAACCAGGGGCATTATAACCAGGGTGGCATTATAACCAGGGGCGTTATAACCAGGTTGGCAGTATAACCAGGGTGGCATTATAACCAGGGTAGCATTATGACCAGGGTAGCATTATAACCAGGGTAGCATTATAACCAGAGGCATTATAACCAGGTGGCATTATAACCACGTGGCATTATAAGCAAGCGCATTATAACCAGGGGCATTATAACCAGGGTGGCATTATAACCAGGATGGCATTATAACCAGGGGCATTATAAGCAAGAGCATTATAACCAGGGGCATTATAACCACGTCGGCATTATAACCAGGGGCATTATAACCAGGATGGCATTATAACCACGGGCATTATAATCAGGGTGGCATTATAATCAGGGTGGCATTATAACCAGGGTGGCATTATAACCAGGGTGGCATTATAACCAGGGTGGCATTATAACCACGTCGGCATTATAACCAGGGGCATTATAACCAGGATGGCATTATAACCACGGGCATTATAATCAGGGTGGCATTATAACCACTGGCATTATAACCAGGGTGGCATTATAACCAGAGTGGCAGTATAACCAGATGGTATTATAACCAGGGGCATTATAACCAGGGTAGCATTATCACAAGAGGCATTATAACCAAGTGGATTATAACCAGGGGCATTATAACCAGGGGCATTATAACCAGGGGCATTATAACCAGGTGGCATTATAACCAGAGGCATTATAACCAGAGGCATTATAACCAGGGTGACATTATAACCAGGTGGCATTATAACCAGAGGCATTATAACCAAGTGCATTATAAGCAGAGGCATTATAAGCAAGTGCATTATAACCAGGGGCATTATAACCAGGTTAGCAGTATAACCAGATTGGCAGTATAACCAGGGTGGCATTATAAGCAAGTGCATTATAACGAGGGGCATTATAACCAGGGTGGCATAACCAGGGTCATTTTAACTGGGGTGGCACTATAACCAGGGTGGCATTATAAATAGGGGCATTATAACCAGGGGCCCATTATAACCAGGCTACAATTATAACCAGGGCGGCATAATAATCAGGGGCATTATATCCAGGGTGGCATTATATCCAGGGTGGCATTATAATCAGGGTGGCATTATATCCAGGGTGGCATTATATCCAGGGTGGCATTATAACCTGGGTGGCACTATAACCAGAGTTGAATTATAACCAGGGTGGCATTATATCCAGGGTGGCATTATAACCAGGGTGGCATTATAACCAGGGTGACATTATATCGAGGGACATTATAATCAGGGGGACATTATATCCTGGGGCATTATAACCAGGGGCATTATAACCAGGGTGGCATTATAACCAGGGTTGCATTATAACCAGGGTGGCATTATAACCGTGTGGCATTATAACCAGGGTAGCATTATAACCAGAGACATTATAACCAAGTGCATTATAACCAGGGGCATTATAACCAGGGTGGCATTATAACCAAGCGCAGTATAACCAGGGTGGCAGTATAACCAGGGTAGCATTATAACCAGAGGCATTATAACCAGGGGCATTATAACCAGGGGCATTATAACCAGGGTGGCATTATAACCAGGGACTTTATAACTAGGGTGGCATTATAACCAGGGTGGCATTATAACCAGGGTGGCATTATAACCAAGTGCATTATAACTAGGGTGACATTATATCCTTGGGCATTATAACCAGGAGCACTATATCCAGGGTGGCATTATATCCAGGGTGGCATGATAACCAGGGTGTCATTATAATCCGGATGGTATAACCAGGGGCATTTCAACAGGGTGGCATCATAACTAGGGGCATTATAACCAGGGTGGCATTATAACCAGGGTGGCATAATAACCAAGTGGCATTATAACCAGGGGCAGCATAACCATGGTGGCAGTATAACCAGTGTAACATTATAACCAGGGTGGCATTATAACCAAGTGCATTATAACCAAGGTAGCATTATAACCAGAGGCATTATAACCAAGTGCATTATAACCAGGGGCATTATAACCAGGGTGGCATTATAACCAGAGGCATTTTAAGCAAATGCATTATAACCAGGGGCATTATAACCAGGGTGGCATTATAACCAGGGTAGCATTATAACCATGGTGGCAGTATAACCAGTGTAGCATTATAACCAGTGTAGCATTATAACCAGTGTAGCATTATAACCAGTGTAGCATTATAACCAGAGGCGTTATAACCAAGGTAGCATTATAACCAGAGGCATTATAACCAAGTGTATTATAACCAGGAGCATTATAACCAGGGTGGCATTATAACCAGGGGCGTTATAACCAGGGTGGCAGTATAACCAGGGTGGCATAACCAGGGTAGCATTATGACCAGGGTAGCATTATGACCAGGGTAGCATTATAACCAGAGGCATTATAACCAGGTGGCACTATAACCACGTGGCATTATAAGCAAGTGCATTATAACCAGGGGCATTATAACCAGGGTGGCATTATAACCAGGGGCATTATAAGCAGGGGCATTATAACCACGTCGGCATTATAACCAGGGTGGCATTATAACCAGGGGCATTATAACCAGGAGCATTATAACTAGGGTGACATTATATCCCGGGGCATTATAATCAGGGTGGCATTATAACCAGGGTGGCATTATAACTAGGGTGGCATTATAACCAGGTTGACATTATAACCAGGTGGCCTTATAACCAGGTGGAATTATAACCAGTGGCATTATAACCAGTGTGATATTATAACCAGGGTGGCAGTATAACCAGTGTGGCATTATAACCAGAGGCATTATAACCAGGGGCATTATAACCACGTCGCCATTATAACCAGGGGCATTATAACCAGGGTGGCATTATAACCAGGGACTTTATAACCAGTGTGATATTATAACCAGGGTGGCAATATAACCAGTGTGGCATTATAACCAGATGGCATTATAACCAGAGTGCATTATAACCAGGGGCATTTTAACCAGGGTAGCATTATCACAAGAGGCATTATAACTAAAATGCATTATAACCAGGGTGGCATTATAACCAGGTGGCATTATAACCATAGGCATTATAACCAAGTGCATTATAACCAGGGGCATTATAACCAGGGGCATTATAACCAGGTGGCATTATAACCAGAGGCATTATAACAAGAGGCATTATAACCAGAGGCATTATAACCAGGGGCATTATAAGCAAGTGCATTATAACCAGAGGTATTATAACCAGGGTGACGTTATAACCAGGTGGCATTATAACCAGAGGCATTATATCCAGGGTGGCATTATAACCAGGGGCATTATAAGCAAGAGCATTATAACCAGGGGCATTATAACCACGTCGGCATTATAACCAGGGGCATTATAACCAGGGTGGCATTATAACCACGGGCATTATAATCAGGGTGGCATTATAACCAGGGTGTCATTATAACCAGGGTGGCATTATAACCAGGTTGACATTATAACCAGGTGGCATTATAACCAGGGTGGCAGATGGCATTATAACCAGGGTGGCATTATAACCAGGGTGGCATTATAACCAGTGTGGCATTATAACCAGGGTGGTATTATAACCAGGGTAGCATTATAACCAGAGGCATTATAACCAGGGTGGCATTATAACCAGGGTGGCATTATAACCAGGTGGCATTATAACCAGGGTGGCATTATAACCAAGTGCATTATAACCAGGGGCATTATAACCAGGGGCATTATAACCAGGGACATTATAACCAGGTGGCATTACAACCAGGGTGGCATTATAACCAGAGGCATTATAACCAGGGGCATTATAAGCAAGTGCATTATAACCAGAGGTATGATAACCAGGGTGACATTATAACCAGGTGGCATTATAACCAGAGGCATTATAACCAAGTGCATTATAAGCAGAGGCATTATAAGCAGGGTGCATTATAACCAGGGGCATTATAACCAGGTTAGCATTATAACCAGATTGGGATTATAAACCAGGGTGGCAACCATAACATTATAACCAGAGCATTATAACCAGGGCATTATAACCAGGGCATTATAACCAAGTGGCATTATAACGAGGGGCATTATAACCAGGGTGGCATTATAACTAGGGGCATTATAACCAGGGGCCCATTATAACCAGGGCATTATAACCAGGGTAACCAGGGCATTATAACCAGGGGGCATTATAACCAGGGGGCATTATATATAACCAGGGTGGCATTATAATAAGGGTGGCATTATAACCAGTAGCATTATATCCAGGGTGGCATTATGTCCTGGGTGACATTATAACTAGTGTAGCATTATAACCAGGTGACATTATAACCAGTGGCATTATAACCAGGGGCATTATAACCAGGGTGGTGTTATAACTAGGGGCGTCATAACTAGGGTGGCATTATAACCAGGGTGGCATTATAAATAGTGGCATTATAACCAGGGGCATTATAACCAGGTGGCCTTATAACCAAGGGCATAACCAGGGTAGCATTAGAAAGAGGGGCATTATAACATGGTGGCATTATAACTAGTACCATTATATCCAGGGTGGCATTATCACCAGGTGACATTATAACCAGGGGCATTATATTCAGGGTGGCATTATAACCAGGTGGCTTTATAACCAGGGTAGCCTAATAACCAGGGGACATTATAACCAGGGGCATTATAACCAGGGTGACATTATAACCAAGGTGGCATTATAACCAGGGGCATTATATCCAGGGTGGCATTATATCCAGGGTGTCATGATAACTAGGGGCATTACAACTAAGGTGGCAGTATAACCAGGGCATTATAACCAGGGTGATATTATAACCAGGGCATCATAACCGGTGGCATTGTATCCGGGATGGCATTATGTCCAGGGGCATTATAACCAAGGTGGCAGTATGACCAGGGCATTATAACCAGGGTTATATCCAAAGTAATATTATATCCAGGGCATTATAACCAGTGGCATTATATCCAGGGTGGTATGATAACCAGGGGCATTATAACCTGGGTGACATTATATCCTGGGGCATTATGACCAGGGGCATTATATCCAGGGTGGCATTATATCCAGGGTGGCATTGCAACCAGGGGCATTATAACCAGGGCGGCATAATTACCAGGGGCATTATAACAGGATGGCATTATAACCATGGGCATGATATCCAGGGTGGCCTTATAACCACGCGCATTATAACCAGGGTGACATAATATCCTGGTGCATTATAGCCAGGGTGGCATTATATCCAGGGCATTATAACCAGTGGCATTATATCCAGGGTGGCATTATATCCAGGGTTGCATGATAACCAGGGGCATTATAACCAGGGTGACATTATATCCTGGGGCATTATAACCAGGGGCATTATATCCAGGGTGGCATTACAACCAGGGGCATTATAACCAGGGTGGCATTATAACCAGGTGGCATTATAACCAGGTGGCATTATAACCAGGGGCATTATAATCAGGGTGGCATTATAACCAGGGTGACATTATATCCAGGGTGGCATTATAACCAGGGGCATTATATCCAGGGTGGCATTATATCCAGGGTGTCATGATAACTAGGGGCATTACAACTAAGGTGGCAGTATAACCAGGGCATTATAACCAGGGTGATATTATAACCAGGGCATCATAACCAGTGGCATTGTATCCGGGATGGCATTATATTCAGGGGCATTATAACCAGGGTGACATTATATCCTGGTGCATTATAGCCAGGGTGGCATTATATCCAGGGTATTATAACCAGTGGCATTATATCCAGGGTGGCATTATATCCAGGATGGCATGATAACCAGGGGCATTATAACCAGGGTGACATTATATCCTGGGGCATTATAACCAGGGGCATTATATCCAGGGTGGCATTATATCCAGGGTGGCATTACAACCAGGGTATTATAACCAGTGGCATTATAACCAGGGTGGTATTTTACCCAGGGTGGCATTATAACCAGGGTGGCATTATAACCAGGGGCATTATAATCAGGGTGGCATTATAACCAGGGTGGTATTTTACCCAGGGTGGCATTATAACCAGGGGCAGTATAACCAGGGGCATTATATCCAGGGTGAACTGTATTTGATCCTACTGACATTTCCCCTTATTTAACAGATTGTCTATTGTAGAGGCCTTTCACTTGACGAATGGGAACTCTTCTACTCCAGCAGGATCCAACAATAAAGCGAGATAAAAATCATCAGCATGCAAATTCAGTAATCTAGACCATCATAGTTTCTTGCAGGAATTCCTCGTACCATTCTGGGACGGATGCTGAAGAATATCTCTTTTTGTTTTTTTTGTCATATGTTTATGGATATATCAATGAAAACATATCATTAAATAAACCCACAAATTGTATTTATTAGCCAATCAGAGGACGCTATGAACTCCTGAAATAATAAATAATACCCAAAAAGTATAAATGTGAAGAATTATATTGCACCATTTAAGCCCCGCTGTACAATTCTATCTCACTACTAAGACTGCTACCTCTACGATTAAGAAATAAAAAGATACCCCCACGGGTAGCTAAGTGTAGTCTTGTCCTAATATAAACTATTTTAGTTAAGGTTTCGTCCCTTTTCGATCAGGAAACATGTATTCTCTATTAGGCAAAACGTGGCAAACTTTATTACTGGCGACGAAGCGGAACCGTTTGTTATCTTGGGCTGAAATCAAGTCTGTAATAGCTGTTCCGTGCATTGGACATTCTCGAACAGGGCTAACTAATGGGCGTTACCTACTGTACGGGTTTGTCAAGAAACAAAGCACGTCGTAATCACGGGAACATTAACAAGACAGCGTAGTGTAAAATAAAAAAATAGCTGTGAAGATTTGAAAATCAGTGATAACACCAGGTGCTGGCAAAAAGGGTAAGCATGTCCTTCCCTACCGGGCGTCCACCTTAATTACATGAGTTATTTTTTATTATATTAGCATAAGGACAGATGTTACACCTGCGATACATAAGTACATATATAAAGCGGGGTGTTACACTATTTCTATGTCAATCCAAATATATCAATTTCACATACAGATGAAAATATTATCCACGGATGTGAAAGTAACATCCTGGGAAATGTACAACATTTGCTTTACATTCTATAATGGGAAAATGGAAATAGTGTAGAAATAGGTAGAGGAAGACAGGAGCGGGGAGAGGGAGGAGATGGCATGGGAGGGAAGAGGACGGGGGGAGGGGGCGTGTCGGTGGCTGCGTGTATAAATTTGTTCAGCTGTAAGTATCGGCATCAATGGTGACCATTTGGTTTTTGATGTGGTACTGGCGGGGCCGTAAACATATTTTTAAATATTATAAATTTGCTTGATATTTTTTGTCAAACCTGGGAAATGCAAATTTGTTTCTTTATTTTTTAAACGTATAAATATACATTTTCAGAATGTAATACAAATGGTTTAACAGAATGCTTTGATTGGGGTCTTTATTTGAGCATTTACTTCAATTTAATGACGTCACTCAAAAGATTATCAACTTCGTTCTGGGACGGCGCTAACGGTGTAAACATATCCGCCGTGTCGCTGGCTGCTGTTCCCTGAGACTTGCGTCATGAGTAGGTCTATGGGACGGCGCTAACGGTGTAAACATATCCGCCGTGTCGCTGGGTGCTGTTACCTGAGACTTGCTTCATGGGTAGGTCTATGGGACGGCGCTAACGGTGTAAACATATCCGCCGTGTCGCTGGGTGCTGTTACCTGAGACTTGCTTCATGGGTAGGTCTATGGACGGCGCTAACGGTGTAAACATATCCGCCGTGTCGCTGGGTGCTGTTACCTGAGACTTGCTTCATGGGTAGGTCTATGGGACGGCGCTAACGGTGTAAACATATCCGCCGTGTCGCTGGGTGCTGTTACCTGAGACTTGCGTCATGGGTAGGTCTATGGGACGGCGCTAACGGTGTAAACATATCCGCCGTGTAACTGGGTGCTGTTACCTGAGACTTGCGTCATGGGTAGGTCTATGGGACGGCGCTAACGGTGTAAACATATCCGCCGTGTCGCTGGTTGCTGTTACCTGAGACTTGCGTCATGAGTAGGTCTATGGGACGGCGCTAACGGTGTAAACATATCCGCCGTGTCGCTGGGTGCTGTTACCTGAGACTTGCTTCATGGGTAGGTCTATGGGACGGCGCTAACGGTGTAAACATATCCGCCGTGTCGCTGGGTGCTGTTACCTGAGACTTGCTTCATGGGTAGGTCTATGGGACGGCGCTAACGGTGTAAACATATCCGCCGTGTCGCTGGGTGCTGTTACCTGAGACTTGCTTCATGGGTAGGTCTATGGGACGGCGCTAACGGTGTAAACATATCCGCCGTGTCGCTGGGTGCTGTTACCTGAGACTTGCTTCATGGGTAGGTCTATGGGACGGCGCTAACGGTGTAAACATATCCGCTGTGTCGCTGGGTGCTGTTACCTGAGACTTGCGTCATGGGTAGGTCTATGGGACGGCGCTAACGGTGTAAACATATCCGCCGTGTCGCTGGGTGCTGTTACCTGAGACTTGCGTCATGGGTAGGTCTATGGGACGGCGCTAACGGTGTAAACATATCCGCCGTGTCGCTGGGTGCTGTTACCTGAGACTTGCGTCATGGGTAGGTCTATGGGACGGCGCTAACGGTGTAAACATATCCGCCGTGTCGCTGGCTGCTGTTACCTGAGACTTGCGTCATGAGTAGGTCTATCGGACGGCGCTAACGGTGTAAACATATCCGTTGTGTCGCTGGGTGCTGTTACCTGAGACTTGCTTCATGGGTAGGTCTATCGGACGGCGCTAACGGTGTAAACATATCCGCTGTGTCGCTGGGTGCTGTTACCTGAGACTTGCTTCATGGGTAGGTCTATGGGACGGCGCTAACGGTGTAAACATATCCGCCGTGTCGCTGGGTGCTGTTACCTGAGACTTGCTTCATGGGTAGGTCTATGGGACGACGCTAACGGTGTAAACATATCCGCTGTGTCGCTGGGTGCTGTTACCTGAGACTTGCTTCATGGGTAGGTCTATTTCCACGACTAATGTTACAGGACAGTAGCAATTGCAATACATACAATAGGATGCCTACTGAGGTTGTTGCACTACAACATACAGTATAACCCCTGAAGAAACGACAGCCTTGGTGTAGCAAGACGCGCGTGGTGCAGAAAGAGCCCTATTTGACTGAAGTATAATGCTAAAAGTGCCCGGTAAGGAACAGGTGTGCACGTGACTGGGAAACTGTCCAAGGTCTGTTTATTTTGTTGTGTGGAGACAGACATGCAGTGAAGCACTCCGATGTGTCCAACTTTGTTGAGTCGAACTTTGATGTGTCGAACTTTGTTTAGTCGAACTTTGATGTGTCGAACTTTGTTGAGTCGAACTCACGGTTGTCTCGAAGTAGTGAGTGAGTGAGTTTAGTTTTACGCCGAACTCAGCAATATTCCCGTTATATGGCGTTGGTCTGTAAATAATCGAGTCTGGATCAGACAATCCAGTGATCAACAGCATGAGCATGTATCTGCACAATTGGGAACCGATGACATGTGTCAACCAAGTCTCCTCTTACGACACGCATGTGTTACTGAAGATCAATATTCTAACCCGGACCTTTGCGGGTTGCTCGGGTGTGTTCAAGAGGAACTACGGTAAATACGCAGAGATATTTACAACAGTGACAAGTCTGAATTACGACGCAGAAGTTAATGTTCCGTGACAACGTTTACGAAATCCTGTCTGACATCTCGCTTGTTGATGGTTCTCAAATTAAAAACACATCTGCAGGGCCCTTAAGTATGCCGATATGACCTTGACCCACTAGTCATTCTCAGATCGTTCGCGAGTTATTCGCAATTTATCTAAAAAATTGTTCAAAATCCAAAAACAATTTGTTTCGTTACATATTCACGTATGTCACTTACACAAACATGTACACAGTACAACGAGAAATTATTGAGAATTTAAGATTATATTTGCAAACAAAAATTTCACTCATTACTCACGTATTAAATGTGAATATTAGCAGAACATAACTCCAGATTCAAAGACTGGTGAACAGTTAGTATTTTGTCAAGTCACCATGGGCAGCAACGCAGGTTGCAATGCGGCGGGGCATACTAGTGATCAAAGAAGTTAGAAAGTCGTGGTCCATGCTGTCCCAATATCGGACCGCCTCTTCTTTCACTTCAGCAATATTTGTCAGATTTGTCTTATTGACACCTTCCTTCATAAGTCCCCAAACATTTTCTATTGGATTTAGGTCAGGGTTATAGCTTGGCCAAACTAATAATGTCATATTTTGGGTCCGAAACCAGGTCTGTGAATGCTTTGAACGATGTTTTGGGTGTTGTCCTGCTGGAAAATCCAACAATTTCCATACAACACGTGAGCAGATGGAAGTAAATGTCCCTCGAGAATATCTGTGTACCGCTCACTGTTCATATTCCCTTCAAATACACAGAGGGTGTTGCCCCTAACACAGATATGCCACCCCACACGTTAAATTTCGGACTGTACTTTGGGCGCTGATACAAAGGTTTTTCAGTTTATTTGGTCCAGAATTTCAGTGTATTAGGAAACAGCCACACAGAACTTTCATCTGAGAAAATCACATTGTCCCAGTTAAAATTTATATGCTGTAAGCACCAGTTCAATCTTTGCTCCTTTTGTTCAGGTTACATGATCGGTGATGGAATTCCTCGACTTTTCTGCCAACCCATTGCAGGCAGCTCAGTTCTAATTGTCTCCTTACAGACAGCCACAGTTCCTCTATCAATCATATCCAGCCTTAAGTTTTCTAGACTCCTTCGTTTGTTTTAAGAAACAAGAATACCAAACCGCCTCCTGTCACCGACAGTCAATTTTCTGGGCCTACCTGCGCCAACCTGGTGCTCAATGCCATATCCATTTGCAATACTTTTCAAAACACGATAAACAGTGGACAAAGGGATGCCTGTTCTACTTGAAATCACTTTAGCTGATCTGATGTCCTTGTTATAATACTCTAAAATCAACTCCCTCTTCTCTAAATCATCCCTACTGAGGATCACTGAAAATGTCGTCTGCTAGCAAGTAAACAAAGGGGGATAACTCTTCACAAAGTAATGAAAAGGATTAACGGAGTTGTCTCTCTTGAATTAAACCAAGCACTTGATAGAAATCCAATTAAACATATTCCTATAATTCTCAATAATTTCTGGTCATACTATATTTTCATACATGTTCTGAACTTGGACATTGAAAACATCATATCTCACACCTCGGAATATCTGATAAACATGCATCAACGACGGACAGCAACCAGTTTCAGTTATGATGAAGTAGAACTCGTTGGGCAAAACGAAGAAAAGACATAATAACAGTTAATACTAGGTAAGAGGACCTCAAAAAAACAGTGACACCAGGTGTCTGAGTCGTGCACTTACCATACCTTGACCATCGGTTTCTGTAAATGACGTCAGGTTAAAGGCAACAGTGCGAGAACAGAAGTGATTTCATTGGTCCAGTGATGTGCTGACCATGGTCACACGGTGACATTAAAAGAGGGACTAACATCACGAGGGTCAGATAACTCCTGATAACAAACCACAGATTCATGACTCCCTAACGTTCCACGATCTCTGGGAGTAAGGGGCTCCAAGTACACGTCCTTAATCATTATCAGCCAGCACCAAGTAGTGTTGTGAGTCGACCACACACATACTAAAAGGAAATAAGTAATTGAACCAAATATGAAATACGTTTCCTCTAGAGCAGTTTCGGTTTTGGAATTTTCTGGACTGGTGACAATGTCGACATACAAAATATATTGCTTCACAAAAGCACCTGATTCTGTCATCAACGTTTAAATGTGTCCTACTTCTGGAGGAGCTGTCGGGTTCTAATCTCGTAATGGTTTCTACTTTGTTGTGGTTGTGTAGTATAATATATATAATGACATTCTTTTAACCCACGAAGTAATGTGTCATATATCACCGGACAAAAGACGGTGTTGCAGGTGCAGCAAGGTGTCGTTTTAAGCCCTGCTGGTTCTATACTGATTTTAATTCATAGAGCTCAAGTTGAAGGAAACAAGTGTCACGTTGGGTCCCATCAGCTTAAGGCGCCGAAATTCGCTGTGTGTGAAATTCGAGTTGCTTCCCCTAGACCTGCCAAACTTCTACAAGCTGGGGTTCTAATCCCGATCTGCCTTTATCATGTTTCCAAATATTTCTTCATACGTCATTATCTAACTGAAATACTCATCAATATACATAAAACATACAGCCTTTCAAGTACACTAACATGAAAATATCTGTTGAAATTGGTCATAAAAAGTATATACATGGATCACTGACCGGTGCTAAATTGAACATGACAGCAAGTGTTAAACATCTCCTCCTTTCTAATACCCCATTAACCTGTACAGTTCTTATCCGTTTATCCCTTGTAATCTCTCTGGCTTCAATCAACTTATTGCCAAGTTAGTTGTGGCAATTCTGCTGTTACTGTCTTTTCTTTGTTGCACGCTGTAGATATACATCTGCCTCTCCTACAACGTAAATATTTTGTAAAGTGTTTTGACTGTGCCTTACAAGTCATAAACTTTGTGTACTTCATTTTAAAGTAATAAAATAGAAAATAAACGAGGGAAATTTCATCTAAATCGTCTGAAAATCGAATCTGTAATGTTCCTGACAATATTCCATGTTAATTAATTGACAATATATCTAGACAGAGTTTACAAGTATCGATCATCCTGCCAGGTAATATATTGCACACTACTAATGACTGATAGAATGAATAAATAAGGACGTGCAGCTGTATATATACAAATATATATAATAGTCACGATTTTCACGATAAAAAGATATGGTGAAGAAGGGGCACCTTGTTTAACAGCCAATACTTAGTAGCTTCAGAAATCCTGTTCTGGCAGGAAACCATGCAGAGTAAACCTATCGCAAAGATTCGTTATCGTTAGATCATCGGTTTTCAAATATATGTAACAGATATTGCAGTTACGGTTTCATACAAAGTGAAACGTTTGATAAACAAGTTAAGCTTTCAAAACTTCGTTCATATATGCCCATCCGCAATACCATGTTCCTAGCTTAAGTCATCCCAGTATCGCTTGTTCACAGGTCTCCAGTGTAGAAAAGACCTGCAACAGACAGACACGATACGTCAAAGAATGCCATGGGAATATACACTGGTAAGCTGTGGAGTACTACCAGGACGTACGGAAACATGATAAGACCACATCATTCAAAGAATGTTTCTCATTGCCAGGGTTTTAATCGTAGATTTTTTGCTGTTTTAGGTTTGGCTAAATTTGCTGATAATCGCCAGTTGCAAATGGAATGATGTAAATCCTGCTGGGCCCATGCAGATAGCAGAGGCACTGTAAGTCCCCATGTTATTATTATGTTTTACAGATTAGAGATGAATATGCAGCAGAGAGGGTTCGGGTGATCCTGGCACAGTCAGGCTAGTAAGGCTCATCATCAGCTCAGGGCCCTTGCCCCCTCTACACGCAGCCCAGACAGCGAATGGGACTTCTCCCAGGAAACACTGCCTAGTCGAAGCCACCAAGAACTTTCCGGAGAATATGAAGGCTCCCCAACACTGCAGCCTTCTGCATTACCCAACGTGTCAGAAGGGCTGTGCACCCGGTGGAGAACCCGGGCACTCTCCTGATCTGCGCCAAGAGATCAGGAGGTACCAAACCAAGGGCACCGAGAACAATGGGGAGCCTGACGACAGTGTATTATTATTATTATATGATATTTATATAGCTCACATATCCAGGCAACTAGTGCATGCTCAAGACGCTGGTATTGTTCCCTCGCTCATTGGATGTCAATCTCAACGGCACATCGTATTATTAATCTCAACTGCCTGGGGAGTATACAACTCTTGCAGCCACTAGGCGCACCGAGTTTTTGCGGCTTTCTCATCCTTACGAGGTACCCATTCACAGCTGGATGGACTGAGACGCATAATCACAGTACTTTGTCCAAGTTCACTGCATGTTGCTGTACCCGCATGTTCCTTAGCATGGTGATCTCCCTCAAGCTGCTGGCGATCTACAGCCTGTTTTTATATTGTACTGTTACATATAATGGTATATTTTATGGTTACATACTGGATTTGAAACAACCTCTCCGAGAGTCTGCTTATTTAATAGACCTTTGATGATCTTTTATAATACCAACATGCATTTACTGGGCATACAAAGCTTTTGTAGTCACAGTGTGGCTGAAATACTTCCAAAGTGACTCTAAATTTTACTCACTCACTCACTCACTCACTCTTGAACTTGAAAAAACGAGGACAATAAGCTGTCAATGAATACAGACAAGAAAGGTAACAGAAAATAGCAATTAAGGCCAGTATATGTAGACAAAAAGGTCCATTAGAATCGAGAAAACGGTTACTGATGATAGAGAATGTAAATAGTAAAATGACCCCAGAAGCACAAAGAAACAACGAAAGAGTACACGACAACAAGTTTGAAGATTTTGTATTAATGTAAACCGTATCTTCAGATAGCGTGGGGCGGTGGGGTAGCCTAGTGGTAAAAGCGTTGCTCGTCACGCCGAAGATCATGGTTCGATTCCCCACATGGGTACAATATGTGAAGCCCATTTCTGGTGTCTCCCGCCGTGATATTTCTGGAATATTGTTAGAAGCAGCGTAAAACTAAACTCACTCACTCAAATAGCGTAACTGATTGATGTATAACTCCCCCGAAACCCAAACAATGTGTAAATTTATACTTATCCCAAATTGCTTGTAAGGGGTAATAGGCTTAGTAATGATACAGATTTTCGCGAATCCAGTGGTAACCATCACCAACACATGCAAAGACAAGTAAATTATCCACCTTAAAAAACACGGGATCATATAGTTACAGTGACGTACCCACCTGCAATGCACGCTGTCAAAAAGCAGGCCACGTTGCCTGCGATCATGGCTCTCAAAGCTAATTGCGTCAGGTCCCCGCTCCTAGATGGAGCCATGGCTCCTAATCCTCCAATCTGGATCCCCATGGAGCCGAGATTGCTAAATCCACACAAGGCATACGTTGCGATAACCTGTGACCGTTTCTGTAAGAATGAAAATGTGTATCTTCTTTGAGTGTTTTCCATAGACATATGATCTAAACCACCTGTATTGCTTCAGACTTCCTCTCACACTAAATAAGGGGCGGTGTGGTAGCCTAGTGGTGAAAGCGTTCGCTTCTCACGCCGAAGACCCGGGTTCGACTCCTCACATGAGTACAATGTGTCATGCCCATTCCTGGTGTCCCCCGCCGTGATATTGCTGAAATATTGCTAAAATCGGCGTAAAGTATACTCACTCACTCACACTAAACTAACACGCCTTGTTATAACTGGAACACTGTTCACAGCGGCGAAAAAGAACACTCAGGAGTTGTAACGGATCGAACTTGGACCAGACAAACCAGCCTCGTCGTAGGCCGTCAGTGTAGGCTGACACGAAATCAACAGTGTAACCGAGCCAGTGTGAATGAGTGAAGTTTACACCGCTTGGTGTTTTTGCAATGGGCTAACCTTGTGGTTAAAAAACTTTCCCTTGTCACGCCGAGGACACGGGGCTGGAATCCAACATTTGTACAATTTCTTGTGTCCTCTGCCGTGATATTGCTGTACTATTGACAAAAGCGGCCCACACTCACTCACTCTGTCACACACTCATACACTCACTCACTCACTCACGGACAAATACAAATCGTTACTTACGAGCATAATTCCACCAACTAAGGTTTGGCCCCAGTCCGTCAAAAAGATGTCGTCATTGGGTTGAGTTACCCACGTAGCGTTAGGTAACGTTGTTGTATAGTTGTCAAATATGTGACCGTTATCTATCAGTTTCCCCATCTCAATATACGCCACGAACTCATTTGTAAATGTCTTGAAGCCAATCAGCCTGGCCATTCGCCGACAGTCGACTGGATCAATACCCATCACATAACTGATTGGGTAGAACACATAGGAGCAGATCAACTGTGGATGAAGAAAACACACACAAACATTATTTTATATCCAGGACATGAGGTCTCATGTCGCGGAAACCTGATTGCTACCGATGATAGAATATTTATCCACCCACAGGGTCCAATAATAGTTTAAATACCTACAGGGCCCGTAAGTAGGTCACGGCACTTCGCGAGACCGTACGTTGTTTAGTACTTCCGGTGACAAACAACGTTTCATACCTTTTCGAATGGTCTCATGGTTGTCAGTTGACAGTAAGGAACCGATAATCCTTGCCGGAATAACAAATTGCCGATCTAGTCATCCCCAAAATAGCCAACTATAACGACTGTCAACAGGTATGACAGGGAAGCATGGTTGTACACTTGGTTCGGTCTAGTAAAGTCATGTTATGCAGTCGCGCAGTTTGGAACCAGAACTGGTTCTTGAATATACGCTTGTCACCGGAAGTATCTTATACCATATCGCATGTCGCAAGTTGACGCACCCCGGGAACCTAAGAAAGAAAGTTAACTCCTTAGTATTATCATTTATTATTGCAGAAACAGGAACGGGGTCCAATATCACCGATCATTTGAAGGAATCATCTGCTGGTTGTCGGGTCACGTCGGCATAGCAGATAACACAAAAGCCGACGCTGCAGCTAAAGCAGCTCCCTTATCTCCACTGCTGATCCCGTACAGTGATTTCAAACCCACTATCAAAAGCTATACTCGGGACCTCATGCAAAAGAGGTGGGACACTCAAGTAGGAAGAAATAAACTGTATGAACTGAAGCCAACAATTGGTTATACCTACTTGGGTTGTCAGTCAAGACGTGATGAGGAAATTTTACGACGATGTCGTACTGGCCACAGTCGGTTTACACATGACTATCTGTTGAATACGGATGGGGATGGAGCCCCCATGTGTGTCTCTTGCGATGAGGTTTTCACCATCAAGCATATTCTGCTTGACTGTGTGGACTTATCGTCTGCAAGGGACTCACACTATGATGCAACAAATCTGAAAGATCTGTTCTACGGGTGAGCGCTCATCTGATAGTGAACTACCTGAGGGAAGTTGATCTGTATCATAAATTGTAACTGTATAATGTGAATAACAAATTGCCTGCCTTTAAATTTAGTGCTATGCCTTTTTCTGTCTTTAAATGACAATGTAATGAATATATGTTTTTGAAATAAAACTCAATGTTTATTAATACAGACTTGTTCTCGTCACTATAAGGCTGAAATAATGCCGATGTGACGTAAAGCGCATCTCAACCCAACCCAGCATTCAGGCATTGACATTTAACATACCGGGAAAGTGAGACCCGCAATGCCAACCCTGTCTCCAAGAAACGTTAACGAGGAGTTGATGAGCTGCAGCAGCGCCAGGAACGCCATGACGTTGACAGCGACGTTGGCAACAAGACTTATGGCATCGGAAGCTCCTTTAGAAGCGGCCTCAATGACGTTGTTCTGTGAGCTGGAACAAAGTGTTACTACTGGGAAAAACGTCATAATTATTGAGACTTGCCGACGTTAACAAATAGTACGCAGCAAAGGCGTAAATTTGTGGGTAGATGTGAACATAATGTCACAAAATAAATGTACAGTGTATATGAAATTTAATATTGACCAGCTTACTGTTACTCACATTTGTAATGAAATGGGTTTGGGTGTGACGTGTGTGCTTGAGGGGAGGTCCTTCAAAACAAATTTCTGCTCCAACAAATGTCTAACACAATGATGAAACAAAAGTACATCACGAACAACCGAATGAGACAGACATGAGAAACAACTCACTGACAGAAAAAAACATGTGCTAAAGCTTTAAATAATGTGTTGAAAGAAAAGATTTATAGCGAAAAGAAACAAATGGCCTGTGCAGAACCTACTCCATCTTTAACTTGTAAACGTCTTTCTGATTAACTTTGGAGATCTCCGTCTCTGGATAGGTCAGTTTGGAGTTGGCCAGAGCTGCCGGTGCAGACATCACGGACGCCGCTAGCAGATGGTTAGCCTTCACCTTTGTGAAAGATAATGTCCTTGATTCTCAATGTGAACTCATAGCCGTTATTCTGGAAAATTCTTTACAAAGGTTAATCCCCTGGCCATTAAGCATGTCGGACATGTTTGTTCGTGCTTTCGAATACTAGATGATCCTCAGATTGGCAGCGCCTCATCTGTGCTAAACGTCTAAACCATGCATCACTTCGGGCATCCCTGACATGTTACACAGACACGCTGTGACATAACTGAAATACTTTTGGAAATGGTGTTAATCACAAATGATAGAAGTAAGCACTACGTGGTCTCGTTTTATTAATCAGCCATTATTCTCGAAACGTTCGTAGCCCTAAGAATTCTTAACTTTGATCGTAGCCAATGTGTTAAGAATGGGCTTAAGAAGTCCGTAGGGCTACGAACGTTTCGATAATAGCTAGCCTGATCCAGAATTAATATAGACTTCTCCACAATCACATCCGTCCTGAACGTGAAGGAGTCTGTTTATAAAACAACTGTGTACGTTACTTGTTTACGTCAGCTCATCCCGTACGTGACATACGCGCCGAGGATGCTGCCGGATACGGTGGCGAACCCCCCGGTCATGACGGCGTGCAACTCCGACTTCGTCATTGTCTTCATAAAGGGACGTATCATTAGAGGAGCCTCGGTCTGAAATACAATCATGAGAGATATCAGAAGAGCTGTACACAGGGGTTCAACACCAGCAGGGTGAACTATGCAATGCCTTTGATTTACAACCCTTTGCACGAAATATGCCTTCATTTCTTGTCTTCTCAAACGTACATTCAGTTAACTTATCACCATCCGTCCATGATACACGTGACCTGGCCTGTGAGGACTTCAATCCGCATCTCGTTGCAGTCAGCAACAAGGAGGAATGAAGCTGTGCTACAAGCCAAAGCACCTTGTTTTTGACGTACAGTTGGTTCATAAGGCAACTAATTCGGGCCACTGTCATCAGAAATGTCCCGAATCAATATCACGACTGCCATTTTCACAGCTGGTTTTGACAGACGTCAGACGTTTTGAGAGTTACCTCCCTTACTTTGTGGCCACTTGTTAACTCACCACTGGCGAGCCGTTACTTCCCATTCTCTGTTCGCACACATTTGTTCCTGGTACAGTTTTTCGGATTCTTTACGTTATGTTCACGTTAGATACAGTCACAGATTGCTCTCGTAACGCAACGACAAGGCAGACAACCAGAGCAGATAATGATGAAATGTAATTATGCATTAGTGTTTGTTTTAATCAAATTACATTAGGCAGCCATTGTGCTGTACTTGTGTCCTAAAAAGCAGTAAAATTTGAAACACATACTATCTTTCTTAATAAAGAATACACAAGTAAGGTAGGTTATTTAACGTTGACAGGTGTACAGGTAGATATGGTTTTGTTGTTGATTTTCTCGGGGGTGGTAAAAGCGTTCGTTCGTCACACTGAAGACCGAGGTTCGATTCCCCACTTGGGTACAATGTGTAAAGCCCATTTCTGGTGTCCCCCACCGTGAGTTTGCTGGAATATTGCTAAAAGCCGCTTAAAAGCATACTCACTTACTCTTATATGAACACAAGGTCAAGTACAGCGCATGGTGATCTGATTATTTGAGGGAATCAAAGGAAGTGGTGATGATATGGTGTATTTAGTCCGATAGGACATACGCAGAAAGCAGGATAGGGGTATAGGGCCCGTAAGTAGGTCACGGAACTTCTGGTGACAAACAATGTTTCATACCTTTCCGAATGGTTTCATGGTTGTCAGTTAACAGTAAGGTACCGATAATACTTGCAGGAATAACAAATTTTAGATCTAATCATCACCAAATTAGCCAACTATTACGACTGTCAACAGCTATGTCAGCCAAGCATGGTGGCACATTTGGTCTGGTGTAGTAAATCATATTTGGCAGTCGCGCAATTTGTAATCAGAACTGGGTCTTTAATGTACGCTTGTCACCGGAAATCTGCTACCGTAAGTAAGCTTGACCCCGTCTCGTATCAGCCTGGTTCCCTGGGTCTGTTGCGCCTGCGCTAACGCTCCGACACTGACCCAGGGAACCAGGCTGGTCTCGTATATTGCAAGTTGGCGCGCGCAAAGGCAGCCGGGAACCGTCTTAGTAACGGAAGTAGCGGAAGCGGCCATTTTCCGAACATCCCATATTGATAAAACAGAGACCATATATAACTTGTGGACAGATTGATTTAGCCAAACAATTTTAGAACATTTTCATTCACATACCCTCCAATCAAGAACAAAGAATCTGATTGGTAATTTGGAGGACTGGAGCGAGTCCATATACACGTGAAAGTGATGAACTGTTTAATCGTCACCTGTCCAGCGAAGATGTTGCCGGCGGCGTTCAGGGACTCCGTTGCCGTCGTCCCCAGACAGAATGATAGGAACCTTCCAAGTACCCGGATGATGGCCTGCATAGCTCCGAGATAGTATAGCACAGAGATGAGGGAGCTGAAGTACACGATGACAGGCAATACCTGTGGAAGACAAGAGACTGGAACGATGTTTTGCCTCTCGGGATGTCGACCTCCAAGAGTCAAAGAAAGAAATGTATATTATCTTAAAGCAGGTACCGAAAGTATATTCTGTCACTACCTAAAGCCATTATATGCAAATTTATGTAAATTTACCATTTAAGTAAGAATGAGATTCTATTCGTTCACCGAAATAGTTTTCCTATTCCAAACTAGGATATTTATCTTAAAAGAATCGATGGAGTCTACACGTAGTTACGGAATAACAAACATTTTATTGATCAATTAATACTTTCTTATAATTTGGGGGATATTCGTTGTTACAGTAATGATGACAAATTATTTCTTGAGCGTTAATCTTTCAAAACATGGAATTTTCATTCGTCATTAGAATCCTTCACAGATTTTCGTAACAATACAAGTGTTGGAGAGAGGACAGCAAACTGTCACACGAATGTCTTACATAGACATACAAACACATAGATATGGTGCTGACGTTACATCCACGATGCATTACATGTTTGCCTGCTGTACTTTCCCTTTATAAACTTCACCCATTACATATAGTATGACCAGAAATTATTGAGAATTTTAGGAATATGTTAAATTGGATTTCTGGTATAAACAACCATGGCCAGCTATCAAGTGCTTGGTTTCATTCAAGAGACACAACTCCGACAACTTTTTCATTAGTTTGTGAAGAGTTATCCCCCTTTGTTTACTTGCTAGCAGACGACATTTTCAGTGATCCTCAGTATGGATGATTTAGAGAAGAGGAAGTTGATTTTAGAGTTTTAAAACAAGGACATCAGATCAGCTTAAGTGGTTTCAAGTAGAACAGGCATCCCTTTGTCCACTGTTTATCGTGTTTTGAAAAATATTGCAAATGGATATGGCATTGAGCACCAGGGAGGCGCAGGTAGGCCCAGAAAATTGACTGTCGGTGACAGGAGGCGGTTTGGTATTATTGTTTCTAAAAACAAACGAAGGAGTCTAGAAAACCTAAGGCTGGATATGATTGATAGAGGAACTGTGGCTGTCTGTAAGGAGACAATTAGAACTGAGCTGCATGCAATGGGTTGGCAGAAAAGTCGAGGAATTCCATCACCGATCATGTAACCTGAACAAAGGAGCAAAGGTTGAACTGGTGCTTACAGCATATAAATTTTAACTGGGACAATGTGATTTTCTCAGATGAAAGTTCTGTGTGGCTGTTTCCTAATACACTGAAATTCTGGACCAAACAAACTGAAAAACCTTTGTATCAGCGCCCAAAGTACAGTCCGAAAATTAACGTGTAGGGTGGCATATCTGTGTTAGGGGCAACACCCCTCTGTGTATTTGAAGGGAATATGAACAGTGAGCGGTACACAGATATTCTCGAGGGACATTTACTTCCATCTGCTCACGTGTTCTATGGAAATGTTTGGATTTTCCAGCAGGACAACGACCCAAAACATCGTTCAAAGCATTCACAGACCTGGTTTCGGACCCAAAATATGACATTATTAGATTGGCCAGGCTATAGCCTTGACCTAAATCCAATAGAAAATGTTTGGGGACTTATGAAGGAAGGTGTCAATAAGAAAAATCTGACAAATATTGCTGAAATGAAAGAAGAGGTGGTCCGATATTGGGACAGCATGGACCACGACTTTCTAACTTCTTTGATCAGTAGTATGCCCCGCCGCATTGAAGCCTGCATTGCTGCCCATGGTGACTTGACAAACTACTAACTGTTCACCAGTCTTTGAATCTGGAGTTATGTTCTGCTAATATTCACATTTAATACGTGAGTAATAAGTGAAAAAATTAAAAATATTTACAATCTTAAATTCTCAATAATTTCTGTTTGTACTGTATATGCCAGAGCGTTAACATGAGTATAAAGAATCGTAAGCCAACATGAATGAACAGACTAAGATCAAATCATTCTGATTTATGACTGGCTGATCGCGCTGCAGATATATTCTATATTTTACGAAGCGTTAGTTACCTTAAAGGCAAACAAACTTGTGGTGAGGTTCTACATCTGTATATTTAATTTGATCTTTGCCGTTGACATTGGAATAGGCGGCCATAGTTGGGATTATGGATATCACAATAATAATAATAATTATAATAATAATTATAATGTGTCCATTTATGTAGCGCTAAACTCCACACTAGGTATGCCAGGGATACTCTACAACGGGGATAGGTCACTCGCTTGCTTTCTTTACCATTTGTACTAATTAACGTGTGCCTCGTCATGCTCCAACGCACACGGTGACTTGGTTCGGTCCCAGCGCAACTTCGGCTGCGTTTAACAGTACTTCAGCCAGTGTATTGTATCAGTCGGAATTTTACAATGAATGAATGAATGAATTAAGAGCAAGAATGTTATGTGAATGAATGAAAGAAATTAAGAAAAAGAACAAAAGATAACGAAAAAGAACATATGTGAATGAATGAAAGAATAAATAATACACCACGGCCATCCCTCCCCAAACATGTTAAAGAACGCAAAACTATCGGTATAACACATGTGTTAACATCAGCTGTCCTTTTTTGAAAAATTACTTTGAGACTGACACTGTCACAGACCCCTCAAGAACAGAAGTTTAGAACTATCACAAAGCGTTGTAAACACCTTTCCAGTTTTGTCAAATACTAAGATCAACAAGAAAGAAAGAAGTTTTAGAACTATAACGCTCAAGCATCACAAGCACCAATGGCGTATCAGAACAGATCGGCGATATGTCATATTTTTCACACACCTCAAATACACCCTAACAAAAACAAAAAACAATTTAAAACTATCACTTTTACTTGCAAAAACCTTTCACCTGATGGTATATTCCCCTCATAAAAATTAAAGGTGTATGTGAAAGATGTTTTAGAACAATAACTAGAAACACTCAAACAACGCCCTGTAGTATTTCAATGGCAGATCGGCGATATGTCATATTTTTCACACACCTCAAATACACCCTAACAAAAAAATTTTAGTTATAAAAATATCACTATTACTTGCAAACACCTTTCAACTAAAGGTATATTTCCCTTCTAAAAATTAAACGAATATGTGAAAGAAGTTTTTAGCGATATAATTTAGTCTTTCTTCGCTGTGTACTGAGAACTGAAGCCAGTGAGCTACAACATGCCCACTTGAAACTTTACTACAAATCTACTGTACTTATACTGACACTAATAACAATTATTTGACTTAAAATGAAGTGACAGAATAGGTAACTTATCTTCTACATGTAGGTTTTCAGTTGTCACAACACTCAGCGTATGTAATCAGCTGTTGAAAATAAACCGGGCTCAATCTTAAAAACTACGCTCCCGCCATATTGGCTACACTGGTCACGTGACGAGCCGAGGCATAGCTTAGGAGCTTTCCGAGGAGTGACCACTCCCCCTTATATAGTCTCCCTGGTATGCTCATAGCGCTAACAATCAAGGCACAGCACATTATTACCCCGGATAACCCAAGCTGCCTGTTAGGCGCTAGAAGGTTATAGTCATATGACTTTTTTCCACCGGGTACCCATTTTCCTGCTGGGTGAACAGAGACAATTTTGAACAAACTCACATGCCTAAGGTGAGACCACATGTATCACATGTGTCACATGTGCTTCGTTGTGGGGCAGGACTCAAGTCCCAGAAACTCTCAGGAGTCAAGCTGCCAAACACGGTCACCCATCCAAAGACTCTCCGAGCTCGACGCTGCTTAACTTCACCGATTTGTGACCTGAGCTTTTAGCACAGGACCACGCGCCACCACGAGGAAGAGAGTTTTATGGATGTCAACATCTTCATCATGGGGAACACAACATTTCGGAGTGTAGTTTTACTCCTTCATCCGTATGTATCCTTCATAATAACACGGCAACACTGTTGATATTTTACTGCTGAGATCACCCCTATTGCAGTATTGGCATATCCTAATGCTGCAGTTTATGGGGGACTGTATGGGGTTATGAGGAAGTGTTTCTTACCTTGAAGGCAACCATATGGTGCTCATAGCTGTCCCCGAACACAAACTGGGCGCCTGTGTTAGAGTAATCCAGGATCTCCGTCATCCTGTTCCCAAGCCACTCAAAGGCACCGTACCCCCACGTGGTCTTCAGTATCAGACAGGCGAAGACGTACTGGATCGTCATCCCCCAAAACACAGGGTGCCAGTTCACCTGCCGAGATCAAAGTGAGGTTCTTCATGTTTAAAGAGATTTTCCTCCAAGCTTATATTCAACATGTAACGCACTGACACACACGCGTCATGTGGCATGAGAACGCCAAGGTACTATATATTTACCCTGGCTGGGTTGACGCTTGTGATGTACATGACCACGATAAAGGCCGCGATGCCAATCAGGGACATGAGGTTCCTGGGTTGGGTTTTCCCGATCTCCACCCCCGTGTATACACCGACAAACACAGCCGCACACACGTACAGGAACCTGGAACACAAACAGTGAGTGAGTGAGGGAAGGATGGACGGACGGATGAATCTCGAACTCAAACAGTGAGTGAGGGAAGGATGGACGGACGTGTGAATCTCGATCACAAACAGTGAGTGAGGGAAGGATGGAAGGACGTGTGAATCTCGAACACAAACAGTGAGTGAGGGAAGGATGGACGGACGGAAGAATCTAGAACACAAACAGTGAGTGAGGGAAGGATGGACGGACGGAAGAATCTAGAA
Organism: Haliotis rubra; assembly: GCF_003918875.1. NCBI lineage: Eukaryota > Metazoa > Mollusca > Gastropoda > Lepetellida > Haliotidae > Haliotis > Haliotis rubra. The sequence goes on along the minus strand of NW_025766148.1, from coordinate 794,582 downwards.
CACAAACAGTGAGTGAGGGAAGGATGGGCGGACGGAAGAATCTAGAACACAAACAGTGAGTGAGGAAAGGATGGGCGGACGGAAGAATCTAGAACACAAACAGTGAGTGAGGGGAGGATGGACGGACGGAAAAATCTAGAACACAAACAGTGTGTGAGGGAAGGATGGGCGGACGGAAGAATCTAGAACACAAACAGTGAGTGAGGGGAGGATGGACGGACGGAAAAATCTAGAACACAAACAGTGAGTGAGGGAAGGATGGGCGGACGGAAGAATCTAGAACACAAACAGTGAGTGAGGGGAGGATGGACGGACGGAAAAATCTAGAACACAAACAGTGTGTGAGTGAGTGAGGGGAGGAATAACTTAGGTCAAGACTACACATCGTATAATTGATAACTTGATCATTCGATCACCCAGCTTACAACCGAGAGTCTCCTTAAGACAAAACCTGTAGCTATAATAGGCTCCACATTGCCACGCCATCACTATATACGAACTTGATATTTACGTATAACGTATATTTACGTATATTTATACGAACTTGATATTTACGTATAACCGTTTTGACGACACAGGACCAGTATGCTATGGAGGATATGTACTGATATTTTATACACTCGACCATCTCTTTGCTCAAACTAGACAGTGTCTTCGACAGAGGTCGGCGGTTCGATCCCAGTGCCTTTACAAATGACATAACAAAGTTGGCGCCTGGTATAAAAGGAATGGAACAAGGACTGGTCGGCAGTCATTATGCCGTGCCTGTCTGGGCACGTCCATGTTACGACAACATTGTGGCCATCACCATAACACCCCGCATAGTCAGGACAAGTTTATGCAAACACCTTTCATTTCCCCTGCCAGCTGTCTGAGACATTTGAAACTACCAATTGCCGCTAAAGCGACATTTCAAGAACAAACCTCGGCGCCGCGGATCACCGCGAAAGCCACAACGAATGAGGGAATCAATACCGTCTTTTCAAATAAGCGTCACCAATTGATCACAATGGATTAAAATTGTTTTAGTGACTTGTCCTTTGTTTGTTTGTTTAGTTAATTAATCTTTTGATATAATAATAATAATTTTGTTCTTTAATCTTGCATTCTCTGATTTTATTGTAGATCGCATTATCTTAATTTCTATGATTAGAATCTGTTCTGAGATAAAATTATAATGCTAATGGGTCATTCTATGGAAAGGGCAATTTCAGCTTTTGCTCTTCAGAAATTCTATTTGTATTTTTTGTATTTTTTATGTGTTCATATATATTAATATAATATTTCGCTCATATGACGACGTTCATGCGTCATAAATTGGACGATTCTGGGATTCGAACCTGTGGCCAGCGTATCATCTTAGATATGTAATGTACTGGATGTTCAGTATCATTCACTGAACAGAGATGTGTTTAAATTTGGACTGACCATCGGAGGGAGAGGTGAAATGTCCGGCATCTGTTGGCGCCGTGGTATCGCAAGCAGCCTCCGTAGAAGTTCTTCATGCCGTTCACGACGTAGCCTCCCCCTATACCCCACAGAATGATGAAGGCACCCAGGACCGTGACCACCATCAGTCGGTAGGATCCCTCGTCACCGAATCTGGAATATTACAGGGTGAACCTGCACTATACTCAGCAAAAAAAGAAACGCAAAGGTACACAGTTTTGAATTATCTGACGGAGTTTTGCTGATATTCAAACCCAATGAATATAAATATGAATACCTCGTGTCTACATACATCGGGAGGGATTTGTTCTGATAGAATATAGTACGGCTACAAATATCGAAAAAGTGGGGAAAAGCTGAAACGCAACCGCGTGGATGCGTGGTATAACACACATCAGCATGGAATGAACGTGCAACATGAGGTGAGGTGAAGTGAAATTGGGTTTAACGTCGTGCTTGAGAATATTTCGCTCATATGACGACGTGCATGCGTGTGTATGTGTATGTGCGGCTCATTGTACTAGCTCAGACGTAAGCTGGTTTTATAGTGCTAAACCACTGAGATACCATGCCGCAGTGAAACATGAATACCCCACTCAGACACATTATACTGACTCCGAGCCGACCAGTCCTTGCTGTACCCATTAATGCCGAGCGCCAGGCAGGGACCAACAAGTACCATATTTTAACGTCTTTTGGTATGACGTGGTCAGGGATCGAACCCGCCACCTTCCGCTCTCCGGGCGGACGACGTGTAACATGAATTGATTTGGGATTGTATAAGTCTGTCGTTACAACTGTACACATTCCACGACTGACGTAACGTTAACGCAACGCAACGTAACATCGCCATCGTCCGTAGAAAGGTTTTTCCACATTTCAAGACTTTGGAACCGTTATCAGACGCGGACCTGTCACAACTGCAGGGTGGGATTTGTTCATACGGGATCGCTAATTATGCGATAGATACAGCAGAGTCATCTCTAAAGCGACAACAATACCATGATTGCGTGGGATTTCAACCTCAGACAGTGAGGAATCGGTTGTATGTCTCACAGTCTCTGGATCGCATTTTGTCCCCTACTTCCTAGCCCCTGCAATGATAAAGCCCTTAATGAAGCAAGTATACATGTATATATCATTTCCCTTCGCTCGTCATGCCGAAGACCCGGGTTCGATTCCCCACATGGGTACAATGTGTGAAGCCCATTTCTGGTGTCTCCCGCCGTGATATTGCTGGAATATTGCTAAAAGCGGCGTAAAACTTGACTCACTCACTCTCCGTTTCAATTTATATGGGCTTATTTGTTACTATCAAAAGCCTGTATATTCGCCATTTGTATTCGCGAGTGAGTGAGTGAGTTAAGACTTATACTCACATCGGCAATATTTCAGCCATATTTTGACTTAAAAAGTTATAAATTGAGAATAAATGGAATTAAATTACAACAACCTGTCGACGAAGACAGTAAAATAACTAGATTATCACAGACAGAAACGTTAAACCAGTAATTAAATCTAAAAACATTTAACGATAGAGGACAACACAATATAAAAGCAGGCAATAGATCACCAACAACTGAAGGTAGATCACCATACTAGGGACCATGGCGACTTACAGTAGATTTGCTTCCTGCATGGACCCTAGCTGGATTTACACCATCCCTTCAGCTGTTAACAATTTAGACAAATCTAGCCATACATTAAAAACAAACATATTCTGCGATTAAAAAGAGTGGACTTTGAATGTGTTGGGACTTTTGTATCCGCGACATTCTGACTGATGAGCATCGTCGACTCAATAGTAATAAAGACACAGAGCATGGCCACAACCGCGAGGTGGACGTTTGGTTTAGTGACGAGTCATGTTTAGTGACGAGTCATGTTTAGTGACGAGTCATGTTTTATGGGGAACCTTATTCTTGAAAGTGCTTACAGGAAGTTGACAAGTTTAATTGTGGAAGTGTAAAGATGTGGACTCCCCTCTCCCATACCGGTATAACGAAATGGGTAATCTCGTTGATTCCATTTGGCTCTGGGCCATACAAGATATTGGGAACAGATGACCTTCACGTTGTCTTTCAACAGTTTCATATATGACATAATTATCCTCGCTCAGCGACAATGAAATGTCTCAATTTGGAACAATTTAATATGATCTGTCGATTATTTATATAATAATAAACATAAACATTTGAAAAACACTTTTGCGTTTCCTTTTTGGTGTGTGTGCACAATATACAGCATTAAAGCACCTGTAAGATACCACTGACACATATGTATTGCATCACCCACACTCCAGTCAGACCTCACAGGCACACCTGTAATACATCCCTGACACAAATGCAATACATCACTGACAAATCTGCAATACATCCCTGACACAAATGCAATACATCACTGACACACATGCAATACATCACTGACATATCTGCAATACATCACTGACAAATCTGCAATACATCACTGACACACATGCAATACATCACTGACACACATGAAACACACATGCGACACACCTGTAATACATCCCTGATACACCTGTGACACACCTGTAATGCATCCCTGATACAACTATTATACCCCTGTGACATACCTGCAATACATCCCTGATACATCTGTGACACACCTGTAATACATCCCTGATACCCTTGTGACACACCTGTAATACATCCCTGACACACCTAGTATACACCTGTGACATACCTGTAATACATCCCTGATACCCTTGTGACACACCTGTAATACATCCCTGACACATCTATTATACGCCTGTGACATACCTGTAATACATCCCTGATACCCTTGTGACATACCTGTAATACATCCCTGACACACCTATTATACGCCTGTGACATACCTGTAATACATCCCTGACACACCTAGTATACACCTGTGACATACCTGTAATACATCCCTGATACCCTTGTGACATACCTGTAATACATCCCTGACACACCTAGTATACATCTGTGACACACCTGTAATACATCCCTGATACCCTTGTGACACACCTGTAATACATCCCTGACACAACTATTATACACCTGTGACACACCTGTAATACATCCCTGATACCCTTGTGACATACCTGTAATACATCCCTGACACATCTATTATACACCTGTGACACACCTGTAATACATCCCTGATACCCTTGTGACATACCTGTAATACATCCCTGACACATCTATTATACACCTGTGACATACCTGTAATACATCCCTGATACCCTTGTGACACACCTGTAATACATCCCTGACACACCTAGTATACATCTGTGACACACCTGTAATACATCCCTGATACCCTTGTGACACACCTGTAATACATCCCTGACACAACTATTATACACCTGTGACATACCTGTAATACATCCCTGATACCCTTGTGACACACCTGTAATACATCCCTGACACACCTAGTATACATCTGTGACACACCTGTAATACATCCCTGATACCCTTGTGACACACCTGTAATACATCCCTGATACACCTATTATACGCCTGTGACATACCTGTAATACATCGCATATCCGAAGTAGCCGATGTATCCCACCATGAGGAGGATCTTGATCACCATCCACACCGCCTTCTCATGTTTGGTGTAGGCTGACGTCACAGCTGTCTGTAGAGTCCCCACCCCCCGGGAACACCGGTTACCTCGGTCTTCAGGTTCCTCGGGGGGAGATGGTACCTATGGTCATATACAGAGATATTATTACCTCAATCGAACATGAGACAGATATTTTGTACAGCTGCAGCAGGGAGATAATGTCTGCGCTTTAATTCTGAATGTCCCTGTATCGTCGACTGGATGTTGTTTATCGACCATCTCAGGTCCTTGATAACCTTCCCCAAAGAAATCTTAGCTCTTCGACTATCAAAAGCCTTTGTTAAAGTACGTGACTTACGACAAAGGCAGATTTGTGCCGCCGGGCCGTCAACACCACCATCCCCTCATCTCCATTTTGGGCTCCGTCTGAACTGTCATTCTCGAACGCCGGGGTATACAGGGCCGCCAATTCTGATGTCGGCATGCTGAGGAAAACTGAAACGATATGTGGCAGTGTTATTTGTTGTGAAACAATGTTCCTTGTGTAATACTTTGTATATGGGACATTCAGTAAGGGACAGAGGTGTGCTATATTTAGACTTGTACTAGAATTTAACAGAAAGATCTGGAGAGTGCTACGAGGAGCTGATTCCACAACCATCTACCTGAGAGGGTAAAGTCCAGGGCCTAGATTTTCGAAACTCCATTAGGGCTTTGATAACGTAAGTTAATGTTAATGTAAAGCACTTGCGACTATCTTAGCGCTAAGAGAGCTTCGAAAATCTGGGGCCAGCATCTTATGTTTTTATTTAAGGGGAGCTAACTCTTACATGTCATCTCATATTACACCTGGGGAGACCGCCTTAGGCTGTTGACAGGGTCAGACGTGCTTGTCAGCCGCTCCGCTGTAAGGGCCTGTGTTGGGTCTAGAATTTCATATTCAGTTCTGCGTTTGGCTTATATTTCTGTATTATCATTAAGGTAAGTGATTGTAGGCTATCGAGGGTCAAATATTGGCTTATTTCGCCATATTTGTGTGTTTTGTTGGCTCGCGGTGACTTACCGCACCACGTGGCCTCGGTTTTCGCGCATTGTTTCTGCGTGAAATTTTCCATTTCGACCTGGTCATAGGACTATTTGGGTATGGAGAGCGACACTGATGGGGATGGGGATTATAATATTCACGCTACCTCATTTGAGGTAACCTCGACGGATGCTGAATTTGCAGAGAAATACGTGTCAATGATTTCCAAACGTTTGAAACGAAAACATGAGGATGACCGAGTTGTAAGTGATACGACTTCGTCATTACCTATCAAATTTGTTGTCATTCTTACTTCTGTTGACCCAAGATTACGTTTGACAAACTTGAGTCCAATTGCTATGGCTCTGGATATCCATAAAAACATTGGCGATGTGGAGTATATGAAAAAACTGGAATAGGGAGATTTAGTGATACACTGCAGGTCTGCTGAGCAACTTAACCTTGCACTGAATGTAGCGTGTGTCTGTGACGTTCGTGTCAAGAGTTCTGTCCCAAAGAGTCTTAGTGAATCTAAGGGAGTTATTTACAATGTTGACACAGATGTAAATGAGGATGAGATAGTTGAGCAATTGAAAAGTCAGAAGGTTAAAAGTGCCCAAAGACTTTTGCGTGGAAAAGAAAAGGAACTTACTACTTCCATTCTTCTTACTTTCTCAACCTCACATTTGCCTGAACGTGTTAGGATGTATTATCAGTCCTTTCGAGTGGGTCTGTATATCCCACCAGCTATTAGATGCTACAATTGCCAGAAATTTGGCCATGTTTCAACCCGATGTAAAAGTAAAAAGCCTGCATGTCCCAGGTGCAGTGGTGAGCACAAAGTAGAAAATTGTTCGGAAACAGTATCGAAGTGTTGCAATTGTGGTGGTAGCCACAGTGCTGCCTACAAGGGATGTGAGAAATACAAGGAGGCAGTATCTGTGCAAAGGCTACGAGTAGAGAGTAAACTGTCTTATGCTGAAGCAACTCGTATAGTCAAGTCCACTCCAACTCCATCTTATGCAGCTACTGTAACCGCCGCTCAGAAATCACGATCTGTGTCGGTACAAGCCTCACAATCAACAGTTGGAACCCGTCCTGTTCCTCTTGCAGCTACATCTGGGTCTAACCCTACCTGTATTTGTAAATGTCAGTCACGAGAGTCAAATTTAAGGCAGAGTGTATCAAATCCATCTGTTACAGCTCAAGTCAGCTCTCCACAGGTAGCCAATCCATTTCTTTGTACTTCTCCTCAAACCTTTTTAACGTTCTTGTTTGAGGTGATTTCAGGATGCTTTAATGCAACAACCAAAGAGGAACAGATTAATCGTCTTGTGTCGGCGGCAAAAATACATCTTCACATCGATGTTCCTAGTGATCTGTTGACTGAGGTACATGTGGAGATGAATGATGGATAAAGCTTTAGTATTCCTGACCATAATGCAATGGAATGCACAAAGTCTTGTTGCACATGGGGATAATTTAAAGCATTTTCTATCAAATAGGTCACCACTGCCAGATATTATTTGTGTACAGGAAACTTTTCTTTGGCGAGAGAGTCATTTTAGAATTAATGGTCTACGTCAGGACGGACTAACCAGCAATCCGAATACTAAAAATCCTCGGAGAGGTGGTTGTGCTATATTTATTAAGACTGATTTGTCGTCTCAGGTTCAAGAATTACCAAATACAGTGTATGAGGCTAACGCAGTAAAACTTCATTATGAGGAAGATAAAGCCATTACTATTGTTAATATTTATAATACAGGTAAGCCAAACGTAGATGAATATCTGAAATTAATTGATCCCAATGGAGGCCCATATTTTATATGTGGGGACTTCAACAGCCATAATATGTTTTGGGGAAGCAACAAGACGGATTATAATGGTCGGATTGTTGAACAATTTTTAGATGAAGCAGATGTTGTCCTTTTAAACGATGGTAAAATGACCCGCATGGATCTTGGCAAATGGACTTTTTCTCCTTTAGATCTATCAATGATATCATCACACATAGCCAGTAAGTGTAACTGGGATGTATTTCAGGAAGATGCGTTAGGTAGTGACCACTTTCCTGTTTTTACTGAAATTTAGGTTCGACCATATCGTGATTCTTGTGATAAAGTCCCTCAGTGGAAATTCAAGAAGGCTAATTGGGCCCTTTTTTCTAGTCTGTGTACTGAACATATCACATCCGATCTTATAAATGGTGATGTTAATATGTCTAATGAAAATATCACAACACAATTAATAAGAATTGCAGAAGAGTCCATTGGAAAATCGTCTGTTAAGAAAGCGGTATTCCCGCCAAAGTCCTGGTGGAATGACAGCTGTGAAAAAGCCAATATCGCAAGGAAAAAAGCATATAATAAGGTTCGCCACTCGTCATTGCCATGTGATTTGGCTGATTTTCGTAAGAAACGAGCTACGTTCCAACGTATTGTACGGAGTACAAAACGGTTGAGCTGGAGGGAATATATTTCTAATATTAATTAGATTTACATCATTAACTAGTATCTGGTCCAAGGTGAAAACGATCGGTGGAAATAATATTCGTTCACCTATACCGGTAATGGGAGAATCTGGAGAACTCGTATCAAAAGTCAGAAAGTAAATGCTCTTGTTAAGCAATTTAAATCTGTTAGCAGTTCTGAAAATTATTGTCATGAATTCAGAGAATATAAACAAGTTTTTGAAACAAACTTTATACCTGAAATGTCTTCTGCCATGTTGGAAAGTAGCATGGAAATCAATACAGCTATCACTCATGATGAACTTAAGGCAGCCATATCAAGAACACATAATTCGGCACCAGGCGCGGATGAGTTGTGTTATGAAATGTTTAAGCATATGCCAGATTCTTCTCTAGCTGTTATTCGGGAACTGTTGAACTTAAGTTGGTGTTCTGGATCCTTGCCTAGGACATGGAGACATGCAATAATAGTTCCAGTGCCCAAACCAGGAAAAGATCCATCGCTTCCTGCATCATATAGACCGATTGCTCTCACTTCTAATTTATGTAAAATCATCTAGAGAATAGTTACTAATCGCCTGAACTATTATCTTGAACGAAATGAGCTTCTTACTCACATCCAGTCAGGATTCAGAAAGGGGCGTTCATGTATAGATCAGCATGTTCGTCTGGAAACTGAAGCACAGAAAGCTTTATGCAACCAGGAATACATGTGTGTATTCCTTGATATCGAAAAGGCTTATGACACGATTTGGAGAAATGTTTTGCTTTTTAAATTGTTCAAACTTGGAATTAGAGGCAACATGTTCAAGTGGATATGGTCATTTTTGTCCGAAAGAACCATTCAAGTTCGCATATGTCAAGAACTGTCCTCGTCACTATATGGCTGGAATAATGCCGATGTGACGTAAAGCCCAACTCAACTCAAGAACTGTCAGGCGTGCATATGACTGAAATGGTACCCCACAAGGAAGTGTAATAAGTCCAGTTTTATTTAATATTATGATCAATGACATTTTCGAGGACCTGCCTCTAAACATAAATGCAGCACAGTTTGCTGATGACGGATCGTTTTGGAGACGCTTTGGTAATTTTCAGTTTGTCATAGAATCTATACAAAACTGCTTAAGTAAAGTCAGTACATGGTGTTCAAAATGGGGGTTTAAGATTTCAAAATCAAAATCAGTGGCAATGATGATCACAAGACGTAAGATCCCTCATGATATCAGTTTAACTCTTGGACACCATAAACTGGAAATGGTGTCAGTGTTCAAATTTCTTGGTGTGTATTTTGATCAAAGATTAACATGGTCTCATCACATCACACATTTATATAACACATGTAACAAGATCATCAATCTATTAAAGTGTATTTCAAAAACAAAGTGGGGCGCTGATAAGTCAACTATGTTATTGCTGTACCAGGCCCTTATCTTGTCCAGACTTGACTATGGTTGTCAGGTGTATATGTCGGCGGCTAAATGTCATCTTAATAAGCTTGATGGAATTCAGTCTAAAGCTTTGAGAATATTCACTGGTGCATATTGTACAACTCCAACCTCAGCTCTTCAAGTTGAGAGTTCAGAAATGCCCCTTCACCTTCGAAGACAACAGGTATCTTTGAAATATTTCTTGAAAATGAAAACCAAGAACAAACACCAGTCACTGAGATTGTTAATGACTGTGGAATATGTCATGTGTGACTGGACTCATGGAAAATTACCCTTTGGCTTGAATATTCAGAGATTAGCTGATCAACATGGTATTTACAACTGTAACCCAGTTGATCCTTCTGATCCGCCTGTCACACCTCCGTGGGTTCTGCTGAAGCCTGGATTGAATTCTGAACTCAATTTAATCGTGAATAAGAGAATGGACCAAAACATAATAAGAGTGATAACTCAAGACTTTCTGTCTGAAAATTATTCTAATTTCACACATATATACACTGATGCATCGAAAGAACCATCCAATAATCGTACTGCTGGGGCTTTTTGGATACCCAATTTATCGATCGCTAAGGTGTTCAAATTCCCTGATTATCTTTGTTTTTGCAGCTGAACTTTTGTCCATTTTGCAAGCATTGAGATGGGTAGATGAACATGACCATGAAGCAATTATCTTTACAGATTCTATGGCAGCAATCAAAGCTATAGAAGCTGGTGCAAATGGATCTAGAGATGACATTGTGCATGATATATTAAAGTTGGATACATCTTTAAACATGAAGTACATTGCATGCGACATTGTGTGGGTCCCAGCACATGTTGGAATACATGGGAATGAGATTGCAGATAATTTGACCAAATCCGGGTTACAGTTTCCTGAAGTTGATTTATTTAAATTTCAACCAATCCCTAAAGATTATGAAAATGTTTTGTCGAAATCTGTAACAAGGAGTTGGCAACAGTTGTGGGATACAGGTACTACCGGCCGACATATGTACAAACTTAGACCATCACTAAAATCTGGTCATAAAATTCGTCGTCGTAAAAGGCGTGATGAGGTTATTCTTTCACGTTTAAGACTTGGACACTGTGGGCTAAATGCCTACAGGAGTATTATAGATAAGACGGCCATTGCAATTTGGAGACGCCTGAAAACATCGAACATTATCTAATTACATGCCCTGGGCATAACAACATAAGACAAAATCTCAGAAGTGCTGTACTTGAGGTTGATGACGTATTCTCATTAGAAACATTTTTGGGCCCCAATATCATGTATGGGTCTGTGCAACGGGCAGTTTTAGATTTTGTCTCGTAATCTGGAAAATATGATGTAATCTAGACAGGCTCTCGAATGGCTTAGACAGATTTAGTTCTGTGGTTTTAAATCATTTTAACACTCTGTCACCTGAACCTACTGCTTTTTTATTGAATGAGTATTTCATGTTTCAGTAATGGAAGTGATTACTTAAGGTTTTTAATCCGTAACACGAAGCAGAGGTTATTCCATATATGTATAAATCTATCCAAATTAAAAGTGTTGTCGTTTCTTTTATCTTAGCTAAACGATTCCTTTTGGCAATGAAATTACGTATGATTGTTTACTAAATCAAGTCAATGTGTTGGGCGCAAATAGGCCTCTTTTTGGCCCACGTCGCCCTAAAACTATAAAACCAACCAACCAACCATCATATTACACCTCAAGACCAGCATAGAGTGTGATGGTCATTCCATCCTGGGTACTCTGCCCAGATACAAGTTGGATTACTGTTGCTAAGGTAATATTACCATCAGTGTCTTCATTGCTATAATCACTGCTCTTGTATTATATCACCTTGGAATTCGTACTGCTTCCTTTGTGATGCCATAATGATACTTCTATTGATTGATGACCTCAGTCAAACTTACAATACAATTGTTAATTGCATCACATTCTTGAAGTTCTCTATCGGACTGATTCCAGGTTACGTTTCTAGTTTCACGTTTCACAATATGTTTGCTTGCTCCAATATTCCAGCTATGTGATAATCGAGTCTGCACCAGACAACCGAGTGGTTAATATCATGAGCATCGATATGTGCAAATGGCATACGATGACATGCATAAACCCGATTCCGTCAGTCACCTCTAACGGCAAGCATGGCCTGGCGATGGCCAATTCTAATCCGATTCTTTTCAAATGTAAACTGTTGAAATATAGGTTAACAGAATCGATAACCATGATGAGAAAATCTATAGCAATTCAATAACCAAAATACTGTCAAACGTTGTTCTGTTCCGAATAAAATGTTATTTTGGTAAGAAAATTCAAATAGTCTGTAAATATGTATAATTACTGAAAATTGCAGTAATTATGTATAATGTCTGATTCACTGAGGAATTATGTATATTTAAAGTAATTTAAATGATTTCAGTAAATGTGTATACTTTTGTTTCTTAAATTTCAGAAATTATGTATAATTACTGAACATTTCAGTAAATATACATAATTCCTGAGTGAATCAGACATAAAACATAATTACTGCAATTTTCTGTAATTATACATATTTACTGATTATACATATTTCCTGTAACATACACACACACACACACACACATACACATGAGTGATATATGCAGGAATATATGTATTTGCATGTCAATACGTAATAAATGCATAACACTGTACTTCATGCAAAGATATGTATGTAAATGAGCGACAATTGTATGTGTATAAGTGCGAGATATTTGCACGTACACATTTAGTAATAATGCATATACATTGTCCTGTGTGTATGTACAGAAGTACATATTTCCACAACGTTGTACGCCTTGTGTACAGTACCTTCACCCTGTGCACTCAAGAGAACACACCCATCCGATAATAGATGACTTGACGGTGGAAACACGAATACGAACACACACACGAAAAACGAGTGTCAAAATTGGTGGTGGTCAACTGGGCAAGTGACTTAGTTCAAATATGCCCCTTTTCCGACAGCAAGGAATGGGTACCCGATAAGTGAGGTGGATGTTGAAACTTTCTATTGCAACCCTGGGCAGATGGGTTGTATACTCTCCAGGGAATTGAGAATGGTAATTTGGAAAGCAGTCGGATCTACTGGTCGGGGAATGAAAGAGACAATACGTGAGCAGACGCTGTTATCTGGATGCATGGTTGGTTTGTTGTTTTACGCCGCACTCAGCAATAATCAAGCTATATGGCGGCGGTCTGTAAATAATTGAGTCTGGACCGGACAATCCAGTGATCAACACCATGCCTATCAATCTGCGCAATTGGCATATGATGACGTGTCAACCAAGTCAGCGATCCTGACCACCCAACCCCGATAGTCGCCTTTTGCGACAAGCATGAGTTACTGAAGATCAATTCTAACCCGGATCTTCACGGGTTATGGATACATAACGGTATATAGACGTATAACGATAACAATAATAATAAATATATGGATATACTTAGCACTGTAGAACTGTATGCAAGTTAGGGATATATCGGGTATATCGTTTAAATCTGTCGTACGGGGGGTGGTTGAGGTGTACCACCAATAAATGTTGAGTTATAGATAGAGGGTTATGCAAAACGTCATCAGACAACAAAGGAAGTTACACTGTGGCAGGCATGCAATACTTTAGGTGGTTATGCTAGGTTCACGCTGTCGTGCGGTCCGTTACGAACGCCACGATTGGCGATTCGTAGCTGATCGTGGAACTTCTCTGAAATGTCAGGTTTGGATACGAGGTGATGCGAGTCGATACGTTCCGAGACGATTTGTTGCGCTTGGATGCGATATCGTCACGAATGGTTAATTTAAGGTGACGATCTGTCACGATTTGGTGTCCCGTTCAAATACGATCAGATACGTTCTGATAGGCATGTCCCAATCGAGTCCACGATTGGGTCGCGATCTGACACCATCATCACGATCGGGGTCGCCGATTTGAGACGATCTGGTACGTGCAGATATGTACCGATACGTTCATCACGAACCGATGCGCTCTATTGCGATAGGATACGATTGTGGTCGCGATGTCTTTCATGATCACGAGTCCCCATGGTTCCTAGTACGGTGATCTACCTTCAGTTGTTGGCGATCTATAGCCCGTTTTTATATTGTATTGTCATTTCTAGTTCCAATATTTTAGATTTAATTGCTAGTTTTAAATGGATATCTGTGATACACTAGTAGTTTTACTGTTCTTCGTCAACAGGTTTTTAATTTCTAACTTTATTCATCTTTTGTATAATAATAAAATGTTCTCGTCACGATATGGCTGAAATATTGCCGATGTGACGTTAAATATTTACTCACTCACTCACTCATGATCACGATCGAGGATGATCACGATTTGAGCGACAATTGGACCCCGACGGGAATATATATTGACAGACTGAGTCTGGTTTTACGCCGCTTTTAGCAATATTCCAGCAACATCACGGCGGGGGACACCAGAAATGGGCTTCACACATTGTACCCATGTGGGGATTCGAACCCGGTCTTCGGCGTGACGAGCCAATGCTTTAACCATTAGGCTACCCCACTGCCCCGGGAATTTATGCAGCCCGACTGTCCAAGGACCATTGATGATGGCAGGAGTTGAGGAAGATGACAACGTGACATTTGCAGTATTACCGTATGCTTACATTATCGCCAGAGAGAAAGAAGACGAGCACCAGCCAGACCAGCTACAGCTCCAGCCACAAAGGTCCAGGGCCCGATTTCACAAAGCTCTCGTAGGCCTAAGATCTCGTAACTTTTCTCGTAGCATTCTTACCTCCTATACTGTAACATAGGGAGTACGAATGCTACGAGCAAAGTTACGAGATCTTAGGCTTACGAGAGTTTTGTGAAACGGGGCCCAGGAGAGTTTCAGTCTGGCACTTCTGGCTGCGACAATTGCTCACAGAAGAGAGGAGACAACAGTTTAGTCAGTTGTCCAGCCTCCTACACACCCATTTGAAGTTGAAGGATCCAGTAGCGTTCCAAAACTTATACAAACCTGTAGAGGTTATGAGTTCTTTGAAGAAAGTCCTCCTTGGGGTACTTATAAGCATTAAAATGTCCATTTTAAAAACCTACGACAGTTGTAACTATATTTCAATAAAAATATTTACCAAAAGCCATTTTCCAACACTCTCCTTCCCTGGAGAGTCTGCAGTTGAAAATCCTCTCCTTCTGGACATCTTTCTGCTGTATGGCTTCATGGGGTAGTTCCTGAGTGCGAAGGAGTCATCCCTCATGATGAAGAAGGGCATATCTTGGTGGTCATCAGGGTTTGCAGTCAGCAGGTAGGGTGGGGTGGAGTCCTAGGTCTTCCTCTTCCAGGCCGTTGAGCAGCTCCGAGTCTGACATGTGTCCTTTTCCACCAAGCTCGATCCACACAAACTTGTTATCTGCATCCACCAGAGCTAGAAGGGGTATCGAAAAGAAGCCCTTGTAATTAACCGTGTATATATTCTTTTTCAGAAGAAGTCTTCCTTGGGGTACTTATAAGCATTAAAATGTCCATTTTAAAAACCTACGACAGTTGTAACTATATTTCAATAAAAATATTTACAAAACGAAAAAACACGTTCTGCGTTATGAGACCACCCCTACAGGGCCCCCGCGGGGCCCCCTACCGGCAAGAGCAGGTAACTCTAGCCGACAACCTCGCACCTCACTTTTCATGCTGAACGGATCAGACAGAATGAGGGGAGGCGGGTGGCTGTACCCCAAGGAGGACTTTCTTCAAAGAATTCATAACCTCTACAGGTTTGTATAATTCTTTTTCAGAAGAAGTCCTCCTTGGGGTACTTATAAGCATAAAACAGACTCCCAAAGACCAGAAAACCGGGAATGGCATTCTGTCTGACACAGTGGTCCGATCGCAGTAACTCACTACAGCCGTATGAAAATAGAAATCACACTTACCCAGTCACGTGGCCGCCAATGTCAATCAAGGCGGGGGGCGTGACTAAGGCGAGGACCCTGGGAGGTCAAAGCTTTGTGCCCATTGGTCAATCGGTACACACCCCCAAGATAAAACTCCACCTCCCAGCCTGATTGGTGGAAGTGAGTAAAAACTAGGGACTCGCCAAAACAAATTACTGTCCATAGCACACCGCTAGCCAAGCGGGGAAAAATGGAAAATATAAGCCAAAGGCACCGATACCAAAAGAACAGAAATAAAACCCGCCACCACATACCTTCGCCAGTGCAAAATAGGGGAGAATAGACCCGACACCAGTGTAAAACACTGAGTAAATCAGCGACAAGGCTCACTCGGCCTGAGGCGTGTTACTCTGTCCACTGTGGAGAATCGTCTGGCCAAACTGAGCACGCTCACGCGAATGTTTGTCCAGCTGATAATGGCGAATGAACGTACTTGCTCGGCTCCAAATAGCCTCGGAGCAGATCTCCTCAATGGTCAGAGCAGCAGCATACACTTTAGACGTGGCAACTGCTCGAACCGAATGAGCCTTTAAACCCTCTGGGGGAGTCATACCCTTGTGTATGTAACCCATACAAATCGCCGACACAATCCACCTCGATATGGTCTGTGTGGTAACTGGGTGACCTACTTTACCGCCCCCGTAACAGCAGAATAACTGCTTCTCTTTACGGATTGACATTGTTCTCTTGACATACGTCTTAAGTGTCTTACGTACATCCAACACATGCACTCTGCGCTTCGCGCTACCACACGAAGCAGGAAGCGTAAAGGCAGGCAAATCAATAGGAGCGGTGACATGAAACGCTTTATCGATTTTTGGGCGGTAGGAATCAGGTAAACGAATACTTACCCTATCCTTGTGAAAAACGGTAAGCTCCGGGTCTGAGGACATAGTATGAATGTCCCCAACCCGTCTACCTGAAGTAATGGCCACCAAAAATGCCGCTTTCCAACTTAACAGTTGAAGCGACAACCCCGACATATCGTAGAAAAAAGGACTAGATAGCCAATCTAAAACGATAGACAGATCCCATGGCGGACTTGTCCGTCGGACGATCGGACGCACTCTGTCCACACCTGCTAAGAAACGCTGAACCAGAGGGTGTTGTCCTAAAAGGGCACCCTTGGTAGGAATGTGGAAAGCTGAAATAGCTGTGGAGTAGCCTCGGATAGTAGACGCGGCTAGGCCGGCTTCTAACCAAGACTGTAAAAACTCCAAAACTTCGACTACAGTCGAAGAAAAGGGATCAAGTATCCCTCTGTTTCCACACCAGGCCCATCTATCCTCATACTGTAAGTTAGTCGAATCCCTCCGCGAAGCCAGAATTGTGTCTGCAACTGGTGCAGGAATTCCGCTCGCATGGAGGCGACTCCTGACAGTGGCCAAGCCACCCACTGGATCCATGGATCCGGGTGTGGCTGGCCTTCCTGGGATAGAAGGTCCGGTCGCATCGGTAATAGCACAGGAGGCTGTACGAGCGACCTGAGTATTACCGGGAACCAGCGTTGAGACGACCACAGAGGTGCAAGAAGCACAAGTAGTCATGCTGGTTGGGTGACGAGCTGCGATAGGACTCTTGGAATCAGAGGTATCGGTGGGAAAGCCCACAGAACCCTGTCCGTCCAATCTAGCTGGAAGGCATCGGAGGCGATCGCTCCCGGATCCGGGATCCTGGAGCAAAACACCGGAGTCTGGTTCGTCACCCCAGAGGCAAACAGATCCACCTGGAACGACCCGAACAACTGGGAGATAACCCCGAATATCTCCCGGTCGAGTAACCACTCGTGAGGGGCCAGGATACGACGTGAGAGTGCATCTGCACGCACGTTGTCCACCCCCGGGAGATACACAGGTAATACCCGTGTGTTGTACCGGTCGCACCACAGCAGAAACTGCCACGTCTCCTGGAGGAGTGACGGAGACACCGTACCGCCCTGCTTCAGGATATAGGACATCGCCGTTTGATTGTCCATTTCTAGACGAACCACACGGTTCCGAACCTGCTCCATGAAGCGTTCGAATACCAGTCGGACCGCTCACAATTCTAACACATTGATGTGCAAGGTTGCCTTGTTCACGGACCAAAGTCCGGAAGCCGTGAGGTCCCCTAGGACCCCACCCCACCCTGTGAGGGAGGCGTCCGTCTGAATTGTGAGCGTAGGCACCGGGGTCTCCAGTGGGATACCCCTGGCTAGATTCCCGGTGTCGGTCCACCACCTCAGGTGAGGGAGAAGCCACTCTAGAGTTAGGAGAATTGTCTCGTAACTCCCCGAGTGTGACCACAGCTGTGCTAACGCTTGCTGAACTGGCCGCATCCTCAGACGCGCACGCCAAACTACGTCCACCGTCGCCGCCATGTTGCCTAGCAACTGAAGCCATGTGCGAGCTGAGGCCCTGGGGGACTGAAGGAATTGTAAAACAACCCTTTGGACTTTGGAAATGCGGTCTTGAGACAGAGAGACTAAGCCCTGCTGTGTCTCGAATCTCGCCCCCAAGAAAACCAGATCCTGGGATGGAACCAGCTCGGATTTCTTGAGGTTGATGACCCAACCCAACCTGGTGAGAATATCCATCACTGTCTGTGTGGAGTCCCGACTCAAGTGAGTGGAAAGCGCCCTGAGAAGCCAGTCGTCCAGGTACGGGTAACAAAAGTTGCCCTGTGCCCTGGCGACTTGAGCTGGCACTAACATTAGTTTTGTGAACACCCTTGGCACCGTGGAGATGCCGCAGTGTCTCCATCTTGAAGGACGGTACCTCTAGCAAACGGTTCAGACCCTTAAATTGAGAATGGGTCTGAACCCTCCGTCCTTCTTGGTAACCAGGAAATAGGTTGAGTAAACCCCTTGATTTTCCTGGCCCGTCGGAACCACCTCGATGGCTGCCTTGTCCAGCAACGACTGGACCTCGGCACGGAGAATATCTGCCTTCTCCAGAGAGTTCGGCACTGGTGTGCAACGAATCCCGGAGAAAGGAGGAGGGCCTCGCTTCCACTGTGGCATATGACCATCCCTGAGTGTGGACAGGACCCAGGGATTTGAAGTGACTTTCTCCCATTCCCGAAGGAAGAGAGGTAGCCTGCCGCCGACAGGGACGTCGGGTAAGAGTCAGTGAATCCCGGCAGTCGGCAGTGTAACAACTGCTTGTGCCGGGACCAACAAGGGCTCCGGAGGAATGCTTTCTGGGAAGCCGGGGCCGACTTCCCCTTCCTCTGAAAATGCTGCTGAGAGGAGGCAGCCTTGCCCCTACCTCTACCCCTGCCCTTGCCTCTACGTGCCTGAAGTGGAGCCGTCCACTTCGGCGCTTCCTTTCCTGAAGAGGAAGGGTAAGCTGAGGCAAGGACGGAAGGCCGGGCGAGAGAAGTGAGGGGTTGCTCGAGTAAGGGCTTTGAGTCCTTAAACTGGCTAACCGCCTCCGCGGCCTCCCTGACCACTGTCAATGCCCCCGGGAACAGGGTTGAGCCCATCCTGAATGGCAGAGACAGCCGGTGAATATCTGGGCACAGACAGCCACAACCGACGGAGGCCCATAACTGCAGACATCATCAGGCTAGCGCACGACCGAATGGCGTCGCATGCCAGATGTGAATGCACCTCCGTGAGCTGCCTCGCTAACGTGGACGACGACACGTCGTCGTCCACGCCCTCCTGGTCCACCAGCTTCCTCTGCAGGGCCGAGAGGTATGCTGAGTAGACGGAAACCTTAAGTTGTTGTACTGCGTTATGGTATCGTTCTTCAAAGGAACGATATACCGATTTCAACACATGGTTGTTGGAAGTAAATGGAGGCGAGCACCGACCCTGATGAGCCGACGCGTGGCTATGGCCAGATGACCCCCCCCCAGGGCGACTGAGGTATAAATGCACTCATCTACCACCGGGGGGTCATAAAGAGCCCCCTCTCCCATCAGGTAGCGCCGGTTCAGCTCCGGGAGATCGAAGCGTGACCTGCCACCTGAGAGGAGAGGGTTAATAACCTCACTGATAAGTGAAGGTAAAATACGCAAGTGGGCCTCGGCGACCCGACATGGAGCAAACGCCTCCCCAGGGAGACGAAACTCCACGGGGTCGGGGTCGTCCGACGGCACGACCACCTGCGGCAAAATGGAAGCAATGCGTTCCCTTACTTGCCGCAGGGACGGACCAAGCGCGAAGGAACCTTCCCCCGACGCCTCATGCCCCCCGTCCTCATCCATGGCGAACTCTCAGTATCAAGAGTCACCTCCGAAAGCACAGAAGTCGGCTCCACAGACAAGGATAGGGGAGCCATAAGAGCCGAGGCGCCTGGCCCGACCGACCCTAGGCTCGCGGATGAGCCAGGGAAGAGCCTGCCGAAACAGGATTCCCCGGAGTAACGTAAGGCCCCGAGTCGACCGGTAACACTGGCGCTCGGGTAACTCTGCTTGTGAGCTGGTGGACAATGGTACAAGACCCGTAGCCACAGCGCTAGTACGCTGCGCTGAACCGGAACGAAGCTCGGGCCAGACACAGGCGCGCCAGCAGAGGGGTCACCAGAGCCGAGGCTCAAGGCAATGATCCCTCCGGGGGTAGAACCCGTCCCTGGACCGAAGCCCGAGGCAGGGGAACCCCCGACAGACGACCCCGGAGCGCCGCTAACTCCCGAATGGAAGCCGATCTCCTCACGGAGACCGGACATCGCGTCCGGATAAGCGAGTAAACCGACGTCATCTGTTGCTGCAAAATAGATGTTAGATCAGTTATACGGAGGGGTGCGGATTCTGATTGAGTAGAAGTGGAGGGGATAGGGGAAGAAGGTTTTTCCGCCGTCTTGGCCCGCTTACCCCCACCCCCGCTAGTAGAAGAAGAACTCTTCTTGTTTTTACCCGCTTTAGATGGTGGGTCCTGAGCCCATAAGTCTCCCCCGGCCTGCAGCAAATTTGTATAAAACAAATAATCGGCGGATCGACGCTTAGTCGTCTTGGGTGAGAAAACCTTGCTACTCTCACAAGTTAGATCGTCATGGTGCTCTACCGCCAAACAGCGGAGGCAAACATCGTGAGTGTCCTGTGGTGGCAACATGGCCGCACATGCAACGCACGGGTGAAACTGTAACAAACAGAACCATTTTAATGGAAACTGATGTACAGTCTAAATTACACACATATATGCAACACAAGTAAAACATGATACGCATGGCGATAAACCCTATGTGAAAAGCTAAGGCAGTTTAAACACTTTAACATGTATCATGAACAAGAGGCGAAAATGCAAGCTTCCTGCGTAACATATAGAGCGTAAAAAAAAAATATGAAAAACTTACCCAACTCAACTTACATTGCTGAAAGCGAAAACGTTAGGCAAGCCTACAATAGTAATGTACAAGAAAAAAAAACACCACCCTAGCGATGTAACTCAAAAAGTTACAACCGCAGGACAGAAGGAAGCCAAACCGACCGCCATCTTGCCTGCCACACATGGCTGGAAAATTGAGCCTGTCCGACAAAGTTACAACAATCATGAATGAAAAAATCAACCTACAATTCCATCTAGCGCCCGTGCGAGAGAAAACAGGAACCATACATACATTAGTTGATTCTTTAGCACTCATTTTCTTCAATGAACGACACGCACGTCTCTCTTGTAAGACGACAGCATGAAAAGTGAGGTGCGAGGTTGTCGGCTAGAGTTACCTGCTCTTGCCGGTAGGGGGCCCTGTAGGGGTGGTCTCATAACGCAGAACGTGTTTTTTTCGTTTTGTAAATATTTTTATTGAAATATAGTTACAACTGTCGTAGGTTTTTAAAATGGACATTTTAATGCTTATAAGTACCCCAAGGAAGACTTCTTCTGAAAAAGAATATATACACGGTTAACACCACAGCTTTTTCATGGCAAACACATTACCATCAAGAAATGACCCCGAACTGGCAGCCTGTACTTTAATTACAAGGGCTTCTTTTCGATACCCCTTCTAGCTCTGGTGGATGCAGATAACAAGTTTGTGTGGATCGAGCTTGGTGGAAAAGGACACATGTCAGACTCGGAGCTGCTCAACGGCCTGGAAGAGGAAGACCTAGGACTCCACCCCACCCTACCCGCTGACTGCAAACCCTGATGACCACCAAGATATGCCCTTCTTCATCATGAGGGATGACTCCTTCGCACTCAGGAACTACCCCATGAAGCCATACAGCAGAAGGATGTCCAGAAGGAGAGAATTTTCAACTGAAGACTCTCCAGGGAAGGAGAGTGGTGGAAAATGGCTTTTGGTAAATATTTTTATTGAAATATAGTTACAACTGTCGTAGGTTTTTAAAATGGACATTTTAATGTTTATAAGTATCCCAAGGAGGACTTCTTCTGAAAAAGAATATATACACGGTTAACACCACAGCTCTTTCATGGCAAACACATTACCATCAAGAAATGACCCCAAACTGGCAGCCTGTACTTTAATTACAAGGGCTTCTTTTCGATACCCCTTCTAGCTCTGGTGGATGCAGATAACAAGTTTGTGTGGATCGAGCTTGGTGGAAAAGGACACATGTCAGACTCGGAGCTGCTCAACGGCCTGGAAGAGGAAGACCTAGGACTCCACCCCACCCTACCTGCTGACTGCAAACCCTGATGACCACCAAGATATGCCCTTCTTCATCATGAGGGATGACTCCTTCGCACTCAGGAACTACCCCATGAAGCCATACAGCAGAAGGATGACCAGAAGGAGAGGATTTTCAACTGCAGACTCTCCAGGGAAGGAGAGTGGTGGAAAATGGCTTTTGGATCCTGGCCAATAGATCCAGGTGTCTCCTCAGGACTCAAAAGCAGAAGCCCAACACTGTGAAGGATATAATGGAGGCGGCAGTAACTGCCAAAAGTTTGGACATGGATCCAAGTCCTGTCGTTCCTCTGCTGTTTGTTACTGCTGTGGTGACAAGCATGAGGGCAACGACTGTACTAAGGAAGTGAAGTGCACAAACTGCGGTGGTAACCATATGGCCTCTTCCAAGTTCTATCCAGTGTGGAAACGCGAATCCGAGATACTAAAGATCAAGCACAAAGAAAATATCTCCTTTCACGAAGCAAAGAAGAGGGTTGCAAGTTTAACTGCAGCCCCTTCAACCATCACCTACTCTTCTGCTGTCTCCCGTCCTACTGTCACTACTGCAACCATCTCATGTCGGACCGGCCTGACATGGATCATGTCTTCTCAGCCAACTGAACTCAACACAACTGAGCCCATCTCAGCAACTCCACCTCCAACGCCAAAAGTCAAAACCTCTGAATCACAAACACCAGAGCAAATGCCAAAACTAGAGACAGAAACTGCGCGCAGGAAAAGGGGAAAAAAGAGGCTAGAGAGACTAAAGCAACTTGAACAACCGCCAAACACAAAACCAAAGGCCACCTCTCCCTCAGAGGTCCCCATTGAGGTCCATAACTCCTTTGGCCCTCTGGATATGGAGGTAACTCCATCTCCACCAGACACCAATAGGAGTTCATCAAACGCTTTCTCACGTTCACGTGACATGTCACCAGTGGAAGCACAATGAATCCGCAAAACATGATCCAATGGAATTACAGAGGACTAAAGAATAATTATAATGAATTACAGTTATTGATCCAAGACTTCAAACCATCCGCGTCCAAGAAACCTACCTAAAAAGGACTGATAAATTTGACATCCGTCGGTACAGTTCCTACCACTCCTTTTCTCCTCCCGGCATAAAAGCTACAGGAGGCACTTCTATCCTGGTGAGGCAGGGCATCCTCCATAGCCCTGTTCCACTTAACACCAACCTACAAACTGTTGCTGTCCGCATAACTCTGAACATAGGGTTTAAACTATGTTCCCTCTATCTCCCTCCCACCTCAACTGTCCGCCTATCAGATCTTCAGAACTTATATGATCAACTCCCAAAGCCCTGCATAATCATGGGCGACTTCAACGGCCATAACCCCCTATGGGGTAGTATTGATACAAATAGTAAGGGAAAGGTCCTTCAAGAGTTTCTCTCAAATAATGATGTATGCATCTTCAACGATGGATCAAACACCTACCTCCATCCTGCCACTGGATCATACTATGCTCTCGATCTATCACTTACAGATTCTAATCTTTTAAATGAGTTCGAATGGTCGGTCCATGACGACCTTTGTGGAAGCGACCACTTCCCAACAATTCTTACCCCTATCAACCCCACGGATGAACCACCATCAACAAGATGGAATTTTACTAAGGCCAATTGGCCTTTATTCCAAACCCTATGTTCAGAAAAACTTAAGCCGGACAACTTCAGGAATGTTCCTGACCCCATGGAACTATTTTCAGACGTCCTAAATGCCATCGGAGACAAAACTATTCCAAAGTCCTCTGCAAACCCGCACATACGCAAACCATGGTTTGATACAAACTGCAAACAAGCTAGGAAAAATAGGAAGAAGGCGGAAAAATATTTCCGACAACATCCTACAGTGCATAACCTGAATGCTGTTAAAATGACAAATGCCAGGGCAAAACGTACCTTCAAACAAACTAAACGCCGGTCATGGAGGAAATATGTGTCAAAAATCAACTCCCGCACACCCATGTCCAAGGTGTGGAACATGATTCAAAAGATTAAGGGCAAAGGGTCAAAATCAGGAGTTCACCACCTGAAAGATGGAGACTCCCTCCTAACAAACAAATCTGAAATTGCAAACAAACTTGGCGAAACTTTGGCAAAGCACTCCTCCTCATCAAATTATAACCCTCAGTTCCAGAAATACCAAACCCAACAAAAAAGGAAACCAGTCAATTTTAACTCTGATAATGGGGAGGATTACAACGAAACGTTTTCCCTCCATGAATTACGTACTGCCCTAGGACAGGCTCACGACACTGCGGCAGGAGCTTCTGAAACACCTCCCTGACACAGGCTTGGAAACACTCCTAAATATATTTGATGACATCTGGACATCCGGACACTTCCCCCCTTCGTGGCACAATGCCATTATCATCCCTATACCAAAACCCGGCCGCGATCACACTGATCCCTCAAACTACTGTCCTATATCACTAACTAGCTGCGTTTGCAAAACCATTGAGCCGCATGGTCAACAATCGACTAATCTGGTACTTGGAGACCAATAACCTCCTCAGTGACCTCCAATGTGGTTTCCGAAAAAACCGAAGTACCATTGACCATCTGGTGCGTCTCGAATCATTCATCAAAAACTCCATTGCCAACAAACAACATACCGTATCTATCTTTTTCGACTTAGAAAAAGCATATGATACAACGTGGAAACATGGTATCCTAAAAGATTTACACGAGTTTGGATTGAGGGGTAGACTACCTCAATTCATATCTCAGTTTTTAAATAACAGACAATTTCAAGTTCGGCTGGGTTCCACACTGTCCGACTATTTCCACTAAGATCAGGGCGTCCCCCAAGGCAGCATCCTGTCTGTCACACTTTTTAGCATAAAAATTAACAGCCTCACTAACGTTCTGAACAGCTGCGTTGACGGGTCCCTTTTCGTGGATGACTTCAATGTTTCATGTCGTGGTAAGAACATGCACACAATAGAAAGGCAGCTACAACTCTGCCTTAACAAAATCCAAAAATGGGCCAATGAAAACGGTTTTAAGTTTTCAAAATCCAAAACAAATTGTATTCACTTTTGTCGTAAATACAAACCACACAAGGATCCAGACCTAACTTTAGATGGTACTCCCATCAAGGTAGTAGAAGAGGCCAAATTCCTTGGACTCATATTCGACCGCCACCTGACATTCTTACCACACATAAAATATTTGAAAACAAAGTGCTTGAAGGCTCTAGACTTGCTAAAAGTAGTCTCAAGTACAGAGTTGGGAGGGGATCAGACCCCCCTCCTTCACTTGTACAGATCATTAGTTCGCAGTAAACTAGATTATGGCTCCATTGTCTACGGTGGAGCCTGCAAAAGCAATTTAGAAAAATTAGACTCTATCCACCACCAAGGGCTGAGGCTCTGTCTACCGGAGAGGTCCTAAAGGCTCCCAGGCAGTCTATATGCGGAGGCCAATGAACCTTCCCTTGAGCAACGCCGCATTAAACTCTCACTGCAGTATATCACTAAATTACGTTCAAATGAGTCCAATCCAGCATACAATTGTGTCTTCAACCCGCTCTATGAAAACGTATTTCCTAAACTGCCAAGCCTGGTTCCACCACTTGGAATCAGGATCAAACCACACATATCTGCAGCTAAAATTGATCTCAACATCATTGCACCATACCGACTTCTGTCCTCACCACCATGGCAAATGGTGAAACCAAAGGTCGATCTTACCCTCACCAAACTCAAAAAAATCTGAAACAAATCCCTTGGTGTTCCAACAGGAATACAACCAGTTACGTTCGAAGTATAACACTCACAGATCCATTTTCACAGACGGATCCAAGGATGATGGCCAAGTTGCCAGCTACAGTCATTGGATCCAAGACTGTCTCCTCTAGGATCCCCGAGAACAGTTCCATTTTCACCGCTGAAGCCAAAGCTATCTTCTCAGCTTTGACCTACATTCAACAGCAAAAGCATTCCGAATACGTCACCGTTTTCACAGATTCATTATCCTGCCTTCAAGCACTTCAAAATGTGACTTCAAGTCACCCAATCATCCTGGACATATATGAACTTTACAACGACCTTTCTACTGGCCAATGTGACATCGTCCTCTGCTGGTTGCCGGGTCACGTCGGCATAGCAGGTAACACCAAGGCCGATGCTGCAGCAAAAGCAGCTCTTGACAAGCCCCTATCTCCACTGCTAATCCCGTACAGTGATTTCAAACCCACTATCAAAAGCTATACTCGGGACCTGATGCAAAAAAGGTGGGACACTCAAGCAGGAAGAAATAAACTCCATGAATTTAAGCCAACAATCGGTTATACCTACTTGGGTTGTCAGTCAAGACGAGATGAGGTAATTTTACGACGATGTCGTATTGGCCACAGTCGATTTACACATGACTATCTGCTGAAAACGGATGGGGATGGACCTCCCATGTGTGTCTCTTGCGATGAGGTTTTCACCATCAAGCATATTCTGCTTGAATGCGTGGACTTATCGTCTGCAAGGGACTCACATTAAGATGCAACAAACCTAAAAGATCTGTTCTCCCACGTGAGCGCTCATCTCATGGTGAACTACCTGAGGGAAGTTGATCTGTATCATAAATTGTAACTGTGAAATGTAACAACCATAAATTGTAACTATGAAACATGACTAACAAATTGCCTGCCTATAAATTTGATGCTAGGACTTTCTCTGCTTTTAAATGACAATGTAATCAATATATATCCTTGAAATAAAACTCATTCCGAGTATGTACTTACAATGTTTACTAATGCAAACTTGTTCTCGTCACTATATGGCTGGAATAACGCCGATGTGACGTAAAGCCCAACTCAACCTCAACCTCGTAATAGATCGTGAACGTCCGTTAAAAGGCGTCATTACCCAACAACTTGTATCTACTCGCATTTAGTCGTATCAACTCCTGTCTGCTCGTGAGTTATTCGTGTCAAGTCTTGAGCAATCATTGGGACCCGACAGAGCGTCACAGATCGTGAGAGATCGCAACACAGCATGGTGTTTCTCCTGTTCACGATTGATTTCTATCACCACGATTTGGCACCACGATTAGATGCGATATGTTGCGCTTTGTTACGATGCAATACGATCTGATGCGATGATCACGATTGACAATTAATCGTGTTGATCGTAGAAAATGTTTGAACTGTCCAAAACTTTTCTACGATTAACACGATTGCCACGACTGACCTCAAGATCTGATCAGATCTGACAGGATCAACACAATTAGTCCACGATTTAGACTGCGATTAGTCCACGATTAATATCTGATAATCAATTTGGGTATTAAAGGGGCATGTCTGTAGAACAGGTTTTTGAACACTCAAGCTATAAATGAGCATGCACATATGGTACCCATGCATAAGGTCAATACCTGATCTATTGGGGTATTAAAGCAAGATGGCCTATGCATATATGATATTCTATGCATAAGATATCTGGTCCTAGATTTCCGAAGCTCTCTTAGCGCTAAGATAGTCGTAAGTTAATGTTAATGTATGGCACTTATGACTATCTTAGCGCTAAGAGAGCTTCGAAAATCTAGGCCCAGATGATCTATCATGAAGAGTGAATGAAAGAGTTGGAGTTAACGTCACGATATTTCATGTCAATCGGTTGGAGAAATCAACACAGTCGCGGGGGAACAGATCATGGATCGCCATAGCAGCATACTGACACGACTACAGATACGATACTACTGATGAAGCCGTAGACGGGACAAGCCATCTTGCCACCCAATTTCAAAATTAAAGTCTTTCAGACACTGAAGCTTGATATAAGTTGTTGTGAGATGACGAGATTGGTAACCTTGTATACTGCCCAGCGTGTAGAAATGAATAGGAATGCACATTTTCCCGTTACTCGTTGTAAAATAATGCTCCTCAGCATTTGGAAAGTGAAATCACCTAAAGATTATCATATGCATATCTCACAATGTGTAGTTGGAAGAATAGGTTGTAAACTCAAAATTAAAATCCAGTGCTAAATTGGCATTTGACATAAGCATATGAGACATGTGGTCTCACCTTTGGCAAGTGAGTTTGTTCAAAATTGCCTCTGTTCTCCCAGCAGATAATGGGTACCCGGTGGGATAAGGTATATAACCACTAACCTTCTAGCGCCTCAAAGGCAGCTTGGCTTACCCGGGGTAATAAAAATCAGATTGTTTGGGCGCTTCGAGAATGCACTGTGCATGGAGAAATGCTCACGGTAAATGGACTGTTATTGTTATAATAATGTAAAGTAGGCGCATACTGTAGGGACTGGATATTCTGGTCTACAGTAGGGAAGGGCACGGTGTCATCAATGTGTTTCAGTGATCCATTCCTATAATTTTCACAGCTATGTTTCATTTCGCACCAAGCGGAAAGTTTCTGTCGATAGTCAAAACTGTGTATTCCTTTTCACTGACGTTCTATATATAAAATCCACTTATATACACTATCATCGTTCTGTCACTTCCCATGGGTATATACGCTGAACCATAATGAGGCATGGGCACAGAGCATTTCCAAGTTCAATTCCATACACATTCCTCAAGTTTCCGCATTAAAGAGATCAGTTTAACGGTTTGTCCTTCGAATTCCATCTCAGAAACCACCTCCAACTATTTAGTTCCACCTCGTTCAATACAGTGCACTCTGTCTAATTCGGACCAGCTTGGGACCGACTAAAAAGTCCGAATTATACAGTAGTCCGAAGTACACAGATTTTTATGGAGACATAATTCTAGGAACTTACCTGACTTATGATTCATATATTAAATCTATCACATTTCACAATGTCTGAAAACACTTATTAAATTTCAATTTATCATATATTATCAGCAGAATTAAAATTATAAACTATTTATCGCAATGTTATTAAAAACGATTCTCGGACACCTGCTTCGGCAGTGGGTCCACAATAACATTGTCAAAGAGCAAAGTAACGATGTTTCGAGGAAAACATAAATAAATTGAATAAACTAATGAATAAAATCAACAACAGCATTCATAAAAGTTGTCAAACATACATATAAAATTACCACAGGACCAAAAGCCGGATAGTAAACCATTGAAATAAACGTAACTACAGTAGGAAATACATGCCATGACCGGATTTACGTATGTTTTCAGATATTTCCTAACTTCGGGCATATATTTCATATGAATCTATACCTTTGAAACAAATGCTCAACGTACATTTTCGTATGCACATGCACCTCGTTCATGTATGCCCTGACCGGATTGTCAGGGATTTCCAAACATGAATTGCAAAACAGATACCCCAGTAAATACATGATCATAGAGTATTTCCAATGCATTCCTTTGAATTTCAGTGGGTGCTGAAATTTCCGATCTCGTTCTAAGTTTCCTCGGGTTGGAAACATGTGAATTTACTTAGGTGGGGAAACACATGTAAATTTTCAAATTTGCAAATATTTACACACCTTAGATATTTATGTATCATACCGAATTTCAGGGGTATGTATATGAACGGTTCATACACCATCATGTTACCTGTACTCAGCAAGATGATCATATGTTTCCATCATGTGAATTACTTGGTTCATGTAATTCCATTTTCACACATTTTAGTACGTTTGAAATCAACGTTCACATGACCTCAAAATTCTTATCACCAAAAGAGCCTGACAAAGAAAGCAGTATTACGCAAGTTCACACGCCTTATCAGGCTGCATTCGCTCTAGCTACCAGTATCAGTTACGCCTTGTCTGTGGTGTTGGCAAATCTTGTGAGGTGCATGTTTCGAGGGATTAAAAGGTTCAGTGGTGAACAAAGGGCGATGCGTTGCCCCTTTGTCCTCGCAAGTGCCCCTAGCTGTCCCAATAGAATAGCACTTTGTCGCTCTTGGAGCACAGCCAAATATGCTACACGAGGCAACTCGTAATTTCTTAAGTCTGTTCAGCTCGCGCATCACTACTGTAAAATATTTTGTGGCAGTACATAATTGGAATATTATTGCACTGCACGTGACCTTCCTTAATAGTCTCACAGTGCCTGAACAATGTTATTTCTCCATTCGCTCAGCCTTTGCTGAAATAGCGCCATACATAAACTTAAAGTTGTCCACATTTGTTTCACTAACGCAAAAGTATACGATAACAAATAATGCCATATCAAATTATATATTCTGTGAGAAATGAAATGAAAAATTGCTTTTATCGTGTAGCGACTGTGACCGGATAGCACAGGCGGGTGCGTTCTCTGAGTATATCATAGGCATGTTGGATCTCCGTGCCTTTTGTGAAATTCGTTTATATTTTCCTGTTTAAATTGACGATCCATAACTCAGATTGCGAGTAAATATCACGTAAGTAATTGTGATGTCGCATTGCTGTAAATTTCCCCGTCGGAGAAGTCATTCTCACAAGATATATATTCCCTTGTTTGGAGAAGATCTATGGCTATTACGCCCCAGTGATGCTAAACATCTTGTAGGCCTTTAGTCTGATACAGACGCAGACCTCGCACGTTCAAGTTCAGATCTGACAGGGGCTGAAAATATCATTCCGACATGAACACAATATCTCAGTGTTTTCCTAAGTAAGTGGAGTGATTTCTACAACATTGGAAATAACTGTATCGTTGTCCTTCTGATATTCCCGGGGCGGTGGGGTAGCCTAGTGGTTAAAGCGTTCGCTCGTCACGCCGAAGACCCGGGTTCGACTCACTCACTCACACTGATATTCCCCCGAACGGAAGCTCTACCCATGTAGGGTACAATGTGTAATTTACAGAATTGTAGGGAATAGTCTTAAGACTTTTCTACTTTGACCACGATGCTTTGAACTTGTAACAGTCGTTGGAGAAGACCAAAAGAGAAAGGGTAGTGCGCGATGTATCTGACGGACGTATATGGAAAACGTTCGAAGGACTTTATAAATACAATAATAGAAATACCGGTTATGTTTAAAACGTACCCTCAATCTGATAGCCACAGGGATAATTGTGAAACATCGCAGTATGTATCATCATAAACGGGCCAAGATAAAAGTACATGTCATTCATCCCCACATTATATCTCTTTAATAGACACGGGACATCGTTGTTACAGGTAGGGCCAACACTTTTTTCTAAAGGTATCTGCCGGTTTCATGCTACATACATGTGTTCAGATTATCGAGAAAATTAGCGACGCAAGTTCTCCTCCATCACACCAGAGACCATACAATGTATCATATGACCTTTGATCACACATATAATTGTATAGATACCCAGTGTTTATTGATAGCGATGAAGCAACTTATCAAAATTTACGGCCGACAGTATCATCTGCATTACTCTCACAGGGTTGTCATGGTAACGATAATTTGGCACACTATTTATTGTGTTATTCTTTAATCTGCGATTAGAATTTAAATCAGTTTTGACGTGAGCATGTTAAGAAAAGAGAAGCTGTAAAACGAAATGTATTCTGATAGAACCTATAGGCCTTTGTAAAAGCGAGTTTCAAGCCACCTACATAAAAACCTGTTTTCATGATAAATAACTGCTAATCCTTGGCACGATTCCGACCATATCATGGGCATGTGTTTGTGAATCATAATCAAATAGTGATGTTACAAGGCGTCCATGGCACGTCAACAACACATGCAAACAGGGGCGTAGCTACCATTATAAAAAACAGCTCGAGCTTACACATGATCTTTGCTAAAAAATAATTCCCTCTAATTCTTGCCAAAAATACCTACAAACACGTTCCATTTAAAAAGTGGAAATAACTCTTTGAATCATACTGACTACAGTATTCTTTGATTAAAGCATTACATGTACAGTAAACAGGTTATTCTTCACATCATATCTTTCGGTGATGATTGTTTTTCCATCGACATGTATGAGGATGTTTTGTTACAATCATGATTATATGTGAATCATCACTGAAATGGAGTTGTTTATTTTTCATTTGTTTATAATTTATTTTGGCACCCATGAAGGGCCACCTCCTCGTGGTGGGTGCTGGGTCACGCTAAGCGCCCTTCAACCCCCCGTTGTGGACCCGGGGGGATATTAGGTCCACCAACCCGTTTGCCGTGGGTTGCGCCCCTGTGTCGGTGGAGGACGGGATTCTGGTGGTTGAGGGCACTGGTTCCAGGAACAGTGTTCCTTTGCCCAACACACCACTTCGGCCCTTACTTCACCTAGACGGGTGGTTGAATGGGCCCGGTTCAACCAATCGGCTGGTCATGTCGAGCCCTGTGCATTCTTTGTATTTGCACAAAAATTCTATTTTGAACTGTACTTGACTTTAGGTCTCGGCTCTTTCTGTCTATACCTTACTTGATTTTGACATATGACCTATTTCATTTGCCTAGAGTCTTATGCCCAGAAGGCGGTGGCTCATGGGCCAATCTGGTGGGATTTATCTTTTCTAGATATTTTCTGCTTGAGTATACCCTCCTAGTATCCTTGGTGCCGTCTGCTGGAGACCCACAGACATAAGGCATCGTCCTTGTTGACACTCCATGGTGGGTGGGGAGCTAGGAGGGTGAATCATATATATATCTACCATGGCACCTCCACTTAAAAAACGATCACACGAATCTGAAGATTCGTTTTCTTCTGAGGATGAGGCTCCTGCAGTCCTCACAAACCCTGATAACTGGCCTCGTTTCCTAGTTATGTCAGCACCGGATGGTGGAACTCTTAAGCTGAATCCTTTCGCAGTAGCAAAAGGTATCGAGGGTTTAGCAGGTGATGTCAAGGAAATTAAAAAACTAAGATCTGGTTCACTGCTCATCGAGTGCCGGAAACTGATGCAATCTCAGATTCTACAATCATCTAAATTTTTGGCGAATGTTCCTGTGGAGGTGTCCCCTCACAGGACATTGAATAACAGCAAAGGTATCGTCCGTGATGTTGGACGTTGTCTTGCAGACATGAATGAACATGAGATTGTGACAGAATTGCATGCTCAAGGCGACACTGATGTCAAACGCTTCACTGCAAGAAAGAACAATGAGACCTTCAAAACAAACACCTATTTGTTCACGTTTTGTCTGCCTAAACACCCACACTCACTAAAAGCGGGATACTGCAATTTGAGGGTCGACACATTTATACCAAATCCCTTGAGGTGCTATACCTGCCAAAAATATGGTCACGGATCAAAGTCTTGCCACAATCCGGCTGCATGTCACAGATGTGCCGGAAAGTGTGCAGACGGTAATCTTTGTGACAAAACTCCTGCCTGTGTCAACTGTTCTGGCAACCATCCATCTTCTTCCAAGGATTGTCCTACTTGGAAGCTTCAATCCAAGATTTCACACCTTAAGCATCAGCAGAACATAACGTTTTCAGAGGCAAAGAAAATTGTTCTTTCACAAGAACAATCAGGTCCAACTTATTCAAACGCTGTTACTGCATCTCTTCAGACATCCAAGCCAAAACATATTCCTTGTAATTCTGTAGGTTGCCAGACAGACTACACATGGGCAAGGACTTCTGCTCCAACGTTGCTGTCTGCTGAAGTCCAGTCATGGCCTTCACAAGTGACCTGCAGTTCACAAACCTCAGACTCACCCATAAGTATACTTCAATCGACGACATCACCTGAGATAGATACATCTCAGAAAAACAGTCAACTAACCCTGAACCAACTGTTAAACCAGCTGCAAAACACAAGTCAAAACAGAACCGTGAAACTTTCAAACAGAATCAAAGTGGAAGAGCCCCAAAAGGGGCGCATAACCATATCCAGATTTTTAATAAATTTGGATCCCTTGATGACATGGATGTGTCCGAGCAAAGCCATGGTAGGACTCATAGCTTGTCGCCATCTAGGAAGGTGAGGGGTAGATCTCCTGTTTATCCTCCGAAGAAATAATGTCCTCACCTATCATACAATGGAATTGTACAGGACTTCGGAATAATTTAAATGATTTACAATTATTAATCCAGGATGTTAGACCGTCAGCTCTCTCCATACAAGAAACATATCTGAAACAAACTGATAATTTTGAGTTACGTCAGTTCAATGCCTATCACTGTTTTTCTCCCTCGGGAGACAGAGCTATTGGTGGATCATCAATCCTGGTGAGGCAGAGTGTTGTCCATAGCCCAGTTACGCTCACAACCAATCTCCAGGCCGTTGCAGTGCGACTTACGTTGCACGTTGCATTCACTTTGTGCTCTTTATACCTTCCGCCTTCATCAACTGTTCAACTAACCGATCTGCAAGCTCTTTATGATCAACTACCTAAACCCCGTATAATCATGGGTGATTTAAATGGCCACAACCCACTCTGGGGTGGCACTAATACAAACACCAAAGGTAAATTACTGGAGGATTTTATTTCAAACAACGATTTATGCATTTATAATGACGGTTCAAATACGTATCTTCATCCTGGCACAGGAACATATACTGCTCTTGATTTGTCAGTTACTGACTCCAACCTATTGTGTGAATTTGAATGGTCAGTCCACGACGACCTTTGTGGAAGTGACCATTTCCCAACATTGCTAAAACCAGTGAATCCATCTGACGTTCCTCCATCATCAAGGTGGAATTTTAAAAAGGTTAACTGGCCTCTATATGAAACTCTCTGTCGTGACAAACTTAGGCCTGAACCATGGTTTACCAATGATTGCAAACAGGCTAGGAAGGCACGGAAGAAAGCCGAGCACTATTTCCGTCGCCATCCTATGGTCCACAATTTGGACAAATATAGAATTTTAAACGCCAAAGCACGACGTACTTTTAAGCAAAGTAAACGCCTATCTTGGCGAAATTATATATCAAAAATTAATTCTCGCACACCTATATCCAAGGTGTGGAATATGATCCAGAAAATCAAGGGTAAGGGCTCTAAGTCTAGCATTCACCATCTCAAAGATGGAAACGAATTACTTACTAATAAATCTGATATTGCTAATAAACTTGGTGAGACGTTGGCTAAACATTCTTCCTCATCTAATTATGTGCCTGAATTCCAAAAATATCACAAACAGCAAGAAAAGAAAGCTATTAATTTCAATTCAGATAATGGGGAAGACTACAATGAAACCTTTTCGATACATGAGCTACATACTGCTCTTGATCAGGCTCATGATACTGCTTCAGGGGCTGATAACATACATTATCAACTCCTAAAACACTTACCTGAATCATGTTTAGAGACGCTCTTACACATTTTTTATGACATTTGGACATCTGGAAATTTTCCTTCCTCGTGGCGTGATGCTATTATTGTTCCCATACCTAAACCTGGACGGGATCATACAGATCCCTCTAATTGTAGAACAATATCACTCACTAGCTGCGTTTGCAAAACCATGGAACGCATGATCAACAATCGACTTGTTTGGTACTTGGAAACCAATAACCTTATAACTAATATACAATGTGGTTTCCGTAAAAACCGTAGTACCATCGATCATTTAGTGCGTTTAGAATCTTTTGTAAAAAATGCCATAATTAATAAACAACATGCAGTGTCAATCTTTTTTGATTTAGAAAAAGCATATGACACTACATGGAAACATGGTATTTTAAGAGATTTACACGATTTGGGATTGAGAGGCCGTTTGCCTCAATTTATATCCAAGTTTTTAGCTGACAGGCAATTTCAAGTCCGAGTGGGTTCTACCCTGTCTGACCATCATAATCAGGATCAGGGTGTCCCACAAGGCAGTATTTTGTCTGTCACACTTTTTAGCATCAAGATCAACAGTTTATCCAAGGTTTTAAATGATTCAATAGATGGATCACTTTTTGTGGATGATTTTAATATTTCTTGTCGTGGTAAGAATATGCATACTATTGAACGGCAACTGCAGCTGTGTTTAAATAAAATACATAAATGGAGTCTTGAAAACGGTTTTAAATTTTCCAAGTCCAAAACTAATTGTCTACACTTCTGTAGAAAATATAAGCCGCATGAAGACCCGGAACTATCTCTAAATGGCACTCCTATCAAAGTTGTGAAGGAGGCCAAGTTCTTGGGTATTATTTTTGACTCACACTTAACGTTTCTACCACATATTAAAGCACTTAAAACTAAATGCCTGAAGGCACTTGACTTGTTGAAAGTCGTTTCCAATTCTAAGTGGGAAGGGGATCAAGCTACCCTCCTACATCTATATCGATCACTGGTACGTTCCAAACTTGATTATGGTTCCATCGTTTATGGTGGAGCCTGCAAAAGCAACCTAAAACTATTAGATTCTGTCCACCACCAAGGTCTGAGACTTTGTCTTGGCTCTTTTAGAACTTCGCCTGTTAACAGCCTCTACGTAGAGGCAGATGAGCCATCTCTTGAACAACGCCGTATCAAATTATCCTTACAGTACATTACCAAACTGTTCTCAAACAAATCTAACCCTGCATATAACTGCGTCTTTAATCCCCTCTATGAGGATTTATACAACAAAAAGCCTTCTCTTGTTCCGCCTCTTGGGCACAGAATTAAACCGTTTCTTTCTGCTGCCGGCATCGAACTGGATAATATATCTCCTTCCCGTCTTCTTTCTTCTCCTCCTTGGCAACTGGTGAGGCCTGAAGTTGACCTAACTCTGACAAAGTTTAAGAAGTCTGAAACTAATGAATTACAGTATAAACAAGAATACAATCAATTAAAAATCAAATATAATACATATAAATCCTTATTTACAGATGGGTCCAAGGATGGTGGCGCTGTAGCTTGTGCCACTGTCATTGGGTCCAAAACAATATCATCTCGATTGCCTGATAACAGTTCTATTTTCACGGCGGAAGCTAACGCCATATTAACAGCTTTAAAATATATTAACTCACACCGTAAATATAAACAATATATAATCTTTTCTGACTCTCTTTCTTGCCTTCAGGCGATTAAAAATCTTTTTTGCAAACATCCACTTTTATCAGAAATTCTTGAATTGTATAATGAGCTTGCTACTGGCCAATGCGACATCGTCTTTTGTTGGTTACCCAGCCACGTTGGCATTTCTGGGAATACGATGGCTGATCTTGCTGCCAAGGCAGCACTCAACATATCTGTGACACCACTTCTGATCCCATACTCTGATTACAAGGCTGCTATAAGATCTTATATCCGTGATCTGATGCAAAAGAAGTGGGACACTCAAGTAGGTATCAATAAATTACATGAAATAAAACCCTATATCGGTTACACTTACTTGGGTTGTCAGTCCAGATTTGAAGAGGTCATCATGCGACGATGTCGTATTGGCAATACAAGGTACACTCACAAATATTTGCTAAATGGTGAAGATCCTCCGTTTTGTATCCCTTGTGATGAGAGAGTCACAGTCAAGCATCTCCTGCTTGACTGTGTTGAATTCTCCATCATAAAGGATAAATATTTCAATGTTCAAACTGTTAAGGATCTTTTTAATTCTGTTCATCTTCATTTAATTCTTGGTTTTTTAAAAGAAATTGATTTCATTAATGAATTTTGATTAATATGTTCTGTATATAGCTGTGTTTTAATGATTGGTAGTTTGATTAGTAACTTAGATTGTTAGTGGCTGTACCCTCAAGGGGGGTTGAAGTATCGTAAAAATATTGTCCCCCTGAGAGGGTACGTAAGTCCCAAAACTTCGAAAGTCAATTTAAACTTACCAGGATTTTTAAACGTAGCATTTTTGTCATTTTAATTGTAGCTAACATTTCTTACAATCGCCAGCAGCTGAAGGGAAGGTGTAAATCCAACTAGGGTCCATGCAGGTAGCCAAGGTACTGTAAGTCCCCATGGTCCCTAGTATGGTGATCGACCTTCAGTTGTTGGCGATCTATAGCCTGTTTTTATCTTGTATTGTCCTAATAGTGCTATTAGTTTTAACCTTCCACACTAGTTTTAAATCTAATTGTGATATTCTAGTATTTTTACTGTCCTTCGTTGACAGGGTTTTATATATTATATGTCTGTATTACAAAGTAAGAACTAGTTTTAGTCACGATATGGCTGAAATATTGCCGATGTGACTTTAAATCTTAACTCACTCACTCACTATAATTTATTTTAGTAAAAACACCAAATACTCGATGTATGGTATTGTATCAATGCAGCAGACATGTGTAAACTATGTCCAAACATATTGTATATGAGGAAATCACATTTCAATTTCGACAATATTTTGAAGCCATTGAAATCATCAAACGTCAAACGATAACTCTTCAAGTCTCATAAAAAATGAAAGTTGGGCAAGCCCTCAATACCACCTATAATATAAATCTTTGCAGCCTATAGGGCTTACACGAAAAATATGGCTTGCTACGCGCCTGGCAAACGCACGAGAATTGCAATACGGACCTCTAACCACTGATTCTCCGTGACCCGGAGACGCATGTGACTGAGCGTATGTTGGTACGTCGTCTGTCATACAGACCCTGAAGTAAATATATCCAAGCCCACGTAAGTCTACAAAATGTGGCAAGTCTAGATTTCCACAGCTTCAGGAGAAAGTCTCAGGGCTCCTTTTCATAATATTATATATTGTTTTATACTATGAACTTTTTTTCTGTAAAATATGTTCATATCAGAGACTAGTTGTTAATCTAGTTCTGACGGGTAGAAGACAAAAGACAAAATGGATACTAGTGCTGCTACTATTTTTTAATTATATATAAACATTCGTCCTTGTCTCGGGATGAATGTTTATTTTCCACCAAATGTACATTCGGAGGATATCGAAATCTAGGTTAAGCTATTTGAATCATATTTGCAATTAAAACACCCAAACAATGGTTTGTTGTTCCAAATTTTGGTTTTCCATATCTTGTCCCAGTCTGTATCACAGTCACGGAACGATATTTTTCCTCTTCCGTCTCTAGCAAAAATCACTGCAGGGTTCGGGTTATGGAGTGCCATACCAAACACCCACAGCTGGCGGGACCAACATCTCCAGTAACATTTACAACTGCCAACGCTTAATTCGCAAGTGGCGAGGCAATAAGCTAATGAGGCTAAGGGTTTGTGAAATATCTATGATTCCTTGTATGAAGTCTATCATCTAAGCAAGTCTAGCTATGTATGGCGTTGTCACTGCTTGAAGAATGGCTCCTTTAGAATTTTATTTGGTAAATACATGTATTAGTATTTCCATCATATTGGTAAATACATAGACCAACGCTTAGTGTCTGAATATATATAACTTTGATAGTGACAAACAAACCTATTTCAAATGAAAAGGAGCCCCAGGGAGACACGAGATTCAGTCCGGCCAGCCATGGCAGTTAGATATGTTTACTTTGTAACCCGACACCCAAAGTGAGCTAGGTTTCTTGCAGATGTTAACAGATCCTGGACCTGAGGAGATCGAGACTTGCTTCATTAAAGGCTTTAGCATTGCAGAGAGGGCTTGGCAGTGGTTCATGTGGTTCAGGGACTGTGAGACAGACTAAGCAGTAAGGGAAATAATGTGGTTCAGGGACTGTGAGACAGACTAAGCAGTAAGGAAAATAATGTGGTTCAGGGACTATGAGACAGACTAGAAAATGCATGGCAACCTACACTTCATTGTGACTATGATTAAAGCATCATTTTAAAACACAAGGCTTATTTCCTTTGCGTTAACTGACAGGCTTTCGGTGTCAAATTATTTGGAACTCCGGCCAAATGTGATGTTATGCTGTCTGGAAATATGGCCTTTTTGCAATGCTTTGGTTGCACATAATGAGAAGTGATTGTTGTACATATGATGTTTTTGAAGGATAATCTCAGCTGACTAATACTTTGCACGTGTTTCCCCCCACTCTTTCCATACCCGTAAAAGTTAATTTTCCATATATATGTCTGTAAGAAAATACTGTAAAGTAATGGAATGGCTGAATTTTTGCCAACTGAGGTAGTGACCACAGCACTCTGGTTATACTGCATTCAGAGAGGACAGAGCTTGGCAAGATGCCAATAAATATGCTTGTCATTTAAACCTTTATCTGATGTTTGTGGAATGTGATTTTATAATTGAAGATGCTTCCTGCACAGGTAGCCCCAATATAGATGTTGTTAGTCTGTGAATCTTCCAAATTACTTCGTCTCTTTTTTTCAATTGAAATTAAGATTTTTGCCTTATATCAAAATAATATAGTTTCAGTCTTAATGTGCCTATGTCGGGAATCAAACACAGGTTTTTGACCTGACAGGCGAACGCTTTAACCACGAGCGTACCCCATGCATCATTCCTTGATACTGTTAAAGATTATACATTGGTACATTTATTATACATTCAAGATTGAACCCAGTTTTGTCACCATATATCCTTCAGTTTTTATGTTAGTGACATGATCTGCACACTGATAATTTCAAAAGAGGAATATAAATAATGTTTGTTTGCGATCTTTATCCAATTAGTTTTCCATTTATCTAGTAATTTTCAGTTTCTATTTCCTGGAAATTCTGTACGAAGGTACTTTTAACAATTTCATCCAATAACAGTAAAGCATACAGATAATACGTTTCGGTACTTTGATAAAATAATAAGTACACATTATATTTCATGATATTGAGATACCAAAATGATTAACATAATTACATAATGTATAACAAATTAGACAGCAAAAAGCAAAAGCAAAAAAGAAAACGCATGAGCAACAAAAATGCTGGCAGGTTGTAAGATTTCAATAATTATCGAAACTGCTTAGTTATGAGCTAGTTGCAATCACTACAATTTTCTATAGTCTACCCAAGAGATGGAAACAAAATAGGTCTATTATGAAAATTATGAGCTAATTGCAATCACTGCAATTTTCTATAGTCTACCCAAGAGATGGAAACAAAATATGTCTACAGTATATTCCGTCGGGTAACTGAAATTTGAGAAAGCGTCCGTAATACCTGTATTCCGAATCAAAAAGAGGTCATACCAAGTATGTGCATGTTCACACATTTACAACAGTAATTTACACCGGGAATCATTAATACATTGTAATCAACTTTTTGAAAGTATAGATCAGGAAATTTGTTCAGTTATGATCAGTCGGATAACTCATACAAGTGAGCACTAAAATTAGGGACCTACCGGTTCATGTCTGTGTGAACACATCTGTCTGTGTTTTATTGTAATTAGCAGTGTCTCCTTGTATAGCATATATAATAAGTTAATTTCCATTACAAAAAGTATAAACGATATTACCTACTGGTCAGAAAGACTTATCAGTACCCCAACATCGACCCACCGCCAACACCCCAGCCTAGGCCTACCCCATGCCACACCCTCTCACTCGCACTCGCACACACACACACACGTACGCACGCACGCACGCACGCGCACGCACACACACACACACACACACACACACACACACACACACATACGTATCGCTCTGGACCATAGACCCAATATTTGAACCTTTTAAACAGACACCATGTGTATGTCAAGAAAGACACGCACGTTATTAGTGGTGCTCAGTCATGGGTATCACTTCACCATGTGTTTCTAATTATCTCAGTACATTATGGCGTGCTCGGACGCGCTAACGAACCCTATGTGACAGTTACATTACAGAACCATTGAAATACATGTTAAAGTAGTGCTAATCAATGTAACACTATATTTACCCATTTCCAACCATTTACGCATGTACGAAATATATGACAAATCTAACCCTGGTCATACGAGATTTCAAGGGTATTGAAATGTATGTCCTACAATCACAGCATTTACATATGTTACACATGTTAGGAAACACATGGAAACAATGGCCAGATGTACACACCTGTGAAATACATGTAAATGCAGAATTTAATGTTGGTTTATTTTAACACCCCTTTAAACGTGTGTAAATCTGAAGGCCAGATGATACGTAGATTTCAAACGTTGTTCATATGGCCGCCGGATGAAACGAGTATTTCCTGACGTTAGTAAATTTGGGTAATACAGTCATTTTGTGTGGTGTACTATTTCAATCTTTTTGTGCGATCATGTAATGTAAGTCAGGTCACTGACAAGTGACATCTCGGCTCTCGCCGCCCAATCTTCACGCTCGGACACGATGTTTAATGCGAAAATATATACATGAAGCATTTTTGTCACAGGTCATAGCCTAGCACGATAAGTCGAATAAGTTCCATAATTTATGTATAGGTAGCGATTTCTTACTTAATATGTTCAGAATAGCATTATTTTACCCAAAACTTTTGTCTAAATCTAAAGGTTTTCGTTTACTTTAAGTATCGATTGGCCTCTTTTGGGATGAGGATCATGTGCGTGCTTATTTCTTTGGTCACATGTCTGTAAATGTGTTACGAAGGAGTTGACCTGAAATGCTAACATCTAGATTAATGTGCCTCCACTATATTTATCAGTTACCAAAAACAAACATGACTTACCTGTTAGTCCAACAGCCCAGTAGAAGCCCTACGTCCCTGGCTGAACACCCACACAATATATTGCACACCGTACAGGTCATTTCTTACTTCGCAAACCCAAAACATATTGTAGTCGTTATATAGATATACACATGTATCCGTTTTGGGGTTGGACTTACGTTTTAACTTCGAATGTCAGGCTCAAGTGGCATGTGATACACATGAAGTGATGTCTGATGTACACAAGTCGTGCTTTCTTCTATCTGATGAAAATACTATACCTTGTACTGCCATAACCCTCTCTCCAATATTAGGTGAGGTAAAATGGGGTTTAACGTCGTGCTTGAGAATAGTTCGCTCATATGATGACGTGCATGTGTGTGTATGTGTATGTGTGGCTGCTTGTACTAGCCCAAACTTAAGCTGGTTTTATAGAGCTAGCCCACTGAGATACCACGC
This sequence comes from Haliotis rubra, assembly GCF_003918875.1. Classification (NCBI taxonomy): domain Eukaryota; kingdom Metazoa; phylum Mollusca; class Gastropoda; order Lepetellida; family Haliotidae; genus Haliotis; species Haliotis rubra. The sequence continues at coordinate 751,397 of NW_025766148.1, read as the reverse complement.
CGCAGTGAAGCATGAATACCCCACTCAGACACATTATACTGACTCCGAGCCCATCAGCCCTTGTTGTACCTAGGCCTGTCAATGCCGAGGGCCAGGCAGGGACCATATTTTAACGTCTTTTGGTATGACACGGCCGCGCATCGAACCCGCGACCCAACTTTCTCCGGGCGGACGCTCTAACCACTACACCACGGAGGCGGTCCTACGCGAAAAAGAACAAATGTATATTTTCATATTTATGAATGTACATTTGTATATCCTTTTCCTAACAATTTTAGTTTGTATTTTAGATTATCTCCTAATTCCCTCATAATTCTAAAAGAATGGCTAGGCTACTTTTACGCTTGTTAAACTCGCATGTTATGCATAGTGTACCCATGGTGAGACCTACATAAACTGTCAGGTACCCACTACGCGCGGGTCGGACAACACCCAGCCAATCACGTCACGTGTGTCACAGGATTTCTTGAGGATTTAGAACCCTCGAGTATATGTTTGTCCGCTTACCTTCAAGACGTAAATCTTCATGCGACATATGTGGAACCAATGTGGACAAAGTGTTCGCCTGTCTTGTGTCGCCTTATAACCTGGACCATTGTTTTGCTGGCAGGACTCCTATAATATCTAGAGATCCTAACAGCATCTTGGTCCACGGTGGCCGTATAAGGTATAGGGTAAATTTGTAACGAGAGGTCTAATAACAATGACGCTATGACTAAAACAATGTTTTGGCCTGTTTGGTATTCCATACACCACGAAGGTGTATGTATCGTGTTCTATATATGCCTTGGCGACGTGCCCTGAAATACAAGTCGAGGATTAAATTACGGTACACAGCAAACCGGCAACCATATGCACCAGGACCCTGCACGTTACATAATGCCCCGGAGAGCAAGGTTGTCATGAGGTATTCGGGTACAATTATCTGCAAGGGAGGGGTTGTGTATTGTCGCTTTAAGACTGTTCAGTAACTCATCCGCTGTGTCTACCAAAACGTTTGCTTCTTCCTCCCAGCAAAATCAGGAAATCCTATATTCACTGATTGCATATATCTTATGTGCGCCTTAATTATTCAACGACAAATGATCTGTATTTTGGACCAGTGGGGGGTTTTGCACACTCCCTGTCTGAATCCGCCTATGTGTTAGGGTCCGGTACATTACACCCGTTCTCGAACAATATGCAGTAAATTTATGTGTTCCGAAGTCCTTTTATGTTTTGACACTGTTAGCTGTAAAGTTGTAGCGTTTGTTATCCGATCATATTGCTTGATGCGGTGGTTTTGGACAGACCAATCACAGACCAAGTCTGATGGAACGACTAAACCATTGCTACGTGTTCAGACTTCGACTGAAATTGGTGGTTGTGCTCTTTTCCGGAGAAGAACATTAAAACCGGTCACTATTTCTTCACCAAACTTGACACATAGATAGGTCTGGTGGTGTACTGGTGCCTTTAGGTATGTTTGGAATTATAAATAAAATTTCATTTGTGTTTCCATGCCACCAAGTTTGGCTTCGACTGAATTTGGTGGTAGTGCTCCTTTCTGGAGCAGAACTTAAAAACCTTTCAATACGTATACTCTCCTTCCACTTTGCCATACACACCAAAGCATTTGACACAATCATAACTAGTAGACATATTCACGAAGAGTATTTTGCCAATGCGGTTTGTCTTCTTGTTACTTCAATATGTTGATGACATTCACTGAAGTCATACAAGCGGAACAATAAACAGATCATACTACAAGATTTACAAACGACATTGCAAATAAGACCAACTGCATTCTTCAGACAACAATACCCTACAGTGTGACTTGTTAATATCTGATGTGTTAAACACAGTGCTGTTTGATACGGGTTGAAGTATATATGTCCGTAGTTGTTGGTTCATTTGTGATTCATGTCACCATCTTGATCCAAATACCCAGAAATTGACACGTCAGGTCACACATCCTCCACACACTGACTTGTTGATGTTGTCAAACAGCTATGTTTGAAATTCGAATTAATGTGAGGTCAGAGTCTAAACTAACAGGTTCTGAATGTATTGAATTAAACCCTCAACCCCTACTGCTGGGAACCGGGTGTTGGGTATGGTGGAAATCTCGTCTGTAATGCGCTATTTCGTAAAGGTGTACACATGTAAGAGATCAGAGCTGTATAAATATGTACGAGAGGTCCCTGGAAAGAACTCGCTGAAGGTGTGCTATTCCACCAGCAATTGACCTATGTATGGGTCCTATGTTCCCTCGCCGGCACCAAGTGCAATGCATGACTGTGACTTTGGCGACAATCACTGCATTGTCTGGGTCAGACCTGATTTGTTTACAAACAACTTCCTACAGCTGTAATACTGCTGAAACAAATATCTGCTCATGATACAGTCACAATTGCACAATCGACTCTGCCTTTGGCAGGGATGTCTTATTAATGTGGAAACGGTTTTGTCGCTTATACTAGTATAGTATAACCTGGTTATAATGCCACCGTTTGTCCAGAAGAAAACACGGCGTTATATCCTGGGTGGCATTTTAACCAGATAGGACAGTTAGCACCCTGTCCATCAGCTTTCTGCCTAGCCAATTATGTTAATTATGTTGTTTTCTTTGTTACATTGTTACATCCAGCATATATATACTTCCCCCTTCTTCATGTTCCATTATGCTTGACAACGGTACAAGAATCTGTATCGAAACGTCGCACTCACGAAAAAAAAGATGCTGTTATCCATAACGTGTGTTCTATATTGAACTTCTGAGATTCCAATCAAGCAGATCGTGGCAGGATGTGTATTGTTACATGTGTTATCCCATCTGGGATTACATGACTACTTAGAGCATTAATGAGTTTGGTTAATTAATTTGGGTCATGTCAATTAACCAATTAAGGTGTGTATACTACATTCAGCCAGTATGGTGTAACTCCAGCTAGGGTCCATGCAGGAAGCAAATGTACTGTAAGTCCCCATGGTCTCTAGTAAGGTGATCTACCTTCAGCTGTTGGCGATATATAGCCTATTTTTATATTGTGTTGTCACCTATAGTTCAAATATTTTAGATTTAATTACTAGTTTTACATGTCTAACTTTGATATTCTAGTTGTTTTACTGTCCTTCGTCGGCAGGTTTTTATGATATAGATATATTTTGTTTCAATATCAAATGTTCTCGTCACGATATGGCTGAAATATTGCCGATGTGACGTTAAATCTTAACTCACTCACTCACTCACATTCAGCCAGTGCAATTGGCATTGTAACCAGGAGAAAATGACTTTTTGTTCCCAACACCTTTGGCATATGGCATTATATCCAGTTTGGCATTATAACCAGACTACTATTTAGACAGGAAATCCGTTCTGGCAAAACCATGGCATTATATCCAGAGTCGCTTTATAACCGAAGTGGCATTTTAACCGTGGCATTATATCCAGGGTGGCATTATAACCGTGGCATTATATCCAGGCTGGCATTATAACCAGGGGTATTATAACAAGGGTGGCATTATAACCAAGATGGCATTATAACCACGGCGTTATAACCGTGGCATTATATCCAGGGTGACATTATAACCAGGATGGCATTATAACCGTGGCATTATAACCAGGGGCATTATAACCGTGGCATTATAACCGCGGCATTATATCCAGGGTGGCATTATAACCAGGGGTATAATAACAAGGGTGGCATTATAACCAGGATGGCATTATAACCGTGGAGTTATAACCGTGGCATTATATCCAGGTTGGCATTATAACCAGGATGGCATTATAACCGTGGCATTATAACCAGGGGCATTATAACCGTGACATTATAACCGCGGCATTATATCCAGGGTGGCATTATAACCAGGGGTATTATAACAAGGGTGGCATTATAACCAGGATGGCATTATAACCGTGGCATTATAACCAGGGGCATTATAACCAGGGTGGCATTATAACCAGGGGCATTATAACCAGGGTGGCATTATAACCTAGGTCGCATTATAACCGTCAACAGGGCCATTATACCCAGGGTGACATTATAACCAGGGTGGCATTATAACCAGGGGCATCATACCCAGGGTGACATTATAACCAGGGTGGCATTGTAACCAGGGGCGTTATAACCAGGGGCATCATACCCAGGGTGACATTATATCCAGGGTGGCATTTTAACCAGGGGCATTATAACCAGGGTGGCATTATAACGAGAATGGCATTGTAACCAGGGGCGTTATAACCAGGGTGGCATTATAACCAGAGTGGCATTGTAACCAGGGGCATTATACCCAGGGTGGCATTACATCAAGGGACATTATATCCAGGGTGACATTATAACCAGGGACATTATATCCAGGGTGACATTATATCCAGGGGCAATATATCCAGGGTGGCATTATATCCAGGGTGGCATTATAACCAGGGGCATTATAACCAGGGTGGCATTATAACCAGGAGCATTATAACCAGGGTTGCATTATAACCTGGGGCATTGTAACCAGGGTGGCATTACATCAAGGGACATTATATCCAGGGTGACATTATAACCAGGGTGGCATTATAACCAGGGGCATTATAACCAGGGGCATTATATCCAGGTGGCATTATAACCAGGAGCATTATAACCAGGGTGGCATTATAACCAGGGGCATTGAAACCAGAGTGGCATTACATCAAGGGACATTATATCCAGGGTGACATTATAACCAGGGTGGCATTATAACCAGGGGCATTATAACCAGGGGCATTATATCCAGGGTGGCATTATAACCAGGAGCATTATAACCAGGGTGGCATTATAACCAGGGGCATTGTAACCAGGGTGGCATTACATCAAGGGACATTATATCCAGGATGACATTATATCCAGGGTGGCATTATAACCAGGGGCATTATAAACAGGGTGGCATTATAACGAGAATGGCATTGTAACCAGGGGCGTTATAACCAGGGTGGCATTATAACCAGAGTGGCATTGTAACCAGCGGCGTTATAACCAGGGGCATTATATCCAGGGTGGCATTATAACTAAGGTGGCATTATACCCAGAATGGCATTATAACTAAGGTGGTAATATAACCAGGGCATTATAACCAGGGCATTATAACCAGGGTGGCATTATAACCAGGGCATTATAACCAGGGGCATTATAACCAGGGCATTATAACCAGGGGCATTATAACCAGGGGCATTATAACCAGGGTGGCATAATAACCAGGGTGGCATTATAACCAGGGGGCATTATAACCAGGGGGCATTATTACCAGGGGCATTATAACCAGGGTGGCATTATAACCAGGGGCATTATAACCAGGGTGGCATTATACCCAGAGTGGCATTATAACTAAGGTGGTAATATAACCAGGGCATTATAAACAGGGCATTATAACCAGGGGCATTATAACCAGGGGCATTATAACCAGGGTGGCATAATAACCAGGGTGGCATTATAACCAGGGGGTATTATAACCAGGGGGCATTATAACAAGGGGCAATATAACCAGGTGGCAATATGTCCAGGGGCATTATATCCAGGGTGCACTGTATTTGACCCTACTGAACATTCTCCTTATTTAACAGATTTTCTATTGTGGAGGCCTCTCACTTGACAAATGGGAACTCTTCTACTCCAGCAAGATCCATTAATCGGTAGCAGCGAGAAAAAAATCATCAACATGCAAATTCAGTAATCTTAGACCATCATAGTTTCTTGCAAGAATTCCTCGTACCATTTCTGGGACGGATGATGAAGAATATCTCTCTTTTTTGTTTTTTGTCATATGTTTATGGATATATCAAAAATAAACATGTCATTAAATAAACCCACTAATTGTATTTATTAGCCAATCAGAGGACACTTTGAACTCCTGAAATAATAAATAATACCAAAAAAGTATAAATGTGAAGAATTATATTGCACCATTTAAGACCCCCTGTACAATTCTATCTCACAACTAAGACTGTTACCTCGACGATTAAGAAATATAAAGATACCCCAGGCGTAGCTAAGCTGTGACAAGTGTAGTCTTGTCCTAATATAAACTATTGTACTGAAGGTTTCGTCCCGTTCAGGAAAAGTGTATTCTCTATTAGGCAACACGTGGCAAACTTTCTTACTGGCGACGAAGTCGAACCGTTTGTTATCTTGGGCTGAAATCAAGTCTGTAATAGCTGTTCCGTGCATTGGACATTCTCGAACAGGGCTAAACATATTTTTCATTGTTATAAATTTGCTTGATTTTTTTTTATCAAACCTGGGAAATGCAAATTTGTTTCTTTATTTTTTACACGTATAAATATACATTTTCAGAATGTTATACAAATGGTTTAACAGAATGCTTTGATTGGGGTCTTTATTTGACAATTTACTTCAATTTAATGACGTCACTCAAAAGATTATCAACTTCATTCTGGGACGGCGCTAACGGTGAAAACATATCCGCCGTGTCGCTGGCTGCTGTTACCTGAGACTTGCTTCATGAGTAGGTCTATGGGACGGCGCTAACGGTGTAAACATATCCGCTGTGTCGCTGGGTGCTGTTACCTGAGACTTGCTTCATGAGTAGGTCTATGGGACGACGCTAACGGTGTAAACATATCCGCTGTGTCGCTGGGTGCTGTTACCTGAGACTTGCTTCATGAGTAGGTCTATGGGACGACGCTAACGGTGTAAACATATCCGCTGTGTCTCTGGCTGCTGTTACCTGAGACTTGCGTCATGAGTAGGTCTATGGGACGGCGCTAACGGTGTAAACATATATCCGCTGTGTCGCTGGCTGCTGTTACCTGAGACTTGCGTCATGAGTAGGTCTATGGGACGGCGCTAACGGTGTAAACATATCCGCTGTGTCGCTGGGTGCTGTTACCTGAGACTTGCTTCATGAGTAGGTCTATTTCCACGACTAATGTTACAGGACAGTAGCAATTGCAATACATACAATAGGATGTCTACTGAGGTTGTTGCACTACAACATACAGTATAACCCCTGAAGAAACGACAGCCTTGGTGTAGCAAGACGCGGGTGGTGCAGAAAGAGCCCTATTTGACTGAAGTATAATGCTAAACGTGCCCAGTAAGGAACAGGTGTGCACGTGACTGGGAAACTGTCCAAGGTCTGTTTATTTTGTTGTGTGGAGACAGACATGCAGTGAAGCGCTCCGATGTGTCTAACTTTGTTGAGTCGAACTTTGATGTGTCGAACTTTGTTTAGTCGAACTTTGATGTGTCGAACTTTGTTGAGTCGAATTCACGGTTGTCTCGAAGTAGTGAGTGAGTGAGTTTAGTTTTACGCCGCACTCTGCAAAATTCCAGCTATATGGCGTTGGTCTGTAAATAATCGAGTCTGGATCAGACAATCCAGTGATCAACAGCATGAGCATCGATCTGCACAATTGGGAACCGATGACATGTGTCAACCAAGTCTCCTCTTACGACACGCATGTGTTACTGAAGATCAATATTCTAACCCGGACCTTCACGGGTTGCTCGGGTGTATTTAAGAGGAACTACGGTAAATACGCAGAGATATTTGCAACAGTGACAAGTCTGAATTACGACGTAGAAGTTAATGTTCCGTGACAACGTTGACGAAATCCTGTCTGACATCTCGCTTGTTGATGGTTCTCAAATTAAAAAAACACATCTGCAGGGCCCTTAAGTATGCCGTTATGACCTTGACCCAAGGGGGGTAATTCTCCTTCTCACACACAAACACACATCGTTTGTTACTACGCCGAAGTTGGGATGAGTACCACTTACTACACTTGCAAAGTGACCAAAGACAATGTACATGTACACGAATGCATCCACATGAAACACCGCTTTAATGATTAGGCATTAAAGTACCTTCACTCACTCACTTGCTATATGAATGTGTTAATCTAGGCCACGTGACGTCGTTGCTATGTTTAGCGTTAGGTATTCGTCAGCAGGAACATTGTGAGATGTCGTGCTAGCCGGTTTTGTTTCTTTTTGTTACTGCTGTCTCGGTATCTCAGAAACATATATCACATGTCCCCACATCGTCTGTGTCTTATCTCCCACAAACACCACTGACACACTTCTTTAACCGGGGAATAACTTTATACCGTGTTGACGTCATACTAGACACACCCAGTGTACCTCCACTACCATCTCCTTGGTCTAGTGGATAATGCGGTATACGGAGATGGGAACGTCTGAGTTTGATCCCTGCCCGCGTCATGCCAAACGTGGTGACAACATAGAACTCGAATGCTTTGCCGAAAACGTCTCCTTTTGGTCCAAATGGTGTTTCCATTGACGTTTGATCGACGAATAACGTGACGCTTGCGAGGTACCACGCTAAAACATAAACATCAATCTATTTTTTCTTAACATGCATGATTCTTGCAAATTTCGTGCAATTCAAACGAACACTGCTTGCTTGCATTTCTTTGACCATTTAAACACACTGTTTCTCTGGTTCAAATCCTACACGTCTTTCACACTATTACCAATGAAGAAACTCAATGCCAAATAAATTTTGCTTCTAAGTATATGTCCAAGGAAATACCGGACTGATTTCTTATCATGTTAATCTTATTTAAAGAGTCCTCATTGTGGAAGATGTTTTTCACCAGTGAAGATCCGGGTTAGAGTTGGCCTTTGAGTAATCCATGCTTGTTGTAATAGGTCACTTCAGGATCGGGTGGTCAGGCTCACTGACTTGGTTGACACATGTCTGAATGACTGAGTGAGTTTGGTTTTACGCCGCTTTAAGCAATATTCCAGCAACATCACGTCGGGGGACACCAGAAATGTTGACACATGTCTGAATGACTGAGTGAGTTTGGTTTTACGCCGCTTTTAGCAATATTCCAGCAACATCACGCCGGGGGACACCAGAAATGTTGACACATGTCATCGTATCCCATTTACGTAGAACGATGCTCATGCTCCTGATCACTGGATTGTCTGGCCCAGACTCAATTATTTACATACCACTGCTATTTGTCAGGAATATGACTGAGTGCGGCGTTAAACAACCAATCAACCAATCAACCAACCAACCAATCAATCAACCAACCAATCAACCAACCAACCAACCAACGAAGATCTTTTCCTTAAATAGTTCCCACAGGTGAAGAGCTTTTCCTCGAACCCTCAGCATGATCTTCCTCACAAGTAGCACGGGTGGTTAAAAGCAACTAAAACACCAATGATCTTACATCACATGTACTTAGTAAAATATTCAGGACTCCTTTTAAGTAATAGATAAACGTATGTACATAGCTACAACACTTGTCACACACATACCTGTCTGTCTACTCCGCAATGACCCTGTTCCTAGTTTCATTCAGACATATGTTCTGCACATCGTCCTACTTTACTAGAGCGTATGCAGTCAGCTCATGTCTTGGGTTGTCATATTTTGTTACAATGTGTTTGTGTGTCAGCTTGCTGGTGTGTTGCTACACGCCCCACTCGGCAATATTCCAGCTGAATGGTGATAGCTTGTAAATCTAGACAATCCAGATACTGACATCATTTGGGAATTAGGTGACAATTATGAAACCAGTCATCAAACCTGACCATTCGATCCGTCAGTCGCTCTTTACGACTACCAAGGGTTGCTGAGGATCAGTTCTAATCCCGGGTCCAAGCTATTTGTGAACCTGTGAGAAAACGATTAGGTGTACTCGTCCTCTTGATATAGACCTCCGTATTTGTGGGTAACTCCAAATGCGTTAATGTCATAACAGCTGGAAACAGCTGTCCATCATCAAGTTGCATGTAATCTCATCAGCTTCAGTAGGTACAGACCCTGGTCTAGACAATGACAGACATGTTAGATGCATTAGAAATACACCCTCAGATGAAAACCTTGTTTTTATATAAACATGAATTTCCCATCAAGATATCTGTCATCAGACTCCTAAAGAAAACAATGAAGAGTGAGTGAGTGAGTTTAGTTAGACGCTGCAATCAACCATATTCCAGCTATATGGCGGCGGTCTGTAAATAATCGAGTCTGGACGAGACAATCCAGTGATCAACAGCATGAGCATCGATCTGCGCAATTGGGAACTGAAGGCCTATATTCTAACCCGGACCTTCACGGGTCAAACAATGAAGAGACGTCCTACATACAAGTCTGTAATAATAGCTGTGTCCCCATACGTCAAATAAACCCCAAGTTCTATCGTATTTAAAGTGATATTTTTTCGTACACAGAAATGTCCACGCTGGCGTGTAAGTTAAATGCCTGGATGGCCAGGTACGCATGGCTGACCCATATCACGCAACCAGAGGATGTCGTAGCACGAACGTTCGCTAACACTTTGTCTGTATCTGACAATCTGAACAACATTATAATAATCAATGGTAATAATCATCATATATATTTGTTGGAACGGTTCGCCAGAACTAAGGTAGGAGAACAACTCATGTAATCCAAATTCTGGATATTCCTTGAGACGAATAGTCTTCAAATTACCAGTATAGTCGACTTTCAGATTAGTTCTGAAACTGGAGCGCATACAGCAATTACGACATCTACACCCCCATGTGCTTGGTGTCTCCGCAGCACGCGAACATGCAACTCGTGGTTTGTGAACCATTGTATGCAAGCGTTCTACACCTGCATTCCATGTTTATGTATGGTAGTGAATGATAATCACGGTATGGTTGTACAGTGCACAAAGGTTGTTTTTTCTATATTTTGTATGTTCACGTCTTTTTGTATCTGACCGCCTCCGTGGTGTAGTGGTTAGAGCGTCCGCCCGGAGAGCGGAAGGTCGCGGGTTCGATCCCCGACCGCGTCATACCAAAAGACCTTAAAATATGGTACTTGTTGGTCCTTGCCTGGCGCTCGGCATTATTCGGTACAATAAGGACTGGTCGGCTCGGAGTCAGTATAATGTGTCTGAGTGGGGTATTCATGCTTCACTGCGGCATGGTATCTCAGTGAGCTAGCACTATAAAACCAGCTTCAGTATGGGCTAGTACAAGCAGCTGCACATACACATACACACGCATGAACGTCGTCATATGAGCGAAATATTCTCAAGTACGACGTTAAACCCAATTTCACCTCACCTCACCTTTTTGTATGTTCATATTCCCATGTTGTTTCAAATCCACCCGCTGTGTCACCTTATTGGATTTAACCATAGTCTGAATACTTTCGTTAACAAACCAGCCATGACCTTAAAAACGCTGATTATATAGTCATGGCATTTTTACACTTAGTTGACACGAAACCAGCGTAAAATGAGAAGGTGGCAGTGTGAGATGTATGATGGATGAGAAATGTTACCACTATTCTCTTTACGCATATACCTATTAGCATAATAACAATCCCACGTGAATGACCTGCTTCACCACACAATGACGTCAAACGAATGAATGCATGTTAAGAGTCACGAACATAAGCAGTCTGGCCCTGAATCTGGTTATTCATAATGTATTGAAAGAGAATCTGTGTAATTGTCGTCATAGTGGTGAGGGAGTGCATGTGCACTGGGTGACATACAACAGACAGCCACCAAGTTACATCCGGGCGGTACTCGTCTCACATCCTGGCCCCGGTGATGCGTCCACAAAGGTTGAAGGTCAAGGCTCATGGAGACGTGGTTGTGAGAATGAACCATCTTGTGTTATATTTATAACTTCCACTATCTTTAACATTTTTAGGCGCTGTATGAATTTTAATTTACATTCATAAGATAAGATAAGATATTTATTGCATAGCATTTCATGAAGGAACATTGACAATATTCTATAAACTACATAATATAGAGACCGCCTCCGTGGTGTAGTGGTTAGAGCGTCCGCCCGGAGAGCGGAAGGTCGCGGGTTCGATCCCCGACCGCGTCATACCAAAAGACCTTAAAATATGGTACTTGTTGGTCCCTGCCTGGCGCTCAGCATTAATGGGTACAACAAGGACTAGTCGGCTCGGAGTCAGTATAATTTGTCTGAGAAGGGTATTCATGCTTCACTTCGGCATAGTATCTCAGTGGGCTAGCACTATAAAACCGGCTTCAGTCTGGGCTAGTACAAGCAGCCGCACACATACATACGCATGCACGTCGTCATATGAGCGAAATATTCTCAAGCACGACGTTAAACCCAATTTCTCACCTCGTAAGGGCTGGTACCCAGCATAGCTGTTTTCTGAACAGTGACCATAGCTAAATGTTGGAGATAAGGAAATAGAAACGGAAAATCCATATCACACTTACAACGTACACACGCACCAGTGAATCGTCCAGTTTATTAGATATCCCGGAAAAAAAGAACCATGGGCATGTAGTGAGTGACAGTTATTTCGTGACGAATCAGTTGAGAATGTATTAACATTCCGTCAAATACCGTCACGTCCTGTTTTACGGATAGACAAGGCTCCCGAGGTTTTCGAGGTTTCATTCGTCTATGCATATCAGTCTGTTGTGCATCTATTAACGCTCCGTTACATACCAACAAGTCCCCATCGTTCGGAACACAGAGCGACAAGATTGACAAGGTTCCCGACTAACAGAGTTTCTGTATCAGTATGTTGTGCATTTGTTAACGCACCGTTAAATAAAACCATACCCCCATCAGTAGTCGGTCAGAAAATTGAGTTTCTTGATTGACAAGGTTCCCATCTAACAGGTTTTCCTTCGTATGTGTATCGGTATGTTGTGCATCAATTAACGCTCCGTTAAATGAAAAAACGTCACCATTACTAGGTTCCAGAACAGAGAGTATTCGGATTGACAAGGTTCCCGACTAAGGGGGTTTCTGTATCAGTATGTTGTGCACCTGTTAACGCTCCGTTAAACAATCCAACGATCCCCATTAGTAGGCTTCCAGAATAGATAATGTCCGGGTTGACAAGGTTCCCGACTAACAGGGTTTCGTTTCCGTATGTATTAGGATGTTGTGCATCTGTTAACGCTCCGTTAAATAAAAAACACGTCACCATCACTATATGTCCGGAACAAAGAGTGTCTGGATTGACAAGGTTCCCGACTATGGGGTTTTCACGTGGCCTGTATGTGCTCCATCTCCTCCCAGGGTATTGTAGCCGCCATGCCGCTGCATCTGTGGAAGAAGGTATTGCCTGGCTGTTGGGTGTTTGTCCGCCAGGGCACAAGGTCGGGGGGAAATGAGGTATGCATATTTCTGTGTCCCGCTCCTCCGAGAGAGCTGCGTTGTACACATACTTTAATAATCCTCGATTTGGGCTCATTAGATATTGCGTATTTGTCCTTAGTGAGGATGTTGTAAGTGACCACCTTTGTTTGATTTCAGACCTGGCGTGAAGGGCATTGTATCACAAGCATCTAGGTTTTCAGAATATAAAAGGTGAGTTGACAAAAATATTGTTTAAAGAAACCTTCTTTTGACGAGACACGAAACAATATGATGTGCAATTATTTTACTGATGTATTCAATAAGAATAGGAAAAAAACGGATGGTCATGAGTATGGAGTTGGTTGGGTAGCCTTGTGGTTAAAGGTTTGACTTGTCCCGACGAAGACCTGGTGCGACTCCTTAGCTGCTGCACTGTCTGAAGCCCACTTCTCTTGTCCCTCCCCATTGTTGTATGATCGGAGTATGGATAACATCTGAACAACAAGGAAACCTCATCATATACTCCACGTTATTTTAAGTTGTTGTAGTAGTTGTAGTAGCAACGACAGCAGCAGCAGCAGTAGTAGTAGTAGTAGTAGTAGTAGTAGTAGTAATAGCAGTAGTAGTAGTTATAATAATAATACAATTTAGTAATAACAGCAGCAGTAGCTGTGGTAGTAGAAGTAAAAGTAATAGCAGTCGTAGTAGTAGTAGTAGTAGTAGTAGTAGTGGTAGTAGTAGTAGTAGTAGTAGTAGTAGTAGTAGTAGTAGTAGTAGTAGTGAGTGAGTTTAGTCATACGCCGCACTCAGCAATATTCCAACTATATGAGGGGCGGTGGGGTAGCCTAGTGGTTAAAGCGTTGGCTCGTCACGCCGAAGACGCGGGTTCGATTCCCCACATGGGTACAATGTGTGAAGCCCATTTCTGGTGTCCCCCGCCGTGATATAGCTGAAATATGGTTAAAAGCGGCGTAAAACTAAACTCAGTCAGTCAGTCAGTCCAACTATATGACGACGGTCTTTAAATAATCGAGTCTGGACCAGACAATCCAGTGATCGACAGCATGAACATCTATCTACGCAATTCGGATACCATGACATGTGTCAACCAAGTCAGCGAGCCTGACCACCCGATCCCGTTAGTCGCCTTTTACGACAATTATGGGTTACTGAAGATCAATTCTAACCCGGATCTTCACGGGTCAGTAGTAGTAGTAGTAGTAGTAGTGGTAGTAGTAGTATTAGTAATATAGTAGTAGTATAGTAGTAGTAGTAGTAGTAGTAGTAGTGAGTGAGTGAGTTGAGTTTTACGCCGCCATCAGCAATATTCCAACTATATGGCGACGGTCTGTAAATAATCGAGTCTGGACCAGCCAATCCAGTGATTAACAGCATGAACATCTATCTACGTTAAGATTAATTCTAACCAGGATCTTCACGGGTCAGTAGTAGTAGTAGTAGTAATATAGTAGTAGTAGTAGTAGTAGTAGCAGCAGCAGTAGTAGTAGTAGTAGTAGTAGTAGTAGTATCAGCAGTAGCAGGAACAAAAGCAGCAGCAGCAGTAGTAGTAGTAGTAGTAGTAGTAGTAGTAGAAGTAGTAGTAGTAATATAGTAGTAGTAGTTATATAGTAGTAGTAGTTATATAGTAGTAGTAGTAGTAGTAGTAGAAGTAGAAGTAGTAGTAATATAGTAGTAGTAGTAGTAGTAATAGAAGTAGAAGTAGAAGTAGTAGTAGTAGCAGCAGTAGTAGTAGTAGTAGTAGCAGCAGCAGCAGCAACAACAAAAGCAGTAGTAGTAGTAGTAATATAGTAGTAGTAGTAGCAGTAGAAGTAGTAGTAGTAGTAGTAATATAGTAGTAGTAGTAATAGAAGTAGAAGTAGTAGTAGTAGTAGTAGCAGCAGTAGTAGTAGTAGTAGTAGCAGTAGTAGCAGCAGCAGCAGCAAAAGCAGTAGTAGTAGTAGTAATATAGTAGTAGTAGTAGCAGTAGAAGTAGTAGTAGTAGTAGTAATATAGTAGTAGTAGTAGCAGCAGTAGCAGCAACAAAAGCAGTATTGTAGTAGCGGCAGGAGTAGTATGCTTATGCCAACACGTTCTGATTGTTACGAGATATAGGCCTATATTGGCTTTACATTATGTTCTCTATATCATGGGTTGTGAATATGGGTCTGAAGCCAAACAGGAAATCCATCTATAGTTGCTGCTTTGATTCAGATGAGGGATCAGTTTCCTTCTTCCTGTTGGGCGGACAATGTAGACTCACATTCAGGCTGGGAGACACACAATGGTGTGCAAAGATTTGTGTATTTAGGGCAAGCGTAACTATTAATTCTAGGAAACGGGATAGGGGAACAGTCTTGTGTTATAAGAGTACTTATAAGAAGACTCGAGTTTGATACCGACTAGGGTGCATTATGTGAAGCTTATTTCTATTGTTCGCGCTGTAATATAGTTTTATATAGTATATAGTATATTGCTAAAACGCCACAAAACAGTACTCATTCTGTATTTGGGGATTCATGGTTCCCAGGAAACATTCAGAAACAATTCTGTAATTGTTTCCCGTTCATGAAATGAACAAATTATCCCTGGGAAACCGCTGGAAGCGTCATAAAATGTTTGATGGGCGATGACGTATAGTTATGGCAAGGGAAGTAACTCTGTAACCCAACATTCCAATAATGATTTGAGTTGATTGGAAGCGTAGCCCAAGTGAGGTGGTAGATTTCTGAACTTCTGCATTACAGAGTGAGTGAGTGAGTGAGTTTAGTTTTACGCCGCACTCAGCAATATTCCAGCTATATGGCGGCGGTCTGTAAATAATCGAGTCTGGACCAGACAATCCAGTGATCAACAGCATGAGCATCGATCTGCGCAATTGGGAACCGATGACATGTGTCAACCAAGTCAGCGAAACTGACCACCCGATCCCGTTAGTCGCCTCTTACGACAAGATAGTCGCCTTTTTATGGCAAGCACATGGGTTGCTGAAGACCTATTCTACCCCAGATCTTCACGGGTCCTGCATTACAGAGAGGACTGGGTGGGAAGATAATATGGTTCAGGGGCGAAGGGGTATCATGGGCGGATCCAGAGGGGTGGTGGTGGGGTTGCAGGTTGCAGTGGTACGTCACACACCCCACCCCACCCCCACCCCACCCCACCACCCCTTTTTTGTCCTGAAAGTTTATTAAACGACCATTGAAACTCTTGTGAAAATGAAATGTGCACACTCCCTTTCTCAATACTGTGCATATGAAATAACAACTCTCTCAATTTTATTTTGGACGGTGGGGGAACTTAGTAGTTGAAGCGTTCGTTCTTCACGCCGAAGACCCGGGTTCTATCCCGGATGGGACTCAACCCCCCAAAAGTGCTAGAATTTCTACTTGACTAAGAAAGTGTGATCACAAATATAACATATATTACAGCTGACCACTTTCTAAAATTACATTGTGTAATCATGTAAGTTGACAAAACCTTCATTCATGTACATTAAGCCCTTACCAAACCATTATCGTGGGTTCGAATCAAAGAATCGCCCTCATTATGATTCTTCGCTTGTCAGGATCACACCCGTGCACTTGTGTATTTGTTGAAATGATAAATGTCTTGCCATCAACAAGTGGGATTATCCTTTGACACTGAAAAACTGATGACCCATGAAGATCAGGGTTTGGATTAGTCATCAGCAACCCATGGTTGTCAGGGCAACCAAGTTTAGTTTTACGCCGCTATTAACAATATTTCGGCAATACCATGCCTGGGGTCACAAGAAATGGTTTCTCACATTGTACCCATGTGGGGAATCGAACCTGGGTCTGCGTGACGAGAAAACCGGATCTTTTGGTCACGCTCGCTGTCTTGGTTAATACAGGTCACCCTAGTTAGGTACATAGATGCTCATGATCTCAGTCACTGGATTGTCTGGTGAACGTTAGAATATTGGTAAGACTACAGAATTCCGGATACCTTCCGCCATCTTTGAAAGTACGTGAGTTTACTTAGGGGTTAGGGTAAGGTTTATTGGTTGTAGTTTGACAAATCCGAGATATGGCCGTTGTGACTTTCAAAATATCTTACATTAGCGACATTAACCGTAAACAAAGAATAGTATGGACGCTAAGTCAGCACCCAGGGAATAATTCTATATAGATTCCGTTTCAGAAAAGAAAATTCAAGTCGCATAATCGCATAATACACAAACTTAATGTTGATGGGTGTCTTAACCATCTCTCCTTTGAAAATCAATGAATTTCGTTTCTGTCATTTCAAACAATGTAGGGGACAGGCGGTTGTAAACTCATTTTGTGGTACAATCATCATTGACCAATCTGTTTTTTTGCAAAAGTAGTCAACTAGATAAAAAACCGTTGCACGAAGATAATCCGTTTTAACAACAGTTCTTACATTAAAACTCAGTTTAGGTAGCATTATAGTTAAGGACAGCAACACCATTCATAGTCGTATTTGTATTTTCAGAAGATGCCGCCGTTATCGCTGCTTCTGTTGGCGATGACGTCAACATATTCTGTCTTTGCCCGGAGTCCCGAAGAACGGGAATTCCTGCACATGCACACTGCCAGCAGCGCTGCCGGCGGCGCAACTCGCCCACAGGACACAAGATGGAAGCAACACCGGGCTGATCCGAATGTGTTCCATACTTACCTGGTGGTGAACCAGATGAATGAGGTATTCAATTCTTAACATATACTGCTCAGAAGAAGTTAGGAATCAACCTATGTTGTCATATTACAGCATGATAGATTTACTCCAATAATATGAACGAACTGGTTGGTCCTTAACTCCTTGAAAGTACAGTGGAAGCTGTCTGAACCGGCACTCATCGGGACTACAAATAATCTGGTTTAGACAACGTGTATTGAATTAGAAGGCACCTTCATAGTGAGTAAGTGAGTGAGTGATTGGGTAGGTTTTACGCCGCCTTTAGCAGTATTCCGGCAATGTCACGGCGGGAAACACCAGAAATGGGCTTCACACATTGTACCCATGTGGGGAATCGAACCTGGGTCTTCGGCGTAACGAGCGAACATTTTTACCACTAGGCTACCCCACCGCCCCGGCACCTTCATAGTCATAACAAGTCCAGGCCATATCAAAACCTGTGTATCCCACGAATTCACTTATTTGAATGAATGTTAATAAACATAATTGCATCCTGCAATTTGACAGTCAATAACGCAGGCCGTGTTCGTGGTAAGAGCCGATCTTTGGGGATTGGGTGGCTACAATGGCTGAACTGGTTATATCAACTAGATTGAGGTCGAGCTGCCTTTATTGTAAAACAGACTGATGTCAGTTTGGGACAGGGTGCCGGGGGAGGTGTGTATCACTAATGCTTCTGTTTGTATTTCAGAGGTCCCGTCACAGGCGGGCTGTCAAGAGAAGCGGACAGTGGGTGGACAAAGTAGTTCCCTACGTGTTCTCGAAAGAAGTCAGTAAGTCAACATTTGCTGTTAATGAGCTCAAATGACATTCTATCTGCTGAACTCACCTGTGAAGATCCGGGTTAGAATTGGTCTAAGCAAAACGTGTTTGTCGTAAGTGGCGACTGACGGGATCGGGTGGTCAGGTTCCTTCACATACTTTGACACATCATAACCGTATTACATACAATGCTAATGATGTCAGTCAGTGGAACGTCTGGACAAACCTCGAATTCTTTACAGACCACCGCCAAATTGTTGGAATATGTCTGGATGCGGCAGTAAACAATGCACAAACAAACTGCATACGCCATGCTATATCATGTCCCAGAGTGGGTTCCCTTACCGTGACAGGATCTGCTGCTCGTTCGTTCAAATCACTGTGTTACATGCGTCCCTCATTCGATCGCGAGTTCGATTCCCAAATCCATCCTTGGTTTTGGCAGCACCACAACTGAGCTAGTGGGTATCCCTAAGTTGTAAACATCCAAAGCCCCACTCACATGCACAACATTTGCTCCCACAACTGAGCTAGTGGGTATCCCTAAGTTGTAAACATCCAAAGCCCCACTCACATGCACAACATTTGCTCCCACAACTGAGCTAGTGGGTATCCCTAAGTTGTAAACATCCAAAGCCCCACTCACATGCACAACATTTGCTCCCACAACTGAGCTAGTGGGTATCCCTAAGTTGTAAACATCCAAAGCCCCACTCACATGCACAACATTTGCTCCCACAACTGAGCTAGTGGGTATCCCTAAGTTGTAAACATCCAAAGCCCCACTCACATGCACAACATTTGCTCCCACAACTGAGCTAGTGGGTATCCCTAAGTTGTAAACATCCAAAGCCCCACTCACATGCACAACATTTGCTCCCACAACTGAGCTAGTGGGTATCCCTAAGTTGTAAACATCCAAAGCCCCACTCACATGCACAACATTTGCTCCCACAACTGAGCTAGTGGGTATCCCTAAGTTGTAAACATCCAAAGCCCCACTCACATGCACAACATTTGCGTCCACAACTGAGCTAGTGGGTATCCCTAAGTTGTAAACATCCAAAGCCCCACTCACATGCACAACATTTGCTCCCACAACTGAGCTAGTGGGTATCCCTAAGTTGTAAACATCCAAAGCCCCACTCACATGCACAACATTTGCTCTCGGGGGTAAGAGTTTGCATAGGCGGAAACACACAACCCTCCCCCTCCCCCTCTCCCCTTTGTTATGTCCTGAAAGTTTATTAAATGACCATTGAAACTCTCGTGAAAACGGGTGAGAATGAACTGTACACCTCCACCCCCCGCCCCTTTCTCAAAAACCTGTGTGCGCCCTGGTTTGTAAATGTACACACATATGTAAATAGGTGCATGTGAATGGGGTATGATTAGACTTGTGTCACTTCAGGCTTCTCTCCCCCATGAAAACAGACCAGCAACTGTTCAAAGCACGTCACTAAATTATTTTATTCCCTCACAGTCCGACTTCCTAACGTCACGTAAGAGGCAGCTAACGGGTGGTCAGGCTCGCTGACTAGGTTGACACATGTCATCGTATCCTAATTGCGTAGATAGATGCTCCTGCTGTTGATCACTGGATTGTCTGGTCCAGTTTCGAATATTTACAGACCGCTGCCTTATAGCTGGAATATTGCTGGGTGTGGCGTTACGGTTTACTATCAGTGGGGACAATGAAGAGTGTTATGTATTTCCACATGGGCGGATCCAGGAATTCTGAAAGGAGGGGGTTCAGGGGGTTCGAACCTCCTGAACCCCCCATTGGCTCCGCCAACTCAAAAACAAAATCTTCAATGTGATCTTAAGTCATTTTCAAAGGGGTGGGGTGGGGTGTGTGTGTGTTTCGAACCCCCTGAACTCCCCCTCTGGATCCGCCACTGTTCCAGATTCTAACCTGAGGAAGATGTTTCGAGAATTCATGGATTATGCGGAGAACAACACGTGCCTCAGATTCTGGGACAAGGGAAATGCTTCCACGTCCCACGCGACAAGTCCCTACGGGCCACTGAAAACAAAGAACTTTGTTACCATCGTTACCAGCCCGTCGTACGTATCCAAACTAAAGGGGTTGTGCTTTAACGAGTGTTTGTTCTGTTCTACAAGTGTATCCTATGCGAATTTAAGGGGTTGTGCTGTATAAACTGTTTGTTCTGTTGTACAGGTCTTAATTTGTGGATTAAAGGGGTTGTGCTTTATACATTTTTGTTCTGTTCTACAGGTGTATTCTATGCGGATGAAACTTCTGTGTTTATACAATGGTTGTTCTGTTCTACAGGTGTTATTCTATAGTGGGCGGATCAAGCACTGGAACTATGTCGCCATGTCCAAGAAAGGTAAGACAACAACGATACTTGCTCAAATCCTGGAATATGATGTAGTGTGTAGGTTAGTGGGTATCGCGTTGGTGCTTCACATCGAAGATCCGGGTTTGATTCCCTACACACAGTTGTCATCCGTGTCATCTGTGTCACTATGTTTTCTGTGCATGTTCGCCCGCCCGGCGTATGAAGGTGGATACTCTATGTGGATTAAAGGGGTTGTGCTAAAAACAATGTTTGTTCTGTCCTACAGGTGCATTCTATGTGGATTAAAGAGGTTGTGTTCTATGCAATGTGTGTTCTGTTCTACAGGTGTATTCTATGTGGATTAAAGAGGTTTTCGCAATATGCAATGTGTGTTGTGTTCTGCAGGTGTATTCTATGTGGATTAAAGAGGTTGTGCAATGTACAGTGTGTGTTCTACAGGTGTTATTCTATGTGGATTAAAGGGGTTGTGCAATATGCAATGTGTATTGTATTCTACAGGTGTTATTCTATGTGGATTAAAGAGGTTGTGCAATGTACAATGTGTGTTGTGTTCTACAGGCGTTATTCTATGTAGATTAAAGGGGTTGTGCTATATACAATGTGTGTTGTGTTCTGCAGGTGTATTCTATGTGGATTAAAGAGGTTGTGCTATATACAATGTGTGTTGTATTCTACAGTTGAATTCTGTGCAGATTAAAAGGGTTGTGCTATATACAATGTGTGTTGTGTTCTACAGGTATATTCTGTGCAAATTAAAGGGGTTGTCCTATATACAATATGTGTTGTGTTCTACAGGTGTGTTCTGTGCAAATTGAAGGGGTTGACCTATATACAATATGTGTTGTGTTCTACAGGTGTGTTCTGTGCAGATTAAAGGGGTTGTCCTATATACAATGTGTGTTGTGTTCTTCAGGTGTTATTCTATGTAGATTAAAGGGGTTGTGCTATATACAATGTGTGTTGTGTTCTACAGGTGTTATTCTATGTAGATTAAAGGGGTTGTTCTATATACAATGTGTGTTGTGTTCTACAGGTGTTATTCTATGTAGATTAAAGGGGTTGTTCTATATACAATGTGTGTTGTGTTCTACAGGTGTTATTCTATGTAGATTAAAAGGGTTGTTCTATATACAATGTGTGTTGTGTTCTACAGGTGTTATTCTATGTAGATTAAAGGGGTTGTTCTATATACAATGTGTGTTGTGTTCTGTGCAGATTAAAGGGATTGTGCAATATACAATATTTTAATGTTTGAATATTACCATTATCTGGGTTTTTCTAGTTGGACTATACTCACGAGTTCGGACATCTGATGGGAAAGGTCCATGATCTGGCTCTTCCTGAAAGAAACAATTTCATTGACCCGAACATACAAAACGCTGGACCTTGTAAGTACCTATAATATCCTGCACCTCTGTACTGAGACCTTGTAGAACCAGGACAGTGTATTAACTGACCTCAGTATTAAACTATGTTCATGGTAGAAGCGATTCCTCATAAAAGGACACAGTATTAGACCTGGATCCACCTTGTTCCACGCCAGCATTCCGCCCTACCTCCCTTCCTTTGTCATTACAAGAGCAGCCAGTATAGATCCCTGCCGTAGCAATGTGCGACGTTAAACCAAATCCAAACAAACCCAAGCTATATGAAACTACGTAGCCTAAAGAATCTTACAGGGCTCAGTGTAAGAGATGTCAACCTACCTGCACCAGGTGCAAACTAAAATAAAAACATAGTTGCACCAGCCAAATTCCAGTTGCACTGCTTTTATTGCAATATGTATTGAAGGAAATATGCTATTGAATTATTTAGATGTTATATTCAGAAGTTTATCCACTGAAAAATGTACTTGCACCTGTGCAAGTTAGACTAATAACTAGGTTGCACTTTGTAATATTGGGTTGCACCAGTGCAAGTAACAAAGCACTAAGTCGAGCCCTGGTAACCATCGGTTTCTGCGAGTGACCTTGGCGCATAATATTGCAAAAGGCAAATCAATACAAACAAGTTGGCATTGCTAAACGAAATGAGGTAGAATATTTATGGGCTTGTAGATGACTATTATTATTCCTGTTGTTCGCAGACTACTGGAGCACCCAGCAGGAGATGCCGTTAGGTGACATGGACAATATCATGTCGTGTGGCTTCTCGGCGCAGTCAATCATGATGTATAATCCATATGTAAGTATCGATCACCCATGTATAGATACACTTAGGTAACATGCACAACATCATGTCGTTTGGCTTCTCGGCGCAGTCAATCATGCATAATCGATACGTAAGTATCGATCACCCAGGTATAGATACACTTAGGTGACATGGCCATCATGTCGTGTGGCTTCTCGGCGCAGTCAATCATGATGTATAATCGATATGTAAGTATCGATCACGCTTGTCATCAGAATAACACACAAGGCATTGTTTGTCTGGTGGTCAAATCTGAATTGCATAGCAACCAGTGGTTCGCGCCATGAGTTCGAATCCAAAATTCGTCCCAGTTATGATCCGTTAAGATGAAAGCACTTTTGCTTACTAGCTTGTTTGTTTAAGCTTCGCTCAGAAATATTCCATTCTATGATTGCGGCCCTGTGACTGATCGACTCTCGGACCAAACACAATCCAATAACTGATACATTGGGCAATGATCAAGGTACAAAGGCACGCGATTTACAAATCACGGGGTCTGTCCACCCGATCCTCTGATCGCTTCTTTCAACCAGCACAGGTGGTTTGGTACCTATACTTACCTATGAAATATCCCAATGCATGGCTACCATACAGGGAAGCTGAAGTATTGAAGTGGCTAATACCGTTATTGCTTCCCACATTAAGTTAACATGGCGTAATATGACTTGAATACTGTTCGTAGCGACATTTAATCCAACCCACTCAATCACTCACTCACTCACACACTCATACACTCACTCACTCACTCAAGCACTCTCACTTCACGTGGCCTTGACCTTGGATAACTTTCAGCTGGTGACCAAGTACGGCTGGCCGACCTACACGTTCCTGTATGACGACTTGGGCTCCCCGACTCTGGATAGTATGTTCATGTACTTCAAGGAAATCAACATCATCCAGGGCTGCTGTGGTGAGACAAGCATCAACTCACAATTTGGTTAAAATTGAACTTTTCATTAAAAAAAAGCATTATATCTTTTTTCATCCAACCACTATCTCTAACACATGACTAAAAAAGTCCATAGGTTTGGACACAATCAGTAAAGTAAGTCAATATAAATATGCTGTTTGCATAAATCGAACCATGATCATTAGTGGTGGTCCGATTAATTGAAATAATCGAAGATTGGTCGCAGTGACTAAACGACCAAGCAATCGATCATGTTTTCTCATAATCGAACACAAACAATTCTGGAACACTTTTTGCATTAACAATATTTTTCACAAGGTTGGTTTTGTCTGTTACATTTCATGACCACTATAAGCTCGTTCCAAGTCATGGTTGAATTTATCTCAAAGACCCCAAGAAATTTATGTTCCTAACATACTAGTCATCCTTTCAAGATGTGAAATTTGCCAAAAAAAACCAAAGAACTACGTGTTTTTTCTTTATGTTTGTGTGCATGAACAAAAATAAGCAGGAAAAATTCATAAATGACGCTAATTATTTTCGATGATTGATCGGTTGTAATGAAGCAATCATCAATTATGAGAGTTTAACCAATTCCCAACACTATTGATCATACAGCCGATATGCTGCTATATCTGAAATGTTTTTTGCGAGGGCCATACAAGTAAAACTAAAAACATTGTCCGGAGTTTTGTTAGGAGAGAAATATTTAAGGATGCCTGCACCAGCGACACTGTTGGTATCCAAATGTTTGAAGTGTTCGGTCGGCTCGCTAATGACAAAGATTCGGTTTGCAACTTGGTACGAGCTGTGAGAGCCATGATTGAGACTTTGAAGTACCAGTGCAGTTAATAGCGAAGCAAGACCCAAGTACTCCTGCCAATAGTTTTTAGCCGTAGTAACACCACTAAAAGCGGCATTAAACCCAACTCACTCACGAACACACTCTCTACCAGGTGACACTGACTGTGTCAGTCGGGTCTGCGCCAACGAAGGGTACCAAGGGATGGTGGACGGCAAGTGTCGGTGTGTCTGCCCCAGCGGATTCGACACCGCTACCAACTGTGCCACCGTCCTCCCAACAGGTAAAGTAACACTATATGACATACTTAGTTTAGCTGGCGATGCTCCGTTAGTTTGCATTCTGATCTGAATATGCTTCCCACTTTTCTCTCTTTGATACAATTACTCTGGGTTACTGTAATAAATCAATTGAACAACAAAAATAAATTACCTTTCAGACAGATTGTTCGTGCAGGTGAGGTAAACTCGTGTCACATTCAGCATAGGAAGCATTTTATTTGGTGTTACATCCCGATGAACTTATTCTACACTCACTGGCCCTTGAAGTTCCAATGATTTCAATTCGACAGTAAAATAATGTTGGACCTAATTTCTAAGTTGGTTTTAATAATTGCTTTCAACTACAAGACAACTATAATGACAAGCATGTTATGTTATCCACTTTGATCCAGATTCGAATGCAATGTTTAAACGACCTTGATAACACCAACAGGTTTCTTCTTGAATATCTACCAACTGTTTACTCCCCAAACTATATTTCCTACGCATTCAGTTCTAGAGTAATGATGGGGCGGTGGAGTAGCCTAGTGATCAAAGCGTTCGCTCGTCACGCCGAAGACCCGGGTTCAATTCCCCACATGGGTACAATGTGTGAAGCCCATTTCTGGTATCCCCCGCCGTGATATTGCTGGAATATTGCTAAAAGCGGCGTAAAACCAAACTCACTCACTCACTCTAGAGTAAGGAATGTATAATAGGGCTTTTATAAAAGCAACAAGCCTTCTGTGTTCCCTAAATATCTGGTTGCTGCCTCACTATTAGACATATAGGCAATGACTGCACACGCAAGTAGCTACATGTTTCCAGGATATGCCTTTTGATGTATTTTGGTAATGTGTATACTTGCATCTCTTAAATGGTCACAATAATCGTGTTTTATTTCATAGTAAATAAACAGATTAATGTTAATTTCTTTTTGTCGTATATAGCCATGGATGTATTTTTGTTGTGATTGCAAAGATATATGCTTGTTTAATTCAAATGTCCGTTGTTTGTTCTGTGCAAATATGTACATATAACTGCAGTATTTTTTCTCATGTAATTAGTCTTTGTTTCATGAATTAAAACAGGAGTGTGTTTTTTGTCTTAAATTCAAGTTACGGTTTTGTTGCGATTGTCGATAGCAAGCACTAGTTACGATCGATACAATGGTAGAACCAAAACGGCTAAAAACCAAAGAATCCATGACGGTCACGTGTGTCCTTATCTCGACGTTTGTCCCCAGGGTGTGGGGGCGTGTTCGACCTGAGCTCCACCCAGCCAACTGTCTCGGTAACCACCCCGGGCTACCCTGGGAAATATGACGTCAACGTGGAGTGTAACTGGGCCTTCAAGGTACGTCTGACGTTTACCAAACACATCCTCGATAATCTCCAGGGTATAACCTACGGCTCGGCCTCATGATTTTATTACCTCCCTTGGCTGGCTTTTTATCCAATCAGGTGTCTACGCTTGGAAGTTGAGCGTACCAATCACAACTCACTTTTGCTTCCTTTATCTAACAGATAAACATGGCAACATATTTGTTGCAGAGGTGCTCTGAAAGAGGTAGAAAGTGTTCTTGCATGTATTTTTTAAGGTTGCAGACCTGTCAGTTTGTCTGTAAGATTTCTCCCAAAATCTGAGTGGCACAGCGAACAAACCTTCGCGGCTGCGATCACTATCTTTGTGGACACTGACAATCTCTGTTGTAACGGCGGCTTAGCTGATTGGCTACTGTGAGAATGCGAAGCAAAGCCAGCAAAGGGAGGTAATAAAATTATCGGGCCGAGCCATAGATGCATCCAGGGTACTAGTGGATATTTATCGTAACGTATACCCTGGAGATTATCGAGGATGACCAAAGACAGCTTGTAGTAGAGTTAGTGTTAGCAGCATGACACAGACAGTGAAAGTAGTCGCAGTACATAGTCTAGTAATGTACAAGCAGGTGTGCAGACAATGGGTTTGTCCGTAGGCGTAGTAAAGGCAGCAGCTGCAACAGCCCAGGAAAGTGAAAGTACACTCACTCTATGAGTGAGTGAGTTTAGCTTTACGCCGCTTTTAGCAATATTCCAGCAATATCACGGCAGGGGACACCAGAAATGGGCTTCATATATTGTACAGACATGGGGAAACGAGCAAATGCTTTAACCACCAGGCTATTCCGCCGCCCCTACTCACCCAATGGTGTAGTAGTGTAGTAGTGTAGTTGTACAGACAATGGGTTTGTCTGTAGCCCTAGTAACGGCAACAGAAGAGTATAGTAGTAGTAGTAGCCTTGTGGTTGTAGCCTTGTGGTTAAAGGTTTGGCGCTTCCCGACGAAGATCTGGTTCGACTCCTTGCCTAGTATACTGTCTGGAGCCCCTGAAGTACACTTGTATTGTCCCCACTGCTATATGTCCTCTGTATTTGTACAATCTGTGCAACAACGAAACCTCACTCATCATATACTCCATCGTCGGATAACAATGATGATGATGATGATCATTTCAAATTGTAGCAGCAGCAGCCGCATCAATAGTAGTAGTAGTAGCCGCATCAATAGTAGTAGTAGTAGCCGCATCAATAGTAGTAGTAGTAGTAGTAGTAGCCGCATCAATAGTAGTAGTAGTAAATTTAGTAGTAGTAGCCGCATCAATAGTAGTAGTAGTAGTAGCCGCATCAATAGTAGTAGTAGTAGCCGCATCAATAGTAGAAGTAGTAGTAAATTTAGTAGTAGTAGCCGCATCAATAGTAGTAGTAGTAGTAGTAGCCGCATCAATAGTAGTAGTAGTAGTAGCCGCATCAATAGTAGTAGTAGTAGCCGCATCAATAGTAGTAGTAGTAGAACGTCCAACAGAGCGGTTGTATAGCTAAATTAGTAGTGTCAACTCCCAATATATAGAGCTTGTTTCAGTGAGAGGTGGCTATTTTTCTGACATCAGAATTGACAATTTACCAAGATACATACATGGTGTAGTACATAACAACCGTGTTAGTTTCTTTGTATTGCGAGTTGACTGTAGTACATGGGGCAGCAATGGTTTGCCCCGCGCTGTACCGTAGTTTCGTCAACAGCAGCAGCGGCGGCGACGGCAACGTGGTTGTACAAGTGTAAGTTGTATTCCTGTTTTGTTTCAGGCGGCTGAGGGCTCGCAGGTTGTGCTGATGTTCAGCAACGTTGACATCGGCTGTGATGCCACGCTCAGTCTTGGCAGATACATGTTCTCTGATCCCCCGATACCGTAAGTTCCTCACTAACACAAACTAGTCAGGTGACACCTTACATCAATCGCTGTAATAATGACAGGCTGGAAACGTGGTGGTTTCAAATAACAGCAATGACCAACTCGATCAAGCATCTACTTCAAGAATTTGTTTCTAAAATTAATATGCAGATCAATTTCTATTAAACTTAAACTTCTGCTCAAAGTGTTAATTTCATCGGTCTCGATGGGTGAGACGATTCATAAAACAATCTATTGCTCATGGGTCGATGGCAAGTTTAATAAACCATCCCTTCATCAGAGATACGCTGTGTCATTTGCCTCTCCAATAACACATGGGGTGACGTCATCATTGTTGGAATGTGAAGAAACATGAACTAGTATTACGTTTGTGGTACCTGTTATTCGGTTAGTGAGTCAGTGGGTCTGTGAGTGAGTGAGTGGGTCTGTGAGTGAGTAGGTCTGTGAGAGGGGGTGTGAGTGAGTGAGTAAGTGGGTTTGTGAGTGACTGGATAGGTGCATGGAATGGTTGGTAAGTGAAAGAGTGAGTGGGTCAGTTCCTAGGTGACTTAATGAGAGAAAGTAGGATTTGGGTGGGTGAGTGAGTGAGGTGGAATTAACGTCTCCTGTATCATTATTCCATCACACACGGATTGGGCTTCACCATGTTGACAATGGAACCCAGCGTCTTCAGCGTGACGTGTCAGTGAGTGAGTTAGGGTTTCGCTGCTTAGCAATGTTCCAGCAATATCGCGGCGGGGGACACAAGAAATTGGCTTTGCTCATTGTAGACATGTGGGGAATCGAACCAGAGTCTTCGAAGTGAGGAGCGAACGCTTTAACCACTAGACTACCCCACCGCCCTAGCTTGACGTGTGGTATACCTATGATAGTAGCATGATGATCGTGATTTCAACTGTTGCATTGCATTGCCATCACTATCACACCTGCCGCCTCCGTGGTGTAGTGGTTAGAGCGTCCGCCCGGAGAGCGGAAGGTCGCGGGTTCAATCCCCGGCCGCGTCATACCAAAAGACGTTAAAATATGGTACTTGTTGGTCCCTGCCTGGCGCTCGGCATTAATGGGTACAGCAAGGACTGGTCGGCTCGGAGTCAGTATAATGTGTCTGAGTGGGGTATTCATTCTTCACTGCAGCATGGTATCTCAGTGGGCTAGCACTATAAAACGAGCTTAAGTCTGGGCTAGTACAAGCAGCCGCACATACACATGCATGCACGTCGTCATATGAGCGAAATATTCTCAAGCACGACGTTAAACCCAATTTCACCTCACCTCACCTCACTATCACACCTCAGCGGTCATCCATATTTATCAAAACATATTTTTCAGAATTACCAAGAATGGAAAGGTGAAGCCTTATCTCTCCATAAACAACAAGGCCTACGTCAGGTTTACTTCCGGCAATACGTCTTGCAATTGGAACGGTTTCAATCTCACGGCCAAACTCGCACCTGGTAAGTTAAGATTAATTTTTATGAACAATATTTCGTGGTTTTATATTCCTTGAGTACTTTATAACATTGTACTTTAAAAGCTTTCAATTTTTAAACTCATATGTATAATATTTCTTCTCTGGAAATCGATATACCGAATACAAATAGGTGTACTTAATGCGTCCTTTACCCTTCCAACAATTAAGCTTCCTCCTAGTGGCGGGGTTACGCATTTAATGCGAAGATATCTGGCATAATGTCCTAGAATCGCTTCACTTAATATTTAACCCAATTGGAGAACAAAGGTATGACGTCACATGTGGCATATAGGTCCTTACCGAAATATACTCCCTATCAAATGATACATAAACTATTTAGACATAAGGCATGCATTCGCCGAGTTCTGTATTCAGAATGAAATTATGCCATATTCTATATTATGGTTTTTTTTCAGCTAATGATTTGCCGTACGATATCGCGAGTAAAGGCGAGAGTTACCACGGGAAGATGAACTACGCTATGGGGTTCGAGAAATGTCTGCCTTGGAGCAAGGGGTACCACCTGGTTAAAAACCTCTATAACATCACGTAGGTACATATGGTTCTTCAAACCCAAATGTTTTTACAGCCTAAATTTTTCTAGATACGATCGTTGTATGAGTTAAATGCAGATATTCGTAATAAGTAGTTCGAGACAAGCGGAGTAAGGGCCTTGTCCATGTAGTGTTGTTAACAAATCTCCCGCGGATATGTTGTCACGTGGAGTAAACACATATTAATGGAATTCGACTCAGTTTATCAGGTGAGAAGAGATACATCAGGCATATTTTCTTAACTTTCCATGCATCCAGCATGGTGGTGGTGGAATTGGGTTTTACGTCGTGCTTGAGAATATTTCGCTCATATGACGACGTGCATGCGTGTGTATGTGTATGTGCGGCTGCTTGTACTAGCCCAGACTTAAGCTGGTATTATAGTGCTAGCCCACTGAGATACCATGCCGCAGTGTAGCATGAATACCCCACTCAGACACATTATACTGACTCCGAGCCGACCAGTCCTTGTTGTACCCATTAATGCCGAGCGTCAGGCAGGGACCAACAAGTACCATATTTTAACGTCATTTGGTATGACGCGGTCGGGGAAAAATATCATGGCATTACACTGGCCTAAATGTGTGTTTTTAGGGATGGAACGGGTTTGGACTACTGTGATTTTGAAGGAGATTTCTGCCGCAACTGTGGACAGAAGCGATCAAAGCCATATTGCATGACGGGTGTATTTGAACGTAACGTCACGTACAAGTATTGTGACGTGGCGCAGGCCGGTGAGTACTGTATACGTGAGTGAGTGAGTTTAATTTTACGCCGCACTCAGCAATATTCCAGCTATATGGCGGCGGTCTGTAAATAATCGAGTCTGGACCAGACAATCCAGTGATCAACAGCATGAGCATCGATCTGCGCAATGGGGAACCGATGAAATGTGTCAACCAAGTCAGCGATCCCGCCCACCCGATCCCGTTAGTCGCCAGTTAGGACAAGCATAGTCGCCTTTTGTGGCAAGCATGGGTTTTTACCCTGACAACAACATTGTGTCTGTGGTTAAAGCATAGTTGCCCTTTTATTGCTGTCGAGGAATACGCTTAAATTTGTTCGATTTTTCACATGATTATCTCCCTTTAGTCACGGCGTAATTCAACATTTTGCTCTGTTAAGGTAAATCCGAACCATTTATTCTTTGGGTATTTAACAGATATATACTAGTAATGAGTGACACGCAGACGTGTACTTTGTTTTTAGCTGATACCATAACAGTTTGTTTCGGTGATAGTCAGATCTTGCCATTTTCAGGGGCGATGAGGCAGCCTAATGGTTAAAGCGTCCGCTCGTGGCGACAAAGACCTGGGTTCGATTCCCTACATGGGTACAATGTGTGAAGCCCATTCTGCTGTTCCCCGTGGTGATATTGCTGGAATATTGCTAAAAGCGGCGTAAAACCCAACTCACTCACTCACTCACTGGATCTTTTATTGCATTGTGAATGATCAACTGAGTAATAATTTACGCCGCTGTGAACAGCACGGTTTCATTACCATTGATATTTCTGTTTATGATAACCTCCGTGCAATATACAAAGTTAACAGGAATTTTTATAGGTCAAATATAAGTGACCCACTCAGACGCTCAGTACAAGAAATGTTGGATTCCCGATCAACAGGCTACAGCAGTTTCTTATTGAGAAATAGAAGACAGTTCACGCGAGCAAGTGTGTAGAGTTGTCTCCCTTCAACGTTCCGATCTCCAATGACCGCGGGTTCGCATCGTGACGTTCATTACGTAAAGTACACGGTGATATCACTGGAATACTCTGAGCATTTCAAAGCCTGGGTAAAGCAACTCACCTGGACAGATCAAAGCCTGGGTAAAGCAACTCACCTAGACTGATCAAAGCTTGGGTAAACCAACTCACCGGTACCTGGACAGATCAAAGCACGGTTAAACCAACTCACCCTCTCAATCTCTCCCTACAGTCCCCCACTACGATCTCCTGGACAGATCAAAGCACGGATAAACCAACTCACCCTCTCAATCTCTCCCTACAGTCCCCCACTACGATCTCCTGGACAGATCAAAGCACGGATAAACCAACTCACCCTCTCAATCTCTCCCTACAGTCCCTCCCTACGATCTCCTGGACAGATCACAGCAAGGGTAAACCAACTCACCCTCTCAATCTCTCCCTACAGTCCCTCCCTACGATCTCCTGGACAGATCAAAGCACGGATAAACCAACTCACCCTCTCAATCTCCCCCTTCACTCCCTCCCTACTATCACCTGGACAGATCAAATCACGGATAAACCAACGCACCCTCTCAATCTCTCCCTACAGTCCCTCCCTACCATCTCCTGGACAGATCAAAGCACGGATAAACCAACTCACCCCTCAATCTCTCCCTACAGTCCCTCCCTACGATCTCCTGGACAGATCAAAGCACGGGTAAACCAACTCACCCTCTCAATCTCTCCCTACAGTCCCCCACTACGATCTCCTGGACAGATCAAAGCACGGGTAAACCAACTCACCCTCTCAATCTCTCCCTACAGTCCCTCCCTACCATCTCCTGGACAGATCAAAGCACGGATAAACCAACTCACCCCCTCAATCTCTCCCTACAGTCCCTCCCTACGATCTCCTGGACAGATCAAAGCACGGGTAAACCAACTCACCCCTCAATCTCTCCCTACAGTCCCCCACTACGATCTCCTGGACAGATCAAAGCACGGGTAAACCAACTCACCCCCTCAATCTCTCCCTACAGTCCCTCCCTACGATCTCCTGGACAGATCAAAGCACGGGTAAACCAACCCACCCTCTCAATCTCTCCCTACAGTCCCTCCCTACGATCTCCTAGATGATTGTTCCTCGTCTTTTGCTGTGGATCCCGAATGCCAGGACTATGAAACACGGAGGGTTTGCTTCAAGTCGTGTCTAGACAAGGGGAAAATACCGGACTACCCTGCAAAGGAAACACCAGGTTCGAACACAGTAGGCGTTTGTACACGTAAATAATAACCTTTACTCTATGTATCCAACAATAATTGTGTATGACTGTAATTGCTGTCGAAAACAATAACCGCAGAATGTCATTTCGTCCCAGCTGTATCCCAAAATGAATTTTGATGACTTTTGTATGACAGTTTGTACCAAGTCTTGATGTAAAGGTGTTCGCTTCTCCCGCCTAAAACCGGGTTCAGCCATATTTGTTTAGACTTCATGTAAAACCTGTCTTTGAGTCTTCTGCCATAAATTGTCAAGATAACCGCAAATAGCATTCTGACGAGTGAACACATTATAAAAAGATTCATAAAAATCATGATCATCATGATAACGTGTGTGTTTTCAGCTATTCGCGTCTCTTGTGGCGAGCCGGTCATTTCAAATGACGTCATCAAGGCATCCACTGACAGCGCCCCTTTACCGAGTCGGACAGAAGATAACTCTAAAATGCAAAAATGGGAATCTTGAGAGGAAGATAATGTGTCGGTCAGATGGCACGTGGTCAAGCCTGGCCAATTTTTGCTCAGGTGCGCCATTCAACTAACTGGTTGTACCTATTATATAATCGGGCGGTGGGGTAGCCTAATGGTTAAAGCGTTGGCTCGTCATGCCGAAGACCCGGGTTCGAATCCCCACATGGGCAAAATGTGTGAAGCCCATTTCTGGTGTCCCCCCGCCGTGATGTTGCTGGAATATTGCTAAAAGCGGCGTAAAACCAAAACGCAGTCAGTCAGTATTATATAATCAGAGCTGGTTCCTTTTCCTTTTCCCTAAATTGTGGGATTTGGCGGTCCAGCGAGACTGAGATTGTTTGGGATTATCAAAGCGACTTAAGCGTACGACTATCTTTAGTTTATGCCGAAGTAAAGGTGATGATAGGATTATTAGTGGATGGCGACATATCTGCTTTGTAGAGTTGTGTCCCTTATTCGTCAGTAAATATTCAGCTCACAATTTCACGCAGTCAAAACGTTATGTTTCCCTTGGTGAAACGTTATATATGAGTAAATAATGCATTACAGTCTTGAAATTACGTTGGATTCTAGGTTGACTCTTGCTATTCTCGATTTTCGGGAAGGAGAATGTTTCAGAATGTTTGAAACATGACGCCGTTTTTTTACGACGTATACAGTCAGACCTCGTTAATACGAACACTTTGGTTTTTTAAAAAAAACGTTCGGATAGTGAAACGTTCGTACTGCTGAAACCACAGTATATGCACCGAGTTACTTCCCCTTGATATCTTGCCTTACTATCGAGACTCTGAGGTCATAGATGAAGCCTATGTTTATGAAGGAAATTATAATCCTACTGTTGATAAATATGAAGTTTATTTTTATAATGTTATTCAAAAACTATGGCGATTTTTTTACCATTTGTGACATGTCATAACATGCCAGTGCCTTTTTCTTTTATATTTTCATTTTTACGTCATCAGAAAATTATTATAAAAAGATTTCTTAAATAATATGTATGGTTGCCTATTTCCCCTGTATAACGTTGCTATTAGGTTGTGAAATACCGTTGCAATATGACGTATGTGACAACGTTTTATCCAACCTTTCAACGTTGTGAAAACGCAGTGTGTTAGCTGCCTAGATGTCTAGATTTAAATTTATTACGATCACACAGCAGCAGATACATTCACTTACGAAACTGTAACGTTGCTGTGTGATCGTAATGAATTTAAATCTAGACATCTTACTTAG
Organism: Haliotis rubra; assembly: GCF_003918875.1. Taxonomy (NCBI): domain Eukaryota; kingdom Metazoa; phylum Mollusca; class Gastropoda; order Lepetellida; family Haliotidae; genus Haliotis; species Haliotis rubra. The sequence goes on along the minus strand of NW_025766148.1, from coordinate 716,462 downwards.
CCCCCAGCTAACACACTGCGTTTTCACAACGTTGTAAGGTTGGATGGAAGTGTAAGTAACTTATATAAGCTCCCCAAGCGTAAGATTGGGCTTGACGTTTACATTCACCTTGTGACGTGTCCCGTATGTTCGCAGGCTGTCCGGGGGGATTCGAGAAGGTGAAGGACAACTGCTACAGCTGGTTACCTGACGCTATAAAGGGGCAGGACGCCTTCTCTCGCTGTAACGCTCTGGTCCCAGGGTTCAGCGCGCCCGTGTGGGTGGACACCTGGGATGAGTTTGTGAACGTCATCATCCCTCTGCGGAACAACAACACCAAAATGTAAGGGCCATGTAGTGCAAGTCCTTTGAGTGGAAATAGTTACAAGATATTTTGGTATCATGTCTTAAAGATATAGTGCCATCCACGGCATTGTTTTCAACAAAGAGGTAAATGTTAAAATTGCATCCATTCTGATTTTCTGCCCAATTAAGCTGCCTGTCTGAATCTCGTTCACTCACTCACTCATACCCGTGAAGATGCGGGTTAGAATTGATCTTCAGTAACCAATACTTGTCGTAAAAGGGTACTAACGGGATCAGGTGCTCAGGCTCGCTGATTTGGTTGACACATGGCATTGTAACCCAATTGCGTAGATCGATGGTCATGCTGTTGATCCCTGGATTGTCTGGTCCAGGCTCTATTATTTACAGACCGCCGCCGTATAGCTGGAATACTGCTGAGTGCGGCGTTAAACCACAAACCAACCAACTCACTCACTCACTCACTGCATTGCTATTTTCATTTTACCCGTGATTTTAGGGTAGAGGTGGAACTCGCCTGATGTTGGGTACATTAGTAGTAAAGAGGACTTAGGTCTGATCATACACCAAGCGGTTTATTCGAGTTACGTCCTTTTCTCTACAACGATCCGCTAGACACAATGATCATAACACTTTTTGCCAAGCATCTCCCACAATACTTAGTCATGCCGTTATAAGACCGTTCATACTGAGGTTGTTGGTATTGTCCTTCCTGCTCTAGCATTACGATGTTAAAATATATATCTATCAAAAGGCGTGGGCTATTAACACAACAAAGCCTATGACTACACCCGACAGTTGAGGTATAACTGTTCCGTTCCCCGGTTTCCTTGTCGTGGGTACCGCCTCCGTGGTGTAGTGGTTAGAGCGTCCGCCCGCAGAGCGGAAGGTCGCGGGTTCAATCCCCGACCGCGTCATACCAAAACACGTTAAAATATGGTACTTGTTGGTCCCTGCCTGGTGTCAGTATAATGTGTCTGAGTGGGGTATTCATGCTTCACTGCGGCATGGTATCTCAGTGGGCTAGCACTATCAAATCAGCTTAAGTCTGGGCTAGTACAAGCAGCCGCACATACACATACACACGCATGCACGTCGTCATATGAGCGAAATATTCTCAAGCACGACGTAAAACCCAATTTCACCTCACCTCACCTCTCACCTCACCTCACCTCACCTCACCTCACCTCACCTTGTCGTGGGGGTTCAAGTTAGGGCTGTAAGGATGCATCGAACTATCGATGAAAAATTATTATTGTTGAATCTCCAATAGCAATTCATTGATAGTAGAAACGAGAAACTATCGATGCATCGATAGTATGTATGACTATCGATAGTTTAGTAACTGACTTCCGTTGGTAAAAATACAGGAATTACCGGACACGTTCAGTTTCATTTAGAGTTATCCGCCCCTGTTACCTCTTAAACCAACATGACCGTTCACTTGGTCTGGGTTTCAAGTTTCTTGTCAGTTATTGAAAGAGACTGAAACTACTTCAACCTCTTTTTTCTTTCATATAAACTATACATGCGTGTGGGAAATGACATCAAATGAGACAAGTTAAGAAAAACATAGTAATGCAATAGTTGGTTGCAATAGACTAGATATCGCTATCGCAATAGTTGTTTCCCCCTCAATAGTCTCCCCTAGTTCAAGTACATGAGTCTCGGTGGTTAGGATCTGTAGCCGACTGACTGTGTGTTGAGATTACTGGTCACTGGATATATACAGGCCTGACTGGTAAACAAATTTACTCACCCTCTTCAGGTTGTTCAGCTTGACCTGAGCTACTCTACAAATGCATGACCCGAGAGGTCAATGGCACAAACGGCTGGTTGAGTTAACTTCCTTAAATAGGGGAGCAGAGACTGTTGTTATTGTTGTGTTCGTGCGAAACATACGTACATGGATTCGTTACAGAACTTGTCCCGGAAAACAACACTTCTGAAAAAACAATTCAATTAAAACATGAATTGTTTTTACAGTCATATGCTATCTAGTTTGGTTTACTAACTTAACGATGTAAAGTCAGTTACTTTCAGAATCCAATTCACTCTCGCTATCACTCTCTCCACTAAGTTCAATTATCTTTTTTTCTATCGACCTTGTCTCGGCTGTTCGGACATGTTGACAATCTGTTGACAAAGGTGCACCCCTTCAAAGTAATAGACCCAACCAGTTGTGACACGGTCTTGCAATGCAATAGAATTCACTTGATCAGGTCAAGCTGAACAACCTGTAAAATATATCCTTGCAGACCAGTGTCCGGCAAGGTGTGGATCGGCATGAAGTATACCAACAATGCCTGGGTTTGGGAACATAACGGTCAGCGGGTGTCCACGTCGTCATTTGCCGCCCAGATGTGGAAGAACAATAACGGTAAATAGTGCATGGGTAGTGCATGATGAGTGAGTGAGTGAGTTTAGCAGTTTAGCAGAGCTTTTAGCAGTGTTCCAACAATATCACGGCAGGGGACAAGATAAACGGGCTTCCCGCATTGGTGTTCGGCGAACGAGCGAACGCTTTAACCACTAGGCTACCCCAGCGTCCCTAGTACATGATGAGGTATATCAGCTCTGTTGCCTAGTAACTACAGTGGCTGCAAAGGCAGCGAATGGGCGAAGGTTTCGATGCGCGGCCTCGTCATACCAGATGACGTCACAAAACCGTGCTTGTTGTTACTCCGCCTGGAAGTTAGCACTCAGGGGACAAAATATTCGGAGTGAGTATGTCAGTGGGGGGTATTCATGTCAAACTGAGGTTTTCTATCTCAGTGTGCGAGCACCAGCATATATAAGTACGCACGTGCACACGCATACGTATATCGCTATAAAATATAATATAAATATAATTCTCATGGGTAATTAAGAATATATGATCGGATCTGAATATATAAGTCTGCATTCTCTATGTTCCTTCTGAGAATTTGGTATTTTATAATTGAAGAATATTTATAATTAAACGTTTATGATAACGTGGAAAGAAAAGCAACACACTGCTCTACGTTTGAAGTTCAAGCAAACTTGACAAAAACGTATGATTCTATATTTATGTACATGATTATAACGCTTTAGATCCCAGACAAATCTGTTCGTCCAATGGTCGGTCACCATGTTGATCAGAAAAGAACATCCTTCTCTACACTAGTACTGGTATTTAGTGCAAATAATCGTTTATAAATATCATGCTAAGCTGTAAAACATAGATGTATGGTCTAGGGAGCATTAGTGATGACACCAGGTGTTCACGATTGGGGTCAGCTTACCAAGCCTTACTAATAGCAAGGGTCGTGTTACTCCATGTCACGTCCGATAGATTCTTTAAGTGAAGGATGTGGAACATACCAGCGTTGTCCTTGACCTTCCTGGTGCGGCTTAAACACGATGACCATTATTTCCAGCTAACGGCATCCGGGGAACCAATGGTCGCGACGTGGGGGTACTCATGCCTGAAAATCACCCATCCAAAAACAGACTGGCAAGAACGCGTAAAGACAACTACAGTGCCTGGGCCCTATGTAAGGTGGACTACAAGGGTAAGTAACCCCATCCAGGCTAGCTATTCTCGAAACGTTCGTAGCCCTACGAACTTCTTAAGCCCATTCTTAACACATTGGCTACGATCAAAGTTAAGAATTCTTAGGGCTACGAACGTTTCGAGAATAAGGGCCCAGGATGCTGCTGATTGAAGCCTTCTATGTACAGTGCTTGAGCCCTATCTGGTTAGCGAGTGAATTGGGTTTTACGCCGCTTTTAGCAATATTCCAGCAATATCACGGCGGGGGACACCAGAAATGGGCTTCACACATTGTACCCATGTGGGAATCGAACCAGGGTCTTCGGCATGATGAGCGAACGCTTTAACCAGTTGGCTACCCCACCGCCCCCGGCCCAATTAACAGTGTTAGCAATTATCAATTAGAAAGGTTGAGTGTTCAAAGAGACTACAGCGAATGTAATGTACATAGATAGGCAACAATCCAGAAGGACGCCACGATCGACCCACTATGATTATTGGACACATGCTTATGGTTTCAATCAGTGGTTTGTCTGGTCCAAGATAAATTAACATGTCGACGTGAAATAGATATTTCTAAGATGCTTCGGTGAAAGATCAAAGGCGCCGACAGTACTTTATCAGACGATAATGTGCACTTTTTGCATTAGGTCACAATGTATTGGCGTCACTGCGCCATTCTAGTCTGCCCCCTCGTATTCAAACACTTTTGCATTACGTCACAATGTAAACGACGTCACGATTCCTCTCAGTTGTCATCGCCTCGTACAGCCTCCTACAGTAAACTACTCCGTTGCATCCCGTTTCTTGGTTTGCAGTTGCTTCACGCAGCTAACATCACTGGTGGAAACATTACGTTTATGTTTTCCGACGGTTAAAATGTCTCAATTCGACTCACAAGTTTTCAGCGACACGGTAACGTTCGCAATGTTTACATTCCCACAATGCAATCGTGGAATGTCGCTTGACTACTCAAAATAATTCAGAGAAGATATTTAATCCGAACGTAAACCGTCATCAAACTGGTATCATTTGGGTTTTTTCCTGGTAACGTTCGTCTTAGCGTAGGGGGGCAGACAAATCAATAGAACAGCACGCCAGTTACCCCTGTGCGAGGATTCTTAATTTAGGTCACCGACACCGTCGTTTGTTTTCTCCTAATTATCCTCAGAAAGTGTTAAATTTGGCATCTTAGAAAAGAAATACAGTTCGCTCTACCACCATGTATAGCATAATAAAGCACACTTTCGCCCTGAACTATTATAACGTTAAGCACTCGGACGCAAGCGTCCTCGTACTTTAGCAATAATAGTTCAGGGCGAAAGTGTGCTTATTACACTATACATGATGGTAGAGCGAACTATATTTCTTAAATATATTGCTCATAAAACAACATGGATTACTTATTCGCCAACACCCACTGGTCATCTTGTCTGTACAGGACTGAACGGCTCCAACACCTGTGGTGACCGGAAGAGCAACTGTCAGGAGAGTCTGGCACAGAATCCCCGCTTTGCGCAGGACCACAGGGAGTATGCTGAGATGTACTGTCCCTACACCGCCGGCTTGTGCAACTCCAGTAAGTCATGGTGGTGAAGATGGGGTCAATAGTGGGATGGGTTGATGTGTTGGCGGCGAGGTACTTTTAGTTACGTTAATGTAATGAGTACTTGTAGTGATTTATCACAATAAATATTGTTGGGGTTGGGGTGAGGGCAGGGGTCGGGGTGAGGGCAGGGGTCGGGGTCAGGGTAGGGGTCGGGGTCAGGGTAGGGGTCGGGATGAGGGTAGGGGTGAGGGTAGGGGTCGGGATGAGAGTAGGGGTCGGGGTGAGGGTAGGGGTCGGGATGAGGGTAGGGTTTGTGGTGAGGGTCGGGGTGAGGGTAGGGGTGGGGTGAGGGTAGGGTTTGGGGTGAGGGCAGGGGTCGGGGTGAGGGTAGGGGTCGGGGTGAGGGTAGGGTCGGGGTGAGGGCAGTGGTCGGGGGAGGGTAGGGGGTCGGGGTGAGGGCAGTGGTCGGGGAGAAAAGTAAGTTTTAAAGCAGCTCTGCACTTGTAGGGATAATATTGGCTGTTGAGGTGACGACAACAATGATGTCTAATGTGACTGAGTACAGTATGGACGAAGTCTTACGATGTCATGTGATGGTGTTGATGAAGGTAATATTATAATTATGACAGCGATGCAAAGAGACATAAAACATTTTGATGATGATGATTTTGCAAAACTTTCAATTAAGATGCATACAAAAAAGCAGTTAACCTAATAGTCCACACAAAGTAACAAAAAAGCACAAGTAGCATAAGACGCAAAAATATTCTGTGTTGAGTTTTGCACCTTTGTTATCACAGGATCTGCTGATCATGGAAAATCCCAGATTATGACAGCTGGTTTGTCAGCATCGTGCTGGTGGATTTAGCTCGTAGTTGATTGTACAAAATAATGAGCATTATATAGAAAATTATGAATATTTTCCATCTTTTCTACGTTATATATCTGTTTGGACCGGCTGCTAACAATGTTGCTAAGATGCCTAGCGGTTAGAACAATCGAAAAAAAAATACATTATCAGACAATAAAGGTATATTTTTTTGATGACGTAACAATTGAATGACGTTATCCCGTCACTGCGCCATTCTACTCTGCCCCCTCGTAATCGAACCATTTTACACCGTATTACGTCACAATGTAAGCGACGTCACGATGCATGTCAGTTGTCATCGCCTAGTAAACTACTCCGTTGCATCCCGTTTTTTGGTTTGCAGTTGCTTCACGCAGCTAACATCACTGGTGGAAACATTACGTTTATGTTTTCCGACGGTTAAAATGTCTCAATTCGACTCACAAGTTTTCACCGACACGGTAACGTTCGCAATGTTTACATTCCCACAATGCAATCGTGGAATGTCGCTTTACTACTCAGCTTCATCTGGATGTACTGATCTAAACTTACGTTGGTCGTAGAAATGCGACGTTCATATTGCCCCATATGGATTACGTTAATGACAGATGTAATTAAAATAATTTAGAGAAGATATTTAATCCGAACGTAAACCGTCATCAATCTGGTATCATTTGTTTTTTCTTGTAACGTTCGTCTTAGCGTAGGGGGGCAGACACATCAGCGCGCCAGTTAGCCCTGCGCGAGGAGCCCTGTGCGAGGATTCTTAATTTAGGTCACCGACACCGTCGTTTGTTTTCTGCCTTAAATTGGTCGTAATTATTCTTAGAAAGTATTAAATTTGGCATCTTAGAAAAGAAATACAGTTCGCTCTACCACCATGTATATAGTGTAATAAAGCACACTTTTGCCCTGAACTATTATAACGTTAAGCAATCGGACGCAAGCGTCCTCGTACTTTAACTACACGTATAGTAGTTCAGGGCGAAAGTGTGCTTTATTACACTATACATGGTGGTAGAGCGAACTGTATTTCTTAAATATACATTGCTTTGTTAATCACGTGTAGATTATACATTTCAATGCACACCTATGGTCCCAGGCTACTGCTGTGTACCGAAGCCGTGCTGTTCCAACACAACCATAGACAGGGTCATACTGAAAACCGGCGAGTTTGTAACGTACAGCTGCAACAATGGAAATCGCCGTGTTTCTGGAAACCAGTACCGGGCCTGTCGCCCAAACGGAACACTGACTGGGACAGCGCTGGTTTGTGCACGTGAGTACAGCAAATGAACCATCTTGATATTCACATTCCGTTTTTTTTAATAAAGAGCTTCGACATGTTAAGTCTTTTCCAGAATATGACTGTGAACAAAGATTCTCGAAAAATCTTCGCACATCGGGGTGGTTTAACCTATAATGAAGCTATTTTGAGGGGAGATAATCCAGTGCAAAGTCTTGCATTGCTGAGGACAACCATTGTCCCTCTGAAGCTGGTTCTTGTCGGAGGATCGACGCAAAGTTTGGCAAAATATATGCGTATAGTGGCTTTCAAAATTATTACTGATTTAAAATAACAAACTGTCTATGACCAGAGTCTTGGTCGTTATCCAAAGTTTCAGCTATTCAAATCCCCGTTGAAACAACTCACTCTGAGAACCTCATGACCTATCTGATCAAACGCACCGCTTAGCTCATACACATACTGTCAGCAATTCGAGTGAGTTTAGTTTTACGCCGCTTTTAGCAATAATCCAGCAATATCGCGTCTGGGTCACCAGAAATGGGCTTCATGCACTGTGCCTCCAACAATTCGAGTAGGGGTGTTAAATACGGGTTACGGGCATCTGAAAAATTGGTCCGTCGAATAGCAACATGATTGAAGCTTTTGTTCGTCGCGTCGGAGAGCCGAGTTCGATTTCCTACATTGGTACAATGTGTAAAGCTCATCTCCGGTGTCCCCTGTCGTGATATTGCATCAATGCTAAAATGTGGAGTAAAACCATTCTCAGTCAATAATCTCAAAACTGCTGCATTGACATTCATTTTCGGTGATTTCTGCAGAGAAATCCATTTGAAATCCTTCATGAGAACATATTGAAATTTTGCGCTTTACTATGACAACTCTCACTTGAAGAAGTGTTGGTATATTTTCAGCCGAACAAAACGTTTGCTCCAACCTGAACAACATCCGCGTGACCGACACCCGAAGCGCCACCCCCGGGTCGACGTCACTGGCCGGTCCCTCCCCTTACTTCTCCGTTGACCGGTCAGCCAAGCTGCAAGCCTGTCGAGCCTACTGCAGGAGGGATGGACAACTCTTCATTCAGTTCTGGAGACAAGAGTAAGGGGGGCAACTCTTCATTAAATGTTCTGGAAACAAGTGTAAGGGAGGCAACTCTTCATTAAATGTTCTGGAAACAAGTGTAAGGGGGGCAACTCTTCATTAAATGTTCTGGAAACAAGTGTAAGGGAGGCAACTCTTCATTAAATGTTCTGGAAACAAGTGTAAGGGAGGCAACTCTTCATTAAGTGTTCTGGAAACAAGTGTAAGGGAGGCAACTCTTCATTAAGTGTTCTGGAAACAAGTGTAAGGGAAGCAACTCTTTATTAAATGTTCTGGAAACAAGTGTAAGGGAGGCAACTCTCATGTTTCTGGAAGTTTGTAACACAATCAACACATTCCAGCTGTATGACTGCCGTCTGTAAGTGACCCTGTCTGGACCAAACAATCCTGTGATTGACATTTTGAGCAACGTTGGTTGGGTTGGTTTGTTGTTTAACGCCGTACTCAGCAATATTCCAGCTATATGGCGACGGTCTGTAAATAATCGAGTCTGGACAAATCTAAGCAGTTTGGATATATGTATCAACCACGTTAGCGAGCCTGGCCACCCGATCCTGTTAGTCGCCTCTCTTGACAAGTAAGGGTTATAGAAGACCAGTTCTGATCCGGATCTTCAGGGATGAACGCTAACATAAGGCAATGGTATTTGCATTATATGTGCTTGGTATTTCGGACAAGGGGCAGTCGCCTGATGCGATCGAGAGGTCAGACTCCCAGATTTCACTGATGCATGACATAATCAACCAAAAGTATTCTGTTACACACCTCCGTCCTTGATACACAATAACACCACAAATGTTGGTACAGAGGACATCAGAAATCCGTTGATTGAAACCAATCCACAATATTTGATTTTCCAGAAAAAGCAGTGCACCCCGCGAGTTCACTCTCGTCGGCAGTAACGTCGTCACATGCATCGGAGGCCGTGCTGTCACGTGGAAGTTTGACCCCCGTCACAGGTTCGATCTTCAGAAGGGGGATTTTCTGGGCTTGCTGGACCCTCGAGGTGGGACGGTGGCGATGCAGACGTGCAAGGGGACGAAGACGTTGACGGTGAACTACGTCATGAGATCGTACAGTTTCATCAACAGTATACCAATACCTGGAAGCACGTACACTTTTAGTGCTGGTGTAGACTGCTGGAACTATATGATAGACTGTGTGATAGGGCCTAAATGAATGTCTGACAGTGAGGATCAACGCCTATATGTACGCCATCTAGCGGTGCTTGACGCGCAGACCAAAGTTGGAGCTTCACGCGCATCGCTGAAATTTCGGAAAAATAGGAGGAAATAAATGTACGATCCATGTGATTGGTGCGTTCAGAAAGAATAAACGGTTTTAATAGGTGATTTGCTTATATATTTACAGTTCTTTGTTTATTGGGGCTGTTGGGTAGCAGTATGGTTGAAGCTAGTAATGTCATGATTCACCGGTGCCTCGCCAGCAAGTTTTGCGCGATACGATACATGATTCATTTGTTTTAGTATCAAATCAGATGTTGACGTATATCGAGTATTGTTTTGATAATAATATCTCATATCAAACTTTATTCAAACCCGTTTATAATCTATCTGGCTCAATAACGAATACGAGACCGTCCTGATAACACACATGGAAACGCACACTGGCGCATTTTTATCCCCCGCAACAACGAAGTTGCAGGGGATATAGAAACGAGTTCCGTCCGTCCGTCCGTCCGTCCGTCCGTGCATAGGCTGTGACTATGAGGATGTCATCTTGTCCAGAGCAGATCTCCCAAACTATACATGCTAGCTTCATCAAACATGGTACATATGTCAAGCATGATCCCTAGATGTGCCTTTTGGGGGTTAGACCCAGATATGAATTGTATTTTGTGGTTTCCATGGAAACATGACTTAGGCTGTGACTATGGGGATGTCATCTTGTCCGGAGCAGATCTTCCAAACTATACATGTTAACTTCATCAAACTTGGTACACATATCAAGCATGATCCCTAGATGTGCCTTTTGGGGTTTAGATCCAGATATGAATTGTATTTTGTGGTTTCCATGGAAACATGACTTAGGCTGTGACTATGGGGATGTCATCTTGTTGCATTTTCCATTGCAACAAGTTAGGCTTCAACTGAATTTGGTGGTAGTGCTCCTTTCTGGAGCAGATCTTAAAACCTTTCAATACTCTCCTCCAACTTTGCTGTATACACTCCAAAACATTGACATAATCATGATTAGTTGACATATTCATAAAGAGTATTTTGTCTTCTTGTATTGATACCAAAAGAAGCGTTGTGGATTTTACAGTAGGCGAGGTTGAGAAACCGCCTGGGAAATTTAAGGCTTATGTTACGAAATATTTTAAGCTTCAAGTTTATTGTGAAGCTGGGGTGGATTCACATAAAGGCAAACAACCCCAGTCATAGCGAAGCCCTCGAGAGGTCAGTATCGCCCTACTATCGGGACAGAGTACTTTGGGTGCATTTGCCAAGTTCAGTTTTAAAAGTGAAAAAATTATCACCAGGGATATTGTAAACCTAAGAAAACATTGGACGATCGTAGTTCATCAGCATTGAGGTTGTCAAAGTCTTAATCGTATGTTTCATTCTGGGCAGGATGAGCCAGTGCGTGTTAGGTTTTTACTGTATTGGCTAACTGTGTGTCATCGAGTTCATTGGCTTAGAACAGTGAAGTATGAACTGTGAGAATTAAAGAAGTGTAATTTAAGCACAAATCTAAAATCGTTGCAAGCTATTTCAATTTGCAACTTCAATTTGCGACGTTTTGATACGTCTAAGTTATCTACTTTGACAGTTGTTGCAATGATTAGTTCTACAGAGAATGAGCATGTTCAAGATACGACGAGTACGTATACGTTAGCACCTTCCTCAAGGGTTATATGGATTTCAACGCTCGAGCCGTCAGGCGAGAGCGTTGAATCCATATCACCCGCAGAGGGGGGGTGCTAACCTGCTTATACCACGTGGGCGCCGAATGGACTCGTACATTGCTTGTTGCACGTGCGTTTCCTGCACCGCCAAGGTTGTTATCCACATATCAACCTCTGCACGTGCAGATAGAAGGTTGATACGCAGAAAATCAACCTGCCAGAACAATGGACATAACATACCCTAGTGGTATAAGTATAGGTTAGCACCCTCCTTAAGGGTGATATGGATTTCAACGCTCGAGCCGTCAGGCGAGAGCGTTGAATCCACATCACCCGCAGAGGGGGGTGCTAACCTGCTTATACCACGAGGGCGCCGCATGGACTCGTTACATTGCTCGTTGCTCGTGCGTTTCCTGCACCGACCAGGTCGTTATCCACATATCAACCTCTGCACGTGCAGACGGAAGGTTGATACGCAGAAAATCAACCCGCCGGAACAATGGACATAACACACCCTAGTGGTATAAGGTGAATTATTAACTGTTTTAGTTGTGAAATTTCACTGAATATTTACTTAAGCGGAAACTGAACAAAGTTGTTTTTTAAATTTTTGTCAAATACAAACAGGATACAAAACAGCGAGCTAATTACATTGTTTTTTGTAATTTTCTTATACGGTTCTAAGTGTGTGTGTGGTCGATGGGTACCTGGCTGGTGGTCAGTTGCCGTTTCTGTAGTAATCTCTAACTATAAAAGATATGACTTCGATCAACTATTAACGGGTATTTGGGGACTGTTGTGCTATGGTATCATTAACCATCCTGGTAATGGCTGCTTGTTACGGGCAAAATGTCGGAAATGCAGTATCGCGATACGTATCGTATCGTGACCTCAATATCGAGATACGTATCGTATCATGGCCTCGTGTCGAAATACGTATCGTATCGTGACCTCAATATCGAGATACGTATCGTATCATGGCCTCGTGTCGAAATACGTATCGTATCGTGACCTCAATATCGAGATACGTATCGTATCATGGCCTCGTGTCGAAATACGTATCGTATTGTGACCTCAATATCGAGATACGTATCGTATCATGGCCTCGTGTCGAGATACGTATCGTATTGTGACCTCAATATCGAGATACGTATCGTATCATGGCCTCGTGTCGAGATACGTATCGTATTGTGACCTCAATATCGAGATACGTATCGTATCATGGCTTCGTGTCGAGATACGTATCGTATTGTGACCTCAATATCGAGATACGTATCGTATCGTGACCTCAGTATCGAGATACGTATCGTTTCGTGAGGCACCTGGCTCGTGACATCCCTAGTTAAAGTGTTTGCTCGTATCGCCTAAGACCCAGGTTCGATCCTCCACATGGGTACAATGTGTGAAGCCTGTTACTGATGTCATGATTTGGCTGGAATATTGCTACCAGCAGTGTAAAACACTAAATATTTAACCACTAGGCTACCCCACGGTCCCTCGATGACATAAACAATCTGATAGGCAGGGGTCGACAAGTCAACGTTTGAGTTCTAAAATGCCACTCAAAGAAGTTTAACGTTTGAGTTAGTGGGAAGCCCGTTACTTTTGCCCCCACCGAGTCATCACGTAAGTGTGTATGTAAAAGATTAATTATACCTAAAATAACGGAGAAGGACGAGACTGGCCGAATGTTTATGAGACTTTCCGGATCAACGCTTTAATCCCTGTGAGATTTACAATCGAACCGATCATGCTGTCTCCGCCCTGCGGAAAGTGTCGAGGTAAACAGATTGCGTAATGTGGGTGAAACATCTGTCAACCGCCTCGCCACAGGACAATCGGAACCACTCGAGACCAAAAGACGTCAACTTGGTCCCTGACTGAACACGTATTAGGAAGTTAATAACTGTCTGCGTCTCCAACAGGGACATGCCGTGTGATAGTTGTATTGAGTTGTTCTGAGTCAGGAAATTACCGGGCTTGAGTGGAGTTTGAGTGACTTGTTATACACGTGTCGGCAGCTGGCACAAGACCCGAGTAGGTTGTCATCATATTTAGCAATAACATTTTCACTTGTTTCGATTTTTATATCTAATGTGTGATTATTTTCCTTCCTTTCTTCCTTCGTTCGTTCTTTCGTTTGTTCGTTTATGAATTTGTTTTTGTGTGTGATTTTGTGTTTGTGTGTTTGTTTTTGTGTTTGTTTTGGGGGCTACGTGGGTGTGCTACTTGTGTGATAGTGGTGGTCCGATTAATTGAAATAATCGAAGATTGGTTGCAGTGAATAAACGAACAAGCAATCGATCATGTGTTCTCATAATCGAACACAAACAATTCAGGAACACTTTTTGCATTAACAATATTTTTCACAAGATTGGTTTTGTCTGTTACATTTCATGACCACTACAAGCCCGTTCCAAGTCACGATTGAATTTATCTCAAAGACCCCAAGAAATGTATGTTTCTGGCCAAAAAAACCCAAAGAACTACATGCTTTTTCTTTATGTTTTTGTGCATTAACAAAAATAAGCAGGAAAAATTCATAAATGACTCTAAGCAATTATTTTCGATGATTGATCGGTTGTAATGAAGAAATCATCAATTATGAGAGTTTAACCAATTCCCATTACTATTGTGTGATAGAGTTTTTTCTGGAAAATACACTTTATATATAGAGGTCTTGGTAAGTGAGATGTGGGATATTTTTAGAATGTATATCATTTAATGAATTGTTGTAACAAAATGTTTGGACCTTGAGACAAACACACTGAATAAGGTTTTAAGCAAATGGACATTTTTCAGAAATGTCCACCTGATGTGTGTGTACCCTTCAAGACACCAAACATGGTACCGTATATTCGCAAGACCGCAAGATCCCCCTATCAAGGGTTGGTATTTGTGAAAAGTGATCATGTGTTGTGCAACACGTAAACTGTTGGAAAACGTAGGCACTGGATGTTTCACAAAAATCAGCTGCATAGCACCCTGAAACCATTCGCCGAAATACGGCAGACGAAAGTCCCACAACATATAGATGATACCTTGATCCAAGATACCACTATCAGATAACTATTTGTGTTTCATGTTTATCTACTATCTACCAAGGATGTAAATTGTCTTTTCCCCCTCGAATGCACACTGTAAATGAACTACACTGTGAATACAACACGCAGCCATCTTGTATGTATGGGCAAAATAGTGATCGATACTGAAATAAGTTCTGGTGTTTAAGATCGAAAGTATCCGGAGTCATAAACTTTAACATAAGCCCAGTTGTGTTCTCACTTTATGATTAATCCCTGGATTGTCTGGTCCAGACTTGATTATTTACAGACCGCCGCCATATAGCTGGAATATTGCTGAGTGCGGCGTAAAACTAAACTGACTCACTCACTTTATGACCATATAACTTCAAACAGATTTGTATTTGTTACGATGCTTAGACATTTTTTTTAAAAGTTATAAAGGAAGTTGAATAATTCTAAATTTTAAGTTTAGAAATTTGTTTAACAATCCCTTAAAACGATATCATATTCAAAAAGCTGTAAAATGGGATGAAATGTGTCATTAACGAGGTAATTTTCATCGTATTGTTCATATCCTGTATCTTTGAAGCGTCCACTCCAGGACTGTCAAATAGATTTAGCCAGTTTTACTCAAACGAAAAATAAATCAATTTCAAACAATGAGAATTATCCGCATTAACACTGCTGCAGGCCCAGCAATTAACACAGCGGCACAAGATGACAGCTGTGTAGTGCGTGCGTCTCGTGCAAGGCACGTGTCACGGGCGTTCGTTTGAACAGACAGACAGGTAAATAAATAACGGTAAATGTACAATGCTGCCAGGCCTTGAACGAAACGAGTTGTTAGATGAATATAGAAGACATTCGATCTAATAATTAAACTGTAGTTGGAACGGATCTGTGTGTATATTTTCTAGATAACTTGTAGTTAAAATATACCTCATTTCTCTGTCAAATATTCAAAATGGGTGACAGAGAAATACACCCATGTATCTCAATGGATATGTTATGATTACTTGATTACTATGATTACAAATGAAAACACACATATGTGCACATGTACATTTGGATCTTAGAATTGGTACATTTGGACAGAATAAAGCTCCAGTTTGAAACATTAAATTTCATACGGAATAGTTTCATTTGAATATAAAAATGGGTGTTCGTGAAATTTTTTTCGGAAAGAAAAAGTTTATAATGATTGTTATTGAAATATATAGAAAAGATTTACAGTATTGTAAGGACATATGTTTCTGAAAACAAGCTGTTAAGCTGATGAAATTTGTACATATTTTCAAACAAATTAAAAATTACAATTCATGTTAAAAATATATATTTGAACTTCATAAAGCCTAAACACATCGGTGCTACATCACTGTGGCGTGTGATTTTAACTCTTATTTAGTCGCCTTAAGCTTCAACTACTTCTTGGACAGATAGACACTAGCATATTGTCCAGGAATACTTTTATTGTATGTCAACTCTCGATGAATCTATCTATGATACACCGAGTGTACCCAGCTATAGTCTGTTTGCGGTGAAAACGTACCGATGAATTTCACTTTAAACAAAAATGTAAATCAAATAAAGAGAAATTGAGACTGCAAATCCTCATAATTTTACCTTGCCATTTCAAAAGTTGAATCTCAGATTTTTATTCAACTTAGGATAAAAGTTGTTTAACAAACGATCATAGTTTCAAATCGGTATTATTGGTTTGTATTACAAGGGGGTATGCACATTAAATGAAACACCGAGAACAAGGAGGGTTGGTCTAAGTTAACGCTCATCACGTCCCGCACGTGCATTTGTTCCACTGTTCCAACTACTGCGCTTACCCCCTTGTAATACAAACCAATATAAGCGATTTGAAACAATGATCGTTTGTTAAACAACGTTTTTCCTAAGATGAAAAAAAATCTAAGATTAATTTTTAAATTGGCAAGGTAGAATTATGAGGATTCGCAATCTTAATTTCACTGTATTCGATTTACATTTTTGTTTAAAGTGAAATTCACCGGTACGTTTTCACTGCAAACAGACTATACATGGCCAGTTACTTTGTTCCTCGTGACCGTGAGAGGGTGTAGGCTACAAAAGTAATGCGCTGGACACGGAGAAGACAACAAATATTCCGGGCCCACTCAATCACTCGGGCCGGTGAAGTGCATATTGGTCAGAATGTCAGCCAAATGTTTGTGTCAATCTACAGGTAAACAATGGCATCGTCCACCCATTAATCCAATCATCCACCCATTTATTTTCTAAGGGCGATGGGATGCAGGGAAAGTACAACTAAGTGAATGAATAGCAACAGTGTTTATTACATACGTTTACATTTCCTAGGCTTTCTCAATTAAAAACGCACACGTGTTATACCAACATACATTTTCCGTATCAACATGTTTATCTTGGCAATCTATCTGGACATATCTATTGGGAACACACGCGTTATGCCAACATTTTTTTGCCATATCTGCATGTTTGTTTTGGCAATCTATCTGGACATATCTCCAAGGCAACACACGTGCTATACCAACATTTATTTGCCGTATCAGCATGTTTGTTTTGGCAATCAATCTGGAAATATCTCCAAGGCACACGCGTTTTGAACCAACATTTATTTGCCGCATCAACATGTTGTTTTGGCAATCTATCTTCACATATCTCCAAGGCAACACACGTGATCGTAGGTCATCCTTCTTCTCTTCACTTGTGTTCTGTTCAGTGTTTCTGTTGAGTATATTTGTTAGGTGTACGAAAGTTGTGATCTGGAGTAATATTTCTAGAAGGATATTTGTATTCTTATCTGTCCTTCCAAGGAGCGCCATTAATCATACCGAAGCCAATAAACTACACGGCGTGCCCAGGCCCATTCACAAGCAAGATATTAAAATGTTGTTCGAGCTTAACACATTTAATTGAAGTAATAAATTCAACTTTGCAAGTATTGACTAACACACTTCGTATAGAAATGCATTTGATTGGTGACTGAATGAGACACTTTTTTAAATAACATATCGGGTTGTGATATGTTCTGTGATGAAAGTGAAGAAGTACTACACGTAGTAGTACAGAATGTAGTAGTAGTAGCAGTAACAGCAGCAGTTGAAGTAGCAATAGTACTCACTCTCTCAATCAATCAATCAATCAATCAATCACTCGCTCACTCCGTACTGAAGCTCTCTTTGTCCTGACAGATGCTCATGCACGACACCAAACATTCAAACACGGACAGTGAACGTTGGCAGTAAAACATTTACAGTAAACGTTGGCAGTAAAACACGACAGTAAACGTTGGCAGTAAAACATTTACAGTAAACGTTGGCAGTTAAACATTTACTGTAAACGTTGGCAGTAAAACACGACAGTAAACGTTGGCAGTAAAACATGGACAATAAACGTTGGCAGTAAAACACGGACAGTAAACTTTGGCAGTATAACATGGACAGTAAACGTTGGCAGTAAAACACAATAAACGTTGCAAGTAAAACACGGACAGTAAACGTTGGCAGTAAAACACGGACAGTAAACGTTGGCAGTAAAACATGGACAGTAAATGTTCGCAGTAAAACATGGACAGTAAAGGTTGGCAGTAAAACACGGACAGTAAACTTTGGCAGTAAAACATTGATAGTAAACGCTGGCAGTAAAACACGGACAGTAAACGTTGGCAGTAAAACATTGACAGTAAATGCTGGCAGTAAAACATGGACAGTGAACGTTGGCAATAAACCATGGACAGTGAACGTTGGCAGTAATTCTTCAGTTTAATTCAGAGGAGCGAGTCTTCACGGAGAGAACTACCAGTCTCATTGGCACAAGCTTGTTAAAATTTTCCAACTAAGACACAGTGTAAACATTTTCTTTAAGAAGTCTGGGGATTATGTGTGTAACAACTCGAGCAGATTAGACAATACAAGCACCTCAATAAAAAAGGACCCTGTTATCCCAGAGAGCACATAAGTCCGTACACCTCTATAGTCCGGAATCCCCGATAGTCCACAAAATTCATGAGTAAGGAAACCCTCCTAATCCGCAAGTCCCGCTATACTTGACATCCTCTAGTCCGGAAACCCCATTAATCCTAAGAAACCAAACTCAGGAAACCCCATCAGCCTGAATTGTGCCGAATGGTGCTAGTGGGATCGTATACATGTAGATTATGAAAAGAGACATGACTGTCAGCTCTTAATAAGGACACTTGTTAATGTGAACAATTTTGTAAACAAGAACCATACGTTCCTGAACACGGAAGTTTATCGGCTTAGATGCTTAACTATAAATTAACTGAGTGAGGTAACTGGACTACCTAACCACACACAAAACTGAACTCAACCAGATAAGTAGCTGAATATGTAATGCATTTATTGTTGTCCAACACAATACTTGATGATAAATTCAGAGGAGGTCATTCTCATGACTTGACCGTGTAACTATAGTACTGTCGGAAATAGAAAAAACTGTTTTTAGACTGTTACTCTGTATCCCTAAAATTGATACAATTGCAAATAGCATATGTCGAAATAACCCACTTCGGCCTAACTGGGCGTTCAGTGGGATGCGTAATACGATATCCAGAAAAGCATGTTTACTCGTAAAATCGGGCAAAACTGATAGATAGAAAACAATAGATCAGACTATAGATTGCAATTAGGTCGCTCAGCCAGGTATGACGACGGACCGTCGACTCACCTGGCATGAAATGCACGTGCTGCCTACAGGCACAAGGGGTCATCTCAAAGATATTTTGTGCTTTTTCATGTGTGTTGACTATGTTTCATCTACTGATTAACATCTTACGTGTCTTTCTTTCATAAAGTTTATGTTAAGATATGTAAGAGAGTATGATACCCGAAAACCATAGAAACGCATCGTAGTATATAGGTGGCATGACCACCCGAAGATCGACAGGACTGGATATTGTTTGTAAATTGTTATGACGTGCCGTGTACCTCCCCAGCATAATTGCCCTAAAGGATTATCTTATCTTAGCTGATATCTCTATCCCCAAGCCCGACCCCAGGTTTTGCCTTTGAGACGACCCCCTCCTATCTGTTATTATTATTTACGTCAGCTATCGTTTATAATGAATCTACGTCTAATTTCAAATTGGGCATTTAAAAAGTGTCCTTTGTAATACAATATCGGCGCACACTCATTAAAGCCATGGTCTGTTCCAAGTACATCTTTTTGGGTTTCTGCACTAATTTCCCCTCAGTAAAGTCCTTTTTCTCCGTTTCCTATCTCTCTACCACTGAGACTGTAGTTAGGCCGAACTTAGTTTAACAGATATTTCACACTATCACATATCAACTACATCAATTGTTGAGATAAATGAGATAATACAGTTTTTTTTCTATTTCCAACAGTACTATAGTTGCGGCAAGTTTTGATAAGCCGCGCTCACCGCTACCCCACCTCCTTCACAGGTTTCGGACATTTCGCTATCACAAATTATTTTCAGTAACTTCTTCCGATCAATCAACTTTCAAACAAACATTTATTTTAAAACAAGTTAATCCACGGAAGAGAGCCTGGCAGAGAAGTATGTAAACTCAACAAAGGGAGGCTCAACGTGGCGCCCTGGCGTACAACCCTTTCATGTACAGTCAGTTCGAGAAATCAATATCTAGTTTAAAGCTGAGCTTAGCGTGCGCCAAATGTCCCACACAGTTTTCGACACTCGGTAGAGATGAGGCTACACACATTTGTCCGCTACATTCTGTTAGTGTGTTGTTTTTGGCTTGCTGTTGTCTTTGTGACGTTTATTAATACATTGGGTAGATATGATGAAGCGCGGGGGAGCCAACAAGACCAGGTGCCCTTGGAGGAAGCTATGGCACAACTTTTAGCCAGGAACAGGACGTTGTTAATGCGAGCCGTTGAGTTGGCCGGACTTGGGGAATTTCATGATGACCGTGGGATTCCACACCATAATCACCCTCCGAATGACCCGAGGAATGACCCAAATTCAAGAGGTAAGTGTTAGAGAGTGAATGTTATTTTACGCCCTCTCAACACTGTTACTACAATAATAAAACCCCGTTAACCCAGACATGACCGTTCCGAGTGGAAATGTGTGGATTAACAGTTGTCTGGATTAACGCATCATTGAGTAATGACCTTCGTACATACGTAAACGCTCCTAACAACACTTCTCCGGGTGTTTCTGTATTAGCGAGGTACACAACGACGGAGTCATACACAGCATTACATTACCACAACATCATACACACATTCGAGCGTGAGCTTGTTACATTCAATTATGTATTCAATAATTGTCATCTCAATTACTTAACGACCTATTGTGGAGCGTATAGGGGCGTGCTCTTGGAGACCTGTGCTGGGAAGTGACGAACACGCCCCTTAGTGTTATATATGTTGTGTACTGTTCAACAACTGAAAGGGACACAGATGCAGGGAAATCTCTGTGGCTTATACTTTACAGTCCCTGTTGTAAAAGTAGTCCTGTTATAAATGACAGTCCCTGTTGTAAACGTAGCCCATGTTATATATGGCAATCCCTGTTATAAAAGTAGTCCTTATGATATATGACAGTCCCTGTTGTAAAAGTAGTCCCTGTTATATATGACAGTCCCTGTTGTAAAAGTAGTCCCTATGATATATGACAGTCCCTGTTGTAAAAGTAGTTCCTGTTATATATGACAGTCCCTGTTGTAAAAGTAGTCCCTATGATATATGACAGTCCCTGTTGTAAAAGTAGTCCCTGTTATATATGACAGTCCCTGTTGTAAAAGTAGTCCCTATGATATATGACAGTCCCTGTTGTAAAAGTAGTTCCTGTTATATATGACAGTCCCTGTTGTAAAAGTAGTCCCTGTTATATATGACAGCCCCTCTTATATGTGACAGTCCCTGTTATAAAAGTAGTCCCTGTTATATTAACAGTCCCTCTTATATATGACAGTCCCTGTTATAAAAGTATCCCCTGTTATATATGACAGTCCCTGTTGCAAAATTAGTCCTGTTATATATGACAGTCCCTGTTATAAAAGTAGTCCTGTTATACATGACAGTCCCTGTTATAAAAGTAGTCCCTGTTATATATGACAGTCCCTGTTGCAAAAGTAGTCCTGTTATATATGACAGTCCCTGTTATAAAAGTAGTCCTGTTATACATGACAGTCCCTGTTATAAAAGTAGCCCCTGTTATATATGACAGTCCCTGTTGCAAAATTAGTCCTGTTATATATGACAGTCCCTGTTGTAAAAGTAGTCCCTGTTATATATGACAGTCCCTCTTATATATGACAGTCCCTGTTATAAAAGTAGTCCCTGTTATATTAACAGTCCATCTTATATATGACAGTCCCTGTTATAAAAGTTGCCCCTGTTATATATGACAGTCCCTGTTGCAAAATTAGTCCTGTTATATATGACAGTCCCTGTTATAAAAGTAGTCCTGTTATACATGACAGTCCCTGTTATAAAAGTAGTCCTGTTATATATGACAGTCCCTGTTGTAAAAGTAGTCTTGTTATATATGACAGTCCCTGTAAAGTAGTCCTGTTATATATGACAGTCCCTGTTATAAAAGTAATCCCTATGATATATGGCAGTCCTAGGTACAAACGCGGTCCCTGTTATATATGGTAATCCCGGTTTTGAAAGCACTCAAGTTAAAACAACTAATCTTTTCTTTTCGAGATTCTCTTTTCATTATTATTTTTATAAAATACAGTTTGCTCGAATGCGAATATAAAAATATCTTTCAATCACACAATCACACCAGAGTGGGGTGTTATATGACCTGTCGTGGGGTGGGGGAATGAGGGTGTCGGGGTGGGGGAGCTGATGTTGGTGGCAGAGTACAATCTTATCGACAGTTCATGCATGTGATAAATCACATGTCAAACAACCATGTTGGATTTAGCCTGTCCGGATCTTTTATGACACTGGATTTAATAAATAGAAGTTTTATTTCATCTAAGAGCTCAGCAAACTCGGAGGTTGGAAATCCAATAAAGTCTAGTCCTTTCGTCAAATGTCATTAGTTTGAGAAAGCGACAATGTTTTATGTAATTTATTAAACGTTGAACTACTCCAGATGCATCTGTGTAGACCATCAACACGTGTGCAGAGCTCGTCCTTCTTTTGCCGTCCCGAAAATTAGCCACTCGCACTTTGAATGTCAGCAATAATTATATTAATAAACAGCACCAAGCTTGGTAATTGAATGCTGTGCGTATATATACCGTGGTTCAGTTGTCAGGTCAAAGTACTGCACTGACCGTCTATATGTATACAGAACACTGTACACTGTACTGACCGTCAATATGTAAACAGATAACGTACACTGACCGTCTATATGTATACAGAGCATTGTACACTGTACTGACCGTCTATATGTAAGCAGACAACGTACACTGACTGTCTATGTGTAAACAGATAACGTACACTGACCGTCTGTATGTATACAGATAACGTACACTGACCGTCTATGTGTAAACAGATAACGTACACTGACTGTCTATGTGTAAACAGATAACGTACACTGTACATGTATAACAGATAACGTACACTGACCGTCTATATGTAAACAGATAACGTACACTGACCGTCTATGACCGTGTATGTAGACAGATAACGTACACTGACCGTCTATATGTAAGCAGATAACGTACACTGACTGTCTATGTGTAAACAGATAACGTACACTGACCGTCTATATGTAAACAGATAACGTACACTGACCGTCTATATGTAAACAGATAACGTACACTGACTGTCTGTATGTAGACAGATAACGTACACTGACCGTCTATGTGTAAACAGATAACGTACACTGACTGTCTGTATGTATACAGATAACGTACACTGACCGTCTATATGTAAACAGATAACGTACACTGACCGTCTATATGTAAACAGATAACGTACACTGACTGTCTGTATGTAAACAGATAACGTACACTGACTGTCTGTATGTAAACAGATAACGTACACTGACCGTCAACATGTAAACAGATAACGTACACTGACCGTCAACATGTAAACAGATAACGTACACTGACCGTCAACATGTATACAGATAACGTACACTGACCGTCTATATGTAAACAGATAACGTACACTGACTGTCAACATGTAAACAGATAACGTACACTGACCGTCAACATGTAAACAGATAACGTACACTGACCGTCAACATGTAAACAGATAACGTACACTGACCGTCTATGTGTAAACAGATAACGTACACTGACTGTCTGTATGTATACAGATAACGTACACTGACCGTCTATATGTAAGCAGATAACGTATACTGACTGTCTATGTGTAAACAGATAACGTACACTGACCGTCTATATGTAGACAGATAACGTACACTGACTGTCTGTATGTATACAGATAACGTACACTGACCGTCTATATGTAAACAGATAACGTACACTGACTGTCTGTATGTATACAGATAACGTACACTGACCGTCTATATGTAAACAGATAACGTACACTGACTGTCTGTATGTAAACAACCGTCTATATGTAAACGTACACCGACCGTCTATATGTAAACAGATAACGTACACTGACCGTCTATATGTAAACAGATAACGTACACTGACTGTCTGTATGTAAACAGATAACGTACACTGACTGTCTGTATGTAAACAGATAACGTACACTGACCGTCAACATGTATACAGATAACGTACACTGACCGTCTATATGTAAACAGATAACGTACACTGACCGTCAACATGTAAACAGATAACGTACACTGACCGTCAACATGTAAACAGATAACGTACACTGACCGTCTATATGTAAACAGATAACGTACACTGACTGTCTGTATGTAAACAGATAACGTACACTGACCGTCAACATGTATACAGATAACGTACACTGACCGTCTATGTGTAAACAGATAACGTACACTGACCGTCAACATGTAAACAGATAACGTACACTGACCGTCTATATGTAAACAGATAACGTACACTGACTGTCTATATGTAAACAGATAACGTACACTGACTGTCTGTATGTAAACAGATAACGTACACTGACCGTCAACATGTAAACAGATAACGTACACTGACTGTCAACATGTAAACAGATAACGTACACTGACCGTCAACATGTAAACAGATAACGTACACTGACTGTCAACATGTAAACAGATAACGTACACTGACCGTCTATATGTAAACAGATAACGTACACTGACTGTCTACATGTAAACAGATAACGTACACTGACCGTCTATATGTAAACAGATAACGTACACTGACCGTCAACATGTAAAAAGGGAACGTACACTGACCGTCTATATGTAGACAGATAACGTACACTGACCGTTTGTATGTAGACAGATAACGTACACTGACCGTCTATATGTAAACAGATAACGTACACTGACTGTCTGTATGTATACAGATAACGTACACCGACCGTCTATATGTAAACAGATAACGTACACTGACCGTCAACATGTAAACAGATAACGTACACTGACCGTCTATATGTAAACAGATAACGTACACTGACCGTCAACATGTAAAAAGGGAACGTACACTGACCGTCTATATGTAGACAGATAACGTACACTGACCGTCTGTATGTATAAAGATAACGTACACTGACCGTCTATATGTAAACAGATAACGTACACTGACTGTCTGTATGTATACAGATAACGTACACCGACCGTCTATATGTAAACAGATAACGTACACTGACCGTCAACATGTAAACAGATAACGTACACCAACCGTCTATATGTTAACAGATAACGTACACTGACCGTCAACATGTAAACAGATAACGTACACTGACCGTCAACATGTAAACAGATAACGTACACTGACCGTCTATAAGTAAACAGATAACGTACACTGACCGTCAACATGTAAAAAGGGAACGTACACTGACCGTCAACATGTAAACAGATAACGTACACCAACCGTCAATGTGTAAACAGATAACGTACACTGACCGTCTATATGTAAACAGCTAACGTACACTGACCGTCAACATGTAAACAGATAACGTACACTGACCGTCCATATGTAAACACATAACGTACACTGACCGTCGACATGCATGCACTGTATTTACCGTCTGTACGTACATTCATACAGTTCGTACATCGGTTTGTCGATTCATACCCATAACAATTTCTACATACAATACTCCAATAATGTGTAGGCGATGAATAGAACAGCAGTTGCTTTAAACATATTTTATTCAGAAACGAAATGGATTGGCAAACAAGCCTAAATGTCTTGCATTAATGCCGCTCCATAATACATGTTTAGGTTCACATATACATGTATATTAATGTTGTACATAAGAAGTTTAGCAAGTTGTGAAAATATGAACAGGTTATCTCTGAATGATAACAAGCCTGGATAATAACACATTACCTTAGTTTTGTTTCGTGGCCAGGTGATACAAATATGAAAATAATTGAAACTACAAGACTTTTGTGAATTTTTAGAATTCCACTTCTCACGAGACAGCACATATTTACGAAACGAGTTCACATTTGCACATACAGCCGAGCACCGTTGTGTCGAACTGTGATACCTTGTACGTGTACAGATTTTAATGTCGCTAAAAAATTCCAGGATGCAAACGCGAAACATTAGAACAACACGTTCTTTTTCCCATGGTGCACCAAAGACTAGGTTCAATATGCTCCTCAAGTAGATTGGACTTGTGGTGATTATGGGCACATTAATCATACTTACAACGAAATACTGATCCCCTTATTCAAAGTTTAACTTCGACACCAGCTGTTAACAGTTAGCTCGAACCACTTGCTACCTGCGCGTTGTTCGCTTTTCGTCTGGCCAGATAATGGGTGAGTGAGTATGGTTCTGTGCCGATGTAAGCTCTGCTCCAGCAGTATAACGACGGGAACTGTGAATGGCTATATTGACCACGTGTCTTTGTGGGTGGCAGCTGAGATTAGAATTCCAACTTTATTGGAATCGTAGGTGTCACTTTGTTACAGGAGAATATCACAAATCTGTGTGATGGTTCATTTTAGTCATCTATAGTCCGTTTGGCTCAAAAGCGGACCGATGAATTGCAATCTAACTCGAAAACTAATAAATATAAAATAATCAATGAAACGCTGATCATAATCAAAACATCATACCCACTCTGTGAGGTTTTTGCAGAATTTTTGTCCTAGAAATAAAAAAGTTGTTTAACAAGCTATCATTAAAATATTGACACAGTTCAATATTTGTTACGAGGGAGGAGTGCAGAGAAAGGGACAGCCAGGTGTTCGAGAACGGATGGAGACGGCACAGCACAGGTTAGTGAATAAATAACTTTGTCTGTAAACGTGCTTCTCGAACACCTGACTGTCCCTTTCTCTGCACTCCTCCCTCGTAACAAATAGTGAACTGTGTCAATATTTTAATGATAGATTGTTAAACAACTTTTTTATTTCTAGGACAAAAATTCTGCAAAAAACCTCACAGAGTGGGTATGATGTTTTGATTATGATCAGCGTTTCATTGATTATTTTATATTTATTAGTTTTCGAGTTAGATTGCAATTCATCGGTCCGCTTTTGAGCCAAACGGACTATACATCCTGTATAAAACACGTCCACGCTAGAGAAAGCCCTGTCTAGATTAACGACATTCCATGTGGAGTAGAGGAGTTTGTTCATTAGTTGTTTAACGTCGTACTCAGCAATATTCCAGCTAAATGACGGCGGTCTGTCAGGACCAGACAATCCAGTGATCAACAGCATGAACATCAGTCTAGAATAACCACGTTCCATGTGGACTGAGGGATTTTGTTTGTTTGTATTTAACGCCGCACTCGGCAATATTCAAGCTATATGGCGGCGGTCTGTAAATAATCGAGTCTGGACCAGATAATCCGGTGATCAACAGCATGAGCGTCGATCTACGCAACTGCGATACGATGACATGTGTCAACCAAGTCAGCGAGCCTGACCACCCGATCCCGTTAGTTGTCTCTTACGACAAGCATGGGTTGCTGAAGACCAATTCTAACCCGGATCTTCACGGGTTGTAGGGTAAAGGAGAAAGGGTTGGGACAAATATAGGAATAAATCGTCAGTAATGACACCAGGTGTTCTCGGAAAGGGTGGAGTGTGTGTGTGCGTGACCGATGAATGCTTAGGTCAAAAGGTAAAAGGTCTCGGTGTTTTGTAATATGTGCAGAGTCGAACCGGACCTCCAGAATGCATTACCCACATGGCTAACCAATCCTCAGAATGTTTCTGTGGGTGCGGCAGTCATGGTGGTGTAGATCACAGATGTGTTTGCGCTTAACACGTCAGCTGCTTGTACCAGCGACAACATTCATTTCATTCAACAATACGATGATACATCTGTCTGATCATTAAGTGATTGACATCTTCATATTACTAAATAATTGACGGCTCCGTCGGGAATATGCTGACTAATGTTAATTTAGGTGAGGTGAGGTGAAATTGGGTTTAACGTCGTGCTTGAGAATATTTCGCTCATATGACGACGTGCATGCGTGTGTATGTGTATGTGCGGCTGCTTGTACTAGCCCAGACTGAAGCTGGTTTTATAGTGTTAGCCCACTGAGATACCATGCCGCAGTGAAGCATGAATACCCCACTCAGACACATTATACTGACTCCGAGCCGACCAGTCCTTGTTGTACCCATTAACGCCGAGCGCCAGGCAGGGACCAATTAGTACCATATTTTAACATCTTTTGGTATGACGCGGTCGGGGATCGAACCCGCGACCTTCCGCTCTCCGGGCGGACGCTCTAACCACTACACCACGGAGGCGGTCGTTAATTTAGGTGATTCCGATAGTCTTCAGTGAATTTGGTTACTAAATCCTTCACTAGTCAAGGCTAACTTCCAGATGCATAACTTCTTTTGCCCTGAAGTATATTTCATTGATTTCACGTCGAGTCAGTAGCTCTTTGACATTTAGTACTTCTGTAAAATCAGCGACCACAGGTTTGGTGATGACAAACCTAGAATCTGGGATTTGAACCTGCGATTATGGCACTCCTACGGACAGAAACACTGCATTCCTGACTACTGCGCCCAGATTACCTATCAGACGTATATTGAACAATTGCATATTTAAACTTTGAATAGGGCAGTGGGATAGCCTAGTGGTTAAAGCGTTCGCTCGTCACGCCGAAGACCCGGGTTCGATTCCCCACATGGGTACAATGTGTGAAGCCCATTTCTGGTATCCCCCGCCGTGATAAAGCTGGAATATTGTTAAAAGCGGCGTAAAAACGAACTCACTCACTAAACTTTGAATATCATATTTTGTAAAATGACAAAAACGTCTTCATGATTTCATAGATACTTGTTTGTTTTTCAGGCTATGGTGGAAAGGGTGTTGTTATTGACCCACAACACTTATCTCCCATGGAAAAGGCTCTCTACGATAGGGGCTATCAGGATCACAACTTCAACGAATTTGCAAGCGACCTCATCCCGCTCAGGAGGAGGCTAATTAATATTACAGAACCTGAGTAAGCCAGTGAAACACTTATGTGATTGAGTAAAATGGGGTATATACTGCTTTCATTGTGTTTCCATTATATCACTGGATGACACGCTTCATATCTACATCGTCGGCCTAAAGTCTACGTTAAACATTAAATGATTATGATCATGATGATGATATGAGAGGAACGGTGAAAGTGATGCAGATCTTGGAAGTTCCCCACTCGGTGTTGGTGCCGACAAACCTAGAACCGGGTAACGCATTCTTGATCATTTATTTGTGGTACGCCAAGGGGACGCAACTCTAGGTGGTGGGAACAGCGCCGCCTCAGGCGACTGGGACATCTGTATTGTGGCTCGAACCGCTCACTTTTTGACTCCTTGTCCACAACACCAAGGATGATAAAATATTGCAGTAGGACAACGCTCCACGTGCTCATGTCCAGTCGACGTTGTAGACGTTGCCTTGAAGGAGAGTGCCAAAACGTTGACGCTGCCTGAGTTGAACAAGCGAAATATTGTCTAATTAGGTATTTAATTAACGTGAATGATCTACACAAGAAAATTTGAATTAGCAGACAACCACAGTGGTTAATTAAAGACTCTAATACAATTTGCTAGGACTGCAGAATTGCCATATCTTGTTTCGCTAGATAGTTCTGTCCATGGCAGCTTTTCTCCCTGAATTGACCCCCGCTCTAAGAGCAACAGTTTGTAGTTCCATTCCACAGAGTGTTTTCTGGGTCACGAGAACGTGAGACACCGATGATCATGCCTTACGATAATCGTTGTGCTACGATTGCAAGTGTGTCTCATCCATGTAAATCTATATAGTGATGTTAAGGCAGCTCCTTTGGTATCATTCGTCATCACTCGCCTCTTTCCGTAACCTCCAAGAATAGGTATTCGGCTTGTCGTGGAATAACACCAGTTGGCCACGAATCTTTGGTATATCTGCAAACCACCGGAATTACGATAGATATAGTGCAGAGATGGCGAATACAGAATACTGGAAAATAGAAATACATTTGTATCTATATGAGCGATTGTATCGCAAAATGTCAATGTCTATTCAGCTGTGATGGAGGAACAATATAAATATCTCCTCAGACCTCCCGGAGCTGTCTCACGAAGGTACTTTTGTTAATCAAACCCGATAGCCAATCTGCGCCGGCCAAATCCGACTTCAAGTGAGATTTCCTGTTTGTTTTTACGATATAATACTCCGCAGTATCTCAATGGTTTGTATTCTTACAGGTGTCTGGCGAGACATTACGACTACAGCAAGCTCCCAACTGCGGGTGTTGTCGTCATATTTCACAACGAGGCTTGGAGTCCGCTCCTCCGCACAGTGCACAGTATTCTGGATAACACTGCACCGGAGCTCTTGACAGAGATTGTTTTAGTGGACGACGCATCAGATAAAGGTTACCTCCCTTCAATTTCCAAACTGTTGACAAAGGCTTCGAGTGATTCTACAAAAAAAAGAAGTGGCTGAGCACTTCGCTTGTCAAACTACTTCGTGTTAATGGGGTCTCATTGTTTCAGCCATTGCATCTCTTGAAACTTACATCACACTATATCATGTTTTACACTGGTCAGCTAGTACTAGTAGGGTCTTGATGTATACACATGCATTTGTGAAAGGGTAGGACCTGTTCATAAAATAACAAAATATACTCATGCCAATAATGGTTGTCACCCCCTTGAAATTTTTTAATTGGAGAGGGGTGTGAAGTGGGGTGAGGTGTGTGGGGGTTTAGGGTGGGGGGGGGTGACAACCATTATTGGCATGAGTATATTTTGTTATTTTATGTACAGGTCCTACCCTTTCACAAATGTAGGTTAATCTCACTGTCCCAGTGCGTAGAGGAAAGTGTGGAGATCTGTCTTTGGTTCTTTGGTTAATCGGGGCGGTGGGGTAGCCTAGTGGTTAAAGCGTTCGCTCGTCACGCCGAAGACCCAGGTTCGAATCCCCACATGGATACAATGTGTGAAGCTCATTTCTGGTGTTCCCCGACGTGATGTTCCTGGAATATTGCTAAAAGCGGCGTAAAACCAAACTCAGTCAGTCAGTCAGTCAGTCTCACCCATTTTGAATATTTGACAGAGAAATGGGATATATTTTAACTACAAGTTATCTAGAAAATATACACACAGATCCGTTCCAACTACAGTTTAATTATTAGATCGAATGTCTTCTATATTCATCTAACAACTCACTCACTCACTCTTTGGTTAATCTGCAATCTGTAGATAGGAGTGAGAACGGTTTTGTGCTGCTTTTATCAATATTCGAGTAATATCACCACGGGAGACACGAGAAAAAGGGCTTCACACATTGTACCCAGATGGGGAGTCGATCCCGCGTCTTCGGTATGACGAGCGGATGTTTTAACCACTTGGCTAGCCCACCTACACCCGTGATCCAGTCTATCGTGACATTGATCCAATTTCTTGTAATCTTGACACTCCTACACTTCTGTTGCAGTCCATCTGGGTCATCCTTTGTCCGACTACATCCAGCAGCTGGACAACGTGAGGCTGGTCCGGTACACGGAGAGGGTGGGGCTCATGACGGCTCGCAACGCCGGCTGTGATGAGGTGACGGGGGAGGTGTGCGCCTTCCTCGACGCCCACTGCGAAGTACCGGAAAGTATGTAATATAAACCTTCCCAGCACACGCCACATAGTCTTGTCTGTATTATTTATTTGTGTTAGTGTGTGGAAGAGTAGCCCCAGTTCAGATGTTTTAGTCTCTGAATCTTCCTTCTCACTTGGGCTCCGTTTCAGTTTAAAAGGAATTGTTTGTTTCTATCAAATATTATATATATTCAGAGACTAAGCGTTAGTCTAGGAACAGGCACGTTCATGTTGAATGAAGACCTGCGAGTACGGATCCGGTTATTCGAGAGAACCGTTGGAAACGTCATTGTTGTATATTGTTACTCGAAACGCGATGAGAAGTACGTTTTTAATACCTTAAAAAGTGGTCATATGTGGCATACATAATATTTCTAATCACACGTTTATATAACACATGCTGCAATGACCACTTTTATTTCTTAAAGGCATGGTGTCAGCGTATCTATGGCCCATGTCAGCTGTGAATTTGCATGCTTGTCAGAAGGGTACACAAACTACATATATAATCATGACTACGAGTTGTCAGACTTCCATTTTTGCCCGCGGGCTCAGTGGTTTAGATCGCTGACATTTTGTGCTATTATTAGCTGCCTCGTACTGAGAGTGTAGGTTCGAATAACAGATGTGACACAACCCCCAAAAGTCATAGACTCTGTACGATATTGAGAGAATGTAATGCCAAATGTTGAAACGCGAAGGTTAATCGAGAAATTGGTACGTTGTGGTATCGGAACAGTACAACACAAAATCGTCCCCTAGATCGGACCGTAGAAGGTATTGACGCGCCATTCTTTCACTAGTTTAGAGTTTCTGTTAGTCTCCTAGAACTTCTTACCTCCCAAAGAAACTACACAATGGCGTTCCTCCGGGAAGTGGTCCTGTATTTTTCTTTATTATCAGATTGTTGACAAAATCAGGTTAGCTATTGGCATATTACGAGTGCTTCACGTGATTGCTGCTACTAACAATAACTGGCTGACTGCGTTTTGGTTTTACGCCGCTTTTAGCAATATTCCAGCAACATCACGGC
Organism: Haliotis rubra; assembly: GCF_003918875.1. Classification (NCBI taxonomy): domain Eukaryota; kingdom Metazoa; phylum Mollusca; class Gastropoda; order Lepetellida; family Haliotidae; genus Haliotis; species Haliotis rubra. The sequence continues at coordinate 683,843 of NW_025766148.1, read as the reverse complement.
GGGGGACACCAGAAATGGGCTTCACACATTGTACCCATATGGGGATTCGAACCCGGGTCTTCGGCGTGACGAGCCAACGCTTTAACCACTAGGCTACCCCACCGCCCCTACTAACAATGAACTTGTAATACACGAATCTACTGCTATATCACAACGCTAATGGACATTACTTCGTAGCGGTATTTCCTTTTATCGTGACACCATCTCGTGGAACAGCACCGACCTAACCAATGGAGTTTCACTGAACTCACCCTAGCAAGTCTTAGACTAACGACCTTCAACATCATGATCGATGTAGTTATCGCTCATGTACTGAAATTTATGTGTTCTTGTTGTCACATTACGTGATTTTATTTCGTTTCGTTTAGTTCACGGTAATACTTTTAGTGAACTTGGAGTTGTCTCCCTTGGTAAACAGTGCGCCAAGACATGGCGAATGTAACTTGATCTTGAAGATTAAACTTTTAAGTTTAATGGACATTCACGTCATCTTTTCGACCAAGGACCAAGCATAACACTTGTGACAGCGTTACAAGCTCAGATATTAAAATTTCACGCAAATTGTGCATTGTTGGACACACGCGACATCGAGTGTCATCTTACCGGTGACATTGTTTGTACAGCGACATAGTGGTTAATCTGGTCCACACTGGATTGTTTACAGGACAAGATACAGCAGAACTATGCTGCGTGTGGTTTCAAACAACAAGCATACAAACGTTAGAGATATTCTTTTGAATGTATTGTATACACCGACAGATGACAAACATTGAACTCCGTTTATAACGAACTCAAGGGGGGACCCACATTTTAAATCGTCATAACCGTAGCTCGCTACACGCATTTCCACTACGATATACATTAGGTGACCTGGCCGACAATAATTCGTTATATCCGTCAGCTGGTTACACGCGTGTTCGTTATAAACGTAATTTATTACACGGTACAATGAGACGTGAGTGGGGGGAGACCCTAAGACACACAGGCATCAATATGTGGATGGTTTTGCAGTGTGGCTCGAACCCCTGCTGGACCGGATTCGTCAAAACGACAAGCTTTTAGCCATCCCCACCACCGACTCCATCAGCTCTGATACGTTCGAGTACTGGAAGAGCAATCCGAAGATGATGTACAAGGGAGGAGTGGACTTGGACCTGTATTTCTCCTGGATACCGCTCACCAAGGCAGAGGAGGAGAGGGACAATGTCTTAGACCCAGTCAGGTAAGCGGAACTCACCCGAACTATCTATCGTTGTCCCCTTTTCGAGCAGGCTGATGTTGAATGAATTGGGTTTGTGTTGATGTGGCAGCGTATGAGTTGTATGTGCCGGGGACTACACACTAGACTAGATTGTGGACGTTCACTTTCTAGAACACCAATAAAGATCCGGGTTAGAATTGATCTTCAGTAATCCATGCTTGTCCTAAGAGGCGACTAACGGGATCGGATTATCGGGTTGCTGACTTGGTTGACACATGTCGTATCCCAATTGCGTAGATCGATGCTCATGATGTTGATCACTGGATTGTCCAGCGTTAAACAACCAACCAACCAACCCGTTTCCAGAATCAATGAGCAAGAGTAGTAGCGGTATAGTTTAACTTTGGATGCAGAAGTGATAAAGTGAATGTCTCTACATGAAAATTACATGTAAAAATATACATATACACATTCAAGTGCGACAACAGATTTGGAATGTGGAATGAACGTTCAAGTCATACACAGTATTTCTAACCGTTACTCAGTTGTAGTCTGAATTATCTCCCTTATACTACAATGCCCGCCCCATAAATGGGGCGCGCATTTGAAAGCGCGCTCAGAGTGGCTACGTTGAAAAAACATGAATACTATATCTGAATAACCTCGAACAGGTGATGATCCTTAGTGATCATCCATGTGAACTGATCCATAAAGATGTGTATCATCACTTATTTGGGAGGTGAGGTAGGGGGGTAAAGCCTTCGTTCGTCACACCGAAGACCCGGGTTCAATTCCCCATATGGGTACAATGTGTGGAGCCCATTTGTAGTATCCCCCGCCGTGTTATTGCTCGAATGCTGCTAAAGGAAGTAAACAATACTCACTCACTCACATATCTCAAATCACTATGGTGCCGCTGTTCCTACAGAGAACATCTGACGGGGATGGTGTCTGTTGGGTGGTGATGCATGTAGGGTGGTGGCGCCATAAACCTTGAATCAAATATACATACATACATACAAATATTTATATAGCGCTAGTTTCTGGCATCTGCCACTCAAAAGCGCTGGAAATGAGTCTGGAACGACATTGGTCAAGTTCGGTAGGCAGCACTGAACAAATGAGTTTTCAGTTGTGACTTAAATGCTGGTAGATTCTCTTGCGATCTCAGGTGCATAGGTAGACTGTTCCACTTTGGACCAGCTTTTGCGAATGAACGGTCGCCAAATGTCTTTTTTCGTGTGGTTGGTACCTCCAAGAAATACTGGGAACCAGACCGTAAGGATCTGGGAGGGTAGTGTCTTTTAAGAAGATTTGGAAGGTAGCTGGGGGCAAGTCCATTCACACACTTGAACACTAACAACAGTATTTTGTACTGGATCCTGTATCTGACTGGCAACCAGTGTAGACGGTGGAGAAAAGGGGTGATGTGATATGAATTTATTGGGAAATACCGACCCGGATGTATAAAGAGTCTTCAGGGTGGAGACAGCCATAAGGACAGCAGGGTTCACTGGTCAGAGAATATGTCTTGCATCAACCATCAGTCGGGGTTTAGGATTACAATTCACATTGCATACTGGGTATTCTCGGTAGCAGATCAGCATATAGTAACATGGGCATTGTGATATTATGTTGCTGTTTGCGGCGATGGAGGTATATTGAATTTGTTTTTTAGATCACGGATGTGTTTCATGCATTAAAAACTGTTTCGTCTGTTCTACAACACTCTATAAAAATCTACATCTCCACTACCCAAAAGAAGTTATGAAATGATCTAACTCTTTCACATATCTTCAGTTAACACGTAACACCGACCATCCACAGAAGAACTGCCATGTCATGACCTGAAGATTCAGGTGATCCTTAACTTCTTTCAAGTAGCATATGATGACGGGGGTTTTATTGACTCAATACATGACATTGACTTTGTACAGAAACAGTGAGCGAGATAGTTTCCAAATTTTGCTTGCCAGTCGGGTTAGCTATGCCCGAAAGTTACTAGCCCTCAAAATAATTCACAAGCCCCATACCAAGTGTCATTATTTTACACAAAGTAAACAGTTAATAACGGTACTATATTTGTGCACCTACTTTCAGATCTCCGACGCATCTCGGGTGTTGTTTTGCTATGTCAAAGGCAAATTTTAATCGTCTCGGAAAATATGACCCCGGTCTCAAAATATGGGGTTGTGAAAATCAGGAATTGTCATTTAAAGTAAGTATACATTTCCGCATATCAAACACTTGCTGTGAGCATTTGGGTAGCATGGTGTTTAAGCATCGACATGTAAATATCCGGCTTGATGTATGGCTAAATGCAAAGAGAGTATTCTATTGATTTTTGTCATGGACCTCTGTTTTCTTAGAATGCAAATATTCAGACAGATTCAAAAGAATTACAAAGCCCTAGTACTGATGCTAACAGTGGAAAATCACTAGAGTTTTACTCTCCTCTACTCAGAGCAGCTTGAAACCGGTTAATCAGGACAAATATATCCATAATTGAGGTTAATGTGAAAACCATATTTTCCCCAGACCTGGATGTGCGGGGGTGAGATGGAGATCATCCCCTGCTCCCACGTGGGGCACATGTTCCGCAATATGCCCCCCTGGTCTTGGGGGAAAGGTGGGGATACCGACCGTCTACACAAGAACTGTCTCCGTGTCTCCGAAGTCTGGATGGATGAATACAAGACGCTACACCACGAGCGTATCTACAATAGACAGGTACTTGATACATACGTACTGCACCACGAGCACGTCTACAATAGACAGGTACTTGGTACATACATACTGCACCACGAGGGCATCTACAATAGACAGGTACTTGGTACATACGTACTGCACCATGAGCGTGTCTACAGTAGACAGGTACTTGGTACATCTGTACTGTACCACGAGCGTGTCTACAATAGACAGGTACTTGGTACATACGTACTGCACCACCAGCCTACTGGAATATGACCTGTTAGTGTCGGGAGGCGCTACTTCCGGTGTCACCGGTAGCACTAAACAACATGAGGTCTCGCGAAGTGCCATTACCTACCTACGGGCCCTATAGACAGGTAATTGGTATAGCAAAGGTTGCACGGGATTTTTTCCAGCCCAGGATTTGTCTCCTATAGAGGGGGACTGGGTAGATATGCGCTGCAGGTAAATGCAGAAATCCATCATAAACAACTATATAAGAAGATATGTACCACACCTATCAATACTCTTTACTTGGCCGATTCTTTTATGTGTTTGTCTTATTTCAGTTAGACTTTGGCGACGTGTCCGACCGGAAGGCCTTGAGGAAGAGTCTGCAGTGTCGGTCCTTCGACTGGTATGTGAAGAACGTCTACCCCGAACTGTACATCTTCACCGGCGGATCTGCCATCGGCCGGGTGAGTGAGTGAGTGAGTAAGTGAGTGAGTGAGTGAGTCGCTTTTTAATGTAGAGAAGACAACTTGAAATGGTGCATGTCCTAGATATTTAACGCCCATTTGAAGCCCAATACGGTTACGGAAACCCAAGAAAAACGGATCCTGTAACACCAAAGGCCCGCAACACTACACAGCACCTTAGACGGATGGTTGCCTATACTCTGTGATCCTGTTTTCCAATATTCACATTTTTAAAGAAGTTCAAAAATATATATCAAATTCCAAAAGGTTCAGTGATCAGATATAATGTGTATGATCTAAATAATTCATGTATTCATTGTATTGTATATATCATTTTGTATATATATTTCTATCCCTGTACATATAGTTTGTTTCACGTTTGCATGTAAGCACTATAAATAGGAGAGGGTTTCACTAAGTTGGCATAACTTGTACCCAATCCATTCTCTTGAATAAATATGTTTAAATCAAATCCTGTTTTCCGTGTCGAACATGGAAACACACCAATAAGAATGAATCTATGGTTCCCCAGTTTCATGTATTGCTAACCCAAATAGAGTTATATCGATTTTATCATCTGGATGTTATTCAAAGACATTTGCTTATGAATAACAGTACAGGGTAATTATATCCATAATGCTGACGTCTGTTGATAGGTACCACAGATATTTGCAAGAAGGTGACATTCGTTGCCGAAGTGTGTAAAGTAGCTAAATGACTCAAATTTGTGTTTAAGCCAAGACTGCACACTTACATATAATTGCTGTCAAATTCTTCCTCATTAAAAAAAATCTTAGGCTAGAGTTACCTCACAAGGTTTATGAAAAAACAGTTTGTTTTGTGTAAATGTTTATTAACTCAGCTAGTAGGTATACCAGGGGAGACAACTCGCTATCGCCTGACCTGATGACTACCTGTTCGTACTTACACCTGAACTTTGTCATTCAACCTAAGGTGGGGAGAGATTACTGCCATGGGCAGTGTTTGCTGATTCAATCTTAAATCTGTAGAATCCGGGACCAACAGATGATGAAGCGACATTGTTAATGACATATTGATATATCTGTGTATGTATGTGTTATTCTGTGGATCCAGCACAAGATGGAGCTACCGGGCAAAACCTGGATACTAAACCCTCAAGTTAAAATATTCGAGGTCAGACCCAATCCAAAGATTCTTCTTTCAAAATCCCTTAATGTTCCTAAACTACGTTTACACTACGGCGGGGTAGCCCAGTGATTTAAAGTGTTCGCCGAAGACCCGAGTTCAAATCATTACATGGGTACAGTCATCTTCGATCATCTCGAGGGTATACGTTACGATCACTCTTCACTCTACCCTGGATGCATCTACGGCTTGGCCCGATAATTATATTACCTCCCTTTGCTGGCTCCGCATTCTCACAGTGGCCAATCAGCTAAGCCGCCGTTACATCCGAGCTTGCCAGTGTCAACAAAGATAGCGGTCGCAGTCGCGAAGGTTTGTTCGCAGTACCACTCAGATGTTTTGGGAAATAATACAGACAAACTGACAAATCTGAAACTTTCAAAAAATATATAAAATAACTCCTTCTGCCTCTTTCAGAGTACATCTGCAACAATATATTATTATGTTGACAAGTTTAAACGGTTAGATAATTTAAGAAGCGTAAGTGACTTGTGATTGGTTCGCTCAACTTCCCAGCGTAGACACCTGATTGGATAAAAAGCCAGCAAAGGGAGGTAATAAAATCATCGGGCCAAGCCGTGGATGCATCCAGGGTATAGTGGAGAGCGACCGTAACGTATACCCTGGAGATTATCGAGGATGGGGTACAGTGTGTGAAGCCCATTTCTGGTGTTTCGCGCCGTGATATTGCTGGAACACTGCTAAAGGCGGCACAGAACCACGACCATCATCTTGGACACTGCGGTTTAAATGTTTACCGCAGTGTTATCAATAAAGATACCTCTTCCCCACGCTGCTGCCACAACTATGACATCACATCCGATGCGGTTCAAAGTTACAGAAGGGGAATACCCAAACAGTCAGACCAGGTGACATTTGAGAAGTGAAGTTGGTGTGTTCCGATTGATGTGCTCATTTGCTGTCGGGTGTATTTTCAGATCTCGAATATGGCAGTTCCGGAGCGGTGTGTCCAGACTCCCATACACCACATGGACTTCGGCAGACACGTCGCCACCGACATCTGCAGTCACTACAGCCTCATACAGGTACATGTGCACTACGCTTAAGGTAGTAGGGGGTGGGGTGGATGTGTCAGGTTTTGGCTTGGGTGTTGGGCCGTCGGTGTAGGTGTTCGGCGAGAGTGGGAGCTTTGGATGTTAACAGTATTTCATGTACCAGTACAGCATTGTGTATCGACTCTGAAGGTGATGAAGGCCCATCGTGGGACGGCTGAATTTCTAGAAGTAGTATTCAAGAAACGCCAGTGTTGTAGAACAAGCATGGTGCTGACAACCTTGAAACATAATCAGGACCGGGATTCAAACCCACAATCATAGGTTCCTAGCACACCTAAGGGAGACAACTATCCATATTGAATCTCCGAAGTTAAGATGACTGCCGTTCCAGCTGTATATCTCGATGAGGAAGATGGTAAATCGAGTCACGGGATTTAGATTATATACTCCTAGGGGCATTTGGGTAACTTTGTGAGTAAGGCGTTCGCTCCTCACGCTGAAGCCCCGGGTTCGATTCTCCACATGGTTACAATGTGTGAAGCCCATTTCTGTTGTCCCCCACCGGAATATTGTTATAAGCGGCGTAAAACTAAACTCACTCACTTACTTATATAAAGTATAAGGTAACCAACTCGAGTTTAAGGGGGGAAATTCCACACGCATTTTCCACATTTTAGTTCAAGTGTTGTCAGCGGACAAACACACACTTGTGCTTTTATGTCCTTGGATTCACAGCTTCATACATGCTCTGACCATAAATTTTCTTTTAACAGATTGGTGTGGTGAGCCCCACACAAATAATATGTGCACAATCAACCACGTGATAGTATTGTTATCTTTAGCTACACTTTAATGTCTCCATAAAATTCTGCAGCCCAGTGATCAAAACTGAGCAGAAACTGTTTACGTCGTGAAAACTCGTTATGTTTGGAACACATAAAATATACTTTCTTCGTGTTACGATGACTTCGTGGCGAAGTGAGAACAGGTACCCAAACACAGGTGTGTAATAGGTGAGGTGAGATAAGATTTGGTTTAGCGTCGTGCTTGAGAATAGTTCGCTCATATGACGACGTGCATGCGTGTGTATGTGTATGTGTGGCTGCTTGTACTATCCCAGACTGAAGCTGGTTTTATAGTGCTAGCTCACTGAGATACCAGACACATTATACTGACTCCGAGCCGACCAGTCCTTGTTGTATCCATTAATGCCGAGCGCCAGGCAGGGACCAACAAGAACCATATTTTAACGTATTTTGGTATGACGGGGATCGAACCCACGACCTTCCGCTCTCGGGCGGACGCTCTAACCACTACACCACGGAGGCGGTCGTGTGTAATAGGAGGAATTAACGCTTTGTGAGGATCAAAACTTGATTGCCCATCATCACGCCCCGACCGCGTGGAGATTTGCTGTGTCAGTTTCCGACTCCAGGAATTTACAGAGCTCCTTGACATTAATCCTTTCAGAGGTGGAAATAACTTTAAAATTGCTCATGTACTCCGGTACAGTGGCACATGTAAAATCACTTGCCCTGATAACTTTCCACTATACCGGCCGTTTTTCTTGTTGATTTTTAAATAAACAACATAATTAACATTGGAATATCAACTGGTACAGTGTGATATACAAATTTGCTTGCCCGACAGAAATAAACACTGGACTCGGGCGTCGGGCAATGGGTTATTTCCACCCCTGCCTTTAATATCGCTCTGTGAGGCGTAAATTGTATACATAACTGTTTCCTGGGTCACTTGCATGGTAATCAATTATAGATAAATTACAGAATTTAAAAACGTTCTCCGATCCGCAAAAATGGAATCAACTACTTTGTTCGATCAGCGAAAAACACTGTGTTTTTGCTCTATATGTACGATTATTGTTTTGAGGATAGTGTTACGGCGTTTCAGCACTATTCAAGCAGAATCACAGAGGGACACTAGAAAAGGTAATGACATGTTGTACCATGTGGGGAATCGAACCCAGTTGTTCAAAGTGACGGGCGAAGTGATAATTGTGAGTCACATGAAACCAGCAGGTATCTCAAAGGAGCCAAGGTGACAGAACAGGTCCCCGCTAGCCCTGGTGGTAGCGACTGAAATATACCTCAATGATAACAGTGTTTGTCCGGAAAGATTTCCGCCCGTAACCCCCGTACTTATTTCTAATCATTATATGCCTGAGCATATCCGTCTATGTTTTTATAAACAGCCTATACCTAACCTGAAACCCTAACCCTAAACCTAATCTTAACATCTAACCCCAAACCTTTACCCTAAAACCCTCGAAATAATCTTAATAAATAAAGTACATTTCAAGTGGTGGTTACTGGCGGAACTCTTACCGTTTGTCCAAGCTATTTGTGTCATTGCTACCAACGGTGGGCATGGTTGCTCGAGCTATCAACCACTCGCTTGTCTGATCCATGATCGTGTTAAATTGCATCGTTTACGGCGTAAAACAACATATACTCATTCACCGGAAAGTCCAGTTATTATTCACAACATTATATTATTATTATGATTACACAATGCCCAGTTATTCCTGGGTCCTAACGAAGGATAGGTATTATATTTTATCATATATATTTAAATTGCCATTTTGTTAAAATTATATGTTATATATTGACGTCATAGAAACACAATCGCGACTAACCGCTGCTTTAACGTCGTGCTTGGGATGCCGCAGTGAAGCATGAATACCCCACTCAGACACATTATACTGACTCCGAGCCGACCAGTCCTTGATGTACCCATTAATTCCGAGCGCCAGACAGGGACCAACAAGTACCATATTCTAACGTCTTTTGGTATGACGCGGTCTGGGATCGAACCCGCGACCTTCCGCTCTCCGGGCGGACGCTCTAACCACTACACCACGGAGGCGGTCGTATAAGTAACGAAGAGGTGGATTGAAATTTCGTTGCCATAGTTACCAATATATTTCATTTCTTTATGTTCAGCATTTCACGCTAACCAAAGAAGCAACAATACGACGTGATGATGGTTGTCTGGACTTCGACAACATGCAGGGCCTCATCGTGACATCCTGCACAGATGCACAAGGGTGGCAATACACGGCGGTAGGTCAAGGTCGACGTGAACCATGGCGGAAGGTTCAAATCTTTGCCAGATGTCTCTCAGTGTTCCATTTTATAACATTTAGCCCACAATCGACGTTTAAAGTAGCAAAAATATATTTCCTACGTACAGGATTTATGAGGAGGGTTCAAGACTTCGGTATAGCAGATGGTATGATGTATTAAGGATGAGTCAGTGAGTTTAGTTTTACGTCGCTTTTAGCAATATTCCAGCAACATCACGGCGGGGACACCAGAAATGGGTTTCACACATTGTACCCATGTGGAGATTCGAACTCGGGCCTTCGGCGTGACGAGCGAGCGCTTTAACCACTAGGCTTTCACATTGTGCGTGCTCCTCCATAAAAGTCATCATCACCTTCCTAAGCCATAAGGGGCCGTGGGGTAGCCTAATGGTTAAAGCGTTGGCTCGTCACGCCGAAGACCCGGGTTCGAATCCCCACATGGGTACAATGTGTGAAGCCCATTTCTGGTGTCCCCCGCCGTGATGTTGCTGGAATATTGCTAAAAGCGGCGTAAAACCAAACTCAGTCAGTCAGTCAGTCCTAAGCCATAAATTATGATCGGCCGTGATGTTGCTGGAATATTGCTAAAAGCGGCGTAAAACCAAACTCAGTCAGTCAGTCAGTCCTAAGCCATAAATTATGATCGGCCCTTAGTGTAATAATGCTGAAGGCTGCGTATAATTCTCAGACCTCACGTCACTTCAAAGGTTACGACGAATTGAAAACCACTGTAATCAAACGTATTCCCTGCATCGGTAAGAATATCTTAGTTATATCAGCTCCAACGTAAACGCGCATTGCTTGTTTCTGCTTTCAGGAAGACACTTTACTACATGGGAAGTCTGGTCGCTGTTTGGAGCTTGCACCTGATGACGTCACATTGCTTGTATCCATTTGTTCTGGGAGCTCACGACAGCGTTGGTCATGGGAGAGGCGACCAGCGGAGCTTGGCCCCCGTGAGGACGAGGTGCCAAATCGTGACGAACAGTAGAATGTGTGTCTTCCGCCAGCGAGTGTTTTCTTCGTGAGTGTATAGAGATGCAACGCCACTTTGATCAGTATCCCGTTGTTTCACGGCGTGTGTGGATGATGTGGATGGAAAATCCTGACTTCATTCGTTATTGTGTTGGTACCATCATCTCTGATCAGTCTGTCCACAACAAGGTCATTAATTTTGTTAAAAGTTTTACTGAAGGACCCGTGAAGATCCAGGTTAGAATTGGTCTTCAACCCATGCTTGATGTAAGAGGCGACTAACGGGATCGGGTGGTCAGACTCGCTGACTTGGTTGACATATGTCATTGAATCCCAGATCGGTGGTCATACTGTTGATCACTGGGTTGTCTGGTCCAGACTCGATTATTTACAGACCGCCGCCATATAGCTGGAATATTGCTGAGTGCGGTGTTCATCAACACACAAACAAACTAATGAAGGTAAAGACGCTGATTTTCCGTGAATGATGTCGCACCTCTGGTATGATGCAATGGTATGACAGTATGATGCAATGGTATGATAGGACATTGGGATAGTTGGCAGTTGCTGTATCATGCATCACATTAGGGTTCAACAGGCCCTCGCTATAACGCGGATGAGGCCAGTGTTGTATGGAGTCTGTGAGCTTGACTGCCACATGTAACAGTAGTGCGTCTATACCGTGATAAGCGTCGTCTTCATCATCCTCGATAATCTCCAGGGTATACTTTACGATAACTCTCCACTATACCCTGGATGCATCAACGGCTTGGCCCGATGATTTTATTACCTCCCTTTGCTGGCTTTTTATCCAATCAGGTGTCTATGCTGGGAAGTTGTGCAAACCAATCACAATTCACTTTCGCTTCTTAAATTATCTAACCGTTAAACGTTGGCAACATAATGGAAGTAGTATAATCATTGGGCCAAGCCGTAGATGCATCCGGGGTATAGTGGAGAGTGATCGTAACGTATACCCTGGAGATTATTGAGGATGCATCTTCATGTGCGCGCGGGGGGGAGGGGGTAGTGATGCAGGTCTCCGGCGTTTACCATTCCGAACGGTGATGATAGACTTGGAAACATATTCTGAACAAATATGGATTCGAACCCACGATCATAGGTTCCTGGTGAGCGCAAGGAGGCAACTCTGCGCTGAATTGTGACATCATGGACGACTAACCCTCTGAAGTATTGAAGAATATGTACATGTATAAAACTAAATGTGTACGACTCGGTATCCGTATTTAAAACCCAGGCTTAGTGGAAATATACTGAGAGAAACAAATAAAGGAACACAGGAAAATTCAAGTATTAATATTTTCCAGTTTTCATCACCAGATTTGAATAGCGTTGTAGGAGGAAATCTGAGAATAAATAAAGGAACACTGCCATTAAGTGGTGTTCCCTAATCTGTTTCCCTCAGTATATATCTCAATAATCGTATGGATTTTGGAATGGTAATAAAGTCTGAAATCCTTCATGATCTCCCATTTGATATACAGTGCAATGGGGCTGGGATTGTATTCCAGAAAATAATTACAATTACCCTGCCCCACCCCAATATGTTCACCCCACCCTATCCCATCCCACCCCACACCCCGCTCAACATTTTTGTTTAGGTGGGGTCCATTGTCTATTTTCAATCATGTAAAAATTCAAATCAAAAGTGTTAAAAACAGTTAAAAATGGTTCCAAATGATATTGTTTATGATGATAATGCATGCACATTCACAAATTATCTAACCGTGCATGTGCATGCATTATCATCATAAACAATATCATTTGGACCCATTTTTAACTGTTTTTTACACTTTTGATTTGAATTTTTACATGATTGAAAATAGGACAATGGACCCCACCTAAACAAACATGTCGATATCCTAATTATCAATGACTTCCTCAGTCTGATGTTTTGAGTCAATAGAGTTACATGATTGGTTGTTAAAACATACCAAACCAAAGTCTTCTATCCATATAACATTTTAGGATATTCTAATATTTAGAGGTGTAATATTTCTTTTGGCGTTCAGTTTATATGAGGGTACTTTGACCGTGGGTTCGAATCTCATATTGCTCCTGACTATGAATGAGTAATCACTAAGAGCATATTTTGTCAGTTTGTTAAATTATGTTATGCCTCGTTCTAGGCACTTCATTGATGCGGACCCTGTTTAAAGATCTGAGAATGTTTTTTTCCTGGCGATAATGCAATATCATTGTGTCTTCTGTGTTGAAATGATTGCCGTCCATAGCTTGCTATTGATAGAATAAACTGTATACGTTTGTACTTTGCTGCATTAATTGTTCATGATACATTTAATTCAAATAATGTCTGTGACGGTTGATGTTTATACTTTCATCAGTGACGGTATATGAACAACTGCATAATAGGTTGAAGATCCCAGCTACTGTAACTGTCATATATGTGATCACAGTGTTGAACGCAGAACGGATTCAAGTGTGGCGAAATCGATGCTATATTTGTGAATGTTTGAATAAAGCCAATAATTTGTCTATATTGAGAATGTATGTTTTTTGTTTGACATGAATTATCCATGATAAAATAAAACAACGAAATATGTTTTAAGAAAGAATGACGATTTATAATTAGACATTGGAAATACCATTCTGAAAAATTAATATGACGTTTTATTGAAGGGGAAATCAACAAATGCATAATTCATAAATATATGAATACTATTTATTGAGAAGACTTCATCCATCCTTTTGTCTTTAACGAAAATGGGGCGGTGGGGTAGCTTAGTGGTTAAAGCGTCACGCCGAATGCCCAGGTTCGATCCCCCACATGGGTACAATGTGTTAACCCCCACTACTGATGTCCCCAGCCGGGATATCCTGGAATATTGCTAAAAACGGCGTAAAACCCAACTCACTCACTCACTTTAACTAAATATTTTTTTTTTTTAAAAACCCTCAATAGACAGTGTTAGGATTCCGCGTTGGAAGACGTTTTCAACAACCTTTACTGGCAGCAAGAGGCTCCTTCATAGGTCTGGAACGGTGACTTACCTTAATACGTGTGCTCATGATATCAATCACTGGAATATATGGTTCATTCTCGACTATATCAAGTTAATCTTTCATCAAACAATGTCGACAGATCAGACAGACAGACATTTTATTTCAGTAATGTAGGCCATTGGCCCATAATACAACATAGAGCAAATATAAAGAATACATACATGCTGGATATAGGATAACGATTGGAATAAAGGGTCAATTAATTGTAGTAGTGGGTTTACTTCTTAGTTTTAATGCAATGGAGAGGAATGTAGTTAATGGTTTTAGATAATTTATGATGTTACAAGTAATTAAACTCACCAAAGTTTCAATTGTTGGAGGGTGGGTCTAGTGGGTTGTGAAGCACTTATTTCTTATTTCGGGGCGGTGGGGTAGCCTAGTGGTTAAAGCGTTGGCTCGTCACGCCGAAGACCTTGGTTCGATTCCCCACATGGGCACAATGTGCGAAGCCCAGTTCTGGTGTCACCCGCCGTGATATTGCTGGAATATTGCTAAAAGCGGCGTTAAACTAAACTCAGTCAGTCAGTATTTCTTATTTCAGAATATTTACCACAGATAAGTAGGACATTGATCTCATCTTCAACATAGTTTAAACCAGACGTTGATCATATAAATTAGGCCCTATGTGGTATTCCAGTGTATCACGACAGCCGGTAAGAACAGAGGCTGCCCAAACCAGTGAGCGAGAGCATGAACATCGAATTATCTGAATTTTTACTTTTGTCGACCAACTTTCATTTATTCGTTACAATGCGTTCATACGACGCCAAGTTGCTACACACCACTTCGCAAACATGAAACAACGGCGCGGGGACACCACTCGACGTGAAACAAAAATCTTAATGTTCAGTTACTGAACATATCTGCGTAATATCCGTGTTTCTGGGGTTATTGTATAAATATTATCAATAATGTTAGAAGGAACGAGCCTATGTACAACAACCGTATTGACCCTCACCTTATCCAACACATACTGTACAACAACCGTATTGACCCTCGCCTTATCCAACACATACTGTAAACAACCGTATTGTCCCTCACCTTATCCAACACATACTGTACAACAACCGTATTGACCCTCACCTTATCCAACACATACTGTACAACCACCGTATTGTCCCTCACCTTATCCAACACATACTGTACAACAACCGTATTGACCCTCACCTTATCCAACACATACTGTACAACAACCGTATTGACCCTCACCTTATCCAACACATACTGTACAACAACCGTATTGTCCCTCACCTTATCCAACACATACTGTACAACAACCGTATTGACGCTCACCTTATCCAACACATACTGTACAACAACCGTATTGACCCTCGCCTTATCCAACACATACTGTAAACAACCGTATTGTCCCTCACCTTATCCAACACATTCTGTACAACAACCGTATTGACGCTCACCTTATCCAACACATACTGTACAACAACCGTATTGACCCTCGCCTTATCCAACACATACTATAAACAACCGTATTGTCCCTCACCTTATCCAACACATACTGTACAACAACCGTATTGACCCTCACCTTATCCAACACATACTGTACAACAACCGTATTGACGCTCACCTTATCCAACACATACTGTACAACAACCGTATTGACCCTCACCTTATCCAACACATACTGTACAACAACCGTATTGACCCTCGCCTTATCCAACACATACTGTAAACAACCGTATTGTCCCTCACCTTATCCAACACATACTGTACAACAACCGTATTGACGCTCACCTTATCCAACACATACTGTACAACAACCGTATTGACCCTCACCTTATCCAACACATACTGTACAACAACCGTATTGACCCTCGCCTTATCCAACACATACTGACAACAACCGTATTGACCCTCGCCTTATCCAACACATACTGACAACAACCGTATTGACCCTCACCTTATCCAACACATACTGTACAACAACCGTATTGACGCTCACCTTATCCAACACATACTGTACAACAACCGTATTGACGCTCACCTTATCCAACACATACTGTACAACAACCGTATTGACGCTCACCTTATCCAACACATACTGTACAACAACCGTATTGTCCCTCACCTTATCCAACACATACTGTACAACAACCGTATTGACCCTCGCCTTATCCAACACATACTGACAACAACCGTATTGACCCTCACCTTATCCAACACATACTGACAACAACCGTATTGACCCTCGCCTTATCCCACACATACTGTACAACAACCGTATTGTCCCTCGCCTTATCCAACACATACTGTACAACAACCGTATTGACGCTCACCTTATCCAACACATACTGTACAACAACCGTATTGACCCTCACCTTATCCAACACATACTGTACAACAACCGTATTGACCCTCGCCTTATCCAACACATACTGTAAACAACCGTATTGACCCTCACCTTATCCAACACATACTGTACAACAACCGTATTGACCCTCGCCTTATCCAACACATACTGACAACAACCGTATTGACCCTCACCTTATCCAACACATACTGTACAACAACCGTATTGACCCTCACCTTATCCAACACATACTGACAACAACCGTATTGACCCTCACCTTATCCAACACATACTGTAAACAACCGTATTGACCCTCACCTTATCCAACACATACTGTACAACAACCGTATTGACCCTCACTTTATCCAACACATACTGTACAACAACCGTATTGACGCTCACCTTATCCAACACATACTGAACAACAGCCGTATTGACCCTCACCTTATCCAACACATACTGTACAACAACCGTATTGACCCTCACCTTATCCAACACATACTGTACAACAACCGTATTGTCCCTCACCTTATCCAACACATACTGTAAACAACCGTATTGACCCTCACCTTATCCAACACATACTGTACAACAACCGTATTGACCCTCACTTTATCCAACACATACTGTACAACAACCGTATTGACGCTCACCTTATCCAACACATACTGAACAACAGCCGTATTGACCCTCACCTTATCCAACACATACTGTAAACAACCGTATTGACCCTCACCTTATCCAACACATACTGTACAACAACCGTATTGTCCCTCACCTTATCCAACACATACTGTACAACAACCGTATTGACCCTCACCTTATCCAACACATACTGTACAACAACCGTATTGTCCCTCACCTTATCCAACACATACTGTACAACAACCGTATTGTCCCTCACCTTATCCAACACATACTGTACAACAACCGTATTGACGCTCACCTTATCCAACACATACTGTACAACAACCGTATTGACCCTCACCTTATCCAACACATACTGTAAACAACCGTATTGACCCTCACCTTATCCAACACATACTGTACAACAACCGTATTGACGCTCACCTTATCCAACACATACTGTACAACAACCGTATTGTCCCTCACCTTATCCCACACATACTGTACAACAACCGTATTGACGCTCACCTTATCCAACACATACTGTACAACAACCGTATTGTCCCTCGCCTTATCCAACACATACTGTACAACAAATGAAACGCAACACCTACCCATTTATGTTGTACATGGGATCAAACAAACATTTTATCATATAACATTTCGTCATATATATTTAACATTTATGACATATAACGTCAGAGAATATCATATCATATTCCATCAGCGTAATGCAACATTTTAGGACCAGATTACATGAACTTATATGAATGGACCATTTTGGATAATTCGTCAACTGGATCAGTGTGTTCTAGTAAACGTTTATACACCTTATCATGAAGAAAGACCTCCAAATTCCTGGGATCTATGAAACCATTTCGTCACCTTTGGTAGTGAGTTCGAATCCCAGTTCGCCTCGTTTATGGTTCCAAGTTCGTCACCCCGTCCGCTTCATTACAGTGGTAAACGTTGGGACTTGTATCCTTGGGGCTTACCACCAACACTAAGTGGAAGATGTTATTGGAGTAAATTCACTCAATCATAAGTGTTCAAAAGTAGGCCCAAAATTGAAGAATGATAAATGAGGACTATTTTTATGGATATACACCTTCTTTATTCTATATAGGCGACGTTTCGACATAGATTCTAATGTCGTTGTCAAGCAAATGGTTATGTCGTTGTCAAGCAAGTGGTTGTCAAGCACTTGCTTGACAACGAGATAAGAATCTATGTCGAAACGTCGCCTATATAGAATAAAGAAGGTGTATATCCATAAAAATAGTCCTCATTCTTCATCTACCCGAATTCTAGAATGCCAATCAAAGAAGGCCAAAAATTGTTTAAAAATTAGAAATTGGAATTTTTCATCTGTAAAATTCAACCGATTTTAACATGAATTGCTTCAACTCATTTCATCTTGTGTATTGAAATAACTAATCCCTATAAGTTTATTTATTAGTATATATAACTTCAAAGGCGGTGTCTAGAAAACAATACAGACAAACAACAGGTATTTTCATATGAAACCAGGGTACATGAAAGTGTACATTTCAAAGGGCCGACATCAGAGGAAAGCCAGGCAATACTGCAGGTGCCCGCTTTGATGCTGATTTGTCCAAATCAATGATAAGTGTCATTAAATGTGCCCTGTTTTAGATTGGACAGGTCTGATTGTGGAAAAATCGAAATAATATATTCACGTTAATCGTCTATCTTCGCATTGTCCAGTGTGTGGGCGTTTATGATTTCCCAAAATAGGCGTTGTTCCATTCAGAGAAAGCCACAAAACAGACAAATTGACGTACTTGTAAATTACTGCGCGATACAGACGATGAATATATCAATGCAGTGAGATATGACCAGTCGCCCAGTAGGGTCAAGTATCGACCGGTTAGCTCACACTTGTTTCGTGAATACTTAAATAGATTTGGAAGGTCGAAATATAAATTAACGTGTGCAGATTTTCTGCTTTTTAACTTTTTAAAAATAATATTGGGCATTGTGTTGTTTAAAATCTGTGACCATTGTTTGTACGATCTGCTGTTTTTTTGTCAGGAATACGCAGTTCGATGTACAGTGAGCTATTTTATTTATTTATTTATTTATTTATTTATTTATTTATTTATTTATTTATTTATTTATTTATTTATTTATTTATTTATTTATTTATTTATTTATTTATTTATTTATTTATTTATTTATTTATTTATTTATTTATTTATTTATTTATTTATTTTCTTAACATTCAGTTCATGTGTTTTAAGCCAAATACGTCAGGCATGTGCTCAAAGTTATGCTGGTAACTGTCAACTGTAAGAGTCGTCTCGCCTCGCCCGGCTCCATAATTATTAGTCATTCTGTTTTCTGGAACTAGAGTCGCAGGTAAATGTTCTATAGTCACGTGGGAGTTGTATTCTTAGTCATATATTTACAGTAGTCATAGATACATGGAAGTGGGCGTTTGACATCCGCCGATAAGGACACACAACATTGAAATGTACATGTGACGAGTTGATGGATGTGTTTGTCAATTGCGGCGTGTACCGATTGACGTCAGATTAACGTTAATATCCACGTGTGTCATACAGTGGCAAACTACCTCTGATCATGTTGTTGTACATCTGTACTGTCAATAAACATTTTCGTTCAGTTTTACCAACAAAAGCGATCAACATGTCCTAAAAACAAAACAGCTGAAGTTAAAAAACAAACATAGTTTGACGTCTAGTTGAATTGGTTTCATGTCACACTATATTCCTGTTATAAAAAGCAGCCTGTACATAACTGAGCCTTGAAACAAAACAGTGATTGATATTATAAGTGACGATCTACGCTGCCTGGTTACCATGACAACCAAGTCACCATGTCTGACTCCCGGATCTGAGAAGCAGGCACTGATGATGGTATTCTTTCTAACTGTTGACTATTCTCTGTGACAAATGTCCATTTGAATGTATTTTTAATTTTATTGGCTGAATGAGCAATTATGCATTGTGAATACAGTTATATTTACGTTATGTCTATCGATATAGATGCATAGAAATCCACTCGTTTTCATTCGTTTCAGTATCGAAAGTAAATCTTGAGATAATGGGCGGATTTCAGGATTATTCATGCACTGTTTATGCTGTTAGGCAAAGATATAATATTATCTGGCGTTATAAACGGGTCACTTGCTCGCGATCCCATATCCTGCCAGCCCACATCACGGCATTTTAAAGACCAACATCTGCTGAAGTATAAATTTAGACAATTTAACACTAAATAGTACATCCATTTATTATAATGATATATTTAATGAAGGTGAGGTAAATGGACAGACGTCTCTTTCAAGATTATTGCATTTATTGCAAGGTGAATATTAAAATGAATAAAGTTTATCAGTAAAATACTACATGTAGATATTTAAAATGAAAAATGCACATTAAAGTTATAGATGGACGAATTCAACAATATTAGAACATTTACATCAAACGCCGTGTATTGCGCCATTAGACATTTGAAAATAACTTTCAAAAGCTTCTTTCTGCATCACAGAAAGAATAACAAATTCATAAAATGTTATTTTATGACAAGCGTTTCTGGCAGATAATGGTGTACCTTTACAGGCGAATCAATAATGGGTCTACTTTACATCAAATACCATGTTGACTTTTGAAATATTCATACAATTTTAATGTACATTTCATAGATATTACATTACGTTGTAATGACTTGCTGACGAGACCAACCATCCCATCAAGTGATTGTTATGAGGCGTTACCTTTATCGGAGAACTTGCAACGAAACCTAAACAAACAACGAAATCAAACAATCAGCAGCTGGAAAAAGGGCTCTTTTGATGAGCCCACTACTCGTTGAGGAATATATAACCGCTTTTGTTAATGACTGGTATTTACGACTTCATCACAAGTCTGCTCTCTTGTAAACGAGGGGCGGCGGGGTAGCGTAGTAGTTAAGGCGTCACGCCGAAGACCCGGGTTCGATTCCCCATATGGGCAAAATGTGTGAAGCCCATTCCTGGTGTTTCCTGCCGTGATATTACTGGAATATTGCTAAAAGCGGCGTAAAACTATACTCACTCACTCACTCTAGTACACGAGCTGACGGACTGTATTTCTGGTTCCGTTTATGTAAGTCGGAATGTGTATAACGAACTATGGTTATAGCGAACTACAGTTAGTGGTCCCCCTGAGTTCGTTATAACTGTAGTTTACTGGGCACATGAAACCAATTTCTTGTGCCCCCTGTCGTCATATTGCTGGAATATTTCTGAAAACGTATTTAGACAGGTTCACAGAGAGCAGTCGAAACTCTCCTCCAACCTTCCAGGATTCTGTTCCAGGATTCTGTTCCAACTCTGAATCCGCACACTAAATGGTTTCATTGTGAGAATAATCATACTTTGTAACTGAATAAAAATACAATCACCATAACAATATCATTGTCTCGGAGATTGTAAACGGAATATCGAAAATCGTATCGTTGACAGTTGTAATGGCTACATGGTGTCGACACATGTACGGTTAGTTTCAACAGTACGAGAGTTATTAACACAGCAAGTACTGATGGAGATCTGCATGATGTTATAGTGGTTTCGTCATACCAAAAGACGTTAAAATATGGTACTTGTTTGTCCCTGCCTGGCGCTCGACATTAATGGGTACAACAAGGACTGGTCGGCTCGGAGTCAGTATGATGTGTCTGAGTGGGGTATTCATGCTTCGCTGTGGCATGGTGTCTCAGTGGGCTAGCACTATAAAACCAGCTTCAGTCTAGGCTAGTACAAGCAGCCGCACATACACACACACGCGCATGCACGTCATCATATGAGCGAAATATATTCTGAAGCACGACGTTAAACCCAATTTCACCTCACCTATAGTGGTTTTATCCGCATACTATCTTCTGCCATTCATTGGATGGGGAAGTCACCGTTGGTGTTCATTAGGGGCTAGTGAGAGAACGTCCTCCGAAACAATCCCTCATTATCAACAAAGCCCCCGAATCCTGTGAGTTTCCGACTCTTCGGTCTCACCCCACACTGCAGCACATGTAACAATTTTATAGGCAAACGATTTTGTTCAAGATACGCCTCTGGTCTCCCAGTAGTAAATGGGTACCAGGCAGGATGAGGCGGTGACTGTTAAGCTTCTAGCGTCTCAGATGCAGATTGGGTTATAGTGCACACCGATCCATTCACGCACGCACGCACACATACATACATACATACATACATACATACATACATACATACATACATGAGTGAATGAATGAATGAATTAGTTTTACGCTGCTTTTAGCAATATTCCAGCAATATCACGGCGAGGGACACCAGAAATGGGCTTCACACAACCGTGTGGGGACTCGAACCCGGGTCTTCGGAGTGACGAGCAAACGCCTTAACCATTAGGCTACCCCACCGCCCCCGTCCAACATGAGAACATTGTGGTAGAGTTACAAAACTAAGAACGTGCCGAAAATTTGACACAATGTTCCCGAGAGATATAATATTCAATGTAGCCACTATCCAAATGTATGGCATCACTTTGGAAAGCTTAAGTACCGCGTCAGTTATAGTTGTAAAATTACCAATATCCTTGAAGGAAATAAGTCTTGGGAATCGGTCGCTACACTACTGCTCAAAACATAAGTTCCCAGTGCCATCGAAAAAACATTTATATATTTTTATGAACTGTACTCTGTGTACTAGAGATACAACAATGTTGACACTGACGTCCATTAAATGGCGTTTTCGAACTGCATAACCCACAGATAAAACCATGAATGCTTATAACCCAACAGTGTGTTATTAAAAAGCTGTTTCTATGCAATGTATTACCAGACCGTGTCTAGTGAGAACATATCTAAATATTACATTCATGCGTGACTGATTCGATGGTGTATTAATCTGTCGTTTGTAACCTGGTGGTATTTTAGTCTCTGTTTAATTGTCTGTAAGTACAATCGTAATAAAGTTTGTTTATATCCCCAAAGACTTGTAAACCTGCATGTTTCAGGCTTGTTATAATTTCATAAGCACCGAGTCGTTAGTAACTGATTGTATTAGGATTTGGTCCCAATCTATGGAATCCGAGAAGGGACATTTTCGCGTTGTCGCATTGTCGCCCTCTCAAAAACAAGTAAAATGAGGCAAAATAAACGAAAACGCGACACGCAACATCGCGACAACGCGACATTTCGCCCATTTGTCGCGTTGTCGCGTGTCGCGTTTTGGTTAATTTTGCCTCATTTTGCTTGTATTTGAGAGGGCGACAACGCGACAATGTCCCTTCCAGGATTCCATACCAATCAACTGAATATGCATTATATTAGGGATCATATGAAATGAGAATTGTACAGACAAGTAACCCGTGAAGATCCCGGTTACAACTGATCTTCAGTAACCCATGCTTGTCGTAAGAGGCGACTAATAATAATAATAATGATAATAATAAGTCTTCTTCTATAGCACACAGTCTCCAAACACCAAGTGATTGCTCGCAGCGCTTAATCAGAATCCTTATTACCCCGGATAACCCAAGCTGCCTGTTAGGCGCTAGAAGGTTATAGTCACATGACTTTATCCAACCGGGTACCCATTTTCTGCTGGTTGAACAGAGGCAATTTGGAACAAACTCACTTGCCTGAGGTAAGACCACATGTATCAAATGTGCTTCGTTGTGGGACAGGACTGAAGTCCTAGAAACTCTCAGGAGTCAAGCTGCCAAACATGGTCATCTATCCAAGGATTGTCCGAGCTCGACGTTGCTCAACTTCAACTGGTTCGTGACCTGATCTCTGTGCACAGGACCACACGCCACCACAACAGGATCGGTTGGTCAGGCTCGCTGACTTGGTTGACACATGTCATCGTATCCCGACTGCAACTGCGTAGATCGATTCTCATGCTGTTGATCACTAGATTGTCTGGTCCAGACTCGATTATTTACAGACCATATATCTGGAATATTGCTGAGTGTAGCGTTAAACAACAAACCAACCAACCAACCACAGACAAGTAACTACTTGACCATGGATGTGTGGATTGCTTATTGACAAACAGTAGGTCACGGTTAGTCTAGGTCACGGTATGTCCTTGAGCCAGTCGCCAGTTGCCATTTATTAACACAAATCACGCATGGAGACCAAGTTATATGGGTATTGAAGTATAGGCCGTGCTGTAAGGTAGGTGGGTAGCTTAGTGATGTTACTCAAGATGTGATCAGTGTTTAGGCAATGTAACACCTCACATGTGAGGGTATAAACACACTGACCATTCACTGGTGCATCAGATATGAAAATCTCCTTCCTATGTACATATTTCCACAGCTTTTCTGAAGCCTGTCGAGGAAAGAACATTTCATCAAGTTTTAACATGTTACGATTTTATACAAAACCATCAGGCAAATTACAAACCCTAATAAGATGTGTTTAAAAAGATCCAAACGGATATTGACGACATGCATTTTTTTTTTACATTTGTTTTATTCACTTCAGTTGGATACAAACGTCAGTTTTGTGAGCATTAAATTGAGAGACAGCATGCATAGAAAGGAACACTTACATATTCAATTACATTATGTGCTGAGAATAGTAAATTATATGCGAGATCGTGGAATCACAATGGAGTGCAAGTACTGCATCCTCGTAAGATGAAGTCATAACAGTGACAATGCTGGTGATATTACATCCCATTTTCTATTAAACAAATCCATGTTGATATTTTTCGAACAAATATATTTTTCTGTTTGATACACATAATTTAATACTGCTTTATCGATATTAAAACTGGGTTTCAAACCCTTTATGTTCATTACATATATATGGCGTTTGGCCAATAAAATCATGTGGTTGAGTAGGTGGTTGCCATTGCAGCAAAATAAAATATCTATACAGTCCGTTTGAGACAAAATGATACCGATGAATTGCAATCTAACACAAAAACAAATAGACATAAAAGAATCGAACAAACGCGGACTGCAATAAAAACAACAGACCAACTCTAGAAAAAAATGCATAATTTGTGTCACAAAAATAAAAAAGTTGTTTAAGAAACTGTCATCATTTATTTGTGCGTTTTCCCAGTTTGTTACAAGGGTGCAGTGGCAACTAAAGGAACAGCGCGAAAAGCGAGTTGCACGTGCATTAGTGACGTCAGAGACATGTAATTATTGCTGATTCACGGACTGTAGTAGAAATTGACGACATGCATTTGTTTCCGTTACTTCCGACTTCTTGATCGTAATCTACTTCATGGTTTGATAGTACAGACCCAATGTATATTTGGAATGGGTTTTTTAATGTTGATATGCACGAATAGCCCACATAAACTACCGGGAAAAGAAAGTTATCACCGGCTTCACTTGGTAAAATAATAGAGACAAAGACGTATGTGAGATTTATTATAATTATTTCTCAAACAAAAATCACTTTCCAAAAGTTTGACTGAAAATTCATTGTAATGCTGGTCTTGCATTTGTCGCAATCCATTAAGAAAGAGTCAGGAGGAGTTTGTATTGTGGTCAAGACTCAAACAGTCAGTGTCACCAGTATGCAAAATAGTTTCCAAATTGTGCTAGTCAGTCGGGCTAGCTATGCCTGAAAGCTACTAGCCCACAAAATAATCACTAGCCCGAAATTTGAATGTAGAAACCAAGCAAAGGCTTACAAAAAGGTAAAATACCATCATGAACAAAAAAGAAAACACATGTCTGAATTACTGAAATATTTTGTTTATAACTCAAATAAGCCGGAGAGATGATATTTACAAAATGGAAGTGCACTAGCCAGTGACTGTGGAGATTTACTGGCCCGACTGGACTTTTACTAGACACGGGCTAGCGGGCCAGTGGCTATTTCGCAATCTGACTGTCACATACTTGGAATGTTGCTGACTGCGGCGTTCAAGCGACAATTGAACACTCAGTTTTCCCTCAACCAGAAGGACCCATGAAGATCCAGGCAAGAGCAACCCATGCTTGTCGTAAGAGGCAACTATTGGAACCGTCGTATACTTTATTATTGATGGATGACTAGTTTAGCCAAAAAATATAATTAAGTGATTTCTGAACATACATTGACATTTCAGTTGCAAATACAACGACTACTCTGTATCCACTCGTCAGATAAACTGATTCTCGGTCTTGGAGTGGTTGTTTATTTGTTGTTTAACGCCGCACTCAGCAATATTCCAGCTATCGGGCGGTCTGTAAGTAATCGAGTCTGGACCAGACAATCCAGTGATCAACATCATGAACATCAATCTAGACAATTGAGATACGATGACATGTGTCAACCAGTCAACCAAGTCAGCGAGCCTGACCACCCGATCCCGTTGGCCGCCTCTTACGACAAGCATGGGTTGCTGAAGACCAATTCTAACCCGGATCTTCACGGGTCTCGCTCATATAAAACGTCACTGAAAAAGAATAACCAGTCTGTATTATCCACCGAAAAATGTGCCGTTGGGTGTTGCAGGGAAATGGAGACGAAACTTCTATGAAAGACTCAATGATGACACCAGGTGTTCGCGAACTGGTAGTTCTAACAGTACTCGTCAATAAAAACAATTGCATGATGGCCTCCCGCAATAAGAATATATGCATGAACCATAATTAATCAAACCCCCTTATGATGTCCAATCCACCCTGTCCCATCCCACCTCACCTCACCCAACGCCACCTCACCTCACCTCACCTCACCTAACCTAACCAACGCCACCTCACCTCACCTCACCCAACGCCACCTCACCTCACCTCAACAACGCCACCTCACTTCACCTCACCCGAGCCCACGCCACGCCGCGCCACGCCACCTCATCCCACCCCACCCCACCTCACCTCACCCCACCCCACCTCACTACATCAAATGTTAGTACTTCAATAATGCAACCACCTGTCCAGTTTGACGTTTGATGAATGAAAACCTTTTTTTTCAAAGCGAGTCTGTGTTGGCAACATTTCCTCAGCTCCTGGCACAGCTAGGAGGGATAACTCTCACAGACCACTGGTCCACCTCACATTACATTATAATGCAACTGAGATCCTTTGTGTTCACTGCAATCAAAGGGTTGTGCGAAGAATAATAGTACTCAGATATGAGACTTTTGCACGAACATTCTTCATCAAAACAAACCGTGTGATCTCCGACAGCCTGTGCTCCATGTCCTTGACAGTTGCCCGTGTAGCATAACAAAGGACGTATCGATTACTCAGGTAGTTTGTTTTACTACAGTGAACAAAAAGCAAGTTCGTTTTATTACTCAGTGTAAACCTGCTATCATTTATTCCGGTATTGAGATGGCCGCTTTTGGCAAAGTTCCGGCACTGCTACGGACATGGAATACCAGAACTGGCGGGTCAGGTCCTCAGAAATTACAGGTCACTCATTAGTCCTGGGACTTATTTGAAGAGAGCTTATCAATATAATTTATTTATGTCGTCCACAGATTAAAACGTAGCTAAAATTTCTGCATTTTATAGCAGAGAAGATATATGAAATCATTTTTCTTGAATGCTAAATAAACTGTCTAGGTAACTTTTGATATGATTTAGAGTGAGTGAGTGAATGAGTATGGTTTTACACTGCATTTAGCAATATGACGGCGGGGGACATCAAAAATGTTCTTCGTCAAGAAAAAATGCAATAATCTTGACCCCGCGTCTTTGACTTCTTAATGTGGAGTATACACAAACGCCGAGACAAAAAATATCTTTGAATACACTTTATGACACGAAGATGATTATTATGCTTATTATTATGATAGTAACTTACCAAACTGAAAACCAACATTATTTTACATTTTACAGCCTTGCTTGCATTTGACAAATGTTTTTAAACTGCCTCCCTTTTAATGTGTATCACGTGTTTGACTAAAACACCTATTAAAAGTTAAACAGTGTCTATACTCCATTTCACTGAGGTAACATCTGGATCTAATGATATCGGCAGCCATATTGCTATTACAAACCCTATATCCCGTAAGTTGGTAAACATACGGTAACAGACGCAGGTTGATATCACTTATGATAACAATGATATCGGAATAAAGCCATTAGTGAGAAAACCGGCCGTGAAAGAACAGCTGGAATGTAGCAAGCAAACCGTAGAGATGAAATCTCGTTTATGTTTTCCGGGCACACTTTTCTATCCACCATGTCACCGAAACAAAGTGGAGGTCACTCTTTAAGCAGCATGTCAACATTGTTTTTTATTTGAACCGACACTTGATGTTGAAAGGTTGAGTTTAAAGCAAATAGTTTTGTTGTTTTCATCGATGGGTGACGAATATATTGCCTCAAAGCACAACTATATATTAACTAATCTGTTAAAGTTTCGACACGGTTGCACGTATCTATTGCTTTGGGGAAAATAAACAGAAAATGTTTTAAACACATTAATGTACTTCAGTTTTTGCCTTTTATTTGAATCGATTTTTGTTTTTTAAATTGTGTATATATGTTTGAATTATTTACAAAATAAATTGCTGGAATATTGTTAAAAGCGGCGTAAAACTGTATTTAATCTTTCTCTCGTGCAGTTGGGTATGGTCGCTGGCTTCGGCACTATATTGGTGCATATCAACCCCAACCGAATGTGACAACTCAAAACATGCAACACCCCACTCACTCACTCACTCACTCACTCACTCATCTACGAACAAACGTGTAGATCCTGAGCGAGAAAACATTTTTTACCGAATTAGGAGTTTTGTTTAACCAAATTTGTGAGACCTTCAAGTACAGCCTTTCTGTTGCATGTAAATATCTCACAGGGAATTGCTGAGTGCGGCTTAAAACTGAACTCACTCACTCACTCACGAGGGCACAGTCAGGCACGGAGTACATTTACTCAAACTTATTTTGTGACTTGAGTGAGTGAAGTTTTACACCGTTCGTTTCATGCTCCACTCTGCAATTTCACAGGTATTTGACAGAAGTAATATGGCCTGTGTTTAATTTGTTGTCTAACGTTGCACTGCGCAATACTCCAGAAATATGACGGCGGTATTGTCACCTGCTCATTGATTGTTTAAAGGCGCACTCTGCCAGCTGTATGAGACGATAGCATCGCCTGTAAACTAATTTGCAACCATGTAGGTTGTTGGAGCGTCCATCCTTAAACACATCAAAGACCCAACACGACCATGCGTCATAAAATAACCATATATATAATCATCTTTAAAATAGTGTTATTAAAAGTATGCAGAGATGACAGAAAAAATTAATAACACTTTCCTCTGGTACTCATATAATTTTTCCACAAACGCTTCTCGCCGCTTGACTGGCTTATGTTAATGGGCTGCTGACGTTGGTTGTCCGTGTATATAAAAAGGACTCGCTGTAATATCTGAGTACCTGTCTTTTTGGTCTTCAACACCGAGTGTTCCCGTTCCTGCAAGGTAGGTGTTTTGAACAATGAGCTTTAATCACCATGATGTAAATGCGTATTAGCGTTACACTACGATGGTGATTGTTAGATTCGGTGAAAGCCGTGGACTTCATCACATGCAGTCAAGTGTTCATTTTATGTTTACTAATGAGTGTTTTGCAGCTACGAGTCATTTAGGCAGTTGTGGAACATTTCATGCCGTAACTGAATAATTTGTAACGGATGCTTATTGAATTTGAATTTTGTATTATGTTTTATTTAATATTTGTGATATTTGGATTAAACTCGTGTAAGTCGCAGGGTATTTTTAAACCCTAATTCGTGAACTGTCGGTAAAGTAATTGTGTCTGGTTTTACACCGCATTTAGCAATATTCCAGCAATATCACAGCGGGGGACACCAGAAATGGGCTTCACACATTGCGTCTATGTGGGTAATCGAACCCAGGTCTTCAGCGTTACGAGCGAACGCTTTAACCACTAGGCTACCCCACCGTCCCGGCTAAAAGGAACTGTCGCTGTCTTGGTTTCCTGGGGCGGTGGGATAGCCTAGTGGTTAAAGGGTTCGCTCGTCACGCTGAAGACCTGGGTTCGATTCCAACACAGGGGTACAATATTTGAAGCCCATTTCTAGTGTCCCCCGCCGTTATATTGCTGGAATATAGCTAAAAGCGGTGTAAACCCATTCACCCACTCACTTCGTCTTCTGAGACGGCGCTGCTATTCGCTGTGACGAATTGTATACCTAAATCGTGTCAGATCATGGGTTCGAATCCCGTAACGTTATGGTTCTAGGTTTCTTAGCATCATGCCTTTGATCGTAAGTTTCGCCCAAGTGGTAAACGTCCGACAATCATCACTCCCAGATTTCGTCCCACAGTAAAGGGACAAACGGAGTTACAGTTGAAAACGGCGGACTCACACACTCACTCACGCATTCGTTCACTCACTCACTCACTCACTCACTGTGTATAGCTGGGCCATGTCCATTTTAGCTTACTTAATGTACTAGTCAAACTGTTACCGTCGTGGTTTATCTGAAAAGCGAATAAACATTACCATTTAAATAGCGAAATCACACTTTCAAGAAAAACCCTTTCCTCTTTAAATTATTTATCATTTCCCAATAATGTCAATCAAAATCACCCCCGCTGTTACGACAATATGGACAATTATTTAATATTAAAATGTCCTTTTATCTATAATGTATTTTTCTGGATACACGTATATTCGTGATCAGATAAATGAGTAATTTAGATAGATATTGTGTTTTAAGTGATGCGTTAATGACATCGCTGTTTTATGTCCAGAACAAAAGCTGGTAATGTCCTTTCGGTAATGTGTTGCTTACGGGGAATAATATATATGTTAATTTGTGTATAAAGCACGCTCGATGCAACATATTTTTGTCATCGATTCACAGTGTTTTCCAATAGACATAATCATAAACGCTTGTAATGAAGTAAAAACAAGTGCTTTGTTACTATTACTGATGAAAATAAGGGATGTTGATAATGAGGGTGTTCGATTTGGTAAAAACGAAGACACTTCTTGTTGGTTACCATCTGGCATACACTCAGTCTGCCGTTGTTTAACGGTATCCGGTACCGTTATTCGGTATGCTGATTTTCGGGCGGTGGGGTAGCGTAAGGCGCGTGTTCGATTCCCAACATGGGTACAAACCCATATCTGAGGTTCCTCGCTGTGATATTGCTGGAAAATTACTTGAGGCGGCGGAAAACTAAATCCGGTGCCGTTATTCGGTATACAGAGTTCCGTCCCTTGCGTGTAATGTGATCAGCTGAATCGGGTTTGAATCTAAAAATCGCCCTGATCGTGGTTATTGGGTTATTGATCTCAGCGTCCGCATGTGTTTTTCAAGAGGGGGCGGGGAGGGTGCAACCAGGGTCAGCTGTCATCTCACATCAAGCTGGCTTACATCGGAGTGAAACAATGTTCGATGAGGCGTTAATATAGACTCTCCATATTCTATGGAAGTTCTTGGTGGGTTCGACGAGAAGTCGACCGGCTCCGTGGTGTAGTGGTTAGAGCGTCCGCCCGGAGAGCGGAAGGTCGCGGGTTCGATCCCCGACCGCGTCATACCAAAAGACGTTAAAATATGGTACTTGTTGGTCCATGCCTAGCGCTCGGCATTAATGGGTACAACAAGGACTGGTCGGCTCGGAGTCAGTATAATGTGTCTGAGTGGGGTATTCATTCTTCACTGCGGCATGGTATCTCAGTGGGCTAGCACTATAAAACCAGCTTAAGTCTGGACTAGTACAAGCAGCCACACCTACACATACACACGCATGCACGTCGTCATATGAGCGAAATATTCTCAAGCACGACGTTAAACCCAATTTCACCTCACCTCACCTCGACGAGAAGTCCCATTCGCTGTCTGGGCTGCGTGTAGAGGGGGACAAGGCCCTGAGCTGATGATGAATCTAACCGGCTTGGCTGTGCCAGTATCTCCCATCTTAACTCTCCACTTTAATTAGGGGTGAAAGGGTACGCTCTTACCACGGTACGGTACGTAGAAGGCCTTCGGTTCAGTCCGTTTCGGTTCGGTATATGAGATATGGTCATAATGCAGAAAATTGACAAGAGCCAAACCTTACACTGTTTGATAACATCTTTAAAATTTTTAATGAACAAAACTGTCATTTTATGCTTTGTAATGACGGTACGTAAACCGAAAATACCGAATTTGTGGATTGCATTACGGTATACCGAACCGAAGGCTAAATAGCGCTGTTCTGCTAATACCGCGATATACCGTTTCACCCCTAATTTTAACTTAATCTGTAAAATCATCTTCAATTTCAACATCATCATCACTACTCTCGTCATCTTCGTCGTCGTTAGATAATGTTTCCGGCATTGCCATTTGATAATAATGTTGAAAAAGCTATTCTCTCCTCACATTTTAACTGTAACATTGATATGTAGAACGAGTGTCAATATTGGCCTGTTCATGTATCCTGACACCGGAACATGATACGCTCATGTAGTCGTGGCACGACAAAAGTATATATTGATTGTTGAGAGTTTATTGAACTTAACGTAAGCTAAGCTACATTTAATATTTTCAACTCTGATTGCGAGTGTTGAGTTCAGTCCATATCGACAAATCATGAAATGGGAAACAAAAAAACATCTGGCCACGAAGCGATTTAGTAATGACCTACAAGCAACACCCAGTACGTGGACGGTTCCAGCACTTCTGGTTGTTCAACAGAGGGACCAGTGACCTGGTATACTGGTTGTTTCTGGGCAAATATCATGTTATTTGAGAACTTAGAATAAAAGGTAAAAAAAAACAGTATTTGATGGGCAAATATTATCCATTCGAATATATTAAATCTCCCTAGTAAGTATTAGTGAGTGAGTGAATGGGTGAGTTTAGTTTTACGCCGCACTCAGCAATATTCCAGCTAAATAATCGAGTCAATCCAGACAATCCAGTGATCAACAGCATGAGCATCGATCTGCGCAGTTGGGAACCGATGACATGTGTCAACCAAGTCAGCGAGCCTGACCACCCGATCCCGTTAGTCGCCTCTTACGACAAGCATGGGTTACTGAAGATCAATTCTACCCGGATCTTCCCGGGTTAGTAAGTATTAATACAGATGTCTGTATAGGTATCAACGTTTATTTAGGTTCATCAATGCTCGTGCTGTCGATCACTGGATTGTCTGGTCCTGACTCGATTATTTACAGACCGTCGCCATGTAGCTGGAATATTGCTGAGTGCGGCGTAAAATTAAACTCACTCACTTATTTAGGCTCAGCTGTTGTGACGTTCAAGGTGAGGTGAGGTGAAATTGGGTTTAACGTCGTGCTTGAGAATATTTCGCTCATATGACGACGTGCATACGTGTGTATGTGTAGCTGCGGCTGCTTGTACTAGCCCAGACTTAAGCTGGTTTTATAGTGCTAGCCCACTGAGATACCATGCCGCAGTGAAGCATGGATACCCCACTCAGACACATTATACTGACTCCGAGCCGACCAGTCCTTGTTGTACCCATTAATGCCGAGCGCCAGGCAGGGACCAACAAGTACAATATTTTAACGTCTTTTGGTATGACGCAGTCGGGGATCGATCCGCGACCTTCCGCTCTCCGGGCGGACGCTCTAACCACTACACCATGGAGGCGGTCTGTGACGTTCAAGAGGTCGTGCACATCACCGACAGTCACTGCCGAGCGGTGTTAACGGACAGCACCTTCTGAAAAGTCCAGGGGCGGTGGGGTAGCCTAGTGGTTAATGCGTTCTCTCGTCACGCCGAAAACCCGGTTTCGATTCCCAACATGGGTACAATGTGTGAAGCCCATTTGTGGTGTCCCCCGCCGTGATATTGCTGGACTAAGCGGAGTAAAACTAAACTCACTCACTCACTCTGAAAAGTCCAGTGGACCCCACCCACCCCAAAAATCCCCCTTTTTAATAAAAATCCAGTTACCACAATACCAGACACAACATACCCTGACAGACGTGCAGACAGATGTAGAGATATATATCAGGAAAATATATCTTAAAGTTTACATTCATTTAGGTTTAAGCCAACTTCTCTGGCAACTTAAACGCTTATGTTAAAACAGAGTCTACAAATTCCAATCGCCGGACAACTCGCTATCCGGACGACTTTCATACGTAACCAAAACGTTCGTGTAAACGGGGCTCGACTTTTAAAAGGTTCCCGCCGTAGCGTTTCTGAACAGTTATTGTAACCAAAACAAATAATTCTGTATTAATAATACAAAACGTATAATCATTATTTATACATTGTTTTGATGAGTTTTCAAAATTAGCACTCCTCGATCGTTACTTATGAGTCAAAGGATCATTCGGGTCAGAAAAACTAATGTTTTTCATCGTGGTCACCACGACAAGTTTTATGTAGATGTTGGAAACCTATCATTGCAAAAACACAGGGGGTGCTTAATTAAGTTCTTGATGTCATAAATTCAATAATCTGTGAAACATAACAAATAATACGACGCACTTCCAACCATGCATGTACAAAGTTACTGGGAGTGTTGTCCATTCTGTAAAATTAAGTGCTGTGTTTTTAAGATGTATTTATATAAAGTGATGTGTTTGTGATAAGACACGTGGAATAACATTTACTGTGAAACGTTATTTAGTCATGCTCTGATGACATACCTGTATACACACGTGAAAATGTCCAGATTTAATTTGTGTTCTGTTATGGGAATGTAATATGATATTATAAAAACAATGCATAATGTATCCAAATAATCAATAATACATAAAAAGGTTTCATTTACCTCATTGAATAGGATGATATGCTCACGTGTAATAATAACCAGGACCTTATGTGATATTTGTTAAAGGATTCAAGTCAGGCCCTCTCAGATGATTACAATGAACGGTTCCGTATGCCTTCTTTCAATTATTTTCTATCTAAATGTTAATGAACTATGACGTGTTTTCAATTTTATCACCAAAATTAGTTTAGGTAGTAGATTAGGGTCCGTTCATATTTAATGGCTGGGGGTATGATTTTGAATAAATCATGGAGTTCAGCCATTTAGTACATAAAAATAAAAATAAAAAATTCTTAAAAATAATGGGAGGGGTGTCATTGATTTTGTATATGACATGCAGGGGCACTTACTTTGTACATACGTTCTAGGGGGTCGGGGGATTCTTTCACATTGTACATGTTTGTCCATAAAAATCATTATAATGCAACACTTTTCTGGATTTAGGAATCCTGACGACTTCGTCTACATATAGCGTTTCCGACAATGGTCGTCGTTTATGCTACCAAGTGCAGTGATCTGTTATGAATATATATAACATGCGAAATAGTAGGTCTTTAGGCGGCATTTAGAAGTGATACAAATAAAGAAGAGAGTTTTATGGATTTCAACCTCTTTATTATGAGGAACACAACGTTTCGGATAGTACCAGTGTTCCTTTATTCTGTTCCAGGTTTCTTCATAAGCTTTGTATTGCACTGTGGGTGAAAGTCTGGAAAAGAATAAAGGAACGCCTGTACTTTCAGGTGTTCCCCTATTTGTTTCCATGAGTATATATAATTTTGATAGCAACAAATAATCCCATTTAAATGGAGCCCCAGTGAGATGAGAGATTCAGAACCTGAGGGAATCTAGACTTGCTTCATTTAGAGCTTTAGCATTGCATCGAGGGCTAGGCAGTCGGGGAAATAATGTGGTTCAGGGACGTTTCGAAGTATAGTATGACCAGAAATTATTGAGAATTTTAGGAATATGTTTAATTGGAATTCTAGTATAAACAACCTTGACCAGCTTTCAAGTGCTTGGCTTCATTCAAGAGAGACAACTCCGTTAATCCTTTTTCATTAGTTTGTGAAGAATTATCCTCCTTTGTTTACTTGCTAGCAGACGACATTTTCAGTGATCATCAGTATGGATGATTTAGAGAAGAGGAAGTTGATTTTAGAGTATTATAACAAGGACATCAGATCAGCTAAAGTGATTTCAAGTAGAACAGGCATCCCTTTGTCCACTGTTTATTGTGTTTTGAAAAATACTGCAAATGGATATGGCATTGAGCACCAGGGAGGCGCAGGTAGGCCCAGAAAATTGACTGTCGGTGACAGGAGGCGGCATTGAAGCCTGCATTGCTGCCCATGGTGACTTGACAAAATACTAACTGTTCACCTGTCTTTGAATCTGGAGTTATGTTCTGCTAATATTCACATTTAATACGTGAGTAATGAGTGAAAACAATATATAAAATTACAATCTTAAATTCTCAATAATCCTGGCTGTACTGTATATACTTAGTCCTCCATCAGGTGGATGCGAAATAGTATTAATCTACTTTAAACTGTAGGAAATATCGGACATTATTCAACAATGACATAAGCAGTATCTTGCAGTTACTGCCTCTGGGGGTCGGGGTAAGGTGGGTGAGGGTTGAGAATATTTGTGGCTGCAGGGATTAGCAGCGTCAGTGCTGTAAGAGACGTACAGCGAGACGAGGTCAACACACTTGAACGTAATTTTCCTGATTATCAGACCGTGAAGTGTGAGGCAGTTCTGACTATATATATTGTAATAAGCTGTACTATTCCAGCTATACCATAAACAGTATTTATGTAGTATCATGACGATCTGATAGTGATTCATAAACACATGCCCATTATATAGTCGGAAGCCATCAATCGACCCAGACTCAGTCTGCTTTTATCAGAGTCGTTTTGTTGGGTTTCGTCCTTTTTATTAGCAGGGGTGGAAATAACTTTAAAATTGCTAGTGTACTCCGGTACAGTGGCACATGTAAAATCACTTGCCCTGATAAATTTTCCACTATACCGGCCATTTTCTTGTTGATTTTTTAAATAAACAACATAATTAACATTGGAATATCAACTGGACACTGGTACAGTGTGATATACAAATTTGATTGCCCGACAGAAAAAAACACTGGACTCGGGCGTCGGGCAATGGGTTATTTCCACCCCTGATTAGTATTAGGGGCGGTGTGGTAGCCTAGTGGTTAAGGCGTTCGCTCGTCACGCCGAAGACCCGGGTTCGATTCTCTACATGGGCACATTGTGTGAAGCCCATTTGTCGTGTCCCCTGATTTTTCTCACTTTAGTGATTCACACACGTGGTGGGGTTGAAATCGTTCAGTC
Organism: Haliotis rubra; assembly: GCF_003918875.1. Taxonomy (NCBI): domain Eukaryota; kingdom Metazoa; phylum Mollusca; class Gastropoda; order Lepetellida; family Haliotidae; genus Haliotis; species Haliotis rubra. Next base: position 646,951 of record NW_025766148.1, on the reverse strand, counting down.
GACTATGGCAGGTTTTTTCACATGATTATGGAAAGTGAGTGAGTATGGTTTTACGCCGCTTTTAGCAATATTACAGCAATATTACAGCAATATCACAGCGGGTGACACGAGAAATGGACTTCACACGATGTACCATCGGGAATCGAACCTGGATTTTCAGCGTGACGAGCGGACCCTTTAACCACGGGTCTACCCTACCACCCTGATTATGGAAAGTGTTTTGTCGCTTTTGTCAACATGAATGACATTGTTAGTATATACATTGTAGCGTAACCACGTCTATATTAGAAGTATTTCGCAAACACAATTACAGTTGACATCGACGTAGAACAGAGTCTTGCTATGTGTATCTCTCGGTAGGTTCGACCTGTGAAGGTCCGGGTTAGAATATTGATCTTCAGTAACCCATGCTTGTCGTAAGAGGCGATTAACGGGATCGGGTGGTCAGGCTCGCTGACATGGTTGACACATATCATCGGTTCCCAATTGCGCAGATCGATGCCCATGCTATTGATCACCGGATTGTCTGGTCCAGACTTTAATACTGACCACAAGGGTTGGCAATTGCAGTTTTATGAATAGACGATTTTGACATCATATACATGACAATTCACCTTAGCGAAATCGCTAGACAAACGGTTTGCTAGCTATATGACAGCGGTTTGTAAATAATCGGGTATGAACCAGATAATACAGTGATTAACACCTTGAGCATCGATCTACGTAACTGATAAGAGATGATATGTGTCAACCAAATCAGCGAGTCTGACCACCCGATCCCGTTAGTCGCCTCTTACGACAAGCCTAGGCTGCTGAAGATCCATTCTAATTTGTATACACATTGTAGCGTTACGCTACAATGTATATACTAATTAGGATGCCTTGCATCCTCATTCTAACCCGGATGCAAGGCAAACAAAACAAACACAACACTACATTTTACATGGGACAAATACACACACTCGCATTATGATAATTGAGAATTCACTGAGAAACAAAAGAGGTGACATAAAGCTATTTTTATGGTGATGATAGCAGGTGTTGTGAAAAAAGTAGTTATTGTGCAGGTGGGTTTAAGAAACTCCATATTGATAATTAACCACGTTATTGATTTAAAGCTTCAGCTCACATATCTTTAACGGAATGTTGCGCAAATGTGAATATTTGCTATGGATTGACAGTTTGATGTTTTACCTCGTCATTGCATCTGCGACTATATCACAGCAATAAATCATCACTGACAGATGGACGCGACTGTTCTATCAATATTACATGATGTGTTAACGACTATTCACAGAAGGGAAGTAAATCAGCTCATTATGTATTAAGACGTAGAGAATATTAACATTTATGTACATGTATATCACAGTTAAACACTGACTGTATATGTCGTATGTCTGGTAAGGAGGCATCGAGTGTTTGGGTTACTAGATTATTGCGTTCGGAAATGTACGACCAGTACCGACGGGGGACAGCTAAGTCTCTACTGCTCTGAGAGACTTGCCAGAGTATTGTAGATTTGGCTTGGATTTATTTTGGTGTCAAATAGATTCATTTACGCCACTGAACAGGGTAAGTGTCAATTATACAATTGGTGGACATACCTGCATGCATGCCATTGTACCACTACAGTCGCTAAATGCATTTCATCGTATCTCAATCGCGTAGATTGTAGCGTAACCACGTCTATATTAGAAGTAAATCGCAAACACAATTACAGTTGACATCGACGTAGAACAGAGTCTTGCTATGTGTATCTCTCGGTAGGTTCGACCGCAGACCAGCTGTTAGTGATTACATTATGTACATCAATAGCGTTTGAACATTAGGAATTACATACAATCAACCACGGACACAGTGAGGATGTCTTTCACATGTATTCATTTATTAATTCACAAATATGTTGGACGTGGACGATTCCGGGTTACAATTGGTCTACAGTAACCCATGCTTGTCGTAAGAGGCAGCTATCGGGATCGGGTGGTCAGGCTCGCTGACTTGGTTGACACATGTCATCGGTTCCTCATTACGTACCCAGATCGATGCTAGTGGTGTCGATCACTGGATTGTCTGTTCCAGATTCGAATATTTACAGACAGTCATTTACAGGCATGTACATGGAATATCACAACACTTAGACAGTTACGTATAAACACACACACATACTCTCTCTCTCTCTCTCTCTCTCTCTCTCTCTCTCTCTCTCTCTCTCTCTCTCTCTCTCTCTCTCTCTCTCTCTCTCTCTCACTCACACACATACACACACACATGAAGATATGACATGTCATGTGTTTATTGCATAGGCTTTAAACAAAGTAAGATTATGTGTATGGTGTATGCTTATATGCAAACAGAGATAGATATTTACAGTGTAAACGGATATACGGCGAGTGGTGTGGGTTATGTACTAGTTTGGTATGTGTATTATCATGTATGCTATTACAAAAATGGACCAGTGAAGATCCGGGTTAGAATTGGTCTTCAGCAACCAATACCTGTCGTAAGAGGCGATCAAGTGGTCAGACTCGCTGACTTTACTGAAACATGTCATCGTATCCCACTTTGCGTAAATCGATGCTCATGTTGTTGATCACTGGATTGTCTGGTCCAGACTCGATAATTTACAGACCGCCGCCATAAAGCTTGGATATTGCTGAGTGAGTCGTTAGACAACAAAACAAACACACAAATATTACTAAAATGGTAGCCTAACTATTTTTTTATGAACGTTATATTAAAAGAAAATTATTGTTGCGAATATTGTGTACGAATATATCTTGATTGTCCATAAAGATGAACGAACCCAAAGGACCACTAATTTAAGTTCGACATAACCCAAGTTTGAACATAACAAACTGCAAGTAGCCAGGACAAAAATCAGTTGGTTATACACGTGCTCGAGATGTCAGGGACACTTCAACACTTATGTTCAGTGTCTACGAAATAAAGTCACAAAAACAATATCCAAAACAGTGTTAGCTAGCCATCTGTTGAAATACTGTGATATACTTTCCGATAAGATATATCCCCGATCGATGTTTTCGGATGTCATAATCAGCTTCAGCAACTGTTTGTGACAGTATTGAACAGAAGACTGGAGACGCATCTCTATATTACACAAGTGAGTGAGTGAGTATGATTTATACGCCGTTTTTAGCAATATTCCAGCAACATCACGGCGGGGGACACCAGAAATAGGCTTCACACATTGAACCCATGTGGGGAATCGAACCCGGGTGTTCGGCATGACGAGCTAACGCTTTAACCACTAGGCTAGCCCACCGCCCATATTACACAAGACCTCAGGGTACGTAGCTGTATTCGTTATTTACACAGATTCTTCAGCAATCACATCAACAAATAACTGCATTTTTACGAACGCTTAAAGGCTAATGTACGAAACGACATAGAGTGAAAAGTTACAGGAGAAAGTTTTGCTTTGCGTCACCAAATAAACGACATTTGACCCCCAAAAAATCATTCACTGATGAAGAACGTCGAAATATATTATGAATAGCTAATTCCGTTTGGTCTTTATTATAGTTTTTGTTCAGATAGTTTTCACAATAAATGTACCATGTACATGTAAGTCGTCGTGTGTTTTCGTAAAATGAGTGAGTGAGGTTAGTTTTACGCAGCTTTTAGCAATACTCCAGCAATATCACGGCGGGGGAACCAGAAATGGGCTTCACACATTGTACCCATGTGGGGAATCAAACCCGGGTCTTCGGCGTGACGAGCGAACGCTTTAAGCCCCAGGCTACCCAACCACCCTCGTAAAATGATTGAAGGTGGCGAATGAAGATATGAACGTGATATGTTTTATGACAGACAATATTCGCATGTCTGCTTCAGTTTTTTTATCTAGTTGCCGTATAAACCCCAGGCCCCGATTTCTCGAAACAAACTTAAGTCTACGTTTTGCTTCAATGCCGATGGTAGCCATTCTGAAGATCGTATGTAAATTTCTATCGGAAGAAGATTTCGCCAGCAGACGATTTCTTCCGTGTTTAGATAAGAAACGGAAGTTGATTTCCGCGCCATGGCCGCTTACACCACGTATAAACAATTGAGATCGATCTGAAAATCTGAGTTAAAACTCAGCTGAGTTTTGACTGAGTTTGTTTTGGAAAAAAATCTCAATGTCAGTTTGTAATTTGAGCAAAAACTCAAGTTTGTTTTGAGAAATCGGAGCCTGTACTCTCTTCTGACAGCTATGAGGGACTGCCATCTGTTCCTACACAAAACTGTATATTACAAACACTGAAATTCAATACGTGCACCCACAGATGATTAACTTCTGTAGCAATAATACCCACATAAAAAATGACCAAATGAGGGTATACAATTTTACTTTATTTTTTCAGATGAATATGTTCAAGGTCACAGGGCTTCTTCTAGCGCTGTGCTGTCTGCAGTCGATCTATGGCGCCCCTGTTGAAGACAGCCAGGGAGGATCCGAGCCCGAGGTGAGGTCAGATTGTACCACACACCTTGACTGTATGTGCACTGAGTGAGTGAGGCAAATGTAACGTGGCTTAAATCACTTTTTGTCTGGAACGCTCACAATGACGCCATTCGTTGACGTTATTAACGTCATTATTCTGACAGAGCAAGGACGACAATCATCGTTGGGATTGGAGTGAGCGAGTGAGTGAATGACTGAGTTTAGTTTTACGCCACTTTTAGCAATATTCCAGCAGCATCACGGCGGGGGACACCAGTTGTTGGGATTGGAACCGGGCGAGGACACTCCAGATATTCGGATAAACTTTAGTTTTTTTTAATATTTCATTTCTGTAATATTTTTTCAGACTTTAGTTCTCTTGAGAAGATTTCGTTAACGCAGGGGGGATTTCCTTTTTTTCATTTTATGGGTATAGTTAACAGTTGTTTTTTCCATCTCTAGGTGGATCTTGATACGGAGCAACAACTTGAAACCGGGATGGAGATTGTCAACAGCGCGGTGAGTGCACGCGCACCTATATACACTGACGTACAAAAGAAAGTACGCCCGGTGTTTGAAGATTATTTTCCAAACAATATAAAGAAAATATTTTGAAAACTATTGCTTGTGACTTAAAAGTAAAAACACTGTATATATGTTGCTGATGCAGCACGGATATCCTTCATTGTTTTGTGAGTGAAATATCATGAAAATCATGATTTTGTTGATTCGCACGTGCATGTTATGCGCCATCAGTAGAAAACACAGGTGAAATGAGATTGTGGCGATTGTGAGTGGCATACTCAATAGAGGCAGACATCAAACTGACAAGATTGTCAGCGTCGGAGAGATTGACTGACTCACTGAGTTGGATTTTACGCCGCTTTTAGCAATATTCCAGCGATTTCCTGGCGGGAGACACCAGAAATGGGCTTCACACATTGTACCCATTAAGGGAATCGAGCCCGGATCTTCGGCGTGGCGAGCGAACGCTTTAACACTAGGCTGCCCAACCGACTCGTAGCGGAGAGAGAACGAAGCACTTAAATTTCAAGATGGCGGCTTCGAACTGCCATTGCTCGAATGTTAGGCTGTAAAAAGCAGACCATCATCAGACACGAGACGCGTCAACAAGACTGGTTAGACGTCTGCCAGTCCCAGAACTGGAACACCAAGAGTGACCACCCGCAAGAAACCATTACCTGCGCATTCACCATCATGCGCAACCGGATGCTCACAGTGACGTAATCAGCAACGGTTTTGGTCACTAAATCAGTCCACATTGACGGAATCGTCTACGTTGGATTCGTAGACGCTCACCATACCACAGATGCGTACGATACCTGTGGTATTTTGACAGTATGTACAATGTCCACAATACTTTTAAATCTCAATCAAACACTTTTCAAAGTATCTAATTCTTTTCCCTGTCCTTTTAATGATCCCAAACCACAAGTGTGTACCTTTTTAATTCGCCTTTTAAACTCAGTAATCGGTTTTATAATCGGAAAATGCTAATCGAGACTGATTTTTTCTCAGTCGTTAGCGTTGTATATTTTCGCAACAGTTCTGCTAACACTCGGCCCAATAATTTGCGTCAACATAGGGCAACATGCACGTCCTTGTAACGATATAATATAATGACAACGACACACCGAGCATCAGCAACCACGCATTGAACGTTCCATAGTGTCGGACCCGTGAAGATCCGGGTTAAAATTGATCTTCAGTAACCCATGCTTGTCGTAAGAGGCGACTAACGGGATCGGGTGGTCAGGCTCGCTGACTGGGTTGACACATGTCATCGTATCCGAATTGCGTAGATCGATGTTCATGCTGTTGATCACTGGATTATCTGATCCAGGCTTGATTATTTGCAGACCAAACCGAAACATGAGTTTCATTAACCTATTCAGACAATTACCTACTTTTCAGCCGATCCGAATATTCCTGTGTAAAATGAAAAGAGACATCACAAACAACTATGGTTACACTGAAATCGAATTGCTTGTTTCATAAGAACATGGTATTTACAAGTTAATTTTAATTCTAAACTTTAATAACATGGTATTTCCATATTTTATGGCGAGGTGTAGGCAGCATGACCTTAACTAAGACGTCACAGACTGCCCCTGTTTGATGAGGTCGTAAAATGATCCACAATTCATCTGGCTCACTGGTTACAATGTGATTGATATAATATCAAGTCCGTTCCAGACCGCCAAATTTTTCTAGCGGTAGAGACTCGTTTTGAGATGTCCATGATTTCCAGATTTCAGTCTGTCAGAGCACGCTGTACGACAAAGCACGCTGCACGACGTGTTTGCAAGGATTAGAAGGAGCGTAGTGTTGCAATATTCAAGTGCTTAGATGTATCAAATAATATTGATTAATTTTTCTGTATCCAGTAGAATGAACTGGGCTAAAAATTCTGGACTGGTTATTGTACTATGTTGCGCAATAGGACGAAACCCAGTCAGCAGGAAACGAGACTGTTGTGTAATCAATGTTTTGACTTGCGTCGCCACATAGCTGGAACTGAGTGCAGCGTAAAACTAAACTCACTCACTCAGTGGTGTCGGCTCTGCAGGTTTGCTATACAATTTCATAGTTTTCGAATTGTATTCGCACCGAAATTGTTGTTTTTTTGTTTTTTACAAACGCCGTGTTTTCAGGGTTCACTTGAGGTTTTCTTTTTTGACGATGTTGAATGGGTTTCGCATTGTTTTTCCAACCAAACAACCATTAAGATATTTCCGAACAGTAAAGTACAGTACAAAGTACGATACACTCGTGCATGTCTGCATTTTAAACAAGAATCTGATCAATTTTCAGAACGGACATCGACAGAAAAGGGCTTTCTACTATACCCGACCCTGGCCTGACAACATCATTCCATATCTGTTCTCACCAAATGTCCGTAAGTCCCTAAAATATTCTATTAACAGGCAGGTAAATCAGTTTGGAACAGTGCTTGTGGTGCACAGGTATCCCATATTCCGCTAATACCTTCTAAGGAATTCCAGAAACGTAACACCGTGGGTTTCAATTCAGGGGTGGAAATAACATTAAAATTGCTTGTGTACTCCTGTACAGTGGCACATGTAAAATCACTTGCCCTGATAATTTTTCCACTATACCAGCCGTTTTGTTGTTGAATTTTTAAGTAAACAACATAATTAACATGGGAAAGTCAACTGGACACCGGTACAGTATGATATACAAATTTGCTTGCCCGACAGAAAAGAACACTAGACTCGGACGTCGGGCAATGGGTTATTTCCACCCCAGCAAATATACGTGGTTGTGTCTGGAATTTGGTAGCACCGTACCCAGGCTCCATGATTTCATAAAAGGATTGACCCGTGAAGATCCGGGTTAGAATATTGATCTGCAGTAACCTATGCTTGTTGTAAGAGGCTACTAACACAGGCCCTCGTGTCTTTGCGAGAATTGAATTAAAGATACAAAAAAATCTTGTTTTAAATTTGAGATGGCCCCCGACTCGAAATGCCTCACAGTACAATATACATGTATTGTACTGTGAAGCATTTCGAGACGGGGGTCATCTCAAAAACGTAAATAATAATCTTTAATCTTCGCAAAGACACGAGGGCCTGTGGCTACTAACGGGATCGGCGGGTCAGGCTCGCTGACTTGGTTGACACATATCATCGTATCACAATCGCGTAGATCGATGCTCATGCTGTTCATCACTGGATTATTTAAGAACGCCGCCATTTAGCTGGAATACTCATGAGTGAGGCGTTTAACAACAACCAACCAACCATCATTAAAGGACTAAACGTTTAGGACCAACATCACTTCGGAATTCCAATCTACATCAAGCAGACACGCCGTTTGTTTGTTTTTTTGTTTAACGCCGCACTCAGCAATATTCCTAGTCTGGACTAGACCATCCAGTGATCAACATCATGAACATCGATCTACGCAATTGGGATATGATGAAAAGAAACATTTGTTCCAGAAAATACTGTAACAACATATTTTCAGCCAAAAGCTTTCATGTGGAAGACAGACAGAAAGACGTTAATACCCAACGATGCATCATGTTTTTTCTGACGAACATTTGTTTGGTTCGGACATTTTCATAGGTCTGTTCTGTAATTGGTTAGTTGGTTTGTTGTTTAAAGCCGCACTCAGCAATATTCCAGTTATATGGAGGCAGAAATATTAGAGTGAGTGAGAGCGCATAGTGACATGTGTCAACCAAGTCAGCGAGCCTGACCACCCGATCCCGTTAATTGCCTCTATGGCTGCTGAAGACCAATATTCTAACCCGGATCTTCACGGGTGTTAAAGTTGTGGAGTAAAGGAGATATGGTAGGGACAAATATTGGAATATCGTCGGTAATGACACCAGGTGTTCAAGAAAAGGTGGAGTGTGTGCGTGCATACGCGTGTGTGTGTGCGCCTGCGTGCGTGTGTGTGTGTTTGTGTGTGTCGAGTCTTACGACAAGCATTGGTTACTGAACACAAGCTCTAACCCGGATCTAACGCCGTCATGTAACTGAAGTAAGTGTCGACTCAGCTTTAAACCACCTCAATCACTATCTCTATCAGCCGGTATTTCAATTGCCACGACATGTAAACTTAATATGAGAAAGTGGCATAGTATCTGTTGACACTAAGGATCCCACTTCAGAATGTGGATTCGAACCGAGGACAAGGCACCAAGCGGTGCTCAGTATTCAAAGAACAACGATGGGTTCTGGTAGACTGCAAAGCTGGTATATCAAAAAATAACATGTTCTGATTAGAATAAATGAAATTGTTCTGATAAGAAGTTGTCACATGCTCTTGGATGTAACGACCCTCTTACCTACAGCTGCAAGCCTTGAGAAACAATGGCGGGGATTCATGACCACGCTCGAGAAGAACACCTGCATCCGCTTCAAGGAAAAGGCCGATAACTCTTCCACTGTTCCTGGCGCGGATCAGACACAGGGATGGGTTTACATCTATCACAGTGGCGTGTGAGTTGACAACCTGACCCAATCTTTTCCTTATTGTCAGTTGTTGTGTCACACACACACACACACACACACACACACACACACACACACACACACACACACACACACACAAACACACACACACACACAAACACACACACATACACTCACATTTACACACACATACACACACATTCATATACATACATACACACACTCACACACACAAATACACTCACAACAACAAACACTCTCACACACACAAACACTCTCTCACACACAAAACACTCTCTCTCTCACACACACACACTCACACATATACACACATACACACACAAATATTCACATACATACATACATACATACATACATACATACATACATACATACATACATACATACATACATACATACATACATACATACATACATAACATACATACATACATGTCACATACATACATACATACATACATACACACACACAATACAAATACACACTCACAACAACAAACACACTCACAAACAACAAACACACTCATACATACATACAATCATGCATCCAATGCAGGTACAAATACCTAACACCTGATCAACCGACCCATTTGGGCACGCCTGTCACCAGGACAGGTTGCTGGGGCATGTTTTCTCGCCGGAATCACCCCGACGCCTGACTAATTTCAAAACACACCACACAAAGACAAACACACTTAGTTCAATCTGGGCAGTATGTATGACATGCCTTGTGTATATTTAGTGTTGTGCGGCGTTGGACAATATAGAAAAACTTGCGAATTGGTGTGCTTCCAACAAATACCTAAGTTAACACCTGATCCACCAATATCCATTCATGTAATTTTCGACCCGTGGAAATCCGGGTTCGATTCCCAACATGGATACAATGTGTGAAGCCCATTTCTGGTGTCCTCTGCCGTGATATTGCTGAAATATTGCTAAAAGCGGCGTAAAAACTAAACTCTCTCACTCACTACCACTACTACGACGACTACCACCACCACTACTACTACTACTACCTCATGCTTGTCGTAAGAGGCGACTAACGTAATCGGGTGGTCAGGCTCGCTGACTTGGTTGACACATGTCATTGTATCCCAATTACGCAGATCGATGCTCATGATATTGATCCCTGGATTGTCTAGTTCCGGGTTGAAGTATAAATTGAGTCCTTCCGGGTTACAGATGCTCTGCACACATTGGGTACAGCTCAAAAGGAAGATCGCTGTCACCATGCAGTGGAGCTGTGAGTTTACTGACCTTTTTTTGTCTGATTCTAAACTCCGCTAATTTTTATATACAAACTGAAAAATGTGAAGGACGGAGAGTACATCTTTGTCTTACACCAACCAAGAACGTAAAATACCCATATAATTTGTTTCCCATCCCGCACAGACATGACTATTCTTACTCTGAATTAGTGCAGGAGTTACTGTTATACCTGTGGTTTAAAACCACTAATTTGCATTTATTCACCATATCCAATGTTGTCTTAGATTCACGAAAGAGCAGTACGGGCACGGTTTTTCTGTACAAGGAAATGTAAAACAATTATTGTCTACAGTGGGCGAGAACGATCAGGATAGTCCAAGGTTTTACGCGCCGCGCGAATGTGCGTTCAGTATTCACAAATAATGATAATGGAGCAGAAAAATTCACTTCTTCCAGAACGACGCACAATATTATTCAGTGTACCCACATCACATCTATATATACGATTTCTACGTTATTGGGGCGGTGGGGTAGTCTAGTGGTTAAAGCGTTCGCTCGTCACTCCGAAGACCCGGGTTCGAATCCCCACATGGGTACAATGAGTGAAGCCCATTTCTGGTGTCCCCCGCCGTGATATTGCTGGAATATTGCTAAAAGCGGCGTAAAACCAAACTCAGTCACTCAGTCTACGTTATTGAGCAGTTACGTGCATCATTTCATCCATCAGTCCACATGATTAATTATTCATTCCAGGCTCTAAAGAATTATCAAAACATACAGTTCTCTACACCGTTACTTCACACGACCCTCATGTGGCCTGCTAGGACCATTAAAACTAATAACTGTGTAACCCCATGTTTGTGAATCGAGGTAAAATCCTGGGGTACACCTTTCTTTTGGGCTGATATTTCCTCAATATCTCAATGAAGCTTATGACTTTAAATGATTAATTATATTATTTACCGGTTAGATTACATACGCCCATGAATTCGGACATATGCTTGGCTTGGTACATGAACTGAACATCAACGTACGACAGGAATACATCAACGCTAACCTGGACAATGCTGGGGAATGTGAGTAAAGTTTTTTTGTTTGTTTGTTTGTTCAATTAATTAATATTTGTATAGCGCTGACTTCCAACACACAAGGACAATGATCAAAGCGCTGAAAAATCACAATCTGATTAATATTATCACAGATAACCCAAGCTGCCTAGAAGGTTAATAGTCGCATGATTTATCCCACCTGGTACCCATTTTCTGAAATGGGTGAACAGAGGCAATTTTGAACAAACTCACTTGTCTAAGGTGAGACCACATGTATCAAATGTGCTTTGTTGTGGGGCAGAACTAATGTCCTAGAAACTCCGGAATCAGAAATAATCCCGTTATATAACGGCGGCCTGTTAATGATAAAGTCTGGAGTGTCATGATGTCCGTAACTGGGATACGATGGCATGCATCAGCCACGTCATAGAACCTGGATACTGTTGCTAGCTTCTTTATAAAAATACATATTCTTCTTTCTGTACATGAAGGTGTTAAAAGCATTCAATTGTCAACCTTTTTGTTGATTATATGTGACATGTGATCCGCACTTTGAAAAAATGTTCAAGTAAAAACAGTAAAATATAAAAGATCAAAGAGTCCATCCATCTTACGAGGGTGGGTGGGGTGGCCTAATATTAAGACATTCACTCGTCACGCTAGGTACAATCACCGGCCCTCGTGTCTTTGCGAGGATTAATGATTTAAAAAATATTGTTCTTGAGATGACCCCCGACTCGAAATGCTTCCCAGTACAATACATCATGATAATATATTTAACTGTGAAGCATTTCGAATCGGGGTTCATCTTAATTTTTTGTATATATTATATAAAATCTTTTATCCTCGCAAAGACACGAGGTCCTGTGGGTACAATGTGTGAAGCCCATTTCTGGTGTTCCCCGCCGTGATATTTGCTGGAATATTGCTAAAAGTGGAGTAGAACTAAACTCACTCATCGCAACTCCCACATGGTTGATGTCAGTCCAAACCAGACCATCACAAACCTGTAAGATGACGACTTGTTTTCAGTTTACCGGCCCGCGCAGGAGCTGGCATCAGACGTGGACCAGCAGAAATACAAGAGCTGTGGTTTCTCCTCCCAGTCCATAATGATGTACAACAACTACGTGAGAAAATATCATTAATTCAAAGTTTATTCAGTATAAAGGCCATAGCCCCAAGTACAAAACTCACAAAAGAATAATGATAGTGACAAAATGGTTAGGTACACCTCTTAAACACTTCTTAACCTTAAAGCTTCTTTTACAAAAAAATAATTAGGATATTCCCTTTATCACAACTTAATAACACATTAAATTTATAAATAGAAGGATGTTTCCAGAAATATTCAGGAGTATACTTACGTCTTAAAATGGAATACACTTTACACATTAACAAAAAGTGGTATTCATCTTCTATACATCCATTCATACATAAATTACAAAATCGTTCATTGCGAACGATACTGCAACGTCTACCAAAGTTTATCATTAAAGGCAATTCCCCATATCTTAACAAAAAATAAAAGCCTTCTGTATTCACGATCCTTAAGAGTGGATAAATAATATTCAACTGTAAGTAGAGATTTATATTCTTGATAGAAACATAACTTATTTGATTCACATGCTTTGAAAAACCAATCTTGCTGGTGGCAATCTTTAACTCTTTGCACAAACTTACTAAGAAATAAAGAATAATTACCAACTTCCTGAGAGATCCAAACAAATCCAAAACCATAAGGGAACAGTAATATTTTAACCTTTGAAGCCCATGTGACACGATTACAGTCATCTAAATATTTACCAAGAAGATAGCTTTGCTTAGGATATCTATGATTAGGCATTGACAGAAACTTTAACCAATACTGAATACATCTTTTATGACAATCAACAAATAAGCCAAATATACCACATTCACCAAGTGCAGCAACATTAGAAACATAACTACCTACACCAATAACATATTTACAAAACTTAATATGAAAACGCTCGATGCATTCAATTCTTGAATTACCCCACACTTCACTAGAATAGAGTAAGATTGGCTTTATCTGAGCATCAAATATCTTGAATAAAACTAGAGAGGAAATATTCTTAAACTTGCATTGTAAAATATATATTGCATTGTAAAAATATCATTACTTGAGTTAACGACTTGACAATCAACAACGACTTGATAAACAACAACAACAACAACCGCATGAGTTAAACTTACATAATCCCTTCTCGTCACGGATTCTCTTTGAATGCGATCTCGAATATGCAATGAAACCAATCGGGGCTCCATACTGGACCTTTGCATGTTGATGTAAGGGGATTCTGACGAGATCAGGAAGTATTACCATCGTACATAATGTGCCAAGATAAAAGTTGACAATTCTGAAATGGTTGCCTTATGGTAAAGCTCGTATGCAGCAGTTCGACTCCCACAATCATTCATTCATACCTAGTAGCCCAGTTTCCTGTTACCTAAAAACCCAGTTTCCTGTTACCTAGGAACCAAGTTTCCTGTTACCTAGTAACCAAGTTTCCTGTTACCTAGAAACCCAGTTTCCTATTACCTAGAAACCAAGTTTCCTGTTACCTAGAAACCCAGTTTCCTGTTACCCAGTAATCAAGTTTCCTTTTACCTAGTTACCAAGTTTTCTGTTACCCTGTAACCAGGTTTCCCGTTACCTAGCGACCATGTTTCTTGCTACCTAGTAACCAAGTTTCCTGTTACCTAGTAACTAAGTTCCCTGTTACCTAGTAACTACTTTTCCTGTTACCTAGTTATCAAGATTCCTGTTACCTAGTAACCACGAGTCACTAATGTTTGTTTCAGCTCATATCGAAGTACGGATGGCCGACTTACACTTACCTGTATCCTGGGGCTGCACGACCATCGGTCATCAGTCAGTTTCTGTTCTTCAAGGAGATCAGCATCAATCACCAGTGCTGCGGTAGGCACCAAACTTTAACACGCTGATAGAGATCAGCATCAATCACAAGTGCTGCGGTAGGCACCAAACTTTAACACGCTGATGGAAATCAGCATCAATCACAAGTGCTGCGGTAGGCACCAAACTATAACACGCTGATGGAGATCAGCATCAGTCACAAGTGCTGCGGTAGGCACCAAACTTTAACACGCTGATGGAGATCAGCATCAATCACAAGTGCTGCGGTAGGCACCAAACTTTAACAGGCTGATGGAGATCAGCATCAATCACCAGTGCTGCGGTAGGCACCAAACTATAACACGCTGATGGAAATCAGCATCAATCACAAGTGCTGCGGTAGGCACCAAACTATAACACGCTGATGGAGATCAGCATCAATCACAAGTGCTGCGGTAGGCACCAAACTTTAACACGCTGATGGAGATCAGCATCAGTCACAAGTGCTGCGGTAGGCACCAAACTATAACACGCTGATGGAGATCAGCATCAGTCACAAGTGCTGCGGTAGGCACCAAACTTTAACAGGCTGATGGAGATCAGCATCAATCACAAGTGCTGCGGTAGGCACCAAACTATAACAGGCTGATGGAAATCAGCATCAATCACCACTGCTTCGGTAGGCTCCAAACTTTAACACGCTGATCACCCTCCATTCCTACTGCACATTTCCGACCCGTGAAGATCCGGGTTAGAATTGATCTACATTAACCCATGCTTGTCGGGTTTCCATGTGCGCGTAGTGCGTAGTGCGTAAACAACACTTTATACTTAAATAGTAACTGCCGTTCCCATGCTGCGTGCTGCGTAATTTTGCTTACGCTCAAAAAGTGTCCTAATACGCATCACGCAGCTATACGGAGGCCGGATGTGGGTTTTCCCAAGAGGTTTTCCCAATGTGACGTGGTTTTCATTGCACACACAACTTCTCTATGAAAAGAAAGACTTGATTTAACACATCACATAGCCTATACTGGACACTACGCACACGTAATACGCACTGCGCATCACGCACTAACCCAGACAATACGTACTCATAGAAACCTAGCTTACTAACGGGATCGGGTGGTGGGGCTCGCTGATTTGGTTGAAACATGTCATCGGTTCCCAATTGCGTAGATCGATGCTCATGCTGCTGATCACTGGATTGTCTGGTCCAGATTGGATTATTTACAGACCGCCGCCATATAGCTGGAATATTGCTGAGTGCGACGTAAAACTAAACTCACTCACTATTGTACAATGTATTCATGGCTTGTATCTAATGTTCCAGCCGAGACGAGCTGCGACAGCATCACCTGTGCAAACGAGGGATACATGGGGAAATTCCAGGACAAATGCCAGTGTGTGTGTCCCCCTGGATTGGATAGCCGCACCAACTGTACCACAGCCCTTAACTCAAGATGTACGTTCGAATCCATGTTTTGTACAACAGACGTGTGGCGGTGGTGTAGCCTAGTGGTTAAAGCGTTCGCTCGTCACGACGAATACCCGGGTTCGATTCCCCTCATGGGTACTATGTGTGAAGCCCATTTCTGATGTCCCTTCGCCGTAATATTGCTGGAAAATACGCTAAAAGCGTCATAAAACCCAACTCACTCACTACAACAGACGAGTACAGGCTATGGACTGACCAGTTCCTTGTCTTAAACCAGTGTTTGAAATAAGCCAAAATGTTACCAGCCCAAAATGGATTCAACCAGACCAGACACCAAGAAATGGTGAATTTGCTCAAATGTATGGAACATTTAAAAAAATTTAACAGACCATCAGCTAGCTGTAAATTTAGACCGTCCGTCAGAAATCTAGCCCGTGTCGGGCGGTCGGACAGTCCTTATTTCATACACTGCCTAAACGCGAATTTCGTTTTAATTAGTCGGCTTCAGGATCCACCGATTTGCATTGGTACAAAACGTTTTAAATTCCTCCTGTATCCCAGACAGAGGGACAGTGGGGTAGCCTAGTGGTCAACGCGTTTGCTCGTCACGCCCGGGTTCGATTCCCCCACATGGGTGCCCCCCCATGCTGCTGGAATATTGCTAAAAGCGGCGTAACTCCCGACTCACTCACTACTGAGAGACATGGCATTGCGTTGTCGTCTTGCACGGGAACTGCGTAGGTCTACAATCTGTTTTTCGCGGTGATGCCAAACCATGAAACAGACTAGAGCTTGGTGTAGAAACAAAAACGCCAATTAAGTTGAAAAGATGCCCCCCGTTAGGTGGGAGATTCAGGCTAGAGGAAAATGGAATTGAGGAAAATATGGCCCAGGGTGCCGTTGTACAATACAACCTTAGCACTAAGACTACCTTAAGTCTATGTTAAGGTATGAGAGTTACGGCCACCTTAGCGCTAAGATCGCTTTGTACAACGACACCCGGGACTCGAATGGGTTAGATAGACAGATTTGGCCCTTAGGGACGGTGGAGCAGCTGGTCGCTGAAGACCCGGCTTCGATTCATCATATGGGTAGAATGTGTAAAGCCCCACCGTGGTATTGCTGGTATTTTGCTAAGAGGCGCAAAACTAAACTGAATCACTCACCCCTGTGTATATATAGCCTTATGACGGCTGATAATGGTCACGTATTGTCTCCCCAGACCCAGTGGCAGACTGGCCCACTCCGGTGTCCTATCTCGCCCCAGAAGAGGGCTGTCCGCCATCGGGCTTCGTGGTGGGGACACGCGTCGCCAACAGCCAGGGGAACATCACATACTCATCCCCCAACACTCTGGCCGGTGCCCAGTCCCCCGGTGCCCTCAAGCTCGATTTCTGCACCAACATCGGCAACAGCTACACCGGCAAATGGACGCCAGGAAGCATGTGCTTCTACAACCCAGGAATCGAGTGCTCCGATTACGGTAATGAGAGGATGAGGTGTGAAGCGCGCGTGCTGGCGTACAAAACATGAGAGCCGTTATGTAAACAAGCTCACGTGTGTATTTGAATCTCTCACCTTTTGGTCCTATCCTTATTAAAAAAAATCAAATCATGCGACACAATTCTGTTAGCTATGTTCTTTGTAATGTCAATATGACGATTTATATACTGGCATTTCGTGCGATGTTTTACCATAACCATTTAAGAACTTTTCATCAAAGTACCTCAATCCTTCAACGTATTCTGATCTTTTTTCACTCACAACATTCACCGATACGAGTCTTCCTGCTTTTTTAATGAGGAACCCATCAGACAGGTAGAACTACCTCTGTAGTAATTAAGTTCCTTCAAAACTTCGGACCGCCTCCGTGGTCTAGTGGTTAGAGTGTCCGCCAGCGGAAGGTCGCGATCCGACAGCGTCATACAAAAGACGTTAAAATATGGTACTTGTTGGTCTGCTCTGCATTAATGGGTACAACAAGGACTGGTCGGCTCGGAGTCAGTATAATGTTTCTGAGTGGGGTATTCATGCTTCACTGCGGCATGGTATCTCAGTGAGCTAGCACTATAAAACCAGCTTCAGTCTGGGCTAGTACAAGCAGCCGCACATACACATACACAAGCATGCACGTCGTCATATGAGCGAAATATTCTCAAGCACGACGTTAAACCCAATTTCACCTCACCTCACCTCACCTCACCTTCAAAACTTCAACTCAAACTATTGACCTATATTTTCATCTGGCAGGATTCAGCGACGCCTACTACCAAGTGAACGAGGCCAGCACTCAAGATCTGTGTGACGACCCCGATACCAACTGCGGCCTCCCTGCAGGGGAGTTCGGGGAAGATGCCGTTTACCAGTTCTGTTGCCGTGACGACAGGTTCCCCGGCGACAAACTGTCCCTCCCTAATGACTTCCCCTTCACGCTGTTGAAAACACAGAACAAGGACTGCGAACAAGTTGCAGGTAGGCGGGAGGGGTTCATCTGACTAAATAATTGTCGCACGGTTACTACAACTACTACTACTACTACTACTTCTACTACTACTACTACTACTACTACTACTACTACTACTACTACTATACTACTACTACTTCTACTACTACTACTTCTACTACTACTACTACTACTACTACTACTACTACTACTACTACTATACTACTACTACTACTACTACTACCACTACAACCACTACTACCACTATTACTACAACTACTACTACTACTACTATACTACTACTACCACTACAACCACTACTACTACTACTACTACTACTACTACTGCTGCTACTACTATACTACTACTACTAGTAGTACTACTACTACTATACTACTACCACTACTACTACTGGTACTACTACTACTATACTACTACTACTACTACTATACTACTACCACTACTACTACTATACTACTACTATACTACTACTACTACTACTAGTACTACTACTACGACGACGACGACGACGACGACGACGACGACAACCACCACCACCATTACTCCTTCTAATACTAATACTGATACTGGAGCGTTGGGGTAGCCTAGTGGTTAAAGAGTTCGCTCGTCACGCCGGCGCCCCGGGTTCGATTCCCCACATGGGTACAATGTGTGAAGCCCATTTATGGTGTGCCCGTCGCGATATTGATGGAATATTGCTAAAATCGGCGTAAAACTAAACTCACTCACTCATTACCACGACTACGACGACTACCACCACTACTACTACTACTACATGTGAAGATCCGGGTTAGAATTGATCTTCAGTAACCCATGCTTGTCGTAAGAGGCAACTGACGGGATCGGGTGGTCAGGCTCGCTGACTTGGTTGACACATGTCATGGTATCCCAATTGTGCAGATGATATGATCACTTGATTGTCTGGTCCGATTGTACAAAGACTGCCGCCATGTATCTGAAATATTGCTGAGTGCTGTATTAATCAACAAACCAACTCCTTTTATTATTAACCGCATCCGTTGGGTGACGAATCGCACATCTCCTCAAAGAACGGAAAGTCGAAAGTTCGGACCCGGACAGAGTCATACCAGACAGAGTCATACCAGACAGAGTCATACCAAAGAGCGGTACTTGTTGTTGCACTGCCTGGTGCAAGGCATGAAGGACATTTAAACAACAAACAAGCATCGCTACTAATACCAAGACTCTCCTCTTATATTTACTTCTAATATTTCCGGACCGTGAAGATCCGGGTTAGATTTGATCTTCAGTAACCCATGCTTGTCGTAAGAGGCGACTGACAGGATCGGGTGGTCAGGCTCGCTGACTTGGTTGACCCGTGTTACGTATCCCAGTTGCGTAGATCGATGCTCATTCTGTTGATCACTAGATAATGAGGTCCAGACTCGATTATTTACAGACCGCCACCATATAGCTGGAATATTGCTGAGTGTGGCGTAAAACTAAACTCACTCACTCTTATATTTCCACCGCCATATAGCTGGAATATTGCTGAGTGTGGCGTAAAACTAAACTCACTCACTCTTATATTTCCACCGCCATATAGCTGGAATATTGCTGAGTATGGCGTTAAACAACAAACAAACAATACCGCAATATCCCTACAAGAAAACAATCACCTGAATATCTTCCGCTCCTGCAGGTATGAACGTCCAGAGCGAGCATTTCACCTTTGTCCAAGATGGACCCTCCGAGTTCAACTTCGGCGACACCCTACCGTCATTCACAGAGTCCAGTGACAACAGCCTCAAGCTTGACTACTGCCGATATGAACCAGTTGATTACAGTAAGTTGGGACCAAAGTCTAAAGACACAACTGATCCATTCTTTTCTCCATCCTTCAGTTTTGTGTAACATAGACACAAAATATAAAAAACACTCAAAGCAAATGTAATAAAATCGTTCAGGTCAAAATCAACCTTATAGGAGACAACCTGCAAAGATCCTGTTTAGAATTGGTCTTCAGTAACCCATGCTTGTCGCAACTAACGCCACCGGGTGGTCAGGCTCGCTGACTTGGTTGAGACATGTCATCGCAACCCACTTACGTAGATCGATGCTCATGCTGTTGATCACTGGATTGTATGGTCCAGACTCGATTATTAACAGACTGCCACCATATAGCTGGACTAGAATGCGGCCTAAAACTAAACTCCCTCACTCACTCTAGTATATAGCTGGAATATTGCTGAGTGCGGCTTTAAACTACTAACCAACCAACCAATTATTGAACAGACCTATGAAAATATCTGAACCAAACAAATGTTCGTCAGAAAAAAAGGACAGGAGGCATTGTTGTGTATGAGCGTCTTTCTGTCTGCCTTCTACATGAAAGCTTTTGACTGACAACATCTTGTTACAGTATTTACGGGAACAAATTTTCCCTTCAAAATTTCATTATAATCCAGATCCCTGATAAATATATTTATGGAATGTCATAGGACCGGTGTCTATCTCTGTGTATGTCTGTCTGTCTGTCTGTCTGTCTCTGTGACTGTCTGTCTGTCTCAATGTATGTGACTGTCTCTGTGTATGTGACTGTCTCTGTGACCCTCTTTCTGTCTCTATGTAAGTGACTGTCTGTGTATGTGTCTGTCTGTCGCTGTGGATGTGACTGTCTCTGTGTATGTGTCTGACTGGCGCTGTGGATGTGACTGTCTCAGTGAATGTGTCTGTTTTCAAGCTTTCCTGTGGACATCAACCGAATACCAATTCTTTCAGGCTGTGGAGGTGTTATCGACCTGAGCGAGACCCACGCGGAGGAAGTGTTCACCTCGCCCAGCTACCCAGACGCATACGGCAAAAACAAGGAGTGCAACTGGGTGTTTAAGGTAAACAAAACTTCGCCATGTTCGTTGGATGTGCATTCGATCAAAACCACGGTCATAAAATAAACAGGTATAATTATTCAAACTTGCCTTACTTCAGCAACATGGAGAAGTTATAACAGTACCGTTAAATTAGCAAATTAGTTATAAGGAAGAAAAGCCCAGCCGTAAAGAAAGTTTGTATACAAACCAGACTGCCAAAATACATTGCATGATTCAAAGAATACATATACTACCCATCAAAAGTTTAGACTCACTCACTCACTCACTATATGTTATGCATACATGTGTGGTTACATCGAAGATGAATTCTTCTCTAACTTTGGGGAACCAACTGCAAACTTTATGCAGAGGAATTGCACGAGGATCATGCATTAAATTGCTAAAAAGCGTGTGCAAATATCGTGCATGTGAACAGCTGTGCTGTGGTGTAAAATTTTGTTAAAAATTCACTCAGTTTCATCATTTTTTTAACCAATGACAATAATCTTTTCAACGTTACGATTTTGTTTTACAATACATCAGTAAAACAGTACCTTTAAACAGAATGGAAAATTTTGCAAAATCTAGTGTAGAAGAGTTGACTTAAGTAAGTGGCTACATTTACACTAGTGAGTCTAAACTTTTGATGGGGAGTATATTTACAAGGTTGGTTCGTGTAACAAAAGAAAATAGGTTTCCTGTCAACTTAAACAAATGTCTGTTTTTGCATGTGTAGCTGACTAGAATATCTGGTGTCCATACAAAATCACACCAACCTTACACAGAGAGAGAGAGAGAGAGAGAGCGAGAGAGAGAGAGAGAGACGCAGCGCACGCACATACACACACACACCACCACCACCACCATCCCCATCCCATCCCCACACCCCCAACCCACCCCTCCAGGTGGTCCACCTCCTGTGAACAAATAACAAAATATCATGAGAATAGTAAGAGTGGTCGCCCCTATCCTTAATTCATCTTTTAGGGGAATGGAAATCCAATGGACTAGTTAACTTCCGTATTATTTTGAGGAAATGGAAGTACGATAAATATATATGCATGCGTATCCTTAAATATGTTTTGGGAGTAGAAATTAACCTGCTGCGGGTTTAATAATGATGCCGTCTCTCCCCCTCAGGCTCCCGAGGGATCAAGGGTTCTCCTTGAATGCGATAACATCGACATCGGCTGTGATGCGTCTTTCAAGATCAGCAAGAACATGCTTGGGGAAGGCAACGTGGAGTAAGACTTGTTAGCCAAGTGGTTCATAATAAACAGACATATGCTCAGTACGAACATACATGGACTATTGCCATATACACTACCCTAATCTGAGATTTGAAACCAGGATAGTTAAATCAAAGGGAGATAACTGCAACTTCTCGAATCACGATGCCCCCCTGATCTCTGAATCCACAAACTCGAAAAACAATATTTCGATACATCGTTTGAGTCGATACAGGTTAAGGCTCAGCCAGAATATCTTAATCGCTAACGTGGCATATATAACAGCTCGGTTTGTCTCGAACTACGAATATACCGATGGTTTCTGTAACTTCGAGACAACGGGATTTGTGTTTCGCTGTGGTGAAGGAAGCAGAGTTAAAGATAACATTAGCGTGAATCACGGGATTTAACGTACACCACGTGACTACTGGAGTCGTAGACCTGCTTCTGACACGTCATGGGTGTCGGTTGGGTAACCTAGTGGTTAAAGCGTTCGCTCGTCACAACGAAGACCTGGGTTCGATTCCCCACATGGGTACAATGTGTGAAGCCCATTTATGGTGCCCTCTGCCGTGATATTGCTGGAATATTGCTAAAAGTGGCGTAAAACTATACTCACTCACACTCGCTGACACGTCATGAATCTATCACAAGTATCATGGGTATATTTTCAGAGAAATAATGTTTCTGTATACTATGCCCGTTATACGTTTTATTATTATTAATGATGATTTTTTATCAGCCCAATCTACGCGAATGGAAACCAGATGTCGCCGTTGTTGTCCATCGCCAACAAACTGAGGGTGACCTTCAGTACCGGGATTCAGTCTTGCTCCTTCACCGGGTTCCAGTGTACAGCCAAGCTAGCCTCATGTAAGTATTTCCTCGAGCAATCGAGTCATTTCTTATCCTGAATATACATGTCCGTGAAGAACCAGGTTAAAATTGGTCTTCAGAAACCCATGCTTGTCGTAAGAGACGACTAACGGGATCGGGTGGTCACACTCGCTGATATGGTTGACACATGTCATCGTATCCCAGTTGTGTAGATAGATGCACATGTTGTTGATCACTGGATCGTGTGGTCCAGAGTCGATTACTTACAGACCGCTGCCACATAGCTGAAATATTGATCTTAAACATCTGTGGACTGATTGATTTGGTCACTATTTCTTTCTGACCACAACCTTGTCCATATAGTTAACACTGAAACTATTCTTCTGTTTTGACCATTCAGCCAACCAGTTGCCACACTCTCTGGCGAACAGAGGCGAAGACTATTGCGGACAAATGAGCTATGCTGTTAATGAGGAGGGTTTCTCGCGGTGCTTGCCCTGGTCGGACGTGTTTGAAGCCGATCCCGAGTTTTTTGCGCCACAGTGAGTTGATCGATTTGAGCTACAGTTCAAATACAAACAGCACTGTTCTGGTGATACTCCAACCTCAGTTATAACCGCCAGTTCCTTATCCGTCAGTTCCTTATATCCGTCAGTTCCTTATATCCGTCAGTTCCTTATATCCGTCATATCCTTATAACCGTCAGTTCCCTATATCCGTCAGTTCCTATATCCGTCAGTTCCTTATATCCGTCAGTTCCTTATATCCGTCAGTTCCTTATATCCGTCAGTTCCTTATATCCGTCAGTTCCTTATATCCGTCAGTTCCTTATATCCGTCAGTTCCTTATATCCGTCAGTTCCTTATATCCGTCAGTTCCTTATAACCGTCAGTTCCTTATATCCGTCAGTTCCTTATATCCGTCAGTTCCTTATATCCGTCAGTTCCTTATATCCGTCAGTTCCTTATATCCGTCATATCCTTATAACCGTCAGTTCCTTATATCCGTCAGTTCCTTATATCCGTCATATCCTTATAACCGTCAGTTCCTTATAACCGCCAGTTCCTTATATCCGTCATATCCTTATAACCGTCAGTTCCCTATATCCGTCAGTTCCTTATATCCGTCAGTTCCTTATATCCGTCAGTTCCTTATATCCGTCATATCCTTATTACCGTCAGTTCCTTATATCCGTCAGTTCCTTATATCCGTCAGTTCCTTATTAACCGTCAGTTTCTTTATAACCGTCAGTTCCTTATATCCGTCAGTTCCTTTTAACCGCCAGTTCCTTATATCCGTCAGTTCCTTATATCCGTCAGTTCCTTATATCCGTCAGTTATTTATATCCGTCAGTTCCTTATATCCGTCAGTTCCCTATATCCGTCAGTTCCTTATATCCGTCAGTTCCTTATTAACTGTCAGTTTCTTTATAACCGTCAGTTCCTTATATCCGTCAGTTCCTTTTAACCGCCAGTTCCTTATAACCGTCAGTTCCTTATAACCGTCAGTTCCTTATATCCGTCAGTTCCTTTTAACCGCTAGTTCCTTTTAACCGCCAGTTCCTTATATCCGTCAGTTCCTTATATCCGTCAGTTCCTTATATCCGTCAGTTCCTTATAACCGTCAGTTCCCTATATCCGTCAGTTCCTCTTAACTGCCAGTTCCTTATATCCGTCAGTTCCTTATATCCGTCAGTTCCTTATAACCGTCAGTTCCTTTTAACAGTCAGTACTATATAACCGTCAGCTCCTTATATCCGTCAGTTCCTTATATCCGTCAGCTCCTTCTAACCTTCAGTTCCTTATATCTGTCAGTTCCTTAGTTCCTTATCGTCAGTTCCTTATATCCGTTAGTTCCTTATATCCGTCAGTTCTTTATTATCGTCAGTTCCTTATATCCGTCAATTCCTTATAACTGTCAGTTCCTTATATCCGTCAGTTCCTCATTACCGTCAGTTCCTTATATTCGTCAGTTCCTTACATCCGTCAGTTCCCTATATCCGTCAGTTCCTTATATCCGTCAGTTCCTTATATCCGTCAGTTCCTTATATCCGTCAGTTCCTTATATCCGTCAGTTCCTTATAACCGTCAGTTCTTTATAACCGTCAGTTCCCTATATCCGTCAGTTCCTTATATCCGTCAGTTCCCTATATCCGTCAGTTCCTTGTATCCGTCAGTTCCTTATATCCGTCAGTTCCTTATATCCGTCAGTTCCTTATAACCGTCAGTTCTTTATAACCGTCAGTTCCCTATATCCGTCAGTTCCTTATAACCGTCAGTTCCCTATATCCGACAGTTCCTTATATCCGTCAGTTCCCTATACCCGTCAGTTCCTTATATCCGTCAGTTCCTTATATCCGTCAGTTATTTATATCCGTCAGTTCCTTATATCCGTCAGTTCCCTATATCCGTCAGTTCCTTATATCCGTCAGTTCCCGTATCCGTCAGTTCCTTATATCCTTCAGTTCCTTATATCCGTCAGTTATTTATATCCGTCAGTTCCTTATATCCGTCAGTTCCTTATATCCTTCAGTTCCTTATATCCGTCAGTTCCTTATATCCGTCAGTTCCTTATATCCGTCAGTTCCTTATATCCGTCAGTTCCTTTTAACCGTCAGTTCCTTATATCCGTCAGTTCCTTATAACCGTCAGTTCTTTATAACCGTCAGTTCCTTATATCCGTCAGTTCCTTATATCCGTCAGTTCCCTATATCCGTCAGTTCCTTATATCCGTCAGTTCTTAATATCCGTCAGTTCCTTATAACCGTCAGTTCCTTATAACCGCCAGTTCCTTATATCCGCCAGTTCCTTATAACCGTCCGTTCCTTATATCCGTCAGTTCCTTATATCCGTCAGTTCCCTATATCCGTCAGTTCCTTATATCCGTCAGTTCCTAATATCCGTCAGTTCCCTATATCCGTCAGTTCCTTATTACATTCAGTTCCTTATATCCGTCAGTTCCTTATATCCGTCAGTTCCCCAGTAATCGTCAGTTCCTTATAACCGTCAGTTCTTTATATCCGTCAGTTCCTTATATCCGTCTGTTCCTTATATCCGTCAGTTCCCTATATCCGTCAGTTCCCTATATCCGTCAGTTCCTTATTACATTCAGTTCCTTATATCCGTCAGTTCCTTATATCCGTCAGTTCCTTATAACCGTCAGTTCTTTATATCCCTCAGTTCCTTATAACCGACAGTTCCTTATATCCGTCAGTTCCTTATAACCGCCAGTTCCTTATATCCGTCAGTTCTTTACAACCGACAGTTCCTTATATCTGTCAGTTCTTTATAACCGACAGTTCCTTATATCTGTCAGTTCCTTTTAACCGCCAGTTCCTTATATCCGCCAGTTCCTTATAACCGACAGTTCCTTATATCCGTCAGTTCTTTACAACCGAC
Source organism: Haliotis rubra (assembly GCF_003918875.1). NCBI lineage: Eukaryota > Metazoa > Mollusca > Gastropoda > Lepetellida > Haliotidae > Haliotis > Haliotis rubra. The sequence goes on along the minus strand of NW_025766148.1, from coordinate 620,174 downwards.
AGTTCCTTATATCTGTCAGTTCTTTATAACCGACAGTTACTTATATCTGTCAGTTCCTTATAACCGCCAGTTTCATGTATGTACTTCTGTTGACAATACATTTTCTGTTTTACACAGAGCTTCAACACAGAATCACATCTGTGGCTTTGACTCGAACTACTGTCGAAATGTGAGGGGACTCAAACTCATGCCCTACTGTGCCACTTCCGTACACTTGGGAAACGTGACCTTCACCTACTGTGACGTTGGGCAATTCAGTGAGTATTGTTGTTTATCACCTAACATTTAACCTTGTGAATCCGATATTTCTATTCCTTGGCGGGTCTTCCTCGTTCGTATGGAGAGTGAGTGAATTCCGTTTTACTCCGCTTTTAGCAATATTCAAGCAATATCACGTCAGGGTGTATGATGAGAGATAGTGGGTTTGGTTAACGTCATGTGAACAAAAAAGTACGGCCATGAGGTTTACAAACACAACACCAAACCCTTTCCCATCCTCGATAATCTCCAGGGTGTATGTTCCGATAAATCTCCGCCATACCCTGGATGCATCTACGGCTCGGCCTGATTATTACCTCCCTAGGCTGGCTTTTTATCCAATCAGGTGTCTACGCTGGGATGGTGAGCGTACCAATCACAACTCACTTTCACTTCTTAAATTATCTTTCCGATTAAACTTGGCAACACACTTGATGCAGAAGTACTTTGAAAGAGGTAGAAGGAGTTCTTGCATGTTTTTTGGTAAAGTTTCAGACCTGTCCATTTGTCTGTATGATTTCCCCAAAAATTTGCGTCGCAGCTGAGACCGCTGTCTATGTTGACACTGGCAGGCTCTGTTGTAACGGTGGCTTAGCTGATTGGCTACTGTGAGAATGCGGAGCCAGCAAAGGGAGGTAATAAAATTATCGGGCCGAGCCATAGATGCATCCAGCGTACTAGAGGAGATTTATCGGAACATATACCCTGGAGATTATCGAAGTTGGAGACGTTTCTGTCACTGTCGTTTAAACAATTGTACTATGCCATGACCATGTCGTAATATCTATGAAATAGTGATTATACCAGGTGTTCGCGAACAGGAGAGCGTATCCTGCCCCACCAATAACACACTTCTCAAACACACGCAAAGCCAAGACAAGTGTGTACCTCAGAAAAACCTGTCTTACAAATCTAAAAAGGGAATTGCATCAGACAATATTTTGTCACAGATGCATCACATTTGCTTATCCTTACAAATGTGTACCATATAACACTGACCATGATCAGATAGTCGACGTTCCTGAAATCTTTGAAGGGCATTTAGAAGTTGTTTTGTGGCCAATCCGACCAAATATTCCGATACATATGCATTACAGGTCATTCAGACGAGGAGGACATCACGGCCCTTATTCTCGATACGTTCGTAGCCCTAAGAATTCTTAACTTTGATCGTAGCCAATGTGTTAAGCATGGGCTTACGAAGTTCGTAGGGCTACGAATGTTTCGAGAACAGCTAGCCAGGTGACCACAGGGATTCCAACTTCTTGCATAAATTTAAGTTTCACAACATTCTGAGTGTCACGGGGCGTAATGAAGGTGAGGTTGTAGGAAGGTCTAGAGGCAGTGTTTGCCGTCAACCTACAACACCTGCATAAGTCACTCATGTTCAGGAGAGGGGAAACATAATCAGAGGACAATTGGGACCGGGTTTAAAGTTTGTAAAATCGAGAGTTTTTATAAACAATGCCTTTATTTTTCAACAGTCAAACCCTTCAACGTCTTCGACGATTGCGAGACAGCCCTCATCCTCGACCAGACATGTAGCGACCCCGAAACGTGTAGAACGTGCTTCAAGGCGTGCGCTGACGCGGGTCTCATCTCAGACTACCCTACTGCGGAAGCCGCCGGTAGGGACAAGGGGCGATAACTCTCAAATGTACTCACTCTTGTAGTCCCGTGCCAAGGATGTACGCATCCTTTAGCTAGACCTTATTTTGGTTTATTCTGGAATGAATGAATCTCGCCCCTCTTGTCCTACAACCCCAACCCCCCGCCCCCACCAAGGCTATCGCCCCATCTCCATCAATCTCTCTCATCCTTGTATAGAAGTCCAGTCCCGAAATTTGAAGAGCACTATTTCTAAATAGCGTATACTTCGTTTAAAACGAACACGCTTATAACACACTGACCGATACATGGAACTGGGTTCCTTTGTTCCGGTCATTTGTTATATATTGTATTCAAAATGCATGTAAGGAACAACGGATATAACAAATGAAATGAGTTTCCTTTGAGTTCGTCATAACCGTAGTTATGAGTAGCGACATTTTGAGCTTTCGGCCGTGCCAATGTACACTTCTCAGAGGGGTACACAAAGTCCGCAGTCTAGAATACCAGTTGTCCGACTTCCATTTTTGTTTAAGTCTCGGTGGCTGTGCAGGTTTAGCGGCTGACTTTATGTGCTGGCCCTTAGGTGCCTGACTCTGAGGGTGTGAGTTCGAATCCCGGGGTGGGACTCAACCCAAAATGTACTAGAATTTGTACTTTACTAAGAAAGTGTAATCATAAATATAACATATGTTACATTTTGAGATAGTTGAATTCAAGTACATTTCATACTGACCTCGCGTTATATTTTATTGACATTGAAATTAAGTTAAAGGCAACACAACAACTTTGCGGGTCCAACGGAAGAATTTGTAAATTCCAAGTCTAACCGGCGTATTTTCCCTTCCCAGCACCAGACGTGTCATGCGGTGACCCAACGTTGCCAGCAGGGACGACCAACCTCAATGTCAACCCCGCCGGTTATAATGTTGGAGAAAGCATCACCGTCAAATGCAACTCCGGTGACAACGCCGTGCAGTTCGTGTGCTTGTCGAATGGACAATGGTCAACCCAGGATAATTTCTGTTCAGGTATGTATGGTCACTGTCCTGCATGTTTCAGTGCGAGTGAGTGAGTGATTTGGCCTTTACGCCGCTTTTAGTAATATCTCGGCAGAGGACACCAGAGGGGGGCTCGCAAATGGTGTCTCTGATGTCCCCAATATTGCAGCTACATTGTTGAAAATAACAGTCACGAGGCTGTCGAATAGAGTGAGTGAATTAAAATTTCGTGTCAGCGTACATCGTTACCTCCTGAACAAAACCAGTGAAGATCCGGTCTTCAGCAACCCATACTTGTCGTAAAAGGCGACTAACGGGATCCTGTGGTCCTCGCTGACGAGGTTGATTCATTGGATTCCATTCGATGCTCATGATGTTGATCACTGGATTGTATGGTGCAGACTCGAATATCTACAGACCGCCGCCACATTGCTGGAGTATTGGAGTGCGGCGTTAAATAACAAACCAGCTAAATAAATCATGTATTTTTCGCCAGAGTATTTTCTCGTCAGAATCGGGACTAATTGTTCTTTAGCCTTGACCAACCAATCCTGAACATGTGTTCTGTTTTTGAAAGGCTGCCCAGCTGGTTTCATTGAGCGGAGCGGCAACTGCTACAAGTTCCCAGCAGGAACGTTCAAAGGCCGCGCTGCAAGGGATGAGTGCGCTAAAGACGAGAACGCAAACAGTGTTCTTGTGTATCCCGAGAGCGAGGACGAACTCAATAACATTATTGTCGACTTGAGAGACAATGTTCTGGGGTAAGACATTCATCAACGATCAGTTGATATCCGTTTATCTGTTATTAGTTGATTTCTACATCTGTTCAACAGTCATTAGTTGATCGGGGAGTGTTCGTTAATCGCGCATTTCCTATAACCACTTAGTAACAGTTTGATATCCGTAGATTCCGGTTTGTTGCTTAGTTCGTGACTCTAATATATGTTTGTCACTCTGATATCTATTCGTGACTCCAATATCTGTTTCTGACTCCGATATCTGTTTGTGACTTTAATATCTGTTTGTCACTCCGATATCTGTTCGTCACTCCGATATCTGTTCGTGACTCCAATATCTTTTGTCACTCTGATATCTATTTGTCACTCCGATATCTGTTCGTGACTCCAATATATTTTGTCACTCTAATATCTATTTGTCACTCCGATATCATTTTGTCACTCTGATATCTATTTGTCACTCCGATATCTGTTCGTGACTCCAATATCTTTTGTCACTCCAATATTCGTTTTGTCACTCCGATATTTAATGGTGACTCCAATATCTTTTTGTCACTCTGATATCTGTTTGTGACTTTAATATCTGTTTGTCACTCCGATATCTGTTCGTCACTCCGATATCTGTTCGTGACTCCAATATCTTTTGTCACTCTGATATCTATTTGTCACTCCGATATCTGTTCGTGACTCCAATATATTTTGTCACTCTAATATCTATTTGTCACTCCGATATCATTTTGTCACTCTGATATCTATTTGTCACTCCGATATCTGTTCGTGACTCCAATATCTTTTGTCACTCCAATATTCGTTTTGTCACTCCGATATTTAATGGTGACTCCAATATCTTTTTGTCACTCTGATATCTGTTTGTCACTCTAATATCTGTTTGTCACTCCAATATCTTTTTGTCGCTCTGATATCTGTTTGTCACTCCGATATCTGTTCATCACTCACTCCGATATCTGTTCGTCACTCTGATATCAGTTTGTCACTCCGATATCTGTTAGTCACTCTGATATCTATTTGTCACCCTGATATATTTTTGTCACTCTGATATCTGTTTGTCACTGATATCTGTTTGTCACTCCGATATGTGTTCGTCACTCTGATATCTGTTTGTCACTCAAATATCTGTTTGTCACTCCAATATCCGTTCGTCACTCAAATATCTGTTTGTCACTCCAATATCCGTTCGTCACTCTGATATCTGTTTGTCACTCCGATATCTGTTTGTCACTTAGCCGTTGGTTAGTAAGATGTGCGTGGGTGACTTAGATATCCGCTTTATCACATAGATACCTGCTGGTTACTTAGATACCCGTTGGTCAGTAACATATCCGTTCGTTACTTACTAGGTATCCGTTTTTTCACTTAGATAGCTGTTGGTTAATTAGATATCCATGACAGCGAGGATCCAGATTAGAATGGGTCTTTAGCAACCCATTCTTGTCTTCAGTGACGAGTAAAAGGATCGGGTTGTCTGGCTCGCTGACTTGGTTGCCACATGTCATAGTATCCCAACTGCGTAGATCGATGCCCATGATGTCTATCACTGGATTGTCTGGTCCAGACCGCCAATGTATATATGGAATGCTGTTGAGGGTATGGTTATACAACATACAAAATATCCGTTGATCACTTATATATCTATCGGTCATCCGATGACAAATACGATATTAGTGGTCCTCGAATATATCTGTTGTTCATATATACTACCGTCCAAAAGAAAGTATACCAAATATTTTTGCCATTTAAGATCTTAATTTTGAACCTAGATCCAGGAAAGTTTACAAAAACATGTGACAAGGTAATGGCAACTTATGTGTAATGACAAATTTCTCGTCTCGCGAACTGTCTTGCTCAAACGCTCATTTTCTGAAAAAGTAACATGCACGTGCCTTCACAAAAGGCACGTGCATAAAAACCGTATTAAAGCAGCTCATGACACAAGGCATTGTCACAGAATAAAAAAGCACACAAGAAAAATGCCTCGCCTGACCGCAGTACACAGAGAGAGAGCCGTAGGAATGGCCAAACAAGGAGGGTCACATGCCCTCATCGCGAGAACCTTGTATTGGCTGCACCCTGGTATGCATCACCAGGTTGTTTCAGCGTCTCCGCCAGACAGGGCAGACAGTAGACAGGCCGAGAAGTGGGAGACCGCGGGTGACCACGCCCCAGAAGGACCGCTACATCCGGGTAATCCACCCCAGGAACCGCTTCATCCAGGCAGCAGCAACGGCAACAACGGCACTCGGACATCGTATCTGTCGACAGACAGTATCACGACGACTGCGTGAACATGGTATTCGAGCACGACGTCCATACCGTGGGGTGGTACTGACACAACAACACCGGCGTAACAGGCTCCAGTGGGCAAGACAACCTATGATTTTGGCAAGTCCGAGATTGGTCACGTGTCCTCTTTTCGGATGAGAGCAGGTTTTGCGTATTCACAACTGATGGCCATCAACGTGTCTACAGACGTATTAGAGAACGTTTAGCTCCTAACCCCAGTCAACGTGCGACAGCTGGAACAGTGCCAGAATGACACCTGGCAACAGATTCCACGCAACGTCATTAGACGCTTGACGTCATCCATGCGCGGGCGTATTGTTGCTTGTGTCAATGCTCAAGGACATACTCGCTACTTAGGTGGTACATGGCTCTAAATTGTGTACCTGGCATTTTGACAAACTTTCTGTTTGTTCAGTTTTCTTGTTATGATCCATTTTTAGAACCCACCAACACCAACACCCCCACCCACACACCCCCACCCCACCTACCCCATGTGTTTGTTTCATTTTCATTTCTTTATCATTGTTATTTCTGACGTGTGTTCATGTTTAAATAATGCAAGAACGAATACTCTAATGAAATATAAACATATATTGTTGACATCGTGTTTGTTGTCGTTTAATTGGCTTTCGAAATTAGTGGTATACTTTCTTTTGGACGGTAGTTTAGATATCGGTATACTGATACAGACCGATGTATGATATTCCCCAACTAAATCAACACACAATCTTCATCGACCAGACCTTCCGCTCCGCCATTATCCGTGAATGCAGCTTCACTCGCAAGTGCTCAAAATGTAACGTAATTATGCTTGTCGAACGAAGCGATCTAAAAATCGGCTGGTTGTTTGGTAGTGAGGGAATAGGGTTTTACGCTTCTTTTAGCAATATTCCAGCAATATCACGGCTGTGAAGACAAGAAATGCGATTTTTGCCGATATGTATTATCCGCGAAATGTTGAACTTAAAGCAACTATATTACCACGTACCAACCCGAATTGCCTTCTGTTGTTTCATTTTTCAGTATTAATTTAAAGTTAAGCACTATTATATCTGTTGCATTCACAGACTTAGCAGTGCTAAAGTTTGGTTTGGGATGACCCCTAGCGGATCAGGATGGGTCAGTGACTTCGATGGATCATCTGTAGTGGGCACATACCTGTGGAAAAACGGAAATGGTAAGAAATAATATCAATGCATGTATATTTCTCCACAGAAGACAAACAGCCAGGGACCATGTATACAATGCCGTCCGGTAATTCCGCGCACACAAGCACATCGATCGCAACACGGCAACTAACGTCTCTTATTCTTTTGGTGTGCGTGACTAAACATGCTTGTATTCATCATACTTACCTAGAAATATAAGTTTTATTGACGACTATAAGATTCTAACGTTGCATTATGCGGTTGACCTTACCGGCGTTCTGACGACATCGCTTGCTGTCCGGTAATTCTGCCCAGCAACTGATGCGCATAACATCCAGCTGGAGATCCAAAGTATGGAAGCGTATTTGGACCAGATTATTTTCAAAAATCACTTCATCAATGTAAGGAAGAGTGTTTCATATTAAATCCAATTATGAATAATGAAGAAAAAGGTTTAAAAGTCTGAAGAAAACGAATTTTCATAAAACTGTCAATTTATCTGCCAATTACTGTTATTTACTTACCTTTAGTGATTAAAAGCCAGTTCATTGTAGAAATGTCCCGATTTCAAGCGTAAACGTGGTAGCAGACGATGTTTACCTTCGATACGGAAGTACGCAATTGCAGCTGCCTGCGCGGAATTACCGGACTCGCTTGTATAGCTATACTAAGTCACAGCAAGGTACATGCAGGTATCGTGTTGCGCATATTCACGGCAAACCGCGTCGAAACATATACTCAACAAAACAATTAAGGACCACCCCCCATTTTCAATATTAAAGTATTTAATAGTTCATAGTATGATCTATATAATACTTAAATATTGGGGTGGTCCTTAACCTTATTTGTTGAGTATATTTCAGAGCAGGAAAAATAGATGCCGACATATGTTCAAAGCGATTATTTTTTTGTAGAAAACTAGTCTGTCATACAGACCCTACAGCCTAAAAGTCTGGAATATGTTGTAAGTCTAGATATAAATCTAATTTAGAAACCATTTCTTCTGTAAAATTATGTTCATTTCAGTAAGGAGATGCGTTTTGCGGGGGTATTAAAAAGCACTCCGTCCGTCCGTCCACATTAGTCTTTTCCGGAGCATAACTCCAAAACCGTTTAATATTTCTTCACCAAACTTGACACATAGATAGATCTGGTGGTTTACTGGTGCCCTTTTGATAGTTTTGGATTTCTGAATAAAATATTTTTTGCGTTTGCATGGCAACAAGTTTGACTTAGACTGAAATTGGTGGTAGTGCTCTTTACTTAAAAACTGTTCACTGTTTCATCACCAAATGTCATACATAGGTAGGTCTAGTGGTGAACTGATGCCATATTCATGAAGGGTATTTTGCCATTGCGGGGGATATTGATGACTTTGTCTTCTTGTTTGCTAAATATTTTGCAATACTTGGGACAGAACGTCTTGACTGAGAGAGAGTTGGGTGGGGATAATGTAACCTTAGTGAGTAATAAGTAAAACTGTTTCAGCAAATATATCTTCTTCTTGTGATACTGTGAAAATCGTATCGTGTATCGTATCTCAATGAACTATCCACCGATATCGTGTATTGTCATTCTTATCTATTCATTAGTGTAAACGTTATACCTCTTCGAGAACATGTATGTCATCCGTGCTTGTTGTATAATGTAGGTCAAATGGCCAAAGGCTGTACATGTTATACTCAGTCCGTATAATCACGCACTACAGAGTCAACTCCGGGTGTAACGAACTCAAAGAGAACAATTGTAGTTCGTCATAACCGTGTTCCGTTGAACGCATTTTCAAATTATTAGGAAGGAAAATCAGGTGTTGCAGGTGGCAGGTGTTAACCCACGTGTGGTGCGGACCTAGAAACATACAAACATAACCCGGGATTCGAACCCGAGAACATCAGGTTGTGGCACGTCCAATTGAGCTACCTCAATACTGTCGAAAGTTCCTCAACAAACCCGTATTTACCGTTGTTCCTTGAAAGAAATCATGGTATTTGTCTTTCCACGTGTCTTCAGCTAACGGTATCTCTGGAAACCCCGCGACCAACATGGCATGGCTGTTGCCAGGTCACCACAGATATGCCAACAAGCTGGCGAAGACGAACCTCAACAAACACGCTGCGTATGCTTTGTGCAAGCTACCAATGGCAGGTGAGACCGTTTACTTAATTTAATAAGACAATTCTTGTATTTTCGGATTGATGTCATGTCCCTGTACTGATCCGAATGTAATGTTTTGATTCAGGAGGGTCTGGGTCATGTAGTGACAAGAAGGGCGACTGTGCGACAATTCTCAGCGGCAATCCTAACCTGGGTTACAGCGCAAGTTTTGCCAAGGAATTCTGCGAAAAGACTTCCGGGAACTGTGCACCAGGTGGGTGTTGTCATGGTGATTGTGTTATGTGTGATAGTGAGTGAGTGAGTTTAGTTTTACGCTGCACTCGGCAATATTCCAGCTATTCCAGACATCAGGGGCATCGACCTCCAAACTAGAATACGACGACATGCATAAATAAGTCAAGGAGTCTGACCACCCGATCCCGTTAGTCGCCTCTTAGGACAAGCATGGGTTGCTGAAGACCAAATCTAACCCAGTAGCAATAGTCGTAGTAGTAGTAGTAGTAGTAGTAGTAGTAGTAGGAGGAGGAGGAAGAAGAAGAGGAGCAGGTGGAGTAACTGGGCCGCAATATTACAGGAGCAACGAGAACATGATTTAGAAACTACGATATATAATTTTTATCCTCGTCCTCCAAAGGTACAATGAATTTGTTTTGATGTCATTAAGGATGTTAAGTATGTGTAATCACTGTTTCTCAACCTCCAAGGAACGTGCACCGTCCCCACTCCCCCTGCTGGGGTTTTGGCGGACGCCACCAGCGTGGAAACCGGCAAGGTCGTCAATTACGAATGCGATTCCGGGTATGTCTACCAGAGCGGAAATAGAATCCGTGCCTGCCAACAAGATGGGACTCTTACCGGAACTGACATCATATGCGAAGGTGAGACTTTCCCATAGACATTCGTCACCACTCGGCTCTTTCCGTAACCTGACGCGTCCCCCGATCTGTGGAGGTTTTTGGCGAAAGAACGACAAGCCATCAGAAGGAGTGCGTGACCTGAAATATTTTTGTCAATAGATTTTTCAGGATTATGGTTTTTTTATAAACCAAAGGTTTTTTTATTGTAATCACGCATACTGTATATCATCTTCATTCCGATATATTTTAAATATATTTATGATATGTGAAATCCCTTGAGTTGATAAATCTTTGAGCTATGCCAGTTTTAGCAAAGAAGGAACCCAGTCTCAAAAATGGTCACGACAGAAGCACGAGTCATGACATGGCATGTAGCTTGACCCGGCAAGTTATCCGTATTTCCCCAAAAGTTTCGCTGCTTCACCTACGGGCGGAAACCAAGTAGGTTAAACCAATACCTCACTGGTCCAAAAAGCATGTCCCAGAAAAAAACGCATCAAATGAAAATTTATAATTTTTATCGAGGAACAAATATCCACATTTAAACTGAAAAGAGCCCCTCTTGACTTGCTTGATGTGAGCTTATGCATTGTAGAAAGGACTGGATGGAAGGTAATATATTGTGGTTCAGGGACCTGGGGTCAAACAAGCTTGTCCACTCATCAGCGGGTTTTACGCCGCTTTTAGCATTATTCTAGCAATATCACGGCGGGGGACAGCGACAATGGGATTCACATATTGTATCAATGTGGGGAATCGAACCCGGGCCTTCGGCGTGACAAGCGAACGCTTAACCTCTAGGCTACCCCACCGGCCCCACGCATCAGAGGCGTCTTCAAGAACATGCTGTAGTGTACAAACGGCGTGCTGTGTCATGTCACGTGATACCTGTGCGATGTTGATCACCGCCAGTCTGATTGACAGGTCCGCGCTTCAAAAACCTTACTGAATGGCGGACGTGTGAATGTGTAGGATTTGGCGCAAAAGTTATCGTCTCTTTGAGGACCATATCCAACATAGTCCCATTCAGTCCCACACGAAAGCTTGTTTCTGTATGATCATGTGCATTCAAAGTTAAAATAGAATGTACACATCGTTCTGTCTCTGTTTGTCTCTGCGTTTCTCGAGCGAGGAAAGAGTTCCTTCTGTTCCCCCAACCCTAAACCTAACTCTAAACCTAACCCTAACCCTCAACCTAATCCTAAACCTAACCCTAACTTAAATTTTGGACTTTTAATCATTTTGTGAGTTCTCTAGTAATTGTTGTGTTAAGTTTTGTTATAAATATTATTTGGGATGGGGGAACGGGAGGAACTCTTACCTGAGCTTTAGTTGAAAGGTATTGGAGGGTGAACTTTAGTTAAAAATTGTTTGAGGTGAACTTTAGGTGAATACTACAGAAGGTGAACTTAGGTGAATACTATTGGAGGTGAACTTTAGGTGAATACAATTGGAGGTGAACTTTAGGTAATGGAGGCGAACTTTAGGTGAATACCATTGGAGGTGAACTTTAGGTGAATGCTATTGGAGGCGAACTTTAGGTGAATACTATGGGAGGCGAACTTTAAGTGAATACTATTGGAGGCGAACTTTAGGTGAATACTATGGGAGGCGAACTTTAAGTGAATACTATTGGAGGCGAACTTTAGGTGAATACAATTGGAGGTGAACCTTAGGTAATGGAAACAAACTTCACCATTGAAGGTGAACTTTAGGTGAATACTATTGGAGGCGAACTTAAGGTGAATACCATTGGAGGTGAACTTTAGGTAATGGAGGCGAACTTTAGGTGAATACCATTGGAGGCGAACTTTAGGTGAATACTATTGGAGGCGAACTTTAGGTGAATACCATTGGAGGTGAACTTTAGGTGAATACTAATGGAGGCGAACTTTAGGTGAATACTATTGGAGGTGAACTTTAGGTGAATACTATTGGAGGCGAACTTTAGGTGAATGCCATTGGAGGCGAACTTTAGGTGAAACCTATTGGAGGCGAACTTTAGGTGAATGCCATTGGAGGCGAACTTTAGGTAATGGAGGCAAACTTTAGGTGAATACCATTGAAGGTGAACTTTAGGTGAAACCTATTGGAGAATATTCCAGTTTCTAAAGACTTGTCAGAGGGGTACACAAAGTAATGAACAAGATTACCAGTTGGTTGACTTCCATGCGACTATGAGCATGTGGGTTCGAAGCCCGGATGCCACTCAACCAAACAAAAGTACTAGAATCTGTACTTCACTGAGAACGTGCCATCCCAAACTATAACACATTTGACACGTATATTTTGGCTAGATGGCGCCACAGCTCCAAGGCAGATGAACTACTACGAGCTAACAGACAGCCGCCAAGCTACGGGAGAAAATCAAATATTGGCTGGACCTTCACCATACTTGAGTGTACCCGTGGATTCGTCAGTGAAAGCATGCCGAGCTTATTGCAGAAACGACGGCGCATTGAACATCCAGTTCTGGAGTTCAACGTGAGTATATTGCTTGGGTACTTGGGAATCTATTTTTAGCAGATCACAATGTTGGAATGTTCCTTTCGTTCACCGCAATATCATTCTAAATGGGGGCGGTGGGGTAGCCTAGTGGTTAAAGCGTTGGCTCGTCACGCCGAAGACCCGGGTTCGATTCCCCACATGGGCACAATGTGTTAAGCCCATTTCTAGAGTCCCCCGCCGTGATATTGCTGGAATATTGCTAAAAGCGGCGTAAAACTAAACTCAGTCAGTCAGTCAGTCAGTCATTCTAAATGGTAATGTCCTGAATGTGCTCATTGTTCTTCTATTGGGTCTATGATAAAGTGAGTGAGTGAGGTTAGTTTTACGCCGCACTCAGCAATATTCCAGCTATATGGCGGTGGTCTGTAAATAATCGGGTCTGGACCAGACAATCCAGTGATCAACAGCATGAGCATCGAGGGTCTATGATAAAAAGTGGGACTTACAGTTGTCTTAAATGGGTCGAAACGACATATGAAGAAAGATATGCACAGGTTTCAGGGCGCGACTTGAAATAATATTGATGAGACTGACAAAGAGCCCGAGATCGAGTAACCCCCCTAGTGTATTTACCCCCCTTGATATATGTTGTGATAGCGGAAGTCCAAATGAATTTACCCTGAGGGCGACGGAACAAGTCGAGTGCTTGGCGGGACGGGCAATGACGTGGACGTTCGACACGCCCCTGAGCGCCAAGGCCGGGGACTTCGTTGGCGTACAAGACAAAATTGGCAACCTTGTGTCTATGCACCCGTGCACAGGAACGACGAAGTTGTTGACTGTCAACAACGTCATGAGAAGCAAGTCGACATCGGACGACCCTGCCGTCGGCGATACCGTGACCTTCGGCGGAGCGACATGCGTCACGCTTCGTATTGACTGCTTCTATGTTCCTGATGCCCACACGGGGTGAGTTAGTGAGGGAGTTTAGTTTAACACTATTTCAGTTCTGTCTCGTTGCGTCTGCTTGGTGTGAGTGGGTGAGTGAATAAGGTTTTACGCCGTTTTCACCAATGTTCAAGCCAAATAACGGCGGCGGACATCAGAAATGGGTTACACTCCGATGTTTGGGAATCGAACCCGAGTCTTCGGTGAGACTAGCGAACACTTTAACCACTCATATTGCTCTTAAGGATCCTTGAAGTTGGGTGTCCTCTGCACCCCTAGTTTTGTAGAGCAAGGTAGACCCCCGATGTTGCCTCGTCCCGAATCACGTCTGTGGGATATGTGGCTTTTGTGAAAACAAACCTTGATTATACAAAATCAAGTCTGACCAACTATATTCATCAGGAAGATAAATATTTGACAGGCGAGAAATGTGTTGTGATGAAAGAGTTCACTGAATGTTTGTTAGTTTTCATATCCTTCACACATCATGTAACACGTGCTCCAGTGTCTATTGCTTTCGAGAACAAAGTGTTTTGGTTCATATAAATTATGTACAAACTTTGGTATCGATTCACATTTAATTACTACTATCAAAGGGCTAGGTTGTTTAATGCGATAGACACGTGAACTATTAAATCCTTTTCCAGTATCAACAGTGTGCGAAATTTACGCTGGTCCTGTGGTCCATGGCTAGTAAAAAATCATCAGGACCACTAAATGATACGTTTGCAGTGGTCCTGGTGGCCAGTGAATTTTGTATTGGTAGTAAATCTATGAATGTTTTTCTGGACCAGTGAAGTACAGACAGGACCACCAATTATTGTCCACTCACTGGTCCTGTGGTCTAGTGGGATATTGTGAAGGTTTCTTTCCCTGACCAATTACACCTAAAAAAGACCGACATAGCCATAGAGATATAGCTGTATCTGCTAATTTTAGTGAATGGTGTTTGTTTTGTTTGCTATTTTTTTCTCTTTGGATTTTTTTTTTTAGATTTCATTATTAAACTTGATTTCATTTCAGGGGCGACGTACCGGTGACGTTCCGCAACTAAGATGGAATTTCCAGCTACGCATTCCTATTTATAACATGCGTGTATATTCATTATATAACACGATCAACCATCAGGGTTGACAGCTGCCGTGTCCACGTCAAATGTAGAACATGCATGATCCCTTAATAAACAATCAGCAATCTATGTGTTGTCACTCACTCACTCACTCACTCACTCTATGTGTTGTTTACTTGTTCTGAAGGTGAGCTTCCAGCAACGACGACTGACTGGAGGATAAACCAGTGTTTGGTTTACTCAACAATCAACAATATTACAGCTATATATCCCTTTGAATATAATCTAGATAGTGAGTGAGTTTTGATAACCGCGCCTTTGTTACACATTATGACACGACCTGTCAGCGTTTGATTGATTGATTGTTGTTTAACGCCGCACTCAGCAATATTCCAGCTATATGGCGGCGCTCTGTAAATAATCGAGTCTGGACCAGACAACCCAGTGATTAACAGCATGATCATCGACCTGCGCAATTGGCAACCGATGACATGTGTCAACCAACTCAGCGAGCCTGACCACCCGATCCCGTTAGTCGCCTCTTACGACAAGCATGGGTTTCTGAAGATCAGTTCTAACCCGGATCTTCACGGGTCATGTCAGTGTAATGGGGAATGAAATCTCAGTGTGAAACAGGACCCGGAAGGTTGCCACTTTGGTGAAACCTTCTGGCATGGGGTATGGTACTGCCAAACTTAGAAGTGAGTTTAGTTTTACGCCGCTTTTAGCCATCTTTGCAGAAATATTACGGCGGGGGTACAACCAAACCTAGAAACCGGGGTTGACTGAAATTGACTAAAGACCACATTGAACTTAATGTTTTGCATTGGCGGACACACGCACGCACGCACGCACGCACACCTCTTCCCCCTTTGGGGGCGGTGGGGTAGCCTAGTGGTTAAAGCTTTGGCTCGTCACGCCGAAGACCCGGTTTCGATTCCCCACATCGGCACAATGTGTGAAGCCTATTTCTGGTGTCCCCCGTCGTGATATTGCTGGAATATTGCTAAAAGCGGCGTAAAACTAAACTCAGTCAGTCAGTCGGTCTTCCCCCTTCGAAAATCCTTGGATCCGAATGGTGCCACGATTCGAACGCTAAATTAATGATTAATTCAAGGGACGCATCTCAGCACATCACATTCCGGTGAGGCGACGGGGCGACTGTTTCCCGCGGAAATGATGGAGTCCCAGTTGTATCCGTACTCCTGGTCGAATATCGTGGCACAACAGGCAAATTTAACAAACACGCACGCACGGCCATTGTTTTGAGGTGTATAGTATACCTTTATTATGATATTCATAATTCAACTTCCGACCATGGACCAATTGTTTTGAGAGACAAAAATCGTTATAGCAGCATGGTTGTAAACAGTGCTCAGGAAGAGTGAGTGAGTGAGTTTAATTTTACGCCGCTTTTAACAATATTTCAGCAATATCACGGCGGGGGACACCAGAAATGGACTTAACACATTGTGCCCATGTGGGGAATCGAACCCGGGTTTTCGGCCTGACGAGCGAACGCCTTAACCACTAGGCTACCCCACCGCCCCCGCTCAGGAAGATCAAGATGTAAAGTGATTTCAGAATTTGCCCCGGAAACTTTACTGTACCGAGCTTAGTATTTTTTTTAATTCAAAAATTGAAAAACTGTTGTCAATATTCTTTTAGAAACTTTACCCATTCCTGCACTGTTTGCAAAAGATAATTTGTGGCTGAGTAGGTTTGTCTCAAAATAAATCAATTTGCAGCCTCACTACGCCTACTATGCTTAAATGTTTTAACTTTTATATTTACGTCTGTGTTAATTCATGTTCAAATATGGCATGTCTAAGATATCCTATTGCGTATGTGATACAAAAATAATGTAACTTTTTGTTTGTTATTTGTAAATATAATTACAGTTTAAATATGTGTCTAATCACTAAGCCAAAGTGAAGTAAACTTTGAATATAATATTGCTAATTTAACATAATTTAAACTTAAAATCAAATAATAAATTCAGTAGAGAGGTATCGTTTCCTTAGCTCCTCGGTTTAATAAAATTCCAGTTTGAAAACGTAATACTACCAAACCGGAAAAAACACGTTCACGAAAGAATTACAAACACACTCTCACACCTAGGCTAACAACTAGTCTCTGAAATGAACATATATTACAGAAAAAAGCTCAAAGTGAAAAAAATAAAATATATTGAAAAGGAGCCCTCAGACTTTCTTCATCCTGAAGCTGTGGAAATCTACACTTGCCACATGTTCTAGACTAGCGTGGGATTTCTTGGATATAACTACTTCAGGGTCTGTATGACAGACTCTCTCACACCCAGTGACTCATGCTAATAGCATCGATACAAGTTATTGGGATAACATGACATGCACCATCCAAATTAGCTTGACCCATGATCTAATTAATCGCCTTTTAACGACAAGCATGGGTGCTGAAGATCAATCTCTAACCCGGGTCGGGCTTTGGTGTAGCTTAGTGATTAAAGCGTTCGCTCGCCCCGGGTTCAGGGTTCGATTCCCCACACGGGTATACATCCGTAACCAACTCGTGTTGTTCCAGGAGAAGCGGAATACCGACTCGTGTCCCTCAGGAACGATGTTATGGCGCACGAACATTAGAACTTCTTCCAATAAGAACGATAACTCTATGTCTGTTTGTTTCCAATCATGGTACTTAAACTCGCTGAAGCACCCATAAACTGTATTGCTGTTGGGTTTTTTTTATCATTTCATTTATTTATGTAGTTAAAGAAATAAACCTCTTTGATACAACCTAGAGAAGGAAGAACATGGAATTTGTTAACAAATTAGCTGAAAATGAAAAAAAAAAATGAATTACCCCAAAACGTCAGACTAAAATGTCCCATAGATGTAAGCCCATAAATATCAATTGTTTTGAAACAATTTATAATTAGCGATATATAATGATGATTCCTGAAAATGTACAATCTTCAAAACAAGCCTGCAAGTTCGTCAGAAAAGGTCTCAGTTGTGCCCACGTAAGTCGGTAAGTAAACAAACACACGTTTATTGAAAACTTCATATCAGGCAACACAATTTCAACATGCTGACACATATTTTTCATGATTTTTACAATCACACGATCCCATAAACGATTTAAATACTTGGGATTATTTCTATGTGAGTAACGCAATAATTACGCGCGTTCTGATTGGTTCGTTGTATTTTCGTATATAGCATTCATCGAGAGTGGGGAAGAGTCTTCTTGGAGGTTCCGGAAAAGGACGAATGGTGACGAATGATGGGTCCATTTCTGGTTTCCCCGCCGTGATACAGATATGCCAACCCCAAAGTGTTGCAAATAGTACTTTCAAGGATCAGAATTTGTAGTTTGACCATAAAATTAATAGTCAATTAAATACTTAAAATCATTATGGACTCTGAGAAAGATAATATGACACTAATCAAGAGTGAAGCTTTAATTTCACACACCTCCAACAGCAGATTTCCAAATTACCAGCATAACGTTCCTTCTTCTCGTCTCTTTTTGGCTTCCATTTCAATGTCAAATGTTCTCATTTCACTTTTTATTGTATAAATTGTTTTCGTCACGATATGGCTGCGATATTGCCGATGTGACGTTAAATATTAACTCACTCACTCTCTTTTTGGCGAAAATGCATTTAAGCGACGAAAATATATGTTTTAGTCAATATATCCGAATTTAAATGAATTTTCTTCAAATTTCGTAGCATTTCTAGTGCAATCGTATTGGCGTAGTTTGAGACTAAAATTCGTAGCGACTAAAATCGTAGAGGTTGGCATATCTGCGGGATATTACCGGAATGCTGCTAAAAGCGGCGTAAAACTAATTTACATTTGTCTTAGGATCAACAAAGTTCTGCGACCAAATTTGAGGCACCTTGTTGAATTTCGGATAATATACACACGGTGTCCTTAATCACCAGCTCGAGTCATCTAAAAAGCGAATTGCCAGCGATTTATAGTTGAACATTCCCTTTCCCTCCGACATATACACAAAACCAAATCATCACGACATTCGTTCGGTTTACAATTATACCACAGGGCAGTTGAAAGTATACACCTGAAAACTGGAAACGATTTGAACCTTACTGGAGTAAAAACAATCACCGAACCACTGCCAAGTCAAATGACGGAGGCGACTAACGGGATCTCTAGTCCGGCTTGCTGACTTGGGTGACACATGTCATCGTATCCCAACTGCGTAGATCGGTGCTCATGCTGTTGATCAATGGAATGTCTGGTCCAGACTCGATTGTTTACAGACCGCCACCATATAGCTGGAATATTGCTGAGTGTTGTGTAATATTCACTCACTCACTCACTCACTCACTCACTCACTCAAATGACGGACGGGACTTGGTTGACACATGTCATCGTATCCCAATTGCGTAGATCGATGCTCATGCTGTTGATTACTGGATTGTCTGGTCCAGACTCGATTATCTGGACCAGACCAGCCCGCTGGAATACTGTTGAGTGTGGCGTAAAGCTAAACTCACTCACTCATTTATTGATTGCCTCTTTTTTAACCTCCATCAAACATGGGCATATTATTTGTTTTGCCCAGTAGATTCTCATTCGAGATGTAAAACACACTGTTACAATAATACATCTTACAATGACCCACCGAAGTGTTTGATATGCACCAGCTGCTGACGTCGACAATACCGTCAAGCGGTGGCAGGTCAATGGCACCAGCTGACGCCACCGCAGCCCTGTATGGATCTGCGGCAGGCGAACAAAACCAGTGACAGTCAATAGGATATCCATGCTGCATGTCTGCACATTATCACACGAGTTTTGGATACTCAGACGTGGCGAAGCAACGCCATGGGCGAGAATTTAGAGTCCGTGTCTTTCTCGGATACATTGCAAGGGATTGACAAAAAGATGTGGACGAAGGAACGCGACACTTCATGCTGTGTGGTTTGATTCTATTTGTGCTTTGATCTAACCGCTACACTGCAACGTGGCATACTCTGGTGTAAAACGTCGTCATTGTCGACACTGAATTTGACCTTGACCCTAATATACAAATTAACAACGTTGACGATTGATTGTAATGAGGTTGTATCGATTCAGAAACCATATAGATAATGATAGGAGGGTCCACTTCGCTCTTCAATAATCGATTTCTTAAAATGAGAGTACACAAGATATTTAAAATTTTTATTCTAAGACTGACTTTCACATCGAAGAGGACTCTAGTATTCTATGGTTTCGTCCTAGGATTTGTTACCATGGTAATTATGCAGCCCCATCTAGTGGCGAATAGAAACACAGGTTCCAGGGAAGGGAAGGAACTGCAGGAGGACACAATAGAGCGACTGCTGAGTGAAGAGAAGAGAAGTGATGGTGGTGAGTACTGGCTTACAGGTCCGGAACAGGGCGTTAAAAGGGTGGAGTTTGGGGATTTCTTACACGGCCATACCCTGACCGCTTTAAGCAATATTTTAGCAATATCACGGCGTGGGACCCCAGATGTCCTGATACTCGCACAGTCTGTTTACCTGAATGTCAATTGTCCGTCCATAAAACACGTGGGATATCGATATTCAGCCTTCCGTAGTCCATTCTACCACCATGTTTATACTGTACATGGAATAGTGAAATGGTCATTGCGTTACAAGCAGGAACGTTCGCGAGTACATTATCAGCAGAAACCAAATTCTTTCAGCAGGCTGACGTATGACTGGCCCAAGAACTGGATTAGTTTAAATATTACCAGGAGTACCTCCTTTGGAGCTTTTCATGTTTGGGAAGGAAAAAACGGATTTTCTTAATGTACATTAAAAACCCAAGACGGGAGCGTTAGAGAATAGTATATGGAACAATAAAGCATTGCTTTGATGCGTGGAGCTTTCGAAATACAGTTCCCGAGAGGTGACCTCAGTTGCGCATCAAAAGAATCGTGATCGTAAGTTTAGGATATATATGTATCGCATCTGTAATATTAGCCTGGAACATAGACCATAAGCTGAATATTTTATGGCCTCTGCTTGAAATAATAAACACAAATGGTACAACAGACTACTATATATCTAGTTTGTTGTTGCAACATATCTCACTTATATCCCTCTTATATAAGAGTTACATTATTTCTATAGTAAGTTCTTAATTCAATAAGTGGTATCAAAGTTTTCAGTGTCCTTGACCTTGATATATAACCTTGACCTGCCAGGTGATGACAGACTGGCCCAGGCAGTGCTGAACAGGACCCGGATCTTGTGTTGGGTGATGATTCGAGAGAGCGGCAATGTCAAGGCCAGAGCTTTGCGTGCTACGTGGGGAAAACGTTGTGATAAGCTCCTGTTCTTTGGCGTCGATGACGAGTTCTCCGCCATAGATCTAAGAACACAGGAAGGAAAGAGATACCTAGCTGCCAAAACCTTCACCTCCCTCAAATACATCCACAAATATCATATAAATGACGCTGAATGGTTTCTTAAGGCGGACGATGACACCTATATCGTCATGGAAAATTTAAAATATTTTTTAAGCGATGAGAATCCTGAATCACCTGTATATTTCGGCGAGTTTTTTAACCCGTTTGACACTAAATACCTCCGCTACAACAGCGGAGGGGCCGGCTACGTCCTCAGCAAGGAGGCTCTACGACGTTACGGGGAACTCTCGCTTCTGAGAAGCGTTTGTGCGGACCCGATGGGGCCAGAGGATAAGGAGATCGGCTACTGCCTACGTCACCTGGGTGTGGAGATCGGAGACACGACAGACCGTATGGGGCACAGCAGGTTCCATTACGATCGAGCTGATTTGCATGCTGTAGGCGATGCGAAACAGTGGTACCGTGATTTTATGGGAGATCGGTACAGACAGGTACGTTCTCTAGAGTGAGTGAGTTTAGTTTTACGCCGCCTTTAGCAATATTCCAGCAACATCACGGCGGGGACACCAGAAATGGGCTTCACAGATTGTACCCATGTGGGGAATCGAACCCGGGTCTTCAGCGTGACGAGCGAACGCTTTAACCACTAGGCTTCCCCAACGCCCCACGTTCTTTAGAGGATCACGCGGTATATTGTACACATAGGTTTCTATATCGCGATACACGACCGAGCCCCTTGAACAATGGACTTTGTAAAATATGCGTTTGAAAAGTAGTGTGTGCGTACGTGCGTTTGTGTGTATGCGTGCGTGCGCGCGTTTCAGTCAAACATCCACTTTTGTTGACGCAGAATAATCATCCATCTGCTGTGTGATGATTCATAATGATTTATTCATGTCATGCGTTATTCATAATGTCATGCGTCACCAATAATGCGCTGCGTCGTTTATAATGTCATGCGTCACTAATAATGCGCTGCGCCGTTTATAATGTCATATGCGTCACTAGTAATGCGCTGCGCCGTTAATAATGTCATGTGTCACGCATTTGATGCGTTATTCATAATATCATGCCGTCATTAATAATGTCATGCGCCTTTTATAATACTACGCGTCGCACAGGTGACGCGTAATTCACAATTCTATCCGTCATTAATAATACGCTGATTCGTAAATAATCGAATTTCATACCTCGGATAGATTATGAGTTATTTATAATGTCATGTGTCATTAATAATGTTTATAACGTCATGCGTCACGCATGTGATACGTTATATAGAATGGGATCAGTGATACATAAAAGAAGTACAATATTTGAGAAGTTTAGGATGCAGTTTCCAGGTTTCCGAAATAATAAGGAATCACAAAAAAATTACACAAATTTACCAACAGAACCGTTTAATTTGTAAGTTTCGTGTTTTTCAGGGCACCGACACCATGAGCGTCTACCCCATCTCCTTCCACTACCTACATCACTACGACATCCACATGCTGGAGTTCCTCTTCTACAGACTACGACCTCACGGCGTCTTCAAGCCATTCCAGGAAGTAAACGTTTGATTCATTCGGCTCATCTCCAGTCTATACATTTCGTATAAGCCGAGGGGAGCAGAGTGTATGTGATCAACAAAACCAGCCTGGTTTCCGGAGTCTGCTGTGAGCAAGGCTGCAACATAACGTTAATCTCATTCAAGTCAAAACCGTCACTCAGATACAATACCCCCCAAAGGTAAAATCTGTGAACTCCGTCAGAGAGGGAATATTGATGAGACAACATGTCTTCCGTTGCGCCCGAGTTACGTCCCTTGCCTATGCCAAATCTCCGCTGCTCAAGCGGCATGTTTGTAATATTTCCTACTGGCGGGAAGTTCAAAAACCGTAGAAATTTACAATTTGAAAAACTTCAGCGAACACAGATATGTATTGTAAGAGGTAGGTCGGGAGTCGATCAAACTTTTTGGCCTTTCGTCACCACTCGTCCCTTTCCGTAACCTGCAAAATGACATTCGTGACCCACTCGTGTTATTCCGGGACAAGACGAGCGTCTTCTTGAAGGCGATTGGTGACGAAAGAAATGGTTTGGGGATGTTAACAGCAAGGGCAGGCAACTCTGCACTGACAGTTAAGGCACCTCGGTGGATGATGTAGACATGCTACGACGTGACATGAATGTAAAACAACTTAGTGGATGTTTATCTTTGTGATTTTGTCAGGGCAATGCTTCTGTGACTTGGAGCAGGGAGTACCATGGATCAGTCAGTGAGCAAGAGGGCTTGGATTAAACAGTATTCCAGTTATAGGGGTGTCAACTTAATAAGGGACGAAATCCCCGAGTAAATCAGGTCCCTTGTGTGAAACCCACGAACACGTGTATGGTGCCGACAAACGTTCAAACAGAATCAGTGCGAATCGGGATTCGAACCCACAATCACAGGATTCTGGTGTGCAAGGGGGCGCAACTCACAGCCAATTGCCGCGCCTCAGATACCTGGGCTACCCGTGTCTCTTTATTATCGAGGAACCCTCAAGTAGGAGGAAGTGTACGTGTGTGAGTGAGTGAGTGAGACTCACACACTCACACTCAGTCACACAATCACACAGAAAAAATCCAACCACCAATCAAAAACACAGTTGGCCAAAGAGTGAGTGGGTGAGTTTAGTTTTACGCCGCTTTTAACAATATTACAGCAATATCATGGCGGGGACACCAGAAATGGGCTTCACACATTGTACCCATGTAGGGAGTTGAACCCCGGTCTTCGGCGTGTCGAACGAAGGCGTTAACCATTAAGCTAAACCCCCACCCCCAATAAATGTGAAATAAGAGTAAACCCATGTCGTTTCTGTGAAAAGATAGCCAAAGAATACACTCGCTTTATCTCATGGCCATGCATATACACACGCGAACACGAACACGAACGCGCACACCTACACAGACACACACTCAGGCGCACACACTCTAAGGCGCACACATAGTAAGACCATAACACCTGTGACGGAGGGTACTGCAATGTTGCATATTTTATGACATCGATACCGTCAGAGTACATCACAAAATCAATATTACGTAACATGAACATCAGAATTATGAGCAATTAATAAATTTATGCAGCGCGGTACAACAACACTGACTGATTTGGGTTTTACGCCGCTTTTAGCAATATTCCAGCAACAGCACGGCGGGGGACACCAGAAATGGGCTCGGTACAACAACAAAGCCGAACATATGAAGCACATGAAACGTCGCGGGGGACATGTGCTTGACGGGCTCGGTGTCTGGACTGATACATGTCCCTGTTTCCCGTCGCGGGGGACATGTGCTTGACAGGCTCGGTGTCTTGACTGATACATGTCCCTGTTTCCCGTCGCGGGGGACATGTGCTTGACGGGCTCGGTGTCTTGACTGATACATGTCCCTGTTTCCCGTCGCGGGGGACATGTGCTTGACGGGCTCGGTGTCTGGACTGATACATGTCCCTGTTTCCCGTCGGTGCTCATAATGTCAATCACCGGATCGTCTGGATCTGGACTCGATTAATCATGGACCACCGTCACATAGCTGGAATAATGCTCACTGAGGCGCTAAACAACCCCCGAATACATATTTGCCGAAAACGTTTGTTACATCGTGAACATTAGCTTTGGTGCTTGCCTGGGGCGGTGGGTAGTCTAATGGTTAAAGCGTTCGCTCATCACACTGAAGGCCCGGGTTCGATTCCCCACATGAAGCCCATTTCTGGTTCCCCCCGCCGTGATTTTGCTGGAATATTGCTAAAAGCGGCGTAAAAGTAAACTCACTAACTCACTCACCGATGTGCCTGACCAAGATTCGTTTACTTACAGACATAATTGCAATGTTAGTTCGGGCTTGTTTCATCAGCCATTTCCATCAGTATACATTCCATCAAGAACCTTTCTCTCTCACGACCATCATTTTGTTTTTAAATTCTACATCGCGTTTTACTTCCGTAACACGTTGACATAAAGGGATAATCCGGCGTCGAAATACACTTCATCCTTTTTATTTAAAGAATAGTATTTGAAACCAGATAAATTTAAAAACTAAACACAAAAATAAAATCTGGGTAAGGAGTCTAGAGCAACCCAGACTAAACACTCTCCTATGCTGAGCCATAATTTCGCATGTTCAGTCTACTTTCGCTTGAAGCGCACGTAAAAGGACCAAACAGGCCGTGCAAGCAGTAACGATGCAAGTATTTTGTGCCATTCCTTCCATTTAATGAAAGTATGAGTGAGTGAGTTTAGTTTTACGCAATCTCAGCAATATTCCAGCTATATGGCGGCCGTCTATAAATAATTAGGTCTGGGTCATATAGTCCAGTGATCAACAGCATGAGCAACGCTGGTCAGTTTCCGTCTGTGTCGGCCATTATGTTCATCGTTCTCAAGCCTACAATGCTGTATATCTACTCAGGTCCGGGAAGGGGCGGTGGAGTAGCCTACTGGATAAAGCATTCGCCGAAGACCCGGGTTCTATTCCCCACAAGGATACATTGTATGAAGCCCATTTCTGGAGTCCCCCGCCGTGATTTTGCTGGAATATTGCTAAAAGCGGCGTAAAACCAAACTCACTCACTCGCTCATTTAGTTTCTCCTTACACCAAGCATGAGTTATTAAAGATAGTTCTAACTAGGGTCGTAGCGAATACCAGTCAGCAGTGGTTTGAAATTAAGAGGGCGTGACCTAACTTGTTTTAGACCTGTTACAAACATAACCGCAAAATAGTTGTGCTTGGTTAGCCAAGGAAAATCCACGAGATTACAATTTACTTCTTTAATAGTGACATTCCAATGAGGGATTTGAAATAATGGGGTTAACACCAAGTGCTATCACATATTTTAAGTGATCCATCCAAATTATCCTTTCAACAGTATTTTCTTTTACTTGAACACAGAAACTGTTTCGGTGAATATCGAGACTGGTTACTCTCTGGCCATGAGGTGATCTATTCAATGTACATATTTCAACTTTTAAATGTTACAAAGATTACGACGGGACCAATTTAATCCTCTGACCTACTTCAAATCTGAATAACAATTTTAATTGCCCAATCATTGACATTTATCCCACTACACCAACAGATGTTAAAACTGTAAGCAGATAGTTCTTTATCATTACGTAAATGATATCAACACAAATCGAGCCCCCGAGAGATAACTCGACATTGTATTTACAACATGAGGAACAAACACGACCAATGTGAGGGTATGTTTCCCATACGACCCTACGATGGAGAGTAGCGGTTCCCTCTTTGACCTTTCAATCTAAAAATGTCAAGCGCGGGAAAGATCACGCGGTGAATATGGCGGATGCTGTTGGCGCTTTTGGCCTCCAACGAAAACCACCTGCGGCCAACTTCTGGCGAGTTTTGTATAGCACCAGTGATAAACATTTCCTCTCCAATACAATACTGCATTTCTGAGTTGAAGGAGCCTAGCTTGCCCCTTCCTTGGCTCCGGTCGTTCTAAATACGCCATTGTTGACGTTTGGTCACGTGATAAGGGATAGATACAGAGTCGTCTGCTCGTGGTTTTATCAAATATGTTGCTGATATCGCGGAGGTACTACAGTCGACCTGACTCGAGTTACTTTTGGATGTAGACACTTCGTGTGGAAGGATGCGGGAGACGTGAACATAGCGGCTTCGGATACCATGGTGTGTCGTCTGCTCGTGATTCTAGCCGCATGGACAGGCTTTACGTTCATAACAGGTGCAGATTCGTCTAAAGGTGAGAGAGTTAGCCATTTATTTGCTTGTTTAATTCCGACCGAAATCTGTTTGGTTACATACCAGGGACCTTTCATTTTCTCCAGTAAAGAGAGACCTTGGGTTAATGGTTCAAACTAAGTTGTTTCATGGGTCATGTCACATTTGTTTCATTTTGAGAAACTTTTGAACAATCTGTATATATATTTTGTATTCTGATGGGGCGATTCTTGTGATTCCCATTTCTACTGAAATTTTATATATTTTAAAAACAATCGTTTACCTTACATATTGTGTTTGCATGTGGACCCTAAGCACACAATCTTGTATCAGTCAGTTCAACTGTTTGACAATGGAATGTTTGCACACACAACACAGTACGTTCACGGGCATGCTTGAACTGTCCAACACCAAACATCCTTTTCCCAGAGACTGTTTGATTCGACTACAGGAGAAACCAGCAATCAAGTAGCCAACGCTGATATGGAACTGTTTCAATATTCAGATATGTGTTTAGTGTGTAAGAGCCCGATGCACTGCTGCATTACTAGTGACTGCGGGGATGGTTTTGTTGATGCAATGTCGTCATGTGTAATTGATGTCTCTAATACCTGAAGTTAGTGCTGTTTTTAATGATGTTGACAACAACAACATTATCATCATCATCATCATCATCATCATCAATAATGATGGTTAAAACAATACCTCTGATCATCATCATCAACAACATTGTCATCATTATCATCATCGTCGTCATCATCAACATTATCATCATCAACATTATCATCATCATCATCATCAATAATGATGGTTCAAACAATACCTCTCATCATCGTCATCATCGTCGTCGTCATCATCATCAACATTATCATCGTCATCATCATCATCATCATCATCATCATCATCATCAACATTATCATGAAATTTGCCATGATAATTGCTGTTATCCAAATCATCGATGTCGCAATCACTATAACAATGGCTGTGACATGTCAATTTTCACATCAGATAATTTTTTATGAACAGAACAAATTCACCTAGCCATACGGTTCTTCATGCAAACAGAACCATCGGGCTATCTCACAAACGTGAGTCACATCGCCCGCTATCTTGCCGCATCAACATGTCTGCAAATATTTCCAACATAAATAACTATCTCAGCCACTGAAGCAAAAACCTTTTATCGTGTTGTTCCACCGGTGTATTTCCACATCACTGACGATCGCCGAGACACGGCGAGAGTTGGGCCCGTACACGAGAAGCCGCGAGAGTTTGTGAGGCGAAACTACCGCGGGATCAAGATAGATAGCTTTTATGGACTAAGTTTAATTGCGGCCATATTGGCTAGACTCCTGAATTAACGTGTTTTCCTACACGAATCAGCTGTACCGAAACTTGGTACGATTTTACTTCAGGACAGACATATAGGGATTAAATTACCACTTAGAAATCACGAAAGCATCCCATGATTAAATGTACTATCGTTAGAATGGGGTTACTTCTGTCTGGCAAGAACCACAACGCCACTGGAGTGTGAGGCGATGGACGTTTATTACAATGTAAGCATTAAAGAAAAACGAGCCTGAAACATGGTAGAATAACAATATAAGTTTACATTCAATAGAATGGCACGGATCACATCACATGTTATAAATATACTTTAGACGTTGCTTACATATAATGGATAGATAGATATTCTTTATTTCCTCCAACTGAATGAAGATTACAATGTGTGGTAATAATATATTTTACGTGAAATGATTGAGATAGATTATTGATAGAGTCACAAATGGAGCTATAGGAGAGCCTTAATATTCTCCATAGTTTACCCGTTATTCCAATATCATACAGTTTAATAAATAAGCCATCAAGCCACACCCGATCAAATGCCTTTTCAGTATCTAAGAATGCACAGTATACAGGCGACATCCTTTCATTGTAATATGCAATGTTTTCTTTTAACGTCAGTACGGCGGTTTCAGCACCATAGTGACGCCTGAATGCAAACTGCAGAGGATGGGGAAATTCTATCTTAGTATCTATCCAGGACTCTATTCTGTTAAGGAGAAGTCTTTCAAAGAGTTTACTTAATACAGACGTCATGGTTATTCCTCTATAATTAGCAGGGTCATGTTTGGGTTTACCGTTGCCCTTGTGGATTGGAAGAATTTGACCTATAGAAAATGATTTAGGAATGTATTCAAACGTAATACTGGCATTGAATAGTAAGGCAATATGATGCAGCAGCGATCTACCAGCCTTCTTTATGTGCTCATTCACTAAGCCGTCAGGACCAGGCGACTTTCGTACTTTAAGTCGTTTTACTGTACAATGGATTTCATTTCATCTTCAGTGAATGGACAGTGCAATGGCGAACCGATGTCATCGCTTGTTTCAATATTAGCAATTTGCTCTTTCACATTCTGAGCATGTACATAGTCACATTTTACATCAGGGGAAGGAGCAGCTAGTGAATGGAAATAAAGTCCAAACAGACTGCAAATATCCTTTCCTCGTAGCAAGTTTGAGAATCATAGGTAAGTTTTTCAATATTACCTTTGCAGCGTTTGTAACGTTTTGTAGATTTAGAAAATTCTTTAACATCTACTTCTGCTGCTTCGTAGATTTCATCAAATCTATTTTTAGCTAACTGGTGTTTTGCATGGCGATGTTTCTTACGAAATAGCCGTTTACTTTCTTTATATTTTGCATAGGCAGCATCGTTTTTATCTCTTACTTTACCATTTGTAACCAACTGCTGGCGACAATTTCGCATTTCTTTATGCAGATTATTTAGACCATCTTTCTTCCAGTAAGGTTTAAGAAATGGCCTAAAGCGTGTGGATGGAGTACTTCCGGCAGCAGAAGGAGCCTGTGACGTAATCACAATAGTATTCGATGTAGTCTACATTGTTATCAAAGTGAGCATTGTTAATTTCAGTTCCACGAAAGTAGTTTTCTGTTTCATATCGATATAACATTAGGTCAGTTTCACTTGCTTTAGTCCAGTTTAAGTTCTCTTCATGATAGTACCCAACATGTACAGGAAGAAGTATACAGACAAGTATTGGTAGGTGATCTGAGATGTTATATGGGATGCCAGTGTCAATGTCAAGGTAACGCTTTGACCTCGGTTCCTGTTCTCAGATATGGTAAATGAGAAGACACTCTAACACGACG
This sequence comes from Haliotis rubra, assembly GCF_003918875.1. Lineage (NCBI taxonomy): Eukaryota > Metazoa > Mollusca > Gastropoda > Lepetellida > Haliotidae > Haliotis > Haliotis rubra. Next base: position 590,422 of record NW_025766148.1, on the reverse strand, counting down.
ATGTCTATTTACAAGGGCAAATTCCTTTAAGTCTGTGAGATGGACGATGGTCTTAACGCTGAGGTCGCTTGGTGCAAGTGATCCCTGATGCCTACCCGCATCATCTGTCACGACTTTGATCCATCACGACGTCGTCGCACAGTTGCAGATGTTTCTTAGCCATGAATTCACTGTACATTCTTAGCATGTAAGGTGCAGTGCAGTTTTAACAAGTAAAATACTTATGTAAATATTGGCCATTGTGCTGAATTTTAGCTTTATGTATCAACCTAGACTTGTACAATAATTAACAGTTCATATGAAATTCTACCATGACTTAAGTAAATACTGAATTGTAATTTGTTAATTGTAGTCATTCCAACACAGTATGAATCTTTTTTAAATCTTAATAACGCGGTATTGGTAGAAAGGAGATAAACATGCTACGCGTTCGGTTTTAAATCAAATTTAGAGCCATTATAATTTCGTTATATACCTCTGATTTTCAAACACAGAATGTTTATCTCCTAAATTTCTAACAAAATATAATCCTTTACTGTTCGCTTATCTTGACTTGCCTTTTTAAAGGATAGAATTACTAAGACTTAGTGTATGCATCTATGGTCTTAGCATTCAGTACAGCCTTGGAGCAGGACGAGTATCAACCTTGCATGTCCATATTGTCAGAATTATGCCTATATTGTCAAAGAGTGTGGCTTTTTGCATGTACGGCCCCGGCCCAACGTGTTTCTTCGTGAACACATTCCCTGGAAAATCACGTTACGAATGTGTGCAGGCTAATGCACTGAAACCAGAGCCCATGTGTGTGAGTATATCCCGTGTGGCCGCGAGATATCGGGTCTACAGGTGCTGATAGCTGGCGGAGTGATGGTAGATCACGGTGAGCCGAGGTGCAGGGAGCCCTCGAAGTCCGCTGGTAGCTCTCCCCGTTACCTGTACAGTGTCAGGTTGTCCGTGGGTAGCTCTCTCCGTTACCTGTACAGTGTCAGGATGTCCGTTACCTGTACAGTGTCAGGATGTCCGTGGGTAGCTCTCTCCGTTACCAGTACAGTGTCAGGATGTCCGTGGGTAGCTCTCTCCGTTACCAGTACAGTGTCAGGATGTCCGTGGGTAGCTCTCTCTGTTACCTGTACAGTGTCAGGATGTCCGTGGGTAGCTCTCTCTGTTACCTGTACAGTGTCAGGTTGTCCGTGGGTAGCTCCCTCCGTTACCTGTACAGTGTCAGGATGTCCGTGGGTAGCTCTCTCTGTTACCTGTAGAGTGTCAGGATGTCCGTGGGTAGCTCTCTCTGTTACCTGTACAGTGTCAGGATGTCCATGGGTAGCTCTCTCTGTTACCTGTACAGTGTCAGAATGTCAATGGGTAGCTCTCTCCGTTACCTGTACAGTGTCAGAAAATCCGTGGGTAGCTCTCTCCGTTACCTGTACAGTGTCAGAAAGTCCGTGGGTAGCTCTCTCCGTTACCTGTACAGTGTCAGAATGTCCGTGGGTAGCTCTCTCCGTTACCTGTACAGTGTCAGAATGTCCGTGGGTAGCTCTCTCCGTTACCTGTACAGTGTCAGGATGTCCGTGGGTAGCTCTCTCCGTTACCTGTACAGTGTCAGAATGTCCGTGGGTAGCTCTCTCCGTTACCTGTACAGTGTCAGAATGTCCGTGGGTAGCTCTCTCCGTTACCTGTACAGTGTCAGGATGTCCGTGGGTAGCTCTCTCCGTTACCTGTACAGTGTCAGGATGTCCGTGGGTAGCTCTCTCCGTTACCTAAGCAGTGTCAGGATGTCAATGGGTAGCTCTCTCCGCTGTATGTTTTTTTGCCTCTATAACAAATCATCATCGAGGAATTAATCCACATTTAACACATTTAACTTTCAGACATGCAAATAGTCAATCATCTAAAGTTATCAACAGGGACTTCAACATGTGGAGAATGACAAAGTAGATCAGATTCAGCACACTTCAGGATGTCATTCCTTTTCAATGAATCCGTTATGTCCTTGGCGGGGCATATTGTTTTCAACAAGTGTGTCTCACTAACCCATCCTTAAACATATTTGTCTGATACGGGCTGGTGAAAACCACCCACGATTTAGGATGTTTGTGAGAACAGCTGACGATGACAGTCAGACCTTCGCTCAATGCCGGTAAACATGTCGACATGACAGGTGCTTCTTGTATATTTCAGGTGGAGCATGTACATTTCACTCAAAAAACTAGGGGCCGTCCCAAATCAATTTAATTTTGTTTTGTGGGGTTTTTTTTACAAAAGAGTTATTAGTTATTACAGTTTTTGACATTAATGGAAGTGGATGGATGTAAACTTTGGGTATGCTCCAATCCGTATTTCCCACAGTATTGAAAGCAGTTACGTCCACACTAGGTTAAAACACAAAGGAATAAACATTTAACATATGGAAGCAGACCGTAGATATTGAATCAGATTGTAAAATTATATAATAACTACACAAAGATGTCAATCATGTGAAATATAGATTAAAGATATTTTATCCGAACCTCATTTGCAACAATTTCGTGTAACAAATAATAAGTTTGGATTGGCTAGCATGTGTAAAATAGGATAACGGTTGTTTTGAGATGGTCCCTCTGTGGTGAAAGTGGCGCAGAGGCTGATCCAGAATTTGCAAAGAATGGGATTCTAATTTTAAATTTGTAGTTTTCAAAACGTAGACTCTGACAACTATATTCCACATGACGAGCACGATCCCCAGTCTGCCATCACTGATAACTGGGACTATTGTCAGCTTATACTGTCGTTCAGTACATCACGGGTCAAAGACAGCAATGTGCACGCACAACGTGTTGACGTAAGCATAGACTGCCATTCCGCTAGTCTGCTGTGGGATGCTTGCAAGGTTCATGGTTCGTTGCGTCTACTCCTTTCATCTGTGGATTTGTCAGGCCAAATGAATGTAAATTGGTGAACAAAGAGCTTAGCTATTATTTTTATTCGATGGTTGCATCCCAGTCTGTCTCACAGTCCTAGACTAACAATTAGTCTCTGAAATTAACATATTTTACAGAAAAAAACAATTCATAATAAAAATATAAAAATATAATGAGAAGGAGCCCTGAGACTTTCTTCATTGTGGAAATCTAGACTTGCCACATAATCTAGACTTGCATGGGCTTTCTTGGATATGTTTGTTTCGGGGTTTGTACGTCAGATTATCACAGTCCCTGAACCACATTATATTCCCTTCCGTCTAGTCTGTCATATAGACCCGGAAATAATTATACCCAATGCAGACCACGCAAGTCTAGTGTGGCAAATCTTTAAAATTAAGAAAGCCTGGACTCCTTTCTGTTGTATTTTATCTTAATTCAAAAGCGTTTTTTCAGTAAATCATATTCATTTCAGAGAGTAGCTGTTAGTCTGCCTTCCGTCCTGCCCATTCTGCTATGCTAAAGCCCTAAATGAAGCAAGTCTAGATTTCCTCAGGTTTTCCCTTCTCACCTGGGCTCCTTTTTAATTCAAAAGGAATTATTATTTTTGCTGTCAAAATTATATATATTCAGAGACTAGGCGCTATTTAGTCTTGTTGGATCCAAAAGGCGAAAACCAGTGCTTGATGGGGTGAGCTCTTCCATCCTTCTACATCAACACTTACTTCTGAAAATTTTCTGCTGTACAGAATGGCTACGGCTTTACGGTGTTTCAGGAATATTCCAGAGATATTAATACGGGGAAAATCAGAAAATAGTTATTGCACCCATGTTGAAAATAGACCTCGGGCCTTCGGTGTGATAAGCCAGAACCTTAACCACTAAGCCACTCCGCTGCTCCTTAACACTGTGACTTCCATCCACGTATATTAACAGTGAGAAGCCTTTGGCTCTCCAGGCATTATTTAGTCCCAAATTCCCCTCAATACGGACGATGTGAACCGTTACAAAGGTTAATCATGTACTCAACCATCTTGACCGAGACTAAGGGATTATATTTGGTGGCCGAGAGGTGACATCGTTTCCTCGTCTTCAATTACGGTAGAGAGCGGTAACACGACACGAGAAAGCGAAAGTGACTGAGTGAGTATGGTTTACGCCGCTTTTAGCAATGTGCCAGCAATATTACGGCGGGGGACATCAGAAATGGGCTTCACGCATGGTACCGATGTGGGGAATCGAACCCGGGTCTTCGGCGTAACACCACCAGCAGCAGTAGTCATATGTAGTCGTTCAGTAGTAGTAGTAGTAGTAGTAGTAGTAGTAGTAGTAGCTTCACACATTGTACCCATTTGGGGAATCGAAACCTTGGTGTGACGAGCGAACGCTTTAACCACCGTCTCATGTCATCGTTTTTCGATTTCTCGTGGCCGTAACTGAAGGCGAGAAAGTGATGTCCCTTCACGGCCTCCATAGTTTTACCTGACATATTTCTGACTGGGAGCACAGTTTATCTCCAACATCTTTACTGTTCCCTGTAGCCGGCATGTGCCTTCTCTGTTTACTGTTGTTTATCTTCATTATAGTAAAAACACAGCAACCAAATAAACAGATGAGTATTTTTGTAGAAAGATACAATATTACTGTCAGGACAACAAGTTATGACATAATGAGAAACAGATCTTGTTGGTTTCAGTCATGTTAAACAAACAAAGACAAGCAGACTAAACTGAAGGCCAAAAGAAAGCAACAGCTTGAAAATTGGATTTGTCCCAAAAATTACAAACGTTATTTAAACGTTACTTGACTGAAAATATAGCATGTCAAATTTAAGATCTAAAACACATCGCCTATGATCCTCGCATCAACTACATGCCTATCGAATAACCACCTCTTGCTGTGCCAGTTCCATCCATCGTCAAACTTGAAATTTAGTCTTTCTTTTGCTCCGCAGTTTGCATCGTCCGTTAGCCAGCAAGTAATCAGGTTTCTAGTTATTTACATTTAGAAGTTAACACTAGTTTTCCATGAACCACACCAGTAACATATATTGAAAATAGAATTAAACATATAGGGTTGGCGAAATGTAATACAAATGATTAATGTAATGTAATAGAAATGTTTTATATAATGTAATATGAATGATTAATGCAACGTAATATATTTGGCTAATGTAATGTAATATGAAGGGTTCATGAAATGTAAAGGGTTCATGTCATGTAATATAAAGGTTTATGTAATGTAATATAAAGGGTTAATGTAATGTAAAGGGTTATTGTAATGTAATATAGAGGGTTCATGTAATGTAAAGGGTTAATGCTATGTAATATAAGGGTTAATGTCACGTAATGTAATATAAATTAGTGTAATGTAATGTAAAGGGTTAATTTAATGTAAAGGGTTAATGTCGTGTACTATAATGGATTCATGTAATGTAAAGGGTTAATGCTATGTATCATAAGGGTTAATGTAACGTAATGTAATATAAATTAGTGTAATGTAATGTAAAGGGTTAATGTAAAGGGTTAATGTAATGTAAAGGGTGTTAATGTAAAGGGTTAATGTAATGTAAAGGGTTAATGTAAAGGGTTAATGTAAAGGGTTAATGTAAAGGGTTAATGTAATGTAAAGGGTTAATGTAATGTAAAGGGTTAATGTAAAGGGTTAATGTAATGTAAAGGGTTAATGTAAAGGGCTACTGCGTAGAACTAATGTTAACTAAGAGCCGACGATTTTGCTGAAATCCATGCCCTTGTTTATTCTAAGCAGCTAATTATACATCTCCATATAAAATAGCAGTTTTAAATGTATCCTGTTTATGTTTTCTGATAAAACACATATTTGTTTGTTTACAAAGTGACATGCAGCGTACTTATATCAAATATGCAATATCTTAATTGTACTCTGTCAGGTGTAACGGATCGTCCCACATCGGCGGCCTGTGACAGAGATAGCTGGTCACACATGGGTGATTGAATGAGTTGCACAGCAGTGTGACGTCATCATAACCTTGACGTCATAACTAAATGACATCACTAATCTCTGCCACAAAAGTTTTCTAGCTGTACTTTTTACACCGAAGGCATTATCACTGAAAAGGGTGAAATATGATTTTGGATGATAGCCAAATTTCATCCAAACGTGACAATGCTCGTCAATGAAAGTTAAAATATAGCCGAACTTATTTTATCGAATTTTGATTACTTATATTAAATACAGAACAGAACCGATGATATATAGCTAGTACTTATTGTGTGTCAATGGTCATAAAGGTTTACATAAGCCAGTTACTTCTTATTACAGAATGAGCGCTTTTTGTTTACAAACTAGAAAAATGTCCGGTCACGTTCTATGCAAACTAGCATGTTGCAGCGAAGTTATGTTGATTTCTCAAGTCGGAGTGTGAAAATTATTGTGTTCCAATGTAACTGGAGCGAAATCTCCTTGAAGACATTGGTTCATCTCACCCAAGTGATATCTCCCGTAGAAACCAGTTTACGATAAGTAAAAATGAAGAAGGATGGGGCGCCTATCTTTATCCCAGGTGGGTTTTACAGCCTTACAACCTTGTGTATCACTGTTTAGCTACATGAACACTTTGCACGTTTCTTGAAACACATTTCATTTTTTGACTCATTTATTTTCATGAGTAAGCGTTGAGTCATATTTTAATACTTTTATGTCTGAAGAGATAGTTAATAATTATGTTATACGATATGACCTGGGAGCCTCTCGCTAGGTAGTTCCTTCGGAGAGACTTGATTGCATCTAAATTATGATGTATTTCACATAGGTAGATTATCGTGTGATGCGGATGTCTCAAGCTAGCGGGGAGATCGCTAATGCAATAACTGACTCGAAGAATGTTCTTTCATCTCGAGGAAGTAAACATCTATGAGATTACGTCCGAAGGTTGAGAAGCCGAAATACGGACCTGTAATATAACACGCGTGAAATGCGTTGCGGAATAAGCCGCGAGTATGCCACGGGGTTAGATCAACAGGCCGGTGGTACTCAGTTGAGTGTTTGGCTATGTTATAGGTAAACACGTATTTTTAGACCATTATCTCAGAAATATGCCACTTTTTAACATGTTTCTTGAGAAGCACGGGGAACCCATCATGGGTGGTGTTACGTTGGAATCTCGGGGTTTCTAGGGTAACGCGCGCATCGAGTAGACGCCATTTTGTCGAGCGTGAAATCACGTGGCTTTAAAATGTTCTCGCCTCATCATTTGATAATGACAGGGCCGGCTTGTTGATTTGTCTCAAGAACATTCTGTTGACGATGTAGGGAGTCTGGTGGGTTGTTATTTCACAATAAATGTGAGTGAGTCAGTTTAGGTTTACGCCGCTTTTAGCTATATTACAGCAATATCACGGCGGGGGACACCAGAATTGAGCTTCACACATTGCACCCAATTGGGGAATCGAACCCGGGTCTTCGGCGTGACGAGCGAACGCTTTAACCACTAGGCTACCCCACCGCCCCCCATAATAAAGGTGAAATAAGAGTAAACCCACGTCGTTTCTGTGAAAAGATAGGCAAAGCAAGGACTCCTTATTTTTGAACTTTGATATTAGAATTAGGGTTTTATCAACACCTTGTCGGCTCTGATCGGCTAAATCAAAACAAAGAATGAGGTTTACATGTTTAAAATTGGTTATAATTAACGATTGTATGGTATCGTTCAATAAGGGTGGAATCCCTTCAATTGACTTACCCATTTGACCTCGAAATAACAGCTGCCATTGAAACAGGATTGTCTTTGTCATATCTATAAAAAAGAATAAAGATTTTGATAAAACCCTGATGATTTCAGCTTTCCTGTAGTCAACCATCCTAGAACGAGCAATATTCCAGAAGCTGTAACCTTTTATGAGTGAGTTTAGGTATACGCCACTTCAAGCAATATTCCAGCAATATTACGACAGGGAACACCAGAGATGGGGTTCACACTTTGTACCCATGTGGGGAATCGAACCCGGTTCTTCGCTTCAACCACTAGGCTATCCCACCGCCCCTGTAACCCTTAGCGTCTACATTTACCGAGGAACAAATTAGCATGCCCTCTGTACGACGAATTAAAAAAGCGTCCAGCGACTCGTGCGTTATGGCTGTTTGATTAGGGCTACACTATTCAAGGCCCTACTAAGGTTTAATTGTTTTATGGTAGACAAGTGGAGGACAGTTCAAGATTTGATGTATCCGTGACTAAAATCATGTCCCATGCAGTTCCCTGTTTTCACTTGCGCCATGTGTTCCTGGGTTCTTGAACACGTGGACAACTGCACATGTTTGTGATTGGTGCCACCGGTGGGGCAGGATGCGCTCACCTTTTGACAAACACATGATATCAGCACTTTTGGATAGTGGTTCCTGGACACGTGCTCCTAATATGGCTGGAATCTTACAGACTAGAGCAGACTTCTGTAGACTAACTCTTAATCTCTGAATTTATATAATTTTGATTGAAACGAAGAATTTCTTTCAAATTGAAAAGGAGCCCCATTGAGATGGGAAATTCAGAACCTGAGGAAATCTAGACTTCATTTAGCGCTTTAATTGCAGAAACGGCTTGGCGGAAAGGGCAATAATGCGGTTCGGGGACCGTGTGACAGACTAAGATTTCATATTGATATGGTAATGGCCCTTGCTGCTGTTATTTCGTATACCGGGCATGGCTGAGTGTAGTTTAGGGCGACATGTGCTGATTCTTCTAGCTGGTACGTAACATAATCACAGCCAAACAATGGGATCGAAATCGCCATCAGAATGAATGATCACCCTGTGTGGATCATAATTAGTATCAATATCTTCATCTATCATCAATGTGTACATACATAAGGAACCGTATCCGTGGTGTAGTGGTAGGGCGTCCGCCCGGAGAGCGGAAGATCGCGGGTTCGATTCCCGGCCGCGTCATACCAAACAACGTTAACATATGGCCCCTGCCTGGCGGTCGACATTAATGAGTATAACAAGGACTGGTCGGTTCGGAGTCAGTATAATGTGTCTGAGTGGGGTATTCATGCTTCTCTGCGGCATGGTATCTCAGTGGACTAGCACTATAAAACCAGCTTAAGTCTGGGCTAGTTCAAGCAGCCGCACATACACATACACACGCATGCCCGTCATATGAGCAAAATATTCTCAAGTACGACGTTAAACCCAATTTCACCTCACCTCATACACTAGGTGCCATCGCCATTATGAATACCGGTATCTCTATCATTATCATTGTCACAAATCTGGAAATATAGATCAATATTTTTATAGATGTCATCATCACCATTTTTATCATACATCGCCATTATCATAGCTATCATCACCACTGTCATCACAAATCATCACCAACATCATTATCTACCATCACCATCATCATCACCATTATCACTGCTATCATAACCGATGTCATCACAAATAATCACCATTATCATTATCTACCATCACCATCATCATCACCATTATCATTGCTATCATAACCGATGTCATCACAAATAATCACCATTATCATTATCTACCATCACCATCATCATCACCATCATCATCACCATTATCATTGCTATCATAACCACTGTCATCACAAATAATCACCATTATCATTATCTACCATCACCATCATCATCACCATCATCATCACCATTATCATTGCTATCATAACCGATGTCATCACAAATAATCACCATTATCATTATCTACCATCACCACCATCATCACTATCATCATCACCATTATCATTGCTATCATAACCACTGTCATCACAAATAATCACCATCATCATTATCTACCATCACTATCATCATCACTATCATCATCACCATTATCATTGCTATCATAACCACTGTCATCACAAATAATCACCATTATCATTATCTACCATCACTATCATCATCACCATTTTCATGTGATAACATCACTATATCGTCACCGTCACCATCTTCATTAACTGTAGTGTTTAGTTACATTAGCTTGGCCCCATCACGAACGTTTATCTGAACAGTGATGATAAATTACATGTTTAGCTCCTGTTGTTCATTCCAAGTATCCACATAACTTTCATACGCAAAAACTCACATTTTTTCCTCCTGTCACAAATCTGGTCTTGACAGTAAAACATCCTATCTGTTAAATATTACTCAATGCCACCGATGTTTAGCAATTACTGAGGTGTTTATTTACATTTGGAATAGAGCTGGGTCTGTTTGACAGATAAGCATGAAGCACAGAGGCCACGGGCCGGGCGGTGTTTATTTCTGATAAAAACCGGAAAACCACATGTTGAGCGCTGAAACGCATTGTACACCGATTCCTCTTAAAAACCGCAGTTATATAAAAAATGCAAGCTGAACTAGATTTTGAAGGTGACCTGCATTTCGTAAATTAGGTCCCTTAGTTTGAAATCGTAAACTGGTGAGTGAGTATTGTTTTGCGCCGCGTAGAGATATGTTGGTATACCTTTCACCTGTATGTTGCATTATCCACCCAATGGAATTTGTTTGGCAGGTAAATGAGACTGATTATTCTCTGGGTTTTTTTTCTTTAACTCATCCTTGATCGATTTTACCGCTGTCAAGATTGGATTACGTCAACGCGAAATTATATTTTTGTGTCTGGGTGTTGAAAGATTCTCTCACCACTATTCAGTTAGTATTTTGAATTAGCCTTTTAAACAACCTATGTGTAACTCGTTTGTTTGTTTGTTGTTGTCGAAAACGTGTTTATGATGTCAACACCGTAATGAGATTTGTTTGTGGATCAAGGAGAGGTACCTTCTGTTTTAGCCTATCATGTTGTGTTGGTCTTCAACCACCTGTGCTTGCCCTGAAGAGCTTAGTTAGATTTGATCTAAACAACCTATGCTTGTCTTGGGAATACAGGATAGCCTTGGTCTTCAACCACCTGTGCTTGTCGTGAAGATCTGGGTCATAATTGATCTTCATAAACCTATGCTTGTCTTGGAAATACAGGATAGCCTTGGTCTTCAACCACCTGTGCTTGCCCTGAAGATAGCCTTGGTCTTCAACCACCTGTTAAGTTAGATTTGATCTTTCACCAACCCATGCTTGTCTTGGAAATACAGGATAGCCTTGGTCTTCAACCACCTGTGCTTGTCGTGAAGATCTGGGTTAGAATTGATCTTCATAAACCCATGCTTGTCTTGGAAATACAGGATAGCCTTGGTCTTCAACCACCTGTGCTTGCCCTGAAGACCTTAGTTAGATTTGATCTTCACCAACCCATGCTTGTCTTGGAAATACAGGATAGCCTTGGTCTTCAACCACCTGTGCTTGCCCTGAAGATCTTAGTTAGATTTGATCTTCACCAACCCATGCTTGTCTTGGAAATACAGGATAGCCTTGGTCTTCAACCACCTGTGCTTGTCGTGAAGACCTTAGTTAGATTTGATCTTCACCAACCCATGCTTGTCTTTGGAATACAGGATAGCCTTGGTCTTCAACCACCTGTGCTTGTCGTGAAGATCTGGGTCAGAAATTATTTTCACCATCCCATGCTTGTATTGGTAATCCAGGATAGCGTTGGTCTTCAACCACCTGTGCTTGCCCTGGTGAATATCTCGGTTAGAATTGATCTTTAATAACGTGATTTAAATTGCCGGACTGACCGACTCGATTGAATTATGCCATTATTTCCTAGTTGCGTAGATCGATGCCCGTGAAGTCAATCACTGGATTGTCTGGTCTGGTGAACCCAAGTTAGGTATTGAATGATTTGATTTGCTAAGAGTGCCTTTGAAATCAATAACAGTTCTGAGTTCCACTTTGGTTATTACATATTTGGTTACTGTTTAGTACTTTCTCATTTAATACCATAACATGTTTCTTAGACGAAATATTAGTTTTACTCTGGAATATTGTGCACCAAGGCACTGAAAACTGAAACTGAAACTTATGAAGTGATGCCTGTTTTAGCGTAGGGGAACATAGGAAACCATATGAAGTACCTTAAAAATAAACCAAATAAATGAAGATGAGCTTTACAAAGCTATCGCGCACACTCTGGAAGCCCATTCTTGATGCACCCCGCCGTGATGTTGCTTGTACATGCCGACGGCGTCGTAAAAAGATACCCACCTACTCGAGATGTCGATATTGTTACGTACACAGCTGTTAAACACCAGCCCAGTTTTTCGTTACGATAAGATTTGTGTGTGTGTGTGTGTGTGTGTGTGTGTGTGTGTGTGTGTGTGTGTGTGTGTGTGTGTGTGTGTGTGTGTGTGTGTGTGTGTGTGTGTGTGTGTGTGTGTGTGTGTGTGTGTGTGTGTGTGTGTGTGTGTGTGTGTGTGTGTGTGTGTGTGTTACAACATGTCAAATATTAAAGAACGTGTAGCATAATGTGTCCACAAAAATAATTGCAATGATTCTAGGTATGTTTGGTCTTCAGCAGTAGCAAGAGGCGACCGGGTGGTCACCCTGGCTGACTTGATATATTCATGTTGTTGTATCCCTAATGCGTAGCTCGATACGCGTTATGTCAATCAGCAGATTGTCTGGTCCAGACACTATTAAGTAAGGACCGCCCTATCGTAGCTGAACTATTGTAAATTGGAGCTTAAACAACAAAACATAATGCTTGTACAGCACGTTTCATAAATCGAGTGCGACGTAAGTGATTGTTCGGGAAACAGCGGGTCTCTGTTCGGGGAGTGAGTGAGTGGGTTTAGTTTTACACCGCACTCAGCATTATTCCAGCTATATTGCGACGGCTTTGTTCGGGAAACAGTGATGGGTTCAAACAGGTATGTATTCTGACTGATCTCAACAGATATCATTTTCAACTCATGCACTGTTTCCTGTTGATAAAGGGGGTTGTGCCAGCTGTAAATAGCTTGTAGTCATTTCTGGATAGGACAAGAAATACTAACATACAAACGTTTAACGTGAAGTAACATCAGAAACAATATTTGTTTGACAGTTCTCCTTAGCTTAGAAGTAACTGCATGGTAACTGCATTTTGGAACATTTTCACGTGCTTGTTTTTGGTGTCTTTTTGTAGAGCAGCTTTTCTTGAAAAAAACGTGTGACATCTGCTTCAAATTATCATAGGAAGTATATTAATGCCAATTACTTGTTATTTGGAATTCACTGAACAATTACAAACTTTATATTTAAAGCTAAAACAGTCGCTGATCCTCTACAGACATCAAGGTGCAAAACGATGATACTTTTATCAAACACGAAACAATTATTATTTCTTTATTGGTTCCGTGAAAATAATCGTGTACAATGGGGTATGAGTAATCTGGAACCCGGCGCAATATGAAAAGGGTTAAACTTGGGTATTAATGGGAGGCCGTTCAAGTGTTATAACATTCCAATATTTTGATATTTTAGCTATTGTAGAATCTGACTGGTCTTGCGCCCTGTGGATAACTGAATTTAATGAAAATGTTTCATATTGCATTCATGGTTGATTTATGTCTATGGTTGATTTATCCGTGAATAATACCGCCCACAGTTAAACGGTCTGGTACGCCTCACTATAACCCGGATGTAGAACAATAGCCCCCGTCTGTTCGTCACCACTCGGCCCTTTCCGTCGGCCAGGATTCTTCCGGTACCGCATGCCTGTATTGGTCACACAGTGGCTCTTGATATCAGTACAGTTTCGAGTGGATTTAGGCGACAGAAGTGTATTGTGATTCATCACACGTGCCAAGTAAACAAATTGCCCTGTCATTCTGTCGCAATTCACTATGCATTTTTCCCCAATGAGATCTCCACTACAGTGCCCAAAGTGCTTAACCCAAACTCACTCACCCACTTTGTCTCATTCTCTCACGGGGCGGTGGGGTAGCCTAGTGGTTAAAGCGTTGGCTCGTCACGCTGAAGACCCGGGTTCGATTCCTCACATGGGCATAATGTGTTAAGCCCATTTCTGGTGTCCCCCGCCGTGATATTGCTGGAATATTGCTAAAAACGGCGAAAACTAAACTCAGTCAGTCAGTCAGTCATTCTCTCACTGTGTAAGAACATAAAAGTGGCAAGTTGTATGGAGTCTGAAAAAGTAGAAAATAAAACTATGAGCCTGAATAAAAGTTTAAAAACACTTTGCAACCATGTAATTTGGGGTTGTATTTTTGAACATTTAGAAACACATTTATTTCGATGATTGTCTGAGAGAATTTGTCGTTTTTCTTCAATAAAGGTGCCCCAAACTTAATCTATTTGTTTCGTGCTCATTGGCCCTCGAATCAACCACTGCCTGACGTATCATTCATTAATACCCTTCAAACCACCTCTGCTTCTTTCAAGAGTGAGCTTCCCCTTTAATATTTAAACCACCACCTGTTATTTTAACAGCGAGGAGCTCCTTAAACCCACCACTGGTTCTTATCGACAGTGTCGTGCCCTGTAAAACTCCATGCAGCCTTCCAATCCCAACTGGACTCTTTGATCCGGTCTCTTAAATACACGGCATGCCGGTCTATAACCCGCTCGACATGCCCCTTTAATAACCACAGCGTCAACACGACAGGGTTCCGATGATACTCACAAGGGTTAATCTAATCTTCCGGTCATTTGTGCCACTGTCGATCATTATTACTTCGCCCAATGAAACACAACTGACCCGCGCTCACTGAGATAATGGTCATTAAGGAACTGGCATGTTAGCGAGGTAAGCGTTATCAGTAAATGGCGATCGAGTCAACAATTTAGACAAGAGGGAGGGTGGTGAGAGAATGTGTATCTTGGCTTCAGTTCTAAATTTGGGATAACGAGTATCCAGTTTCGGGATGCTGTACCTTTAGCTTTAAGAGAGGGCTTCTCGGATTATCGTTAACAGATTGGATGCGAAAACAATAATGCTATTGGTCTGTTGCCGTTGTGGAAGAACTCCGGATTACACATAGTATCTTCCACACTACTGCTTACATTATATTGTATTACATTCCTGACGAGTGATTATTGTTAAAACTAAATGTTATGAACTTCTGCTGAATCTTAGCAGAAACAGTGTTGTGCCAACACAATATACTATCTTCAACACAACTGCTTTCATTAGATAGTATTACATTCCTGACAACTGATTATTATTAATCTAAATGTTATGAACTTCTACTGAATCCTAACAGAAGCAATATTACTACAATATTGTTTAACAATACATTGCCAAATTCGAATCAGTATCCCGATTGTTAGAATATACACGGGTGTATAACGAAAATATAGGAACACATCATTATTTCAGTGGCTAGAATGTCAGCAGAATAACAGTGTAGTTCTATCATCTTCCGGTGGAAAAAACATATGGTTACTTGTTTTGATATGTTCTTGCTTTCAACACACCTGACAGGGATCTGTGAATATAAGACATACCCGTGACCTATATGTATGCTTGCATAAATTGTATGTTCAGGCGTAGACTAACGCTTTGTCCCTGAATATAATGTTGATAGTAACAAATAAACCCATTTAAATTGAAAAGGAGCCCCAGTGAGTTGGGAGATTCCTGGGAAATCTGGCCTTGCTTCATTGAGGGCTTTATCACTGCAGAGAGGGCTAGGCATTAGTGAAAATAATGTGGTTCAAGGACTGTGAGACAGACTAGTTTAGGAGTTGTGCGATAGGATTTACGCTGGAAACTACAATACCTCATTATTAAGGCATTGCGGATTAAACATTTGGGATGAAAATATCTCAATATGTTTGCGTTAATGATAAGATTTATAGTATCCCAAATAATACCTCCTTATTGCGGTATGAATGGTTTAACGCGTTGACCCCAGTGCTATATTGTTGGGGCAGTAATGAACAGGTCTGTTCAATTAGTGTGTGTCTCATTTCATCTTCCTTTTCAGTACAGTCTGTTCGGTATCATAAATTTATCTGTCATTGTCAGTCTCATTGGGCAGTAAGTTTAATAACAAAGCTTATTGGCGTGTCTAACAACTATACGATTGCTACAGAAGTCGTATCGCGATGTAGTTGCTAGCCTTGCTCCAAGACTTTACTGAATGTTAAGCCCATGGATGTATAGTAATTCTATCCTTTAAAGAGGCAAGTCTAGATAAGCGGACAGTACATTTAAGGACGCCAGTGTGTTAGAGGAATATTTATATTTTATTTAGAAATGATCATTTAAACTAATAATTTTTACCTTAGAGACTTGTCCAAGTCTAGGTAAGTTTAAGAATACTTCCACACCGAACGGTGACGATCACGGCATTGTGATTGAGTGGCAAGGTTAAAGGGAGATAACCCTGTCTCTACTAATTACGACAGCTGAGCCAAGCACTGAACAACTTGGGTTGGCGAATACAAGCTGTTGTCTGGAAGGAAGCCACGACCTCGAACAATGTGACGGAACGCCAGAGATGAGTACAATCCAGGGACTGCGCCATTATACAGCTATAGACCTGTTTCCCCTCTTACCGTTCACAAAGAGCATCGCGATGACGATACTGATACGATTTAGGAGACGTGTCTATTTACATAGACATATATATTTAGTTCCTGAGATGAGTTACGTGTATTTCATCTGCGCACTAAAATCAACAATGTGTTTTAAGTGGGAATGCATGTTAGGCTAGTAATGTGACGAAAGAAAGAAAAAACGCCCGTGCCATGATACCATACGATACATTACGCGTGTTGAGCTCCAGGTGCAGCGTTGTGAATGAGTGGGTAGATGAATGGGCGAGTGAATGAGGTTTTATGCCGCTTTCAGCAATATTCTCACAAGATGACGGTGCGGAACCCAAAAGTTAGATTAACAACTAGTCTCTGAAATGAACATATTTTACAGGAACACAGTTCATAGTAAATCAAATAAAATATAATGAAAAGGAGCCCTGAGACTTTCTTCATTTTCAGACTGAAACTCCGGAAATCTAGACTTGCGACATATTCTAGACTTGGATGGAAATTCTTCGATATACTTGTTTCAGGGTCTGTATGGCAGACTACCCGAAGGTCAGTGACTCGTCAAGGGAGGAATTGGAACCTCGGGATAAACTTTAATAAAAACAACAACAATGGAAATAAACTTTGATACTGCATAACGTGATGGTAATTAACTTAGATAGTGCGAGACGTGAACACAATAAACTTAAATCATGCAAGACGTGAAGACGACAAAGGTTTATCATTAAACAATACAAAGTGTGAAGGTGATTAACTTTAGTAATGCACAGCGTGAAGGTGATAAACACTAATGATACAAAACGTATAGGTAATAAAATACAATTATACAGAACGTATGGATATAAACCTCTCATAACGCACAACTTAAAGAAGATACACTTTACTGTACTACGGGAAGGTGATAACCTTCAATAATGATCAACGTAAAGGTAACAAGCTTTTTTAACATACAACGTGAAAGTAATAGCTTTTAATAATGCACAGCGTTGATGTGATAAACGTTAATAATGCACAGCGTGGATGTAAAAAACTTTAATAATGCACAGCGTGGCTGTAATAAACTTTAATAATGCGCAACGTAGATGTAATAACTTTAATAATGCACAGCGTGGATGTAATAAACTTTAATAATGCACAGCGTGGATGTAATAAACTTTATATGCACAACGTGGATGCAATAAACTTCGATGATGCACAGCGTGGATGAAATAAACTTTAATAATGCACAACGTGGATGCAATAAACTTTAATAATGCACAGCGTGGATGTAATAAACTTTATATGCACAACGTGGATGCAATAAACTTCGATAATGCACAGCGTGGATGAAATAAACTTTAATAATGCACAGCGTGGATGCAATAACTTTAATAACGCTCAACGTGGATGCAATAAACTTAAATAATGCACAACGTGGATGTAATAAACTTTAATAATGCACAGCGTGGATGTAATAAGCTTTAATAGTGCACAGCGTGGATGCAATAAACTTTAATAATGCACGTGGATGTAATAAACTTTGATAGGCGATTACATATTATTGCCACAACGTGGATGTAATAAACTTTAATACTGCACAGCGTGGATGTTATAAACTTTAATAATGCACAGCGTGGATGTAATAAACTGTAATAATGCACAGCGTGGATGCAATAAACTTTAATAGTGCACAGCGTGGATGTAATAAACTTTAAAAGTGCACAGCGTGGATGCAATAAACTTTAATAATGCATGTGGATGTAATAAACTTTGATAGGCGATTACATTTTATTGCCACAACGTGGATGCAATAAACTTTGATAATGCATAACGTGGATGAAATAAACTTTAATAATCCACAGCGTGGATGCAATAACTTTAATAATGCACAGCGTGGATGCAATAAACTTTAATAATGCACAACGTGGATGTAATAAACTTTAATAATGCACAGCGTGGATGTAATAAGCTTTAATAGTGCACAGCGTGGGTGCAATAAACTTTAATAATGCACGTGGATGTAATAAACTTTGATAGGCGATTACATATTATTGCCACAACGTGGATATAATAAACTTAAATAATGCACAGCGTGGATGTTATAAACTTTAATAATGCACAGCGTGGATGTAATAAACTTTAATAGTGCACAGCGTGGATGTAATAAACTTTAATAGTGCACAGCGTGGATGTAATAAACTTTAATAATGCACAGCGTGGATGTAATAAACTTTAATAGTGCACAGCGTGGATGCAATAAACTTTAATAGTGCACAGCGTGGATGCAATAAACTTTAATAATGCATGTGGATGTAATAAACTTTGATAGACGATTACATTTTATTGCCACAACGTGGATGTAATAAACTTTAATAATGCACAGCGTGGATGTAATAAACTTTAATAATGCACAGCGTGGATGCAATAAACTTTAATAGTGCACAGCTTGGATGTAATAAACTTTAATAATGCACAGCGTGGATGTAATAAATTTTAATAGTGCACAGCGTGGATGTAATAAACTTTAATAGTGCACAGCGTGGATGTAATAAACTTTAATAATGCACACCGTGGATGCAATAAACTTTAATAGTGCACAGCGTGGATGCAATAAACTTTAATAATGCACAGCGTGGATGTAATAAACTTTAATAGTACACAGCGTGGATGTAATAAACTTTAATAATGCACAACGTGGATGTAATAAACTTTAATAGTGCACAGCGTGTATGTAATAAACTTTAATAATGCACAGCGTGGATGTAATAAACTTTAATAGTGCACAGCGTGGATGCAATAGACTTTAATAATGCACAGCGTGGATGCAATAAACTTTGATAATGCATGCGGATGTAATAAACTTTGATAGGCGATTACATTTTATTGCCACAACGTGGATGTAATAAACTTATATAATGCACAGCGTGGATGTAATAAATTTTAATAGTACACAGCGTGGATGTAATAAACTTTAATAGTGCACAGCGTGGATGTAATAAACTTTAATAGTGCACAGCGTGGATGCAATAAACTTTAATAATGCATGTGGATGTAATAAAATGTGGATGTAATAGGCGATTACGTTTTATTGCCACAACGTGGGTGTAATAAACTTTAATAATGCACAGCGTGGATGTAATAAACTTTAATAATGCACAGCGTGGATGTAATAATCTTTAATAATACACAGCGTGGATGTAATAAACTTTGATAGGCGACAACATTATATTGCCACAACGTGTAAGTAATAAATGTGAAAATAATGCACAACATGAAGTTCGTTAATTAGTAGCACCACCCTTCGCGTCTCAAACTACGCGAGATAACCTGTGTTAACTAAATGATTCTAGAAAAGTATTAACAATAGTCTACATTTCTCTGGAGTGCACGTGAACGCTCTTGTTCCACTGAGTAAAATACCACTTTATGTCGGAACCACTATTACACAGCTTTGGTGGCACCTACGGTATTCAGACTTTAAAAAATACAGTCTGTGGTTTTTCATCCCAGTGACCTGATAAAATTGACATTTTCATTCATGATTGATCCACTTACGAAATTATCAACTTGTTCGGGTCACTCGATGCGATGAATGTAATACCATGCTGTTATTTGACCTGAAAAGCAGAATGTTTTCTATATATCTCCGATTCATCAGGGTTTCATTTTATTGCATCTCAGAATGATTCCAGTTATTACTCTGACCTCCTGCATACACCGTTTAATGTTCAGATGATGTTGCCCAGTGAGTTGAGAATATGACTGTGCACTGATCCCCTGACAGAGTAGAGGAAGGCCGTGCGCTTTGGGCATGTGTGTGTGTATGGTTTAACACTTTGCCCTATGCGGACCTCGTAGACGAACGCTTAGTCTCTGAATATATATAATTTGGATTGTAACAAATAAATCCGTTTAAATTGAAAAGGAGCCCCCAGGGGAGACCAGATATTCAGAACCTGAACCTGGAGAAATCTAGACTTGCATCATTTAGGGCTTTAGCCTTGCAGGGACGGATAGGCTGTAAGAAAAATAATATGGTTCAGGGACTGTCAGGCAGATAGATAGATAGATGGATGGATGGATGGATGGATGGATGGATGGATGGATGGATGGATGTGGATGGATGGATAGATAGATAGATACTTTTCACATGAATCTCTGGTCTCCCTGGGGCTCCTTTTCAATTTAAATGGGCTTGTTTGTTACTATTGAACTTATATATATTCAGAGACTAAGTATTAGTCTATGAGACAGACTACGGACCTCGTTGAACCAGAAACCCCTCTGTTTGGATGATCGTGGTTCGGAACGTCTGTAGATACACAAGTTCAACACCCCCCAAAACACTGTTTCGCTATTCCGGAAGTAAGTTAATAAGAACGATTCCAGGAACTTGGTTCATGGGACTTTCCGTATGTTGTATTCTATCATTGGATCTGAGCCAATTCTGTTCTTGCCCGCCGTGATTTTCTGGACAATTGCTGAAATCGGCCAAAACTAAACTCACTGACGAAAACTCACTCATTTTTAGTAGTCAGCATCACAGTGCCCTCGATGTCTGGATTATCATATGTCCTTGGTGTCTGCATTATATTGCCCTGGCGTTATTACCGGAGATGACGGTATTATATTGTCCTAATGTCATACATTATCATATTGTCCTTGAGTTATATATTATCATCTTGTCCTTGACTTTTACATTATCACATTGTCCTTGAGTTATACATTATCATGTCCTTGAGTTATACACTATCATAATGTCCTTGAGTTGTACATTATCATAATGTCCTTGAGTTGTTCATTATCATAATGTCCTTGAGTTATACATTATCATAATGGCCTTGAGTAATACACTATCATATTGTCCTTGAGTTGTACATTATCATAATGTCCTTGAGTTACACATATCATATTGCCCCAGAAATACGTATGGCGGTGGTCTGTAAACAATCGAGACTGGACCAGACAATTCAGTGATCAACAGCATGGGCATACAATGACATGTGTCAATCAAGTCAGCGAGCCTGACCACCCGATACCGTCAGTCGCCTCTAAGGACAAACATGGGTTGTTGAAGATCAATTCTACACGCAAAATACCATCCGTTTTGTGACGGTTATTCGAATTACAACCAATACAAAAACTTAAATCTTTAATATCGTTTTCACTCTGCTTTCCTGTGTGGAATAACGACGACCATCATCACTCGATTTTGCAAATACAACGTGCAGCGACAGGTGATCATGACCTAGGTCAATATATATCGACATATGGAGATGCTTTACAACCAATCCTGATGAAATTACATCATTGCTATGACCAACGACGATCCAAATAGAAATGATGCATGTTTGTTCCCCACATACCGATCCAGGCTGGTGTACAGACCGGCATTACGAAGTCATGTGTAACAAGGCCAAGCACGATTTGCTTTCACTCACTCGCGCAGATAAACAGGAAGTTGCAATTACGCAGGTCTGACCTTTGACATGTCACCGTAATTACCCGAAGGGCGGTACCTGACGGAAACCGTCGATCATACAGCTATTGTATGAGAGTGTATTGGGAGACGGCGCGGCTCGTTGTGTGTACCAACCGGATCTGTTAAAACGCAAAACATCAAAACAGATTGGTCGTTAGCTAAGACCGTAATGGTTTGCTGTGGAGAGAGAGAGAGAGAGAGAGAGAGAGAGAGAGAGAGAGAGAGAGAGAGAGAGAGAGAGAGAGAGAGAGAGAGAGAGAGAGAGAGAGAGAGAGAGAGAGGGATTGTAATCTTATTCTGATGGGTGTTTTATTTGTAGGTCTGTTAATCGTGAGATATATATCATTATCAGTATTAAATAACTATAGTAATCAGAATAACAATTGGTTGTCAATGGTACAGCTTTCTTTACATTTGTGAAGTACTTTAAAGTATTCATAAAAGTGAAAATTATCTTTAAATTGAACTGCCTTTGTCAAACATGATTAATTAATGTTGTCATTTGAACGTTAAATGTTTTAAGTTTTTTTTAAATTATTTGAGTATATATTTTGTTCATATCAGTTTTGTTTAACTAAATGGTAATTATCATCATATAGTGACTGATTATCAGCGTTAGTGTTATGCAAATCACTATTATTATGATTATCGAGAGTAATGAATTGTACTTCAGTAAATCCCGATACCTAAACTAAGAAATGCAGTGCTAATATCGCTTCATTTTGGAAAAAGTGAGTGAGTTTAGTCTTACGCCGCACTCAGCAATATTCCAGCTATATGGCGGCGGTCTGTAAATAATCAAGTCTGGACCAGACAATCCAGTGATCAATAACATGAGCATCGTTCTACGCAACTGGGAACCGAAAAAAATGGATTTGAATTTTTTTTAATAATAATTGCACTGATGCGGTTTTAGGTCACACTGGAAGAAACAACGAGCAAGTCGCCACGATCACGTAGGAAGTCCCCCATCCAACTGCATGTGTTGTGAAGTATTATTGTTTAATAGCTTCCTGAGACTCAGACGTGCGGCCATTGTGGTACTGGCGTTGAGTATTTGTTTCTGTAGAGGTGCTTTAATACTCCCGGCACTGGCATCCCCTCTTGTGTGGATGGTTGCAGCAAACTGCGGGCAGGGCACCTTTGAAGCGATTGCTATTTTCATGTTTTCTTCTATTCCTTAGATATTTGATAATGGACCTTTCCGGAGTGCATTCTGGAATTCAAAAGAAACATTACGTTCACAAAATGAACACGAAGTTATTTCAAAAGACAATTGTTTTGATTTACTGTAGAATGCACAGCTTAGCTGTTCGTGTGGTCCGTCTTGTAAATTAAAAGTTCAGGTTATTTTTCCCTTTTTCCCTATGTACAACCGTGTAGTAAAACGATGCACTCTAATACAGACTTGTAATTTCGGATCCCTGAACAGAGTTGTGTCCCTTGAACGGATGTCAGGATCCGCTGGTTTTCGGTTGGAAACCCGAACTCGTCTCCAATATGATCTTTGGTTTCACCTTATTGTCTTCCCGAATTTCATCAAATCAGAACGTCCTTGAGTCTGTCACATTGATAAAAATGAAGAAATGTTGTGTGAACAAATTGAAATATTGTTCGAGGTCATATTAAAACCAAGGTCTGTCATTCGCAAAATTATGAAATTTGGAAATCAAGAGTTTACAGGATTTTCTTGTCTTAGCGGGTGTTTGAAGGAGCATGCAGTGAGTGAGTTGACGTGAAGGAGCATACGGGCGTTTACAGGGTTTTGCGATAAAGGGAAGAAAATAAACTCAGTTTGACAGCCATTCTCTTCCCACAGAGGTTACTCAAGTCATATCTTCCCGCGTAACCTCTGTTCTAATACGGCCATATTCCCAGTTCTCGTGAAATCCCCTGGCGGCAAAACATCGCAACGCGAATTATCTCCCTTCTTTCTGTCCAATCAGAACACGCGTTACATCGACTTAGATTCAATATGGCGGCTGCCATGGAGTTAGTTGATCAATATGCGAAGGATAGATTCGGTATTTCTTGTTTAACTGAAAACCAGAAACTAACAATAGAAAGTGGGGCCACAAATGACCCTCCTCTGCCGATGACCTATGTTGATGTGGCACACAAGACATTTAATGGCTAGTTTGTCAGTTGTCAACGAGGGCGATGAATACGCCATGGATTCGCCATTACATGACTGAGTACATCCTCGATAACTTCAGGGTATACGTTCCGGTATACCCTGGAGTTATCGAGGATGGACTGAGTTAAGTCTAGAAGAAACGTTTGCGCATCGCGCAGGGGTAGAAGTGCTAGTTTTCCCGAAGCATTACCGAGGCTTTGCGAATGATCACTTTTGAAACACCGTAGCTGATTGCACAACTAAATCAGATTGCAACCAATCACGAATCCTGAACACTCGCACCATGAAAGGGCCGCATAAGAACAGAGGTTACGTGGTAAAGTAAGCGAGTTCCTTCTGTTACGTTGAATCAGCGGACAGTTGGTAGACTTTATGTTAAATCAGCGGACAGTTGGTAGACTTTGTGTTAAAACAGTGGAAAGTTGGTAGACTTTATGTTAAAACAGTGGACAGTTGGTAGACTTTGTGTTAAAACAGCGGACAGTTGGTACATTTTATGTTAAAACAGCGGACAGTTGGTAGATTTTATGTTAAAACAGCGGACAGTTGGTAGAATTTATGTTAAATCAGTGGACAGTTGGTAGACTTTGTATTAAAACAGCGGACCGTTGGTGGACTTTATGTTAAATCAGCGGACAGTTGGTAGACTCTATGTTAAATCAGCGGACAGTTGGTAGACTTTATGTTAAATCAGCGGACAGTTGGTGGACTTTATGTTAAAACAGCGGACAGTTGGTAGATTTTATGTTAAAACAGCGGACAGTTGGTAGACTTTATGTTAAATCAGCGGACAGTTGGTAGACTCTATGTTAAATCAGCGGACAGTTGGTAGACTTTATGTTAAAACAGCGGACAGTTGGCAGACTCTATGCTACGTTATCTGTTTGATAGCTGTGTACAATGGCTGTGTGCTTGTAGAGCGCCTCCCGGGAGGCAGGTCCATAATGTTTAAGAAATGAAAGTCACTGTCAAAACATGTTCCAAAATGTTTGTCGTTTTGCTTTTGTTTTCGTTTTGTTTCTTGTTTGTGTGTTGTTGTTTTCTGGTGGGGGATAATTCTCCTTAATCAGGTGTGTACTTTCTTTTGTACGTCAGTCTATTTAACTGTGTTCCCTAAACACATGCTCACGATACAGGGTCATATAACTGACACTCATTCCTATGTGGATCTGCTCGGCATTAATGGGTACAACAAGGACTGGTCGGCTCGGAGTCAGTATACTGTGTCTGAGTGGGGTATTCATGCTTCACTGCGGCATGGTATCTCAGTGAGCTAGCACTATAAAACCAGCTTAAGTCTGGGCTAGTACAAGCAGCCGCACATACACATACACACGCATGCACGTGGTCATATGAGCGAAATATTCTCAAGCACGACGTTAAACCCAATTTCACCTCACCTCACCTTTGTGGATCTGGAAAGTGTGTTTGTTTTGTGTTCAGAAATACTAGCTGGCTTCTGTGTTACTGAGAGGTTGTTTGTATAAGTCAAGTTTTCCCCCTTAACGTACTCGGAGTTTTGGTGTTATATTCTGGCAATGCGTAGTCCAGTGGCAATTGGGTAATGAAATCAGCATCTGGTTCCTTGACTTGCTTGACAACGACATTAAAGTCTATGTCGAAACGTCGCCTTTCACAGAAAAAAGAAGTTGTATATCCATAAAAGTATCATCATTCTTCATTCATCGAGTTCCTAAACAACATGGCGACAGCCGGGGAGATATCGGTGAGATATCGGTCGATATCGGTCGATTGCACCGCATCTGAACTGTTAGCTTGGCATCTACAGATATTTTCCAAATCTGTTCATGCGATTAACCTTGTGTTCAAGTCACTTAATGCTCTTGAGGTAAGACCTGACTGATGACGATGAAGATCGTGTTTTGCTTGACTCCGCCGTTGTGTTTGAAGCCAATTCTAGTGAAAGGTGGAATCTGATCTGTCAAACTAGAGGGGACATGGCTTACATTGTATATAATGAGTGAGTGAGTTTACTCCGTTTATAGCAATATTCCAGCAATATCACGGCAGGGGACATCAGAAATGGGATTCTCACATTGTACCCATGTTGGGAATCGAACCTTGGTCTTCAGCGTGACGAGCTAATGTATTAACCATTAGACTACCCAACCGCCCGACATAAAATCACCGAAGGATGCGCTACGATCGAACCACGAAATTCAAGCCCTAGGCCCCGTTCCTCAAAGCGATTGTAGCGCTACGACTGTCGTAAGACTACGTTAAAGTATGGGAGTTACGATCACCTTAGCGCTACGATCGAACCACGAAAATCTATCCCTGGGCCCCGTTCCTCAAAGCGATCGTAGCGCTACGACTGTCGTAAGACTACGTTAAAGTATGGGAGTTACGATCATCTTAGCACTACGATCGAGCCACGAAAATCAAGCCCTGGGCTCCGTTCCTCAAAGCGATCGTAGCGCTACGACTGTCGTAAGCCTACGTTAAAGTATGGGAGTTACGATAATCTTAGCGTAGACTAACAACTAGTCTCTGAAATGAACATATTTTACAGAAAAAATAGTTCATAGTAACAAAAAAGATATAATATATAATCAAAAGGAGCCCTGAGACTTTCTTCAAGCTGTGGAAATCTAGACTTGCCACATTATATAGACTTGCGTGGACTTTCTTGGATATGTTTGCTTCAGGGCCTGTATGACAGACTAATTAACGCTACGATCGTTTTGTGGAATGGGGCCCAGATCGGCTTGGTTGGAAATATTTTTTACTCCCTGAGTCAGGTGTAAATGGACGGGGGTTGGGGATGTGGGGGTCGGGGCGATGGAGAGAGAGAGGGGAGCGCAGCTATTCCCCAGACTCTGACTCAGACACACCGCAGCTGTTTAGTCCCTCGATCTCTCCCTGCGTGAATGTTACGACGAGATATGCGTTGGCACTGTACGTTACAGGCAATGACAGGCATTATCGTAGAAACATAGCAACGGGGATGTTTCGTTTCATGTTAATTTGTGAATATATCAGCATATACAAAACTAACGGTTCTACCTTCTGACATCATTCCGCAAATGTTACTCACAATCTTGAAATATGTTGTCGCTTAATTTTAGACATGTCTACGAATGAACCGCAAATCATGCTCTCTCTCACCTCTGCCAGTATACATCAGAAATATTTTAGTTTACTACCCCGAGATAAGTCACGCAGTTGGGATATAGAGTGCAGGCTGAAATGGTTCACGGATGATTCAGATATATGCCATACATATTTCCTGGAGTACTGAAACACGCCAGATGTTTGCTTGAAGATACGTCTTGGAGTGAGTGAGTTTAATTTTACGCCGCTTTTAGCAATATTCCAGCAATATCACGGCGGGGGACACCAGAAATGGGCTTCACACAATGTGCCCATGTTGAGAATTGAACCCGGGTCTTCGGTGTGACGAGCGAACGCTTTAACCACTTGGCTACTCCGCCGCCCTAAAGCACCATTGAGCAGCTTATGGTGGATAATAGGTGCTATAAAAATGTATTATTATTATAATTATAGGTAGTCGTCATGGGTACATAAGAATACGCCATGGATATAGAGGTATTCGTGCTGGGTCTCAGAGGTATTCGTGCTGGGTGTCAGAGGTATTCGTGCTGAGTCTCAGAGGTATTCGTGCTGAGTCTGAGAGGTATTCGTGCTGAGTCTTAGAGGTATTCGTGCTGGGTCTCAGAGGTAATCGTGCTGAGTCTTAGAGGTATTCGTGCTGAGTCTTAGAGGTATTCGTGCTGAGTCTTAGAGGTATTCGTGCTGAGTCTTAGATGTATTCGTGCTGGGTCTCAGAGGTATTCGTGCTGAGTCTCAGAGGTATTCGTGCTGATTCTCAGAGGTATTCGTGCTGAGTCTTAGAGGTATTCGTGCTGAGTCTCAGAGGTATTCGTGCTGGGTCTCAGAGGTATTCGTGCTGAGTCTCAGAGGTATTCGTGCTGAGTCTTAGAGGTATTCGTGCTGAGTCTCAGAGGTATTCGTGCTGGGTCTCAGAGGTATTCGTGCTGAGTCTCAGAGGTATTCGTGCTGAGTCTCAGAGGTATTCGTGCTGGGTCTCAGAGGTATTCGTGCTGAGTGTCAGAGGTATTCTTGCTGAGTGTCAGAGGTATTCGTGCTGAGTGTCAGAGGTATTCGTGCTGGGTGTCAGAGGTATTCGTGCTGAGTCTCAGAGGTATTCGTGCTGGGTCTCAGAGGGATTCGTGCTGGGTGTCAGAGGGATTCGTCATTGTAGTCCATCCTTCTCACAGTAATGCAAAGCCTTAAATGAAGCAAGTCTAGATTTCTTGCAGGTCCAGGTTCTGAATGTTCAACCTCATTGGGGCTCCTTTTCAATTCAAATAAAAAGAATTCTCCTTGTAAACATTATAAATTTTCATAGACTGAGCGTTACTCTGTCGTGATATGGGAAGTGGGGCATGCGTCATAGGGATATTGTACATTGAAAATATTCAGAGAAATCTAGTTTTCGTGAATTTCAAATCAAATATTAAAACATAGTGAACCTTTGACTATAAACACATGTGTAGAAGCATTCCTTCATAAGTACTTCCTTTATCCAAATCCGGAATTTAAGTGGAACATTGTTTCCCGGCTGTGAAGTGGAGGGAACAAGGTACGTGTGATCGCCTGCTTCAACTGTATATCACGATGAAAACCACCTGTCAGGGCCCACGTGACGTAGCTCTACCTGGCGGTGGGAACTGAAATTATCAAACTGGTGATGTATAAAATGTAACTATAGCGTTTATTCCTTCCGAGTGACGCATGAGCGGTTGGTGAGAGGAATACGGAATTGCGGCCCCGAATAGCCCCAGACAGGAGAAGAGAGAGAGTGGTCTTGGTGCCTCTGAAAGCAGTTCCTGCGTGTTGACTTCTTCAAAACCTGTTTTGTGAGACTCGATTCCAACCTTGGCGTCGATTATGTTTTTAAACGAGAGGATTATCTTGATTTTTTAACCACTATTTGAGCAGTATTTCGTTTACTTAGCTTGACGGGAGGGGAAATCTAAATTTGGAATATATACTTACGGAAAAAAGTAACGATGCTGTATATAAAGTTCAATAAAAAGAAGCTCTTTTGAAATCAAATATACGTCTTTCAATACATATTCATGAAGATATCTCCTCGACTGTAAGGCCGTAATTCACGTGCATGTGCGGCGCAGAATTTGTTCGTTTGTCTGCTTGATGGGAGCATGATACTCACGTCCTCACTGCCCGCGTTCAACTATAAATAACGCATGTGAGCGCCATTGATTGGCTGCAAATATTAATGGCCCGAAACAAAGTTGCCGGACTTTTCACTGAGAAATTATAACCTAGCAGAAGGTATCTACAACATTTCCCATTTCTCACCTTACTCACTCACTCGCTCACTGCATCACTCCACGCTGTGTCTTGTCACGGCCCAGTCGCCCAGGTGTTGAGTCACGCCAGTAAGACAAACATATTCTACTGATACAATGGCTAGAGACTAGCTGGTGCCAGAATGGTACGTTAACTGCTGAGGCTGCACAAATTCCGGTTCCGACGTCCAGCAACACGCCAAATTTGCTCTCAGGTCATCTAGTTTGGCACAGATGGAATTTGAGTTTCAGACGACAGTGACAAGATTCTGGTGATTCCAAATATCACCTGGGTAGCTCTGATTTATCGTGCGAGGATCCAGCCCGATACCGTTATTGATTTGTTACACCACCCATCTTTCTTCTCTGTCTCCTGTTTCTGGGTATGGACCATGTCCACGAATGCTTCATTGACGAAATATTCTGTTGTTAATATTCTGATTTCAATAACGTAGCGTTTATATGAAGCACGGATATTCGGGATGAAGAACCTTAATTTGTTTCCATATATATACTACCGATCAAAAGTATAGACTCACTTAAAACACTCACTATATGTTGTATATATATATATATGTATATATGTCTCTGTGTGTATATGTATATGTATACATATATATATATATATATATATATATATATTTATATTTACATTGAAGATGAATTTCTCCACTAACTTGGGGGAACCAACTGCAAACGTATGCAGATGAATTGCACAGGGATCGTGCATCAAATTATGAAAAGCATGTGCAAATATCGTGCATGTGTACAGCTGCATTTTGGTGTAAAGATTTGTTTAGAATTCGCCAATTTTCACTGAGTTTCATCATTTATTGAACTCATGACAATAATCTTTTCAACGTTACGAATTTGTGGTACAATACATCAGTTCATGTGTAAACAGTACCTTTAAACAGTATGGAATATTTCGCAAAATCTAGTTTAGAACAGTTGACTGAGGTACGTGGCTACATTTACACTAGTGACTCTATACTTTTCATGGGTAGTATATGTGTTCAAAGTTTCTCATTACTGAGTGTTGCGTACAACTAAACTCACTCACTCACTCACTCAAAGTTTCTCAAACCAACAGTTCTAAATGTGGTGCTGACACTCGTATAATTACTCCAGATGGCGATTCTGAGATTTGAACCAACGTCTGAAGTGGTATTTTGTCTGTCAGAATCATACCCGCGTTCAGAAAAGCGGTACACGTTCACTTATTCACTCCACCTCAACCTCAACTTCAGCCTCGCTCACCCCAACCTCGCTCAACCTCAACCTCGCTCAACCTCAACCTCACTCCCTCACCTGTTAGTCTCATATTTGTTGTAGCCAGGCCGACGTTCCGTCTTCACAGACATTTCATTTTACTTGTGAAAACGTTTTTCACTACGACTTCAATAAGCTTCAATAAGCCAAAAAATATCTAACAGTCATCACAACAAATATATATATTCAAACATCCATGGACATCCTTCGTTGTGTATAGGACTGTCAGAACTGATTGAAATATCCTTTCGCCCAACTTGTTTTGACAGTAACCTGAAGGTCAAAGGGAAAAGCGTCCAGCGAATAATTTCAGTCCATTAAACACTCAACCCGACATTTAAATACCAGTTCACCAAAAACACCAAAGAGATCCCAAACATGAGATAAGTACCTTATTCCCTCCAAACCGTCTCACAAAGTCTAGAAACGGAATATTTTCTTTATCAGGGGCACGCGACCCATGACCTTGACTCAAGGGACCATGTCCGACTTCCGGAAGATCAATCGCACAACACGTGTTTCTCGTAAACTGGATGTTATCTCAACGTTGGATGGTCAGCTGTAACCTTTGACATCTCAATCTGGCGCAGTTGATGAAGGGGTCATCGCGCCATTGTTAAAACGTGACCTTCGCGTGAACTGGTTATATCCTGTTGTTACGCAAGATCGCTCGGAATTGCATTCTCTACAACTTGAAACCCGCAGATCGTCTTTCGCGAGATCTGAGGCAATGTCGTGCTTTTAAAAGTATGTAGAATTTATGGTTATTGTTGAATTTATTCTGGGCTTTTGTAAGCACAGGGTCAACCAGGATTAATTATAATTTAGCCTTTACAGATACGAGTTGTGGGAAATGTTTCAACTTCGGCTCTTACCTCATTATACCTGTCTCTTTAGAACGTCGTTAAACTGATTGTAACGCTTACGCCTTTTTCAAATGAATCTATTTCAGGATTTGAGATTCTTCCAAATCCCGTTACTTTATCATTATTCTGTTACAGTTGTATTTTTAGGACGGAACTCCGATCTCTTCTCGTTTTGTTTTGGCTGAAACTCCCGAACACCGAACAGCTCTGACTCAATGTAATTTACTTAGCTCCGGGGTAGTTTTACTTTGATGGGATTTCTGAATGGTACTCCGTTTTCCATTGTCTGCTTCATGGACACTCGGGGGCGGTGGGGTGGCGTAATGGTTAAGGCGTTCGCTCGTCACGCTGAAGACCCGGGTTCGATTCCCCACATGGTTACACTGTGTCAAGCCCATTTCTTGTGTCCCCGAAGGTGACTCAACCCCTGAACGTACAAGAATATGTACTTTACTGAGAAAGTGAAATCTCAAATATGACACATTTTGCATTTGACTACTTTATAAACGGTATCGTGTCTTCTTGTTTAAAGAAACAGAAAAATAAAAGACATGAAGATCATACCACAGCAGAAATATTAACATCATTTGGGGGCTGTGGTAGCAATAAATTCACTCCTACTGGAGCGGTGGGGTAGTTAAATAAAGTGGTTAAAGTGTTCGCTGGTCACTCCGAAGACCCGGTTCGATTCCCCACACGGGTACAAAGTCTATTTCTTATGTACCCCGCCGTAGCATTGCTAAATTATAGCTAAATACTGCTAAAAGCGGCGTACATCATCGTATCCCCCATTGGATAAATTCGATGTTCATGACGTCAATCACTGAATTTAGAGTGAGTGAGTGAGTGAGTTTAGTTTTACGCCGTATTCAGCAATATTCCAGCTATATGGCGGCGGTCTATAAATAATCGAGTCTGGACCAGACAATCCAGTGATCAACAGCATGAGCATCGATCTACGCAATTGGGAACCGATGTGTCAGCCAAGTCAGCGAGCCTGACCACCCGGTCCCGTTAGTGGCCTCTTCCGACAAGCATAGTCGCCTTTTGTGGCAAGCATGGGTTGCTGAAGACCTATTGTACCCCGGATCTTCACGGGTCTACTGAATTTAGAGCTTAATGCAACTTGAATACTGTCCCGTTCCTCCTAGATGGAAGAAATAGCTGTTTAAGCAAGCTTCAAGCAAGGTCCAGCTATAAGACGATCGCAAAAGTCTGAATTAATTTTACATATTTGCATCAAAACAGTTCCAGCAATAAAAAGCATTTTGGTTGAACGGGAATTTGTGATTCTCACAGACTAGCAGATCATTAAGTAAGGGAAAACATTGTACCATACTTTGAAGATATTGATTCCACTGGGTTCGGCGTTGTGAACGTCTTACGGAACACTCAGGTAGAACTCTCGCGGCGCTAATTGTTTTCTCAAGGAAACATGCCAAACACGCGCGGGAATTTCTGAGTCTGTATTGCATGCACGTGAAGCACGTGCGCACTGGCGCGCCTTTCATGTTATTTGAATATACATACCACCACAGGTTAAAGAATTTCCACAGGAACTTCGTGCCGGTTGCATAACACGCGGGTCTGTTGGTTACGGGGAAGAAAGCACCGTTTGACTGGATACGGCCAAGGTTCCATGGGGCGCCGGTCCTTATCGTAAAGCGGGCCGGGCTGGTTTGACTCCGATAGGAGATATCGTAGGAAGGAAAATGTCAGAGATTGAAAGAACAGAATGCATCTGGATTAATCTGGCCTGTGTTGTTTTAGTTAGGGATGGTCATGGGAACGTTAGGGAGAGGTCACTGAGAATCTGTTGGTAGGAGTTGAGCGGAAAGATGGGTGTGGATGGTCAAGGGACGGTCATGCAGGCAGGATAAAAAAAAACATGACAGGCAAACTGGTAAAAACAGGGTTTAAGGGTAAAGACATGGAAAATATTTCCGCCCGTAACGCCCGTATTTTTTTAACCATTCCATGCCTAAGAATATAGGCCTACAGTTTTTATTTAAAAAAGCCTAAACCTAAACCTAGCCCTTAACCTAAACCCTAACCCCTCGAAATAATCGTAATAAATATACATGTAATACATTTCAAGGGCGGGTGGGGGGTTGTTGGGGTTTGGACTCGAAATGATGAAATGATGAATTTCATTTAACTGTTTATCGGGGTGATGCTACCTAAAGAAGGCCTTGGAATTAATGGAGAATTACTTGAGAAAACACCTTAATGATAGTAAATTGGTATTAGTTTAACTCGTGTTCAAGGTTTTTGTACTCAGCGACGTGTATGCATGTGTGTTCGACTGGTTGTACAATGATGTCAGCCGGAATTTAACAGCACGACCCGTGAAAATCCGGGTTAGAATTGGTCTTCAGTAACTCAAGCTTGTCGTAAGAGGCGACAGACGGGATCGGTTTGGATCGATGCTGATTATATCAATCACATGATTGTCTGGTCCAGATTCGACTATTTACAGACTGCTGTCGCAGAGATCTAAAATTTCTGAGTGCGGCGTCAAACAACAAACATACAAGCAACCTGCAAGTCCCTAGAGATACCACGCTTAATATCATCTTTTTATTAATTTTCATTGTCTTCTACAGAGTTACGCTATTACAAATGCTTTTAGCCTAGTGGTTGAAGCGTTCGCTCGTCATGCCGAAGACCCGGGTTCGATTCCCCTAATGGGTACATGGGTCCCCATTTCGTGTGTCCCCCGCCGTGATATTGCTGGAATATTGCTATAAGCGGCGTAAAACCACACTCACTTACTGAAGGCGACTATTTACAAACCCTCCTGCGAGTTGATCTGGCTGCTGTAGCGGGTTTCAGTATGTTCTGTCCTTGAACGTTATGCCGCCTCCGTGGTGTAGTGGTTAGAGCGTCCGCCCGGAGAGCAGAAGGTCGCGAGTTAGATCCCCGACCGCGTCATACCAAAAGACGTTAAAATATGGTACTTGTTGGTCCCTGCCTTGCGCTCGGCATTAATGGGTACAACAAGGACTGGTCTGTTCGGAGTCAGTATAATGTGTCTGAGTGGGGTATTCATGCTTCACTGTGGCATGGTATCTCAGTGGGCTAGCACTAAAAAACCAGCTTAAGTCTGGGCTAGTACAAGCAGCCGCACATACACATACACACGCATGCACGTCGTCATATGAGCGAAATATTCTCCAGCACGACGTTAAACCAAATTTCACCTCACCTCACCTTTAACCTTATGTCAGATGTTAACCAATTTGCCCGTTGAGAGTAGGGAGACGTTTGAAACTGACGGAGCTCCATCTCATGATGTTAAAGATACAGCAGGCAGGACGTCGTTAAGCAAGCACATGCTGCGACTGAGTGATAACACTGATGTATTCCACATACGGCTGAGAAGTACATCAAATCATTGTATATACAGAGAATCTGTTTATTAAACAACACGGGAGTACGTCTTAAGATATGACGCCACTTTGATTTGCTTAATTTATGAAAAGCCTT
This sequence comes from Haliotis rubra, assembly GCF_003918875.1. Classification (NCBI taxonomy): domain Eukaryota; kingdom Metazoa; phylum Mollusca; class Gastropoda; order Lepetellida; family Haliotidae; genus Haliotis; species Haliotis rubra. The sequence goes on along the minus strand of NW_025766148.1, from coordinate 555,552 downwards.
TTAATAAAATGGTTGTATGTGAACTCGGTTCCGCTATTAACGTTTTAGCACCACGGTGCTCGGTCTCTGCGAATGATGGAACCAAAGAATTCCTGGTCACATTTGGTAATCATACTTGTCGTAAGAGACGACAAACAAACGGGATCGTGTTGCCAGGCTCGCCGACTTGTGTGCTCGTGATGTCGATCACTGGATTACCCAGGAATTTATGTAGGATTCAAATTTTTTTTAAAAATAGACATTGTTCAAAACTGAATTTTGATGTTCATATTTTCGTAAAATCGGAGGAACTTGGATTTTTCAATCTAAATTTTAATGATTTTTGCTATCATTTGCAACGGACTTGGAACGAATATTGTTCTCTGAGCTGGTCGAGTTAATTCCTTGTTAATGCGTGTACATCTCAATGGCATTGTAAGAAGTCGGAGGCTGCTGCAGTTCCAGTTAGAGAGACATGCTGGTTGTAAGAGTGTATGGTGAATTCCAGTGTGCTGTGAACATTTTTTAAACAGATTCCAAACGTCAAATAATGAAGCCGTGAGTGCGATTTTTCATCGCTGCCGACAAGGAATTCAAAACAAACCTCCCACAATCTTCACTTACCACCGAAAATAAACGTGCTGACATTTTGTTACCGCTGCAGTGCCCCTTGGCACATTCGCCCCTTTCCCCTTCCCCTAACGATGTAATTAACAGGATGTGGAATAACACGCGAATCGCTTAGGAATCACAGGCAGTTATCTGTAAGATCAGACGCGAGTATTACCGAAGCTTGGTTATTGTGTGCTTACGCTGACCTTTCCGACAAGAACTGATAACGAGGCTCTCGGGGTAAGAGCGGTGCGGAATAAACATGGCTTCGGGCGAACACCGCTCCACACGTACACTGCTGTTATGTAATACGCCAACCTAGGTCTTCAAGTCGTCGTGGATATTAGGCGGCATATCTATGTAAACATGATTAGCTAACGCGTTCGGTCTTCCTTAGACATGGTGGCTGCTTGGCTAATGATATTTACAAGTTAAGCTTGTAATCGAAGTGCACGTGGTCCGAAGAGAGCGCATGCGCTCTCCGGTATACCCTCGAGACCGTATTTCCGTAGTCTACAGATGTTTGGCAGATGGGCGAGAGTCTGTGTGATTGTTATCAAAGAGGTTCCGTTTTTTCAATATTGTTTTGCCCTTCGACCTGTGTAGTGAGTTGGGTTTAACACCGTTTTGAACAGTATTCCAGTTCTGTAACGGCGGGTCAGCTCGATGTGAAGTCGGGGTCAACGTCAAGAATGTCGTAGATGTTAGCTACAGGTGTAGCGCTGAGAGACCAAACCACATTATCGGGGGGAAATGGGGCTGGAACTTCTGACTGACACGGCTGTTAAATAACGGCATGGTTCTAGGAGACCAAGGGGCGGAGTGTGGTCGTATTTAGGAATCGATATGACAACCAACGTTCATATCGGTTGTGCCAGATCGAACTGGGGGCGGTGGGGTAGCTTAGTGGTTAAAGCGTTCGATCGTCACGCCGAAGACCATGGTTCGATTCCCCACATGGTTACAATGTGGGAAGCCCATTTCCGGTGTCTCCCGCCGTGATATTGCTGGAACGTTGCCAAAAACGGCGTAAAACTAAATTCGCTCACTCCAGATTGAACTGAATGAATCATGCCTCCCTCTTAACTGTTCCGAATCATATATCTTATTAATAAAGAATCATAGTTCCATACTGGGAAAACCAGTAGAGATCGTAATTCTGCCGATTCAAGTGTTTTTTCGACTAATACCTTAATTGTTATAGTTATTTTATATAATTTCGCTTGAACTTTTCATAATGACCTGTATTTGCGTCAGTTTCACCTTTTTGAAAACACCTTCACATTGGCTATTGATTTCTTGGAATATTATCAGTTGTAGAAACTATTCATCAGAATGCTTCAATAATTGCACTTACGAAACATGGGATAATTTCCGAAACATGGGATATTTTTGTCTTTGGCGAATTGTAATTTTTAGATGAAATAAATATTTACATTTATATAAACTTAAACGAAGATAGGAGATTAAGAGTGTGAACCTGTGGAAATCGAGAATGTCTTCACCTTGGGCAATATCATTATATATGATCGGCGAGTCGGAAAGTAGATATTACGGTTTTGGAGCAGACTACAGACTAACCACAGATTGGCTTCTCTATACAGAAAGCATACTGATATATCAACGGTATTATTCAACACTGCATGAGTCGTGCATGCAAAAGAAGCATCTGTACACTTAGTTTTAGTAATATTATCCCTGGTCATCATGCCTTCGCTGCAGAGTTGTGTCCCTTACGTGTGTCAGGAGTCGATGACCATGAGTTTCGAGAATCGGCCTAATCATGATCTGTGACTAACGATGTGTCGATGAGGCGATCTCTAACTTGAAATAATCGAATCATTGTTATTTACGGCCAACCTTTTGACAAACAGAATCGTTGATAGTGTTGGTCATTTGTTAAATAAGACGGAGCATCTCTCGCTCTCACCCGGCCGTCACAAAGGTGGAAAATTGTCACTCACTCACTCACTCACTCACTCACTCACTCACTCACTCACTCACTCACTCACTCACTCACTCACTCACTCACTCACTCACTCACTCACTCACTCACTCACTCACTCACTCACTCACTCACTCACTCACTCACTCACTCACTCACTCACTCACTCACTCACTCACTCACTCACTCACTCACTCACTCACTCACTCACTCACTCACTCACTCACTCACTCACTCACTCACTCACTCACTCACTCACTCACTCACTCACTCACTCACTCACTCACTTACCTACCTATTGTTTGTTTCAGGAGAAGCCTGTGAATGGCTGATATGCAACATTCGCCCGAGAGACGAATCCTTCGCTTGCGACAATAACTCCTTGATCTTCGTGGACAGCGTCACCAACTTCAGGGGGACACCCAACGACGCGGCGTATCAGAACATCCGCCAGATGTGTATGGGGGCGAGATCATGTGACCCCTCGAGGATGTGCAGGCGGCGGACGGACCCCCTCAGGGTCCGATACGTGTGTGTTTCAGGTAAGAGAGGCACTGCGCTAGAAAGGGCATGGGTAAAGATAAACTTTGCAAATTTTATAATTGTACAAAATTGCCACATAAATGTAAATAGTACACATGTTTATCATTTACTAATACCCAACAGCTTTCTTATATTTGAAAATTTTCTGGACTCCACCAAGAGAAGCACGTGCATAAGTGCCCACCATTAGCCTGTGCTGTGCCGTCTCCATCCTTTCTCGCACACCTGGCTGTCCCTTTCTCTGCACTCCTCCCTCGTAACAAATAGTGAGCTGTGTCAGAATTTTAATGATAGTTTCTTAAAGAACTTTTTTGGTGGAGTCCGGAAAAATGTTTAATTCATGCCATCGCTTCCGTATTGCGCAATCTGATTGTCTTGGTTTCTGTGACGGAATTGTCTGGTCCAGATTCGGATTTCTACAGTTCGCCGTCACATAACTGGAACATCACTGAGTGCGGCATCAAACAAGATGCAATCAGTTAATATAACAATAAAGGATATTATCATTATTGTGTCTATGATCGATGTTTATGGTATTGTGTTTTATAACGCTCTTTACAGCCTCGTCAATGAGCAATGAATGCGGCTGGCCCGTAGAAACAATATGGCGGCGGGAGGGCCACATCCAGACGCCATTTTACCCAGCGGCCTTCCGGTCTCGGAGCTGTCTGTGGAGGGTGACGGCCCCGGAGGACAGGTTTGTCCATCTGTCCATCCACGACGTGTCTTCCGAGCATTCCTCCATGGAATGTTACAGCGCCTTGAACGTTACCTACCAGGTGTGCGACACCGGTCTCGTGGTGTCTGTGAAATACTGCGACAAGATGCCCGCAAACACGACCGAAGTTATAGCCTGTGGCACCGTCAGCGTGGAGCTGATGACGACGAGGCCTGGAAGTAACGTGCGATTCTGGTTGTCTTACGCAGGTAGGTAAACACGTCACGATGTGGGAGGGATGGCTGGGTAGTCCAGTGGTTAAAGTGTTTGCTCGTCACGCCGAAGCAGGGGTTCGATCCTATATGAGTACAATGTGAAACAGCATTTAAGTGTCCTCAGCCGTGATATTGCTGGGGTATTGGTAACGTTAGAATTCTCATTTACTCAATAAATCTCACAATGATTCTCTTAAATCTTATATGTCTACTTCGCTGATTCCTGTCTAGTCATTGAGTGAGTGAGTTTTACGCCGCACTCAGCAATATTCCAGCTATATGGCGGTAGTTTGTAAATAATCGAGTCTGGACCAGGTAATCCAGTGATCAACAGCATGAGCATCGATCTGCGCAATTGGGAACCGATGACATATGTCAACCAAGTCAGCGAGCCTGACCACCCGATCCCGTTAATCGCCTCTTACGACAAGCATGGGTTACTGAAGATCAATATTCTAACCCGGACCTTCACGGGCCGATTCGTGTCTAAAGAGACACTATCTGGCTGAAATAATGCCGATGTTGTCTAGACAACACTGGAATACACTAGTTTTAAGTGGAAGACGGATTACTGCTTCTTCTTTATACTGGTTCCACCCAATCATTTTTCACACCAAAATCCTTAATCCAAGATTTTTAAGTTAATATTACTTTGATATCGAAAGTAAAAATAATTAAAAATTTCAATATAATTACCTACATTATTACCACTTAATAGCCACGTGATAACTGTCTTACAATAAACGTAGTTGCACTCGCACATGGATCTAAAGAGCCGGGCAGAAGAAAGCATGAACTTCAAAATTTTATTTGACAAAAACAAGCGTTATCAAAATATTACCAGGCTAAAAACAGTGGCTATGTCCCGACTCACCCAAATACCGGACTGTTAAGTCCATTCCCCCTGCGCGTCGTATAGACATCGAGAGACCAGTCAATTCTGTATCAGAGCAGATGCCTGATAACCCGGATGTTCCACAGAATGGTCTTAGTTTAAAACTGATAAAACTGCTGGAAATATCATTTCACATTTCATATCAAAATCCATTGATCTATACCGGGACTTTATTAATAATATTAAAATATTGCTTCTGTCTCCGCTTTAACTCATTTAATGTTTTACCTGGGAAGAAGAGCCGAAGATCGTTTCCATCGTTTTTATTTTATTTTTTTTTACTTTTTATTGTAAAGATATAAAGCATGTCCTAGTGAAACCTATTTGTGACAATCTGAGGCATATATATTTTACCTAAAGAAACACACATGTGTTCGATATTCGGTTCTGTGTCCAGTTCTGTCTTTTCTCCTAAGGGGCGGTGGGGGTAGTATAGTGGATAAAGTGTTCGCGCGTCACGCCGAAGACCCGGGTTCGATTCCTCACATGGGTACAATGTGTGAAGCCCATTTCTGGTGTCCCCCGCCGTGATATTGCTGGAATAGTGCTAAAAGCGGCGTAAAATCATACTCACTCACTCTTTTCTCCTAATCTCATTAAAATCAAATGTTAGTGAACTTAGTTCTGGCTGAGAGCCTCCCATAAAGGGTAACGTCAGAACCTTTCGTCCGACCAGTCACAGAGTTACTTATCAGATTAGAACGTCAGTGGAGAACTTAGTCAGCTTATATTTAAACGGTAGCCCTAACGGAAGTTTAGAGTGCCACATATCTCGGGAAAGCTCCGTTTCCTTATGACTCGTAAAGACCCGGGTTAGTAGTGATCTATAGTGACCCATGCTTGTCGTAAGAGGCGACTAACGGGATCTGTTGGTCAGGCTCGTTGACTTGGTTGACACATGTCATCGAATCGCAATTGCGTAGATCGATGTTCATACTGTTGATCACTGGATTGTCTGGTCCAGATTCGATTATTTACAGACCGCCACCATATAACTGGAACATCGCTGAGTGTGGCGTAAAACAAAACTCATTCACTCACTTTAGTTTTACGTCGCTTTTAGCAATACTTCAGCAATATCACGATGGGGACATAAGAAATGGGCTTCACACATTGTACACATGTTGAGAATCAATCCGTATCTTCGGCATGACGAGCGAACGCTTTAACCACTAGGCTACCCCATCGCCCCGATACATATAGTAAACTACGGTTGTAACGAATTTAATGGCGCCATTTACCTCACTTCGTTATAACCCGAGTTCGTCATTCGCATTTTGAATCCAAACTGTGTTTTAGTAAGGGGGCCACCGGCCCATTGTGCAGGTACAAGATCCAGTATACATGAATGAATGGTCAAGTGACGATTAGCATCTTGAATGAAATATAGAGCACAAGAAGCCACTTCGTTTATATATCCGTCAGTTCTTGTTCGTTAGAAACCTAGTTTACTGAAGTTTCAAGGATTTGTTAACCTTCATCTAATGTTGCTTTTAATCAGATCTACAGAAGTCCACAACTAAAATTATTTCATTTCCGTAATCTCAATCTGTTACATTATAAGAAAAATCTCGAAATGGAAATTTTCTGAATCGGAGTAGCACGTGCCCGTTCGACGTATCAAAGTCTAAACAAATATGTTGAGACGTGACGGAGTTTCACCGACCATGCTGCTTATCCAATCCATATGTACGACCACACTGTACCATATCTGGCCCTGAATCTGTATACGGTTAACCGCATTTCTTTCTGCTATATGTATCAACAACAAGCTCACCGCCTCCTTAGATAGACAAACACTGCTGCATTCTTCTAACATCCTCCACGTCATTTCCGTTTCCGGTCCAGTGACGTCTTCACCGGAAGATGCTGTTCGGCCCCCGTTACTCAAGTTTGCGGGGCCATGTACGCAAGGTCTGAGAACCTCAAGCCGTGTTTTATCCTCTGATGTTTTACAACTACCGATTCTGCGGCCGCTGTATCCAACTGCAGGAATGGTGTCGTCAACGGCGATTCCCGGTAAGTAAATCTGAACATTTCCTAGCATGCTCGCCCTGTGTTTATGTACTTTAACATGCATATATTTTGACGTACCTGTTTTCATATTGGAAGACATTACATATTGACATCCGCTGGTTATTGAATACTTAACAAGAATATTCGAGACACTGCTACCATAACTTGAACGGAGCTAACACAATGTGCCGACATATTGTCATGTTTTGCCTGTACAAAGTGAGCTGCAAACTAATTTTCACCAATACTTATTATTAAGCCTTTTTTGGCTTTTAATGTTTGTGTGTATTGATGATTACTAGCGAAAGATCAATCACATACTGGTTTATGTCTGCTGAAATAGTTTCCATATTGCATGTGTACGACTGTCATTCCTAATGCCAGGTCAAGTACCTCACTGTGATATTTTTAGGGGTTTGTCTGAGCACGATTTGCAAGACGTTTCAAACTGAACAAACACAGATCCGTTAAAATGTACCGTTATGACACTGCAGTAATATATATCCATTTCTCGCTGTGACAGCGCCATGTTGAATGACTTGCACAAAACGCTATCATAATTATGGATGTATATTATTCAGTGCTATAAAGCTATGTCTTAACGGATTCTGTTTATTTGTTTATTTGTTTATTTAAACTCATCCTTCATAACGGAAGAGTCCTAAGATTTATAAACACAAATTCCGAAAGCGCCGGCCTCATATTCACTTGTACACTTAATCTGTCTATTACTAAAATATTTAGGTCAACGCGAACTTGTCCCGAACAATGCATAGCTATCTAATTACTAGTTGTAGAAATTATAGCATTACACCACCAGTACAGACACAGGCGCGCTGAACGCCGAGGGAGCGACCTACCGGCGGCTTGTCACTGGATGTTGGAGAGTCGCGATGCACTCGCAGTCCTGGAGATGCTTCTCATTGTCTTACGTCAATGTGTGTAAAATTAATGAATTTATTAAATGTCTGATTCCTTTAAGTCGGTTTACAAATTTACTGAAAACTTGTAATGATTTTGGTAGATTTACTCAAATTGATCAAATTGTCCTGAACAAAGACTGACTGACTGACTTAGTTTGGTTTTACGCTGCTTTTAGCAATATTCCAGCAACATCACGGCGGGGGACACCAGAAATGGGCTTCACACATTGTACCCATGTGGGGATTCGAACCCGGGCCTTCGGCGTGACGAGCCAACGCTTTAACCCTTAGGCTACCCCACCGCCCCTCCTGAACAAAGAATCTTGATAAGATTGATCATATACGACTATACTGACGTCCATAAGAAACTTTACCCCGTTTCAATTCAGTCTTGTATAAAAACCAACCATGAAGTAAAATGTATAATAATTGAAAAGATTAAATTCTCAAGGATATAAACATATATAATGACAGCCGTATAGCAGTCAGTATTGGACAGTTGCCAGGATTGAGGTGTGGCAGCAAAACAAGCTTTCTGTATTAGACACGCAAAAGCCTCCATCGCACAGATAAAGACAGTCCCCTGGTGACGGCAGGCGGGATACGTCGCCATTCCTTTTGAAGGGCCTGGATCAGTTCTTGTCGGTTGATGTGGTTGCTGTCGAGCACGACAGCCAGTGTCGTCCCAGAGGTGTTCTTTGTGAGATATGTCTAGGGAGGGTGCAGGCCAAGACGTTGACGTTGAGTTGTATGGGGCCTCCTTTGTCGTGGTGATAATGAACACTACGTGGCAGTTGTAGAAATGTTGGGACAGTTGGACGAAGAATGCCATCCAAAGAATGCCGTCAAATGTTCATCAGCGATGATCGGTGGTGTTTTGTCCTTCCCACAAATTAATTCTCTCACCATACAGAACAACCCTCGAACACAACATACCGCTATCCGTTCTCCATTCGGCCGTAAACACGCTATATTCGATCAGCTCTGAACAGAGAGAACCGACTGTCATTCTTGATGACGACCCTCTGCCAGTCACGTCGATGCCAGCTACCTACAGTCTGTACATCTCAATCTCTGACGAAGATGTCATTGAGCCTCCCTCTTCAGTCTTCACTCAATGTACCCACGTGAGGAATTGAACCCGGGTCTTCGGCGTGACGATCGATCGCCTTAACCACAGGCTACCCCAGCGCCCAAACATTCCCAAGACGCATCGCTTCGCTAAAGTACTGTCGGAAATAGAGAAAAAAAACTTATTTAGGCTGTTACTCTGTATCCCTAAAATTTATACAGTTGCAAATAGCATATGTCTAAACAACCCACATCGGCCTAACTTGGCATTCAGTTGGATGCTTAATAGGATATCCAGGAAGTGTTTACTCGTAAAATCGGGCAAAACTTAGAAAAAATACGAATAGCTGCTGAAAACAATATATCAGACAATAGATGGCAATTACTATTCACAATTTGCTAAGGATCAACAGAAAACTATGATGTGGGGTCAAATTTGATTTAAATATCTAAGCTTATTGTAAGCATGGATCCTAGGTTCCAGTATGTCATTGCATCTTGTGGATCCCATACCTGCTACTGACAGGTGTTGTGTACTTGTCAGTGACTCGTTCCGTGATTTGCAAAATGGTTGATTGGTGACATGAAAACCATTTTTATTGTTACTCATGTATCAAGTGCATAAGGTTAGATTAAAGTGACGCTTTGCCAAATAAGGTGTTACCACATTATTTATCCAGTTTTAAATGGATACAATTTCAAATTAAGAATCTTGCTAAATAAGGTTGTGTATTTCTGTGATTGTTCGCAAAGTGAAAGTAGTATATAGGTCGCTCAGGCAGGTATGACGACTGACCGTCGACTCACCTGGCATGAAATACATGTGCTGCCGACAGGTACAAGGGGTCATCTAAAAGATATCTATGCTTTTTCATGTCTCATCTGTTGATTAACATCTTGCGTGTCTTTCTTTCATAAGGTGTATGTGAAAGAGTATGATACCCATAGAAACGATTAAATCAGCCATCGTATTAAATGTCTCAAAATATATAGGTGGCATGATCACCCGAAGATCGACAGGACTGGATATTTTTTGTAAATTGTTATGACATGCTGTTGACTTCCCTAGTTTAATTCCCCTAAAGGATTATCTTATCTTAGCTGGTATCTCAATCCAGATATCTACCCAGCCCGACCCCAACCACCATCTGCGACACCAGTCCTGGTTTTGCTTTTGAGACGACCCCTTCTCCCTGTTCGTTTTCATAGTGGTAGTGAGACTCCATGGTAGCTACATCCTTAATAGTTTCAGTATTAAAGTTTTCATTTTTTACGTCAGCTATCGTTTATAATGAAGCTAAGTCTAATTTCAAAATGGGCATTTGAAAAGTGTAATTTGTAAAACAATATCATTTCACACTAAATGCATAAAGCCATGGCTGCAATACTGCCGATGTGACTTAAAATCTTAACTCACTCATAAAGCCATGGTCTGTTCCAATAAGTCGCTTTTAGAAAAAACCCGCATTGCTCATTTCTGCACTAATCTCCCCTCAGTAAAGTCCTTTTTCTACGTTTCCTATGTCCCTACCACTGAGACTGTAGTTAGGCCGAACTTAGTTTAACAGATATTTCACACTTTTACATATCAACTACATAAATTGTAGATACAAATGTGAAAAAACCCAGTTTTTATCTATTTCCGACAGAACTTTAGTTCATACACAATCAAATAAAAAGATCAAGATGATCATAACTGTGTGACCGGCAGAATCAATATGCGGACGGAAACAATGACCCCAGAGATTGATCGAACTTCCGGAAAGTGTCAAAATGTGGATGCGCATCCACTAGGAGGCGCTACTTCGTGTGGAACGTGCAAACTGGAGGATGTCTTCGTTCATAGGATGTTCGTCATCAATATTTAATCTTGTAATGATCCGCATTATCAGATTGGTTTTAACAGCATTTTGAGGAAATTTATTTTGATCCGTTACAGGACTATGTTGACTCACCGTGATGATGATTAATATTTTTGATAACCTTTAGGTAAAAGCATAGTGTCGTTGATCCAAATGGTTGCGTTTTCTGTGAAATCCCAGATGAACCAGTTCCGGGTCAGCTAGCCGTGCATGTAGGTGCGGAGTACCGCCTTTAAATGTAGACCACCGCTCCCAACAATATGACTGAACGACGATGTGTTCGGTTTAACGGGGTCAGGTTGAAAGCATGTTTTACTGTATAGTCTACTTCATCTTTTTGTCTCTGATGTACATTTGAACCACACCTCTGTAGAACTCACGGTCACTAAATGACGATAATAACCATTTAGTTAAACAAAACTGATATGAACAAAATTTATACTCAAATAATTAAAAACAATATAAATATTTAACGTTCCAATGACCACATTAATTAATCATGTTTAACAAAGGCAGTTCAATTTAAAGATAATTTTCACTTTTATGAATACTTTAAAGTACAGTCCTTCAAAAATATAAAGAAAGCTGTACCATTGACAACTGATTGATAATGATATATATCTCACGATTAACAGACCTACAAATAAAACACCCATCAGAATAAGATTACAATTCTCTCTCTCTCTCTCTCTCTCTCTCTCTCTCTCTCTCTCTCTCTCTCTCTCTCTCTCTCTCTCTCTCTCTCTCTCTCTCTCTCTCTCTCTCTCTCTCTCTCTCTCTCTCTCTCTCTCTCTCACACACACACACACACACATCGGTGACAGTTATTTCTTAGGCTGTGCAATATTACCGATAAACCTAGTTATTTGTACAGTAGCGTTAATTGTCCCACTCGGGGTTTGTTATGATCACCAACGTTTCCACACAGTTGGCATGTATCGGAAAGGGAAAGTAGTGTGAGCAGACTGTTCGGCTGCTTTCATACCAAGTTAACTAACTGTGGTATTTTGAAGTAGTTGTTCAAGTTTGACATTACCGACAGATATCCCCAGTAAGGTGCTGGTCCAACCCTACATACATCATGCTGTGCTCAAACCAGACATATCGTACACTGGTCGAACCAGGCATAAGGCATCACATGTGGTATGAGCCCCTAGGGCTGTGTAATAATTCCGATAAACCGGTATATAGCGGTACAGTATCTCGCGATACGATTATCACGATATGGTTCAGATTCTGCAGTATATTGGGTCATCCAGACTTAGCTCCCTTTTGAATTATCTGCCCTTGATTTCCATAGCAACTAAATGTGCTCTTAAAGTGCCAAATATACTTTTATTTCTGTTGGTTTCGTGTAACATGTTACAAGTGGAAGAATTTTTATAACTGCCTCGAAAAGTGCCAAATATTCTACCAAATTAGAATTAATTTTTGTGGGCTTGAATTAAGTGACCTCAAATGGACCATTTTTTATTTGGACTTACTAGTGGAGCCTTTGGTTCTGAGTGACCATTTCACAATTCACATTATTTTATCATTTTTTATTGTTTCATAATGGGACATATGTTATTAATGTATCATAAAGGCTTAAGTCTTATAAATTTTGTAGGACTGTATAATTACATTCTAGTCAAAGATCATAATTACTGGAGGTCACATAAGATTATAAGCTCAAGTTGTTCACCTAAATCATGGTTTTGTTTCATTGTGCAATAACATTCCACACTAAGTCTCTATATAATTGTATATATCTGTAACCTATTGGCATACAGCCGTGAAGAATGGGAATGGGGAGCCTGAAAGTATGGTGTAACAGTAGTCGGACATACAGACCCTGATGCAAACATATCCAGAAAGCCCACGCAATTGCAAGTCTAAAAAATGTGGCAAGTCTAGAAAGTCTAAGGATTCCATTTCATTATATATATTTGTTTTTACTATAAACTGTTTTTTTCTGTAAAATATGTTCATTTCAGAGACTAGTCATTAGCCTAGGTGTAACAGCATCTAAGAAGATGATTTTGCACACAGAGAGCTATTGTGAATATATTATGTACGTACTTGGGCAGAAACCTTCCGGTCAATATATCACAATATGTATTGCAATATCTCTTAAAGTATTGCAGTATATCGGAATATGAGAATCAGGGCAATATCCAGCCCTATCAGCCACAGTAAGAGATCACACGTGTGTCCCCAGGAAGTTACAAGCTTATGTTATAGTCAATCTGTAAGACCAGTCATTTGGCCAAATTACTAAAACGATCAGTCATTTGGTCAAAAGACTAAAAGTTTCAGTCATTTGGTCTAGTTAGACAAAATACCTGAACAGTTTTAGTCAATTCATTAAGTGCAAGGTATTTTTTTTCAATGTTATCTCAACAAAGGGGTTTTCACAGAAAACACATGGGGCACAAACCGAAACATGAGTCTCATTAACCTATACAGACAATGACCTACTTTTCAGCCGATCCGAATTTTCTCGTGTGAAAATGAAAATAGACATCACAAACAACTATGGTTACACTGAATTCCATTTCCTTGTTTCATCAGAAAATGGTATTTACAAGTAAATTTTAATTTTAACTAAGACGTCACAGACTGCCCCTGTTTGATGAGGTCGTAAAATGATTCACAATTCATTTGGCTCCCTGGTTACACCTTTTTTGTGTTTTGTGTGCTTATTCAGTGTAGTTCCTGAAAGCACAATGTGATTGATATCATATCAGGTCCGTACCAGACCGCCAAACGTTTCTAGCGGCAGAGCCTCGTTTTGAGATTTCCACGATTTCCAGGTTTCCGTTTGTCAGAGCTCGCTGTACGACAGAGCACGCTACACGACGTGTTTGCAAGGATTAGAAGGAGCGTAGTGTTGCACTTTACAAATGCTTAGATGTATCAAATAATACTGATTAATAATTATGTATCCAGTTAAATAAATTGGTCCCAAAATTCTGGACTGGTTATTGTACTAAGTTGCGCAATAGGACGGGACCCAGTCAACAGGAAACGATACTGTTGTGTAATCAATGTTTTAACTTGATGGTTTCTCTTAAACAAACACTCTGTATTTATCAAAGAAATTTTTAGCCATTTGGTCAAATTCTATTCTTTTGACCAAATGATTCATCGTTACAGTCATTTGCCCAAATGACTGGGTTGACAGATTGACTGTACCATATATGTCTCCAGGTATTACGGAACGTGTGCGACTCCTCAAAGAAACAGGTGCGTTAGATCTGGGAAACTGCCTAAACTGCGCCCACCTTCCTTAAACATGAGAACTGTTTACCCGCCGTTTGTTGATCTGAATGAAAAAACCCCAGATACTTCCAGAAACACTCAACGTACAGCGAGACTGATAGCCAATAGATAAGCATGATCAGGGCTCCAGCGTCTCATATGTCAACCCCTATCGTGTATATGTATTATAATCGTTCGATAACGTGACGTATACGCGAAGTGAGACAGAACACAGTACGATATCGGACAGGTTTCATTGAGGCTAGGTGTTTCTTATGGTAATAGATGATAACAAGAAAACGCTTTTAGATAAAGTTGATCGGTGTTTGTGTTCTAATTTTAAAGAAATAAAGACAAAAATATAATGTTACCTGTGAGCGTAATTCCGTGCTCGTGTATTTTGTGTTATAGCTCACCTGGGTGAAGGTCAGGTCCCCTATGTTGCTGCATGTATGTTTATCTTCAGTCTTTTAAGGGGGTGGTTGGGTAGCCTAGTGGTTAAAGCGTTCGCTCGTAACGCCGAAGACCCGGGTTCCATTCCCCATAAAATGTGTGAAGCCCATTTCTGGTGTTCCCCGTCATGATAATGCTGGAACACACACAGACACATCGGTGTCAGTTATTTCTTAGGCTGTGCAATATTACCGATAAACCTAGTTATTTGTACAGTAGCGTTAATTGTCCCACTCGGGGTTTGTTATGATCACCGACGTTTCCACACAGTTGGCATGTATCGGAAAGGGAAAGTAGTGTGAGCAGACTGTTCGGCTGCTTTCATACCAAGTTAACTAACTGTGGTATTTTGAAGTAGTTGTTCAAGTTTGACATTACCGACAGATATCCCCAGTAAGGTGCTGGTCCAACCCTACATACATCATGCTGTGCTCAAACCAGACATATCGTACACTGGTCGAACCAGGCATAAGGCATCACATGTGGTATGAGCCCCTAGGGCTGTGTAATAATTCCGATAAACCGGTATATAGCGGTACAGTATCTCGCGATACGATTATCACGATATGGTTCAGATTCTGCAATATATTGGGTCATCCAGACCTAGCTCCCTTTGAATTATCTGCCCTTGATTTCCATAGCAACTAAATGTGCTCTTAAAGTGCCAAATATACTTTTATTTCTTTTGGTTTCATGTAACATGTTACAATTGCCTCGAAAAGTGCCAAATATTCTACCAAATTAGAATTAATTTTTGTGGGCTTGAATTAAGTGACCTCAAATGGACCATTTTTTATTTGGACTTATTAGTGGAACCTCTGGTTCTGAGTGACCATTTCACAATTCACATTATTTTATCATTTTTTATTGTTTCATAATGGAACATATGTTATCAATGTATCATAAAGGCCTAAGTCTTATAAATTTTGTAGGACTGTATATTTACATTCTAGTCAAAGATCATAATTACTGGAGGTCACATAAGATTATAAGCTCAAGTTGTTCACCTAAATCATGGTTTTGTTTCATTGTGCAATAACATTCAGCACTAAGTCTCTATAGAATTTTATTTATCTGTAAACTATTGGCATACAGCCTTGCACAATGGGGATGGGGAGCCTGAAAGTCTCAGGACTCCTTTTCATTATATTTTACTTTTTTTTACTATGAACTTAATTTTCTGTAAAATATGTTCATTTCAGAGACTAGTTATTAGCCTAGGTGTAACAGCATCTAAGAAGATGATGTCGCACACAGAGAGCTATTGTGAATATATTATGTACGCACTTGGGCAGAAACCTTCCGGTCATTATATCACAATATGTATTGCAATATCTGTTAAAGTATTGCAGTATATCGGAATATGAGAATCAGGGTAATATCCAGCCCTATCAGCCACTATTAAGAGATCACACGTGTGTCCCCAGGAAGTTACAAGCGTATGTTATAGTCAATCTGTAAGACCAGTCATTTGGCCAAATTACTAAAACGATCTGTCATTTGGTCAAAAGACTAAAACATTAGAGTTCTAGTTAGACTGAATACCTGAACAGTTTTAGTCAATTCATTAAGTGCCAGGTATTTATTTTCAATGTTGTCTCAACAAAGGGGTTTTCACAGAAAACACATGGGGCACATGGTTTCTCTTAAACAAACACTGTGTAGTAATCAAAGAAATTTTTAGCCATTTGGTCAAATGACTGAGAATTTTATTCTTTTGACCAAATGATTCATCGTTACAGTCATTTGCCCAAATGACTGGTCGACAGATTGACTGTAACATGTATGTCTCCAAATTATATTTTCGTCGGGTAGGGCTCCAGATATTACGGAACGTATACGAAAACCGCCCTAAAGACGACATGTGTGCGACTCCTCAAAGAAACAGGTGCGTTAGATCTGGGAAACTGCCTAAACTGCGCCCACCCTTCCTTAAACATGAGAACTGTTTACCCGCCGTTTGTTGATCTGAATGAAAAAAACCCAGATACTTCCAGAAACACTCAAAGTACAGCGAGACTGATAGCCAATAGATAAGCATGATCAGGGCTCCAGCGTCTCATATGTCAGCCCCTATCGTGTATATGTAGTATAATCGTTCGATATCATGACGTATACGAGAAGTGAGACAGAACACAGTACGATATCGGACAGGTTTCATTGAGGCTAGGTTTTTCTTATGGCAATAGATGTTTACAAGAAAACGCTTTTAGATAAAGTTGATCGGTGTTTGTGTTCTAATTTTGAGGAAATAAAGCCAAAAATATAATGTTACCTGTCAGTTTAATTCCGTGCTCGTGTACTTTGTGTTATAGCTCACCTGAGTGAAGGTCAGGTCCCCTATGTTGCTGCATGTATGTTTATCTTCAGTCTTCTTAGGGGGCGGTTGGGTAGCCTAGTGGTTAAAGCGTTCGCTCGTAACGCCGAAGACCCGGGTTCCATTCCCCATAAAATGTGTGAAGCCCATTTCTGGTATTCCCCGTCATGATATTGCTGGAATATTGCTAATAGTGCCGCTAAAGCTGGAATATTGCTGAAAGCGGTTAAAGCGTTCGCTCATTTCGTTGAAGTGTTCAACTCTGTGGGTACAAATTGTAGAGGCTATTCCGGGTCGGATGTTGATAGAGTTGATATGCAATCCTTCTATTACAACCACTCACTCACCCACCCACCCACTCACCCACTCACTCACCCACCCACCCACCCACTCACTCACTCACTCACTCACTCACTCACTCACTCACCCACCCACCCACCCACCCACTCACTCACTCACTCACTCACTCACTCACTCACTCACTCACTCACTCACTCACTCACCTACATGTCCTGTGCTAAATTTCAAATAGACGTTATCTCCAAGATACTTTTATTAAGAAAGCTTCTGTATCATGAGTTCACCTGAAGAAGGGATCTGTAATGGTCCCGAAACGTGACAATCCAAAAAACATGGTTTTACTGAACCTGGTATATTCAACAACAGCTCTACAGATTCCCATCGTGCACGTGGCAAGTGTGTACACATGCGACCTTGTAAACTCCTTCCTAGAAGGAAGTCTGTAACCCCGAGTTCAAATTCAAGTACCAAGACTTATAAGTCAAGTGATTGCAAACTTTGAACTTTTTATTATGGGGAAGTGCAACCCAGAATTGTAAGCATGCTTTCTTACCGGCAGTTGGTTGAGCTAGACACATGGCATGTTTCAGTTTGGACGTTAAACGGCTTCTTTTTACCCAGTCGTAATCTTCACTTCACGTTGCTAAAACTATGGAGTTGTTGTTTGTAGACTGGTACACCTCGACACTGAACACCGCCTTGACGAGCACGGAGACGCCATCTAGCGAGCGGGAGAAGATCAGCATCACAGGTAGGTCTGTGTAATAGCGACACTTGGTAATAGTGGTTGTGGTGGAATTGGGTTTTACGTCGTGCTTGAGAATATTTCGCTCATATGACGACGTGCATGCGTGTGTATGTACGGCTGCTTGTACTAGCCCAGACTTAAGCTGGTTTTATAGTGCTAGCCCACTGAGATACCATGCCGCAGTGAAGCATGAATACCCCACTCAGACACATTATACTGACTCCGATCCGACCAGTCCTTGTTGTACCTATTAATGCCGAGCGCCAGGCAGGGACCAACAAGTACCATATTTTAACGTCTTTTGGTATAACGCGGTCGGGGGTCGAACCCGCGACCTTCCGCACTCCGGGCGGACGCTATAATCACTATACCACGGAGGCGGTCGACACTTGGTAATATTTAGGCAGTAAGTAGGTACAAAAGTGTATATATCTCCACATTGTGTCAGTATATATATTTTATTCCGCGCTGTCTATTGTGTGACAATACGTCCATCCCATACAGTGTCTATAGCTGTCGCTATCTATGCACTTAGTGTCCATATTTCTTCCCTTCTAAGTTGTGTCGGTGTGTCTCCGGAATGTGTAAAAATGTCCTTTATAGTCCGTTTGGCTTAAAAACGGACCGATGAATTGCAATCTAACTCGAAAAATAATAAACATATAATACTTAATAAAAAACACTGATCATAATCAAAACATCAGACCAACTCTGTGATTTATTTGCAGAATTTATGTCCTAAAAATTAACAAACTATCATTAAAATTTTGACACAGTTCACTATTTGTTACGAGGGAGGAGTGCAAAGAAAGGGACAGCCAGGTGTGCGAGAAAGGATGGAGACGGCACAGCACAGGTTAATGAATCAATAACTTTGTCGGCACTTGTGCACGTGCTTCTCGAACACCTGGCTGTCCCTTTCTCTGCACTCCTCCCTCGTAACACATAGTGAACTGTGTCAACATTTTAATGATAGTTTGTTAAAACCTTTTTATTTTTAGGACATAAATTCTGCAAATAAATCACAGAGTTGGTCTGATGTTTTGATTATGATCAGCGTTTCATTGAGTATTATATGTAATTGTTTTTAGTTAGGTTGCAATTCATCGGTCTGCTTTTGAGCCAAACGGACTATGCCAACCCTGTGTCCAGATTTCTGCCATAGCCAAATTGTTTCAGTAGTTCTATCAATCCACGTTGTGCCAAAGTTGATATTAATTCTGTACACTGTGTGCCAGTACTTCATTATATCCTCAATGTGGCAACATGTCTGTCCCTTATTCACGTTCCATCAAAGACCATGGCTTAATTCCCACATTGGTCGCATCTGTTTTCCTGCTCCGTGGTCGTGATATTGCTGGAATATTGCTGAAGCGTCGTAAAACAATACCCACTCTCACACCCTGATTTCTTTATTCGCATTACGTTTATGTCAATGCATTCCCTTTCTTTTAGTTGTGATTATCGTGGTGTCGACAATCGGAGCTGTCCTGCTCGTGGCCATCATCCTGACAGTTATATTCTTGAAGTAAGTAAACGTGTATCTCGATCATCTCCTTACTTCCAAATTCAATCTTAAATCAAAATCAACGCATAACAATCTTGGTTAGTGTCAAAGAATTTACCACCAACACGTCATGGTTTACATTCGGCACCACTCGCGTCTTTCCGTAACCTGCAATTCGATATACCCAGGAAAGACACGAGTGGTCATCTATCTCACTTTCGGGTATTTCCGGCTTAATCCGGACAGGGATTTAGAACTCACATTATAAATTGTACACTGGTCACGAGGGGGGCATGGGTTGATGTACCCTCGATGTTTGTTTATGTTCCCTGAGCCCGGTTGTGTCCTTCGGGCTCAGGGAACATAAACAAACATCGAGGGTACATCAACCCATGGGCCCCGAGGGGCCAGTGAACAACGTATTTATCTTACCGAACACCTTAATGTTAATTTTGAATTGTTTGAAGATCGGGTACAAATCCTTTTGTAGCTATCGCTAGATTTTGCTGACAAGAAAAACAGATTTCGGTTATCTCCCTTCTATCGATTTGCATTCGCAAAACATCGGTAATTTCCGTACATCATAATTGATTCAATGTTATTCGAGATAAAGAATTACTACCACGAAGTACCAAATGAGTTGCCATTGACAGCGGGCTACATTGAAATGTTACTCGCTTGTAGCGGGGTACATTGAAAATAATAGAAGAGCGCTCAGCCAATCAGAAAGCGACATTTATGTGTGAGGTAAGATAATTGTGAATGTAGCCCATTTGATGGCAGTCGTAATATATCTGAAACATAAACTGTTTTTCCAAAATGCTTTGTTAGTCAATTATAGTTGCGTTTTATTTGGATGAAAATTCAAAACTATTCTATCAATTCCCCTCTGCAGAGAGAACAAGAGATACTAGATATTCATGTAAACAGTATGCGACTGTCATGACAGATTATCTGTCGTTATTAAGAATCGGGTGATCTCTTAACGTTTCTTGATTACGATAGATAGACTCCTGGCCTTGTCCTGTTGGAATCCGCGCCCAATTGCAGTACCGCACAGCATATAATGAGTTGTCTCCCTTAGGCATGGCAGGATCACATTCGTCCTGGTTGTGGACAGCTGAGTAGTACCACATGAAACTGAATCTCCTTGATGTAACTGAAATACTGTTGAAAAGCGGCGATACATGTACATCTAACTCACTCCGCCATATATGCTTCATTCTTCTATAAATGTTGTAGTTTCTCGTAAATGTATGTAGCGGTACCGTGCTAACGTTTAATTGTTCATTTCAGACGTCCGAGAATCGAGCGCGTGGAACACGTCTATGCAGTACCTACCCCTTGCGACACAAGCCCTGGGAGTCCCCCAAGTTCAGCGTCCCCGTTAAAACACGAGCGGCCAATATTGAGGGACTGTTATTGCGAGGTGGCTGACTCAATAGCATCCCGTGTTCAAGCCACACCGGCGTCACCAGGTTACGCAGAGGTCGAGGACGTTTGCAAGGGAGATAACTGTCGTTGGGATCCTCAGAAATTTACGTTTGGGCCATCAATTCGACCTTTGCCGCCTAGTCAGTTGCCATTTTCTTCGCAGAACATTTCAACATTCTCCCGAACTCATCCGAACGGGAAAACCTTCGGGAGACTGCCGACGCACACACGGACATTTTCGGATCCAGCCCCACCTGGATTATTGTCCAACACATCCGGGCCTTTCATAACTCGCTCAACAATAGGCAGATCGTTTCGTGACCCTAAAATCTCGGATTACGAGAATATCGTTATAGACAGTGAGCAAAAGAGTCCTCGTTTTGCGGACCAGAATCATCTGCTTCATTCCCGTCTCAGCCGGGCCACGCCATCAGCCAAGAACGTTCCTCGTGGAGTTGAAGTTACAGATTTGAAAGTCCCAAATCCGTCTTCCGAGGGACTCTACGCTACAAGCAGTGTCGTGAATCATTCTAATGGACCGGTCAAACAACCGGGACCCGTTGTATCTGATCCCCGTACTAAAACCAAAAAACCTTTAGAACTGACCCAACCAATATACACTAACGTTCCCGGGAATTCACCAGGAGGTGGTTCTATTCGTCCCGGGATCAAACCCACGGATAACCAAAGACAGAAATCAAAGGGAGGTAATCGTGTGACAGAGGAGTCACGTGACCACTAACTAATGGCTACAATGGCTGTTTTCCTCAGTGACATGTTAATTTCTGTATGATAATTGTGTATATATTATATTTAGAGAGGAATATTTGTGGAATGGATACAGAACGAAGATACCCACCGATGTGTATTTTTTGTGTCTGTGAAAAAAGGTCGAATGTCATGATAACAGTGGGTACAGTATGCATTGAATTAAGCGAGACCAGAGATTTCATTACGGACGTCAATTGAATGTGTGCATAGGAAGGGAGACAACTCATGTTGTTATTGTGCATTCGTTACCACGGCAGCAAACGATCAACTGAGATCGTGGATAATCTAGACTGCCTTGGAAGAAACCATAGTCGGAGAATGAACTTTGTGCTGATTGGATATACGTGTATTCCATCCTAATTCGTCACCTATTATCATAACAATGTTATTTATTCTGCATTTAGGATGGGACCTTTCAGACCAAGGTGTTCTAGTGACAAAGAAACAACGTGAAACTATTCACTTTCCATTTTGGGGGGAACGTGACAATATCCAAAATTAAAAACATCATTTTGCTAAACCTGTCAATTAGTCGAACCGTTTCTCATTTGGTTTACGAACATAATTCCACCGAATATAAAAAAAAGTGTACAAAATAAAATTATTAAAGCACTTGTGTGTTTTTTTCATTCCAGCTCGGCTGACAGAACGCCAGGCGGTATTTTGTGGCGTAAGTTTATGCAGAGACCATATACATAAATTATATATCGGTATATGGTCTCTGGCCATGGTTTATGTGGTGTCCCCAGCGCATCGTTTACATCTTCTCATCACCCTCTGGACCAACGCTACTTCACCTGTTTGTTCCCACCAATGACGACATCCCAGTTTATTCAAGAAGCTCAATTCTAATTTTCAATATGGCTGCCGGAACAGCCATGTTGGAAATCCCCTCATTACTACTACACGGATAATGTTACTCAAAACACACGTATACTACACATACAAAATGTGTTGTAAGGGCTTTGGTGTTGTCAGAGTTCTTGTCTAATTTTAGGGGTGTTTTGAGGAGAGGGGGGTGGGGGGGTGTTAAAATGTTAGAAATTTGATACTTATTCATAAACACATAGCACCATGGATTCTGCCTTGTTATGAATTGAGAGGGTTTTGCCGTTTTTACGCACTCTATCCCTCTTCAGTAACTTCCGGATCAAAGCTAAACTTCACACGTTCATTACCAACAATAATGACAACCGCACCCAGCTGCAGGTTCATGGCATTGATGTGGCTGCAGTCTCACCACTCGCCTCTTTCCCCGACCTCCGAGAAGACTCTAGGTCTTCGGCTTGTACCGGAATAACACGAGTTGGTCACGAATGGGTGAGGCTGATGTCTCCGGAGTGATCTTGCTGGCATACTGCTGACAGCGGCGTAATATCATACTCACTCACTCTGTTGTAGTGGCTTGTACTTACTCGAATATGCACAAGTCAGTCCAGTGATTAATATCATGTGCATCGATCCACGCCGTCGAGGTACACGCCATACACCAAGTCGTTGATTCTTGAGAGGAAATACTGGACATTACACATCTGGTTATATTATATTGTTGTCACGTGATACCATTTGAATGAATCATGAAGGTAAGGTACCATAGTTTGTAATTTATAGAAATTGAAACCCAGTAGTCTTTATTTATGCCATTTTATCAAATCACCGAAGTCTATCTCTGTCACATTTCTGTAATTTCTACTTTAGTGATACTTGAAACCACCTACGCACGCGCACGCACGCACCACATTAGCACATGCGTGTACGTCGCCATGTATGCACAATAGCCTTTCAGGCGACTTTATAACTCTCACCACAAAAGTTGTCGTTAAAATCTCATTGATTTATTAATATAATGAACAACTGACTCACACTTCACGCGTTAGATGTGAAGATCAACGGTGACCATTCCCGTGATACACGTGAAGCGTTAATTATATATCCACGTTCAGAATTCAGTGCCGAATGGCCATGAAACCATCGCCCCAAGATCGTATGGAAGTCAAAGGGACATAACTCCTACTGACATATTTGAGCAATCCTTCATATGGTTGCCAATAGATTTATGGTTGCTGACTTCGTCAATTTGTGTCGTCAATATCAGGTTGTTTGTTGTTGTTGTTTTTGTTACTTTGGGTTTTTTGTGTGTTGTTTTTGTTGTTGTTTTTTTTTTGGGGGTTGTTGTTTAACGCCACACTCAGCAATATTCCAGCTATATGGCGGCGGTCTGTAAATAATCGATCTGCGCAATTGGGATTCAGTAACACTTGTCAACATTTGGGAAATCCTTTCCTTCTACACAAAGCTGGCGTGCTGTAATATACCGTAAACTATTGTGTCGACCTTTGACGTTGGGAACGTTTGGTTGTCTCGAAGTAACAACTTGGTTTGTCATCATACCGTGTTTGCTCGGATAATTCGAAGTGTTCACGTAGGTCTCTTCAAGTTCGGCACAACGGTGTGACGACATTTCGAAGTGTCGTTGAAGCCAGTCTCATGAAATGCTGCTCGGATTTTAATGAGGTTGCATTAAACCAAGATGACTCATTCAAATGTAGGAAAACAGTTACATATTGTTTGTTGTGCCGTTGAGTGAGTGAGAATGGTTTTACGTCGCTTTTAGCAAGGTTCCAGAAATATTACGGCGGGGTACACCAGAAATGGGTTTCATACATTGTACCCATGTGGGGAATCGAACCCGGGCCTTCAGCGTGACGAGCGAACGTTTTAACCACTAACCCACCGCCCCAGATCCGGATTATGCCCATCCCCGTCTGCTATGCAAAAGCCCCCAATGAAGCAAGTAGGTTTTCCTCACGTTCCGAATCTCGGATCGAACTGTGACTCCTTTTCAAGTTAAATTTTGCTTTCAGTAAAAACATTTACATTTTGAGAGGCTAAGTGTTAATCCATCAAGCGACAAATGCCTGCGAATACAGATAAATACCTCGCCATTTTGATTTCAAAACAAAGAACTAAAAGTGAGTTTCATATATAGTAACTGTTTATTGCATCAGTTTGAGAAATCATATAGTGAATGGAAATGTACTATTTGTTCCCAATATCATACATGATTGGCGTCAATCATCAGTGTAACAATCATATCACGTGACTGCTGTCTGAAGAATCCAATTCACAAGGTGTTTGTAGCACGAGTGTCATGCTGACAAGCCAAACACCTCACAGGGTGTGTGGATCACCGCGAATTATCATGTCCTTCTTATCACGGTGGAGCAATGAAGATTCCGATTAGAATTGGACCCATGCTTGACGTAAAAGGCGACTTGGTTGACACAAGCATATCATTGTAAACCAGTAGCGTAGATAGACGCTCATGCTGTTGATCACTGGGTTGTCTGGTCCGGATTCGATTATTTACAGACCGCCGCCGCCGGATTATTGCTGAGTGCGGCGTTAAATAGTCAGTGAGTTTTGTTTTACGCCGCTTTTAGCAACATTCCAGCAATATTCCAGCAACATCACGGCGAGGGACACCAGGAATGGGCTCAACACATTGTGCCCATGTAGGGAAACGAACCCAGGTCTTCGGCGCGACGAGCGAACGCCTTAACCACTAGGCTACCCCACCGCCCTCGGCGTAAACAACAATATGGGGTAAACAACAAACAAACATATAGGACGGTGGGGCATACATGTTGTCTTCTAAATACTAATTTAATGAAATCGGTATGCATGAATCTGAGCGTGTGTGAAATGAATACATACAAAGAATAAAGAAACTATGGCCACTTGACTAGCGGCGTAGCACTAGAAATATATTTTGATTATAATGTTAATCACTTTAAACATCGCATATACTGAATAATAGTGATCGTTGACTTCATGAACCGAATTTACAAAATCTATTTTATCATTTTGGACAAGCGAGATGGATGAGGTCATGGGTGAGTCATGAGTAGGTACGAGGATGAGGTAAATGGGTTATGAGTGAGTGTGTGCGTGCGTGCGCACAGGCGTAAGTGTGCTCGTGTGTGTGAATGTAAAATTATATATATGTGTGTGTGTGTGTATATATATATATGTATATATATATGTATGTATACATGTATATGTATGTGTGTATATATATATATGTATGTATATATATGTATATGTATATATATATATATATAATTTTACACACATATATATATATATATATATTTATATATAAAACAAGAAATGATAAAAGATTTTTGTAAGTGTACAAAAAGTAATTATCAGATTGCAATTTATATATATTAACAAATTAAGGAATACTTCCTTCCTATTCCATTCAACTCGTATCACGTGGCAAGTTTAGCGATCGCGTAGTCTTATATCCACTAATTATAAAGTATCCACTATTCGTCTCTTTCCGTGCACTTTCCAATCGTGTACACAGAAAGTTACGAGCGAATCCGATAACCAAAATAGAGCAACAATTATTAGTAACCAAATTACCGCTTTGTTTTACAGCAGAGCAATTAATATGCTTAGAAGTACCGAATCATGAGATAGTTTGCTTGTTCACAGAATTAAATATCAATTGATTCAGAATAAAAGCCACTGAAACATAAAAACCAAATTTGATTTGAAATAGCCTTTAAAACGAATCCTGACTGGACATTTTCGATGAAACAGTGGCCAAGATGATTGTTTTGTCCTTTATGTGCATTGTGTTATGAGACCTCATAGTAAAACTGTGATCGACATATTCCCATGATGGTATGTACATATGGCACAGCCCACATGGTACATACTCCGATCGCGAAATAGCTGATGAACTTATAGGCTGTTTGGACCGTTGGATGTCTCTTGTCTGGCTTTTCCAACCTAAACAAATACGATAACGCTTTGATGGACACAGTTGTGACCACTTCTCTGACCAACGCTAGCACAAAGGCACCAGAAAACATACGTATGATGGACAAAGCCAGCCATTTCACTGTGGGGCTTGCAATGGCGTATGGATATGTCACTTCCGGTGGAGAGGTCAATCCAAGATGGTGGTTGAGCCACAAGCCGAAGGAGAGACCGACAGTGACGGCAACGGTTCCGACAGCGTCGCCCTTGGCGGAGTGTTGATCTTTACTGGGGTAACACACTGTACAAAGGGCGAGACCGGTGATGAAGAGGACGACAGGGGCGCTTGGGTGAGTTTGTTGGAATGTGTCGAATTCCTTGAAATAAGGTGTTGCAATGATGATGATTGCCATAGAATACACGAATCCGACTAACACATCCTGCGGAAAGAAAAGTATTTGATTGCAGTTATTGATTGATAATTTAATTGTTGTTTAACGCCGCACTCAGCAATATTCCAGCTATGTGGAGGCGGTCTGTAAATAATCGAGTCCGGACAGAAACTCCAGTGATCAACAGCATGAACATTGATCTACACATTTGGGATACAATGACATGTGTCAACCAAGTCAGCGAGCCTGACCACCCGATCCCGTTAGTCGCCTCTTACGACAAGCATGGGTTACTGAAGACCAACTCTAACCCGGATCTTCACGGGCCCTTAGTAAGGAAGGGAAGCAATATAATGATTACAGTGAGAGCGGCATTTCGGTGTAGGTTCTAACACTGTTATCAAGCAAGTGGTGAAAAGAATAAGGATTGGGAGGCATATATACAAGTGTAATACAAAATATTGTTTACCAATATAGTATTATCCTTCCGTTATGCTCCAATTTCTAAATGTCTCTCAAATATATACTACCCCTCAAAATTTTAGACTCACTTAAAACACTCACTATATGTCATGTATATACATATGGTTACATCGAAGATCGATTTCTACATTAACTTGGGGGAACCAACTGCAAACCGCATGCAGATGAATTACAAGAGGATCATGCATCAAATTGCTGAAAAGCATGGGCAAACATCGTGCATGTGAAAAGCTTCGTTTTGATGTAAAATTTTGTTAAGTATTCGCCAATTTTCACTGATTTTTATCATTTACTGAATTCATGACAATACTCTTTTCAACGTTACGAATTTGATTTACAATACATCAGTTCATGCGTAAACAGTACCTTTAAACAGTATGGAATATTTGCATATTTACACTAGTGACTCTAAACTTTTGACGGGTAGTATATAGTATGTCAGACACTTCCGATGCTTTCCTTGAAATCAGAGTGAGTGAGTTGGGGTTTACGCCGCTTTCAGCAATATTCCAGTAATATCACGGCAGAAATGAGCTTCACACATTGTACTCATGTGGGGAATCGAACCCGGGACTTTGACGTTAGCGAGCGAACGCTTTGATAAACTAAGCTACGCCACCACCCCGCCTCTCAAAGAAGTCATCTCCTAAGTGTAATACTATACTCTCAATTATACATAGAAAATTATCTACAGACATAGATCAACTTCATTTCATTTCTCTGAATGATTGATGTTGGTAGAAGACATTTTATAAGCTGCCGGGAACAATGAAGTATACACTTGCAAAGGATTTGGTCAAATTACAACTGAAAATATATGTATATATATTTTTTTTACCATATATATTTCCACAGTGCAATGTATGTAGAATACATTCACAATATACATATACTCATTACACTTTCACAAATCACCATCATACAATGAATAATTATCTTTGAATATGTTTGCATACTTTATCTCTGTCTTCAATAGTGGTAATAAATAATTGAGTACACTTACAATATGTTTTCTGACCTAATATTCTCAGATTGTGGAAGGACAACTGAAAATATTGTCGCAGAATCACAGAAAGGTTAAATTCCAATACATATTTTTTAACCTGATCAACTACATCCCCACTGAATGGCAATTTTTAACCGCAGTCAGACACGAGGGCTGACTTTATTTTGATTGGTTGTATGACTTAATGACCTGCTCGAATACAGCAACAATGTTTGAATCATTGTCAGGTCAAATCATATGGGGTTTCCGCCTGGGATGCATTCTTAGCCCGTTATTATTTATATAGTTTATAATTTTATAACGCCCTCCTGGATCGTGAAATATTTGTTAAACATATAAAGCATAATCATGCAGTTATGTTTCCAAATTAAAGGTCCCCTGCCCTTGTAAAGAAAATTCCCCAGAGGAATAGTATTCTCGTGGGCCACCTCGTCAGTTATTCATAAATCATTGCTATGGCAAACACAGAGGGAAAGCTGTTGAATCAGGTTGTATTGGCGGGTATTCCTTATATCAGGTGTTCAGGACTCCATACACCGCCATTGATTTCTGATACCTTAATACCGAACCTACCGACACACGAAAGTTAGTTGCCTAGCAACAGGCCGAACCGTTTGTCTCCGTTAACGGTAAGAGGCAGATTTTCGATAAACGATTTCCGACAGTTGCTCTGAAATAATATTACTACATTTGGCAGTTGAATTACATTAACCAGATAATTTCCGTTAGGTTTTCATAGTGTTAAAGAACATCGTGCAATGGCAGTTAGCTGGAATTTTGTCTCGGATTAAAAATAGAAACTAAAACAGAAATACATCGAAATATATGTTCATAGACATGGTATCTCCACTTCCCCAACAAGCAGAAAAGGCACTGTACCCAATTAAACGTTTTATTAACAAATTTTAAAATCTGCCAATTGAGGCAGCATTCAGACTAAGCCTATACTTTTATATGGAGCGGAGCTTAGGGGATGGGGAAACCGTATACCAATTGAAAAGGTTCATTCAAGTTTTTATAAATATGTATTATAGACTGGTTCAAGGGCATCAAGTAAAGCCGCACTGGCAGGATGAGGTAGTTATCCTATTGAAAGATATGCCTATATCTCCCTCCTTTCGTTTTGGACGAGAATTCTATGTCAAGGAAATGTTATGAAATGTTAAGAGGATTAGATGATAAT
The DNA here is from genome assembly GCF_003918875.1 of Haliotis rubra. Classification (NCBI taxonomy): domain Eukaryota; kingdom Metazoa; phylum Mollusca; class Gastropoda; order Lepetellida; family Haliotidae; genus Haliotis; species Haliotis rubra. The sequence goes on along the minus strand of NW_025766148.1, from coordinate 526,160 downwards.
GGGGATGTGAACTGGGTATCAAAAGTGAGAATGTTATTATTTAGATACGGTTTCAATTACGTATAGATAGCACAAGATGTTGGTAACAAACAATGTTTTCTTGATAATTTTAAACAGCGTTGCAAAGACATTTATTATCAAGAATGGTATCAATATATAGCTTTATCCAAATCCCTGACGTTCTATTCAACCATAAAGACAGTCTATTTACTTGAAAAATATCTTGTAACTATTAGTTATTATTAGTTATTACGGAGATGGTTGACAAAGCTGCGTTGCAATGTACATGATTTTAATGTTAGTTCGTATATAGATACTCCAAAAACTATGAAACTGCGTTTTGTACCTCCTGTGTGACTGAACTAGAAGATGAATTCCACATTACATTAGTGTGTCCTCTTTACAATGAGTATCGTGTTAGATATTTACCTGAATACTGTCGTAATTACCCTAATGTTCTAATGTTTTGGTTTTACGCCGCTTTTAGCAATATTCCAGTAACATCACGGCGGGGGACACCTGAAATGGGCTTCACACATTGTACCCATGTGGGGATTCGAACCCGGGTCCTCGGCGTGACGAGCCAACGCTTTAACCACTAGGCTACCCCACCGCCCCCAAAAATGTTCGTTAAACTGATGAGAACATGTGAGGAGAATAGACTCCTAAGACTTTGTATCTTTCTTAAAAAGGGTTTGTACTTCGATCAAAACAAAATGTCTCTATGAACACATAAGCATATTCATTGAACTAGTAAGATCTATATTCTCAGTGTGGCGCATATACATGTTTTTGTCTAATTGTTTTACACATGCTGTACTGTTGGCCTCATGGCCATCTATACGAAATAAGTTATGATGATGATGATGATGTATATCTATTATTCGGTTTGTTGTGTGGGGCCGCCATCAGGATATTCTAGCTGTATGACGATGGTATATAAATAATCGAATCTGGACCAGATAATCCAGTGATCAACAACATGAGCATCGATCTACACAATTGGGATACGATGACATGTGTCAACCAAGTTAGCGAGCCTGACCATATCCCGTAGGTCGCCTCTAACGACGAGCATGGGTTACGGAGGATCAATTCTAACCCGGAACCCGTGTGCCAGTCGCATGTAGCAACTAAATGGATCAGCGAGGCCAATGTCACAGCGAGGCCTCACTTATTGTACGCACCCGGGGCATCGAACGTGAGCAAGCGAACGTTTTAACCACTAGCCTATCCCAGGTATTAGACGAGACCCAAAACACCATTTACACACGAAGGTGATGCAGCTGGGTTATTGCTCAATATGACGTTCAACAAAAAACACAAAGGCAACTTTTGATTGAACAATGGTATATGGTATATGGCGCATTCGTTACTACTCGTGTCATTCCGGCAAGCCGGATGTCTTCTTGTAGGTCACGGAAAGCATTCGTGACCAACTCGTGATATTCCGGGACAAGCCGAATAGCGACATCTTGGATGTTACGGAAAAGGGCGTGTGGTGACGAAGGCACGGAAAGAGGCGAGTAGTTACGATTGGTACAAGGCGCAGAGCGTCAGGTAACGGAGTGACGTCCCTTAGCTGCCTTGACCCGCTTCTAAAGGTCCCGTTTTGGTATCAATAAATGACAGGTCGAGAATAATGCCACAATTAAACTCCTGTGGTTTAAAAAACAACCCCCTATCCAGCTCCGAATCCATTTAGTGATTTGATCACATACGCAATAACTAAAGTGTTGAAAAATATTAGTTTTGTCCAAAGGTTTAGAGAGTTGAGAGTGAACCCAGTAAACACGGACATCATTACAACTGCTAGCCGGCTCAAACACATCACGAGTTATCTCCCTTGCATTACAATGCAAGGGAGATAACTCGTGATGTGTTTGAGTCTCATATGCCTGCTAAAATATGTCACACAGTCGGTATACGAAATAGTTCCCAAATTTTGCTAGCCAGTCGGGCAAGCTAGTCCTGATAGTTCATTAGCCCGAAATTTGAATGTAGAAACTAAGCAAACATTACAAAAAGATAAAATACCATCAAAACAAATTACCCCATAAAATTTCACTAGCCAGTCGGGCCAGTGACTGTAGACATTTACTGGCCCGACTGGATTTTTCCTAGCCACGGGCTAATGGGCCAGTGGCTATTTGGCACACTGCAAACAGATGTTCATTTTCGAGATAATATAATTTGTCTTCGTGTTGATAAAGAGCAGTCACGTCCTAGCCAGTATGTGAAGTCTGTACCTACTCAGCGGGTTACATGTCAATAGCTTGTCCATTCAGTAACTATTATCTGAATGCAAGGTGAGACTTACCAGCACAGAGTGGACCCCGAGGTAGAGACGGCTGAGGCAAACGGTGACACACCACGTGGACACCAGGACAACACCGGCTGCGGCAGGAAACTGAAACATGGAACACGAGGAAGTACAACATCAGAATGCAAAGTTAAACACGGACTGTAAAATATGGTCTGTAAAACACGGAATGTAAAATATTTTATTTTTATTTTCACGTTTTTATTTCCCAGTACATGTTTACATGACATTATAATTATGAACAGATGTTCACATATACAAGGCATACATAAATAGGTAGTATTTACAGGCTTGGCATAGGGCCTTAGTCGGTGTTACATTGACCATTCTTTCTTTGCAGATATTACATATATATAAGTGGACATAACTACATAATACATAAGTAGGCATCGGTACATAATGTTGTTTCGTATTGTATATGAATTACAACTTGTGTATGTTTGACTACCTCTGGTAACATGCAAGGTATAAGTCATTTAACATTACCCATTATTTCTCAACAGATGTTTACCTATACATAACTGTACAAAGTACAGTGTATGACAACGTCTACTGCATATTTGACTGTTTCTAATCACCTGCAAGGCAAATCATTGTAACATTAAAGTGTACTCTTTAAGGTTTACAATTAAATATTCAGCTACAAGTCTAAAACTAGCGTGTGGAAAGAGGACCAAATTAAAAAACATTTGGACTGATTGTTGTTTGTAAAGGCAATGAATTTACATGCTTGGTAGTAACTTAATATTTCTTTTTGGATGCTTTTAAAATTAGGTGTTCTCCCTTTTCTGCTCATATTGTAAATATTTTTTTCACCATGAGACAAATGGCATTAAGTGGATTACTATTTCTCCCCTTAAAACCCAAATAATATATTCTGGTGTTAATTCAATGTATCCTTCAGCCAACCTTTCTAACCATTTAGCCATCTCTTTCCACACTTTGCTTGAATGGCTTCATTAACATAATAAGTGTATAACACTTCTGTAAAAACGGACTGTAAAGTATGGTCTGTAAAAACGGACTGTAAAACATGGTCTGTAAACACGGATTGTAAAGTATGGTCTGTAAACACGGATTGTAAAGTATGGTCTGTAAACACGGACTGTAAAGTATGGTCTGTAAACACGGATTGTAAAGTATGGTCTGTAAACACGGATTGTAAAGTATGGTCTGTAAACACGGATTGTAAAGTATGGTCTGTAAACACGGATTGTAAAGTGTGGTCTGTAAACACGGATTGTAAAGTATGGTCTGTAAACACGGACTGTAAAACGAGCTGTAAACACGACCTGTAAAACATGGTCTGTAAACACGGATTGTAAAGTATGGTCTGTAAACACGGATTGTAAAGTATGGTCTGTAAACACGGATTGTAAAGTATGGTCTGTAAACACGGACAGTAAAGTATGGTCTGTAAACACGGATTGTAAAGTATGGTCTGTAAACACGGACTGTAAAATATGGTCTGTAAACACGGATTGTAAAGTATGGTCTGTAAACATCGAGTGTAAGACATCGGCTGCTAAACACTGGCTGTAAAGCAAGGAATGTGAAACACGGACTATAAAACATTGCCCGCACGAACTGTAAAACACGGGCTGTAAAACATGGGTTGTAGACATGGATTATAAAACAACAGGTGTTTGCTCCGTACGTAAGAAATAACATGACTTTTAAAAATCCATACGATTTTTGTTATTTTGTTTTGAATTTCACGCTGTTAGATTTGGTCTTTATAAACACGCCGTCCAGGCCCTTGAGCTGCAGGGCTGGAGTCCACATTGAAAATGTTTTAATAGTTTCATGTACGTAAACGTCACGTGACACAATAAAGCCTGGTGGATGGACATGAATTCAATATGGCTATTATTGATTTTAAAATTTTAAAAAGAGTTCACCTATACATGTTGATGATTAAAGCATTCCCACATTGTCCAGATCGTGTCCTTCTTTAATGACTACCAAAGTTCTAGAGATAAAGGGCACAAGCTACCACTTCAAGATATTTAGAATGAACACAGGCAACAGGGAAGGGAGCATTGTCCCGTCTTAATTGGCCAACGTCAGTCGGTGATCACAGGATAGCTGCACGAGATCTCACGACAGCTGCACGAGATCTCACGACATTTGGACGTACGGTACGTTGTAATTGACTCCTCGCTCCAATCACCATTCAATTCTAAATGGCACCTCATAGCATCAACATTATATCAAATTTCTATTGTTTTGTACGGGATACCAACAGTATCGTTGTTTAATTTCGGTATGTGTAGTAAGAGGTAACCCGGATGACGTCACTCATCACCGTGTTCGGTATTAATGCGCCACTGTGTGAATGGACTAAATATACCAAGATGGTCACAAAAGAAACGAATTACTGCACTCGTGTCGGTCACATACCATTCAACTTCTAACTCATGTTGGAACCGTATCTAATCAGTCTTGAAACAACTCGTTGTGAGATAAATGGTACCCAACAAACACTCATGATGTAATCTCTGTATCTCAAACAGTTCATCGGACGGAGCATATTAGGATGATATGCGACCGGGACGTATATACATAATGTATACACAATTGCATGGAATCGACTTTAGTGATATCACATTGTGTTGACACTAGACTGCACGGTATTACCGGTATATCGGTATATTGCAATACGCTATTCAAACGATACGTATTGCAATATTTGTTTCTGAGAACCGTTATATTTGAAGTTTTTGTGATCATTTTTATGGTTTAAATTAAAATCTACACATTCTTTCATTCACAACCAATGTTTCCTTCGTCATTCAATGACAAAACGACATACTGTAATACTATAGATTGTATAAAAAAAAGTAATTAAACTAACGGGCAAAAGAAACGATACTTAGTCGAAATCACTGATATTACAAAACGACAAACCACCATTGTGTAAAAGGAAAGATAATTTTGACAATAGTGTATGGGCAACATGCATGTGCATACACATGCCCATACACTTGCTATTAAAATTCACTTCCCTTTTAGGGGCGGTGGGGTAGCCTAGTGGTTAAAGCGTTCGCTCGTCACGCCGAAGACCCGGGTTCGATTCCCCACATGGGTACAATGTGTGAAGCCCATTTCTGGTGTCCCCCGCCGTGATATTGCTGGAATATTGCTAAAAGCGGCGTAAAACCATATTCACTCACTCACTTTCCTTTAACACAATGGTGGTTTGTCGTTTTGTAATATCAGTGATTTCGACTTAGTATCGTTTCTTTTGCCCGTTAGTTTAGAAGCCATGCCTATGCAACCTAATTTTGAGATTGCTGTTATCAGAACCATAGCATTTATGTTTAGGAACTTATAGTGTAGGAAATAGGTTTGACATGCACAGTTAGTGTCACTGACTGTCAAACACTTAAGCTCCCAATATATCGCAATGTGTATCGCAATACGGGTACCTGAATCGCAAAATATTGCAACACAGTTTATTTGCCAATACACAGCCCTAGGGGGCACAGAGCAAGTCTAGGCAGACTGAAACACCAAGGATATCGGGCTGACACATCAAGGATCATATTCAGATATAGGATTCGAACCTTAGATCCTAGACTAACAACTAGTCTGTGACCATATATTACAGGGAAAAAAAGCTCATAGTAAAACAAATATAATGTAAAAGGAGCCCTGAGACTTTCTTCATTTTCAGAAGCTGTGGAAATCTAGACTTGCCACATTTTCTAGACTTGCGTGGGCTTTCTTGGATATATTTGCTTCAGGGTCTGTATGACAGACTACTTGGATCCTCATATTCTTGGGTGTGAGAATGGCTTTTGGAGAGTGTGTAGATCTGAGATCATGTCATGGCTGCATTGCAATGTAACTTTTTAAACTTTTCTATGATAAAATCATGAATTCGTCTCCAGGAGTGAGTGAGTGAGTTCAGTCTTACATCGCTTTAAGCAATATTCAGGCAATATCACGGCGGGGGACACCAGAAATGGGCTCCACTCATTGTACCCATGTGAGGAATCGAACCCGGGTCTTCGGCGTGACGAGTGAACTCTTTGACCACGAGGCCACCCAACTGACCCTCGTCTACTACGGTAGTGAACAGTGGTATCGGAATAGAAAATACACACTGTCTGTTCCCTCCCATGTCAACACAATTCAAAACAAACCTTTCTAATCAGATATTTAAATTTGACACAATAACATTATCTGTGAAGATCCAGCGATACTGTTCCGAATGCAAATAATTAAAGCCACGCCATGTACGTTCACACACACTGTATCTATCCCCAAACGGGAGGTCAATCTAAGCAATATCATATCCTTTACATGTCTTTTCTTAGTTTATATTTTTTTAATGTTTAGATTCTAAATCCAAAAGTTCTAAAGAAATTGCTTAAACAAAGTCGATATCTGATTGGTTCAAGAACACACGCGACCCTTTGGGCGGTCAAACCTCTCCCATCATTAATCATTCGTGACCAACTCAAAAACCATTCTCTTCCCACAGAGGTTACTTGTCATATCTTACTACGAACCTCTGTTCTAATACGGCCCTTTCATGGTGCGGGTGTTCAGGATTCGTTATTGGTTGCAATCAGATTTAGTTGCGCAATCACCGATTCAAAAGTGATCATTCGCAAAGTCTCGGACATTTCCGTATGCTTCGGGAAAACTAGAACCTGTTCCCCTGCGCGATGCGCAAACGTTTCTTTTAGACAGAACTCAGTCATGTAATAGCGGATCAATGGCATCTCCATCGCCCTCAATTCTAGACGAATGTGCCACTACGAGTTATCTCGTAGTGGCAAAATGGTATTTTGAAACAAGTTTCACATGTTGGCAAAGTAGGCACAAGAAACAAACATCTCCTGGCGTTGTTACCGGCGTTGTTACCGCCAGGAGACGATTGCTTCTTGTGCCTGTTTTGCCGACACGTGAAACCTGTTTCAAAATACCATTGATGTAGCTACGAGATAACTAGCAGTGGCAAATTCGGCCAGACATTGATACTACGAATATACTCGGGTTGCAGTCAAGACATTTCCTACGCATTATTTACATTCGTGACATAGACACTATACATTCACCGAGTAATTCCATCGGACGATCAACCATGACTGTGTTTCATCGACACGTTAATACATATCACTATTTTCTGATGTGGGCATTTGAAATCTGATACTTTGCAATGTACACCATGCTATTAACTGCTATTTACATTACAGTAATGAAATAGACAAGCGTTCTGTGAAATGAACACATCAACCACCACGTGTGTACCGCCAGCTGGAGTATTGCTGAGTCAGCTAAACAACAGATATATGCATAATGTGGCACAGTTAATATAACATATGTGGAAACAGAATCCATGTAAGCACATCACGTAGACGGTCTATGAGGCGTGCCTGTGCTATCCATCAGATGCCACTATAAACACTGTGCGACATTTACGCTGGTCCTGTGGTCCCTGGCTAGTAAAAATTCATCAGGACCACTAAATGACAAGTTTGCAGTGGTCCTGGTGGCCAGTGAATTGTTAAAAAAATTAAAAGATGTTAAAAGTTCAAATAAATAAGTATTGATAGTTAGGTAAATCTACGAATGTTATTTTGGACCAGTGAAGTACAGACAGGACCATTAATTATTGTCCACTCAATAGTCCTATGGTCTCGTGGGAAATTCTGAAAGGTTTCTAACACTGCTATAAACCATATTGAATTGATGTAAAGTGTAGTGGATAGTTATGAAGTCTGGCGTTTATAAGCTGGGGATACGGTGTGGGTATGACAATACAATATTACAGACATGTCCAAACCCTTTCCATGAAATCAGGCGTGTGGGGTAGCTAGTGGTTAAAGCGATCATCACGCCGAAGGCCCGGGTTCGATTCCCCAGACTTGGACTAGTCAGACTTGGATTCTCTTATTTGCATAGTAGCAGCGTTTCTAGCATGTTTGTATATTTGCCGATGTTCTTCTAACATCGACTTTCTTCTTTGACGTTCACCCTTCCGTCTCTGGTTCTTAGTACATCCGACCCGTGAAGGTCCGGGTTCGAATTGATGTTCAGTGACCCATGCTTGTCGTAAGAGGCGATTAACAGGATCGGGTGGTCAGGTTCGCTGACTTGGTTGACACATATCATCGGTTCCCAATTGTGCAGATCGAAGCTCATACTGTTGGTCACTGTATTGTCTGGTCCATATAGCTGGAATATTGCTGAGTGTGGCGTAAAACTAAACTCACTCACTCACTCTTAGTACATCCTCGTTGTACCAGGGAGTAGTGTTGGGAATTGGTTGAAATCTCACAATTGATGATTGGTTCAATACCAACGACCAATCATCGAAAAAAATTTGGTTAGCGTCATTATTTTAGATTTTCCTATTCAGGTTGTAGTTGCAGATAAGTATAAAGAAAAAAACATTTGGTTCTCTGTTGTTGTTTTTAGAAGCTGCACAAATTACATTTGCAGATTTCACATCCAGTGTAAAATGACTGACTGACTGAGTTTGGTTTTACGCCGCTTTTAGCAATATTCCAGCAACATCACGGCGGGGGACACCAGAAATGGGCTTCACACATTGTACCCATGTGGGGATTCGAACCCGGGTCTTCGGCGTGACGAGCCAACGCTTTAACCATTAGGCTACCCCACCGCCCCCAGTGTAAAATGATTCAGTTCCAATGTAACGTTAACTTCCCAGATTCTTCAAGAAATATTCAGTCATGACTTTTCAGAAAGTGAAGGGAGTTTTCTTAGAAATATAAACGTTTTCAGGCCCTGACAACGTCCTAGATATGTTCCATCATCAAGTATTTCAAACTCTATTACAGCGGTTCCAAAATCGTTTCTGTTCGATTATGAGAAAATGTGATCGATTGCTTGGTCGTTTGGCCACTGCGACCAATCTTCGATTATTTCAATTAATCGGACCACCACTACCAGGGAGACTCGGATCTCTGAGATATTGCTGGGATAATGCTAAAAACGGCGTAAAACTAAACTCACTCACTCACTCAACGTTTTCCTTTTAACGTAGCCAGTAATCTATTACAAAAGTAAGTGGTTACTCCAGAGATTGAAAAGAGTGATTCATTCCCATATTATGTTTTACAGATTAAGATAAAAATGCAGCAGAGAGGGTTCGGGTGACCCTGGCACAGTCAGGCTGGTAAGGCTCATCATCAGCTCAGGGCCCTTGTCCCCTCTACACGCAGCCCAGACAGCGAATGGGACTTCTCCCAGGAAACGCTGCCTAGTCAAACCAACCAAGAACTTTCCGGAGAATATGGAGGCAGGGCAACCTTCTGCATTGACCGGAGTGTCAGAACGGCTGTGCTTCCGTGGGGAACCCGGGCACTCTCCTGATCTGTGCCAAGAGATCAGGAGGTACCAAACCAAGGGCACCGAGAACAATTGTGAGCCTGACGACAGTTCAAAAGCCATTTACCATGTTTTCCCTGAATCTTGTCAATCACATTGCTGTCAAAAGAGACAGAATTCCAGCGATATAAATAAATGATTTTATCAAAAATTGCAAGATCAGATTCGTTGGCGTGGATATGTCAGGGCCTGTATATGGGGCTATTCCAAATAATTTTTTTCATTTTTCATGGCGCTCTCTACATATTCTAGGTCGCACTATGTGTAGATAGGACTTATTATTCAAATACATGTATATAAACAATCAATTCCTTTCCGCGTATGCGCAGAAATAATTTTGATAAAATTGCGTAAGCAGCAGCTGCCGTAATTGATTCCGTCTCTTTGCGGACCCATTACGTTGCCATGGTGACAGGTGTTATATCCTGGGGTAAACTGCACGTGTCAAGACGGCAGTAAATCATGAACATGTTGCAGCCTCGATCAAAGCCGGAAGGACATTAAATCTCAGATGTTATCTCAAATATATGTGAATATTCCTAAAAGCGCCTAGCAACCATGTGGTTATTTTTAAGTGATATATGTTACAGTTACAGATACCATGGGCAGATGAAGGGATATCTTGTAATATAAGGGGTATAAACTGCCGGGGATACGAACGTTTACAAACACGCCACGCCACGCCACGCCAAGCCACGGCACACGTCACCACGCCACGCCACGCCACGCCACGCCACGCCACGCCACACCACACCACACGTCACGCCACACGAAACGCCACATCACATCACACCACACCACACCACGCACCACAAACGCCACGCCACGCCACGCCACGCCACGCCACATGTTCCGCCACACGAAACGCCACATCACATCACACCACACCACTCCACGCACCACAAACGCCACGCCACGCCACGCCACGCCACGCCACGTCACACGACAAACGACACACCACACCACACCACACCACACCACACCACACCACACCACACCACACCACACCACACCACACCACACCACACCACACCACACCACACCACACCACACCACACCACACCACACCACACCACACCACACCACACTACACTACACTACACCACACCACACCACACCACACGTCACGCCACGACACGGAACGCCACGACACGACACACCACACCACACCACACCACACGTCACGCGTCACCACACCACGCCTTGGCCACCCGTGCGTCCTGGAGCGGCCTGCATTTTGGGCTTCTATTTCCTAGTTGTAGTATGGCTAACCTGAACTTCCTCATCATCACAATGTACATGGACCTAACTGTTGGTATATCTATCAGATCCATCCACACTTACACAGCGATGAACATGAAAAAGATATAAAGATAACCTACAACGCTATAACGAGGTTTTAATGTAGTAGACATATGATTTCACAGAGGCTTGTTGCAACTGTCGATACTTCCCAAGCTGTTGTGTTTCCATGGAGACACTCACAATTTGGTCGACAGAGGATTGTTGTTTATGATCAAATGCATCGGTTTGTTTTGTCCATACATTGAACCATATTCTTAAAATTCTCAATAATTTCTGGTCATACTATACAATCTGTTTCATATGTAACATTAATAGCGCCACTTTTAAAGAATAAAATACATGTAGTTGGCTCAAACATTCTCGGGTTTTTTTCAATTATAGTTATATTTTTTTCCATCTTTCGATTCTTTCTCGTTACTCAGCGTTCTTTTTTTCCGTTAATTCAAGTCTATTTATAAAATTTGATATTTCTATTTACTTTTTTTCGTCGTCGCTTCAATTATTTTCTCGTTGTTTCAATTATTTTCTCGAAAGTTCGAATATTTTCTCGTTACTTCGATTACTTGCTCGTTTTAACAGGCTTCTTTCAAAACCTCGAATTTCGATTTTTTATCTCGTTGCTTCAAAGTCTAGCATTATACTAGAACCAGGTAACGTCATGATTACAGATGGCTGTGTTCGCCATGTCCATTGTAAATCTCACACAAAAGAGCAATCATTCAAAGCTGATTTGTTTCAAACACACACATACACTGAATTACCGAGCATGGGGAGTTAGGAATCGATTACAAATCGATTTCATCTTCCCGTTGATAATTGGGGATGTATAATTAATTCTTTCTGTGACCTGAATCAATACCCAATGCTTGAGATGGCATCAGTGACGTCATGCAGACAAGAGCTTCATCCCTAGGTCCATTTGTCTGATAGTCGTCCTTTATGAACTGTCGTAGGTGTTATGACAGATTACTCTTAGAGAAAGCCTGTGAAGATCTCTATAAGGCTTGAATTAATATGTTACCTATCGATCGGTAATGTCTGTCTGCATTCGGAATGAATGGATCGGGGGATTAGATTGCGTTAGGTTGTTGTCTTTTTGTGGTAGTGATGATAAACATTTACAGTTTGTTTGAGGCAGGACAACGGTGGAGTTCTCCGAGAGGATACTATGTGGTAGATTTGACAAAATACTATCATAATATTATCAATGTAATAGAGTTTGTTTCTTTTACCTTCCCTGGAGTTTGGGTAAAGGGTTTGACTGACTAGATTCATTTATCCGGAGATTTGTTTATCTGGTTGAAATGTGAGAAAAAGCAAGTGTACGGATAAGTGAGGTGGCAGTAGTAGTAGTAGTAGTAGTAGTAGAAGTAGAAGTAGTAGCAGTAGCAGTAGCAGTAGCAGTAGTAGTAGTAGTAGCAGCAGTAGCAGTAGTAGTAGAAGTAGTTGTAGTAGTAGCAGTAGCAGCAGTAGCAGCAGTAGTAGTAGTAGAAGTAGTAGTAGAGTAGTAGTAGTAGTAGTAGTAGTAGTAGTAGTAGTAGTAGTAGTAGTAGTAGTAGTAGTAGTAGCAGCAGTAGCAGTAGTAGTAGAAGTAGTAGTAGTAGTAGCAGCAGCAGCAGCAGTAGTAGTAGTAGAGTAGTAGTAGTAGTAGAGTAGTAGTAGCAGTAGCATTAGTAGTAGTAGTAGTAGCAGCAGTAGCAGTAGTAGTAGAAGTAAAAGTAGTTGTAGTAGTAGCAGTAGTAGAAGTAGTAGCAGCAGCAGTAGTAGAAGTAGTAGTAGTAGTAGAAGTAGTAGTAGCAGTAGTAGTAGAAGTAGTTGTAGTAGTAGCAGTAGCAGCAGTAGTAGTAGTAGCAGCAGTAGCAGTAGTAGTAGAAGTAGTTGTAGTAGTAACAGTAGCAGCAGTAGTAGTAGTAGTAGTAGCAGCAGTAGTAGTAGTAGTAGAAGTAGTAGTAGTAGTAGAAGTAGTTGTAGTAGTAGCAGTAGCAGTAGTAGTAGAAGTAGTTGTAGTAGTAGCAGTAGCAGCAGTAGTAGTAGTAGTAGTAGTAGCAGCAGTAGTAGTAGTAGTAGAAGTAGTAGTAATAGTAGAAGTAGTTGTAGTAGTAGCAGTAGCAGCAGTAGTAGTAGCAGTAGCAGTAGAAGTAGTATCAACTTCCCACTATTTCATACACACACCTTCCTACAATCGCCATTCTCCTGTGTCACGTGGGGCAACAATCATCTCCGATCATCTGAGGATTGCGAGGACGGCAGACTGTAGACAGAGAGATGGGGAAAAGGAAGAGTGAGAGCCAAACAGACGGAGAGGACGGCAGACTGTAGACAGAGAGATGGGGAAAAGGAAGAGTGACATGTCATTGCATCCCATTTGCGTAGATCGATGCTCATGCTGTTGATCACTGGGTTGTCTGGTCCAGACTCGATTATTTACAGACCGCCGCCATATAGATGGAATATTGCTGAGTGCGGCGTAAAACTCACTCACTCACTCACTCACATATGTATTGTCCAGTCAGGCCTATGCCACAGAGGGATATAGACTGCACGACAGTGCAGCTGCACTATCATTGAAGATAAAGTTTCTTTCTTTGTACATTTATCGATGTCACTGAAACTGGTCCATTAACTGGACCTAGGAGGTCACCTGGTGTATACAACGCTGATAAGTAAAGGCGGTTATCTTGACAACTTGGATTGCGAAATACACGTCCCAGTTCCGTCGTGTTATGTGCCGTGTGTTCTTGACAATAACTTTTCTAAATCAGATTGTAAGGGGGTACGTGTTTGCAGGAAAATTTCTACCATCACCACTGAAAAATATCAATTCTGAAAAAAAGTACGGATGCTTCTTGCCATTCCCGTGGTTCTCACGATTGCACAATCAAACATGGCAAGGGTGGATACGCCGCTTTTAGCAATATTCCAGCAATATTATGGCGGGGGACACCAGAAATGGGCTTCACTCATTGTTCCCATGTGGGAAATGGAACCCGGGTCTGTGGCGTGAAGAGTGAACGCTTTAACCACTAGGCTACCCCACCGTCCCCTATAATAAGGACTCCGACACCGACACATGGCCATTGACGTCAACGACATCGACATCTGCAATGACGCAAACGCTAACAGCGACGGCTACGTCAATACGGACATCAGAACGAACGCAAACACCGACACCAATACTGAGACGGACACCAAGTTCAATTATCTAAGGCATTCGTTGGAATATCCATTTTTAAAAACACGGACGAAAAAAGAAGTGAAGGAGTATTGGTTTACACCGCTTTTAGCATTATTCCAGCAATATCACGACGGGGGACTCCAGAAATCGGTTTCACTTAAGGGAACTGGCTAGATTGTTCGCTCACCAAGCCGAAGACACGGGTTCGATTCCAACATGGATTCAACATGTGAAACCCATTTCTGGTGTCCCCCGCCGTGATATTGATGAAATAGCCTTGTGGTTAAAACGGTAGTTCATCCTGCCGATGTCCTGGGTTCGATTCTCCATAGGAACATTATGTGTGGAGTACATTTATAGGGTATCAAGCTTGATTACAACTAAGAGAGGTGCACTCAATAAACTATCCACTCAAAGAAAACAACAACAATAAAAATCAGACGCCAACGAGATAAATAATAGTACATAATGAAGAGCGTGAATTATCTTCATATTCCAAGGTGTTGTTATTCACAGGTATTCAGTGATAAAAGTACCCGCGTTCTCTCATCAAGACAGGTGCGGACAGATAAAACGCAAGGTCGAATCAAAGTTCGGATCCAAAGGATATGGAGACGGCCACGATTTATATCGGCCTTGAGCACACACTCCGGCGCACTGATGACTTAACATCACTGCCACAGGCTAATTTGCATATCACGTGACCGGACTTTTCTCTTGTTTGTAAACCTGCGCGCATATTCATAATAAGAAGAGACTGGTCTTAGGCAAGCTTTTCGGCGCGCTCTTCACAATATTTTACATTGTTACATGTATATTCTTCCACAACTGCGACAGTAAGGTTAATGACAGTATGCCTACGTATTTAGATATCAATCTGGTTGCATCGTTTGCTCTCTGTCGGCTTCGATGACAGCACGTGGAGCCGTACAACCTATGTAAACAAAGGATCGCTACGCAAATCGAAATAGTGTTACATGTTTTAGGATATTTTCTCAGTGAAACTAAACCATTCTATCAAAGATGTTTAATTAGATGTGTAGACTCGTCAAAAATAAAAAAGTTAAGAAATATGTAGATTATATTGAATGGAAGGTGCAAGATGTGACGAATCGTCACATCTTTCTGGCCTGTGGCAGAGATACTATGCTGGCTTGCCGCATGGAACTCTGGGTAGGAGAGTGCCTTGCGCAACTACCTGAATTTATGCAAGCGAGGTATGTTGATACATATCCGGTGTATTGTGCACGCGTAGTATCCGGTTACAAATTATTCCTGGTCAATGTTGACGAATGTCAACCTGCAGGGTGTCTGTGTGTGGTATGGTAGGGGGGTTGTATCTGGTGCACAATGACGTGTATCAGAAATAATGCGGTTATTCATTTTGTGCACCGCCTCAGGTAACTATGGAATTCTAGAAGGGACATTGTCGCGTTGTCGCGTTGTCGCATGTTCGCCCACTGGTTGAATTAAAAATACGGATTCAATGCTCGACTATGCGAAAAATAACCATTGTTTCACTTTGGTTAATGCTGTGACTTGTTGCCTGTTTCTGTAATGGCGACAACGCGACCGCGTCTCTTCTACGATTCCATAGATTACCATAGCTATAGTTACCGTGATAGCATTAAACAATTTAATCACTGTCTGCCTGCTATCCCGATCAACAGTTTCTGTGTCGTATTCCCAACTTGCGCTGACACAGACAATGAAGACCCTGGGTTTCAACGGAAGCGGTCGTTAGAGCATATCAGCCAAAATAGTAATCAAAGTCGTTTCGTGATTACAACGTTTCAGATTGTAGCAGGAGAATTGTGTTCCGAATTGGGGGCTGGAAAATGATGTTCTGACGTGAGTTAGGGCTATTTGGAGAAACCAACATGTTAGTCCTCGCTGCTTCCGGTTACGAAATAACATATCTGCGGAAGATGGTGTCCTGAATACTTGTGTTGTGGAAAAAGAAGATTGTGTGTTCCAAGTCGAAGAGTGAGTGAGTTAGGTTTTACGCCGCCTTAGCAATATTCCAGCAATATCACGGCGGGCGACATCCGATATGGTCTTCACACATGGTACTCATGAGGGGAATCGAACCGGGCGTGACGAGCGAACGCTTTAACCACTAGGCTACCTCACCGCCCCATCAAGCCGAAGAGATCTGGGCCCTTATTCTCGAAGCGTTCGTAGCCCTAAGAATTCTTAACTTTGATCGTAGCCAATGTGTTAAGAATGGGCTTAAGAAGTTCGTAGGGCTAGGAACGTTTCGAGAATAACTAGCCTGGATGTAGATTTTCGAAGCTCTGTTAGCTCAAGATAGTCGTAACCTCATAGGTAGTCGTATCTGTCTTTGTTTTAGGCTATTTTCGAAACGATCGTAAAACTTAAGATATCTTAGCTAAGATCATAATCTAAGATAGGTATATACCTAAATGGTTGCGCGTAATATTTAGAAAAGTGGGTTTTTTTCATGAAAAGAGGTGACAAACATTGTGTACGTGTTGCAATAACACCACAGATATCGTACCCAATTGGAACATTACTAGCAAAATATTTACGTTGTTTTAACAGTCACAAAACACCAGGTGTGTACTTTCTTTTGTACATCAGTATATTATTTATTAAGTCGTGCTAATTGTGTTTCGAGGTCACTGTGGATATTGTTTGTGTGAGGAACTCGAAAACCTACAGGCTAAATTAAACATTCACTGCAACCTGACCTTACTGAATGCTTCCACCCACCGCTTACCGCAGCCACATACTGAATTTAAGGGTAACCATCGAACGCTCATTCCAAACGCTGCTAAATCATGAAAGGTAGTGAGTGATCTTATTGGGGAGGTTAAGTATCAACGTGTCCACAAGCCTACAGTAAGGCCATTGTCATTAGAGTGGGTAAGTGAGGTTTTACGCCGCTTTTAGCAATATTCCAGCTATATCACGGCGGGGGACACCAGAAATGGGATTCACACATTGTACCCATGTGGGGATTCGAACCCGGGTCTTCGGCGTGACGAGCCAACGCTTTAACCATTAGGCTACCCAACCGCGCCTGTGCGTATTGTGACGAGATTACTATTATCAAAACTTTTTCCCTGGTTATTTTCTCGAACAAAATAGATGCAAAATTCTTGATGCGGCGTAAAGCAACATTCGCTCTCCTCTAATTTTTCCACATCAACAATAAGCATAATTATGAATACTAGTTAGTTTATCATTTTGTGTTTTACCCTCAGTTATATACCGAAGCGACCTGGGTTAAAATACCCGGGTGATATTTAGTGCATGACAGTACGAGGATGCGACGTAGCACAAAGGCAACCATCGTCATGGCAGCTATTTATCAAGTCAGACTTATGTTATACATTTAAGACACCCCTCGGGGTTAATTCAAACTTGAAAAGATCCGGGTTAGAATTGGTCTTCAGTAACCCATGCTTGTCGCAAAAGGCGATTGACGGGATTTAGTGGTCAGGCTGGCTCGCTTGGTTGACACATGTCATCGTTTCCCAATTGCATAGATCGATGATCATGCTGTTGATCACTGGATTGTCTGGTTTAGACTCGATTTTTACAGACCGCCGCCATATAGTTGAACTATTGCCGGGTACGGCGCTACACACTGCCATCCGAGGCCAACGGGTACGACTTTGTACAATGCTAACAATACCTGCTAGTACATGAAGCTATGAACGGTATTAGCATTTGTAAAGTTGCCACGGACTGTAGGTTCAAGAAATGGGCTTCGCTCTGCTTTGTCCCCACACATACTGCTGGTAGCATGACGGTCATGAAGGTAGCATGAAGGTCATGAAGGTAGCACGAAGGTCATGAAGGTAGCATGAAGGTCATGAAGGTAGCATGACGGTCATGAAGGTAGCATGAAGGTCATGAAGGTAGCATGAAGGTCATGAAGGTAGCATGAAGGTCATGAAGGTAGCATGAAGGTCATGAAGGTAGCATGAAGGTAGCATGAAGGTCATGAAGGTAGCACGAAGGTCATGAAGGTAGCATAGCATGAAGGTCATGAAGGTAAGGGTCATGAAGGTAGCATGAAGGTCATGAAGGTAGCATGAAGGTCATGAAGGTAGCACGAAGGTAGCAAGGAAGGTCATGAAGGTCATGAAGCAGCATGAAGGTCATGAAGGTAGCACGAAGGTCATGAAGTCATGAAGGTAGCACGAAGGTCATGAAGGTAGCATGACGGTCATGAAGGTCATGAAGGTAGCATGAAGGTCATGAAGGTAGCATGAAGGTCATGAAGGTAGCATGAAGGTCATGAAGGTAGCACGAAGGTCATGAAGGTAGCACGAAGGTCATGAAGGTAGCATGAAGGTCATGAAGGTAGCATGAAGGTAGCATGAAGGTCATGAAGGTAGCACGAAGGTCATGAAGGTAGCATGACGGTCATGAAGGTAGCATGAAGGTCATGAAGGTAGCATGAAGGTCATGAAGGTAGCATGAAGGTCATGAAGGTAGCATGACGGTCATGAAGGTAGCATGAAGGTAGCATGAAGGTCATGAAGGTAGCACGAAGGTCATGAAGGTAGCATGACGGTCATGAAGGTAGCACGAAGGTCATGAAGGTAGCATGACGGTCATGAAGGTAGCATGAAGGTAGCATGAAGGTCATGAAGGTAGCATGAAGGTAGCATGAAGGTCATGAAGGTAGCATGAAGGTAGCATGAAGGTCATGAAGGTAGCATGAAGGTCATGAAGGTAGCATGACGGTCATGAAGGTAGCACGAAGGTCATGAAGGTAGCATGAAGGTCATGAAGGTAGCATGAAGGTCATAAAGGTAGCACGAAGGTCATGAAGGTAGCACGAAGGTCATGAAGGTAGCATGAAGGTCATGAAGGTAGCACGAAGGTCATGAAGGTAGCACGAAGGTCATGAAGGTAGCATGAAGGTCATGAAGGTAGCATGAAGGTCATGAAGGAAGCATGAAGGTCAAGGTCAGTGATTGGTCTTGTCGCCAGGACACTATCTGACTGAAAGGGAGGAACGCCGGTCGCCTTTCAGACCTTCAAATGAGTGGAATACAAATACTATCTGACTGTGATATTTTTTCAGCTACATTTGGAAGAATAGCCAATAAAATTATTATATTAACCCTAATGTTTTTATGTTCCTAGTACATTCACATCAAACACAACGAAACAGTTGATCAAAGTTACATGTGTAACTATAATCAAATAAGTTATCGGTAGTCAGGGCCCTTATTCTCGAAACGTTCGTAGCTCTAAGAATTCTTTGATCGTAGCCATGGTGTTAAGAATGGGCTTAAGAAGTTCGTAGGGCTACGTACGTTTCGAGAATAGCTAGCCTGGAGGTCGTCCAGTGGTTGAAACGTTTGCTCGTCCAGTCGAATACCTGATCGATGTCTATGAGGGATACAACCAATGGAGAAAATTATCGATACATAATTTACAATTTAATAAAATAAAGTCAGCGTAACATCTGAAATGAACGCAACATATTAGCCTCGAAATCAGTGACCGTCTAAACCGCAGAGTGTCACTACACAAGTTCGAAACTTGTATTTTAGAAACATTGTCTATGGAGACTGACGGGAGATGGGATGCGCTTTGCAGAGTAGCTTCCCTTCGCAGTATTAGGATCCACTGAGTATGATTCTGGGTCTACAGCACCACACCCGTTGTTCGGAGTTTCGCTAAAAATGGTCAACGTGTTCAACCTGATTGTAAATGAAAGTTGATCGATAAGGGAAATGAAAAATCAATTACTAATTACGATCAAACGGAGAGAAAAAAGATTTATAAATGCAAATATACGATATAAATGTTCACTGAATATACATCCATGAAAGACAATATCAGTTAATATCACTATCAATATCAGTTGATATCACTTTCAATATCAGTTAATTGGTATAAGTGCATCGTGATGATACGGATTAGATAAACCAAGATATAGTTCTAGCTGAGAAGTATGTTAAGTAAGTTACTCACCCTATTACTATAATGTGAGTGAGTGAATGAATAAGTGAGTCTGGTTTTACGGCGTTTTAAGCAATATTCCAGCAATATCACGACGAGGGGACACCAAAAATGGGCTTCACACGTTGTACACATGTGGGGAATCGAACCCGGATCTCTGGCGTGACGACCGAATGCTTAAACCACCGTCCCTATAATACAAGTATCTTAGTAATATCCTTAACACCGTAGTGTTTAGTACAGATGCGTAACAGAGTGAGTGAGTGAGTGAGTGAGTGAGTAGGATGGTGGGTCGTCGAGTGAATGAGTGCGTTTGTAATAGGACCTCATGTCGCTTCTATCAATATCCGACCAGGAAAAGCCTCCACACATTGTACCCAGAGAGTTGAACACATGAATTCAACGAGATGAGCGAACGCTTTAACCGCTACCCTACTTCCCCACAAGAAAGTGGACTCCACCGTGTATGCCGGCGCAACGATGAAAGAAAGAGACACGTGGCTCCTTGTGTCCACAGTCACACAAATCAACCACCGATGATCACGCGCATGTTACTGGATGTATCATTCACACAAACATGAAATAAGGCCGCAATACCCCGTGCATGATCAGGGGGGTATGAATCACGGAGTGTTTTCGGCTCACGGCGTCATCACAGCGTGACCATCACACAACGCGATGATGTCAATTTCAGGTGACATGATCACATGACACATTTTACCAACGCGTTATCGGAACGCCGTGTTTGAAATGATTAAATCTGTGTCAGGCGTAGCACTGGTTAAAAAATATTACAAACGGCCCTCGCTCGTCCTCAAGACAGATGGAATCCAATCAGCCAGGGTACACAGTGATACAGTACAACCAGAAATTATTGAGAATTTAATGATTGTAATTTTTTATATATTTTCACTCATTACTCACGTATTAAATGTGAATATTAGCAGAACATAACTCCAGATTCAATGACAGGTGAACAGTTAGTATTTTGTCAAGTCACCATGGGCAGCAACGCAGGATTCAATGCGGCAGGGCATACCACTGATCAAAGAAGTTAGAAAGTCGTGGTCCATGCTGTCCCAATATCGGACCACCTCTTCTTTTATTTCAGCAATATTTGTCAGAGTTTTCTTATTGACACTTTCCTTCATAAGTCCCCAAACATTTTCAGTTGGATTTAGGTCAGGGCTATAGCTTGGCCAATCTAATAATGTCATATTTTGGGTCCGAAACGAGGCCTGTGCATGCTTTGAACGATGTTTTGGGTCGTTGTCCTGCTGGAAAATCCAAACATTTCCATAGAACACGTGAGCAAATGGAAGTACATGTCCCTCGAGAATATCTGTGTACCGCTCACTGTTCATATTCCCTTCAAATACACAGAGGGGCGTTGCCCCTAACACAGATATGCCACCCTACACATTACATTTCGGACTGTACTTTGGGCGCTGATACAAAGGTTTTTCAGTTTGTTTGGTCCAGAATTTCAGTGTATTAGGAAACAGCAACACAGAACTTTCATCTGAGAAAATCACATTGTCCCAGTTAAAATTTATATGCTGTAAGCACCAGTTCAACCTTCGCTCCTTTTGTTCAGGTTTCATGATCGGTGATGGAGTTCCTCGACTTTTCTGCCAACCCATTGCATGCAGCTCAGTTCTAATCGTCTCTTTACAGCCAGCCACAGTTCCTCTATCAATCATATCCAGCCTTAAGTTTTCTAAACTCCTTCGTTTGTTTTTAGAAACAAGAATACCAAGCCGCCTCCTGTCACCGACAGTCAATTTTCTGGGCCTACCTGAGCCTCCTTGGTGCTTAATGCCATCTCCATTTGCAATTAAAAAAAATTCAAAACTCGAGAAAGTTGACAAAGGGACCCTGTTCTAATTGAAATCACTTTAGCTGATCTGATGTCCTTGTTATAATACTCTAAAATCAACTTCCTCTTCTCTAAATCATCCATACTGAGGATCACTGAAAATGTCGTCTGCTAGCAAGTAAACAAAGGGGGATAGCTCTTCACAAACTAATGAAAAAGGATTAACGGAGTTGTCTCTCTTGAATGAAACCAAGCACTTGATAGCTGATCAAGGTTGTATATACTAGAAATCCAGTTAAACATATTCCTAAAATTCTCAATAATTTCTGGTCATACTATAATATTGGTTTTCAATGGGATTTTTCAGCTGCAGGTGTGCAGAAGGACTTATATTCTCACACATAAGATGAAAATACCCATCTAAGCTGCTGGTAGGAAACATGTCTGAGGTCAAATCCCAGGTCGGCGATTGGATACTCCATGGTGATGACCTAATATCAGTTTATGACGGACTACTTTCCCAATCGTAATTCACTGATCAGTCTACTTCCGTACGTTCACCTGCTTCTGTCTTGAAACTTTATGATTTTATGGCATTTCATAAATTGTCTTTGACCGTGTTTAGTTTGCATTATCAGCATCACCGTGACAATCAACAAATATAGCTGAGACTGTTGTGTGGAAGGTCACACTTTATGGGAAGAGAGCAATTTGCCGGAGACCTCACCCATGACCGATGGGTAATGTATTACTGCGCCACTGCCATCATGAGAATAGACAAATATGCATTTTTTTATGCTGAAACCATGCTGTTTGCTTATCGTTTGGCTTTCGATAGTAAGATGCGTTACCTTTGGGTTTCGGGGGAATATACGGATCATTTAACTCAGCAACATAAAAAATATAACATAATTATTTTTACACCTGTTCGATGAAGTGACAGCTACTTGAAGATTAGCTGTCGCCCAAATATTAATATTTGTGTAATTTCATAATGATAATTACTTTGTTATGCATTTAGGAAATTGATTGGTTGACACATCCCTTTCCCACTTCCAAATATCTGTCTCTGACCGCTTGCAAACCAAAGTCTGTGGTAATAGGGGCGGTGCGGTAGCTTTAGTGCTTAAAGCGTCCGCTCGTCATGCCGAAGACCCGGGTTGCACAATCATGGATTCTATTTTCCTTTTTATACAATTTATAGTACAGTATGCCGTTTAGTAATTGAATACTGGTGTCCCCCGCCGTGATGTTGCTGGAATATTGCTAAAAGCGGCGTAAAACCAAACTCAGTCAGTCAGTAATTGAATAACGAAGGAAAACATTTGTTGTGAATGACAGTATGTGTTGATTTTAATTTAAACAATAAAGATAATCACAAAAACTTTATATATACTCCCCCAAAAAAGAAACACATACAGTAGAACACGGATATAGCGAACACGGATATAACGTACAAACGGATATAGCGAACAAATTTCAAAGTCCCGTCAACAGTCCTTTATAATATCATTAAAATTATACGCGAATAACGAACTCGTGAGTAGCGAATTAACGGCTATAGCGAACTGATTTACTACCCCCAAGCCCAATTAACGACGTGATTAACCAACACACTCAGTGTCAGCTCAGTGTCAGCTCAGCCACTTAGCGGTATACATCAACCTTGTTGGCGGCGAATCAACATATTGTTGAGATTGTTGTGATTGTTAAACATGTTCTAGCTAATGTCTGTGAATGATAAATTCAGAATTTTAATGTTATGTCAATGTACATGTACAAGAATAAAGATTTGTAGGAATTTGTATAGGAATTTCAACTGTATTTTTATGTTTATTCTGAAACATCTTGTAGGCTTTATGAGTCAATGAAATATAGCGAAATTGCACACTGGGAATGCAGACTTATCCGTCTTTGGCACCAACTCGAGGAAAGTCAGTTTGAGTGTCACATGGAGACGTGTGGTGGCGCTGAAGTCAATACCCCGTGTGACCACCGTGGGCATCCAGAACTGCACGGCATCGCCTCGGCATCGAACGAATAAAACCCAGATATAAACCCGTCAGATATAAACAGGTGTGAGATTTGAAAAGATGGCATTTGCCCAATCGCAGCCCACTCTGCCTGTAGTGCCTGTGCGAGTTGCTGAAGTGTCTGGGGCTGAGGGTTACGGCGTTGCACCCGTCTGTCCAGGGCATCCCACAGATGTTCGATCGGGTTTAAGTCCGGTGATCTTGAGGGCCAGGGGAGCACATTGATGTTGTGGTTCTGGAGGAAGCCGCTAGTGTGACGTGCTGTGTGGGGCCTGGCATTGTCCTGTTGAAACAACTCCCTCTGGCGATCAATGATTGGAAGGTGGTGTGGGCGTAGGATTTCGTCACAGTACCGTTGAGCTGTCAGGTTGCCCTGGATCATCACCAAATCACTTCTCCTACGGCAGGTGACCCCACACAATAATACACACACACACACACACACACACATCATAACACTTTCTCGGCCGAATCTGTCCACCTGCGGAACGCAAGCGTCGGCAAAACGTTCACGTCGACGTCTGTACACCCGCATTCTTTCATCGCGTCGTTCCAATAGAAATCGTGATTCATCACTGAACCAGATTCTACGCCAATTCGGTAGGTTCCAGGCCTGAACGTTGGTGCACCATTCAACTCGATGTCGACGATGTTGTTGTCGAAGCGCAGGGCCAAAACAAGGCCTTCTGGCACGTAAACCAGCCTCTCTCAACCTGTTCCTGACGGTCTGTGCAGAAAGCCTCCTCAATCCGGGTATTTGTCGAGCGGTACTGGTCGCCGTAGCTGTTCGATGACGCAGGTGATGTACCCGGATGCAGCGATCCTGCGCCGCAGTGGTCGCTCGAGGTCGCCCAAAACGAGGGGCATCTGCTACCGCATTCTGCCGGCGATATCTCTCCCAGAGCCGTGAAATGGTGCTTTGGTGAACATTCATGCGTCGGGCAACTGCACGTTGAGACTGGCCAGCTTCAAGCAAACCAATGGCGATATGACGGTTGGCTTCACTTAGACGTGGAATTTTGCGTTCGTCAACAATATTCCAATTACAGTGAATAATCGACAGACAGCGATCGACCTTTTATTCCCATCATTGAGACTATCTGATCCCCAACTTTCACGTGCATTGCATGTGAATTGTGTATTCTGTGACACTACACGCCGAAATTGAAAATCATGCGGGTATTTTACGGATGGTGCGTTTTGTTGTGATGTTTCAAAACATAAACACCATAGGACTCATAAACACAGCAAAACCTTTTGTAAAATGAATCACGTTTTAATTCATTGCTACATGAAATTGTTATTTTCATGATGCGTTTCTTTTTTGGGAGAGCATATGTACTTTACCCAATATACCGGTCCTTAGAAATAAATATTGCAATACGTATCAGTTGAAAAGCGTATTGCAGTCCTAATGGCGGCGATCTGTAAATAATCCAATCTGGACAACACAATACAATCCAGTGATTAATAGCACGAGCATCAACCTACGCAATTAGGATACGATAACATGTGTCAACCAAGTCAGCGAGCCCGACCACCCGATCGCGTTAGTCGCCTTTTACGACAAGCATGGGATCTTTTCAAGGTTGAGTTAACCTTGATGGATGTGTTAAATTTCTGTCATTACTCTGACTTGATAAATAGCTACGAAGACGAAGGTATAGCTTTGTACTACGACGCATCCTCGTACCGTCATGCACCAAATATCACAAATACAGCCGAGTTATGTACCGGTTTATACACAGGGGTCCGTGTTGAAATCAAAACCTTCGGAAATAGGTATAAACCCGTCAGATATAAACAGGTGTGAGATTTGAAAAGATGGCATTTGGGGCGATTTTTAGCATTGTTATGTAATGTATGTTCACGGGACATCCGATTGCCTTCCTTTAACAATTATACCTGATGTGACGTATCTTGTTGGCGTTCTCGGTCGAATTGCTCGCATTTCTGTGAAATGACGAAATAGGTTGTCAAGGTATAAAATTTTCACTGGGTCAGCAGTATTGCTGAGTCATGACATTGTAAACTGGGTCAGCTGTTCAAGGGACAAGATAGTTCCTTCATTTAAATAATATACTTTCTATGACGTACATTAACTAACCTCTAGTTTCTGAAATGAAAATATTTCACGGAAAAAACATCTGTTAAATTATCTTAATAAAATGTTATAAAAAGATACTTTCTTCATTCTTGCATTAATCTAGACTTGACAAATATGGTCTGCATTCGATAGATTTATTTCAGAGTCCGCATAATAAACTACAGCCACAGACATTGAAAGATCACGAGTATAGATTAAACATATAATTATGTCAACATTGGAAATTAACGCTCAATAATGTGTTTCAGAAAAAAATTATGAAGTTTATCTGGGACAAATATAAATGAAATATAATTCAGACGTTTTTCATACGATCCCTTCAGAATCTTGTAAAGAACGCAGTCATTATTGTTTGCCGACATTGAAACCTATTCAGTTGTGAAATACATTTGTATGAATCTGGCAACCATGATAGTTTAACAGCTCCTCTTGACGTCATTCGAAACCAGTGTAAACAATCAAACATCGACTGTCAATAATATACTTCATCTCTTCGTTAATTATGGTGTAGTCGGGAAAATGTCGAGAACGGGTATATCTTACCGGGAATACTGCATTGGCGGATCCAGAGGGGTGTGTGTGTGTGTCTGCGTGCGTGCGTGCGTGCGTGCGTGCGTGCGTGTGTGTGTGTTGGGGGGTGGGTATGGGTTCGGGGTGTGTGTGTCCGGACGACCCTCCCCCCTTTCAAAATTCCTCCATAATAAACTGATGAACTATTCACATAAGAGCGTGAATGGTTATACCACAACCTTTTGAGTACTGTATATTTAAACACTTTAAAAACGTGCTCTATATTTTGAACTCTGAACCAAACATAGGCCAGATACTCAACTTGAAAGAGGTTGAGAAACATACTATTTCCCACATGACGACACAGTCTGTCGCGTCAAATTTTGATGTTTAATTTCTTTTGAGTAGTATATACGTACAAAGTACGAATGTGTTTATATTATCTCATAAACAAATTCATCCTGATTCCGGCTTCAAATTCACTTTACAATGTAATGGGGTAATTAGTAACATAATCAATAATATAAAGGAAAGTATTTTGTGATTAAGTTGTGGTCTTTTTACATCGGGTTTCCTTGTTTCATTAGAACTGTGAGCGTCCTGTATCTGGTCGGTGTTTACACGTAAGGTGAAGTTCGTTTCCTGTGTCAAGCTGGGCTCTGTCTACTAACAGGCTTTTTTTGTTTGTAGCGGGAGGCAATGGTTTATAACACACACTTCCGTCTCTTTCAAACTGCTGTATCTCGCGAGATCAAAGGCACGTGCATGAGAGTATGTACTTAACTTCCGCCAGGCTGACTCCTTTTGGTCACCAATTGAATTATAGATCATCTTAATCTCTCATCATCGTCGTTGTCGTCACCATCATCATCATCATCATCATCATCATCATCATCATCATCATCATCATCATCATCCCGAGAGGATCTGTAAGACCACGTCTTTCAAAGCGTATGTATATATATACATATATTTACCGGAATTCTAAGTGCACAATATTTGTTACTTTTAGTCTCCGGCAGTCGTCAGGAACTAAAAGGTGTACATCATATCGTGGGTCCACATCAATAGCATGCTGACCCTACACATGCTGCTGGCGATCTCTAACACCGTTGCCAAATGGTCAGATAGTCTTTAAGTTCTGAAACCAGTTATAAACCATTCTGATAGTTTGCTAGTTGTAATTCTGTCCTCTGACGAGAGTCACAATATATCTGAAATGCTATAATTAAACTCACTCACTCACTCACTCACTCACTCACTCACTCACTCACGCAGCAGCTGCTGCAGTGGAACAGCATGGTGATCACATCATCTCGGTATGTTGGCAATAAAAGCATCGATGCTCATGATGTTGATCACTTGGTTATCTGACCCGGTCAGAATATTTACAGACCGTCGCCATATAGCTGGAATAGTACGACGCTAAACAACAAACAAACAAACACAATATAAACATCGGAGCTGAATTTGAATCTGAAATAGTAAAGGATGCGGTTCTGTTTAATAACGTGTGTACGAATCGAGCTAACACACAGCGTGTTCTCAATACAAAAGGTATGGACGATGCAATGATCATGCAAACATCTTCCAGAATGAAAACATTGAAATAAAAACTTTGTTTGATTTCAAATCAGTGGGTTTATTTTTATGTTTATATATAATTTTTTGGCTCCTATGATCCATTTAAACCAGACATCGCATTATTACCATTTTGGGTTGTTTTACATACAAAATAGATGCCTTGTCATTAGATGTTAATGTCATTGTTTTTCTCAGAGGCTACGGCAGATGGACAGACCTTGTTGCAGATGAAGATCTGTAAATAATTCTTCCTCCTCTTCATTTGAGGACTGAGCCCAAGTTCTGACTTGTTATTTAAGAAAGAACTAATGGTCCCCCGTACTTATAACGTTCCTATAACACTGAAGACGTGAAAATGACGTAACACAAAGTCACGGCACAACGTTGTGACAACGTAAATGGGAGTCCACAGAATGACGTTGTACGGACGTAATATCACAAAGTTTTCACAACGAAAGCATAATAACATCGTGACAACGCGAAATTATGAGCAGGGATATGTATGTGTGTACGTGTGTCGACGCTTGAGGCATTGCATTTCGATCAGTCACAATGAATGATTCAGCAGCGAGAGTTACCAAAAGTAACTCCCACCCTGACCCTGACACAGATCCTGTTGCTTACTGTACATTATCCCGCCTGCCACTAGACCCCCACCCACCCCCTGTTTCGCCGTGGCCTTCTAGACTTTCGTGTCACTGTCGAGAAGCATCTAACGAGTGTATTAGCCAAGCGAATCTGATAAAATCTGTGTTAAAACTGAATGACATATTCGTTTGCTTAACAATACAATAACAAACTTGCAACTTAATACACTATAAACATCCCAACCAACCAAACACACACACACACACACACACACACACACACACCAACAATCCCCACACCCATCTCCACACCCGTCCCACCCAGTAATCAGCGCTACAATCGATCGCCATCCACCTCAGCTAACTTGGACACTTACCTGAGCCCCAACACAACGCTCCCACCATGAACATTGCATACATCGGCATTATAAGGCGCATATTGAATTCTTACCTCATATCGAGTACAAATCCCGTAGAACAACACAACAGGAATGGCAGTTCCGGCCATTGCGTGAGTAGACGGCATGGAATATTCCTGCAAATGGGCAGTTTCCAGCCTGAAGACTGGGGGTGAAGGGGGGCGGGGCCATCGCAGATAGTCCTTAGTTCCTTGTCCGAAATACATCACCAGTGACCACACAAACACCGTCTGTCTGCCAACGAGACTGTCAACGTTCCATATCCAAAATGAAAAGAATATCACATAGAACAATTCGTCGCCAAAAAACGATCCAACTTTGGCAACGTAATATATAGATTTATACTTTATTACATACGGCGTCTGTTCGACGAGGCTGGGGCGTGACGACCGACCCTTATCCGTGTAAACACACGCTGGTCCGTCATTATCAATCCGGCTTTTAACATAATTGTTATATTCCGTTTTCCGAAACCCGTTTGTGTTTGGGGTGTGGGGTGCAAACTCACTGACCTCTGATCTCTCAGACGGATGGACCCCGGATTCAGCGCCACACTGTTCGCGGGGTTGTAGTCCGCAAAATTCTTGAAAATTTCGGACGTAGTTTGGGTTTACTAGTTTCAGTAGTTCTTCCATGGTTCCAGTGTCCGAGAAGCGTGTGGCCGCTGTATCGAATCTTCACGGAGTCAAAACAGCATAGTTTGTTATCATCCACCAGACAGTCGGTACGACTATCTTCACGGCTAGTTATCCGAGCGTTATCAACAGCCCGTTGCCTAGACAGCGCCACGTGACCACACTGTCAACAACGCCAGCATGTTTTATACAGTCATTCATAGTACACACACACACACAGGTAGTTTCAACACAGTTTATTGACAGTTTTCTCTTAAACGGTCCTACTGAACTCGAGGTCAGCACTGACGTGACAGTTAAACTGTACGTTGCCAGGCTTATTATTTACAGATTTTATAACAGGTGTTTAAATCGATCGTCTGTTTGAATAAATTATACCTTCGAATATAGATATATTTCTATATAATACTGTTTTCACAGGTAACAATACTGAAAACTGAAAAATACTGAAACCGGTTTTTATAGATATGAGAAACCGGTTTGCGTAGATGCAAAACCGGTATGGAGAAGGCCTGTAATCAGATTGTGACGTTGTGTGGTCAGTTTGCTGTTTAAAACATTTTATATAAAACACAATTTTTTAGATATCGATAAGTATCTAACGTATCTATCTGACATATAACGTTCTCGTCGTAAATGTATTAATACTTGTTACTTTCCCGCTCTGCATACCATATTTATAAATCTGAATATCAATGTAACCGGTTCGACCAGTCAACCAAACCTGACAGGTAAGCTGTGCACTGAATGAAAGGGGAAATCGATTGATCAATGAATAACGTCAATGGCTGTCACAAATCACAAGGCCAGTGGAATTTCTGGGTAAGAACTGATCTTCAGCAACCTGTGCTTGTCTTAAGGTGACTAACGGGATCGGGTGGTCATGCTCGCTGACTTGGTTGATGCACGTCATCCAAATCGCTTCATACAGCCTTCCTAAAACTGGAATAGTGTTAAGTACGGCGTTAAAAAACGAAGTGGTAGCGACATACAGGAACGGTATATGGTGACCACGATAGCGGTATATGGTCACCATGATAGCGGCATATGGTCACCACTATAGCGGTATACGGTCACCACGATAGAGGTATATGGTCACCATGATAGCGGTATATGGTGACCATGATAGCGGTATATGGTCACCACGATAGCGGTAAATGGTGACCACAATAGCGGTATATGGTCACCATGATAGCGGCATATGGTCACCACGATAGTGGTATATGGTCACCATGATAGCGGCATATGGTCAACACGATAGTGGTATATGGTCACCATGATAGCGGCATATGGTCACCACGATAGCAGTATATGGTCACCATGATAGCGGCATATGGTCACCACGATAGTGGTATATGGTCACCATGATAGCAGCATATGGTCACCATGATAGCGGCATATGGTCACCACGATAGTAGTATATGGTCACCATGATAGCGGCATATGGTCACCACGATAGCAGTATATGGTCACCATGATAGCGGCATATGGTCACCACGATAGTGGTATATGGTCACCACGATAGCAGCATATGGTCACCACGATAGCGGTATATGGTGACCACGATAGCGGTATATGGTCACCATGATAGCGGCATATGGTCACCACGATAGTAGTATATGGTCACCATGATAGCGGCATATGGTCACCACGATAGCGGTATTTGGTCACCACAATAGCGATATAGGATGACCATGATAGCGGTATATGGTCATCATGATAGTGGCATATGGTCACCACGATAGCGGCATATGGTCACCACGATAGTAGTATATGGTCACCATGATAGTGTGTGTGTGTGTGTGTGTGTGTGTGTGTGTGTGTGTGTGTGTGTGTGTGTGTGTGTGTGTGTGTGTGTGTGTGTGTGTGTGTGTGTGTGTGTGTGTGTGTGACGAACTGGATATCCTTAGTGACTGCCTAATCAACGTTTCCATAATCTGATTATGTAGAGATATATCGCTGCTAAAACTAGTCCATTGTACGATTCCGACTAGATGATAAGCGTGTGTTAATGAATCACTATCTTATAGCCATGAAACCAAGGTAGAACACTCAAGCAATGAAAACATCAACATTCTCCTTCGTCAGAATAAATTAATAATATAATTGTTGAAATGATTTTAAAGACAGTACGAAAACATTTTCTTTATATGTATGTACATGTGTATGCGTTTTTATACAGTATGGTAATATTAGGTTCTATATTACTATCATATAGTATGACCAGAAATTACTGAGAATTTAGGAATATGTTTACTTGGATTTCTAGTGTAAACAACCTTGACCAGCTATCAAGTGCTTGGTTTCATTCACTCCGTTAATCCTTTTTCATTAGTTTGTGAAGAGTTATTCCCCTTTGTTTACTTGCTAGCAGACGACATTTTCAGTGATCCTCAGTATGGATGATTTAGAGAAGAGGAAGTTGATTTTAGAGTATTATAACAAGGACATCAGATCAGCTAAAGCGATTTCAAGAAGAACAGGCATCCCTTTGTCCACTGTTTATCGTGTTTTGAAAAATATTGCAAAGGCGTTGAGCACCAGGGAGGCGCAGGTAGGCCCAGAAAATTGACTGTCGGTGAAAGGGGGGCGGCTTGGTATTCTTGTTTCTAAAAACAAACGAAGGAGTTTAGAAAACTTAAGGCTGGATATGATTGATAAAGGAACTGTGGCTGGCTGTAAGGAGACAATTAGAACTGAGCTGCATGCAATGTGTTGGCAGAAAAGTCGAGGAATTCCATCACCGTTCATGAAACCTGAACAAAAGGAGCGAAGGTTGAACTAGTGCTTACAGCATAGAAATTTTAACTGGAACAATGTGATTTTTTCAGATGAAAGTTCTGTGTGGCTGTTTCCTAATACACTGAAATTCTGGACCAAACAAACTGAAAAACCTTTGTATCCGCGCCCAAAGTATAGTCCGAAATTTAGCGTGTGGGATGGCATATCTGTGTTAGAGGCAACGTCCCTCTGTGTATATGGGGCATTTCTGTGAGAGACATTTACTTCCATCTGCTCACGTGTTCTATGGACATTTTTGGATTTTCCAGCAGGACATGTACAACCACAAAAAAAAAGCGTTCAAAGCAATCACAGGCCTGGTTTCGGACCCAAAATATGACATTTAGATTGGCCAAGCTATTGCCCTGACCTAAATCCAGGAGAAAATGTTTGGGGACTTATGAAGGAAAGAGTCAATAAGAAAAATCTGACAAATATTGCTGAAATGAAAGAAGAGGTGGTCCGATATTGGGACAGCATGGACCACGACTTTCTAACTTCTTTGATCGGTAGTATTCCCCGCCGCATTGAAGCCTGCATTGCTGCCCATGGTGACTTGACAAAATACTAACTGTTCACCTGTCTTTGAATCTTGAGTTATGTTCTGCTAATATTCACATTTAATACGTGAGTAATGAGTGAAAAAATAATTCAATAATTTCTGGTGGTACTGTATAATATGACATATTACAATTGAGTCACATGACCCAGTAAATGTGAAACTTTTACGCAATGGGTATATGGATTGATGGGTGGATGGATGGATGGTTGGGTGGATGGATGGATGGATGAATGGGTGGGTGGGTGGGTGGATGGATGGATGGGGATGGATTGATGGATGGATGAGTGGATATTGGGTGGATGGATGGATGGGTAGGTGGGTGAGTGGATAGATGGATGGGTGGGTGAATGGATTGGTGGGTGGATGGATGGATGGATGGATGGATGGGTGGGTGGATGGGTGGGTGAATGGGTGGCTTGCTGGATGGCTTGCTGGATGGGGTGGGGGTGGGGGTGGATGGGGGTGAATGGATTGATAGGTTGACCGACGGGTGGGTGGGTGGATGGATGATGGGTGGATGGATGGATGGGTGGTTGGTTGGATTGATGGATGGATGGATGGGTGGTTTGATAGGTGAATGGACTGATGGATGGATGGGTTGGCTGGTGAGTGATGAATGGATAGGTAGATGATATATGGATAGGTAGGTGGATGATGTATGGTTGGGTGGATGGATTGATGGATGTATTTCTGAAACGTTACATCTCCATCTTCTTTCAAAATGTTTTATATGGTGATTATAATCTACTTTGTACCTGGCGCTCTTGGAGACCGGCTGTATTGTTTCTCCTTGACTCCCCTTCATGCAGAATTACCACGACCCTGGTCACAATGAGCTCTCCTTTGCTTCCGTGTGTGCGTGACATTGTACAGACATTAATGGTGCCATTTCAAACTTTGCCTGAAGGATTCCATTAAAAATGCAAAACGAAAGCATCCAAAAGGAATACTCGACAGAAACCCGACCAAATGTATTCTGAATAATCAAGCACTGCCATTGTGGTGCTACTTCTCCCAGATGAGTAAATATGTCAGAGTCAGACAACAGAACAGGTAAACACATTAATATTGCACGTGGTAAATTAACAATTACGAACAGCTTCCTTTGTGGTAAATATAATCAGTAAACTACGGTAATGGCACATGTATGGTGCTGGCAAAGCTACACACATAATAGGAGCAAACCAGGATTCAAACTCACAATCATAGGTGTCTAACGTGACCAAGGGACGCTACCGAAGACCCGGGTTCGATTCTCCACATGGGTACAATGTGTGAAACACATTTCTGGTGTCCCCCGTCGTGATATTGCTGGAACATTGCTAATAGCGGCGTAAAACTATACTCACTCAGACTAGATGTGGTTGGAACTGCTGGTGTTCCTAGGGTTAGACTCACTCACTCACTCACTCCAAAAACGTACAAAAGGTTTTTGATGACCGAGATGTTTGAAGCAAAGGACTTGGACAGAAGCTCACCTTCAGTAATATAACATTTAACAGGTTAGCATGTGCCAAAACTACATATTTTGTATGAAAGACATAATACCACGTAACTGCTGAGTTAAGAGGTTATTCAGTTTACACATCTCAAAACATAACATGTACATACATTTGTTGCTGTTCTAGATGACAAGGTCACATTTAGCCGATGGCTGTGATTCCACTCAAAATCAGAGAAACACACGGTTACATAATTATAAAATTATATTTTCATTCTTTCTATCGATCGCGATCCCTGATCTGACGAATTTGTTGTCCTTAGTGACTGTCTCATCAACCGTTCACATGCTCAGATTATGTAGAGATATATGTCTGCTAAAACTATCCCACTGTACGATTCCGACTAGATCATAAGCGCGTGTTAATGAATCACTATCGTATAGCCATGAAAGCAAGCGTTCGTGTAAAGGTGAGCGTATCCTGCCCCACAGGTAACACTTGTCACGAACTCACGCAAAGGCACATGAAATGTTCACCTGAACAGGTAAAACCGTCAAGCAATGAAAACATCAACATTCTCCTTCGTCAGAATAAATTAATAGTACGGATTTCAAAGACAGGGTGGAACCATTTGTCATGTATGCATGCGTGCGTGCGTGCGTGCGTGCGTGCGTGCGACCAATGTTAAAGAACAATCCAGAGTTGATGAACACTGGCTGGTACATAGGCGGATTTTTTTCGGGGAGGGGGAGTCCTTAAAATTTATTAAATGATCCATGAAAACAGGTGAAAATGAAATGTGCGCTCCCTTTTCCCAAGAGTGTGCAGTCCCCATTTCTCAAAAAGTTGTAAAGGGACCAGCGGTAGATGTTTTCTGTGCGAGGGGTGGCAATACAACAATCAGTATTAAGGAGCGTAGTCAAGGTGACCATACTTCCCGACATGGTTGCTATTCACGTTTTTGTGTATACATCTCAGACTACAAGTAAAATGTTTTGTTTTTTTGTTTTTTTTCTTAATCAGAGTAAAATATGATAGTTACCATTTTAAAAAGCGGAGTTTGGTTTCAAAGCATAAACAATATAATAAGTTAACAGTTGACCGAGACTTACATGTAAGTTGAAGTTTGACTTAGTCTAAACTTCCACCAACCTATGACGTAGGGGGGACCCGTGAAGATCCGGGGTAGAATAGGTCTTCAGCAACCCATGTGCATGCCATAAAAGGCGTCTATGCTTGTCGTAAGAGGCGACTAACGGGATCGGGTGGTCAGTTTCGCTGACTTGGTTGACAGATGTCATCGGTTCCCAATTGCGCAGATCGATGCCCATGCTGTTGATCACTGGATTGTCTGGTCCAGACTCGATTATTTGATTTGATTTAAACATATTTTATTCACAAATGTGAAAGGGATTGGGGACAAGTAATCCAACTTAAAATACCCGCTCCCTAATATTTACATACATACATTTTCAATTATATACATATTAGGAAAGAATAGAGAGAAGAGATAGGAAAGTTAAGTAGAGGAAGGGATACAACTCATGTGATCACACAAAACGTTTTGATTGATGAATAAAAGTTTGCACACCTTTAAAAACGTATTCATTATTTTACTCGATTATTTACAGACCGCCGCCATATAGCTGGGATATTGCTGAGTGCGGCGTAAAGCTAAACTCACTCACTCACTCACTATGACGTAGGGATTACGTGAAATAAGCGCATGCGCAAACCATTAGTTTGCGTTCTGCTTGACATCGCTTTAGAAAGCGTAGTTTGGTTTTCAAAGCATAAACAATGTGATAATTATGATGTCGTGCTTATGTAGAAAAGTGGTTGATTACTCATGTTTGTATTGCTTTAAGTGATGGAGTTTCAATTGAGATCTTATTTTGTTCCGTCAACGCTTCCTTCAATCTGCTGAAAGTGTACAGCAGAGTGACGTCAACACTGGTTTAATGACGCGTTTACGAATATACTTTAGTTGTGTAGCAGCTTGTCTGGAATATTGTTACAGTTTTTCAGTGCCAACCCTAAAGATACCATGCCTCGGATCAACATGGATAGCCCACCGAGACACACATTCCACTCGACCCGTGAAGGTCCGGGTTAGAATATTGATCTTCAGTAACCCATGCTTGTCGTAAGAGGCGACTAACGGGATCGGGCGGTCAGGCCAGCTGACTTGGTTGACACATGTCATCGGTTCCCAATTGCGTAGATCGACGATCACTGGATTGTCTGGTCCAGCTAAATAATCGATTTTTAAAATATGTTTTTGAAAACATGACGATGACGAGTCAGAAGCCACCAACATCACCAGCCAAAGGCACAATGAATTAAAAATCCTTTTGGTCTAAAGTGTAAATTTTGCCAGGTTTTCCTTTTTGAATTGCTTGGGAAATATGTCATAAGATACTGTCTGTAACTTCCCAACTTCCAAAATGCCACTCAGAGAAGTTATCACTGCGACACTTGAATGTAGCCAAGAGTTGACTTTGAAAATGCAACTTCTTTATTCCTTCATTGTGAGGTTTCAGTATATACAAACATGAATTTATTGATAATTTTACTCAAGTCAAATCAGCAATATTTTTCAAATATTGATCCAAAACGGCTTTCTGCCGTCTAGCTATACGTCTGTAAAAGAATATGACAGATATTGGGACATTTTACTTCCGTTTCATCAAACACTTACAGACCGCCTCCGTGGTGTAGTGGTTAGAGCGTCCGCCCGGAAAGCGGAAGGTCGCGGGTCCGATCCCCGACCGCGTCATACCAAAAAGACGTTAAAATATGGTACTTGTTGGTCCCTGCCTGGCGCTCGGCATTAATGGGTACAACAAGGACTGGTCGGCTCGGAGTCAGTATAATGTGTCTGAGTGGGGTATTCATGCTTCACTGCGGCATGGTATCTCAGTGGGCTAGCACTATAAAACCAGCTTCAGTCTGGGCTAGTACAAGCAGCCGCACATACACATACACACGCATGCACGTCGTCATATGAGCGAAATATTCTCAAGCACGACGTTAAACCCAATTTCACCTCACCTCACCTCACCTCACCTCACCTCAAACACTGACAGCGCATGTGAAGTTTCGTCTGACTACAATCTCATCAAAATCAGGGTTTAATGATGCAAAATAAAAAAAGCACACACAAAAAACAACAAACATATGTGCAAATAAATAAATGACTCAAGAAGTGAAGATTTGACGACGCCTCCATGGAAGGTCGCGTCAGGTGAATTTTCTAAGAAGCCAGTTGGCGTCGGGTTCTTAGTACCAGTTGGCGAAGCATTCAAAGCTGCACATCTGAATTCTGAATCTCCCAAAAAGACAATAACACGACCGGTACCGAATGTAAATTAACAATTACAGCGTTGCGATTTTGTATGCACACGTTTCTCGCAATCTCAAACTACACGGCCTTGATTTCATTTACTATTAACACGGAAAAATTGGACAAAGGTTTACCAATATTTTGTAATTGAAAACTGGGAATATTACAGACTATAGTCCGTTTGGCTCAAAAGCGGACCGATGAATTGCAATCTAACTCGAAAACTAATAAACATAAAATACTCAATGAAACGCTGATCATAATCAAAACATCATACCAACTCTGTGAGGTTTTTGCAGAATTTTTGTCCTAAAAATAAAAGTGCAGAGAAAGGGACAGCCAGGTGTTCGAGAAGCACGTTCACAGACAAAGTTATTTATTCATTAACCTGTGCTGTGCCGTCTCCATCCGTTCCTTTCTCTACACTCCTCCCTCGTAACAAATAGTGAACTGTGTCAATATTTTAATGATAGATTGTTAAACAACTTTTTAATTTTTAGGACAAAAATTCTGCAAAAACCTCCCCGAGTTGGTATGATGTTTTGATTATGATCAGCGTTTCATTGAGTATTTTATGTTTATTAGTTTTCGAGTTAGATTGCAATTCATCTAACCAAGGAACTTCTTGACCTTGGGTTCATTGAACCCTCCAATTGCCCATGGCAGAGTCCGGTGGTCTTAGTCAAGAAGAAATCGGGTGAGTTCCGTTTGGCCATAGATTACGGATGTGAATAAGATAACCGTTCCGGCTTCCTATCCTTTGCCTCGCCTGGAAGATGCATTTGATGCTATTGGTGATTCCCTTGCTCAAATATTTTCCACACTTGATTTGGCATCAGGGTTCTGGCAAATTCCTATGGATTCTGAAACAGCTCACAAGGCGTCCTTTGTCACGCAGAGTGGCCTATACACGTGGCGTGTTATGCCTTTTGAGTTGCGCAATGCTCCCTCCACATTTCAGATGGTCATGGCTTGAGCCCTGCAAAGGTATATGTGGCACGCACGTGATTTTACCAGTGTGAAATACAAACAGCTGTAAAGACAGATAAACGTAATGCACCTTTGTTCTATTAGCTTTAGAGATACTGGTCCCGATTATGTCTGATGCCAGATATCAGTGTGACCCTTGGCAGGTTTAAAATTGAGGAACGTGGTCAGTTAGTCTGTAATATTCCCAGTTTTCAATTATAAAATATTGGTAAACCATTTGTCCAATTATTCCGTGTTAATACTTTTGCCAATTTGAGTGGCTACACTGCTATGTTTAGCATCAATCAGCAATTGAAACCAGAGTCACTGTTGTCAAGGCTATCGGCAGAATGAATTATGATCACCAGATGTCCTGTCGGATCTGGTGCAATTCGCAAATGGACTTTCATCCAGACATATTCCACAGTTTTGGAGTTCTCCAGAAAAGGAAGAATGACGGTGGGCATTCTGGTCGCTAATATATGACCAGTGCTGTTATACAAAACAACCTTAGTGGTAAGACTACCTTAAGTCTATGTTAGATATGGGACTTACGGTCACCTTAGCGCTAAGATCGCTTTGTACAACGGCACCCTGGAGTTTTGGAATGGACACTCAAAATACATCCCTTCTTTTGATGGAAAAGATGTCTTCAGTTCCTTCGTTACCCCCCTTACCTTTACCAGTACTTCAATGTTCGATTGGGTGGCAATATGTTAATAAGAATCATTGGCGGGTATTGTGCCTCTACAAGAACAACTGTAACGAACCAGTGGTTAGAGAAGGGTAACGTAATGCCAGATGAAAACGAAGAAATTTAACTCTGCAAAGCGAATAGGTTAGAAAGGTCCCCTGCAACACGAGCAGCGGGTAAAGCATGGGCAGATTTGTCCTGCACAGCTAGACATTAGCTAGGTACTATGTTCGATGTTACGGTGTTCTTAAGATTCTTAAACATTACCAAAATTACAAAGCGAAATGACTGATCAACAGACAAGTGGCCTAAAGAACTAAAAGCTAACGATGTTTAATTCATGTGGTCGTTTAGTTTGTAATTTAGTGAGTTGACCAGAAATATCAACACACAGGTCGATGTTGAAAATGGGGTGCGTCATTGTTTGCATTTCGCCATGTAACGGCGGCTTTCATAACTTGGACTGCTTCTCTGAAAGTAACGATGGCATTCTTCTGGTGACGTGTACATTGCTATAGATTTTATGAAAATGCTATATAAAAAATTTAATCACCCGTTCTTGGATGGTTCTATAGTAAATACATGGTGTGTCGCCCAGTAGTGAAGACCGCCGTTGTGGAGTCCAAGGGCTAAGGTCAGTAAAGCGCCAGCGCAGCAATACCCCGGAACCAGGGGGAAGAGCCAGAAACCTGGTCTCTCTAAATAGAGTTCACTGTTTGATGATGTACATTGCAATGTTGCCGCTACATGTATATACTGTTCAACTGTAGACCAGACTGGTGGTTAATACCATGAGCTACGCTCCACGCCATCCACGACACTCAGTCAACCTGCTCACAGAACCTGTCCACACATCCATTATTGTTCCACAAACATTGGTTTCTGGGAATCTTTTGTCACCCACTATGGATGAGACCTGTCCAGAAGTAGCCTACACACACACGCCAATTAGTGTGTGTGTCTGTCTGCGTGTCTGTCTGGCAGTGGGGTAGCCTAGTTGTTAAAGTGTTCACTTATTCACATTGAAGACTTGGTTTCGAATCCCCACCTCAGGGCACAACCTGTGAAGTCCATTTCTGGTGTCGACCACCATGACATTGCTAGAATAATGCTAAAAGCTTCGGAAAACTAAAACCACTCTGTCTCAGTCTGTCTGTCCAACCATCTGTCCATCTGTCTGTTTGTCTGTGTCTGCATTTGTGTATCTGTGTGTCTTATGGGCATAACTGAAATAATGCTAAAAGCTTTGTAAAACTAAAACTACTGTCTGTCTGTCTGTGTCTGTCAGCTTTGTGTATCTGCATGTTTTTGGGCATGCTAATGTGTATGCATAAAACTATTAAAAGCTTGAGGTAGCACACACTCTAAGCCCTTCTAAGTTCAGGCAGAAATCAAAGCAAATATTTGCCCCTACAACAGATATTTTGTATTACACAACAAAGACTGAAGCCAGTTACAGATTTCTAAAACACAATCTGGTGTGCAGCTTGCAGGGAGTCTCCCACGGTGCTGAAGCTGCTGTTAAGTGGCTTGTCCAGGTGAACCACCCCCCACAGGGCAGAATCCACCTCCTGTGATAGGGACAGGCTTGTCAGTCTCGACCCCACCTTCTCCAGTCCATCTGAAAATAGAGAACATCAACGTTTGTTGGTTTGTTCTTTGTTTGTTGGTTGTTTGTTGGTTGTTTACTAGTGTTGGGAATTGGTTAAACTCTCATAATTGATGATTGCTTCATTACAACCGATCAATCATCGAAAATAATTGGTTAGCGTAATTTATGATTTTTTCCTGCTTATTTTTGTTAATGCACACAAACATAAAGAAAAAACATGTAGTTCTTTGTATTTTTTGTAAATTTCACATCTTGAAAGGATGACTAGTATGTTAGGAACATACATTTCTTGGGGTCTTTGAGATAAATTCAATCATGACTTGGAACGAGCTTGTACTGCTCATGAAATGTAACAGACAAAACCAACCTTGGGAAAAATATTGTTAATGCAAAAAGTGTTCCAGAATTGTTTGTGTTCGATTATGAGAAAACATGATCGATTGCTTGGTCGTTTAGTCACTGCAACCAATCT
The DNA here is from genome assembly GCF_003918875.1 of Haliotis rubra. Classification (NCBI taxonomy): domain Eukaryota; kingdom Metazoa; phylum Mollusca; class Gastropoda; order Lepetellida; family Haliotidae; genus Haliotis; species Haliotis rubra. The sequence continues at coordinate 484,459 of NW_025766148.1, read as the reverse complement.
TCGATTATTTCAATTAATCGGACCACCACTATTGTTTACTAGGGCTGCAACGAGTCCACTATGCGGTAGATACTATAAATACCATGAACATAGGGTATACAATAGGAGTATCTTTCATGAGTACCAGGTTTCCCTAGCTGATATTTTGTTCATTATCTTCAGTCATATAATAACAAAATGAATTATTTGACATGTTTTGACCACGATGACACTGTTAATTTATTATGACAATGATCAGTGACCATATCATCATAATATATATAATACATAAGAGTGTAGGCTATTATTCTGCATGGAGTGGATAAGAGGTCAATTGAAGTAAAACATTTTTTTAAATCCAGAATTTTAACTACATCATATTGGACTGAATGTGTGTGGTTTTACTTCACTTTTTGCAATATTCAAGCAATATCAAAGTGAGGGACACCAGAATTGGGCTTCACACATTTCACGCTGGACATTACATAATGAAATCGGGACCCATCAAACCAGTGATTGACATGGTGAGCAACAGTACTGACCGATCAGGTACAAACAAGTCAGTGACGATTAATCCATTGGTAACCCACTCTAACCCATGGTTGAAAATTGAATGAGTGTTTGTTTGTTTGTTAGTTTGTTTGTCATATTCTTGTTTCATGCTATAGATGCCACTGGAGAAAACTGGGCCCAGATTTTCGAAGCTCTCTTAGCGCTATGATAGTCGTAAGTTAATGTTAATGTATGGCACTTACGACTATCTTAGCGCCAAGAGAGCTTCGAAAATCTAGGCCCAGGAGTATTCCCCAAGCTCTCTGAGTATGTTCCCTGATTTGTGGGCACCATGGTCTGGTGTTTTACTGAACCTTCACCTTGGTTAACACCCACACAGCTGAGCTGACACTTTTGTCACACAGAAATACTTTTCAATGGAGGTGTAAACCCAACGTTACACATGCACCCATGCTACCCATGGAGTAGAATTGCCCTCCAGTAACTCATGCTTGTCTTAAGAGGCGTTTAACGGGATCAGATGGTCAGACTTGCTGACTTGGTTGACACATGTCATTGCATCCCATAAATCGATGCTCATGCTGTTGATCACCGGATTGTTTAGTCCAGATTAGATTATTTACAGACTGCTGCCAAATTGTTGAATGCAGCATTAAACAACGAAACAAATGCACTCAGTACTCACTCATTCACTCTGGCCGCACAATGAGTTTTGAGCAACATGAGGTAGCACTTACTTGCTACTGAAAGCAGAGCAGAGTTGTTCCCCTTGAATACTAAGGCTGGTCCGCTAAGAACTGGGGGAAAGGAGAAAGCAGCTCCCTGGATCTCAACCAGAGTGGCATTGGACCCAGACACAGTTCCTTTAATTGTGATGGGTCCCCCGCTAGTCTGTATCGTCACGGGCAACAAGACAGCAGAAGGATCCTGGGATGGTATCTTCATGTTTTACATCAACCTGGAAGGAAGCAAGCAATGGATGAATCAGTGAGTGAGTGAGTGTTATTATATTGCAGTCAAAAAAGTAACGTTACAACATTGGTTCAGTGTGTTAAGGTTCGTTTATTATTTAATACCACACACAGCAATCTTTCAGCTATATGACTGCAGACTATAAATAATCGAGTGATTGATGTTGTGAAAAAAACATCTGATTATATTCAGAGGCCCAGATAAGCTGCGTATCCGGGTAAAATACGCATATAAAATTTCCAATTACGCATTGAAAAATAATTGTTGCGTACCAATTACGCATTTAAAATGTTAGATACGCAAAAAGTTTAAAACAAATGCGTACGGAATATATTAATAAAAATCGCTTGCGTAATGGAAAAGACATCGATTGCTATCAATTGCAAGTTGTACTGTTAGTATAGGACTAGTGTTGTACTGTCAGTATAGGATGAGTGATTTTTTATGAAATCATTTCCATTATATTTAAGTTGGTTTTGATTAGGTGTGACATAAGGTAGAACATACCTGCTTAGTTAACTTACTCAATGACATAATACTTAGGTGAGTAAAATGACTGAAATACGTGAAATATGTGAAATACGCACATATTTGAAAGCGGTGGGTAACGGAAAATGAAATACCCACTCAAAATTCATAATACCCACTCCAAAAAAATACAGTGGGTACAGTACCCACATGAGCTAAATCTTATCTGGAGCTCTGATATTAGTATACCATATGGTGTCATGGTTTGTGAGCCGATTCATCTGGCGCTCCCAAAAAACTCAGGTAGAACTGAAGAAACTGATTTTTGACATTGGTAATACTAGTATTGAGAAATACTACCACATTTTTGCTAATAATACAGTTTAGGTTAGTTTAGTTCTGAATGATACATCATATTTACTGGAAACAACATCATCCATGCTAATCTCCAGGTCTACCTCCTTGGCTGGTACAGGTGAGCTGACGAGAATGAGGTAGAGGTAAGTTCACCCTCAACCTTTGGCTTAGTTCCTTGCCTTGTACAGGGGAGTTAACAACAGGGAAATTCTCCACTCACCTTCAGGCCTGCCTCCTTGGATAGTACAGGTGTGTTAACGACTCACATCTCGGCCATTGCACTTCAATAGTACAGGTGTGTTAACGACTCACATCTCGGCCATCCCACTTCAATAGCACAGGTGTGTTAATGACTCACATCTCGGCCATCGCACTTCAATAGTACAGGTGTGTTAACGACTCACCACTAGGTGATCCCACTTTAATAACACAGGTGTGTTAACGACTCACATCTCGGCCATTGCACTTCAATAGTACAGGTGTGTTAACGACTCACATCTCGGCCATATCACTTCAATAGCATAGGTGTGTTAAAGACTCACATCTAGGCCATCCCACTTCAATAGCACAGGTGTGTTAACGACTCACATCTCGGCCCTATCACTTCAATAGCATAGGTGTGTTAACGACTCACATCTTGGCCCTCCCATCTCTATAGCACAGGAATAGTACAAGTGATTTAATCACTTACTTCCAGGCCTGCCATCTTGACTAGCACAGGTGTGTTAACAACTCACCTCTAAGTCAGCCTACTGAGATAGTACAAGTCATTTAATCACCTACTTCCAGGCTAGCCTCTCTGGCTAGTACAGGTGTGTTAACAACTCACCTGTAGGTCATCCAACTTAGATAGTTCAGGTGATTTGATCACTTACCTGTAGGCCTGCCTCCTTGGCTAGTACAGGTGTGTTAACGACTCAACTGTAGGTCATCCAACTAAGTACAGGTAATTTGATCACTTACCTGTAGGCCTGCCTCCTTGGCTAGTACAGGTGTGTTAACGACTCAACTGTAGGTCATCCAACTTAGTACAGGTGATTTGATCACTTACCTGTAGGCCTGCCTCCTTGGCTAGTACAGGTGAGTTGACGAGATTGAGCTGTGGCTGGTCACCAGATGCCTGGTTGCGCAGGTAGCCGACCAACACAGCTGCGTTCAGGTACCTCCCCGCGTTGCTCAACGATGCACCTGGAAATGATTGTATTGGAGTTGTCTTCAGTGTACTTCAGCAATATTCCAGCATGATCGCAAAGTTACCACATGAATTTTGAAACCAATACATTTAGCATGACAACAACCATGTTATAATGATAATTCATGAATTTATATAGCGCATGATTCACAGTCCTATGCTCTGTGCGCTTAGCAGAACAGTCTTTAATTGTGACTTGAAAGATTCAAGTGAAGAGGCAGATTTAAGGTTTTCGGGTAGACAGTTCCATTTTTCCAGAGCTGCATATTTGAATGTTCTCTTGCCAAAAGTTGAAGTCTGAATTTTTGGAATGATGAAAAGTTTTTGCTTTTGTGATCCGAGAGGTCTCAGAGGAGGACAGATGTTGAGTAGTTCAGCGAGGTACGGTGGAGCAATTTTGTGAAAACACTTGTAGGCATACAGAAGTATTTTATAGTCAATGTGGAAAGAAACTGGCAACCAATGGAGATCTTTCAGTAATGGGGTTTGACGTCTTTTGATCTGTTCTTTAGTGGCATTGAGGTGAGGTGAGGTGAAATTGGGTTTTACGTCGTGCTTGAGAATATTTCGCTTATATGACGACGTGCATGCGTGTGTATGTGTATGTGCGGCTGCTTGTACTAGCCCAGACTGAAGCTGGTTTTATAGTGCTAGCCCACTGAGATACCATGCCGCAGTGAAGCATGAATACCCCACTCAGACACAGTATACTGACTCCGAGCCGACCAGTCCTTGTTGTACCCATTAATGGCAGGGACCAACAAGTGCCATATTTTAACGTCTTTCGGTATGACGCGGTCAGGGATCGAACCCCCGACCTGCCGCTCTCCGGGTGGACGCTCTAACCACTACACCACGGAGGCGGTTGTAGTGGCATTGACAAGTAAACAATTACAATAGTCCAATCTGGATAAAATATGGGAAACAGTCAGTTTTTGTGCAGCAGGTCTGGTGAGGTATGGACGGATCTTTCCGATGTTTCTGAGATGATAGTTTGTAGTCTGGCACACGAGAAACATGGTGATTCATACTCAGCTGTAGGTCAAACAGTACACCCAAATTCTTTAATTTTGCTGGTGTTATAACTGTTATAACAACCATCACAACATCGATAATCAACATCTATACTGATAAAAAGAAGTAAGGGAACACCTGATCCTTTCATATCACTAAATTCATATCACAATCAATGAAAAATCAACTTTTTGTAAAGTACTCAAATAACAAATAATCACCATTATAAATCATGACACTGTAATATGCTAGTGTTCATAATTCTTTATAACTACATTGGAATTAATTTACATCTAATATATAGACAGATAACAGTGTGGCAGATGTAGACTATCTTAATAAGCTCCAGAACATACTGTATAGAACTGCATCTCTTAAGCATGGCAAAATGTTTTGATTATAGGGCTGAGTCTGCGACAGTACAATTGTAATCCCAAATATAACATATGTTAGATTTGACCACTTTCTAAATGGCATTGTGTATTCCTAGCTTTCAGCCATGGAAGCCGTGCCAATTTACACTTATCAGAGGGGAACACAAAGTCCGCAGTCTTGACTACCAGTTGTCCAACTTCCATTTTTGTGGAAGCCACGACGGATGAGCGGGTTAGGCAGCTGACTTTGTGTGCTGACGATTAGAGCCTGACTCTGAGGGTGTGGGTTCGTATCCCGGATGGGACTCAACCCGACAAAAGTATTAGAATGTGTACTTTACGAAGAAAGTGTAATCCCAAATTGACATATGCTACATTTGATCGCTTTCTAAATGGCATTGTGTATTCATCGATTATTTACAGACCGCCGCCATATGGATGGAATATTGCTTGGTGCGGCGTAAAACTAAACTCACTCACTCACTCAGTAGAATCTAAGCAGTTCAAAGCAGCTAGAACCTTCCTCACTAACTCAATCTAAGGTATTACCATATGTTGTGAGCTGGACACTCTTGGAGGCACCGGCTGCGATGGCCGAAGCCAGACTTCCCAGGCCCTCTCCTAAACTGACCAGTGGTTTTGTCTCTGGACTCAGGGCATTGGCCAGGGCAGGTGCGTTTATCTGCAACAAGTTACATGCACATCAACATCAGCAGCCTTGGCACCAAACACAACAGCATCTACACCATCTACAACAGCATCTACACCATCTACAACGGCAGCAACATCCTGATTATGAAGCAAGTTATGGTGAAGCAGAATGGGGTGTAAAATTGTTCACATGATTTTGGCACGTTTAACAACTGAAGTGTTTTCACTAATCTGGACTCTCCTGGTTGTGAAATGCTACTCAACTGAGATGCTATGTTGTAATTTAACCCAAAAATGTTGCATTTAACTTTTATTGCAACCAAACAGAAACCTTTTAACCCAGGCATAACGGGACACCTCAAAATGAACGCACCGCTCCAAACAGACTGGTTCCCTTGGTGAGATCCACAAACTGCTGAGCAATCTCCTCGGCAACACGAGTCTGTGCTTCTATCGTGCTGGCTCCCAGGTGAGGCGTGGCAATTACCTTCGGGTGCTTCACTATGGGAGAGTCTTTCGGGGGCTCCTGGTAAAAACACAAGCGAATAGGTGAGTGGGTGGGGATAGGTAAGTCAGTAGGTGAGTCTGTAATTGGGTGAATCAGTGAAGACTTGAGATAATGTTTGGGTGAGTTTTCCAAAATTCCATGCATTTGTATAGTAGTGAATGACAAGTATGACTTGTGACTAACCTACGTTTTAACTCATCTATTAATTATTTGCTTAAAGTATAACTTGTGACTCACCTCCGTTTTAACTCATCTATTAACTATTTGCTTAAAGGTCACATGCAACCAAAAAATCAAACATAATTAAAACACAATTATCACTTATTCATGACATATAATATACATTGCTGGTTATGAAAAAACATATAAACAAAATTATAAGCGTACAATCGCAAATCAAAAGTGCAATATTGTGTACTTGGGTTTACTTCCCAAGAAACGAAGCAGCCGGGATACCGAACCCAGTCAGAGCGGGTGGGTATGCACTCAAATGTAACGGCTGCTTCATTTGCAGATGCCCTCACGGCTCATTGTGTGTGTATATATAGAGATGTTGGGTTTTGTAAATACATGCTCATATTTTGTGTATAACTTTTTTAAACAATCAACAGACATCATAACATGTCATGTGTTCAAGTATCACACCTGCCTGTCTGTGTAATTACATAATGTGACAGAGACCGAACTCGGGCCATAAATCAATGCATTTTGTTTATGGTGTATAGCCTGATTGGTGTTAAGTTCAAATTGCATGTGGTCAGTGATAGCAGCTGTGTATTGAATATTGTCATTAGCAGACAGGCAGGCAGACACACAGGTGTCAATAAAACAAGACATTGAGTTTTGTGTGTGACAACGACATATCTATATCACAGTTAGAAATTCTGTCAACGCTAAATAATGACATTGCTTTCAAGTATCGAACTGAGAAAGTGACTCGGTAAGAAGAACGTGTGGTGAAATAGACAAATGAAATTATATAAACAGTTAATTTACTGTCATAACATATAAAAAGCTCGCGCCTGTGAGATTTAACAAAACATTAGAAAAATAGCTCACACCAAAGCCTTCACCGAGTATTCACCGGACAACCCGCTTCCAAGCTGCGCGAACCTATTTCACTGTGCATGTGCTATGAGCGCAGCCCAGCTGTTGAAACCAGTTTTCCCCCGAAAAGTCTGAAACGAAACGTCTGAACTCCGATTTCACGCGGGTTTTTTCATCGCGTTATTTTTCAACTTTATAAGTTGAATTTGCATTTTTGACGATTTGTTTCGGTAAGTCCATACCGAAAGGTATCAGAATCTGCAAATTTGTGTTTTACGTATCATGTGACCTTTAAAGTATGACTTGTGACTCACCTACGTTTTAACTCATCTATTAATTATTTGCTTAAAGTATGACTTGTGACTCACCTACGTTTTAACTCATCTACTAATTATTTGCTTAAAGTATGACTTGACTCGCTACGTTTTAACTCATCTATTAATTATTTGCTTAAAGTATGACTTGTGACTCACCTACATTTTAACTCATCTATTAATTATTTGCTTAAAGTATGACTTGTGACTCACCTACGTTTTAACTCATCTATTAATTATTTGCTTATGTTTATTAAAGTGAAAGCAAGGGAACAAATGAATTCCAAATTATCATTTCATGAGTTTGAAATTACATATTCTGTGGTCCTGTGCTCAAAGCTCAGGTCACAAATCAGTGAAGTTAAGCAGCGTCGAGCTCGGAGAGTCCTTGGATGGGTGACCGTGTTTGGCAGCTTGACTCCTGAGAGTTTCTAGGACTTGAGCCCTGCCCCACAACGAAGCACATGTGACACATGTGGTCTCACCTTAGGCAAGTGAGTTTGTTCAAAATTGTCTCTGTTCACCCAGCAGGAAAATGGGTACCCGGTGGAAAAAGTCATATGACTATAACCTTCTAGCGCCTAACAGGCAGCTCGGGTTATCCGGGGTAATAATGTGCTGTGCCATGATTGTTAGCTCTATGAGCATACCTAGTGTGGAGTTTGGCGCTATATAAATGGACACATTATTATTATTATTATTATTTATTCTTCAATTGTGAAGATGACTTGAAGCACTCATAAAATGACCCAGCGTGTCCAATGTGAATCCAGTGACAACAGTTACCTCCACAAATACGTCCAGACCGGCTCCAGCACACTGCCCCGACTCCAGAGCCCGGAGCAGGGCATCCTCATCAATGATGCCCCCCCGGGCACAGTTGACCACTCGCACGCCCTTCTTACATGCACTGAACACTGTGTCGTTTATCAAATCTGAAACAGGAAAATAGTAACTTATAACATGACACCCTTCGAACACACAGGGATGCAAAGGGAGCATGGGGTTTGTAGAAGATGGGACATGTGGGGGCGTGGGCGCACGGTTGGGCTTATTAATCTTGTTGCCTAATCAGGGTTCGAAATACCCCATATATTAGTGCACCATGGCACGGTAAATACATGTATTGAAATGGCACATATACAAAATTTTCCCGGAGCCCTTATGGTACACCTAAGTTTTTAGAGACATAACTCACCTTTAGTCATTTAATCAAAAACAAAACACTTGCGCAAATGACAAACAAGTAAAAACATTTATTGACTTTGTCTGCTTAGGGGCCGTTCATAATTTATAGCACACACGCACGCACACGCACACTCTTGTTAAGTTATAAAACACTTTTAAATCATCCAAGATTATGGAATGATATTAATGTTCATAGAATTAGCAGCTTAATGATGAAACCCATGTCGTGCCAACAAAATTTTATTCTCACCTATTTTGGCAATCTTTGCTTAGTTTCTACATTCAAATGTTGGGCTAGTGAATTATTTTGTAGGCTACTAACTTTCAGGCATAGCTAAGCAGGGCTGGCTAGCAAAATTTGGAAACTATTTCACACTGCTCATACCTGTACATAGGCTATCAATAGTCATAGCACTACAGTAGTTTCGTACAATGGGAATCAGGGCGAGTATAAAGACAACAATGGAAACTGAAACCTATTTGTTCACCTACTTTTTGTCTGTGGGATGAGAGGAGTATGAACGGTGATGTAGTCGACTTGAGGCCAAATTTGTTCCATAGGCAGCCATTCAACATCCCACTCGGAACACACATCAGCTCCGATAATCGGGTCGTATCCTATCGTCTGGGGAGAAAAATATTGTAGCATCAACTAACACAGAATCATACAGCTGTATACTGATTGGCCATCTACCTACAACATGTCCTACGAATTGATACGTTGCGTACACACAATTCACAATGATCACTGTATGGCTATCTTGGTATCTATGTCACAATCTCAAATCAAAGATAATAAGAATCATTTTGATATTTTACTCCCCTTAAACAAATGTTTTCAACGCACTGAAGGTTTTGTTGAATTACTGTATCGAAATTTGCAGAATAAAAAAGTTCACCCAGGGCAACCTTATATGGAGGTATCCTCAGGTCTTCATGAAGGGATAGGAGTGAGTGAGTGAGTTTAGTTTTACGCTGCACTCAGAAATATTCCAGCTATATGGAGACGGTCTGTAAAAAATGAAATCTGGACCAGACAATCCAGTGATCTACAGCATGAGCATCGATCTGCGCAATTGGGAACCGATGACATGTGTCAACCAAGCCAGCGAGCCTGACCACCCAATCCCATTAGCCGCCTCTTACGACAAGCATGGGTTACAGAACATGCCGAAGGTTCATTCTAACCCGGACCTTCCCAGGTTGTTCAACATTGGAAGAGTCCCAAAGTTACACAAGTGATGCAGGTCCTTAGATCTATTTACTTGAAACCAAGCAAACCAGGGATCAACAATCATAGGTTCCTGTAGTCTGTCTCACTGTCCCTGAACCACATTATTTTCCCTTCCTCCCACTGGCCCCAGCTCCTTCTTCATTGCTAAATCCTAAAATAAGGCAAGTCTCAAGGATTTAACTTGAGCCCTGCATTTCAGGGTCCCTGGGACTCATACTCTTAATTTTCAGGGGTCCTGGACAACAAAATGGGGGTCCTGGACAACAAAATGGGGGTCCCAGACACTTAAATATTATTATTAATATGGTTAATGTATTGTGCAGCATGATCACTACATTAATTGTTACAGTAATTAAATTGCAAATAATACCATAACCCAGCTAGAAGCAAACTCAGTGATAATTTATTGTTACTTGATTGGAATTTTTACAACAAGTATTTGGACTTTTTCAGCGTCCCTGTGGATGCACGCTAACAGATTTAGTTGCGTCCACTGTCAATTTTTATATGTATAGGACGTAGGAATTTGCGTCCCGCAAATCACTGAGTCTATATTTCCTCAGTTTCTGATTCTCCCTTGTCACTGTGGCTCATTTTCAATTTAAACTTGTTTGATTCTATCAAAATTATGTATATTCTGAGACTACGCATTAGTCTGTTCCTGGTGTGCTCAAGGGAAGCAACTCTGTACAACAAAATGTCTCAGACTACAGGGGGGTCCACGCCCCAACAAGAGCATGAGTAAGTCTGTTACCCTCATTCCAAAGGACTGCATTCTTTGTGCCACTTCCTTTCCTATTCTCCCCAGGCCAATGATTCCCAGTGTCTTGCCGTTCAGTTCCGATCCCATGAACTTCTTGCGGTCCCACTTTCCTTCTTTCATGGACTGAGCAGCTAAAGACAGCTCCCTGAAACATCATCATAATCAAATAACCTCCAACAAGATTTCCTAACTATAGTCATGCCAACCCACAATTTCTGTAAGGGGGAATAAATTTAAATAAATTATGAGTTCAAGCATTTCTCTTCAGCAAATGGTTGTATTGAGGACCGTTCATAATTTAGGGCTAGGAGGGGTGATGATGATATTTATGGAGAAGCATGTACAATGTGAATGACCACCCCTAAAATATATGTACAAAATAAGTGACTCCCCCTGCATGTCATGTACAAAATCAATTACCCCCCCTCCCCATAATTTCTTAGCACAATTTTAAACATATTTTATGTACAACATTGCTGACCCCCAACACACACACACCCCCAGTACAAAATTGTGTACAAAATTGATGATGCCCCCTAGCTCCCCAGAACAAAATGGGTGACCCCCTCTTAGACAGTTTAAGAAAACAAGACTTTGACTACAGACCTCACATTAAATAAAACAATTTTAAATTAATTTTGAATATGTCAAAGAAGTTAACCTAAACCAAATTGAGAGCTTTTATACACATTTTTGCAACATATTTTGTATCCCATTTCACCACCATCATTACTTCCAACTGATGAAGCTCACCTGGTCATGGCTATAACAAGGGTACAGGTGTGTTCTGCAGCACTCAGTGTGTTCCCGCCAGGTGTGCTAAAACAGAGAAACTACTGTCCACACAACCAGTAACTTACAGTACAGTATGTCAGTTGAATCAGTGTTTGTCATTTCAATGGGGAGGGCTTGCTTGATGTATATTTGACTTAAAACTACTTAGATAAAACCCACAAGTGAGTGAGTGGGTTGGTTTATATGTAGCTGTGGGAAATATTTAAGCAATGTAACAGGAATGGACACGAGGAATGGGCTTCACACACTGTGTGTACAACTCATGCAGTAAGTCACATGTTATATTTAGGATTACACTTTCTCAGTAAAGTACAGATTCTAATACTTTTGTTGGGTTGAGTCCCATCCAGAACAGGAATGGATGCTAGGAATGGGCTTCACACGCTGTATGTACGACTCATGGAATTACACGTTATATTTGGGATTACATTTTCTCAGTAAAGTACAGATTCTAATAGAGTTCCATCCAGGATTCGAACCCACTCAGAGTCAGGCACCTAATTGCCAGTGTGTAATCACACCTAAATGCCAGCACACAAAGTCAGCCATCTAACCCACTCAGCCACCCGAGGCTTCCACTGACCCTGAGGTCACCGTGTGGATTCGATGTAGTATGATTATAATATAATTTATATGAATTGGATAGTATAAAATGAACATGATTTATTTTGGCTCCACATCAATGGTCTATGGTAGAGGTTGATTCAAAAACTGCTGCCAGATCTTCGCTGTGCTACCCAAGGCAACACAATACCCATCTTACCAATTTCAAGAACGACAGTGAGTGAGTGAGCAAGTTTAGCATTACGCCGCTTTTAGCAATATTCGGACAATATCACGGCGTACGACACCACAAATGGGCTTCACACATTGTGCCTATGTGGGGAATCGAACCTGGGGCTTCAGCATGACGAGCGAACGCTTTAACCACTAGGCTACCCCACTGCCCCACAAAAAAGACAGAAAAAAAGGCAGTTTACATTACTGTAGCACTTGGTTTTACGTATCATGGCCGACCTAAGTCACATATGATGTCATGAGTGCAAAAGGTCACTTACTTGCTAGCGGAATATGAATAATGCCAGAAGCAGAGATAGCAGAAGATGTTTTTTGCAATTAAAATATAAACAAGAAGACAAAGTCATCAATATCCCCCGCAATGGCAAAATACTCTTCATTATTATGTCTACGAGTTGTCAAATATTTAGGTGTGTATATAGAAAAGTGGAAATAGAGTATTGAAAGGTTTTTAAAGTTCTGCTCCAGAAAGGAGCACTATCACCAATTTCAGTCTATGTCACACTTGTTGCCATGGAAACGCCAAAAATATTATATTCAGAATTCCAAAACTACCAAAAAGGAACCAGTACACCACCAGATCTATGTATGTGCCAAGTTTGGTGAAGAAATATTGAACGGTTTTAGAGTTCTGCTCCGGAAAAGAGCACTACCACTAATTTCAGGCTAAGTCAAAACTTGTTGCCATGGGAACGCCAAAAATATTTTATTCAGAATTCCAAAACTACCAAAAAGGAACCAGTACTCCACCAGATCTATCTATGTGCCAAGTTTGGTGAAGAAATATTGAACGGTTTTAGAGTTCTGCTCCGGAAAAGACAAATGTGCACGGAAGGACGGATTGACGCACGGATGGAGTCCATTTAAATACCCCCCGCAAAACACGTTGCGGGAGATAATAATAATATTTTTGCATAAAAAAATTGGGGTACATGTTTCTGATGACTTTATCAGTCACCCAGTCAGTTGCATTCTCTTCCCACAGAGGTTACTCCTGTCATATCTTCCTACGTAACCTCTGTTCTAATACGGCCCTTTCATGGTGTGAGCGTTCAAGACTCGTGATTGGAGACAATCAGATTTAGTTGTGCAATCAGCGACGTTGTTTCAAAAGTGATCATTCGCAAGGCCTCGGTAATTTCCGTATACTTCGAGAAAACTAAACCTCTTCCCCTGCGCGATGCGCAAATGTTTCCTCTAGACAGAACTCAGTCATGTTATGGCGGATCAGTGGCGTCTCCATCGCCCTCGTTGACAACGGACAAGCTAGCCATTAAACGTCTTGTGTGTAACATCAACACAAGTCCCCGGCAGATGGGGGATATTTGTGGCTTCACATTTGCTTGTGTTAGTCAAGTTGAATCTAAGTCGATGTAACACGTGTTCTGATTGGATAGAAAGAAGGGAGATAATTCGTTTTGCGATCTTTTGCCGCTAGGGGATTTTAAGAGAACCTGGAAATATGGCCGTATTAGAACAGAGGTTACGTAGGAAGATATGACAGGAGTAACCTCTGTGGGAAGAGAATGAGTCAGTTGTTGCAGTCATCTATTAGTAGATGATGACACATACTTCATGACGATGACCCCTCTCCGAGTCGCGGCCTGACAGTCGATGTTGTCCACACCAGTCCCTGCTCGACCAATGATCTTCAGGTTTGATGCAGCATTTATAACATCAGCCGTGACCTTGGTCGCTGACCTTACTATTAAGCCATCATATTTCTGAAAAGATAAATCAATGAATAGATTTAGTTTGAGAAAATATTTAACAAGACAATTGTACTAAAAAAAATATAATGCAAACTCTGTCCTGTGTACAAGTCACCTTGGTCCAGATTGACCATGAAAAAGTCCACTTTCACAAATAACTTGGATTAGACCAGGGGAACCAACGCTATCACAATCTGCTGACCTAGCAGGTTGTTGTTACTATAAATACAAACCATGTTTACAAGTTAGACTGACTGACTGACTGACTGAGTTTGGTTTTACGCCACTTTCAGCAATATTCCAGCAACATCACGGCGGGGGACACCAGAAATGGGCTTCACACATTGTGCCCATGTGGGGATTCGAACCCGGGTCTTCGCCGTGACGAGTCAACGCTTTAACCATTAGGCTACCCCACCGCCCCCTAATAGATGTCGACCTCCAAATGGGCAAGGTACAAGGAAATTTGTTTCTCCTTCCAAGATTTAAAAGTGGTGAATATTTTCAGTTCAAACTCTGATGAGGCTAAAATAGTTCCTTGGCTTTTTTCAACCCTTCTTTGAGGAACTTTTACAAGTTGTCAAAGTTATCAATCCTCCAACGTCACCACAAAGCCCTACTTAAAAAATTATTGAAAATCCAAGTCCTATGGATAGTCAACTTCTTTATCGTATCATAATGAATGCGATGTTTAGACGTTCACTTGTTTGATATTGACTTGTGTTAGTATCTATACCGAAACGCTGCATTCATTGCCAGAAGGAAGTTGACTATCCACAGAACTTGGCGTTCCTTCTCGCAATGCTGTTTCTTGTTCACAAATCGGTGATAGCACAATGAAAATATTGACTGGCATACAACATTTTGGCTTTGGAGGAAGCACTTATAAGGAATACTTATAGATTAGTACCGACATTATGGCATTTAGGCAAGAGGTGCTGCTTTGACCACTGGGTGCTGGTTTGGAAAAGACGTGCTTATTTCAGCAATGGTGCCTATTTTGCAAAGTGTGTTTATTTCAGTAAGTCATACTTATTGAATGCTCAATTGATCAGGGGGTACATATTTTGGTGAGGCGTGCTAATATGAAAACAGGGTGCCTAATTCAGCAAGTCATGCTTATTGGAATGCATATTTGAGCAAAGGGTGCTTATTTTGGCACAGTGTGTGTATTTGAGTATGTGGTTATCAGCTTTGAGGCAAAGTTAAATTAGTGGGGCAAATTTCTTTGAGTCGGAGTTGCTTTTGTGAACAGGGTACTCATTACTATAGTTGTCTATAGTTACTATAGATGTAAACAAACCTCTCCACTGTTTTATACTGGGGCAGCATAGTTGGCAAATAAGATGGATCGGTTTACATGATGGAGACATTGTGGATTCCAGTAATCAGCGGCTTTAGCTTGTGCTTTCCAGTCTTGTTATTTGTCAACAACACTATTACTCGTTGTTTGAGCTGTTTATGTTGTTTAAGCTTAAGCAATTTAAACAACAGATGATGCAGCAAAAAAATATAATGTAGATTTTGTTTAGCAATTAAGATTCAATTGACTATCCAAAATAGATAGGCCGTTGTAATAAATAGTTGATAGGACAGTTTGTCAGGTCATCACTGCACTCGCATCACACAACATGTCATCACACAACATGTCATCACATCAACTTTTATGGAGCAAGCCTTTACACTGTGGTTTTACCAAATCAGCAGTATTGTCAACTGGCGTTATTGCGAGGGATGACTGTACTAAGCTGCTTTTGTCTCTCCAGATGTTGGACAAGAGAAATACACTTATGGATTTCAATTATGTTTATATTTCATCACTTATTATGATAATCAACATCTGGTACACAAGAAAAAAAAATATATTAGCAGTTGCTGAGCTGCATGACCAGATGCGATGTTTGAGCAGTGAGTATGTACCATTTAATGCCGGAGTTGCCCTTCCCAGAGTGGCCCCTGAACACTTAAGTGTTCCCACACTGGCCTCTCTTAATCCAATCAGCTTAATTACCAACAGTGTTGGACTAATTGCAGAGGCGTGATACTTTGAAAAAGCTTTGAATACCATGAAGAAGAAAAAACACAAAAAACCACAGAGTGTTTTACGATATATTTACATTATTCATGTCCATGGCTGTACACATACATATCCAGTCATATCACAAGTCACATATCACACGTCAATACACGTTTCAGTAGAGTAATGATCCACAAGCTAACAAATAGGAAGCCATGTCCCTCTCGCACATCATGTATTCAAGTCCAAGCTGGTAAATCTGATTGTTCATTCCTGTAACACGTCGTCGTTTAGCTGGTTGATGTTCACCTTCAAGTTGGAGAAGATATGCAGATCCGTTTAGATTATCTCACTATGTACTCTGAAGTTATCCCTTTGCTAACAGCATCAGCAGTCACCTTCTACTTAGCAGCAGATTAACTCTTTGTTTTGACAAATTATAAGTTGTCCCAAATTGGCCCCCACGTTCACACCTTCTTAAAGAGTTGTCCCGGAGTGGCCCCTGAATTTGGTTGTTACGTAATAGACCAGGGGGCCACTCTGGGAATACACCAGTATGTACAGTCACGTGCCATACATGCTTCTGTGACATGAACAGCTCTGTCCCTAATGGATTCTGATTTAAAATCATCAAAATTCTGCAGCAATATTACTAATAAACACTTCAGGTTGAAACCATAAGAATGTATAAAAGTGAGAAATATATATTTCAAACTTTCATTTAATGGGAGGATTCGCATTTTGTATTAGTGTCACACGTTAAATGTTTTGTCATCATTCAAAAGTAAAATTTGAGAGAAAGTTTAAATATTATGAAAACTAGTGAACTGATTTATTAAAAGGACAATTTTGATATATTTCAGTAATTCTGCAGTAATGGCAACATTTTCTGAAAACCTTTCCATAATGGTGGAATCACAGAATTCCTCTGGGACTGATTCCATATTGTTTAAGAAAGGATGCATAGTTTTATAGTCAGTTAATCAGCCAATCATTCAGACTATGTTTTCAAATACTTTAGAAAGGCCAATCATGTTCTCATATCAAGAATTTTTGCTCATTACAGACACATTCAGAAAGAAAAATTTACACAAGCCAGATGTGTTTGAAATATAGTAAGTACTTGCAAATACAAGAGCAAAGTCTACGATGTTTCCCCTCAAAGGCAAAACTGAACATACAGTCGAAGCTGTCAAAACCGGCAGCTGTCCAATCCGGCAAGTTGTCAACATCGGCATAAAATCTCAGTCCCGTCCATGGCTAGTACATTTATCATCATTTAAAAGCTCTGCAATCCGGCAGCTGTCAATTCCGGATCTCAGCATGAAATGAGCCACCCGAATATGTCTTTATACAGTAATCAGCACTGTCTAATCCAGCGCATGGCAAGGAGTCAGTAATCCTGTATTGAAACCACATGGTTGCCGACAAAGATAATTTAATCTTAGTTCAGTATGGGTGAACTTGTACATGTGATTAGTGAATTGAGAGAACCACCTTATACAACAATGTATATATATGAGAGTGATAAAACTGGTTTAGTTCTAGTTGTAGGTAAACCATGTCAGCTCTACATTTAGACAGCTTCCACTGTATTCTTATGCTGAGCTGGTAATTAAACTTTGCTGTACATGTATTTCATGTTAATTTTCAAAACTGAAACAAAACATTAATAAAAATAGAATATTCAACTTCATTTTAACTTGTAATTCAGCAATTTATTTTTTCACTTTGACACACTTCAGGGGATACTGTAGCAATTACATATCAACCACCTTTGGTATTGTTTTTCCAAACAAACTATTTGGGGAGGTTCTGGAGGTAGATTCATGGCGTTCCAACACTAATTTGAAACTAATATATACAAAGACTATAGAATTTGTATATGACATGCAATAGTACCAAAAATACTAGATATAGCCCTTGAAAATTATTAAAGCATTGGAAAATAAATATTTATGCAAATCTCTTTGATCTTTAAAGGCAAACATGCTGTCCTGTAGTGGCTTCTGAATAATATCAGCATACCAATGACATAACAAGATAACGCTTTTGAAGGAAGCAATAATAACACTAAACACAATGAACTTAATGGTAAGGAGACAACATCATCACAATACTATTGATCTGTTTGTTGTACCTGTTTAAAAACAATGCTTTTGTGCAGATTTTAAGGGTATGAAATATTATTGATGCTGTATTTTATATGGCATGTGATAATAAAAGCCAGAAAAAGGCACCAGAATAACACTGTCATCAAGCCCATTACATGTCAGTGTTTCCAATGTGTTACACAGCTGTATAGAATGTAATGGTGCTGTTACAGCTGGGGGGGGAGGTTATTATTTATCCATGATGGAGGGAGTAGCTGCTGCTTTAATGAATAAATATCAGGTGACTGTTTAATGGTCATATCATAGAAAGAGCTGACATAAATGTTATAGTGTTACCTAATATGTATATACTGAGAGGAACAAATGAAGGATCACAGGACTGAGTGAGTATGGTTTTACGCCGCTTTTAGCAATATTCCAGCAACATCACGGCAGGGGACACCAGAAATGGGCTTCACACATTGTACCTATGTGGGGATTCGAACCCGGGTCTTCGGCGTGACGAGCCAACGCTTTAACCGTTAGGCTACCCCACCGCCCCGAAGGATCACAGGAAAATTCAAGTGTTCCTTTGATATTTTCCAGTTTTCATCACCAGCTTTGAATAGCGCTGTGGTAATGAAAACTGGAAAATAATAAAGGAACGTTTGAATTTTCCTGTGATCCTTTTTTTTTCTCTCAGTATATATATATATACAATGAGCAGTTGTGGTTACCACGGTTACACATCCAACGCACTATGACAATACTGTCATGTGATTTTAAAATTAAACTGAATTTTTTTAAGTGAGTGATTTGGGGTTTTAATGCAATAACTGTATTCCTGATCTCAGAGTATGTTGGAAGAAATCTTACATGAAGGTCTCTGACGTGAAACCGACGAGGGCAGGTACCGTGTTGACACACGTCCACTAACAACCATGGCACACATGGATTCAAACCCACAATCACAGGTTTTCTCACCGACAACTGCAACAGCTCACACCACTGGACCACCAAAAAATTCAAAATTTTAAGGATTTCACCACAGCGTATTTTTAAAGAAACATCATAATATGAATTATTAAAGTTCCAAGCACAACGGCAACTCAAACAACAGTTCTGCTGCAAAGCGGGACATTTTAATTCATTTACATGCACAGTCATGTTATCAACATTTTAACACTGAACTGAATTTTCTTCACAACTTCAACACTATTTTTAAATTAGAGATATGAAGTAGCACTAATTTATCCATTAAATAAGGCAATTATTAACTTTCAAATACAAGGACATATATTTAGTTACAATTAAAAAGGTTTTGTGTGCAAGTTATGTTTATTCAAAGTAACCCGTGAAGGTCCGGGTTAGAATATTGATCTTCAGTAACCCATGCTTGTCATAGGAGGCGACTAATGTGATCGGGTGGTCAGGCTCGCTGACTTGGTTGACACATGTCATCAGTTCCCAATTGCGTAGATCGATGTTCATTATGTTGATCACTGGATTGTCTGGTCCAGACTCGATTATTTACAGACCGCAGCCATATAGCTGGAATATTGCTGAGTGCGGCATAAAACTAAACTCACTCACTCACTATTCAAAGTATGCTTCCATGATATTTATGTCTACAATGAACAACTTTTAAATTTTGCAAAAAGTATGAATCCCTGAGCTCTTGTGCATCATTTTATCTGAAATACATAATTAATGGAATACTGTAGGAGTCAATTCTTTTTTTGAGAACATTCTCTTGACCTATAGAAATGTAGTGCTTCAAACATGCATCATGTGTATATATGTGTATATGGCATATTGTATAAATGTTTATTATCTTTATAAATTTAATCTTCTAATCCTCTTATAAGATTACTTGGCAGAAGATAGATAGATAGATAGTGAAGTGGGAATTATTTTTGTTTCAACAGACATTTCTTTTCCATATAGCTTTAAGTACTTTTATTTCATTATCTCAAAAATTAAAAGACAAAAAAAACCCACAACATCGGTTGCATCAGCCTAAATATGCCAAGTCAGCAATGTCATGATGTCCTAAGACGGAGTTCAGTCAGCTGGCAGAAAAATCAATTACGTTTCACAATATAAAAACAAGAAGATGATGAAATCTTAGCTCTGATAAAACAGAGAGACTTGCTGACACTATTTTCGGAAGACACGTCGTCGACAAATTCCGTGCAAGTCATTGACCTGCTCGACTGAACCCTAACTAATTTATCTCAAACAATGTTGAGGAAATCTTGAGCGCATCGCCCAGTGTAGACTGGTGCCCAGTCAACAATAGTGTGGCCCGGGGACTTGACCTAAATATCAGCTGATTGATGATGAAATCTTTCCAGGGGGGTTTTCTGTGTACTATTATCCAGTAACTATTCTCATCAACTTCAACCTTCTATCGATTAAATTGTAAGGCGCATCTTTAATGTTTCTTCAAGCCACAAAAGCTTCCAAATGCAGTTATTACTGTAATTTATTGTGAAAAGTCCGAACAGTTTATGTCAGATAAACAAACTGGTTTTTTTTGTTTTTTTATTTTAACGTTTTTATTTCCCAGTACATGTTTACATGACATTATAATTATGAATAGATATTCACATATACAAGACATACATAAATAGATAGTATTTACAACAAAAAACTGTTGGTAAAAGAAAACCACAGTCCAGCACAACTAGTTTGACAAATATTGTAAATTCATTTTTATCAAAGGTGATTGGTTGAACAAACAAAATTAGTATTGACACCAAACAAAATAATAAACATGCTTCAAAGATATACAAAACAAGTACAACCTAATATCAATGGGCACAGCTTGGACCATACTAATTTGACTTAGCTGAGAGCCGCGATGCAGTCCTATACTGTATAGGAATAAATTTGACTAAGTGTCCATTAAATAAATTATATATATCACACTACAATAATGGGTAGGGAAAACTTCTGTGACACACTGGTTTATCTGTGACTGTTTTAAATGTTTTATAACATCTACCAGCACGAAAAGAGCAAATCAAAATTTTTACAAATCAGCTGGCATTGAAGAATGATCAAATAAATTAAAAGTAGTTGTCCATCGAACATAATAATTTGCATATGTAGGTCATTGTCAGTGTAAACTTCCACTCTAAGTATGTCAACTCACCGGTATTTCTGCGAGTAATTCCTCTTTTGACAACTTGGTATTTTTAATCACTTCGATTCCATTATTTTCCAAGATCTTCACACATTTTGGGTCCACTTCATCGCTAATAAGAACTTTGCGTAGTGCAATAACCATTTTGCTTGGGTCGGTGTTCTGTCAACGTAACAGGTGGTCGTATGTGACAGCGTGGTGACAGTTTTCCAACAGACAACGAAATAAGGGTTCCGCGGCTTATATACTCGGCGCGGAGCGATATTGCATCAAAGTGATGAAACTTAACAATTGATAAACAAAATGCATAATTGAAAAATGTTTTATGTAACTCCCACTTGATACGTGAAATGTATTAAAGTTGGATGAAAGGGATATCGATCATTTTCACATTGTTTATATAAGGACTATATTCCTGGCGTATGTATTGTCAAACTGTGTGTCACGTGCGTTCTTTCTTACAATGAAAATTGCTGATGGAAATTTCACGTGGAAACATGTCGTGATTTTCGACATATAATTTAGTGTTTGAGACGCCGTGCTTTGCTTTGCATGCATAAATACGTAGGGAACTGTGCAATAATATGTATGTATTATTGTCAAAAGATTATTTGAATATACAGAGCTATTTACACATCGATTGATATTGACATTTTGAATGAATATATTGACGTACGAGCAGTTGGTGAGTCACTCTCTTTCACGAGGCATAGATAAGTAATCCTACTAGTTATATCAATAACAGCAATATTAATGATGATGATAAGATAAGCGATGATGATGATGTTACATGATTCTGAGGTTCGAATGCCGTAATCGCCGTAGTATTTGATGTTCCCCCGACACTTTTAGCACCATTACTCAGACGGAAGTCTCCTTATTTTAATGTTTATTATTAATTTATTTTTTATTACATAAAATAGCTGTAGAATCGGTAAAATAATAGCCTCATCGTTACCATCAAACGTTTAGTTTCATCAACGTTTGATCTAAATGATCGCTACCGTTCAATCTCTGAAGAAAGATTAAAATCGTTTTAAATAAATAAATAAATAAATAAATAATAAAAATAATGTTGGTGAATCCAACATCCGGACATGCGTCTTCGTGTCAAGTGATTTTATTATAGGTTTATACACTATAGCTCAGCACCTAATTTTCACCTGTGTACCCATTACTCTTTATCTCTATTTGACTTTGAATGGTTTGTATTTGGGGACCCCAGTTGGCTTGCACTTGTTTTCGGAGTACAGGCAAGAAACTTATTTGAGCTCAGTTGTGTTGTGTCGTTGGTTTAAAAGAAAATTGTGTTGGTCACAACAAGTGACCATTGTGACGTCATATATAGCCATCCCTGGATCGGGATAGTAAGGGTACAAGTCCACGATAAATGTAGGCTTTATGTTATTAACTCTCATGATCGTTTGTATTCGATACGATTCTAGTGCATGTACTGGTTAGCTATCTTTCAGAGGCACTCTAGAAGTTGTAAGTAATAGGCATGGCAAGTCTTTGTGGATGATCAACTGCATTATTATACAAAAGCGACGATTCGGTATATAGAGAATCTCACCCAAGTGTCTACTGATATCAATTATATCAACACGAGTTGATAAAGTTACAAATATCCGAGGCTTGCCGAGGATATTTTTACCTTTATCAACGAGTATTGATATAATTGATATCAGTAGACACGAGGGTGAGATTCTATTTATCATCAAAAATCATTCTTTGTGTAGTTTCCAATGAAAAATGCACATCTCTCAACATTGTACTACCATTAGACTTGCAGTTCAGCGATGTCATAGCATTGTGACGTCACCAAGTTCATGACGTCATAACATTGTCAGGGCATTGTACAAAATCTACTGTCAAAACGAGATAGGAGATATATGATCTCAAATAAGCGATATCTCCTGTGGAATACAGTTTTGGATGATAATATACAATTATAGACTCTTGTAGAGGTCGATATCGGTTTTTATTGACCTGAGTAAAACAATATCGATATTAACAGGGCCATACCGCTGATTTGACACTATGCATCTTACTCAAAAGAAACAGTAGCGGTAGCGTGGTCGAGAGGTTGAAGGGTTGGCTTGTCATGCAGAAAGTCTGGGTTCGATTCCCAACATATTACGCTGTATTGAACTCGCTATCGTGCTATCGGGCGATGTTTGCATTGAATATAATGTTAAGTGACGTAAAACATTTTCGCCCATATTTTATTTTATATAACCTGGTTTAAAGGAAGCATTTCACAAGTTAGAATTTGAATAATGTCTGGATTACGTAACCTGAGGGATGAAGAATGAATACATCAGCATGCTAACCATTTCTTGTTTGTTATATTTTTATCCATCATCAAACATGAGTGCATCTTTTCTTTACCATGCAGGTAATATGCGGAACTTATTCACACATGCGGGGACGGTGAGGTAGCCTAAAGGTTAAAGCGTTCGCTCGTCACGCTGAAGGCCCGGGTTCGATTCCTTACATCGGACAATGTGTGAAGCCCATTCTGGTGTCCCCCAGCCGTGATATTGCAGGTTTATTGCTAAAAGCGGCGTAAAACTAAACTCACCAACTCACTCCTCACACATACACTAAAAGACGACACTCCGTAGAA
The DNA here is from genome assembly GCF_003918875.1 of Haliotis rubra. NCBI lineage: Eukaryota > Metazoa > Mollusca > Gastropoda > Lepetellida > Haliotidae > Haliotis > Haliotis rubra. The sequence continues at coordinate 460,690 of NW_025766148.1, read as the reverse complement.
CTGGAATACTGTTCAGAGACTCGCTCCCTCACTCACTCACTCACTCACTCATCACGATCACTCACTCACCAACCCATTCACTCACTCACTCACTACATACGGGAAACCTAAGAATATACCAAGCTTTATTATACAGTGCTTCCGACTGGAGAAGTCGGGGTGGAGAAATACTATACATTGTATTTCTTTGGGTAAATCAATGGTATGTCTTCTAAACTACATTAAACTATGGTTGTATGAATTTCGACAAGAATATACGGAAAGAGGTCGGGACATGACAACAAGTTCGTTATATCAGTCAGTTCGTTATAACCGAGTTTGTTTGGATTTTTGCGTGGATCGATGAATCACAAGATTGTCCGGTCAGTATTCGATCATTTACAGACTGTCGTCATATTATAAAGCTGGAATATCGGTGAATGTGGAATGAGATTACTGAAATCAACCCTCCGGCGAAGGTGTCCAATCTGAAACTGTTTTGTTAGAAACATCTACACAAATAAATAACTATGGATCAATGGGTGTTCACAGTGTACATTGTACTGACTGACTGACTGAGTTTGGTTTTACGCCGCTTTTAGCAATATTCCAGCAACATCACGGCGGGGGACACCAGAAATGGGCTTCACAGATTGTACCCAGGTGGGGATTCGAACGCGCAGTGTACATTGTAGATTACGGAGATGGTTCTGAGGGATCTTCAGATATCACAATCCATTTATCAATTATCTGCAGTCACGCAGCACACCTTATCTCGAGCAGTTGCCAGTCTTTACCTTTAACCCTCTGTACACACTTGATAGAAGCACAATGCTGTCTATTCAAAGTGGTAAATCATCGTAACTCAGGCACACTGATAAGCCGCATAACCGTAACAGCATATGGTCAAACTAAGACCTTAGCTTTACGACTATCTTAAGTCTATCAGAGTGCGTAAAGTAGGACGCTGTCCCACTGAGGGGGTAGTGAGTGAGTATGGTTTTACGCCGCTTTAGCAATATTCCCGGGGGACCCTAGAAATGGGCTTCACACTGTGGGCCCATGTTGGGAATCGAACCCCGGATCTTCCAGGAGAGAGTTGTTTTGTAATTGTATTTTACGTGTTATAGTTACTGAACATATATGTGTGACTAGAGACTGAGGGCGGTGACACAGGGGAACATTTCAAGAGGGTGGGCGTTGTATAAGCGAAAGATGAGTATGTCGTTAGACCAACACCACCCCAACCGCACCCCTCCATACGAAAAGACCACCTACACTGTAACGTAGACTTACGACAATCGTAGCGCTCCGATAGCTTTGTGAGACGGGCCCCAGTCCTTCATGTGCACATTTGTAGTCTGTATATGCATTTCAATTTCTGTAAGTTTGATACAACTCTTGCCACTACCACTGAATTATATTTTCTAATGTATATCTTCTGCTGAAGTAGAAGTGCATTAAGTCTAATTTCATCAAACCTGCGTCCACACAGATCCTAGACTAACATCTAGTGTTTGAAATGAACATGTTCTACAGAAGAACACCAGAAAGTACAAGTGTTCTTTTGTTCTTTTCCAGTTTTCTTCACAAGCTTTGTATTGCACTGTGGGTGAAAGTCTGGAAAAGAAAGGAACACGTGTACTTTCATGTGTTCCCATTTTCGTTTCCATGAGTAAAATATAATAAAAAGGAGCCCGGAGACTTTCTTCAATTTCTAGACTTGTCACACATTCTAGACTTGCATGGGCTGTATTGGGTATAATTGGTTCATGGTCTGTACTAACAGGCTACAAAGATAAGGCGCTTGGACATGTGATTTACGTAGCATCAAAGGGTGCGTGAGTACGGTTTTACGCCGCTTTTAGCAATATTCCAGCAATATCACGGAAGGGGACACCGGAAATTGGCTTCACACGCTGTACCCATGTGGTGAATCGAACCCGGGTGTTCGGCGTGACGAGCGGGCGCTTGAATAACTAGGCTACCCCACCGCCCCAAAACACCGTACACGCATATTGACGAAAGTGCCGGAAAATCTTCATTTGCCTACACCTTGCATCATACATCTGGACTGATATTTCGCCCCATAATAAAATTTAAATAATAATTTGAAAATTTAGAAGCCCAGAATAGTTCGTAACTTAAGCCCAGAGATATAGCAATCTAGACTTTTTCCCATATATTCTAGAGTCTTGTGGCATCCCTTTGTAGTTTATTCAACAGGGCAAGGAAGACAGAATATGGTACGTCTATCACAAACAGGTGTGTGTGGCATAATGATGTTGTAGATTTGATTAGTGTAGATTATCAACTTCTGTTTATAACGGCTGAAGAAATTCTTTGGTGTATATCTGTTCAGTCTAGAAACTAAAAAACGAGTCAGCAACATCAGACCACACCCCAAAATATCCACAAACCACTGAGACCAAGGCTAACCCGCCACCCCGTGCCACCCCCACTCCACCACAAACACCTCTACCCCGTAGCTCACCAGCAACTGCTCGGACTATCCGATACTGTGGGTAGCTCCATCTCAACAACGTTTTTATTCCTTTTGCTTTACATAGTAATGTCATTGTATTTCATCCATACTGCCCTTCGCAATGGTATTGCTCTTAATCCTTCCAATAAGCCACCCGCGTCACTAGTTTCAAGCCTGTTCCATTCATTCACGAAAAACTGACCCTTTAATCTATTAACAGATTATCGTCATGTTTATCTTGTCATCAGCTGTCAGGAATACAGTTTGGATGCGATGAGTGAGCTCACGTGGGATCACGGAGGACGCATGAAGCGAAATGCCTACGCTGATACGAAACGTGAGGCGCGTAATAATCTGGGATTATACGAGTAAAAACAATAAGTGAATACGAGCTGATTTGTTCTGGCATATTTCTATAAATGAATAATGCCTTACGTATGAAACTTGTATATGAAATTTGTATATCTGATAAACGGGCGCATTTAGACTCCAGACTGCAGTCTCTCGTATTACAAATCGCAGATTTACATTGACATACAGTTAAACCTATACTACCAAAGTGTGACAACCTTATCCCATACTTCGACCGAGTGTTGAACAGAAGGCAGACACAATCCCATGCTTGGGCGGGCTGGTGAGGATAGGGTGGACATGATCCCATCCTAGGGCCGACATTATCCCATCCTAGGGCCGACAAGTGAGGATAGGGTGGACATTATCCCATCCTAGGGCCGACAAGTGAGGATAGGGGGGACGTTATCCCATGCTAGGGCCGACAAGTGAGGATAGGGTGGACATTATCTCATCCTAGGGCCGACTGGTGAGGATAGGGTGGACATTATCCCATCCTAGGGCCGACAAGTGAGGATAAGGTAGAGATTATCCCATCCTAGGGCCGACAAGTGAGGATAGGGTAGAGATTATCCCATCCTAGGGCCGACGTTATCCCATCCTAGGGCCGACAAGTGAGGATAGGGTGGACATTATCCCATCCTAGGGCCGACAAGTGAGGATAGGGGGGACATTATCCCATCCTAGGGCCGACAAGTGAGGATAGGGTAGAGATTATCCCATCCTAGGGCCGACAAGTGAGGATAGGGTAGAGATTATCCCATCCTAGGGCCGACAAGTGAGGATAGGGTGGACATTATCCCATCCTAGGGCCGACAAGTGAGGATAGGGTAGAGATTATCCCATCCTAGGGCCGACAAGTGAGGATAGGGTGGACATTATCCCATCCTAGGGCCGACAAGTGATGATAGGGTAGAGATTATCCCATCCTAGGGCCGACAAGTGAGGATAGGGTGGACATTATCCCATCCTAGGGCCGACAAGTGAGGATAGGGTGGACATTATCTCATCCTAGGGCCGACAAGTGAGGATAGGGTGGACATTATCTCATCCTAGGGCCGACAAGTGAGGATAGGGTGGACATTATCCCACCCTAGGGCCGACTGGTGAGGATTGGGTATAGACATTAGCCCACACTTGGGCCGAGTGGGGAGGATAGGGTGGACATTATCCCACCCTAGGGCTGACTGGTGAGGATTGGGTATAGACATTAGCCCACACTTGGGCCGAGTGGGGAGGATAGGGTGGACATTATCCCATCCTAGGGCTGACTGGTGAGGATTGGGTATAGACATTAGCCCACACTTGGGCCGAGTGGGGAGGATAGGGTGGACATTATCCCACCCTAGGGCTGACTGGTGAGGATTGGGTATAGACATTAGCCCACACTTGGGCCGAGTGGGGAGGATAGGGTGGACATTATCCCATCCTAGGGCCGACTGGTGAGGATTGGGTATAGACATTAGCCCACACTTGGGCCGAGTGGGGAGGATAGGGTGGACATTATCCCATCCTAGGGCCGACTGGTGAGGATTGGGTATAGACATTAGCCCACACTTTGGCCGAGTGGGGAGGATAGGGTGGACATTATCCCATCCTAGGGCCGACTGGTGAGGATTGGGTATAGACATTAGCCCACACTTGGGCCGAGTGGGGAGGATTTGGTGGGCATTATCCCACCCTAGGGCCGACTGGTGAGGATTGGGTATAGACATTGCCCACACTTGGGCCGAGTGGGGAGGATAGGGTGGACATTATCCCATCCTAGGGCCGACTGGTGAGGATTGGGTATAGACATTAGCCCACACTTGGGCCGAGTGGGGAGGATTTGGTGGGCATTATCCCACCCTAGGGCCGACTGGTGAGGATTGGGTATAGACATTGCCCACACTTGGGCCGAGTGGGGAGGATAGGGTGGACATTATCCCATCCTAGGGCCGACTGGTGAGGATTGGGTATAGACATTAGCCCACACTTGGGCCGAGTGGGGAGGATAGGGTGGACATTATCCCACCCTAGGGCTGACTGGTGAGGATTGGGTATAGACATTAGCCCACACTTGGGCCGAGTGGGAGGATAGGGTGGACATTATCCCACCCTAGGGCTGACTGGTGAGGATTGGGTATAGACATTAGCCCACACTTGGGCCGAGTGGGGAGGATAGGGTGGACATTATCCCATCCTAGGGCCGACTGGTGAGGATTGGGTATAGACATTAGCCCACACTTGGGCCGAGTGGGGAGGATAGGGTGGACATTATCCCATCCTAGGGCCGACTGGTGAGGATTGGGTATAGACATTAGCCCACACTTGGGCCGAGTGGGGAGGATAGGGTGGACATTATCCCATCCTAGGGCCGACTGGTGAGGATTGGGTATAGACATTAGCCCACACTTGGGCCGAGTGGGGAGGATAGGGTGGACATTATCCCATCCTAGGGCCGACTGGTGAGGATTGGGTATAGACATTAGCCCACACTTGGGCCGAGTGGGGAGGATAGGGTGGACATTATCCCACCCTAGGGCCGACTGGTGAGGATTGGGTATAGACATTAGCCCACACTTGGGCCGAGTGGGAGGATAGGGTGGACATTATCCCATCCTAGGGCCGACTGGTGAGGATTGGGTATAGACATTAGCCCACACTTGGGCCGAGTGGGGAGGATAGGGTGGACATTATCCCATCCTAGGGCCGACTGGTGAGGATTGGGTATAGACATTAGCCCACACTTTGGCCGAGTGGGGAGGATAGGGTGGACATTATCCCATCCTAGGGCCGACTGGTGAGGATTGGGTATAGACATTAGCCCACACTTGGGCCGAGTGGGGAGGATAGGGTGGACATTATCCCACCCTAGGGCCGACTGGTGAGGATTGGGTATAGACATTAGCCCACACTTGGGCCGAGTGGGGAGGATAGGGTGGACATTATCCCACCCTAGGGCCGACTGGTGAGGATTGGGTATAGACATTAGCCCACACTTGGGCCGAGTGGGGAGGATAGGGGCATTAACATTATGATTGGCAGATGGATGAGGATGAGGACCTGCCTGATGGAGTAACCCCTGTCTCGCCTCCTGACGGAGCGGTTATCGTACCTCTGTGCTGCTCCCTACAACCGATGATGACATCATGTTTACTTGTCGCCGCAGTGTCGCCATGACCCCGGCCTCCACCAATTTATATCAAAATAGTTTATGGGGGACCAGCACAGCGGGTCACGTTGACCCAGCTGTCAAGCACAGCAGATCTAAGCACAGTAGCAAAGTTAATCGATTTGATCACATGTGCCATCGACGAACCTTCAGTTCTGTTGTGTGTCTTGTCTTGTGAAATATCAACCGGATAGGAAAGATCCTCACCTCCAACATAGTCGGATCAATAATTGTTAGGAGCCTCTTGAGAGAGTGAGTGAGTTTAGTTTTACGCCGCTTTTAGAAATATTCCAGCAATATCACGGCGGGAGACACCAGAAATGGGCTTCACACATTGTACCCATGTGGGGAGTCGAACTCGTGTCTTCGCTCTTGAGAAAGTAGAAAACGGCAGGGAGGGTGACTGAAAAAACACACAGAAGGAAATATTTCATAAGATAAATAATGGCACTAAATACATAGGGTATTGTTTTACTTACTAGGACTTCTGCTTGGTCGAATAAAAACAACCATATTTTTAAACTTTGTTTCAATGTTTTTGAGTCGCAGATTCGTAAAGCGAGTTTTTAAAAATCTAGCCTAGTTTCTGCATAAATTTATATAATTGCTTTCAGAACTTCAGGAAAGACATATTTAAAAGGAATTACGTCTAAGTACAGCTGCTATAATCAGTTTAAATCTGTTCTCAACTTCCAGCAACAAAATGACATATTTGCCCTTCACCATTAAACTGTGTCACGTTTTCATCATCACGGCCGTTGACATCTCAATTCATTGTTGACACCTGAGGTCAAGTGACGAAAGTCAAGGTCGACAGATAAGTTTTTCCACTCCGTTACCCTGTAGCGGGAGATGGCTGGTGGTAGTTTTCCTTGAGAATAGACTCACCTGTCTGTGACAATGCCACCTGACCGGTCCAGATAGCCACATGTCTGTACTACACAGACGCTGATTGCTTGTATACAGATTGCATGTATTTCGTCTATTCATGTTGTAGTACAAGCTATCAAACTAACAATTGTTTTAGACTAAATAAATTGCAAGTGATTCCATGAACCGAAGACGAAGGACCAATCTCCAAACGGTGTCTTGACAAGCTGGAAAGAAAGTGAGCGGAGCTTTGGTTCCTTCTTGCGCTTGAAAGATTCCGTATTTCTGCTAATAAGCGTCCGGGTGCTTATTGTTTTCAACTAAACGGACTTTGCGCTTTTTGGGTGTAATTACCCTAATTTGTAGTGAGCTGCTTTACCCCTGGCCCTTATTGGAGACCCGGTGCTTATTAGGGACCCGGCGCTTATTAGTGACCCGGCGCTTATTAGAGATCCGGCGCTTATTAGAGATTCGGCGCTTATTAGAGACTCGGCGCTTATTAGAGATCCGGCGCTTGTTAGAGATGCGGCGCTTATTAGAGATGCGGCGCTTATTAGAGATGCAGCGCTTATTAGAGATCCGGCGCTTATTAGAGATCCGGCGCTTATTAGAGACCCGGCGCTTCTTGGAGACCCTGCGCTTATTAGAGATCCGGCGCTTATTAGAGATGCAGCGCTTATTAGAGATTCGGCGCTTATTAGAGACTCGGCGCTTATTAGAGATCCGGCGCTTGTTAGAGATCCGGCGCTTATTAGAGATGCAGCGCTTATTAGAGATCCGGCGCTTATTAGAGATGCAGCGCTAATTAGAGATGCGGCGCTTATTAGAGACCCGGCGCTTAATAGAGATTCGGCGCTTGTTAGAGATCCGGCGCTTCTTAGAGATCCGGCGCTTGTTAGAGGAAATACGGTAAGTGACAAGTTTCAAACGCCCGAACACTTCCCACTACACTGTATACGTACCAGCAGCACGGAATTGAGCTCAAGAGTTCACTGGACACTAACACACACCTACCACTACAAACACTCCTAAGCCCAATAAATAACATCCAAACCGGCGCTTATTAGAGATCCGGCGCTTATTAGAGATGCGGCGCTAATTAGAGATGCGGCGCTTCTTAGAGACCCGGCGCTTATTAGAGATCCGGCGCTTGTTAGAGATCCGGCGCTTATTAGAGATGCAGCGCTTATTAGAGACCCGGCGCTTATTAGAGACCCGGCGCTTCTTGGAGACCCGGCGCTTATTAGAGATTCGGCGCTTATTAGAGATGCAGCGCTTATTAGAGATGCGGCGCTTATTAGAGATTCGGCGCTTATTAGAGACTCGGCGCTTATTAGAGAACCGGCGCTTATTAGAGATCCGGCGCTTATTAGAGATGCAGCGCTTATTAGAGATGCGGCGCTTATTAGAGATGCGGCGCTAATTAGAGATGCGGCGCTTATTAGAGACCCGGCGCTTATTAGAGATTCGGCGCTTCTTAGAGATCCGGCGCTTGTTAGAGGAAATACGGTAAGTGACAAGTTTCAAACGCCCGAACACTTCCCACTACACTGTATACGTACCAGCAGCACGGAATTGAGCTCAAGAGTTCACTGGACACTAACACACACCTACCACTACAAACACTCCTAAGCCCAATAAATAACATCCAAACCTTCAAAGCATTAGGTATATTTCTTTTCAAAAATGGCTCCGATTTTCCCGAAACAAGCTTAAGTTGACTGGCCTTTTAGGTCGCGTATAACCCCACGTAACTAACCAGTGCTAAGATGACAAAGCGCTCTTAAAATATCAATTGATATTGCCAGTCTCCACTTACTACTATTAAACCTTATCTACCCGCTACAGAAACTTTCACAATATTTTACGCATCTATTTCTGTTATAACCCTACTGAGACATGTCATCGGTTCCCAATTGCGCAGATCGATGCTCAGGCTGTTGATCAATGGATTGTCTGGTCCAGACTCGATTATTTACAGACCGCCACCATATAGCTGAAATATTGCTGAGTGCGGCGTAAAACTAAACTCACTCAATTAAACTCACTCACTCATTTTATGTCATATGTAATTTATTTGAGAATTGAAATGGAAATTATTAAAAATTAAAAAAACAAAAAGAAAACAGTAAAAAAATACAACAAACTAATTCCAACTAAACCATCCTGTAGTTCATTCCCCCTGAAACTGGTAAATTTCCAAATTAAAAATTCATACAAATTTAATTATGCAACCCAAACGCCCCCTTCAGATTGCCACTTCTTTCGGTCAAATCACCCTCTTTCGATCATACGCGTTCGCTCGTCACGCCGCAGACCCGGGTTCGATTCCCCACATGGGTATAATGTGTGAAGCCAATTTCTGGTGTCCCCAACCGTGATGTTGTTAAAAGCGGCGTAAAACCATACTCACTCACTCACTCTTCGATCATACACTACATGGCCAGGCGGGCCCGTGTACGAAATACGCATTATGTCGGAAAGCGCACGTTAAATCTCCAAATCATCATCATGACATATTTCGTGGTGCTGTTTTCTGTTGTATTGTGTTGAACACGTTTATATTTACAGTCTGGGAAGTTACTATTGCTGAGGTATTGATTACAAGACCTGATTTCACTATGTTTATGACCTTTATAGAGATATTGACTGAGGTGATCGAGGTTAGCATCAGTATAATAACATTTTAATTAACATTTAAATGTTACCATGGAAACAGCGTTTTTGTCTTATTGACATCTAAATCCCTATATCTTCTTTCCTGTTGAGGCAGACTATTAGAACATATCAGTTGTTAGAGCTTGTTAAATTTAAACAATTTAAAACATAACGAATTTGGCGAAAAATGAGTCAGTATGGTAAGTTTGAAATATTACAGCAATATTTTGACGGGCCACACATTATAGTGGGGAATAATACCCGGTCTTCGTGCATGACGAGCGGACGCTTCTCCGCTACCCCTCGCCCCATACAGAAAAGCTAGTTTAATTGTTTCCATAACATGTACACGTGGGTAAAAACTGTATCAATATCTATACTGAAAGCGATTAAAAACGCAATAGGTATGTGTTATAATGGAACTTACACAAGTTCTATTGAAGATACAGTGGATGTCGGTTTAAAAAGGCTGTATTATTCTGGCCCATTTCGAGTTCGAGTCCCGAGCATTCATTTCACATGAACTTCATGTTTAAACCTGAACCTTTGACATTTCTCGTAAACACAACCATATTCATGAAACACGTTGTGCACGTGCATTACCTGCACCCAGGCCCTTGAAAAGCACAAGGAATTGTGAAACTCAATCACTTTGAGAAAATGCCACGCTTGACACAAGACGAAAGGAATCAGGCTTCGGTATAGTCAGCCAAGGTGCTTCAGATGTGATGAATTGCCAGGCACTTTATTGTATATGAATCCACTGTTGGTCGACTCGGACAACGTTTTCGGGCCACCGGAAGTGTTGCTGAGCGTCTGCAACCTGGTGCACCCCCTGTGACGGCAGCTCGACAGGACCGCAATATCCGAGTTTCACACTTGAGAAATCGGTTCCAAACAGCTGCTGATACGGCAAGCAGGACAATTGGGACAAGACGACGTCATGTCAGCGCCCCAACGGTGCGGAGACGCCTTGCTGCCTTCAACATCCGGTGTCGTCCTCCGCACCCTGGCCCAACCTTATTGCATCGCCAAATACTTGACAGAGAGCGATGGACAGCTAATGGGGCAAATCTTGGCAACAGGCCTTGGTCAGAGGTTTAACGTATCCTTTGCAGATTGAACGCAACGGATTTATGGACGTCGAGGAGAACGACTTGCGCCAAACTGTTACCTTGAACATGATTGTTTTGGAGTGGGTGGTGTCATGATCTGGTGTGCTATCAATGCCAACTTCCGATCCCAGATGGTAGTGGATAACGGCAATCTGAATGCTCAACGTTAAGTGGACAATATCCTTCGTCCGACAATATTTTGTGTTTCAGCATGATAATGCACATCACCATGTAGCCAGGGTAACAAGGAACTTTTCGAATAATGAGAATGTTCGTGTGATGGACTGGTCTTCATTGTCCTCAGACATTGAAACCATCTGTGGGATGAACTTGGACGGCGAGTTTGTAATCAACTTGTACCACCAAGGACAGTTGCTGAACTGACACAGGCTCATTAAGTAAGTCTACCATGACTACGTGAAATACTCGAATTTGATTGGACAATCAATCCAATTTGACACTATCAATTTGGACTGAAAAGGCGTCTGATTTCACGACCGCTTCACTGCGCATGCAAATACAACACTGCCGCACTACTCCAGCTTGACCACCAACATGGCTCGTATCAACACAACAGATGTGATGGAAATGTTAATAAGAAAACATTTATTAAAAGTGTACAATTATATTATTTTTTTCCTCCACAATTATTAGGGAACCTCGCTATCATATTACCTTCTATTATAAGAACATTCAAACTCAATTACAAATTAATAGACAGCCCCAATCTAAGTAAACATTGCTCAGTATAACTAGTATTCGTTACACTGCCATACTGAGAAGTGTAACGAATCATACCGAGCCTAAGTTTACTTAGAAATTGTTTATGTCTAGCTTCTCAGGATACCTTGTGAAAATACACCCCTGTTTATGAACAAAAATATACTAGGCACATAAAGAAACTGTGCGTTGTCAAAATATTATCCCAGTTGATAAGTACGATAACAATGTCAAAGGTACATATAAACTTTAGTGGAGGGATCATGAGACCATAACAAGTCAAGAGAATTTCAATTGAAAAGTCAATCACAATGACGTCACGAGTCCACAAGCGGGACAGGGGTCAAACGACCATGTCACAAGCTCAATAACGGGTATGACCACGGTCGGCATTGAGAACAGCAGTGCATCGACGATGCATAGAGCCTATCAAACGTGCAAGGAAGGCTTGTGGGATGTCACGCCAGATTCTCTCAAGTTTTGTTGCATGGTCAAGGACGTTATCTGGCGGATGAGGAAGACGGCGTAGACGTCGATCCATCTCGTCTCAAACATGCTCTATCGGGGAGAGATCCGGTGAATTTGCAGGCCAAAGCACTAAGTCAACGTTGTGGTGTTGCAAGAAATCCATAGCAACCCTTGCCGTATGAGGGCGGGCATTGTCCTGTTGGAATGTTTACCAAGGGCCATGACGTTGAAGAAAAGGAATTGCCACAGGTCGAAGAATCTGATCCCTGTAGCCCACACCAGTTAAGTTGCCCTGAACAATCACCAAAGGAGTTCTTTGGCGTGCTGTTATTCCACCCCAAATCATCACGGAACCACCACCAAAGCGATTCCTCTCCAAGACACAGGCCTATGCATAACGTTCTCCCACGCGTCTACAGGCACGTTGACGTCCATCACTATGGGAAATGTTAAACCTGGACTCATCTGTAAAAACAACATTTCTCCACCAAAACAAGGGTCTGCGGACATGATTTCGGCACCACATTCGGCGAGCTTGTCGATGACGTATTGTCAGGATAGGCCGTATGGCGGGACGTCGTGGTCTGATCCCGTGATGACGTAAACGTTGTCGAACTGTGTTGGGGTGGATACGGCGAAGTCCTGGGATGGTTCGGGCAGTCATCACTGCAGTCTGAAACCTGTGGCGAAGATGGGTCACCCTTATCCATCTGTCCTGTCTTGGCGTTGTTACACGTGGACGTCCAGAACGTGGCCGATCGATGACGTCATTTGTGTTCTGGTAGCGTCTCACCAGTGCAGAAATGGTGTTCCGGTGGCAGTGGAAATGTGCAGCCACTTGTCGTTGAGACATTCCCCCACGGACCATCCCAATGGCCTCATGACGTTGTGCAGACGTCAGCCTTGGCATGCTATGCGTTTCAATAGCCGTTTAATTTTTTGAACGATCACAAGGGCAGGAGTTGAGCTTTCCAAAGTGACAGTATTGTGTGGCATTCATTTGCTCTGTTTCTCTTTCCCGGAATGCACGTGCAACAACGTATTGCACGTCTCAAGGACGAACCCGCTGACGTCACAGAACGTGGCACGTGCATGCCTCTTGGATACATGTCAATAATCTCTGAGTTTAAATCCTACACAGTCTACGCAGGTAGCTCGCTTGTGGACTCGTGACGTCATTGTGATTGACTTTTCAATTGAAATTCTCCCGACTTGTTATGGTCTCATGATCCCTCCATTAAAGTTTATATGTACCTTTGACATTGTTATCGTACCTATCAACTGGGATAATAATTTGACAACGCACAGTTTCTTTATGTGCCTAGTATATATCCGAGGCTTGCCGAAGATATTTTTACCTTTATCAACGAGTGTTGATATTATAGATACGTGTATCAGTAGACACGAGGGTGAGATTCTATTCATCATCAAATATCATTCTTCCTTAGTTTTCAATGAAAAATGTACATCTCTCAACACTGTACTACCATTAGACTTACAGTGCAGCGATGTCATAGCATTGTGACGTCATCAAGTTCATGACGTCATAGCAATGTCAGGGCATTGTACAAAATCTACTGTCAAAACGATATCTCCTAGGAGATATCATATGATCTCACACAAGCGATGTCTCCTGTTGAACACAGTTTTGGATGATAAATCAGCATACATGGCGTTAAAGGGCCGCCAGTGATCGCGACCAGGGCTGAAAAATCCAATGAAGAATCCAGTTTTTCTCAAAATCACAAGATTTCATCCCTTCATGTTAATTTAATAGTGTGTTAAAAACAAAGTGGCTTCCACGTCGTCGTTTATCCAGCAGAACTCTTCGAAACCGCCTAAAACCAACCAGGTCAAGAGCCAAACGACTTATCAGGCGTCCGTTGTTATCCCCAGAGCACAAAGCAGCACTGCTAGCTTGGTGTCCATGTCGACGTCACTGGAATTTGACATCATGGCTCGCTGACCTGGTTGACTTGTCATCGTATCCCAATTGCGTAGATTGATGCTCACACTGTTGATCACTGGATTGTCTGGACCAGACTCGATTATTTACAGACCGTGGCAATATAGCTGGAATATTGCTGAGTGCGGCATAAAACTAAACTCACCCTCCATCACTCTTCACTGATAGCCGAGCTCGTGTTTGGTGCCGCAGAAACAGTACACATGCATAATGGAATATCTTGGAACATGTACCGTTTGGTAGGGTTCATTATGGTGTGGGTATGCCTCTGGCATGACAGTAGAAATTGACCTGGTGATGATCAGACAAAATCTGAACGGACAACGGTACATCACTGACATCCTAAACTGGGTGTTGTACCACATTTAGATGACCATCCTCTCAACACAAGCCCAGTGTTCATGGACGACAATGCTGGGCCACATCGTGATGTTGGTGATTACTTATTTCAAGAAACGGTAGCAATACCTTGTACCCCAGGGAGTCTATATCCCATAGAACATGTTTGGGACATTATGGGTCGCAGAAGAGATCATCCAGTACAAAATCTTGATGTACTGGAACAGGTTTCCCCTCAAGAATCAATTGCAATATCTCAACGTCATATTCAACTGTCCGATACAGTCAATGATGAGGGTCAGGGATGTTTTTGCCGTTGGCGGAAGTTACACCAGATAGTGACATTGAGCCTGGTTATTGATGCCAATATGATTTCTTTAGGACGGTATGCCAGAGTCTTCAAAATGACCACACTTGTCAACATCCTACCATCAGAGTTATCAGCACTACAAAATATGTAAAAGGCAAATATTATGGATTACACTTCTTTATTGTATGTCACATCGTCTCTGGGCTATTCCTTGAGCCTTCGTCAGGTGAATTGTGACGAAGAGGCAAGGAATGGCCCAACTATATCCCCCGCTTCGCGCTAAACATGCGGCGGGGGATAACAAGCTGACAAGATAGGTACCCTCTTAGAGAATCCAAACACTGAAATGTTTGTTATAAAAAGGGATAACCATCTAAGCCGGTATAAACACGCACCTATAAACAGTCATGGCCCATGGTACAATTTTAAGACTGTGACAGTTTTTAAGAGACATCATCAAATCAGTGATAATTGAAAAAATAGTATCAGAACGTCACAAGCCAGTTTTCTTATACCCTCAGTAACGAACATTTCAGTAACAGAGATTACATACTCTGGCAACTCAAGCAGTAAGTTACCATGAACCACACAAGCTTATATATTTGGTTTCTTTTCCCATCTGACATACTTCATGTACTAAATGTAACTTAAACTATGCGAAAGAGAGCACAATTCTCTTATCCGGCGGTGTTAACCGACATTTTACTGTTATTTCTATGCATAGAATATTTTCTGTGTAATGTGATATGTTATGCAGAGACATTCTAAGCTCCAAATAATGACAAATATCATTAATGTAAACATGAATTGTATTCATTCAAAGTGGAGATTATGCTTTGTTCTACACCTACATAGGTGGATCCAGAGGGGTCCTTCCCTTTTCCCCCTCCTCTCCCCCCCCCCCCAACATATATACACACACCCTTTGTCTTACAATTTATAAAATGACCATTTGGGACTTGAAAAAGGGTGAAAATGAAATGTGCACCCCACTTTCTCAAGAGAGTGCACCCCCTCTTTCTCAAAAAGCTGTATCCGCAAGAATGCATTGGCTTCATAATTTGCAGAAAATGATACTTTTGACCAATATCAATGTCCTAATGTACTAGTATCCAGGTACTTGTATACCAAACTGCATTATGTTAATGTGCAAAGTAAGGTTTTGCTACCCGCGATCATTTCAAATTGACCTATTACCTCAGCTGTAACATACTTTTGGGGTTATGCGGGATCAATTTCATGGTCATGCAATGCACGTGCACTAGTCTACATCTGCTCTACCTTTCACAAACCAAATGGGTTTGCTCATTGCCGTGCACCACCAACTTTTTGGAAACGCGTTCTCTGCGCCGGTCCAACTTATCCTTGTTTGCCAGTAATATACTGTACAACCACATAGGCTGACCTGACGCACTATCAAAACCACGACTTCACACACTACAAACACTTTCAGGATTTCAACAATTTTATTTCGAACAATGCTGACTATGGTCAGTCTGGAATTAATCTCAGTATCATAAATTATCCAGATCATACATGACAAAATGTAAAAATGTTTATCATACAAAACTGACAAAATGTAATAAATATATATACTGAGGGGAAAAAATAGGGATCACATGAAAGCACAAGTGTTCCTTTATTTTTTTCCAGGTTTCTTAACAAGCATTGTATCGCATCGCTTGTGAAGTAACCTAGAAATAAATAAAGGAACACTTGTGCTTTCATGTCATCCCTTATTTCCCCTCAGTTGGCATACTGACCACAAGACAAACTATCTGCTCAAAGAAAAACATGATGAAAATAGAACCTTCACCTTTCATGAGCACAGGCATAACAAGTCTTGCCCAGACTCTTGTTCTACTGATATGGGTATTCCGAAGATCCTGATGGGATTGACTGTTTGGATTTGTTGTCACCAATAGTATTTAGCATAGACTAACAACTAGTCTCTGAAATGAACATATTTTACTGAAAAAAGTTCATAGTAAAAAAATAAATGTAATATAATAAAAAGGAGCCCTGAGACTGTCTTCATTTCCTGAAGCTGAGGAAATCTAGACTTGCCACATTTTCTAGACTTGCGTGGGCTTTCTTGGATATATTTGCTTCAGGGTCTGTACGACAGACTATATTTAGCACTAACATGGGACTGACACATCTAAACCTTCATTTCAGGTTAAAATAAACATAAGGAAACACTTCTATGAACTGTTGCCAGAGATTAGGAACTGTTTTAGTATCCCAATAAAATATTGAGTAGTATACTGATATGTATGAAAGTTATCACCTCGCACGTTAAGAATCTACACTTCACTTCGAGGCGTGAGTAGATGCAATATGATAGTCATTTCTGTGACTAATGCGGACCGGAGTTATCGGTAATTATCGGTAACTGTCAGTTGGCTTGTGGTCTGAGTTGGCCGCGATTAGGACCCAGGGGGTCGGCTTATGTACAAAACATACCATTTTGATACTGATTTTAAGGGTCAAGTTAGGGGGTCGGCTTATCTGTGAGATCAGCTTAATATATGGTACCTTTTCAGCTCATATTTCATTTTTGCGCTAGATTCCAACTTTTAAGAGACCTGCTTGTAGTCACAGTGTTTACGATGTTGTTTAGCGTATTTGTACATAATAATCTAAACAGCAGAGGATTTGGCCAAAAAATGTCAAGGGGTAGATTAGTATTACAATTATGGTACTTTAATCTCTGACCTTCTAAAGAAACAGAAAAATACATATCCCAACCAGTACTAACAAATGCTATAATGAAATAGTTGTATGGGACTGAAGTTCACTGAGAGCCAGTCAAAACATTCACAGATACAGTTACTGTCAGTATGGATATTCAAATACTGTCTGCAGAAATAAATAACACTACAAAACTAAAATGCAGAGATTTGAAAAAATATATATCAACATCATGAAGAAAAACATGCGGAATGTTTATCTCCCAATCTCGTACAGATAATAAGCACCCATGTAGTTAGCGACAATCAACAAACACGGTCATAAAGGTAAACATTTTGAAGAGGACTCCACCTTTTTAATAGCCACTTTTTTCCATTACACTGCTGAGGAACAAACCAGAGGTTTCAGCTTCACTGGTGATATTGTTTTGGAGATAAATATATTTGTTGGTGAGACAATGTACAGAGGTAGAGATAAGCTGTGTATCTGCGTAAATTACGCAAATATTTATGTGAAAACTCAATTCCTATTAAGTCTATTACGTACAAGTACGCTTGAATTTTTGTAAATACTCAATAGATATGATGTTACATGCGTACACACAAGTGTCAAATCTTAGCTTGCGTACCGGTGGATAGATAAAATAACTGAGTTATATTGAGAGGTTCTGCTTCAGGACATGAACTTGGCAACTTGCAGTCTTTCTTATTGTTTCTCATATTTCAGATCAAATATAAATAACAAACACTACCATTTAAACTTTATTATATTTTAACAATTAATGGAAAATGACAAAATACCCAATTGAGTTTGAGGGAGGTGGGTACAATTTATTTGGATACTCAAAGGAAAATTAGGATACCCAATTGAGATGACCACAAGCGAGTACATAACTCAATGACCCCAAAAGTTATCTGCAGCTCTGAATGTATTTGGAAATATAGAAAGTACTTATATTATTAATGGTCTTTTCTCTGATGCATTAAGAACATAC
Organism: Haliotis rubra; assembly: GCF_003918875.1. Lineage (NCBI taxonomy): Eukaryota > Metazoa > Mollusca > Gastropoda > Lepetellida > Haliotidae > Haliotis > Haliotis rubra. The sequence continues at coordinate 442,587 of NW_025766148.1, read as the reverse complement.
AAGAATAGTTATTGGGGTAGATAATACTAAAACATTGAACTTTTAACTATAAACTGTATATTGATAATATTTATCCTATCTCACGTTATGCACATTCTCTTCTTCTTATGACCCCAGACCCACCTTGAAAAAGTTTTCAGCCTAACATCTCGCCGGAACACAATCAGCTCTATCTTTTGTTGAAGACAGTCACAGGCAGCTCATGCTTGCTCCGGTCGACCATGACTCTCGGTTGTCTACTTCCTGACATGGAGTCGGAACCATCCCAGTAGTCTGCATGCATGGGCTGGTCTGGGTGAATTCATCTTGTGAGATAGGATAACTGATGACAAAACTTAATGGATGATCAACTTCTTTATATTGACAACCATTGTCAAAATAAAGAGGTTGATCATCCATAAAGTTTTGTTATCTCTATACCACCAACTTCTAGAATGCCATTCAAACAAATCAGATAGGATAAGTATTAAAAATATACAATTTATTGTTCAAATTTTCAAACTTATCCTATCTCACATTGGGCATGGTTGAACAGGCTCACATTAGGCATGGTTGGACTGGCTCACAGGCTCAACATGTGATGGGTTGCTTCATAAAACCACTCAGTAATACTTACCACAAACTCTCTCCATATCACTTGTCAAAGGACAAATAATTGAGCTAACAGTCATGTTATCCTGCTTCAACCTGATTTCCAACAGGCCCAAGGATCCAAGAACTTCCAGTTCCAGCTAGTTTGGTGTAACAATCACTGAACACACTCAGTGGTCAATGGTGATGTGAAACACTACTGATGACTGGACAGAAAGAAAGATCTTCAAAACCATCAGACCCACGATAGAGGACAACTGCAGAATACTGAACACTCTATCCAGCTTTCCTGGAACCTGGTTCTCCAGGATGAAATCCCATCGGAGTCACAAGAAGACCTCGTCATGTTTCCTCCGTTCAAAGGTGCTACCAGGAAGTCTTGAGCACCCAAAGTCCATGCCCCCAAGCCGTTTCTGGATCACACATGTTACGTGTTTGGTAATTACACTTTCTCAGTAAAGTACAGATTCTAGTACTTTGTTGGGTTGAGTCCCATCCAGGATTCGAACCCACTCAGAGTCAAGAACCTAATTGCCAGTGTGTAATCACACCTAATTGCCAGCACACAAAGTCAGCCATCTAACCCACTCAGCCATTGTGGCTTCCACAAAAATGGAAGTCGGAAAACTGGTAGTCTAGATCACAGACTTTGTGTACACCTCTGACAAGTGTAAATTGGCACGTCTCCAACAGTCGAAGGCTATGAATATACAATGCCAAAAAGAAAGTGGTCAAATGTAACATGTTATATTTGGATTGTCTGGTCCTTTCTGAATCAGCTGTAGCCAAGTGTCTCAGGACCATGGATAAGTCTCATCCAGGCGAAAGAAACTTCTTCGATTGACCAACCAATCTGTATGATCATTGGACGGACTTAAGTTCTGGTACTGTAGATTCCTGACTACTTTCATCCCAGCCACAACTGAGGTATTGGCAATGTGTCATGTCGACAAAGTGGAACCCTTTAATTAACCCTTCGAGATGCTGAAGGTACTCTGTCAGTGCTGAAGCAGGAGTCTGGGAAACAATCCCCTGCACCTTTCTTTCACATGATTGTAAAAGGAGCAGGTAGAGATTTGGTTTGGTTTGCTGTTTTATGCTGCACTCAACAATATTCCAACTATATGGCGACAGTCTGTAAATAAACAAATCTGGACCAGACAATCCAGTGATCAACAGTATGAGAATCAATCTACGCAACTGGGATACGATGACATGTGTCAACCAAGTGAGCGAGTCTGACCACTCGATCCTGTCAGTTGCCTCTCATGACATGAATAGGTTGCTGAAGACCAATTCTAACCTGGATCTTCACTGGTCAGCAGGTAGAGGAGCGATGAGCCAATGGGTCTCTCTAGGGACTCTCCTAGAGTATCCCTTGGCTGTCAAATATCTCTGATGATTTGCCAAACATGAAGACGTAAAGTCTGTGGGACTAACACTGATTCTTGTGGATGGATCAGGATGCCCTCTTCGTAGTACAGCCAGCAGTTACGGATCTGCAAGCTTGTGAGGTTGACAAACCAACTCCTTGCTAGCCAAAAGTGTGTGACCAAAAGCAGAAGTATCTTCTTGGTTGCCTCAAATTGGTGTAGAACCTGAGGAGACCTTCTTGATGAGAATGTGAAGGTATTCAGTCCTACCCACTCAGGTGAAACAACAGAAGCGACAGAATAAGAGAGAGTGCATAAAATGAGAAAGGATAAGTTTTAAAATTTAGCTATTAAGAACTTTTCTTTCAACTAGTATATAACATGAACAGTAGAGAGAGTAAATACAGAAAATGAATAACAGAATACAACAAGGTAATTAAGAATTCAACAACACCAGAGATCATGGACTGTATTTGCAAAATGAAACATTGCACACATGTATTGACTGACTGACTGAGTTTGGTTTTTTTTACGCCGCTTTTAGCAATATTCCAGCAACATCACGGCTGGGGACACCAGAAATGGGGTTCAACACATTGTGCCCATGTGGGGATTCTAACCCGAGTCTTCGCCGTGACGAGCCAACGCTTTAACCATTAGGCTACCCCACTGCCCCGCACACATGTACTGGCCCCCTCCAGTTGAGACTGCATAAATCTTGTTGGACTCTGTTTTATTGAGTTCATTAGGCAGACTATCATAGACTAGAGAAGCCTCTTAAGCAAATGACAAACTTTGATGATTCAACCAAGGGGGGAACTCAGACATTACTTCCTGCCTGAGGGACTAGGTCACTTGACTTAAGGTTATTAAGTTTGAATGCAACTTGAAGATTTTATGGTGATAATTTTTGATACTAGCCAAAGCTATACTTTGAATGATTTCTTTGAGTCAGCCATAGTTCACAGACTAGGAAGAGAAATACTATAATCATCACAAACAAATGTAAGTGCTCTCACCTAATTTTTCCTGTTTTCTTGTGCTGGCTTTAATATACTAAATAAGGATATAAATTTGATGAGGAGAAGATTTTGTAAATATTTCTGCAATACGGTTGTTGAATTAGCATTGGAATCATAGTAACATCAAGCAGGACATAATGCAGTGTTTAAAACTCCCAAAATTCAACGCCTTAGACAGCCGGACTGGTAACTTTAAAAAATCACCGGTCAGGATACAAACTTGCCTGTCCAGTTTCAACCAAAAAAAACTGTGACTGCCATTTCCAACTCGCGCAAGCTCCATTCACTATTTGTAGGCATCGCAATGAACTACACAGCACTAACAGGCAATGCACCGAGTTAAGGTAAACTGAAAGTACATGTGTTATGATCGGTTATCGTAACATGAACTGTACAATCGTATGTAGTTTAACATAATTTTCATAATACCTTAAACACCTGAAACTGACGACACGAGAACCTGTCTGAAATTATGAAATATTTACTCTTAGGGGTAAAAATATCTACCAGACCACCGGACAGGCTACTTATGAAATTTGACAACCCCAGATGAAAATAGACTGTTCTGGATGGTCGGGGCGGGAATTTTAAACGCTGCATAATGTCATAAGAAACTTTGTCTGCGTAATTTTTTATAGGAGAGTTACGTTTTCCCCCTTGCTTACTGTCTGAAACGTATTTAGCTTGCCAACATTTTATTGTCCTAAAACCATCCAAGTTTGGGAGGACTGAGATGACTTTGCCTGGTTCCTTGTGGGAGTAACACAGTGTTGATGACATCAGCCTAATTCTACAATGAAGACTCACCCAACGAATAAACAGTATCATTTATACAGGTAAAAAGATATATTGAATATAACAGGGCCTAGAATACAACCTTGCTGAACTCCTATTATCAGTGTATGAAATAAGGCCCACTGAGATGGGCAAGATTTCTGACGGTCGGTCTACATTTACAGCTAGCCAGCCATATGGTCTGGTAAAAATTTGAGATAACATGTTCCATACATCTTAGTAAATTCACCATATCTTAAAATCTATTTTTCAAATTGAGCGTTCCATTTAGACTTGACAATTACTGTTTGAACATTGAACTATCGCCATTGCAAGCCCAAAGCACAGCATTGACATATATTATCACCAAAATTGAGTTACTTTCTTTGGATTGTCTGGTCTGGTAAAATCCATTTTGGGTTGGTAACATTTTGAAGTTACAGCCCTGTTGTCTGGCTTGGGTTTTGGCTTACTTCAAACACTGCTAGCATATTGAGCATATTGCTTCAGATGGAACCCAGTTTTACTTTGTGTATCCTGTTACTGAAATAGGTGCACCGAAGTGCTGTGGACTTATGGGTGAGCCAGTTAGTCTGCAGCTATATCAATAATCAGAAAGACAGGCACAAGCTGTTTACAGATCCAGAACGATGGCAGCAACATACACATACGTATAGTCATTCTGTCAATACGCTAATAATCTCACTTCACACAGAAAAATAACACCAAAATCAACAACCAAACCAATTTCCTGCTTTCCACAAAGACAATTATGTCACAGGTGCTATAAAACATCGACACTGTACAGATATAAATCTCATAGAAAATGAATATGGACAGTGTTATAGACACTAAAACATGTCAAGTTGTAAATACCATTATGGTCATAAGGCTCTGTAGCTCACCTTCATGTTAACTTAAAAAAATAACTAGATTAATCAAATGATAGTACAAAGGTAAATATCCGTACAAAAAAAGAAAGGAATTAAAATTACATAGCTTCAAGCTTTGGCAGTCACCAACAGCATGGAAAATATTGTTTCCGATTTTGAAAATGTAAGCTAATTGTCGATGACACATGACAGACAATATGTCAGGAACTTTATGTCAATAAAGCTTTATGTATATTAGCTGGTTTCAAGACTGACAGACAAAAAACGCAACTGAAAAAAAAGAGGTGATTTCAACACAGCTGTTCATAGAAAAAACTGAATAGAAATATTGATACACACATACTTCAAATCAATATTCTAACATAATAAAACAATCAAATACCTTTCAGTTTTGTTTAGCACTTCTATTTTGATTATGGCACAAACCAAGTATTGTACTCCACTAGTTGCAGCACTAAGATAACCACAAGCACCAAATTGTAGGCAACTCATGAGCAATAACAGGCTTAACCATCATGGAATAAAACAAAAAATGAACAAAATTAGAGTCCAGACATTCGGATCAAAGTCAACATCTGCATTTGTGAGGGCTAACGATTTCATATTCCAGCATGGACACACGGACTGGGATTTAATAAAAAAAATAAATAAAAAAAAATTATTACCATTCAAAAAGTTGAAAAAATAAATGAAATCATCCACCACAAAAAAAAAAATTGGCGCCCAATTTGATTTACAATATATGGTTTCTCAGCTATTTATGGTCTCCATACAAATGAATTTTATAAATTTTCAAAATGGATTTGACTTAAAGTGACCTAAAAAAGTATCAACATAGTTTCAAAATATTTTTTAGTTAGGCGAACTGAACATGAAAGAGCCAGACCAATTATATTCCTTGTTTTACGGATCCGGCGGTCATATTTTTTCAAGAGTAAGAAAAAATATAAAAGTTAATTTTCCATGCTCAAAAAATAAAATCCTAATTTTTATTGATCAAAACTGTAAAGTTACCAAAAAAGAGGTTTTTTTAGATTGTGTTTAACCCATATACACTTCATAAATTGCCAAAAGTAAAATACTTCTAGTATTTATTTATTTTTATTTTTATTTTATTTTTCCTTCCTGCCTTTAGGTTTTCTGAGGACAATAATCTGTAAAACAAGAAATAAAACTGGTCTGGCCTAGGCAAGTAGTGTCATCACTAACAACTTCATGTATTTGAGCCAACAATTAGATTTCCCCTTTGACCAAGTAAAACAGAGGCTTCATTTTTATGCAGCTGCCTCGGAATCATGATTACATTGATTGTATTCCTGTAAATAATGACCTCATGACACCTTTTTGCATGGAAAGATATTGAATAAACATTTCCCATACTTTTTTCAAAAAGAAATTCAATCCTTTGCCCTATAATAAACAAATTAATTTTCTTCTGCTCTCTTATGGTTTCCAAACATTTTTTAATTTTGAAAAAAAAAATCCTGAAACTACACATAAGTAGCATTAGGGTCTTGGACAGACCATGAAGTTCCCGACTATTCAGACAGTTGACCAGAAATCATGGAGGAACAAAAGGTCGTGGACGGACAGATGACAGACATGTTTCATGTGATTTAGTTATTTTGGGGCCATTATTACATTTGAGGTAACAATTAATCCTTAAATAATATATATTCTAAAGAATCTGGTATGTACCATCTGACAAATATAAACATTTCATACAAGACTGACTGACTGACTGAGTTTGGTTTTACGCCGCTTTTAGCAATATTCCAGCAACATCACAGCGGGGAATACCAGAAATGGGCTTCACACATCGTACCCATGTGGGGATTCGAACCCAGGTCTTCGGCGTGACGAGCCAACACTTTAACCACTAGACTACCCCACCGCCCCCCACTTCATACAAGAACCTTCACTTACAACGAACTTAAAGGGACAACTAATTTCCGACTGTTATAACCATCGTTCACCATAAACAACTTGACCAAAATAGACAGGTGGCTGGAACTAAAATACTAGTTAATTACATACATTATTTCATATTAGATATATTCCTAATAAACAAATATACTGTATAGTTGACAAAGCATTTTCAGAGAAACAATACTTGGAAATTTTTTTATTGATCATGAATGTTTTGGGGCTATATCTTTTAAGGGCGACTGAGCAGAAAATTTCGTAAAAATATCCCCGCAATTAAACACGATCATTAGCTTTTGGGGTTCAGTGTAGATGCAAGTTTACAGTTTACAGCAAACTGGGCTGTCTTTTTACTTGCCATTTAAAAGACATAAAAATACTGACTTACAGTACACTGACCAAACAAACATGGTAGAACCAATATTTAGAGACGAGTTTAGTTGACTGAAAAATATCACTCACAGTCAGGGTCACCTTTCCAGCGAGTCAACATGATTGGCTGACCTCTCACGTTCCAGGTGACCTTGAACCAAACAAACCAGAAAACATTTTCAAAGCAGGTGAAACTGGCCAGGGATACAAAATAGTGCTTAATTTGCGTGCAATGTATGTCAAATATTGAAATGGCACTGATGAAATATTTTCAATGTGAGCTGGAGGCTGGACTAAAATAACACTGTCATTCATTTAATGGAAAATGTGATAAATATGAACAGCTCAAATGATTCAAAACTTAAATTGGCACACCATCAAACTCTCTGTGGCACTCTCAATCACATCTTAACATAGGCGTTGCCATTTTGAATGCCAGTACAGGGCTCAATTTAGTGCTTTGTTACTTGCACTGATGCAACCCAATATTACAAAGTGCAACCTAGTTATTAGCCTAACTTGCACCAGGTGCAGTTAAATTTTTGAGTGGGTAAACTTCTGAATAAACATCTAAATAATTCAATAGCATATTTCAGTCATTACATATTGCAATAAAAGCTTTGAAAATGGAATTTGGCTGGTGCAACTAGGTTTTTATCTTAGGTTGCACCTGGTGTAAGTTGGTTAACATCTCTTAACATCTCGTACCCTGCAGTACGCACAACACAGGAAATCCAGATTCGGATGATAACATAGTTTGTGGGTTCATTTATGAACAGTTAATGACAGTTAATGCTGCAAATGTGTTGGTTTTTTTCTGACATGGCCAAGCGAAAATGTATCTAGCTAACAAATCAATTTCTCACGTCTATGAAATTAATCACATCTGTGTCACACAGTAACACATCATACCTTTCATTTCAAGCAAACTGAATAACAAGAAATCTGTGATCCATATAAAATAAAGAGCTGCCTAACTTTGCTGTCTAAACACATACAAAATACAATTATCCTTAAACATGTCACAGTAGACTCAGTCCCTCAATACACTATACAAACATTTGTTATTTACAGAAACATGAAATATGTTAGAATTGTCGCTTGTTGAAGATAGTTGTTCATGCCAGTAATCAGAGTTTAACCAAAACAAACACAAAACAAACATCACATGAAAATTCAAACACAGAAACAAAATAGTCAAGACAGTGTTTTGCAATCATAAAGAACAATTATGTATAATTAGTTTTGATGCAAATAGTATGTGAGGCTTAAATTGAGTATCCTCAAAATTATACATAAGAAACCCTGTGTTTAAGCTCTCAGTTCAAAATTTAGAAAAATGCATTTATGTACATCTTTAGTTTTGTGATTCTAAATCCTTGAAGTATTTGAGCCTGTGAAGTTCACTAAATACAATGTATATTTCTAATAATGAAAATATTAATAATCGATATCACTCTCATCCCAAACCCTTCAAAGGTGACAACCTCTATTCAGAGTACTAAACAACATCTCAAACAACAACATACAACAGTAAAGATAAGCTTGAATGTTATTGCCATGGAAATATAACAATTATTATGATGATTGTAACAGTTTAACCAAAGTAATTTGATATAAATATTTTAGGTACAGCTTCTGAGCCACTGCATGATATCCATCCCCACATTTCAGCTAGCCAGCGGTTCCCATTATTTCACAGTCAAACATAGAAATGGTGGCTAGAGTGAGTGAGTATAGTTTTACGCCGCTTCACGCATCACACCAATGTTGGGAATGGAACCCAGGTCTTCAGTACGATGAGCGAAAGCTTTAACCACTTGGCTACCCCCACTGCCCTTGGTGGATAGAGACCATGATGGGAATGGTTTCGACATTTGTGTAGGTTTACTGAAACGCAACCCTGCAGATGTAAAGGGTGCATCTAAAGATGACACTCCTTTCTCATCTTCCTAACAAGCATGTCTAGTCAGATCAATAATACCATGTCATTAAACCTCTTTCATCTGTGTTCCAGAAAAACATTAACTTGATGAATGTATATAATATATGAACACCATGGAGCGACAGGTCAAGTTATACCATGGAGCGACAGGTCAAGTTAAACCATGGAGCGACAGGTTAAGTTCTACCATGGAGCGACAGGTCAAGTTATACCATGGAGCGACAGGTCAAGTTATACCATGGAGTGACAGGTCAAGTTAAACCATGGAGCGACAGGTCCAGTTATACCATGGAGTGACAGGTTAAGTTATACCATGGAGCGACAGGTCAAGTTATACCATGGAGCGACAGGTCAAGTTATACCATGGAGCGACAGGTCCAGTTATACCATGGAGCGACAGGTCCAGTTATACCATGGAGTGACAGGTTAAGTTATACCATGGAGCGACAGGTTAAGTTATACCATGGAGTGACAGGTCCAGTTATACCATGGAGTGACAGGTTAAGTTAAACCATGGAGTGACAGGTCAAGTTATACCATGGAGCGACAGGTCAAGTTATACCATGGAGTGACAGGTCAAGTTATACAATGGAGTGACAGGTTAAGTTATACCATGGAGCGACAGGTCAAGTTATACCATGGAGTGACCATGTTGGTCCAATACATGAGTATGAACAGGATGCTGACAAATCAAACACCTGATTGAGGTGAACCAGGATTTGAACCCACAATCCAGATTTTGGGGATACCCAAGGGAAGCAACTCTGCACAGCGAATTGTGGCACTCTAGAAAACAAGTTCTCTACCCTACTCCACCTGGTTTGAAGCACCCCCACACCCCCAGAACATCAAACACAATTTTAATACAAATTACTAACATTGACATGATACACTGAAAAATATGTGCCTTCAATACATGTCCTTCAACATACGATACATGATACATACAACTTGTATCACGTCACCCAACATGGCACAGTCAGGAAAGCTTAAGGTTTAAAGGAAGAGATGTGAGAGGATTTTCTGCCCCAAACAACAAATCAATCAAAACAACAGGCATACCCTTGTTACCAAGGAAACAACAAGAAATATGTCTAGTAAACAGACTTATGAAAAAGATGGCCGCCCCTGACAATGACCATTTGGTCAATATACTGACACATCTAACATGTCTGCCATTTCATAAAAAATCCTACATGGAAATATACAAAATGTTTGTGCAAATGAACTTAAAACTAACATGTTTAACAACATCAAAGACAGAACTGCAAAAGCGGCAACTTGCCTTTCTCTTCCAATTTGCAAGACATTAACAATATCAATTCCATATTGATAGAAACTGGCAACTTTCTTTTTTAAATTGCATCTACATTTTTGCATCAGCTTTTGCCTCCTCGTCGGGATATACATGTCCTTACCAACAGCATCATTGCAACTTATATGACTTGTTTCTTCAAACTTGCATCAAACACCATTCAAGAAAAATTTGCATTCTAGGGCGATATGTTCTTGATAAGTCCCACAATATCACTGCCAGACTCCCAGGGGTAGATCCGGGCTTTTAGCGACTTCGTTGTTTGATCTTCCTTCATCAGTTTATTAACTTTTCTCCAGAGGGAAAATCCAACACGAGGACAGAGATAATCCTGTTGGCTCAGGGACAACCCCGGACACAGATCATTCGACCCGTCCCCGATGTAGATCACTGTCGAAAAGGTCACACCTTTCTGCTTTCTTTCTTTGATGAATTCTTGAAGGATGTGTCCCTTGCAGAGATTCACAGTGCTGAGTGAGCACCAGTCCTGGGTGTGGTAATACTGAATTGTCAGGAGTCCATTCTGGTCAAACATTGCAGGATTCGTGAAGACTTGAGTAACAGTGTCCTTCAGTCCAAACTTTTCCAGAATCGTATCGATAAAAATTGAATTGGAATCTGAAATGATTACCGTTTCAAACTTGTCACTCTCTTTGATGAAAGCAAAGAGTTCTTCCATTCCTAGAGTTAGCGGGATTGATGACAGACATTCCTTGAAATTGTCTGGTTTTACTCCGTGAACGTGCAGGAACTTGAAGATCTCACCCATGTATTCAATCCAGCCATTGTCACTGTAGAAACCTTTGATTTCCTGGGGAAGCTCCCCATTTGGAGCAAGACGGATCACGAAGAGGTCACTGTTCTCGTCAATCAGTGTATGGTCAAAGTCTAAAGCCAGCAAAATTTTCTCACCCATCATAGATCTGTAAAAGAAAACAAATTAGTCCATTCTCAATACAGTCTGCAATCTTCAAGCCTTCCTATTATCTGACATTTGAACAAACTTATTTATCATTCAAGACTGGACCAAAGTTTGGACCATATGATCCTGTGATTAACTGTGTGTGTGTGTGCAATAATCCATGTGATTTAGCTGTGAAGACACTCATTTTCATATTTGGTTGAAAATGTCTATACACTGTCACTATATAAAATTGCTTTCAACATTGCTTTTCAAACTATTTCTGCAATTAAAATGAATATAAACACATAAATATATCAGTAACTACATTTCAATGCTTCTACACATGCAATCTGAATATTGTTTCCATGCATAATTGTTAGAATTACTTGTCAGAACCAAAGATACCATCTAAACCAAGAGAACAATTTTCTGATGCAATAAATTACTTAAAAAATACACACTACACCAATAATATGTGACTTAGTTTCATTTTCTTCATCCATTCATTATGACAAGTTATCATGCTTGAGATAACATCAAAACTGACAGTAGTTGGTCATTTCACTTAGCAGATAAATGCATAAGTATTGTACATGAAAATATATTTAATAAAATTACAGTAACAAATTGTGCACAAATATGTAACATGCATGTAAATAAAACTGTCAGTATTCAGACTCCCATCAACTTGAAAACAGATAGGCCAACGTAGGTTTCAGCATTCTGTTATCGTGGTATTTTATGTTTTCTGACGCTATGCATCTTCGAACGTCAGTGCTTACTCTGGCCATAATGAGGCAACTTGCGTTTAAGATAAAGTTGTCTTTAATATGTTAGTGACATGTTTTACAATTGTTGCACGATAACAGAACAATGAAATGTTTTCAGTAATTTCTTTAAATACTGTGGTATTTACTTTATAGGTAACAGTGATCACAATAAGGGCGTGGCAGAAACTGTGAGAGAGGCTAAGCTGTTTCCCAGGGATTGACCAGATATAACCAGAGTTGTTCTTCAGACTTCTCTTCTGGGCTGCTCTGCTGGTCTTGTCTGCTGGACAGTGTTCGGCACCTCTCTGCTGACTTCGCTGACAGTGCTGTTTATATAGGAGCTTCCCCACTGTAACGGGCTCTGACCCCGACCATTTTGTCACAGGCCACACAAATTAGTGTGACAGCTGCCGATCAGTAATTGCCACTTTATTAATTGACTTGTTGTGTCACAGGGCACACGTATCAGCTGCCAATCAGAAATTTCAACTTTCATTAACCAAAGCAATTAGCAGAGACTCCTTCACTTAACAGCACCATCAGTGATTTGTTGGCCGATTGTCGTCTCCATGGGGACAAAAAGCCACCCTGACAAAAACCACCCGGACAAATGCCACCTAGGACAAATGCCACCTAGCACCAAAATAACAGACCAAGCTGCCAAACTTGGACTCCAATCAAAAAACAAAATCAAAATACCTTTACTCCAAAACAGACCTAACAAATACAGTTAACAGTATAATAATAAATAAATTCAATCATAACTGGCAAATAATAAGAAAACATTATCCACTCTACCAAATTCAACAAACACTAAATACAAAATGTAAAAATTATCACCAAACACGCCAAATTGATGTTGCCATAACCAGACAAATCATAAATTAATTCAAAAGAGTTTTCTCTTTTTATCAACTTCAGTTTTTTAAATCTTTTATATGTTTATCACTATTCACATAATAAATATGTTTTTAAACATGGGTTGGTTGAAAAACAATGCAATAATAATAACAATAACCATTCCCTACACTACATCTATATTAAATTCCAAATCTATATTACTCTTTACCAATTTCATATTTTCAACTCTTTTAATTCTGCCTCCCATTCAAATTTCCCTTAATACTCAGTTGTTGTTCTTTTGGGTAGTAACACCACTCTTTCAAAATTTCTATTTTTTGTTCCCCCTCATTTCCTAATAAGTGTACTTCCCCGTCACCGAAATACTTTAGTTGTGCGTGCAACGTTAAATAAAGCAAATAACTAACTAACTGTCCATTTCACTTCCAATATGGACAACCAAGAATATGTTTCATCGCAGAAAGGAGTATGAAAGCAATATTAATAAAAGTGTGAATGAAAAATGAAAAAAGATGAGAATGAAAGCAATAATGAAAGTGTGTAAATGAAAATGAATTATCATGCAAATACATCTGGGAAACATGATATTGTGTTGGTGGTTTAATTTTTTATTTGGGTGGCATTGTCCTAGGTGGCATTTGTCCTAGGCGGCTTTTGTCCGGGTGGCATTTGTCCTAGACCCGTCTCCATGATAAGCAAGCCTGCCTGTCTATACAGCCTCCGACCAACACAAGCAATAATCGAGAAAACGGATGTTGTTAAGCTTTTGAAAACCTAGCCGAGAGCCGCGATGCGGTCCTATACAGTCAAGACATGCAGTGTCATGTCTTGACTGTATAGGACCGCATCGCGGCTCTCGGCTATTAGTCTATCAGTAAATTAGAAGCATGAAAGAGTTGATACTCACTTTATAGACAGCTAAAATTGTGGTGACAGATGCAACAATAGCATGACTTCATGCACTGGACGTATATGCACAAAAGTAACTGGCTTGTATTCGTCTCACGAATGGATGGTTCCACTGTCGATATTTAACGTTAGAGTTACCTACTCTTGGCCCAAGGTCAAATAAACGGAAGTGACGTACTGGATACATGGATGTTTGCCTAACTACCACAAAGAGTCTCCTATGGCAGAATGTTGTGTGAAAATCGTTAATGTCAGTCGACTTTAAAAAGTAAAAACAGAAGTCTGAAAGTAACCATGTCTGCCAAAGTGCTGCACGGTCGTAGAAAGGGACAAGAAAGAGGTAAATCTTTAAAGAGTTCAGCCAGAATAATAATTTTGAGGGCGTCTATTTTGACTATTTTTTATGTTATTGAGACTGACAGGGTGAACGACTTGAAATTATATCCCCGCAATCCAATAATTTTCATATTTAATCTTATTGAAAATCTGCCTAATGATCGGGTTAATTTTCGTACACGGGCATGGGTATTTTGATCAGAAGTTTATGTTTTTCGAGTTGATTGTTCATTCATTGTAGATAGCGAAAACTGCCATGAAAGCTTCCTGTACAGGGCAGTGTAGCATGATAGTATAATAAATATACAATTTCTTGTATTATTTAACCTAAGTCCCCCACTGTTTAACTGTTTAATTGTGGAAGGCAAAATTGATAAGAAAGATTGAGTGAATAGAAAATAATAGTGAAAACTAAGTAAATATTGAGTTATATTTTTACAAATGTGTATTACAATGCAGCTCAGTTATTGTAATATACATGTACATCAAAACTATCAGTTAGATGTATCAACGTACCTCAAGAAATTATATGCTGAGGGCAATATATGGTGCATATGTATCTAGTAGCCACCATTTGAGTTGACAAATTCAGTTCTGAAGTTGCCAAGGAGATTACCTTACATCAAAATATATTGGTGTCGGAAGACTATATTTTCTTGTGTATACAAAGCAGCTACAAACTTTGGGCTTAGCTGAAAGTGTGTGTTGCACACTCAAACCTTTCATCGTTTTGTTCTGGATCAATTTTGTTTTGTTAAAACCTCCGTGTATCATTAGATATTGTAATAGGTTATTAGCCAGGGTCATTTAAAAGATTTATTGTATTGTTTTTTCACAGTAGTCCTTTCTGAAACTCTGTTGTCTTTTTTCGGAAACTCTGATTTTTTTAAGTTGTGTTAATTCCTGAAATTATGCTTAGGTTGACCAATAAAATGTGAAGGAGTTTTAAGTCCAAGCTCACAAAGGTCTTTTTGTATTACCATTTGTGAAGGAGTAAATAGTGTTTGAAGCCTTGTCAACAACATGTAGCTAATCACTGTGATTATCATAAGAAGCAAGGAAAAATAGCTGTATTTGTGGCAATTTACGCTTTATGAATTGAGTTTTATGACAGATATTCCTGTGGAATATTTAAATGGTACCTCCATCTCCTTCAAATCTTCAGCATATAAACAAAATCAAACCATTACATGTTTTTGATTGTTTCTGAGCAATATTCATTTACAGGGACGTACCAAGCCAGATTGTTTCGTGTAAGCCTGATAGGTTGCAAAGCTGTATATTTATATAGTATTGAGGGCTTGCCCAACCTTTTTAGCAACAATCATGTGTAAGCCCAGGCTTTTTTGTATAATGGTAGCTACGCCCCTGATTTAGGCCAAGGTATATCTCCTTGATATTATTATGCCCAACTTTGCAAATTCTTCGATGTATGTTGTTACAGGTGGTCAGAAAATGCCCATCGAGCCACAAAATGCCACCTTACAGTTACCAAGTGGCAATGACCTACGGCAAGTCACAGTGTTGTCCAAAACTGACTGGGAAAGAATTCAGCGAGAGTTAAACAGGAGGCAGATTGAGGAGGATCGGATCAGGAGAATCACAGAAGAACGTGAAGAACAGAGAAATAGATCAAAAGAAATGGTCAAAAACTGGGGCAATACCATTGCTGTAAGACAACATTTACATAATCTTTAGGAATATTTACATGCATGATCAAGATAATGAAACACTTAAAAATGCAACAATAATTTCATAGAATGTACATAGAAATTGAAAACACATTAAGATTGTGTTTTACTCTGCCTGAAACAGTGCATTGTTGACTTTATTATATGTTGTGAAAATCATGAATCATGTGAATATGTAAGAGGACAAGTTAGTATGTTTGTTTTCTATCACTCCACTGACAAAGAAGTTAAAGCTATTGGTAGCTCTATATGGTTTTGCCGAAACCGTTCTGCATACTTTGACAGTCAGCAACTCTAGAAATTGTCAATCTAGTCAAAAACAATATGGTGAAATTAGGAGATAAATATCATGTGTTGGCCAATTTCCGGGTGTTATTGAGTATTTGAAGCAAGGGAATTCATTTGGAACCGACGGCGTCAGCCAGAGGTTTCAAATGGAATATTCCCGTGCTTCAAATACTCAATAACACCCGGAAATTGGCCAACACATGATGTTTATCGACATTATAAACACAAAAGTAAACCAAAAGGTCCACACACGTTTTTGTGTCTGCAATCATTGACATCGTGTACGATTACAGCAGTGAAATGTCATCAACCGGCCGTTTCTGCTGTCTCTCATGGTAACATCTGGAATTGCTCATTTGTGACATCATTCAGACTTTACGTCACGATATGATTTGAATGACATCATCACAGCTGATGACGTAACAATACAATGGTGTGAGCGATGTTTGTATGTATTAATACGCAGCGAATTTCCGGGAATCGAATACCATTTGATCACGTTTTTCAACCAATCAGATTAAAGAACACAGTGACTTTTGGTTTACAATTCATATGTATGTGCTGCTTAGTCCTGTTACAATTTACTCACTGATTCAATGAATCAAACAACATCCCTTGATAATGAATTCAAGTCATTATTCATGGTCAGTAGAATCTAATATTTACAAGTAGGTTTAAGAGGGTGTTTTTATTGGTAACTCGTTTGTTTTTCAAAGTGAGATACGCAAAATGAAATATATCCAAGACGTAAGCAGCATAACTGTTGATATATTTAAGTTGGCCCCTTACGACACTATCGGCAGGCTATAAGGAGCATTGTTTGCGTGTGTTTTTTTGTTTTATAGAAAATGTCAATGAAGTATTTCAACTTACACATTTACATGACATGTTTGCTATCTTAATTCCTAGCAAATGAACACAAAGTATTCATGAATAAATATTCATGTTCGTTACTATACAGTCGGGCACCGTTGTGTTGAACTCTGATAACTCGATATCTCCGTTGTCTCAATATGACATCTCGGCAAAATCCTTCATAATTTATTATTATTCAAGCTCTTTTAACTCCATATGGATGTCTCGATATTTCGGATATCTCTATATAATTTCATGGTCCCATCAAGCAAAATTACCCAGTTAACTTGATATTTGCAAAGAAACCCGATATTCGCCTACCTGTTATGGACAAGTATCCCTCTGAGCTGAAGTTGTTTCCACAAGTTTACACACGGTGCAGCATGAATCAGAGGGATGTGTAAACTAATTAGAGCTAACTGATTTGAAGGTGTCACTTGTTTGTTATTTAATTAGGATTATTTAAAAAGGAATTAATTAGGAAGTACTCACTGTTACGACTAAACACGACTGATAACGGATTGTAGTTTCGATCAAAACATACTGAGAAGCATTTTGTTTTCTCTCATAGTGATATGTGATTATATGCCCTGGACAGATGTCTCGAAGTGTGGATAACTCGATATTCTTTCTTGGTCCCATGAATATCGAGACACCGGTGCTCGACTGTATATTCATGAAACATATGCTCGCCTCATAGTGTATTTGTTGCAGCCCTAGTGCTGTTCTCTACTGAACAGCTTTGATTTTGACTTGTCACTACTCAATTGTAAAGACTGTCCATACTGTGTTCCATGAGAAACAGGATTGATTGGTGGCCATATTTGATGACTTGGTGGATGCCTGTTATGGTATCCAAAATGTGTCGTTCGTTGCTTATAATGTCAGTCACTGGATTGGATTATTAACTTGAAATACAAGTTACTTAAATGCAGACAAAGATTCTCAACATATGCATGTTTGTTATTTATCTAGCATGTTTTAGGGGTGTTTTTTTCAGCAAAGTTTAGGTCAGGATGTTAAATTTACCGTAACTGTGCATTTAAATCAGGGCCAGAGACAGCGTAAATTGGAGGCGCGGAAAATTCGTGAGCGGAGAGAAGAAGAAGAACGAGTGAAAGTTGATTTGGAGGAAGCTCAATATCAGGCTGCACAAAGAAAAGAAGCCATTGAGAAGGCTAAAACCCAGCAGTACTATCAAACAGACAGAGTCAAGGCTTTCCATGTGAGTTTCCATGCAACATACCCGTAAACCGTTCCTAGGCCACATTTCTTTAATTATTACTATTACTTTATTTAAATTGAGTGCAAAGGCAAATGTGTTGGATCTTACTCATTTCTGGTCACTGGAACAAATAGGGGATTTCCACTTTTTCACATTCCATATTTTAGTGTTGGCTGGTTCGTAAGCCATGTTTTATTAAGGTCTGTCTGAATGCAAAATTGACTTTGATGGAAACTTTTCACTGAAATGAGTGATTCTTTACTTCATCCACCCACATTTGGCCCATTCCTTTAAACATAATGCAAATATCTTTATGCAAACACTGTCTAAATTTAAACTCATTTTTGAATGATTTCAACTGACCAATCATTATCTAAACCGACTCCTTTTCAAATGATTTTCAAACGATCACTCTAAACCGACTCCTTTTCAAATGATTTTCAACTGATAACCAATTTCTAAACCGACTGCCTTTCCTCTTCCAGGGGGCGGGCGCTGCTGCTCACGGAGGTGTTGAAGGAACGTGAAGCGCAGTTGGAACTTAAGCAGCTGAAAGAGCGAGCGAGTGAGGGCAAGGATCAGGAATGGCTGGAGCTACAACGTAGAGAGTATGAGGAAGGAATCCAGAAGGATCATGCGAAGGCTGCAGCCAGAATCGCTGCTGCAAGTGAAACAGCAGCTTTTCAGACAGCACAGTAAGCTAAATCTTTTCATATAATTGTGTATTAATTGAGTAACTTTCTTCTACATTAGGTGCCACTCTGAGATATAACTGAAAAGCTACATGTGTCATCTAAGGCTCACAATTTGCTGTGCAGAGTTGTGTCCCTTGAGTTCACCAGGAACCTGTGATCATTGGGTGGAATCGTGGCCACCCTCATTTTGTTTCTTGGTTTGCCGTGAGCACTGTATCCATGCTGATGCCCACCCCAGTTTCACCAAAGTGGTAAATTCAAAAACCTGCATCAATTCAGATTTTCTTTCCACATTAGGCCAGACCAATTTTATTTCTTGTTCTACGGATCCGCCGGTCATATTTTTTCAAGAATACGAAAAAAAATTAAAATTAATTTTCCCAACTCAAAAAATAAAATCCTCATGTTTTTATTGGCCAAAAATGTAAACTTATCCCCCCCAAAATTTTGATTGTTTTTTGCTCCATATACACTTCATAAATTGCCAAAAATAAAATACTTTTAGTATTTAAAAGGAATATTACTTTGACTGGTGATTTTTATTATTTATTTGTTTCCCTCCTGCATTTAGGTTTTCTGAGAACAAAAATCCATAAAACAAGAAATAAAATTGGTCTGGCCTTAAGCAGACATGCAATGATGTAACTGGGATACTGTGGGCAGTGTTATATATAACACGCTCACTCACGCATTTAATCTCTATAACTCGAATTGTTCAAAAGTGTGATAGGGGCGGTGAGGTAGCCTTGTGGTTAAAGCGTTCGCTCGTCACGCCGATTCCCCACATGGGTACAATGTGTGAAGCCCACTTCTGGTGTTCCCTGCCGTGATTTTGCTGGAATGTTTCTAAAAGTGACCTAAAACCATACTCAGTCAGTCAAAAATGTGATAAAATCCTAACTCACACATGTCACATGTCTCTCAGATAAATACGATTTCTATCCCATAAAGCTGCAGTAAGTGAAGCCACGGGCGGATACAGCTTTTTGGGAAAGGGGGGGTTGCACACTATTGAGAAAAGGAGGGGTGTACACTTCATTTTCACCCGAGTTTCAATGGTCATTTAATAAACTTCCAGGGCAATAGGGGGATGCCACCCCTGCATCCCCCCTCTGGATCCGCCTATGTGAAGATGATTTCTGTTTCCCCTGTCTATATGTTGCTGAAAGTGGGTGGAAAGTGCACGTCCTGATTCTATTGCAGGATAAGAGAGCACATGATTCAGACAGAGAAGGAAGTTGCTGATGATTGTGTTGAGGGCAGTGAGCTGAAGACCCTGGCCATGCAGCACCAGGTAGAGAAGGAGAGGCTCGAGAACATCCGTCGGGATGAGAGGAAGCAGATGATGCTGGACAATCTGCAACAGCAGCAGGATGTCATCAAGATGAGGGAGATCAACCAGATGCAGGAGGAGGTCAGTGTAGGCCATGGGTAGAGGTGTGGCAGCAGGAGGAGGTCAGTGTAGGGTGGGGCCATGGGTAGAGGTGTGCCAGCAGGAGGAGGTCAGTGTAGGCCATGGATAGAGGTGTGGCAGAAGGAGGAGGTCAGTGTAGGGTGGGGCCATGGGTAGAGATGTGGCAGCAGGAGGAGGTCAGTTTAGGCCATGGGTAGAGGTGTGGCAGCAGGAGGAGGTCAGTGTAGGGTGGGGCCATGGGTAGAGGTGTGGCAGCAGGAGGAGGTCTGTGTAGGGTGGGGCCATGGGTAGAGGTGTGGCAGCAGGAGGAGGTCAGTGTAGGGTGGGGCCATGGGTAGAGATGTGCCAGCAGGAGGAGGTCAGTGTAGGCCATGGGTAGAGGTGTGGCAGCAGGAGGAGGTCAGTGTAGGGTGGGGCCATGGGTAGAGATGTGGCAGCAGGAGGAGGTCAGTTTAGGCCATGGGTAGAGGTGTGGCAGCAGGAGGAGGTCAGTGTAGGGTGGGGCCATGGGTAGAGGTGTGGCAGCAGGAGGAGGTCAGTGTAGGGTGGGGCCATGGGTAGAGGTGTGGCAGCAGGAGGAGGTCAGTGTAGGGTGGGGCCATGGGTAGAGGTGTGGCAGCAGGAGGAGGTCAGTGTAGGGTGGGGCCATGGGTAGAGGTGTGGCAGCAGGAGGAGGTCAGTGTAGGCCATGGGTAGAGGTGTGGCAGCAGGAGGAGGTCAGTTTAGGCCATGGGTAGAGGTGTGGCAGTAGAAGGAGGTCAGTGTAGGCCATGGGTAGAGGTGTGGCAGAAGGAGGAGGTCAGTGTAGGCCATGGGTAGAGGTGTGGCAGCAGGAGGTCAGTGTTGGCCATGGGTAGAGGTGTGGCAGCAGGAGGAGGTCAGTGTAGGCCATGGGTAGAGGTGTGGCAGCAGGGGGAGGTCAGTGTAGGCCATGGGTAGAGGTGTGGCAGCAGGAGGAGGTCAGTGTAGGCCATGGGTAGAGGTGTGGCAGCAGGAGGAAGTCAGTGTAGGGTGGGGCCATGGGTAGAGGTGTGGCAGCAGGAGGAGGCCAGTGTAGGGTGGGGCCATGGGTAGAGGTGTGGCAGCAGGAGGAAGTCAGTGTAGGGTGGGGCCATGGGTAGAGGTGTGGCAGCAGGAGGAGGTCAGTGTAGGGTGGGGCCATGGGTAGAGGTGTGGCAGCAGGAGGAGGTCAGTGTAGGGTGGGGCCATGGGTAGAGGTGTGGCAGCAGGAGGAGATCTGTGTAGGGTGGGGCCATGGGTAGAGGTGTGGCAGCAGGAGGAGGTCAGTGTAGGGTGGGGCCATGGGTAGAGGTGTGGCAGCATGAGGAGGTCTGTGTAGGGTGGGGCCGTGGGTAGAGGTGTGGCAGCAGGAGGAGGTCAGTGTAGGCCATGGGTAGAGATGTGGCAGCAGGAGGAGGTCAGTGTAGGGTGGGGCCATGGGTAGAGCGATAGGAGTGGCAAACTAGTACTGTCATGAACCCACATGCTAAACTTGTCACTTTAACATTCACTGTTAAAGGAACATTCCATTGTGATAATGCTACCCACATACATGGTAAATTACAACTGATGAGTGTATGATTTGTTTGTCTCTAGGAGGAAGATGAGGAGTGCAGAATATTCGCTGCAGCCAAGAGGAAGATGATGAAGCTGCGTGCTGAGAAGGAGAAACATATACACAGGTAGGAACATCCTGTCCATTTTCATCTGCAGACACTGGTACTGATGTACAAGTGATGGACAATTTACTGTCAACATACTAAGTGTCAGCTTGGCAGATTTGTTGCCCTATTAGTTGACTAATTGTGTGGATGACAGCCTGAGACCCTGTGGATTCAATGATTGCCTCCTTGCATAACTTCTGCCTTGGTCTTGTACCTTTGTCTGGTGTCATGGTCTGGTGCAAAGTCTGTTGTCATGGTTTGGTGTCATTATCTGACACCATGGTCTGGTGCAGTGATCTGGTGTCATGGTCTGGTGCAGTGATCTGGTGTCATGGTCTGGTGTCGAGTCATGGCCTGATGCAATGATCTGGTGTAATAGTTTGGTGCCATTGTCTGAAGCCATGGTCTGGTGTCATGGTCTCATGTAATGGCCATAGTCTACTGCCATGGTCTGGTGTCATGGTCTGGTGTAATGGCCATGGTCTCATCTAATGGTATACTACCATGGTCTGGTGTCATGGTCTCATGTAATGGCCATGGTCTCATGTAATGGTCTAGTGCCATTGTCTGGTGGCATGGTCTCATGTAATGGCCATGTTCTCTGATGTAATGGTCTACTACCATGGTCTGGTGTCATGGTCTCATATAATGGCCATGGTCTCATGTAATGGTCTACTGCCATGGTCTGGTGTCATGGTCTCATGTAGTGGCCATGGTCTCATGTAATGGTCTAGTGCCATGGTCTGGTCTCATGGTCTCATGTAATGGCCATGGTCTCATGTAATGGTCTAGTGCCATGTTCTGGTGTCATGGTCTCATGTAATGGCCATGGTCTGATGTCATGGTCTACTGCCATGGTCTGGTGTCATGGTCTCATGTAATGGCCATGGTCTGATGTCATGGTCTACTGCCATGGTCTGGTGTCATTGTCTCATGTAATGGCCATGGTCTCATGTAATGGTCTACTGCCATGGTCTGGTCTCATGTTAAGGTATAACAGGTGTAGAATAGTTAAGGCTATACCATGTCACATCCTCAGGTCAGTTCTTCATGTAAACAACATAACAGTGATGAAACAGTGCCAGGAATGACACTTGATGTTGCAGAGAGAAGCAGCAGCACCTGGAGAAGATCCGTGAGAAGCTCGGTGCTCAGATGAAGGAGAAGCTGGATGATGAGGATGAACGCATCAAGCGCGCAGAAGAGGAGATCGAGCAGAAGCGAGCTCTTGACGATGTAGAGAAGAGCAAGAAGATTCACAAGATGATCCAGGAGTCGGCTGAACACAGAAACAAACAGGTAACAATGCGAGGATTTACTTCAAGGTGCTGTGTGTTTCTCACTTCCCTTCCCATTATACAGATGTGAGTGAGTGAGTGATTTGGGTTTTAACCATTAGGCTACACCACTGCCGCTGTATCATAGTGTAGTCAAGCCCGGAGTGTGACCTATGACACAGTCACTGGTTACAACTTGACATGTAATCTTTAGTGCTGGAGTTATTGATCAAATACTCGTCCACTCGATAGATCTTGCTTGTGTCAATGATTATCAATGAGCTCAGGAGACCCATCGATATTCATAAGAATGAACATCAAATTAACTTTCAAAAGGTATGTTTCTTATTGTTATGTTTATTAAATCAAGACAGAAACAATAGATGCAGTTTCTTGGGGGACACCTCACTGTGCCGGCAGTTTCAGTCAGCCATGGTAGATAGATAAACACATGGGATCAACTATAGTCTGTTGCAGTAAAGTAGACTTTACTAATTAAGAAAAACTAAAATACTTTGTTCACATAATTAATTCATGTCATTGTACACATTGTACACATTGTACACATACATGCATGTATTAATAACATACATAACATAATATTTACTTGACATTTTTCTTTACACATTGACAACCCAAGCAAATGTGACACACATCGCCAGGATGGTTTGTAAATATCACGACATGGCGTGACGAAGTGGTTGGATGTGTTGATTGTTGCCGGACAGTTCTTTCTACAGCAAAGCCAGTGCACAATTTATATACATGGCAAAACTTGCACCTACCTCTCAAAAATACTCACTTGTAAACATATGAGTTTAATCAATGACATTCATCCAAAGTGTTCATCTAACATATACCCCTCATAATCTGACATTAATCAAACAGTGTTCACACTGTGAGAACAGTTCACGCCACATGGCAACTTTAATTAAACAGGCTATAACCAGAAATGCAGTGAGCTGTGGCCATTAATCCCTTACAACATACAAGGTGCAGGCACAGTGAGGTTAAACTGTTTCTTGACCCGTAAAACTGCAGTGCAAACAACTAGGGCTGTGATGATTCACCCAGACCTTGATTCAATTCAATTTTCGATAATGGACCCTCGATTCGATCATTTTCCAGTTGTCATTCTTTATTCAAGTAAAAGCATCAGATTTCATAGACTCTCATAGTTTATTAAACAAAACATATCACACTGAATATTTTTTCCAAGATTTGACTAGGAAATCAGGAATGTAAATGATGTAACATTTTTGAAACAAATAAAGTATGATGTTTAAACACAGAACTGCACTTTTCACTTTCTTGTCCCCATGTCAAAGACCATAAACGTTAATAGAGTCAAAATTTCAAAAGTTAAATGTGTGGAAATAATTTAAATAGATATTCAAATATCGAATCGAAATAGAGATAATGGTTATCGAAACTCGAAACTAAGGTGTCAGATTAGATTTTCGATGAATCGAACGGAATCGTTGCAGCCCTATAAACAACACTCGAGTACACAAAGTAAAGTTCTTTGATCGTCTTGATCGTGGTGTGAATCAGTGGATGTGTTGGTGGCACAGTGTTATCATTGTGTCCTGTTATTGCCCACATTAGATCTGTGGTGGGGTTTATGATTACATTCGATTATTGATTGATTACTGAGCTCTGATTATCGATTTGCATTTAGCCAGCACTTGTAATCTTAAACACAATTTGTCTTTCTATGTCTGAGGTTATTCAAAGTTTTAGCCACAAGCAGAAATGGAAAATTTAATCAAGTTGATTTGCCCAATGTAATCTGTTTATATGGCTGTCAGTTTTAGACAGCATACAATCCTTATCCCTGATGCAGGTGTGAGTCTTTTCTCTTAATATTTATAGTCTTTAATGGTTCCTATCTTGGCTACTTTCAAAGTGAGTGAGTGAGTGAGTGAGAATGGTTTTATACCGCTTTTAGCAATATTCCAGCAAAATCATGGCAGGGACACCATAAATGGGTTTCACACATTGTACTCATGTGGGGAATCGAACCCGGATCTTCGGCGTGACGAGCAAACGCTTCAACCACTAAGCTACCCCACTGCCCCTAATCTCAAAGCAGCTGTTACCTTGGCTACTCTCTAACCCCATGTATTTGTCTGTAGATGAAGGAGCATGAAGAGATGAAGAAGCATGAGCGACGTGAGGAACTTGAGATGGTCCATCTACGAAAAGCTGCTGATGAAATTTTCCAAAGAAATGAGGAGGAGAAGCAGCTAAGGAAGAGGACCAATGCTGCTGAGCTGAAGGACTTCCATCAGAAGCAGTTGGTGAGTGTTTTAAATACTTACTCTAAGGAGTACATGAGTGGGATGGTTTTAGCAGTGTTCCAGCGATATCATGGCGGGGGACATCAGAAATGGGCTTCACACATTGTACTCATGTTGGGAATCGAACCCGGGTCTTCAGCGTGATGAGCAAACGCTTCAACCACTAGGCTACCTCAGATACATCAATGGGTCATCAATCTCCATCCGACTATCGGGGAAAAAGGCTGATCTCAAATGAAGTGAATGAATTTGTGAGTGAGTTTAGTTTTATGCCGTACTCAGCAATATTCCAGCTATATGGCGGCAGTCTGTGAATAATCGAGTCTGGACCAGACAATCCAGTGATCAACAGCATGAGCATTGATCTACGGAATTGGGAAGCGATGACATGTGTCAACCAAGTCAGCGAGCCTGACCACCCGATCCCATTAGTCGCCTCTTACGACAAGCATGGATTGCTGATGATCAATTCTAACCTGGGCCTTCACGGGTCGAAGTGAATATGTATTGGAGTGTCCATGTTAAACTGTGGTATGGTATCTCAGTGAGCGAGTAGCGCTGGTATTGGCATACAACCTGCGATACGATACATCACGATGCTAAAATTATAGTCACGACGATATATTGCCATGGTATTGTGAACTGAAACTGCGATACGATACGAATCCCGATATAAGGGTGGCCATACCATACGTATCACGATACGTAACACCAACTGTAAAACACCTTAAGATCAAAACAAAACCATCTTAAAGTATTTCGTCAAATTCCGCCAGCGTTTGTCAATGTTCATTCGGACGAGATAATTAAGTTTATACACGGACTTTGTGAATGTTAATAACATGTGGGTGCTATGTCTGACACAATTCTTGAGGCAAGAATTTCCGTCAAAACGTGTACTTATGAAGGGAAAATAAGTAAGCAAATATTTTAATCATCAAACAAAAGTAAGTCTTTTTTTCTTGACAGATATTGCGATTCAGCAATATTCAAAGTTAAACATCGATGTATTGTGGCCCATTTGTAGTATCGTATCGGGATATACGACAATGTAAAACTTTGTATCGATTCACTGTATCGGCGGCCCATGAATCGATGCATCGATGTGTATCGATGAATCGTCACACCACTCACTATGAGCGAGTGCTTTCTTTGGCATGACATTCAACCACTTTACATATCACCTCATCATTGCTAGTAATGAGACTCACATGGTAGTAATGAGACTCACATGGTAGTAATGAGACTCACATTGCTAGTAATGAGACTCACATTGCTAGTAATGAGACTCACATTGCTAGTAATGAGACTCACATTCAGGACTTGGATGTGTATACACTGGTGGGATGACATAGTTGTATTGACATAGATTGTAGCTCTGTAGAAGTTCATTATTGCAGACACTTGAAGAGAGAAAATAAATTCCGAACCTCATTGATGCATATCGGTAATTATTTCAGAATGACCGTCGCATCATTGAGTCCATGATCCGCCAGGACCAGTTGGCACTGGACAAAGCCAACATGGACCTCCTGGACATTGAAGAACGGCAGTTCCAGGAGTACGCCAACAAGGTGATTGACCACTGCGAGAAGGGTGGTCGCAACGTGTACCCGCTACGTAAGGCAGCCAAGCAGGGAGCTGGGGGAGGCGCAGGACCAATATTTGCAGGGAAGGGAGGAATCCGTCCTAGCTACATGGCCTGTGACAAGACCGGTGTTCAGATGCCTCACTACCAGAGGGACTCCACCAACGAGACCAAGGATCTCATTAACGCCCACGGCAACACAAAGAAACGGATGGGTTTTGTGTGGTGAACACGTCTAATGTTGAACCTTTCTGAATGAATATAATAAAAGATTACTCGAAATTGAATACATTTAATGGTCAGTTTTTTTAAGAAATCTTGGGCCAATCCCACTAAGCAGTGTAGTGTAATGACTGGCTAAGTGTTAAAGTCTATGTTACATTGTTGGAGTCATGCTAATATTTAATTTTGTGGGACTGGTCTTTGATTATTTTATCATATTATTGTGACCATGTTTGGGCATTTAGGGAAGTCTTTTGTCAGTTTATTTCCAAATGTTCAATTCTATTTATTTTTCAATGTGACATAAAACCCAACAGCCTTATACATTTCACAAGCCTCCTCCTGTACATTCACCAACCAGTATGTAGCGACGTTATTTGTGATCTTGTTACATCTTGGTACCACAGTGGTCTCTGACATTTCCAATGTTGTATCTATACTCGTTTGTCCTTTTATCCTTGTGAAACTCTCTCGTGTGGAAATTCGATATTTGAATTAATACATTTGAAAAGTATATTTTGTGCTTTATAAACCATAAACCAACTGGCTTTTCAGTAAAACTTTGTACATATTGAATATCCTCCTGTGACCATGATTACTCTCAAGATTTTATCAACTGTTTTTCTCAGTGGGTCATGTGTGAATTCGTTAAAACCAGGGAATGTTTTCCACTATTTTTCGCATTGCTGCATCAATATTTTGTCTCTACATCAATACTGATGTAGTGGATGCGTAGCGGAATGGCCGTTTATTGAGTGTCGGAAACACTAGAGACCTGTAGTACTACAGCACAGTGTGTGTATCAATACATGTGTGAAGTTGGTGGAGCCTCAGCACCTGTATACAACAAACTGTGATATCAGCTGTCATCTCTGGATAAGTGGTAAATAAATCTCCTTGCCAAGCTGGGTAAGTGAACATCAAATAGTTTATTTCCTTTGTTTTACTACATCCGGAGTTGACTGTACTTGTAAAATAACTCTCAATAAAATATATTAACTGGATTTCAGAGTTTTCATAAGTTATTTTCTTAACATTTTGTTTTGTTTGTTTGTTGTTTAAGTCTGCACTTAGCAATATTCCAGCTATATGGCGTCGTTCTGTAAATAATCGAGTCTGGACCACACAATCCAGTGATCAACAGCATGAGCATCGATCTACACAATTTGGGATACAATGACGTGTCAACAAAGTCAGCGAGCCTGACCACCCGATCCCGTTAGTCGCCTCTTATTACAAGCATGGGTTACTGAAGATCAATGCTGACCCGGATCTTCACAGGTCATTGGGAAGAGGAGACAAGTATATATCACTCGTCTAAATCACTGCATTCATTTTGAACCGACAGAGACACCCCCTCACAAAGCACTGTTTATAATAGACCAGACATTGTGCAAATTGCTTTACAAAAACTTGTTCTTCAGATCCATCAAATACAGAAATAATGGGCAAATGATGATTTTAAAATCATTGGATTATGTTGCTGATCCAAAATATCAAAAAAATTAAACTGAGTCTTATAAACTTACATTAGGTGGAAATATATGTAAGTTCATCTGCAAAACCTTGTTCCAGTCGGAATGAAAATATGATTATGTAAAAAATGGATGTCTGGATAAGTGAACTGAATCACAATTATTATTTTCAGAAAAACAAAAATTGAAAAAAGCATTCAAGAAAATTTATTGCAAAAGTATGAACATAGAAACATATTTCTTTGCACAAATCTTCATCCTTGAGCTCCATATATACATGACATATTACACATCATCATCAACAACACATACAATACTCACACCCATCTATAGCCACAATCAAATGTTAGACAATCATCCATTAGGTTTTCTAAAGCACAATGTCATTAAAATCACATTGCTACCAATAAACTTCAGCAGACGTGAAAATGAAGATCTCATTACAATGAGATGCCCCAAAGCATCTATGACTGCCAAAAAGTCCTTGACCATTCTTCCCCCATCATCACACTCACCCCCACCAAAAAGAAAGAATAGCCAGACTAGGGAACCATCTTCCAAAACAGACTTTTCCATTCTGTTCAAGATGGCACCTGCTGCAGAAGACTGACAATCATGTTGTGAATTTTGTTTTTAATACGAAGAGTTTGTTGTTGATCAATTCAGCAATAATTATTAGGGGTGACTGTTGAGGGGGAAACAACTATTGCGATAGTGATAGTCTATTTCGACCAACTATTGCAATAGTTTTTTTCCCCTGGTGAGTATTTTATCACACAGGTCCGTCAAAGAGATGGGTGGAACGTGACATAAGTGTCTGCAACAACACCATCTTTAACACTAGCATCTATCAAGTTTTGGTTTTACCACTCAACACCTATGAATGAATCACATACACAAAGACTATTATCGTAAGACACATTGGTGGTGTACAAGCACTTAATGCCAACTGAACAAGACATCAAATATAAGAGAATAATCAGAAAACACCATCTCTGTCGTTAACCCGGGAGAACAGGTTGGTGGTTCAGAGCCATGTTTGCGTCAAATCAAAAACCACTAAATGCTCTGTATTAAGGAATGAAATTAGGGCTGGCGGATAAGTCAGTATACTCTGAGTGGATATCCATTTAAATCACAGCATGGTATCTCACTGGGCTAGCACTACATAGCTGGCTTAAATCCACTCAAAAACAAGAAGGCTTTCATGTGCATGGACGCAGCGATAAACGTGCAGTATTCCTGAATATGATGTTACAACTGATTTAGCCCCACCTAACATTGTCAGACTACATGCACTTCTTGCACAATTATTTTAGGTCTGACAATATTATGGTAACAATCATTGAAAGCAGAAATGCATTTTGTCCTTAAATATTTAGTGGCAGACATTTATCACAATCATTGATAGGGGGGGTCCAGGGGTTCAAACACACACACACACCCCACCCCACACCCCCTTTTTGAAACTTCCTGGATCAGCCTATGACAAATCAACACTCTCCTCCATTAATCAGTTTGAGCATCTATCCACTTCACCTTGTTTTGCTTTTCAACGAAGCACTCAGCAATATCCTGTTAGTCACCATGCATGGGCGACAAGCATCATCATCATGCATCCATGGCTGAAGGTCAGCTCTAACTTTGATCTTCACAGGACATAAATCCAGATATATATCACACTCACATCTGTCACTAACATTCATATCTCTTGTGACCATCTCTGTTTAAGTAATAGACACATACACACCAATAACGGTCATATCCCAATTCCAGTTATGGAATTGTCTGAAAACTTCCATTCAAAGTTTTAATGCCTTATCTGTCATTCACATCAAACATGATAACACAATATATTACACCAGCATGACACACAATATAAATACACCCTGCCCCCACTCATATCGACCATTAACGCACACCATGCATTGGTTAGGTGAGGCGAGGTGAAATTGGGTTTTATGTCGTGCTTGAGAATATTTCGCTCATATGGCGTCGTGCATGCGTGTGTATATGTATGTGCGGCTGCTTGTACTAGCCCAGACTTAAGCTGGTTTTATAGTGCTAGCCCACTGAGATACCATGCCGCAGTGAAGCATGAATACCCCACTCAGACACATTACACTGACTCCGAGCCGACCAGTCTTTGTTGTACCCATTAATGCCGAGCGCCAGGCAGGAACCAACAAGTACCATATTTTAACGTCTTTTGGTATGACGCGGTCGGGGATCGAACCCGCGACCTTCCGCTCTCCGGGCGGACGCTCTAACCACTACACCACGGAGGCGGTCACACCATGTATTGGAGGCATATAACACAGCATATTGTTATCAGCAGATATTCACAAGAACATAGTCAGGGACTTCTCTAAACCTGCTTCCATGCCTATATTTGTCTGTAAGTTTGCAGCAAATATTAGTAAAAATATTCATATTGGAATTAAAAACCTGCACAATTTAATATGTTTCAGTAAAAACTAATGTCCCACCTTTGTAGTCTTGTGTCTGATAAGTACAAATAAAGGGAAAGGATTTCATTTTTCCACATAATTGCTTTCAACATACTGACAAATAGAATTTGAATTGAAGGAATTCAGAACTTGAAGAAATACCAGATTAAACATAAAAAAAACCATTTCCCCAGTTGGGCTGCCAAAGCCACTCGGCTCGGAATGCAAGAAGACCCTTACTGTAATGTTAGTATGCATGGTTAATAAAAATAAAAAATAACAGTGAGTGCAGGTCTCTGATTGGTTGAAACAATATATGGTTATATGGCAGTGTTCACGAATGGTGTTTTAAAATAACAGGACATTGGGTCCTGTAAGTTTCAGATGTCTGTCTGACCCATTGAAAATTCACAGGACCGGTTGTACACTTTTATCAGACTGTTGGCAAATTTGTCGGATTTGTCCGAGGGTCAGACGCTATTCGTGAACACTGATATGGGATGTGAAGCTCTGGAAACACTGTGGCCTTTTACTGTTGTAGAAGTTTTTGTCACTGTAATTGTTGCTGTCTGTAGTTGTCGTCATTGTCGTTAATCCAGTTTGAGCGCCATGTCTTCCTCCAGCTGTTTCAGATACAAGGAGTCATCAATGATAAAACTGAAACAAAGGGTAATGGTGGTCATACCATTTCTCATAGATTTGGCATACATCTGTCGTAAACAAATGGTCTGGTCTGGTCTGGTCTGCCGTCTGGTCTGGTCTGGTCTGCCGTCTGATCTGGTCTGCCGTCTGATCTGGTCTGGTCAGTCTGTTGTCTGGTCTGTCTGTCCGTTGTGTATAATGCCACATTCACAATATTTCAGGTTCAGGTAAACTCAAGAAATATAACCACTTACAGTCTAAAACTTTCAAAGTCTGAGACAAACACTTAATAGTGAGCTCTTTCCAGATTAGCCTTTGAGGGCTTGTCTCAAGTGGAGATGTTCTACCATCTCAATGACTGTACACAAAGTAGTCATTCATACATGGGATACATGTAACAACTACAGTGGACGCCCTCTAAACCAGCAGCCCTCCAATCCGGCATGCTCTCAATATCGGCACTAGAATTTGGTCCCAGTAGAAGCTAATTTATGATCATAAACCGCCCTCTAAACCAGCACACCCTCTATACTGGTTCACCCTCTATACTGGCACACCCTCTAAACCGGCACACCCTCTAAACCGGCACATCCTCTATACCGGCACACCCTCTATACCAGCACACCCTCTATACCGGCACACCCTCTATACCAGCACACCCTCTATACAGGCACACCCTCTATACCGGCACACCATCTATACCGGCACACCCTCTATACCAGCACACCCTCTAAACCGGCACACCCTCTATACCGGCACACCCTCTATTCCGGTTTATAGGTTTAGAGGGCTTCCACTGTAACTTTCCCTTACAGCCTCATTAACCTCATCATATGTGATAAACACCTACAACATGGGGGCAGTTTTCTATGAATTTTGTACTGGGACCTCTCATCCCCACGAAAAAACCCCAACTATGTTAGAGAATTTCAGCAAGATGAACTCACCTGAATGACAGCAGGAACTATGATAGCATAACTCACCAAGACAAGCTGACCTGTACCACACAAGGATCTATGTTAGCGTAACTCGTCAAGATGAACTCACCTGTTCGACAGCAGAAACTATGTTAGCTTGAAGACAAGCTGACCTGTACCACACAAGGATCTATGTTAGCGTAATTCAGCAAGATGAACTCACCTGTACAACAACAGGAACTATGATAGCATAACTCACCAAGACAAGCTGACCTGTACCACACAAAGATCTATGTTAGCGTAACTCGTCAAGATGAACTCACCTGTTCGACAGCAGAAACTGTACCACACAAGGATCTATGTTAGCGTAAATCAGCAAGATGAACTCACCTGCACGACAGCAGAAACTGTACCACACAAGGATCTATGTTAGTGTAACTCATCAAGATGAACTCACCTGTACAGCACATAACTCTACAATTACCACAGCACCAACTATACTAGCGCAACTCAGCTAGACTAACTCACCTGTACCACAACAATCCGAGGGGGGCAGTCCCAGCATGCCACAGTGCATGAGCATCAAGGGCCCACCAATATGGCGGAAAGTCAAACAGCTCCAGCAACAGCAAGGCATTGATTCCGACAACAACAGCAGCACATTTCCATACATAGCGCTGTTTCTTGTACTTCATGGCACACCAGATCAGCCATCCGAACATGTTTACCCCGCCTGCAACAACAACGCAGTCTCCATAAGTGTTCTCGCCTATCAGGACAAGGATATAAGTAAAGTTACTGCCAACAACTTGCACAGAAAACTGATATGTTTCCCTCAAGCGACATGGCTCCTTCAAGTCACCTGCTTTGCTAGTCCGAATGAACTGCATCATTTCAATTTACTTCCTACAATCACCAGCGGCTGAAGGGATGGTATAAATCCAGCTAGGGTCCATGCAGGTAGCAAAGGTACTGTAAGTCCCAATGGTCCCTAGTATGGTGATCTACCTTAGGTTGCTGGCCAAATTTGAAATCCAGTTTTAGAGTGAGTGAGTGAGTTTAGTTTTACGCCGCACTCAACAATATTCCAGCTATATGACGGCGATCTGTAAATAATCGAGTCTGGACCAGACAATCCAGTGATCAACAGCATGAGCATCGATCTGCGCAATTGGGAACCAATGACATGTGTCAACCAAGTCAGCGAGCCTGACCACCCGATCCCGTTAGTCGCCTCTTACTACAAGCATGGGTTACTGAAGATCAATATTCTAACCCAGACCTTCACAGGTACAGTTTTAGAGATAGATACTAGTTTTACTTCTTGTGTCTGTGATATTCTAGTTGGTTTTGCTGTCCTTCGTTGACAGGCTCTTAGTGATTTACATGTATTAATGGTGAAGTTAAAAAAACTACGATATGGTTGAAATATTGCCGATGAGACTCAAATTTTAACTCATTTAACTTTAACTCATGTCAGGTTACAAATCTCAGGCCTACTGACATTACATATCAAAATCAGTGCTTGATGTGCCTGGAAAATGAACGTTTCTTGTAAAATTCTTATTTCAAACATTTTAAGTAATCAGGGTGTCATTAAAGTTTCATCCTTAAAGACGAATTAAAGATGTTGAATCTTCAATTGAAAAATGAAATGCTATAAAGGGAGATAATGCACCTTGCGAAAACCTTTCTTCACCTGGGTAATATTTTGGCAAAGACAACTCACCAATGCCTAAATTCATCTTCATGTTGTAACCATAGTCAAACTTGATGAAAGCCAGATAGTAGATGTGTTGAAAGTAGATCAGGAGAAGGGTCACACCGACCAAGCACGGCCGCCATTTTACTTTCGTCCCCAGAATCCTGGACAAATTCAAATATCACCATCATCATCACCATCAAAATCATTATTATCATCATCATCATCATCATCATATTACCATCACCACCATCAACAATTGTATCAGCAGCAGCATCAAAATCATCACTGTCATCATAATCATCATCACCATCATCATATTACCATCACCACCAGCAGCAACATAATTGCCAGGTATTTTGCCACCCCCTCATCATCATCATCGTCATGACTACCACCACCACCACCATCAACAATAGTATCAGCAGCAGCATCAAAATCATCATTATAATCATCGTCATGACCACCACTTCGTCATCGTTATCATCATCATCACTAAATTATCCCTTATCACCATTAATTGTCATCAGTATGCAGTCATGTTGCTGTGTTCATTAACTATTTATTATTGCAAAAATAGCATGTTTCCTGTACAACATTTTAACTGCTGTATGAAACTGACATAAACAATTCTTGACTTGCACTTACCTGCAACTAAAGATGAACACGTTGTAAAGCACAATGGAAAAGGCAAAGAAATAGTCCATTTTCTGAAATAGACATCGTCTTTATCAAGTTTATGAAGATGGAAATATTAGTCCTCAAATAAAAGAACTGATTTTAAATAGATCAATTATGATAAAGTTCCTAACTCAGAATGAGGCACGTAATCACCAGAGCACAAAATCAGTGATATTAAGGGCTCAGCTCCTGAGGCATATAAAAACATTGACCTCCTCACAACTGGTAGACTAATTCATGTACTGCGAGTACCCCTCTGACAATTGTAAATTGACACACCTCCCATGGCTGAATGCTATAAAATGACTTCAGAAAGTGGTCAAATGTACCTTATGTTAAATTTAGGATAACACAAGTCATATGTTTTGTGTTCCATACCTCGGTGAAGTCGGTGTCTCTTGTATGGAAGACAGTGGACCATGTCCAAGCATTTACTGCAACCTGTAAACCATTGTGAACATTTTATCCAAATTATTAAATAACTTCATGTTTTACTCTAGATTCTTTAGTAGGGTGATAAGTGTACATGGTGTATTTTTACATCAAGTGTGAAAGTCTAGAAGGATTAGTGGTGTATTGCGACAAGTATGAAGCAGGGCCTAGATTTTCGAAGCTCTCTTAGCGCTAAGATAGTCGTAAGTGCCATACATTAACATAAACTTACGACTATCGTAGCTCTAAGAGAGCTTCGAAAATCTGGGCCCAGGGTTGGTGAATTGGCACAAACATCGCATCACATATATACATTGTACAAGCAGGGCATGTGCCACGCCAATGTCACCTGTAACCAAGGCAACACAGCAAAACACACCTGTAGAGTGAAGTGTCAGCTTACCACAGTCGCCACATACCAGACTTGGTACTGAGGACAGTAACCATGGCCACACAGAGAAACACACCTGTAAAGTGAAGCGTCAACCTACCACAGAAGCCCCGTGCCAGACGTAGTACTGAGAATGGCAACCATGGCAACAGTGAGACACACCTGTAGAGTGAAGTGTCAACCTACCACAAAAGCCCCGTGCCAGACGTAGTACTGAGAATGGCAACCATGGCAACAGTGAGACACACCTGTAGAGTGAAGTGTCAACCTACCACAGAAGCCCCGTGCAAGACGTAGTACTGAGAATGGTAACCATGGCAACAGTGAAACACACCTGTAGAGTGAAGTGTCAACCTACCACAGAAGCCCCGTGCAAGACATAGTACTGAGAATGGTAACCATGGCAACAGTGAAACACACCTGTAGAGTGAAGTGTCAACCTACCACAGCCGCCCCGTGCCAGACATAGTAGAGAGGAGAGGACCTGGACACCTGCGACCGAAACCTGACCAGCCCCAGGTGGGACAGTCCGTTGAGGATGGAGAAGAGAGTTGATGCAGGCTCCTGTACACCCAGGATGCGGACAAACGGCCACTAGTAACAGAAAGATTAAACTAGGACTGTCAAAAACATGTACTACATAGTTGATGTTTTTCAGTGTAATATGGTCATAACTGAAATCATGCGTTTTTCACTTAATGTTTTCCTTCCTTCAACATATTAAAGGCAATATTTATTGATAATTCATAATAATAATCTTGATGATATCAATTATCAAAAGCAAATATATAACAACAAAAAAATAAAGTAACTGCATGTAAAAGTTCTGAACCTGCCTAGGAAATTGTGTACAGATGGTCAGTGATTCAAACATCTAGATTCAAAGCTTTACATTCATAACATATCAGTGGGTGGTTTATCTGTATTGTTTTAAACAGATCAGTTATGGTTATTGCACAGAAGGATATAAATATATGCCAATCATTTTCCATAACCTTTATTTTGATAATAAACTTTAGGCATACTATGTACTGGTGACATTGACCTTTAACAAAAGGTTTCTATTTGTTTATATGCCACACATTCAATCCCTGCCAATGTCACAAACATTAAATATAATATGGGTTGGGGGATAGATGGGGGAGGGTTTTAAGTAAACATGTGTGTAAGTTTAGTTACATTTGGATGGCAGAGTTGGACGATACACTTATTTTGTAAATTTTCTTTCTGGCTGCCAACGAGGTTACTAGATAGGGAGGTTCAAAGTGTATCAAAGTGCCATACTGCAATACAGTGAGTGTTCTTTTAGAGGTTGATGCAGTCTTCATAACAAAATTGTGTAGAAATGGCATATTAATAGATTTGAAATTTCATTGGAAGATTTTGCGGTGTGGTTTTCTTGTAATCATCCGAGTAGGATAGTCGGATGGAGATTTATGACCCATTGATGTATCTGGGATGGTGAGGTAGCATATTGTTAAAGTGTTTGCTTGTCACGCTAAAGACCAGAGTACAATTCGTTGGTTTCACATTAATTTTCGACTCGCTGTGCGCATGCGTAGAGCGTGTAAATATATCCACTGGTCAACTTCCGGTTTGGTCGTATTAGCGATATCGTAAACACACTCTAAATAAATGCTGTATGAATATTATTTACGCGTGACAACTGTTCATAGTTGAGTACATACATCCATTTGCCTATGCTTTTCAATAATTGATGTCCTATTTTGGTGCATTGCATCAGAGATGTGTTTTTTTACTTGTGAGAAGGGGATGTGCAGGAAGGACGGTGGACGGGTGGTGGTGAGATGTGTTTATACAAGAGCTTGTTAACAAACGTTAAGCTATTTATTTAACTAATTCCGGTCCCTTCCATTCATAAATGAATTGAGATCAGTTAACCTCGACATAAAACCATATATTTGTTTTGATTTTTGCTTTCTTTAGAGTGTGTTTACACTATCGGTAAAGCTTACAACCAAAGCGCAAGTTAGCCCGTGGATATTTTTACACGCTCTGCACATGCGCAGAGCGAGTCGAAAATTAATGTGAAACCAACGAATTCCCAACAAGAGTACTATGTGTGAAGCCTATTTCTCGTCCCCCACCACGATATTGCTGGAACACTGCTAAAAGCGGCATAAAACTAATCTCACCCAAACCTCCTGAGTGGGTGGGTTTTTAAAAACTTGCAGTAGATCTTATTCCCCAATGATTTCTATCCTTACCTTCCCATGAAACTGTGGAACTCCACTTCCATCACGTCCAAAAGCATCCACAGTGGACCACATGCAGTCATATTTACATTCATCGATACAATTCCAGTGCAATAACTGAAGATGATATGGTTGTTTCTGAAGAAACGTGTCTACATCTGAACAGTTGGCAGTGTAACAGTTCCTCACACACCTCTGATAAAACCAGGATCTGTCGCCGGCAGAAGCCTCTGCCGAGTTGACGTACATCAGCGACACGGCTACCACTGAAATAATACTGGCATACATTGTCTGTCAACGCGCTGATCCAGAAATTCTTGTGTTAATATTTCGTGTTCTGCCAACCAACACCATCCGCATTAAATATTTATCCAGGAAAGTCAATTCTGAAGTTCAAACTCATATAAGACAAGACGCGCAAATTAATCAATACATTTATGTAGAAATCCATACAGTCGGTTTGCGAGAAATGTCACATGGATATTTGGTGCTCCTGTTAGCCGACATTACCTATTGACCTACTTCTAGCTACTGTTTAGCGGTCTGTTCGATCGTATACAGCGTGACAACCGCTTAGCATGGGTCATAACATGTCAACAACCTTATTTTGTAAACAGATTACTGGTTTCCGAAACTGTATTTTGCACACGTTTGGTCGTTCGACCTGAAGTGAAAAGTCCATGTTGACAATAACGTGCACGTTCGCTCATGGGAGTTACCTCCCTTCCAAAACATTTTCAATATGCTATTTTCACTTCGACTGTACGGGATCTAGTCAAATATAAGTCTCTGACGGTGTAATTTTGAGTGAAAAATGGCGGCCATCTTGAATTTTCAAAGCCTCTCTATTTGTATATTACCTTTATAGTACAAGCATCATATCTGCCCTAATTCATGCATCTTGTATGAAAATTGTGGAATATACATGTAATCTAAGTCTCTGACGGTGTAATTTTGAGCGGAAAATGGCAGCCATCTTGAAAAATGGTGGCCATCTTGAATTTTCAAAGCCTCCCTATCTGTATATTATCTTTATACTACAAGCATCATATCTGCCCAAATTCATGCATCTTGTATGAAAATCGTGGAATTTACATGGAATCTAAGTCTGTGCAGAGACCATATAATAGATTTATTATATGGTCTCTGGTCTGTGACGGTGTAATTTTGAGTGGAAATTGGCGGCCATCTTGAATTTTCAATGCCTCCCTATCTGTATCTTATTTTTATAGTATAATCAACATATCTGCCAAATTTCATGCTTGTAACATGAAAATGCATAATTATACCATTATCCGCTGTACTAAAATGAGCCGAAGGACAAAAGGGCCGAGAAGTGCCAAGTCAAATGGGCCGTTGTGAAACTCAAATGGGCCGTGAACAAATGTCAAAAGGGCTTTATTCTGAGTCATATGGGCCGAACAATTATTATGTAATTTATTTAATTAATATTTTTCGGCCCTTTTTTACTTTGATTTCGGTCCATTTGACTTATGGCCACGGACCATTTGACTTTTTTTCGTCCCTTTTGTCTTTCGGCCCATTTGACTACAACCAGACTGTACGTCTCTGTAACAAGAATCATTATATCTACATTCTCGTTTAATTTGAAACGTAAACTAAAATATCCGGGGGAGAACTCTTGTTTTGGACTCCTGGACACATGTTATTATTTATTCAAAATTGTGAAGACACATTATTTTGAATACGACAACTTTAGTTCTGTGGTAGTCTGTCTCACAGTCCCTGAACCACATTATTTTCCCTACTGTCAAGCCTTCTCTTCAGTGCTAAAGCACTTACTGAAGCAAGTCTAGATTTCCTCAGGTTCAGGTAGTGACCCCAGCACGTGTAGCCCCAATGCAGATGTTCTTAGTCTCTGAATCTCTGGTCTCCCTGGGGCTCCTTTTCAATTTAAATGGGCTTGTTTGTTAGTATCAAAATTATATATATTCAGGGACTAAGCATTAGGCTAGTTCTGTGGTGAAACGTAAACCAATAGATATGTGAAGAGGGTGGCTGCCTACGGGATTGTACCACAGGGAACCAGAGTGTCTGGAATCAGCCTTAAGACAACCATCAGCTACGGCATGGGAGAAACGCCAGCGCACCACATGAGGTCGACATCTATTAGGGGGGCGGTGGGGTAGCCTAATGGTTAAAGCGTTCGCTCGTCACGCCGAAGACCCGGGTTCGAATCCCCACATGGGTACAATGTGTGAAGCCCATTTCTGGTGTCCCCCGCCGTGATGTTGCTGGAATATTGCTTAAAGCGGCGTAAAACCAAACTCAGTCAGTCAGTCAGTCAACATCTATTAGAACACCAGGTGGTACAGGTCTCCACGTCAGCAAGTTCAGTTTTGTTGTTTAACGCCCCACTCTGCAATATTACAGCTATATGGCTGCGGTATGTATATAATCGAGTCTGTACCAGATAATCCAGTGATACATGTTTTAAGACTTGTATGGTTAAGGTGGACCGTAAGGCAGAAGATTCAAAGTTAAACATTTTACATATCATCCTCGTCTGGACCAGATCAACAGCATCAGCATCGATCTACTCAATTGGCATACGATGACATGTGTCCACCAAGTCAGCGAGCCTGACCACCCGATCCCGTTAATCCCGTAGCCATATATTGATCAGGCTTCTCCGTACTCTCCCAATCGGGGTATCCAGGAGTGTATTTTGTTAGTAATTCTCTCTACATCAATATTGATGTAGTGGATGCGTGGCGGAATGGCCGTTTATTGAGTGTCGGAAACACTAGACACCTGTAGTACTACAGCACAGTGTGTGTATCAATACATGTGTGAAGTTGGTGGAGCCTCAGCACCTGTATACAACAAACTGTGATATCAGCTGTCATCTCTGGATAAGTGGTAACTAAATCTCCTTGCCAAGCTGGGTAAGTGAACATCAAATTGTTATTCTTTCGTTTTACTACATCCAGAGTTGACTGTACTTGTAAAATAACTCTCAATAAAATATATTAACTGGATTTCGGAGTTTTCATAAGTTATTTTCTTAACATTTTGTTTTGTTTGTTTGTTGTTTAAGTCTGCACTTAGCAATATTCTAGCTAGATTGCGGCGTTCTGTAAATAATCGAGTCTGGACCACACAATCCAGTGATCAACAGCATGAGCATCGATCTACACAATTTGGGATACAATGACGTGTCAACCAAGTCAGCGAGCCTGACCACCCGATCCCGTTAGTCCCGTAGCCATATTGATCAGGCTTCTCCGTACTCTCCCACTCGGGATATCAAGGAGTGTATTTTGTTAGTAATTGTGATTATTTCCAAAGTCATATATTTTCAAACTAAATGAAAGCGCGGCTGTTGGATTATATTTTTTACTTTGTTCTGTCGTCAGGCTAGCGAGTTTAAGTTCTAACACTGCTGGCGCCTGAAGCGAAGCCCTGATATCTTCAGAATGTGTATGAACAAGCTCAGAATCAAATATAGTAATCTGTCTGCAAGGTCGTATCTTACAAAGGGATTTACTAATATAAATAAACAGTGATGCACGAGTACATAACGCCTTTTAGAAAGTGAGTGAGTATGGTTTTACGCCATTTTTAGCAATATTCCAACAATATCACGGCAGGGGACACCAGAAAAGGGCTTCACACATTGTACCCATGTGGGGAATCGAACCGGGTCTTCGGCGTGACGAGCGAACGCTTAAACCACTAGCTAGGCTACCCATCGCCGAAGGTGTAATGACGACAGTTGTCTCCCAGAGAAAGTAGAGAGTTACAATTGTGATTAGACTTTCTGAGTACTATACAAATTGTTCTGGTTTGTGTGTGTGTGTGAGAGAGAGAGAGAGAGAGAGAGAGAGAGAGAGAGAGAGAGAGAGAGAGAGAGAGAGAGAGAGAGAGAGAGAGAGAGAGAGAGAGAGAGAGAGAGAGAGAGAGAGAGAGAGAGAGAGAGAGAGAGAGAGAGAGAGAGAGAGAG
Organism: Haliotis rubra; assembly: GCF_003918875.1. NCBI lineage: Eukaryota > Metazoa > Mollusca > Gastropoda > Lepetellida > Haliotidae > Haliotis > Haliotis rubra. The sequence goes on along the minus strand of NW_025766148.1, from coordinate 400,501 downwards.
AGAGAGAGAGAGAGAGAGAGAAATACCAATATGATAATAGCACCAACAATTTTAACTCAAAACTAAAGGTGAAATTATGAAATATTACCGGGTAAAAGACAAGTTAGGACATGCACGAGTTTACATTGTTTGTATATTTGAGCGCAATTAAAAATTAACAACTATGCGAAGATTAGTTTCATTTAAAAACTGACTTTGATTTAATTTATCTGTGTGGGGGTTTAAACATGAAAACCGGATTTCACCGTGTAAATGCGCGCATATCGGATTTAATATTTTTACCCCACTGCATATAAATAAATGTAAAAGTCATTTCTCATAAATTATTCAACAATTACCACATACTGCTTATTTGAGCATTAGCGAAAACAAAACAATATTGCTACATACGTCCCACCCCCTCAATTATCAGCCTGTCGTTATAGGGCGTGGCCTATTCTGATCAGGTTTTCGGAAAAACAATTGCTTGATCAGCGAATCAAATCACATGGAATAGCTTTCAATATTTCGTTACTTTGAATGAACGATGCCTGAAAGAAACTTTGACAGCTTAATAAATTGATTTAATCAAAAGCTTCCATTTCTGCAGGAGATGACTGCTGATAAATATGTAATATATCATTAGTTGCTCAGAAGCTACTATGAGAAGCCATTTATGTCTCACCTTTCGCGATTGGATAAAATATAAACGGTCAACCAATCGCCATCCCCGACATAAAAAGGGGAATACGGAAGCACTTTGTTGTAATGACACAACAAGCACCTGCCAAATAACGATGGAAGGACGATTCGAAAGAAGAATGTTTTTTGGACAAAAACAATGAGACAGTGGTGATCACAGACTCAAAGGTAGAAAAATTTCTATATTTCATTCTGTAATATTCATACGATATGTTTAATTCTGGATGCCACGCTAAACAAATAGATAAATTGGCCAAAACATTTAAAATATCTTAACCCAGATTGGGATCAAGTTTCAAACTCCGAATCAAGATGGGCAGACCGTTGCAGTCAAAAGGGGTGACTCATCTTTTCAATTCACAACGGCAGATATTTTTACAAATAATGTGTCAAATCATCGTCAGAACTGAATTTGGTGGTCAGAATGACAAGATTCATAGATCACTGAATCTCATGATTGTGAATTACTCTTGGATCACAAAAACAATTAAGACAATTGTGAGTTAAAATATTCTTCTTCTAAGTTTCAAATGTTCGTATTTGAACGTGTCCGATTACGGGATTAGCATGGTTAATGGTTAGGAGGAAGCATCAAGATGACATCTCACTGTACATGTGTTTCACCACTCAGTGGTCTCAGACAACTGACGCGTGACACTGAAAGCTATAATTGACTTGATTCTGCTTGAGACGCTCCCTCAATCGCCGTACGGTCTCGTCGCTAAGTGATTTTATTTCCCCAAACAGTTCAAACCGATACCTGTCTGGCGAATGTCATATCGAAATTGATTTAATTAAATGTATTATGTACCTCTAAATACGTTCAAAATGCAGGATATAATCAGATGATTATCTGGAACTGTTGTTATCAGCTTGTCATATGCCATATAGCGGGTATTGTTCATATTTCATTTGACTGAGGTCAAGTATTTGATTTTTTTTCAAATATACCTAATTGAACAAGAGACCTATGGTTCCCTGTGCTGTTTCCATTCTTCAAAATTCAGTGTAATGCATATATTGGAAATCAGACACTATGTATTCAATACCTGCCATTGTGTCATTCTATATGAACGTTATATGATGCATTAACATGCTGATATATATAACATCTGTATAATAATGTATCCATTATTTATAACAATAGTGTCAATATGTTGTTGTTTTCATAAGGTGAAATATGCTTGAAATTTTGTTTCATAGATTTGTTCTAATACAACACAAGAAAGTGGGCAGTGTTTTTTTCAATGTTGTTTATAATTGATTGATGGAATATTTAAACATTAAATTAAAGAGTTAATTGACATATTTGTTAAATTATCATTAGTGTCCATGTAGGTCAAAGGAGATATTAACACCACCAGCAATATTCTATATACATTTTCTGTGAAAGGTTATGGAAAGGATAGTTATCAGTAATGTATGATAATTACCAGTAATGTATGATAATTGCCAGTAATGTTGTAGGATAGTTATCAGTAATGTATAATAATTATCAGTAATGTATAATTCTTAGGGCGGTGGGGTAGCCTAATGGTTAAAGCGTTTGCTCGTCACGCTGAAGACCCGGGTTCGAATCCCCACATGGGTACAATGTGTGAAGCTCATTTCTGGTGTTCCCCGCTGTGATGTTGCTGGAATATTGCTAAAAGCGGCGTAAAACCGAACTCAGTCAGTCAGTCAGTATAATTATTACCAGTAATGTTGTGGGATAATTATCAGTAATGTATGATAACTACCAGTAATGTTGTAGGATAGTTATCAGTAGGGGTGTCGCGATACGCGAATGTATCGATGCATCGATACATTTTTACTGATGATACGATACGCGATACATGCTTGCGTGTATCGATTCCTATTTTAAAACTTTATCGATTCAAATTTTTATGCTATATCCATCTCCTTCAAAGCCTTGATAGTAAAATTATACGAGATCGCTCCGATAAATAGATGTAGCTAGCTTTACTTAAAAAATAGGTTGGAAGCTAACAGCTTTTGTGATTGGCTAGACTATTTTGATGGACCAATCAGCGAGCGCGTACGTTGCCGGTAAGGTAATGCTATGAAAAGGCGCGAAAATTATGTATCGCGATACGTATCGTATCGTGACCTTAAAATCGTGATACGTATCGTATCGTGAGATTGGTGTATCGTGACACCCCTAGTTATCAGTAATGTATGATAATTACCAGTAATGTTGTGGGATAGTTATCAGTAATGTATGATAATTACCAGTAATGTGGTAGTATAGTTATCAGTAATCTATGATAATTATCAGTAATGTTGTGGGATAGTTATCAGTAATGTATGATAATTACCAGTAATGTTGTGGGATAGTTATCAGTAATGTATGATAATTACCAGTAATGTTGTAGGATAGTTATCAGTAATGTATTATAACTACCAGTAATGTTGTAGAATAGTTATCAATAATGTATAATAGTTATTGATAATGTTGGATGGTCATTATCAATAATGTTTTATAACTATCAGTAATCTGAAATTATAGTAATCAGTAATGTATGATAGCTATCAATAATGTTATTGTTAATGTTGTATGATAGTTATCGAAAATGTTGTATGATGGTTATCAATAATGTTGTATGATAGTTATTGATAATGTATGATAGTTATCAATAATGTTGTATGATACTTATCGATAATGTTGTATGATAGTTATCAATAATGTTGTATGATAGTTATTGATAATGTATGATAGTTATCAATAATGTTGTATGATAGTTATTGATAATGTATGATAGTTATCAATAATGTTGTATGATAGTTATCGATAATGTTGTATGATAGTTATCTATTATGTTGTATGATAGTTATCGATAATGTATGATAGTTATCAGTAACAATGCATAATTGCATAAGCATTAGTCTAACTTGGCCCAAGTGCCCTGTCCTACCCTACACAGTTACTGACCTGTGGCTGGGTGTTGGTGAAAGGTAGCTGTTACTATCTCAGGGTTCACCAGCATCTGTATCCTGTTTGTTGACTGGAGGGGTCAGGTCGTGACTGGCCACTGACCTACATGTATATACCTACACAGTAAACATAGTGCCTCTTTTACACTGCTTTCACCTGGCTCTATACAGTATGGATACAATTGTTGTAGTATAGGCTATACTGGTATAGCTGGTATATTATAGGCTATACTGGTATAGCTGGTATATTATACAGTATGGATACAGTTGGTGTAGTATAGGCAAACTGGTATAGCTGGTATATAATACAGTAAAGGTACAGTTGGTGTAGTATAGGCTATACAGGTATAGCTGGTATATTATACAGTATAGGTACAGTTGGTGTAGTATAGGCTATTCAGGTATAGCTGGTATATTATACAGTATGGATACAGTTGGTGTAGTATAGGCAAACTGGTATAGCTGGTATATTACACAGTGTGGATACAGTTGGTGAAGTGTAGGCTATACTGATATAGCTGGTATATTATACAGTATAGGTACAGTTGTCGTAGTATAGGCTATACAGGTATAGCTGGTATATTATACAGTGGATACTGCCAGTATAGTTTAGGTGTACACTATATTGATATACCTGGTATATGTATCAGTAACAATATAGCCAGTATATTGTAGACATACATGATATTGATATATCTGTTGTATTATACAGTACAGATACTGTCATATTAGGTATAGAGGATATTGTATCACTTGCTATCATAAAAAAAATAAATAAATAAAAAAAAATGGTAGAGAGGATGTTGATTCGTCAGGTATATTATAAACTGTATACATGATATAAATATAGTCACTATAATACAGGTATACATGTTGCTATATCTGATATATTACACAGTGTAGATATACTATTACCTTGTATATTATAAAGAATAGATACAGCCCAACTGTACAGTGGAGATATTGTCAGTATAATCTAATTCGGTACAGGTGTAGCCTGTACAGTATGCCTGCCCCATTAAGGAATCAGTTAAGGTATTTCCTCATGTCATCATAAATTGCTCTGTCGGGGAAACCAGATTTGCCAAAGGTCAAAAATGTCATCTAACAACATCTAGTTCTAGTTGGAATGAGAGGGATTGTGTCAAGATCTCCAACGCTAATAAACATGCCAGCATCTCGTGATCTACTCAATTACCGCCAAGGTCAACCGTCATGTCTGCAGACACAAGCATGCAATGAACATACCCTAATGTCATACCCTAATGTCATACCCTCTTCTAGCGACGTGAGGACAGGTGTTTTCATTCAGCAATAGGGGCGGTGGGGTAGCGTAGTGGTTAAAGCTTTCGCTCGTCACGCCGAAGACCCGGGTTCGATTCCCCACATGGGTACAATGTGTGAAGCCTATTTCTGGTGTCCCCCGCCGTGATATAGCTGGAATATTGCTAAAAGCAGCGTAAAACTAAACTCACTCACTCACTCATTCAGCAATATTCCAACTACATCACGGAGGGCGGACACCAGAAATTTGCTTCCCGTAATGTAACTTGCATTTCAGGAGTCAAACCCGATCTTTGGCGTGACAATCACAATCCCTGAACCATATTATTTCCCCTTACACTCAGCCCTGTCTGCAATTCGACCGCCTCCGTGGTGTAGTGGTTAGAGCGTCCGCCCGGAGAGCGGAAGGTCGCGGGTTCGATCCCCGACCGCGTTATATCAAAAGACGTTAAAATATGGTGCTTGTTGGTCCCAGCCTGGCGCTCGGCATTAATGGGTACAAGGACTGGTCGGCTCGGAGTCAGTATAATGTGTCTGAGTGGGGTATTCATGCTTCACTGCGGCATGGTATCTCAGTGGGTTAGCACTATAAAACCAGCTTAAGTCTGGGCTAGTACAAGCAGCCGCACATACACATACACACACATGCACGTCGTCATATGAGCGAAACATTCTCCAGCGCGACGTTAAACCCAATTTCACCTCACCTTTCTGCAATGCTAAGGCCATAAACGAAGCAAGTCTAGATTTTGAATTTCAAAGGTTCAAGCTCTCCTGTTAATAATTTAAAATGAACTATTTGTTTCTGTCAAAATTGTATACATTCGGAGACTATAAGCGTTAGTCTAGGAAATAGACTACGTAGCCATGTCTCGTATTACAAATCGATCACAGAGCTATGACTGACTGAGTTTGGTTTTACACCGCTTTTAGCAATATTCCAGTAACATCACGGCGGGGGGACACCAGAAATGGGCTTCACACATTGTACCCATGTGGGGATTCGAACCCGGGTCTTTGCCGTGTCGAGCCAACGCTTTAACCATTAGGCTACCCCACCGCCCCACACAGAGCTATGATGATCGTGAGCCTATGTTGAAGTTTGGAAGGTTTAATCTCACCATAGTGCTAAGATCGCATTTGAAAATGGGGGCTGAGTGTTTTGGAGGATAGTCCAGCTTCTACTTAACAGCCTAGATCAATGCTCATGCTGTTGATCACTGGATTGGCTGGTCCATGTTCGATTATTTACATACCGTCACCATATTGCTGGAATATTGCTGAGTGCGGCGTAAAACAACAAACGAAACACACTTCTACTCAACGTGATCCAGTTCGTAATTATCTGTATTTCCGTATTGCCCACCTGCCCACTTGAAATCAAGATCAGCACCTGAAATGGACTGAAGTGTCAAGTGAAACAAGGATAAGTGTGACTGATATTTTTGGTGTAGTTGAGGCTCTTTAAATATTTGATATAAAAGTTAAAAAAACCCGAGAACCTGTGGTTGATAGTACTATTAACTTGACTCGTTGTGTACATAATAATTTCTTTAATGATAATCGACCCGTGAAGATCCGGGGTAGAATAGGTCTTCAGCAACCCATTCTTGTCATAAAAGGCGACTATGCTTGTCGTAAAAGGCGACTAACGGGATCGGGTGGTCAGGCTCGCTGACTTGGTTGACACATGTCATCGGTTCCCAATTGCGCAGATCGATGCTCATGCTGTTGATCACTGGATTGTCTGGTCCAGACTCGATTATTTTCAGACCGCCTCCATATAGCTGGAATATTGCTGAGTGCGGCATAAAACAAAACTCACTCACTCACACATTTAATGATAATCGAAGCAGTCGTACAACTACCTGCACCTAGCATATTACAGCTCCGGGGTTTCAAATACTTCACCTCAGTTTGACGTCATCGTGAGTCGTGACTATTCTACTTCCTTGAAATGTTAATTAATTAATCGGCAGTGTCGTAATATACTACTTCATTCAGCTTGTGTTGGCTCTTGCAATGAATCAAGTGACAGAGTGCTGCTGAATTAAACGTCAGACGTATGTTGAAATCCGGATTGTCGGGAGGAAATGACATTATTCCTTTTATCACAGCATTCATCTCATCGAAGGAAGTAGATGACGGGGGTCTTCTTACGAACCTGATTCATTTCAGAATTTGTATCCAACATTTATACACTCAGGTAGACAACACATGAATGTGAAAGTAAGTACCTGTACTTTGTTTATTTTGTTTATGTCATGTGTAGAAATATTATTTTCTCATGAATTCTATCGGACGTCGGCTGGCATATATCCCTTCGATCTAAATGAAATTCGGTCTTACACTCCGATATGACACCTCTGCGTCTTAAGTAAAACGGTCCGGCTTTAATGGGATTTATGTTGTTTTGTATGGACCAGTGACAGATCATTATGTTTATAAATCAACGATTAATACCTTAAAATATGTCTCTTGTCAGTGTCATGGCAACACAAAGGTACGTGCAGAGTTACGCCGCTTTGTAAAAAGAAATCAAGTGGGTTTTATATTTGTGTAGTGAAACATTCGTACACTGTATAAATGATTTCTCCAGATACTGAGATAACATAAGTCCAAAATTGATCTGTACTACCAACAAAAGAGACCGCCTCCGTGGTGTAGTGGTTAGAGCGTCCGCCCGGAGAGCGGAAGGTCGCGGGTTCGATCCCCGGCCGCGTCATACCAAAAGACGTTAATGCGCCAAATGCCTGGCGCTCGGCATTAATGGGTACAACAAGGACTGGTCGGCTCGGAGTCAGTATAATGTGTCTGAGTGGGGTATTCATGCTTCACTGCGGCATGGTATCTCAGTTGGCTAGCCCTATAAAACCAGCTTAAGTCTGGGCTAGTACAAGCAGCCGCACATACACATACACACGCATGCACGTCGTCATATGAGCGAAATATTCTCAAGCACGACGTTAAACCCAATTTCACCTCACCTCACCAACAAAAGACAAGGGAACAACGAGCATCAACCGCACGGAATGCACATGCACACAGAAGCCAAGGCGTCTATAAGGGAACTTAAGCAACTGAGCAAAGCACGCGCTTCAAAATGCCCCCAAGACAATATCTCAATGAACCAACAAACAAAACGAACTGTTGATTCGATACAGGAGGGGAAGTGAATATCCCAGGTTGCCCGAATGTATTGCAAATCAAAAAAGTGTTTTTCTCTACCGTAGTAAAGAACCTCAAACAGTTGGGGTTGCAATAAGATCGGGGTGTGGTTGGTCTAAAACATACCCAACTTGTCAAGATCGGCTCACTACATTAAATTCACTACGCAGGATTACGATCTGCTCCCGTTGTCAACAGAGAATCGCGTACAATAACAGGAAGGCGAATTTCAAAACCTGCAGTTACAAACTGGCTGTGGGTAACACGCCTTACTTCTATATCGCCTAACATTGACATCCAGGATAGGAGTGGGTAGTGCACTACGCACAATTTGTGCACGAATAGCGTTACACTATATTTACTGACGTCAAGGATATGGTTGGTTAGTTCAATATATTTCCTGACGAATCAAGGTGTTCACTCCGATTCCCAGATGAGAGAAAATTAACGTTGCTGGCGACGTAGCGGCAAGCGGTATGCAATGGCAAGCGTTCTTAACCATGATCGCCATAGCAGTGTCGTGATGTGGCGTGGCCTCACTCACGACTGCATGCGAACTGATTTAGTTATTTTGAAAGGACAGTTGACTGGCCAGCAGTATCTTGACGAAATCTGCGTCCAGTCGTTGTTTCATTCTCTGGAATTCTCGGCAAAAATCTGATCTTCAGGATGACCATACTAAAAGGATCACATCGTGCCAAGGTCAGTGCCGATTGTCTTCGACGAGAGGGTATATGAACACTGGACTGGACATTGAACATCTAAAGGAGAATGGACGCCAGAGACCCAGTGCGCGGCAATGATACCCCGCTTAAGGTAGCTCTTCAGGCGGGATGGCGGACAATACAAAGGGCATCAGTTTATCAACTATATGCTATCAAGATTGAGTATGAAGATATATCGTGATTGTACCTTCACTTTCTTTTCATCAGTTTGCTTGTTTCTGTCAATAGCAAGGACAGAGTTTTGCCAGGTTGCCCAAATGTAAATATTGCAAATCAAAATGTGTTCTTTTAACGGCCGTTGTAAGGAACCTCAAACAGTCTGGGTTGCAGTAAGATCTGGGCGCTGTAGGTCTTTACATAACCAACTTGACAAGATCGGCTCATTACATTAATAATAAGGACAGACTATACAGACATTGTCAGGAAAACAATGTCCATTACATGCCAGGTTCCCGAAACCCAGAAGATAAACGCGAACGACCTTCCGTTGGCTGTCTTCCAAATCGACAAAAATATCAAGATTGTCCGATTATAACCTGTGTGTTATCAAACTCAGCCAGGATCGCCGGGCTGCTCACGGTGACCAAGCCGGAAGATGTCTACAATATTTGTTCCTTAATCATGTGCTCCCAAGGTCACTGTCTATTTAATGCATTGTGGGTATTTTGACCTGGGCGACGAGACAGAACCAACAAACATTCTCGAAATAGCTTTGTAGACGGTAACCCAGTCTCTATTTTTATGAGCGAATGTGTGGATGAATCAGCATAGGGACGATGCTAGACATCAATATGATCGAATATAGGACTCATTTATACCTATGTATTACCCCTGTAATGCCGGACAGGTATTTTGCTGCAAGAACAGTGAGTTGGTTTTACGCCTCTTTTGGCAATATTCCAACAATGTAACGGCGGGGGACACGAGAAATGGGCTTCACATAGTACCGCCATGTGGGGAATCGAACCCGGGTCTTCAGCTTGACGATCGAACGCCTTAACCGCTAAGCTACCCCACTGCCCCGCCGTAATCAAAAATTGCCTTCGTTCAAACCTGTCGAAACTACAAACACACTGGATGCCTCAGCAGTACGATTCATTAACCCTCTCATTCTTACATAACCAGTGGCGGTGAGGTAGCCTAGTGGTTGAAGCGTTCGCTCGTCACTCCGAAGCTCGGGTTCGATTCTCCACATGGGTACAATATGTGAAGCCCTAGTGTCCCCCGCCGTGATGTTGCTGGAATATTGCTAAAAGCGACGTTAAACAAACTCACTCACTTACTCTTCCATAGCTATGTGGTTTGTCCCAGAATATGACGTCAGGTGACGCGAATGCTTTACGTGGTCTTTAAAATGTCACAAGCGACACTTCCCTCACAGTTTGATTGCTTCTGGTCCGATCTCCTGCCACCCAGACAACACAGACTCGCCAGGAAACGGAGTTCCGACATTAAGATGGAAAATTTAGATACTCTCTTTTGTTTTAAACACGCCTGCCACAACGGTGCATGTAGCCTAACAGTTAAGTAGTCTCTGAAATGAAAATATTTAACAGAAAAAAAAATTCAAAGTGAAAATATAAAATATAATGAAAAGGAGCCCTGAGACTTTCTTCGTGGAAATCTAGACTTGCCAGACAATCCAGTGATCAACAGCAATGAGCATCGATCTACGCAACTTGGATACAATGGCATGTGTCAACCCAGTCAGCGAGCCTGACCACCCGATCCCTTTAGCCGCCTTCTATGACAAGCATGGGTTACTGAAGGTAATTTCTTACCCGGATCTTCACGGGTTTATAATGGTGAAGATAAGATATCCTCTAAGCCAAGCTTTGTGTATATGGGTTACTGAAGGTAATTTCTTACCCGGATCTTCACGGGTTTATAATGGGCAAGATAAGATATCCTCTAAGCCAAGCTTTGTGTATATGGGTTACTGAAGGTAATTTCTTACCCGGATCTTCACGGGTTTATAATGGGGAAGATAAGATATCCTCTAAGCCAAGCTTTGTGCATATGGGTATTATGTATGTGGAAGATTCACACTTGATATTCCTCATATTCCTCCACACATACTAATCGCTAAATATCGATCGTATCTTGGCCTTGTGTTTGCTGACTCGGACCGTTCCAGCTTGCTCTGAGATCTGGTTTCCATCACCTATCATGTGTATAGACATGTACTGACTCGGTAATTAATATGTCGCTACTGATGTCGGTGTTTTAGACTGTTTCATGGATATAATTGTTTCTTGATGTATATATGCCAGCGACATGGGTCACATCCACTCCGGTATTTCATGTGTACACATAAACTAACAGCTAGTCTCTGACATGAACGTATATTGCAGAAAAAAAGTTCATAGTACAAAAAATAAATATAATGAAATGGAGCCCAGAGAATTTCTTCATGAAGCTGTGGAAATCTAGATTTGCCACATTTTCTAGACTTGCGTGGGTCTTCTAGGATATTTTTGCTTCAGGGTCTGTATGACAGACTAAAATAGTGTACACACGTCTCATGTCCAATATATATTTCGCTCGTCAAGCTGAAGATCCGGGTTGGTTATCTCCCATTTGACAGACACCCATTTGACAGACACTAAACTAGAAGGTAACACCTACGGGTATAATGGAACAGTCCACTGTCCAGTGAGTAGAGCAGAGTGAGCCTGAAACAGGCTCGCTACTGAGAAGTTTGATTGTAAGTAAATAGAACTTTGTTGTGATTAAATGATAAATTATTTCTCTTCTCAAAATTGTTTTTACTATCAATTACTATCGAATATAAAACAGGTTTGTCACTGAGAGGTTTGATTGTGTTTATTGATAAAAAAGCCCCCTCCCAATAATAGCATATGTACAACAGAAGTTAACTGAGAAAACGTTTGTTGGAGAGATATAGATATGTACATATTTGAAAACATTCTGATTTGCAGTAAATGAGACACCTGCATTGCCATGTAAGATACGATTCAGGGCTCCAGATAAGGGCCATATCGGCGTATGTACGGATATAAAATACGGTAGGAAACAATTTTAAAAACGTAGCAGATACGCACCACAGCAATGGTGTATGGTCTTAGAATCATTTACAGACGTATTTATCTGAACAAGTATTATTTTATTGTTCATTGACCTCTTTACACAAGAGTAGCAATGTTGTGGTGCATATATGAAACGAAACACAAGATGACTGATACGCCATTAAATTCCACTCAGTACTCTAAATGTACTCTTACGGTATTCCAGTACTCCTATATTGAAAAAAAAAGGAGTACGTACTCCTGATCATGAAACATTATGTGGAGCCCTGCCGATTAAAACAAATCAGTGTTCTAATTTTAACAAAACTTTCTAAAGATTGTAACAGTTTATGTCTTTGAGTAGTATACAATGGACATTCAAGGAAGTAATGAAAAACATTCTCACATCCATGGCCACATTCACATGATGCGTCATATTTTAAATATTTATTCTAAATAAATCGTAATTAAGTGCACTCGTCATATATCTTATATTGTGTGCAAAACTTATAACTTCTTTATTCCATATGAATACTATTTAGGTTCACATTTGTCTTTATTTGATTTATATGATACAACAGTGTCGCAATTTCTAATAGCTAAGCTAATGTTTTCAATATGATGATGCCGACTCCCGTTAGACTAGAGCAGACGCACATACACATACACACGCATGCACGTCGTCATATGAGCGAAATATTCTCAAGCACGACGTTAAACCCAATTTCACCTCACCTCACCCGTTAGACTAGAAAGTTAAACTGAAATGTTTATGAAAATAAACTGTTTTTATATTGCAGCAATAAAAATTCAAATTACTCTCTTTTCGTCCATCTTTCAAAATATATAACATAGCTTCAGTTTGTTCCTGTGTTTTTATTTGGACTATTCCATTATTATGTGTAGGTAACAGGTAGTAGATTCACTGAACCGTAAATGTTGTTTCAAGGTGTCTGCGAACTGGCTGTCTGCGTAATGGGAGGACACACCCGGGTTCGATTCCCCACATGGGTACAATGTGTGATGCCCATTTCTGGTGTTCCCCCGCCGTGATATTGCTGGAATATTGCTAAAAGCGGCGTAAAACTAAACTCACTCACTCTATAATATATATGACGTGCACTGTGACACCCATTTCCCTAGAATTCCCTCGATATTACACTTGTATGTGCAACTCACACCCTTTCCCTCCCGATATTACAGCATTCCGTTCCCTCGATATTAATCTTGTACCACAACGCACGTTCCCCCTCGATATAACACGAGTACAACTCGTAATCCATTCCCTCGATATAACACACGTAACACCCGCGTCACCCGCCGAATTGGGGTGAAAACCCTTAATCCAAGGGTGTAAATCCCGTACCCCCTACTATCTATAGTTCTCAACGTGCATTCCATTCCCTCGGTATTATCGTCTGCAACAAATCATTTTGAATGTCCTCGTTACGCGTGTCCCATTCCTGATGTGTACCACAACTCACATTCCATTTTCTCTATACTACGCGTATCCTATACATTCCACATCCCATTCCCCCGATATAACACTAGATCTTGTAGTCCTCAATTAAATCTATAGTCCAACTCTACTAGATATGTAAATAAACTAACCCCAACATCTTATCACCGGAGTCCCACCACCTCCCGAGAGCGTAATACACAAAGAGTCAATATATCGCCTCGCTGAGATGACAGATACAGACAACATTGTCATTCACCTTTCGTCAATTTAGCGGAACATTATCTCAATCCTTTTGAGATCATTTCAAAACTAAGCAGCAGAAAAACGTCCCGGCTGGTTGAGCACGCATTCACAATGTAATGCCAGTTTAGCGGACATGATTTCTAGGTCACTGAGAGCGAGGAGCGGAAAATATGAATGGGAATAGCGATAGCATCTAGGTTAAGTAGAAGCGTGATGTCGCATTCCGTCGTCTTACTGAACGGCATACCTTACATACAGGGTATATCATTGTCTACAGAGATTAAGTTGTTCAGTCGACCACGATCGTTCAGTACTGGCGGACATATTCAGGATTCTTCTTCTGTGATGGAGACAATGTACATGGACAATATCCACAGAGTATGGAGTGACGCCACCTGTGTCTGTAAGGTGAACGAATCTGTCATCTCACTAAATCGAGACATTTACGTGTATTGGGTGATTTAATAACAAACTCGAGTTTTGTTTCTAATCGTGGTAATTTGTGATCATGGAGAGAACATTTAGTTTCAGATTTGCTGACGCCGGTGGTTTCCTGGTATTACCCCGCAGATTTGAAAACAGATATTTTTTTCATCAACATTGTAAATTATGAAAGTTATTAATTGTCTTATTACTCACCCGTTGAAGATATCACTGTTTAATAAATCTACAATGTTAACGTTACTACACATTGTGAAATAACATCGATAGTATCCTCTATCAGGGGCGGATACGGCTTTTTGAGAAAGGTGTGTGTGTGTGTGTGTGTGCGTGCGTGTGTGTGTGTGTGTGTGTGCGTGCGTGCGTGCACGCACACTACGTTTTCACGAGAGTTTCAATGGTAATTTAATAAACTTTAAGGACAAAATGGGGGTCGGGTGTGCGTACCCCTACACCACCTCACCCCTCAGACATGACGTCACTCGGTAAAAATGTGATGTTACTCTGGAAAGCGATGACGTTATGATACATTGTAAACCAAAAGTAAACCAAAAGCTGTACCCGTACTCTATGTCAATGAGTGCAGACACAAAAACGTGTGTGGACCTATTGGTTTACTTTTGTGTTTACAATGTCGATAAACATCATGTGTTGGCCAATGTCCAGGTGTTATTGAGTATTTGAAGCACGGGAATATTCCATTTGAAACCTCCGGCTGACGCCGTCGGTTCCAAATGAATTCCCGTGCTTCAAATACTCAATAACACCCGGAAATTTGCCAACACATGATGTTTATCTCCTAATTGTATTCTGTTTATTACCGAAGTCGACAAATGGAGGAAAATAAACCCGCCGTCGCCGTATGCAGAACACAACGTCTCAGAAGAAACGTGACGTTATAGCATTGTTCATGACATCACGTCACCATGACAAAGTGATATATTGCCCTTGAGCATCGTATGAACCCCGATAGGTTCGTCCTCGTAGGTAATAAACATCGATACATCACAAACGTTCAATTTAGGTGGTATTCTCTTATTCAGGACGATTAACTTGTTCGGGTTGTTTTTCTTTCTGTTTTACTTGGTTTGTTTGGTTTTTGTTCGGTTGGTTTTGGTGGTGGTGTGTGTTCTTTTTTCAAATTTTTGAAGTTAAAAATGTATCTGCAGGAGATCTGGCTTTGCAGACCATTATCTTGTCATCCGTGACCCCTCTCAGATGGTCACAATCAAATGACATAACTTTACTTCCTGCTGCTTGAAGGTGATAAGCGGTACATATTTTATACAGACGGCACAACGGAATACTATTTACAAGTTGGGATTGTTGGATGATAAATATGTCAACACTCGTCAACAAAACGAATAAAACTCCTCTCCAAGTTCTAGAATTCTGATTTTATATATATATATATAACATATCCAAAGACACTGTATATCAAGAAAGGTGTTCGTGAATAAAGTCCATGAAATTTAATCACGTTTTCCAGCCGGATTGCAGGACTCTTTCAATTTCGTTTTGCATTTTAGTCAAACCTGCACTTGTTAGTGTGGAATGCTTGAACACACATTTGTAAGTTGCAAATGTCAGTGCATCATGGAAAGGCTTATTCGGTGATTATAGGTGATCTGACTGAATCTGCAGTTATTTTTCTTTGTGCTTCCAAAATAAATTCAACTTCAGACACAATCAAATCCCGTTGTCAGATGTCCTGTAAGCATTAGTCAAGCTGAGAAGTTTCCTGGAGAAGTGTAACAGATATGAAGCCGGGGCACTGTGACGAAACGGACAAGAGGTCACATTATGGTGTGACTGAATTGTACAATACACTATTTAAGTATTTGTTCAAGTTTTCCACTTCAAATACATTGCCACACTTGTAAATAGAATTAGAACTACAACACGTTATGTACCAACGTTGAAGAAGTGCGATCAGTAATATTTTAATTAGCATGGCAAACTTTTTACCATGAATTTGGAAAATACTCAATTCTGATTTGTTTGTAGATGTTGGAGAGATAAGCGAGAGAAATCAAGCTAAAGCTATTTAGAGTTTTGGAAACAAAAGTGAGACGTATATAACTAGACTGTGACGTCATATCTTTTGTGTCGTAATATGCGGTGTGACTTCATATCAAATACTTACGCTCGGAGTAGAATTAAATCAAAATTTTCATGGCGTTAGCTTGATTTTTAGGGGCATGATGCACACTTTCAGTGCCTGATATAGTTGCGAGTACAGTAATGTAATCAACAAGATTTGAGCACCGCACTTAAAACATTGAACGTTGAGTTGGCGTTCCTTTTTGTCATGGTCGACCAGAGCTAAACTTGTAGATAGTGACTAAATAGGACTTGGACTACTGGGTCAGTAGTATAGGCCCTATTTCATAAGTCGAAACGCATGCGGACCAATTGCAATGTGGGATTCTAAAATGTCATGGTAGAATAAGGACGATGGAGTCAAGGGTTCGAAATTATTTGTATTACAGAGTCAATACGGCAATTAAACGACCTTAGCACTCCTGGAAAACATTCTTCACTAAATATATTTTTATGATAAATACATGAAGCCAGCGGCAAATGTACGTTTGTGCAAGCAATTTTTACAAACACTGGGGGCCTGAAAATTGTAAACGCGTGTGGAATTCAGTGCTCGAAAAATATTTTTTCATAATTCAAACCGATCAAAAAGCACCAGTTCCCCACTATTCATATCTATGTTCCAAGTTAAATTAGAAGAAATATCCTAAGGGTTTCAAGATCTGTTCGGGAAACGACATCATGGACACACGGACGGACATTGGTGTCCATTGTATTAACCGCCAAACAAAGCGTTGCGATGATAAAACAGGGTCGACCACGCCCAGTAGCAGACGACTGTTTTGCTAATAATAGCAGACTACTGATTGGCTGATAACAGAGTGGGCGGAGTTTGTAGTGTGTTATTGAGCTGAATGATGCCACTTATTTTGTGTCGCCAACAAATTTGCTGTGTCAATAATTTAAATTAACAATCAGAAGTGATTATTGTTGACATATCCTTTTTTTATAAATCCGGACTTCTTGACACTATTTAACTAATGACACCACATATCAACTTGCGTATAGTTCCACAATGCACACTCCCACAAGCCGCCATGTTAAAGGAGTTCACGGCACTGTACATATGTTGATTAAATTGTTGCCATTCGATAAATAAGCAACAGAAAATTAAACAGAAATTATGTGATTGTATGTAAGATGATTCCTCACAAGTGTGCAAAATTGACTTGGATCTTACGAAAATGAAATTCATGAAAATTATTTATGCTACACTGAAATAACATGAAAGTCTATGGAAATTACGTCAAGCGCCCGAATGTAACCTGCCGCTATGATTGTCTACAGAAACGCGAAAGGGCAGTGGGAAATCCCGCGTAAGCATATTGAGGACGTTTAATAGTTATTAGAGAAGGAAAAACGTGCATCCGTGATGGTCTAATCTGAGAAGGGAAAACTTGCGCAAACGTTCATTTACCGCTGGCTTCATATATTTCAAGGTCTAGAATATGTAAGACGCCACTCTTTTCCTTTATCACAAATTAAATAAATAAAATCTGTTTTCATAAAATAAAATAAAAATAGTCATAAGCAGAAAGTTAATTTCAAGGTCTAGAATATGTAAGACGCCACTCTTTTCATTTATGACGAATTAAATAAATAAAATCTGTTTTAATAAAATAACATAAAAATCGTCATTAGAAGGAAGTTCAGCTCCCGTAAAAGGTATTTTCAATGCTAAAACATAATTAGTGTTTTGTGTGAACACACAGACCAACATTCTGTCTTCTTATCATGGATACATGTTGTGTTGCATATCACCAATATACCTTGTGTTGTGTATCAATGATATATCCTGTGTTGCATGTCACCCATATGTCCAGTGTTATATGTTGCCCATTATATCCTGTTGTGTCACCTATATATCCTGTGTTGTATATCGCCTTTATATCCTGTGTTGTATACAACCTTTATATCCTGTGTTGTATGCCACCTTTATATCCTGTGTTGTATGTCACCTATATATCCTGTGTTGTATGTCACCTTTATATCCTGTGTTGTATATCAATTATATATCCTGTGTTGTATGTTACCTATATATCCTGTGTTGTATATCAATGATATATCCTGTGTTGTATGTCACCCATTTGTCCAGTGTTATATGTTGCCCATTATATCCTGTTGTGTCACCTATATATCCTGTGTTGTATATCGCCTTTATATCCTGTGTTGTATACAACCTTTATATCCTGTGTTGTATGTCACCCATATGTCCAGTGTTATATGTCGCCCATTATATCCTGTTGTGTCACCTATATATCCTGTGTTGTATACAACCTTTATATCCTGTGTTGTATGTCACCCATATGTCCAGCGTTATATGTCGCCCATTATATCCTGTTGTGTCACCTATATATCCTGTGTTGTATATCGCCTTTATATCCTGTGTTGTATACAACCTTTATATCCTGTGTTGTATGTCACCCATATGTCCTGTGTTATATGTCGCCCATTATATCCTGTGTTGTATACCACCTTTCTATCCTCTGTTGTATGTCACCTATATCCTGTGTTGTATACAACCTATATATCCTGTGTTGTATGTCACCTTTATATCCTGTGTTGGATATCAATCCAATTATGTATCCTGTGTTGTATGTTACCTATATCTCCTGTGTTTGTATGTCACCTATATATCCTGTGTTGTATATAAATGATATATCCTGTGTTGTATGTCACCCATATGTCCAGTGTTATATGTTGCCCATTATATCCTGTTGTGTCACCTATATATCCTGTGTTGTATATCGCCTTTATACCCTGTGTTGTATACAACCTTTATATCCTGTGTTGTATGTCACCCATATGTCCAGTGTTATATGTCGCCCATTATATCCTGTTGTGTCACCTATATATCCTGTGTTGTATATCACCTTTATATCCTGTGTTGTATGTAACCTATATATCCTGTGTTGTATACCACCTTTATATCCTGTGTTGTATGTCACCTATATGTCCAGCGTTGTATATCACCTTTATATCCTGTGTTGTATGTCGCCTATATATCCTGTGTTGTATACAACCTTTATATCCTGTGTTGTATGTCACCCATATGTCAGTGTTATATGTCGCCCATTATATCCTGTTGTGTCACCTATATATCCTGTGTTGTATATCACCTTTATATCCTGTGTTGTATACCGCCTTTATATCCTGTTGTGTCACCTATATATCCTGTGTTGTATATCGCCTTTATATCCTGTGTTGTATACCACCTTTATATCCTGTGTTGTATGTCACCTATATATCCTGTGTTGTATGTCACCTTTATATCCTGTGTTGTATATCAATTATATATCCTCTGTTGTATGTTACCTATATCTCCTGTGTTTGTATGTCACCTATATATCCTGTGTTGTATATCACCTATATATCCTGTGTTGTATGTCACCTTTATATCCTGTGTTGTATGTTACCTATATCTCCCGTGTTTGTATGTCACCTATATATCCTGTGTTGTATGTCACCTTTATATCCTGTGTTGTATATCAATTATATATCCTGTGTTGTATGTTACCTATATCTCCTGTGTTTGTATGTCACCTATATATCCTGTGTTGTATATCACTTATATATCCTGTCTTGTATGTCACCTATATATCTTGTGTTGTATATCAATTATATATTCTGTGTTGTATGTTACCTATATCTCCTGTGTTGTATATCACCTATATCTCCTGTGTTGTATGTTACCTATATCTCCTGTGTTGTATATCACCTATATATCCTGTGTTGTATGTTACCTATATATCCTGTGTTGTTAGTTACCTATATCTCCTGTGTTGTATATCACCTATATCTCCTGTGTTGTATATCACCTATATATCCTGTGTTGTATATCACCTATATATCCTGTGTTGTGTATCACCTATATATCCTGTGTTGTATGTCACCTATATCTCCTGTGTTGTATGTCACCTATATCTCCTGTGTTGTATGTCACCTATATCTCCTGTGTTGTATATCACCTATATATCCTGTATTGTATATCACCTATATCTCCTGTGTTGTATATCACCTATATCTCCTGTGTTGTATATCACCTATATCTCCTGTGTTGTAGATGGACGTGGACAAGGTTGAGCGTCTCCGTGACCGTCTGCTGATGTGTCCGATCTGTATGGATGAGTACAAGGATCCGAGACTGCTTCCCTGTCATCATACTGCTTCCCTGTCATCACATCCGCTCCATCACTGCCTTCAGACTGTATCCACAACCATCGTCTGCCTGGGTATCCACAACATCGTCCAGCTCATCACTGGACACATGTTCAGGTAAGATATACTACTTTCCTACAACCACACCGTCTGCCTGGACTGTATCCACAACATCGTCCAGGCCAGCTCCATCACTGGACGCATGTTCAGGTAAGATATACTACTTTCCTACAACCACACCGTCTGCCTGGACTGTATCCACAACATCGTCCAGGCCAGCTCCATCACTGGACGCATGTTCAGGTAAGATATACTAGTTTCCTACAACCACACGGGTCTGCCTGGACTGTATCCACAACATCCTCCAGGCCAGCTCCATCACTGGACGACATGTTCAAGTAAGATATACTACTTTCCTACAACCACACGGCGGTCCTCCAGGCCAGCTCCATCACTGGACGCATGTTCAAGTAAGATATACTACTTTCCTACAACCACACCGTCTGCCTGGACTGTATCCACAACATCCTCCAGGCCAGCTCCATCACTGGACGCATGTTCAGGTAAGATATACTACTTTCCTACAACCACACCGTCTGCCTGGACTGTATCCACAACATCCTCCAGGCCAGCTCCATCACTGGACGCATGTTCAGGTAAGATATACTACTTTCCTACAACCACACCGTCTGCCTGGACTGTATCCACAACATCCTCCAGGCCAGCTCCATCACTGGACGATGTTCAGGTAAGATATACTACTTTCCTACAACCACACCGTCTGCCTGGACTGTATCCACAACATCCTCCAGGCCAGCTCCATCACTGGACGCATGTTCAGGTAAGATATACTACTTTCCTACAACCACACCGTCTGCCTGGACTGTATCCACAACATCCTCCAGGCCAGCTCCATCACTGGACGCATGTTCAGGTAAGATATACTACTTTCCTACAACCACACCGTCTGCCTGGACTGTATCCACAACATCCTCCAGGCCAGCTCCATCACTGGACGCATGTTCAGGTAAGATATACTACTTTCCTATAACCACACCGTCTGCCTGGACTGTATCCACAACATCCTCCAGGCCAGCTCCATCACTGGACGCATGTTCAGGTAAGATATACTACTTTCCTATAACCACACAATTTCCTCCTGCCAAGCTTGATCACAGTACACAAGTACAGGGAACCATCAATCTTAGATTACAAGTAAGATTGTTTTTTAATAATAGATATTATGCAAATAATCTTGTTGTTTTTTAAGTATTTTTTTAAAGTATGTTTGCTGAGTTTTTGCTTCAACAGACAGACATACGAGAAAAAGTTCCAAGAAAGTGTTTCTTTGTTGCCTGAGTTTGAAACAATGGATAAAATATGATGTACTACACAAATTGAAATTTTGTTGAGAGAGTCTGATACTCCTTGCACAGTATCTTGATTGCTTGAGGCCATGGCCTGATATCAGAGGTCTTCAACATCATTGTGTTGAATCTATATTCATCCTGTCTGAAATTAGGACACTGTCTGTGTTCACTGACCCAGACAGAACATGAGTTGTTTCAATAATCACAGTCATCGATGCTGTCCTGGCATTTCTACAAATACGCCAAAGTCAAGGTTACAAGGTAGCTTCTGTTATATGACTGCTCCCAGCTAATAGAGTATTAGCATGAGTGAGTGAGTGAGTTTAGTTTTATGCCACACTCAGCAATATCCCAGCTATATGGCAGCGGTCTGTAAATAATCAAGTCTGGACCAGACAATCCAGTGATTAACAGCATGAGCATCGATCTGCGCAATTGGGAACCGATGACATGTGTCAACCAAGTCAGCGAGCCTGACCATGCGATCCCGTTAGTCGCCTCTTACGACAAGAATAGATTACTGAAGATTCATTCTAACCCAGACCTTCACGGGTGAGAATTAGCATGAAGTCTATATGACTTTATTTAAATCTTTTATGAATCTATAAACGGCATTAGCAGCTATGTTTTCATGATTGTAGGTGCCCGCAGTGCAGACGAGATGTTTGCGTTCCCCGTGGGGGCATCCATGAGTTCCCCCTGAACTTCTACATCATCAGCCTGCAGGATGAGCTCGGCACAAAGTCCTTCCACGACATGTGTGACATGTGCAAGCGGGACTGGCTCATTTCTCAGTTCAAGTGTGTGGACTGTGACATGGTGATATGCAAGTTCTGCATCCACGAACATAGACTCTTCCAGCACGACGCTTCCCGTCAGTACAACATTATGAGGATTGAGACAACTCCGGCCGAGGTCCACCTGTCCTCCACGAGATCCTGCCCCAAACATGTGGAAGAAATTCTGCAGTTATATTGCCGTACGTGTGACAAAGCAGTTTGTATTACATGCATTTGTGAAGATCATAAACGTCATGAGACTGTTCCCATGGCAACAAAGCTGTCAACATCCAGATTAGCTCTTCAGGAGGAATTGGACCGTCTTGCGTCAGAGAAGAGACACATTCAGAAGACGCTGAGTCAGGTCCAGGCAACTTCGGACTCGGTGTCGAAGTGGGCAGATGGCGCTAGGAAGGAGGTGCAAGGTAGGGGCAAGGATCTGCACAGCAGGATAGACAAGATGGTGATGGAACAGATCGCTGTGGTCGGAGAAGGGGAGAGGAGGACGCTACACGAACTCAGCACGTATAGGTAAGGGAGATAATTCATGTCAGCCACTGAATATTGCGGTTACACATGACCAAATGTATTTCCATAGATTTCAAGAGTAGTGTTATTTTTTTAAACAATAACTTGCCTTTCAACATCTATCACATGTACATGGGCATATTGATGGGCAAATGTGGATTGTCTGGTCCAGATTTCATTACTTTCAGACCGCTGTACCATAGCTGGAATATTGCTGTGTTAAACAACAGACTAACAGACATTTTCTGAGTACAGAAAACAAAACACACCAGCCCCAGATACTGTACCAAATGTCACCCGCTGGAAAATATCTCTGTTCACATTCAGGATAAATCTTCGTGTAAACAAGAAAACACTAAATATTGAAAAACATGGTCAGGTTTAAGTACTGGGTAGATGTACATTTACAAAACATCTTACAAAAAGTTCTCCAATCACAGCTGCTAGATGTCATTGTCTGCAGTGATGGCTCTCTATGAAAACTGCTCGTTCAACAACTGATCCTGATTTGGTGTAATTAATCTATGGTAGTAGTCTCAGGTACAGAAGCTCACTGCAGTCATTGAAGAAAATGCCAGACTCATACAATGTACATGATAATATACTTTTCGGTAAACATGTGAGATTTTTACTCAGGTAACAACATATCCCCTTTTTTTCCTCATTTCTTTTGCCAAGAACTGCCTTCGGTTTGTGTTTTGTGACGGAGGACATTTCAGACTGGGTCATAAAATAAGACCCACTCCTGTATGTTTCAGCAAAGAGCTGCGGAAGTATTCCGAGGAGGCTGACAAGGGTCTGCGGTTCCTGCAAGACCTACAGGAGGGGGACATGTGTCTGGAACTCCTGGACTGCTATGACAAATACAGCAAGTCCTTAGAAGACCAGAAGATCAAGTCATCCAACAAAGCCATTGAGCTGAAGAAATTCACCTTCTCAGAGGGGTGGGACTTGCAGTTTCAACAGTATTATGCCGGCAGTGTTGGCAAGCTGGCCTGTTATTCTTCCCGCCAAAAGTTCCTGACAAAAAAGGGTTTGCTTGACAACTACTCAGTGAAGGAGGTTCTGTACAGTCTGCTCACACCAGGAAAAATTGCTCTGTTCCTTATTGTGATGTCAATGTTGTTTACGATCGGTCAGCTAATTCATGCCTACATCACTGATCCGAACAATGCTCAAGAAATAGGTGTAGGACTCTTCTTTTGTGTTTATTTATTTCTAGCATCATATTTTGCATATAGGAAATCGTAAATATTGTGACGATCCCAGTGCCAAAATGTATTGTCTTGTCAGAGATGGTTCAGTGCTAAGATGATGATGATGATGATGATGATGATGATGGGGTTTCCTGGCTACAGAATGTAAAGCCCTTGCTTGGTGTGTCCTGATGTTTGAAAGCATGCTGCATAATGTCTACAGCTGTGTTTTCGTGCTTGACCAGCTGCTCTTAAGTACAAAAATTGTAATTAAATCTGACACTGCAGTGAAAGAAACATGCATACTTAAGTTAGGATATTTTAAAAAGTACCACAAACATTAAAATTACCACAAATGTCCAAGATCATCTTCTTATGAGGCACTGGTTCCAGTCGAGCTGTTGACATAAAACAATTTTTATCAATTTTATATATCTGTCTTGCTCAGCAGTGTGTGTGACCAAGGTCCTCATTCTATACCCTTTCTAATTTTGCCTAGTGACTATGATAAGTAAGGAGTTACGACTACAATGTATAAAAAAGACACTTTTTATGCCTGCGACCCAAGATAAAAATTTCCCGAAGTTACTTCAGTGGAGTTACTCCTTCAATGACATAATAAAAATAAACTTGACCAAGGACTTTCCGATGTTAGCTTAGTTATATCTCTGTAATTAATGACATCTAACTCCTAAACTTTATAGCTTTTAAAAATGCTCCCAGTTTGATGAAATGTGTGAAGAATGTCAGGATATTTGCTCGGATCTTCTTCATCATTGA
The DNA here is from genome assembly GCF_003918875.1 of Haliotis rubra. Classification (NCBI taxonomy): domain Eukaryota; kingdom Metazoa; phylum Mollusca; class Gastropoda; order Lepetellida; family Haliotidae; genus Haliotis; species Haliotis rubra. The sequence continues at coordinate 375,620 of NW_025766148.1, read as the reverse complement.
AGATCAGATTGGTCAAAGAGGCTCTGTATCATAGCTGGTTCTTGTTTTACGTTGTCTTGTGGTGCAATTCTGACATGGATTTTGCATGTTGCATTAAGAAGCTTTGCAAAATCAATATGTATGGAGATCTGTGTATATTGCTGATTTGTTAATGACAAAGGGCAACTAGTTAGGTCATCAGAACTAGTCAGTGATGCTAGTCTCCAGTCAGTTGTTTTCCAGGATTGAGATAGTGTAAAACGTAAGGAAACTACGAATGTATATATAGTGACCTTGCCAATACAGTTGTTCAAAAGTTCTGTTGGAAGAATTCCAACATAGCTGAAAGCCTAGGTCCTAAACCACAATATGTTTGTAGTGCTAGGACATTCGTAAGTCTATGGTAAACTAGAGAGTTACAACAGGTCGTAACATTACGATTGCTTTGTGGATCAGGGAACCAGGGCCTAGATTTTCGAAGCTCTCTTAGCGCTAAGATAGTCGTAAGTTAATGTTAATGTATGGCACTTACGACTATCTTAGCGCTAAGAGAGCTTCGAAAATCTAGGCCCTGATCTTTAGGCTCTAGTTCTGTTGTCAGTTAAGGCTTGAATATGATAGCTTTTGTGTGTCTTGGGTTAAGAGGATGTTTGCTCCAAACAGCTTCGTTTGTTTTTGAAAACTCTGGTTGTTGAATGTGCAATGTTGATGTCCAACCATAACGGACTGGCCCTTGATCCAGGGGACTGATCCACAAAGTGTTCAAAGCTCAAAAAAGAGCTATCATAACTATATATCTATATAGTTTATAGCTGACTTGCGAATATTGTACCGCAGCGATTGCTTTGTGGATGGGGCCTTGGGACTTTGTGGAGGGCTAGTTTCAGTTGACTCAGGAGGCTGTGTACGCTAGTCGGACCTACAGACTATGAAATAAATGTATCCAATACAGCTCACGCAAGTCCATATTATTTGGTAATCTAGATCACTTCAGATTCCTGATGTTGGCTCTGTCATAATAGGTTCTTGACCTGGAGCTTCTAATAGAATGCTCAGTCACCATTGTCATTGATAAGGTGTAACAGGGTGATGTCCAGTGCAAGCGTGTACATTCATTGCTAGATTATCATGATCATGTCCATTTTATCTAGAGCTGACATTCAGGTTAATGCTATTATTAGGGACCATTCATAATTTATGGCTAGGGGGTTGGTGATGATGATTTTTATGGAGAAGCATGTGCAATGTGAATAATTTATGTAAGTGTCTGTAAGTCACTATATAATGCATGATAATGGCCCGTCGTCAAGCAATTTGGGGGCATTATCAAGTTAGAGTGGCCTGCTCATTTCTGATAACATGCGGCTATTTTAATGATAATTCTATCCATATTAGTCATAATACAGGCTACAGGAACTGATAGGGTCGTTGTCGCTACAGGTACTACAGATATGTACTCCAGGTACTTTTCTGTATACAAAAACATACCCAAGCTAAATTCACAATACAGAAACATACCCGAGGACGAGTCGATTCCGCATTATGACGTTTTCTTGATCGTAACTGTCATACTGTTGTATTAGATGCATTTGATTGTGTTATATAAGAAACGACCATTCACAGTGAGGACTATTTTATGGTGCACAATACCACTCACACTAAGTTGAACGGGAACAACTACATACGGTTTTGGTTTTGGGTTATGGTTTAGGATACCGGGTATGTTTCTGTACTTTCACTTTGTTCAGGGTACATTTCTGTATGTCTAGAGGGTCCAAGTTGACCACAAGAACAATCAAAGTGTGTAACAGTCTATGAAAGATGGACCAGTACACAGACCAATATAATTTGTTTTAAGGGAACCAAATAATGAGGAGAGCAGAAGGTCGCGGGTTCGATCCCCGACCGCATCAACCAAAAGACGTTAAGATATGGTACTTGTTGGTCCCAGTCTGGTGCTCGGCATTAATGGGTACAACAAGGACTGGTTGGCTCAGAATCAGTATAATGTGTTTGAGTTGGGTATTCATGCTTCACTGCGGCATGGTATCTCATTGGGCTAGCACTATAAAACCAGCTCAAGTCAGGGCTAGTACAAGCAGCCGCACATACACATACACACGCATGCCTGTCGTCATATAAGCGAAATATTCTAAAGCATGACGTTAAACCCAATTTCACCTCATCTCACCTCACCAAATAATGAGAGGCAAAAAAAGCCCTAAATTTAGATTGAAGACAAGATATAATATACTTAATGTTCAATAATAGCATTAAATCAATATTATCTTAAAATATTTAAGAATATTGTTTTTGGACACAATATTTTTATACCCCAATATGACTATCAGAGCACTTTGTTTGGAAGACCGACCAAACCCCTTTGTATATCAGAGTGTCTAAAAATGGTGCATTGTATTTTTCTGAAATTTTCTATTTTCAAGTTTTTTACCATTATTCTAGATTTAATACTGGGTGGGTAAGGTTGCAATAAAGTCATTATTAGAGTTTCATCCACCTCATGGATTCTCATGAAACATGAAATTCTGGTTGTTAGTGATGAGTTTCATAAAGAAAGGAAAGAGAGAGGACACTTGAACAACAAAATGTGTCAATCAGGTCGGGATGAAAGTTTTCATAATTACTGTATTACTGCCTGCTAGCCTTTCACTGTTTCTCATAAACCCATCCTCGATAATCTCCAGGGTATACGTTCCGATAAATCTCCACTATACCCTGGATGCATCTACGGCTCGGCCTGATGATTTTATTATCTCATTTGGCTAGCTTTTTATCCAATCAGGTGTCTACCAATCACAACTCGCTTTCGCTTCTTAAATTATCTAACCGATTAAACTCGGCAACACAATTGATGCAGAGATACTCTGAAAGAGGTAGAAGGAGTTCTTGCATATATATTTTTTAAAGTTTCAGACCTGTCAATTTGTCAGTATGATTTCCCCCAAAATCTGAGTCGCACTGCGAACAAACCTTCGCGGCTGCAACCGCTATCTTTGTTGACACTGGCAAACTTGGTTGTACCGACGCTTAGCTGATTGGCTACTATGAGAATGCGGAGCCAGCGAAGGGAGGTAATAAAATTATCGGGCCGAGCCATAGATGCATCTAGGGTATAGTGGAGATTTATCGAGGATGTCATCAACCCAGAGATGACTGTTTTAGACAGTCGACATATTTTGAACCAGTTGTTGTGTTATTATCATGTAAAAATATCTTGTTAGTGCCATACTGTATATTTGAACGTTCTTGTTGTCCAAACATGCATTTCACCAAAGAAACAGTTTTATAGGTATATAATATTTTTACAACCCAGTGCATAGTTAAAGGTGTTATCAGAGTATGGACTTGTGGTTGTCATCAGGTGATTTGTAGTTTACGTACTTTTGTATAAATATTCATAGCGGTGCTCCTGGTAGATGCATATCCTGTGCTAACCATGCTGCTCAGTCTTTGTTAAGGAGATGACATGATCCTATAAGTACTTTACCTACATAGATAAAACTCTATATGTTTCATGTTAGCCTATCACAGGAACAGTGAGTGAGTAAGTCAAAAGTTTACATCTCATCGACACGACATGAACAGAGAACCATCACAGGATGGAGATGATTTTATAATGTAATTTCATCTTTCATCTACTCTTTTGAATTGATGAAAATATATCCACAAAATTTATTAACATAAAAGTAACAGTTACAAGTTGAAATATTAATTTAGCAGTGTGATTGTATTATAAGAAGGGGTGGTGAGACAGCACAGTAGCTAAAGTATTCCTTTGTCATGTCTGAGGCAGGGTTTGAACCCAGTGAATTTCTAGTTTACCCTATGGGAACAATACTAAAATTGGTAGAAAATTATACTCGACCATTCACTCGTTTAAACATAAACTGGCAGTCTGGTATGACTTGGAATCTTACCCTCTTCCTCCATCCTCTACTGTACAAGAAGATGAAACACTTCCTCAAGACAAAAGAACTTTATATCTTTAAAAAATACATAGAAAAAAGTTCCTTTCCGAAGTGCAGATTTTCATCTAATTGTCTTCATTTCCTTTTTTGTCTGGCTAATGTTTATAAAAGGAATGGGAAGTAATAAAACTGGTTTCCTTTTTGTGATCAAACATGTCTCTCTAATACAAACATGACTTGTAATGCAAACAAAGCTTGAATGTCATATATAAAACTAGATATTTTTAGGTAAGCATATATGTGGATATTTTTATAGTATAAGAGTATTGTATAAGCAGTGATTATAACAGTCCATCGTGTGATAGTGGTGTGGCCATCTGTGATAGAATCACACACATGGCTGCCAGCTGAACTGTTGAACTGGACATCTGTTAAAACACTGGGGCGGTCCCCAGCATTGCAGTCCATGCTTCTCACAAAGCATCTCTGCACATCTCGAAGGCATCAGCAGGTGCTTGATGCAACCTATACTACTGTGGCCTCCGATGCAGGCCATTATGCAAATCAGTACCAAAGAAGTATTCAAATATACACCAATAAAATATTCATTGTGGAGTTTGTGTTCTATGCTTTGTGTATTTCTTATCTTACGTGTGGTATAAGAGTTGATATGCTTAATCACCTCTGAAAAAACAGTAATATTAATATTGATGAAATAATTACTGGAATTCATGAAATTATTGCGAACAAATGTGAGTGTCTTTGCTTATATAATTAGGTGGCATATTTTTATCTTGATGTAGGTGTATTGTAATACAATGTATATTTATTTGTCCGAATTCGATATCCCATCATATTTTGAGAGATTAATTATTTCTGCTCCAACGCAATTACATGTACTCTGTAACCATGGTAACAGAAAAGTGTTTTCAGATTGCTTTTGTGTATGAGTGAGTTTGGATTGTCCAATATTTGTATATTTATATGAGTGTACCCAGTGACCCTTCAAATATAGTGAAACTGTCCTTGTTGGAATGTCTGTGCTATTTATGGGAACAGAAATATCAATTTAAGGCATGCAACTTCATTTTTTTTCACATTACTTTATTGCGTATGAAAGTTTAAGGAACTATATACATGCCACAAGAATCTCTTCTTACATTTGGCATTTGGGTAGCCTAGTGGTTAAAGCATTTGCTTGTCATGCTGAAGACCAAGGTTTGTTTCCCACATCGGTAAATGTGTGAAAGCCAAGGTGTGTGTGTGTGTGTGTGTGTGTGTGTTTGTGTGTGTGTGTGTGCGTGCATGCCACCCCCCCACCCCCATCCTCCTCCTCCCTTTATCAAAACATGCACACACGCACGCACGCACGCGCGCGCGCACACACGCACACACACACACACACTTTGCAAATGACTAAACACCACATTGAATTATTGAATTTAATGTTTTGCAATGGTGGGGTAACAGCAGTGAAAGAAAGATAGCCCGTCCCAACGTCCCGAGACGGGTGAATTTTGTGGAGGACGGGTTAAAAAAATATCTAGTCCGTCCTCATGTCGGGTCAATTTTCGCAAACCAATGACATATATATAATGATTATAACCTTTTTGAATATTTACTGCCGAAGGTGTTTTATTTATATTTGGAGGACAAGCTAGATTTTGGCAGGACTGGTAAAACATTTGACCTGCCAGTCCTGTGGACAGGCTAGATTTTCTACATCTTTCCTACACTGGTATCAGCATTAAAGCCAATCCCCCCCAACCCCCATTGAAAATTCCTGGATCTGCCTATGTGTCCACAAGTTGTGATATTGCTGGAATATTGCAACCTAAATTCTTGCTCACTCCATACATCTGGCACATCAATATTCAACATGTTTAAAAGTAAATCTGAAAAAATTAATTCAGATATTTTCATGGCAATTTTATTTTCATTCCTGTGTATCCCACCTTATGAAATGTTATTTCTTTTACCAATGAAATTAACCATTTCTTTTCATACATAATATTTGTGATGATCAGTGTTTCTTGATTACAAATCTATCCAAGTATTCAGTGTATTTGAACAATAAGGATAGTTTTCACCCATGTATATGAAGGTTTCCACCAAGACAATCACTTTGTATGACTGTTGATGTATATTCTGTAACAATTGTGTCTGATGAACCAGGGCTTAGCTTGCAATACAAGAAGTTAGATCAATTGCTAGAGTCACAGTCTCATAAATCTGATCTGCTTCTCTGATGTGATACCTCTCAGCGTGATGAGAAATTTCTAATCAGTCATCACTGAATTCTTGACATTAGTGAGCAAAGCATTTAGACGTGTAAATACTGTCTAAAACACAACATTATCTGTATTTGTTATCTTATATATGTTATAAGACATGGATAAATGTGTGGAATGTTCATTTAGACAAGTAAATCCTATGTCTAAAAAAGAACATGATCGGTTCAGAATCGGGCAAAGAAATAAAATTCTGCTATTATATTGTGATGGATATTTTAAACAAATTCTTGCTTCTGAATGTGCTATTGATGGTAGATTTGTGGTTTGGTTGATTTCCTTTTGCAAAGATTATACTTTCCAAATCCATGTTTTAAAGAAAATGAAGATGAAACAGGTGCGTAGCAAGCCAATGTTTCCGTGTAAGCAGGTTTGCAAAGCTTTATATTTAGATAGTATTGAGGGCTTGCCCAACCTGTTCAGCAACAATCATGTGTAGGCCCGGGCTTTTTTTAATAATGGTAGCTACGCCCCTGTGAAATGTTTTAGATAGCTGACATCTGATTAACAAGAAACACATATCCTTCCTTTCAGGGGCGCTGGGGTAGCCTAGTGGTTAAAGCGTTGGCTCGTCACGCCGAAGACCCGAGTTCGAATCCCCACATGGGTACAAAGTGTGAAGCCCATTTCTGGTGTCCCTCGCCGTGATGTTGCTTGAATATTGCTAAAAGCGGCGTAAAACCAAACTCAGTCAGTCAATCCTTCCTTTCAAATGAAGGTCAAAATTCACTGATGTTCACTTGACACAAACTCTTAGCGGCCTCAGTTCATCATGCAAATGGGTATCGTATCAAAGCCACATATCTGATTTAGTGTGATTGTAGGTGAACAAGTTACTTTTTATGTTTATATATATCTGTATGTATATATTTTAATGCCAGAATATCTTACAATGTGTGTCTGCCTCCGTCAGTGTAGTGTGTGAAGTTCGTTTTGTTGCGAGGGCTGAATATTGCTATGGCAACGTAAAGTCCTCAATGTCTGTTAACCACAATAGCATGTACAAAGTCCAGTGATTTAGGTAATCGCATTAAGTCTTTCATTTCACTCATTTAGATCGGTGTATTTGTTTGGGGGGAGATCAGCATTTCAGAAATATAGATCTGGATATTTGATTGGAGGAGCTGCTTTTCTCTCATAATTCTATAGATGTGTTACAGTGATCAGCATTTCGCTAAAATGCATCTGTATATTGACCATTTTGACACAATCAAACTTCTATCTAATGTTGGGGTGTATTTATTGAGTAAGAATAATATATAATTTCTATTATGGCTGTGACAAAATTAAGATATGTACATATTTTGCAACCAAATCTACGCGAGCTGGGGTAGCCTAGTGGTTTAAGCGTTAAACATCACTTAAGACTAGGGTTTGATTCCCCACATGGGTACAATGTGTGAAGCCCATTTCAGGTGTCCCCGCCGTGATATTGCTGGAATATTGCTGAAGCGGCGTAAAACCCCAATTCACTCACTGACCCTGTCCATTTGGTGACCAACAGAGGTTGCTGAGGACCAAGTCTGACCGCAAGTCATTCTGTTCTACAAATCAAAGGGACCACTAATTCTAGTTCCTCAACAAATTTTCGTTGAACACATTTTGGTTAAAATATACACAAAATGTTTGTGACGAAAAAATCAGTTTGTTACATCTGTTAGATTGTAATAGGCGTGTTCATCATAACTATCTGTTTACTGTACTTCTTGTAGTACTACTTGAGCTGTATTTCGAGATTTACACATACCTCGGTTGAGTAGAAAGTGATGAGTGATATTTGCATACATCGTTGTTTATACAAGCACGTCATGTGACATGAGTATTTGCCTGTGGTCTGTGGATTGAGATGACTCCAAGCCGTTCTCTTTGTTCTTGGGAGCAGTGGAGTAGCCTAGTGGTTAAAGCATTTGCCCGTCAAGCCAAAGACCCGGGTTCGATTCCCCACATGGGTACAATGTGTGAAGCCTATTTCTGGTGTCTCCTGCCGTGATATTGCTGGAATATTGCTAAAAGTGGCGTAAAACCATACTACTTTGTTCTTGCAAGAGTACCTTTATATTGCTACAAGTTGACCACCTCCTTGCTCATATTTATATTTTGAAAAGATCAGCTTGCATATATATTTCCAGAATGTAAAATAAAATCTCATTTACTGATGTCCCGGTTACAGAAAGAATGTTTTCTGCTTGTGTGGATAGTGATCTTCTGTAAATTGTTCACCAGCATAGAGTATTTATGGGGGTAATTATCCTTTGGTTGTGAGTGCTAACCTGCAAATTGTACAATTTTGTATGTTATATACTTTTAACAATAGTACATTGTATGTATGATTTTGTTACTGGCTTTGCATTACATCTTGTTTTGTAGCACTTGTTGCAAAATGTTGATAAAATTGTTTTAGAAAAATCAGATTTCTCTGTGTCTTTATTGGGCATGCTACAAATTAAAACTATTTAGTTTGATAGTAGAATGGACAAGGAAAATCAAAGGTTGATAGTGAGAGCACACATGGCTATAGATAAAAGGGGATGTACCCCTTGTTAAGTGGGGGGGCAGTGGGGTAGCCTAGTGGTCAAAGCGTCTACTCTTCACGCCGAAGACCCGGTTCGATTCTCCACATGGGTACAATGTGTGAAGCCCATTTCTGGTGTCCCCACTGCGATATTACTGGAATATTGCTGAAAGCGGTGTAAAACCACACTCGCTTGCTCGCCTTGTTAGTGTGCTTGAATCCCAGATTTGCGTTGATTGTTGTTCAAGTTTGACCACACCTCACCATGGACTGACTGACTGACTGAGTTTGGTTTTACGCCGCTTTTAGCAATATTCCAGCAACAACACGGTGGGGGACACCAGAAATGGGCTTCACACATTGTACCCATGTGGGGATTCGAACCCGGGTCTTCAGCGTGACGAGCCAACGTTTTAACCACTAGGCTATCCCACTGCCCACCTCACCATGGAATTTACCCAGAAGGTAAAGAGGCTGTGTCCCACAGTCTTTCCATGTGGCTGCAATACTGCTGCATTAGAACAGGATTCACCATTGACACAAAGCATACCATGTAACCATCTAATACCTGTTTTAGCCAGCTCTCGTGATCTGGATGCTTGCAGGATTTGGCTAAGCTCTCGTGAACTTGTGACTCCTCTCAGGATTCATACATTAATGGAAGACACAACCACTGCATGAGACGGGATATTAGTTGTATTTCAGTCATGGATGCCTAATCATTGTGAAAATAGTTTTCAGATAAAATATAATGTTCATTGAAAAAATATAATATTCTAAAAATCAAAGATCTGAAATCAAGAGGACACGTCCTGCTCTTCCGCCATTCATCACTGGGATGAATAGTCAGATTCCAGAAGAGCCTTGTCCAAGGGAAGCAGCAGTATACACTGCAGACATCCTCCAAGAAAAGTTTCTTGAACATATAAACATTATTGTTTCCTCAGCCAAATATCATTATGCTGACACAATAGCTTTTTAGAGTAACAATATGAAGGGTCATATTGAATGTTGGCCAAATGAATCAAACAATCAGGATAAAAAGGAGCAGAAAAAAATAGATCAATTCAGGGGTGGAAAGAACTTTAAAATTGCTAGTGTACTCCGGAACAGTGGCACATGTAAAATCACTTGCCCTGATAATTTTTCCACTATTCCGGGCCGTTTTCTTGTTGATGTTTTTAAACAAACAACATAATTAACATTGGAAAGTCAACTGGACACCGGTACAGTGTGATATACAAATTTGCTTGCCCGACAGAAAAAAACACTGGACTCGGACGTCGGGCAATGGGTTATTTCCACCCCTGCAATTAAACAGGATAGATCAGCTGTCAAAAAACTGCCTATTCTTTGTCTTCAATTGAATGGGAGTCAACCATGTCTGCTAAATAGCTGACATGAAGACTTGAAGGCTGGCCTACTGGAGGATTGTAGCTATCATTACAGCTGACACACTGGGAGAGGTATCTTTCCCTTCAAAGGTCATCCTTGTATTAGCTATAGCCGCCATACAGAACATCTTCCTTGTCCCAGCTTCAGTACCACTGTTCAGGATGACCTCTTGAAACGATGGGTACTTTTCACACAGCACTGTCAAGGTTGAGCAATAGTGAAGCTGACTACCAACTTCCAGTCTTGACATCTATAATTCATTATTTTCATCAAGGGCAACATTACAAGTCATGTATTGCTGCTTTTAGATGTCTCCACACATGAGTGAGTGAGTATGGTTTTACGCCACTTTTAGCAATATTCTAGCAATATCATGGCGGGAGATACCTGAATTACGCTTCACACATTGTACCCACTCCAATCATAAAACTCAGGATGGCAAACTTCAAAATGATTGCCAGTGTTTTACACTGCAGATATTATGTTATAACCGATTTCTTCACTTCTCTCAAATAACGCCATTTTGTAAAATATGTATAAATCAGGTGACATTTACATAGTATCTGATTGGTTGTAAGTGACCAATATGTTTGACAACCATTCACACGTGAAAACCGATTTTAAAAACACTAATACTTTGGCGCAGATATTTGAACAGGTTTTGCAATGTTCACACTCTCAAACTCATGTTGTAAATACAATTCAGCACATTTTCATCATCTGTCATGTAGTGCTACCTTCAGGTATCAGGTAGCCCTCACATCTTGTGTGTTTGTGATGCTGACAACATTGTGTCTACATTCACTCAACACAAGCATAGTACCATCCTGTCTGTTTGAAGCTGAATTGGAGACCACCACACATCATAATCACCTGTACACAGAGGGATACATATGAAGCAAAGCGCTTTGAGCATGCGTGTACATGGGATGGACTATAGCGTTATATACATACCCATATATAAAGATCATGATCAGACAGGCCGTTTCCTGCAAACGAATCGCAGCACTGAGGTGATCGTAACTCCCATACTTAAACACAGACTTACGACTACCATAGAGCTAAGGTGATCGTAACTCCCATACTTAAACACAGACTTACGACTACCATAGAGCTAAGGTGATCGTAACTCCCATACTTAAACACAGACTTATGACTACCATAGAGCTAAGGTGATCGCAACTCCCATACCTAAACACAGACTTACGACTACCATAGAGCTAAGGTGATCGTAACTCCCATACTTAAACACAGACTTACGACTACCATAGAGCTAAGGTGATCGTAACTCCCATACTTAAACACAGACTTACGACTACCATAGAGCTAAGGTGATCGTAACTCCCATACTTACCCAGAATCCCCATGAGGAGACAAGCATGGCTGTTGTGGACCTATTCTAACCATACAGATAATGCATTGTAATGTATCACAATGCACTGAGGAGGTATCCTAACAATAAGCTAGATTGAGTGAAGCCAGAAGCCCCATCTGTTTGCTAGTTTGTTGGTTTGTTTAACATGCCACTCTGCAATATTCCAGCTATATGGCATTATTTTTTTAATGAAAAAGATTAAAGAAAACAGTAGTAGGGTGTACAAGACAGACATACTTCATATTAATGTTCATATACAGGTGATTATGATGTCATTGGACTCCTTTGGTAACCATGGCAACAAATTAGATATGAAACAATCAGCATCAGCTGAGACACACACCTTTTACAAATACATCTATATGCACATAACTGCATAAAATATAATATGGCAATATTTTCATTGGCTACTTTGGCATCTGACAGTTGTCCTTAGCAACCAAGTGTCCATGGCAACAGTTTCAAACAGAATAATATACCCTTATTGACAAAGTCAAAGCGTTCAGACCCACAAACCAGACATCAATGGTTTATCTTTTGTCTGTACGTAACAAGTGTCATAACAATAAATATATTTCTACATATATACAAAAATATGACTATCTTGTAAAATATAAGGGAATCTAATTCAAAAACACATGCCTGTTAAAAACAAGCCAGCACATTCAACTACGTTAACAAGTTAACCGTCTGTACTTGGTTGTATCAAACCTTCAGCGAGACCTACATTAAGCCCTGATACAGACCTTCATTAAGCCCTGATACAGACCTTCATTAAGCCCTGATACAGACCTACATTAAGCCCCGATACAGACCTACATTAAGCCCCGATACAGACCTACATTAAGCCTCGATACAGACCTACATTAAGCCCCGATACAGACCTACATTAAGCCCCGATACAGACCTACATTAAGCCCCGATACAGACCTACATTAAGCCCCGATACAGACCTACATTAAGCCCCGATACAGACCTACATTAAGCCCTGATACAGACCTACATTAAGCCCTGATACTGCCCTGATACAGTAAATTCTTCTATACAACTTAAAAGAATCTTCTATAAAACTCAAATTTACTGGACCACCAACTTCTTTTACAAAACTAAAGTTAACCTGTCACGCTGTAAGACATTGACTAAATATGCAATACGTACAATTCAGGTGGTCATGGACATTTTTCAGCCCATGAGAGATAAACTATATTAATACGAAAGTTGGTTTGTTTTTAATGCCACACTCAGGATTATTCCAGCTATATGGCGGCGGTCTGTAAATAATCGAGTCTGGACCAGACAACCCAGTGATCAACAGCATGAGCATCGATCTACGCAATTGGGATGCGATGACACGTGTCAACCATAGTATGAAAAACAGGGGCTTTGTTAGTTTTTATTATGTGTATATCATCAGTTTTGTTAATTCCGATTAACCATTGTGTTATGTCCTAAGAGTTCTGAACCTTCACAGGTTATAACTTCTGACAGGCTAAGAACACATCATAAAATCTTTGATACAACTGCATCAAGGGCTATTAATCAATAGAGGTCTAATAATATGTTAAAGGATCACTAAGTTTGACACAACCAGGTCCGGACAGTTATATGATCGGATATCTCGGCATAAAAGTGAGTTACTCAAATTTCATACAGAAATTCCATAACCTGTAAAACTTCAAATATCTAATTTTTAAACATATCTCGAAAATAAAATTAAAATCTTGTCACAATCACCAATACCACTGAATGTATTTCTGCAATATTTCTACAACCTGACAAAAGCATGTCCAATTGTGTAAAGCTTCAGGACAAGATGTGTAGGGATGTATTTTTGAAAGCTGTACACTGACATTTCAACTCCTGGACAATAAAGCAGTACAACCTTTCTCTAAGCACCTAGTACATGAATACATTACAGCAGCACGACTGTACATGTTTGCTGTATGACAAAACTTTTGAAACAAGCCAAACAAAACACATCACAAAAGCTGCAATAAAATTCAATAAAAAAATATTATTTTGTTGATATAAATTACAGAACAATAAATCATTTGCCCCCAGTGAAATAATCCTCACATTCAAACAATAACTGTAAAAATATATTTCACTTGGAATGTTGAGAAAGGAATTGTTTACTTCTTCAACCAACAATTGTTTCATGAGATGAAACTTAACAATAAGTTCATTAACATTAAATTCAAGTTGACTTTTGACAAAAAAATATTTCTAAAAATATACTTAAAAACAAATAGTGTATACCTGAACTTTTTTGGGGGGAATATGAAAATTAAACAAGTTGTATCTGTATGGGACAAAATCCCAGCTGCCGTAAAACACTCACTCACACGAAGGCTAGCCCCTATGGCACTATCTATATACAAAAGCTTACAGCAGGTGTTTCATATATCATGGAGAAATGTACACGCATATCGAAACACAATGCCACTATGCACTAGCATCATTCATTTCCCCAAAGAACTTTTCTTGTGGATATATCTGTATGTCTAATTTTTTTAGTAACGAAATAATTTAAATCTCGACAATTCAATTACTGTTTAATACTAGACATCGTTTTCAGTTTCTGAGGCATCAAAGAAGAAATTTCTTGCTCAGAGATTGGAAGAAATGTAAAATGTGAGGAGCAGAATATAAATTACTACAACAAATCTGTTTGCATTTCAGATTATTTTTAAACAAAACTGTAGTAGTAAAAACAAAGAGATTAATATTACGTGGAAGTGAACTCTCTAACATTTTATTCCAAGAAAACAAAGCTTGAGACTATCTGTATGTCACTATAGTTTGGTTTGTTTCTAATCATGTATCTAATTGCAGCTTGGTCTCCGTATTATGCCAGTTTTATTTCTTAGGTATTACAACCTAGCAACCCTAAAAACACCTAGCTGGTTGTCATGGCAACTGATACACTAAACAAAGTTAATCCTGAATTGTGCTCCATGTCTATTTTCATCCATTCTATATGAAACAAATACCTTTTCTAATGAAAAAAATCAACAAACAAATCTATGAATGAGGTATTTCAAATGACTGACTGTGAAACACAACGGCCAAAGTTCGACTACACCGAACGGCCCTTTTCCGCCTACCCCTGAGAAAACTTCAACAGAAAGAACTAAAATCATCCTAGCAATGGCATGAATGAGATGACACATGAACGAAACTTCAAAATATGGGGATTTTCGAAATTTGGGATTCAATGGATACCTTTACATTGAGAAAACATAATTATTCCACTATCTCTAATAATTCAATATTTATTTTTAAAAAAAAAACTGACACAAGACTTAACAAAACATTACCAAATATACTTAAGTATAACTGCTTTACTTCCAGTCTGTTCATGGTGCATCATAATTGAACTGATTCATATAGGTGCTTAGAGGTGGGATTTAAGGCTCGATTCATGAAACCGGATTCAACTTCATCAAGTGCATGTTGACAAGAAAGCTTAGCTTCATAAGACACAACCTGGCTGCACCTGGTCTCGTAAATTAATCAAAGTTAAAACATGCATATAATCCTTAAGTACCCAGCTGAGGACAATAAGCCCAAAATGTTTGACAAATTACACATAACACAGCAATGGTTAGTGTATGGTATACAGGCTAAGAGATATTGGATCTGTTCAAAAATCAATGGGTGGACGTGTCAGCGTTACACACAAACTCGGGTGGTTTCGATAAGCACTTGGTGCATGCTGACCTAAATACTAGGTAGCATTTTCCAAAATAGGTTGCACTGGTGCATGCTTTAAATAGTTAAATCGATTCC
Organism: Haliotis rubra; assembly: GCF_003918875.1. Taxonomy (NCBI): domain Eukaryota; kingdom Metazoa; phylum Mollusca; class Gastropoda; order Lepetellida; family Haliotidae; genus Haliotis; species Haliotis rubra. The sequence continues at coordinate 360,347 of NW_025766148.1, read as the reverse complement.
AACTTGGCACAGCATGTATACAATATAAGGTGTACCTTCTGACATATTGAACACAACTGTTTTAGATGCACATTGACAGGTCGCCATCTTTGGGCAATGCATGAAATCACATCAGATCTGCCATTACAATATATGTGTCAAGTATTCAAAACAGTTTCTTCCTGGCTTAAGAATTATTGGTTGATTTTTTTCCAGAATTGGAAAAGAGTCTTCCACAAAATCTCTGCCATGTTAATATAATATTGTACATGTCCAGTCGGGTTTGTAACTGAAGCTACACATAGTTGGAAGGGAGATAACTCTACAGCAACTGAACATTTCCCTTCAGTACATGCAGATATCAACATTATTGTACACAATAATAGGATTGAGTTTTAGGTAATTTACTTGAAATTGGAATGGATAACTGAAGGCATTTCAAGGCAGATAAACAATTTCGCAAGCCTTTTCACATCAGAATCTGAAAAATGTGGCCTTCCAATGGCAGATAATCCATTTACAAGGTCAAAACATGTCTTCATTTAGCTTTGAAGTAAGACGATTCTGATATGCCAATTTTTTTTTAAAAGCAATCAGTTTTTCTTCAAAAATATTTTTTAAAATCTTCATTTATCTTGAAGTGTAAAATATTATTTCATATATGTCGTGAATTTAGGAGCCATCATTACTTCATAGCAAGCATTTACCCAATACCACTGCCATCATAGATACATCATGTATGTCGAATACAGAAGGGTACACACATGTACACACATCATGTGACATGGACACACATCATGTGACACGTACACACGTCTGCATCCTCACACAGCTTACACATAAACCGGTATACTTAAAACACTATACATAGCAAAATTCATAAAACAATTGACAACCATTGCTTCACATACGTTCTTGTTCATGTAAACACCAACTACTATAATTCTGCCTGATTGTAAATAAACATGTTCATTAACTCTATTTTGTAAGATGCAGTTTTTGTTCCTTGTTCGAAAAGTTCCAAGGATCTCTGAAAATTGTATCCACATCTCAATTTCTCAGATGATGCCAATGGTTTGAGTTCCACTGAAATTTGGAAATATCCAAATTAACTGCATTTATAGTTTTTGTTTCAAAACCAGCTGTTTAGAAGAAGAAAACATGAGAGATTTTTCATCTCAACTTCTTCAAAGATCCTTACGATCAGTAAGTAATCCTCATACATTTAATCTAATAAATATGATGTACTTTTTTGAGACATTGTACCACAGATTGGACATGTGTCTACTGTAGACAAGAAATGTCACTCGGGCAATAATTCTGACACAGTAGTCCACGCAGACAGCGACAAATCAGCAAGTTGGAACAGCTGAGTTTGATTTCACGCCGCTTTTAGCAATATTCCAGCAATATCGTGGCGGGGGACACCAGAAATGGGCTTCACTCATTGTACCCATGTGGGGATTCGAACCCGGGTCTTCGGCGTGTCAGCAAGTTGGAACAGCTGAGAAATAATCTTTGATTTGTAATCTTGATGGCTGTGAATTGCTTATCAGGGGCAGGTAACTCTGCACCGCAATTATTTCCCTTACCCTCACTTCGAAAGTTAGGTTTGGATATTTGTGTCGTCTTATAACCGTTTTCATTCAACATTTTGTTTTATTGGTCCGGGGATATATTTTAACCCTCTCCAACAGCAAAGAATCATTTGGAAACATCCGCAATAAAGCCTGGAATTATCACATGTGAAAATATAGAGGCACATTGTGAGGTCTGAAAGGGGCACTTGTCCCTTCACTACTTTCAACATGCTCAGTGAATCAGTGTGCAAAATTTACGCTGGTCCTGTGGTCCCTGGCTAGTAAAATATCATCAGGACCACAAAATGGTAAGTTTGCAGTGGTCCTGGTGGCCAGTCAATTTTGTATTGGTAGTAAATCTACGAATGTTATTTTGGACCAGTGAAGTACAGACAGGACCACTAATTATTGTCCACTCACTGGTCCTGTGGGAAATTTTGAAAGGTTTCTTTCCCTGGTGAATGAGTTCCACTGATGACATTAAAGCTTGATATTATGGAATCAACATCTTTCTTAAACAAAAGATTTTCAAGAAAATTCCTCAAGGATTCTGCTGATCCAATCAGACTATGAAAGAAACTGTCGCACTGAACACGGATTCCATTGTAGGTGAATTCCATTGGTTGTATGCAAGTCTACACAATGTGGTAACTATCAGAACTGATAAAGAATCATGTATTACTCGTCTGTCGTCCTCTCAGACAAATCACTTTGGCACAACTCAACCTTTAAATCACTTTTGGCATTCATTAAGCAAGTCAAGTTAAAGCTGGTATAAGCTACATGAAGAACACTGGCAAGACATGGCACATCACATGTGGGGCTTGCGGAAGACGACAGAACACAAAGCTGATAGTTGCCCTTGCTGAGAGAAACAAACCATCTGGTCATGTAACGGATTGTAGACATCAATTGTTCAATCAAGAACAGGTATTGCATCAAGAATAGGTATAGGATATAGAAGCAGACAATAGATGCAGACATTTAATACTTTCCTATTCCGTTCTGACTTATAACAGCACCTCGCTAAACAGAACCTAAACATTACTGAAATTATATATTTTGCTGGTAGAAAATTTTAATTTATTTGCATATTTGTATTTTGGTTAATTTATGAAGAATAACAATCTTGTCAATATATAAAGACAGAACTTCTCACAAACTATCTTAGCATATATGGAATTCTTTAAATATCTTACATCAATATCTTAATAATGTAGCAGAAGTGCTATGCAACAAAAATTTGGTAATGGCTGTAAATATGTGTATAGATATTTTCTACCTTGATACAGTCATACATGAATTCAAACAGTAAAGTGTCACCACAACATGGTTCAGTGAACAAACACTCACATTCATACATTCTGAGACATACCGGTACAACTTTTTGGCAAATTACATTCTAAGGCATCATTGTGTCCGTATCACATGGCAAAGCATGGAATAACAGTATATTGTATATTATGCATGAATTCTCTTACAAAATATACAGTTAAAATATGTTCTTTGAACAAAATTCGGAATGAGACAGGTATTGATATGTTTGTGTTGACAAAATACAGCTGTTTCACTGAGATCATGATACACTTTGGGTGGATCCTGAAATGCTAAAACTATTTTTAAAATAAACTCAGAAAATATTTAATTGCTAAATAGCAAAGCTGTCTAGGAATTTTTTGTTCAAATGTTTAAAATACTTTAAAAATGTATACATCAGAAACTTCAATAGCTGCTATACACTATAAAGTGTAAAATCATAAAAATGGATCTTTGACAAATAGGTTTTAAATTATGACAAGCAGATCTGATCTTGAAACATGGTTCTACCATCTCACTGATGGTTGTGTTTCACTGAACAATCTCAGCAGATTCCTAATTAGTTTATGCTAAGATCCTAAGACCAGTAACCTTTTACCCAACAATAAAGATCTGTGAATTTAACATGATTTTATGGATGACAATGAATTTATGACAGGAAAAACTGATCGGACTTGGAAAGAAGTTCCCTGGTGTTTCCCTTCTTTCCCGACCGCGTGGTTCGGGCGAGACGATGGGGAAGAGGCTGTTGAATGTTGTGTCGCTGGTAGCGCCTAGATGTAAACATAGGCTCCCTTCCGTTGAAGATATCTTTGAGAGGGGGTAGACGGATATTATGTCACCTTGTAGACTGAGGTAGGCCTGGTCGGATGGCGGGTGACTGGGGCTGGGTGGAGCCGGGGGTAAAGGTGGAGCCCAGGGACGACGTGCTACTGGTCTGAGAGAGAGATCGTGGGGGGAGGGGGCGTGGCACCCTCCGAGGCACCTTTGGAAGCTGTGATGTGGAGGCACTGTGACGAGGAAAACGGACAAGCATCAAGTGAGAGATTGGCTTCACTGCTTAAATCAGTATGGGCGACATAGTCACTCTTATGATAGGAAATAGTATATGGGGTTCTAACAGATGGATCTACATCATAAACAGGAAGTAACAGTGTGACATATTTCAGTTGTTTATCACTGCGGGGGGACACCAGAAATGGGCTTCACACATTGTACCCATGTGGGGAATCAAAACCGGTTCTTCAGTGTGACAGGCTAACACTTTAACCACTAGGCTACCTCACCATCCCAGTTGTATTAAAAGCTGATGTCAGAGTGAGTGAGTGAGTTTAGTTTTACGCGCACTCAGCAATATTCCAGCTATATGGCGGTGGTCTGTAAATAATTGAGTCTGGACCAGACAATCCAGTGATCAACAGCATGAGCATCGATCTGCGCAATTGGGAACCGATGACATGTGTCAACCAAGTCAGCGAGCCTGACCACCCGATCCCGTTAGTCGCCTCTTACGACAAGCATAGTCGCCCTTTTATGACCAGAATGGGTTGCTGAAGACCTATTCTACCCCGGATCTTCACGGGTCAGCTGATGTCAGAGAAGACCTAAACTGATGCAGGTCTTAGAATTTACCACTTTGACACCCATGAGCACAGTTATGGTGCTGACAAGTCTCAAAACATAACCAGTGTCTGGTGTGCCAAGGGAGGCAACTCTGCACAGCGAATGATGCTTATTTAAAAACAATAATTACCTCAGTTTTAGATTGCTTTCCAGTTTATCGTTCTTAACTGCGGGGGCGCTGTACAAGCGGGAGTCTCGGAACGTTATAATGGAGGAGTTTGGTGGGTTCCACTGTAACGTGAAAGGTCAACGTAAAGTTTAAACACATGCAAGAAAGTGATTCCAAGAAAGTGATTCCAAGTACGTATGGAATAACTCCTACTGTGAGGCATTAAAGTTATGCTGCATAGACAGGGACAGAAATTCACGAAGAACATGAATTAGCCTAAATAGTGACATACATAGCAATAGCCCGAAAACTGTTTGAAAGTCTACTAGCCGCAGGTTACATTAACAAAACTTGTACAAACCAGCTGGGTAATGGAAATTAGAAACATATCTGGACCTGCTCTTTATATCCAGGTGTCCAGTCAAAAGTCAAAATCTGAATAAAAATTTCTCTGAATTTATGAATAAAGCACATAAAAAAAATCCAATTTTGGGTAACATCACAATTCTTTTCTTAATTTCCTCAACAAAAGACACCGATATTGAAACCCTAGATAAATCCCTGTAAATTTTTACAAACCTGGAGAGGTTATGAATTCTTTTGAAGAAAAGTCCTCCTTGGGGTACATATAAGCATTAAAATGTCCATTTTAAAAGCCTACGACAGTTGTAACAATATTTCAATAAAATATTTTACCAAACAAAAAACTCGTTATGTGTGGTGAGACCACCCCTACAGGGCCCCGTAGAGGGCCCCCTACAGCCAAGAGCAGGTAACTCTGGCTGTGTACCTCGTACCTCACTTTTCATGCTGAACGTGTCAGACAGAATGAGGGGAGGTGGGCGGCCGTACCCCAAGGAGGACTTTTCTTCAAAGAATTCATAACCTCTCCAGGTTTGTAAAATTCTTTTTCAGAAGAAGTCCTCCTTGGGGTACATATAAGACAGACTCCCAACGATGTTGAGTCGGGAGTAGTAGTATTCTGTCTGCCTAACATACCCCCTAGTTCAGTCGAAGGCACAGCCGAAGCCGCGACAGAGAGAGAAAGTACACTCACCTAGTCACCTGACCGCTGATGTCAATCAGGCGGGGCCGTGGCAAGGCGGGAAAAAGGAGCCTAGCCGATAGGCTATTGGTGGAATTTATAAAGGCGGACGCAAGTCCCACCCCCCAACCATCAAAATGGGAGGAAAGTATGGGCGAGTCCAATATATATCCCTCAGCAACCCAAACCAGCGAAGCGTGGTGCAGGGATGAACACAGTGACTGTAGCGAGTGATAATCGCTACATACGGTAAAAACCACCACCAATGTGATACCACCACCGATAAAAATTGAGGAATTTATTAACACCTACACCATGAGAAAAGCAAACGTGATTTCTAAGGCTCATTCGGCTAGAGAATCACGACACTGCCCACTGGTGAGAACTGTCTGGCCAAACCGAGCACGCTCCCGTGAGTGTTTGTCCAGCTGATAGTGGCGGATGAACGTACTCGGTCGGCTCCAGATAGCCGCTGAGCAGATCTCCTCAATGGGCAGTGTCGCGGCGTATGCTTTTGATGTCGCCACTGCCCTAACCGAATGAGCCTTTAAACCCTGAGGGATGGTTAATCCTTTGTAAGAGTAACTCGAACAAATGGCAGAGACAAGCAACCTAGATATGGTCTGCTTGTTGGGCGAGGAAGACCAGCCTTGCCACCGCCATAACAACAGAACAGCTGCTTATCTTTCCTGATAGCAGCCGTTCGTTTGATATAAGCCTTGAGAGTCTTACGGACATCTAAGACGTGAGCACGCCGAAGAGAGGTACCGGACGATGGAGGCTGAATGAAAGCTGGCAGTTCGATAGGCGCCGTTATATGAAAGGCGCCTGCGACCTTAGGACGGTAGGAGTCTGGCAACCGAATACTGACTCTGTCTTTGTGAAAGACAGTCAGAGCAGGATCGCTGACATCGCATGGATATCACCTACCCGCCTGCCAGGCGTTACCGCCACAAGAAAGGCAGCCTTCCAACTTAACAGCTGGAGTGAAAGAGACGACAGATCGTGAAAGAGAGGACCGGACATCCAATCAAGAACGATTGACAAGTCCCATCGGGACTAATCCGCCCGGACAGTCGGACGGATTCTGTCCACGCCTGCTAAAAGCTGTACGAGGGGTGCTGCCCCAAGAGAACACCGTCGGCAGGGATATGGAAGGCAGAGATTGCCGTGGAGTAGCCCGATAGTAGACGCCGCTAAACCGGCTTCTAACCGAGACTGCAAGAACTCCAGTACTTCAATTACAGTTGAAGAAAAGGGATCAAGAATCCCTCTGCCGACACACCAGCGCATAACAGGCCCATCTATCCTCATACTGAACGTTTGTCCGAATCCTCCCGAAGCCAGAATTGTGTCTGCAACTGGTGCAGGAATTCCGCTTCGCGTGGAGGCGATTCGGACAGAGGCCAGGCCACCCACTGAATCCTGGGATTCGGTGCGGCGCTCCGTTCTGGGATAGTAAGTCCGGTCGAAGGGTAATAGTACAGGAGGCTGAGCCAGAAACCTGAGAAGTACCGAAACCAGCTTTGAGCCGACCAAAGGGGTGCAAGGAGCACAAGAAGTCGAGCTGGTTGGGTGGCAAGCTGCAAGAGGACTTTGGGAATCAGGGGTAGTGGCGGGGGCATACAGAACCCTGTCCGTCCAATCGAGCTGGAAGCGTCTTGGCGATGGCTCTCGGATCCGGTATCCGGTGAGCAAAACACCGAATCTGGTTCGTCCCCAGATGCAAACAGATCCACCTGGAACGACCGAACAACTGGGAGATAGCCCGAATATCCCCGATGGAGCATCCACTGCGTGTGGGGCCAGGATAATGACGAGAGTGCATCTGCTCGAACGTTGTCCGCCCTGGGAGATAAACAGGCATTACCCGGTATGTCGAACTGGTCGCACCAGAGCAGAAACTGCCATGCCTCCTGCAGAAGAGACGGAAACCGTGCCGCCCTGCTTCAGGATGTAGGTCATTGCCGCCTGGTTGTCCATCTCGAGGCGGACCACCACGGCCTTGAACCTGCTCCCGTCGTTTGAACACCAACCTGACTGCTCTCAATTCTAGCACATTGATGTGCAGTTGCCTCGCTCTGTGACCACAGGCCTGAGACCGACAGGGCGCCCAGCACGCCCACCCTGTGAGGGAAGCGTCCGCCTGAATTGAGAGATCTGGCGATGGGATGTCCAAAGGGAGCCCCTTGGATAAATTCCCTGCCAGTGTCCACCACCGTAAATGAGGAATTAGCCACCCTGGAGTGTGGAGAATCAACTTCGTAACCCTGGGTGTGGACCCACATTCGAGCTAGAGCCTGCTGAATGGGTCGCATCCTCAACCAGCTTCCGCCAAGCGATGTCCACCGTTGCCGCCATGTTGCCTAACAACTGGAGCCAAGTCCGAGCTGAGGCCCTGGGGACTTCGAGAATTGTAACACAACTCTCTGGACTTTGGTGGCGGTCCGAGACAGGGAGACTATCCTCGCTGCTGTCTCGAATCTCGCCCCAAGAACACCAGATCCTGGGTGGGAACCAGTTCTGATTTCTTGAGGTTGATAATCCAGCCCAACTTGGTGAGAATACTCATCACAGCAAGTGTCGCCTTTCGACTCAAGGGAGTGGCAAGCGCCAGCGGCGGAGCCAATCGTCTAGGTACGGGTGACAGCACCTGCCCTGTGACCTGGCTACCTGAGCTGGAATTAGCATGAGTTTGGTGAACACCCTTGGCTGTGGAAATGCCGAAGGAGTACCGAAACTGATAGCACCTCCGTCGAAGGAAAACCTTAGGTATTTCGAACTTCGGGGTGCATAGGGACATGGAAGTATGGCGTCTTTGAGGTCGATTGGCGTGAGCCAATCTCCCTTCTCCACAGAGGCGAAATCACCGAACGCAGTGTTTCCATCTTGAAGGGCGGTACCTCTAACATGTCGTTCAGACCTTTGAGGTTTAGAATAGGTCTGAACCCTCCGTCCTTTTGGTGACAAGGAAATAAGTTGAGTAAAACCCAACATTTCTTGTCCCACAGGAACCACCTCTATGGCTGCCTTGTCCAGCAACGACTGGACCTCGGCACGGAGCACTTCCGCCTTCTCTAGGGCAGCCGGCACTGGAGTGCAACGGATCCCGGAGAAGGGGGGTGGGTCTCGCTTCCACTGTGGCATGTGGCCTTCCCTGAGTGTGGACAGGACCCAGGGATTGGACGTGACTTTTTCCCATTCCGACAGGAAGAGGGAAAGTCGACCACCCACAGGGATATGTGGCAGGAGACATTGAATACCTGACTTTGGCAGTACTCCGACTGCTTGGTCTGGTACCAACAAGGGCTCCGGAGGAATTATAGCTGGGAAGCCGGGGCTGACTTCCCCTTCCTCTGAAAAGGCTGGTGGGGCGCCGTGGCCTTGCCCTTGCCCCTGCCTCTGCCCTTACCCCTCCGCGACTGCAAGGGCTGAGCCCATTTAACAGATTCCTTCGCCGCGGCAGAAGGATATGCGGAGGAGACAACCGGGGGCCGCGAGCGAGACGTGTGAGGCTGTTCCAGCAAGGGCTTAGAGTCCTTGAAGGTTGAGACAGCCTCCGCGGCCTCCCGGACTACTGTAGCTGCCCCGGGGAACAGGGTAGAACCCATCCGGAATGGCAGCGCCAGCAGAGCCTGTTGCGTGGCAGGCGAATACCTCGCCACGGAAAGCCACAGGCGACGGAGGCCCATCACCGCCGACATCATTTGGCAAGCCGACGACCTGATAGAATCGCCCAGATGTGACTGTACCTCCGTTAATTGCTTAGCCAAGGTGGAGGGAGACGAATCTTCCTCCACCCCACCCACATCCAGTAGTTGCCTCTGCAACACCGAGATGTAGGCGGAATGGATCGTCACTTTGAGGCATTGAACCGCATTGCGGTATTGCTCTTCAAAGGATCGATAGGCGGATTTAAGCGCTGTAGCGTTAGTCGTGAACGGCGGAAGCCGGCGACCTTGCTTGGCTGAAGCCATAGAATTACCCGACGAACCCCCCAGGGCGACGGATGCGTAAACACAATCGTCAACCACTGGGGGATTGTAGAGGCAAGCCTCCCCCATGAGGTACCGACGGTCAAGTTCTGGCAAATCGAACCTGGACCTGGTACCACAGAGGAGGGGGTTGATTACTTCAGACAAGACTGAGGGTAATATACGCAGCCTTGTGTCCCCCACCTTGGTGGGAGCAAAAGCCTCCCCTGGGAGGCGAAACTCCTGAGGGTCGGGTGCGCCAGTACTGACCACTACCTGGGGCAGGACAGAAGCAATACGCTCCCGTACCTGCCTCAGGGACGCACCGAGCGAAACCAAAGGCGTACCCAACTCCTCCCGACCCTCATCCTCCTCCATAGCCTCCTCGAATCGATCCTCAATGAGTGAGGTCTCTGTTTCCAGAGAGAGCTCTGAGGGATCATCCGAGGGGTCTACAGAGAGGGACAAAGGCTCGAGCAGAGCCGGGTTGCCCGGCACACCCGACCCAAGACTCGAGACTGAGTCGCGGTGCCGTGATGAGGAAGAGCCCGTGCTGGGATTCCTCAATGGGAGACAAAATGATCCAGACACCGAATGGCCCGGCCAAGCCGGCGCAAGCGGTGGGACCAATTGCGAAGTAGCGGCAACTACAGGGACTGCCAAACTACTAACTACTGGACCAGACCCCGAGCCAAGGCTCGGGCCGGTAGTAGTTACTACAGCGGAGGGGTGGCCAGCAACCGAGACGAAACTCGGAGCCGACGCACCCCCGACAGAAACCCCCACACCAGAGCCTAAGCTGAGGTTGGGAGCACTGCCCGCCATAGACCCGGCACACACACCCGTACCTGGTCGGACGCCAATCTCCTGACGGAGGCCAGCCATCGCGTCAGCCACGAGAGTGTGGACCGAATCCATCTGCTTCTGCAATATATCAGAAAGTAAATCAATTGTTAGCTGGTTAGAAACAGGGACAGGAGGGGGGGAAGGTGCCTGTGATGTTGAGGGGATGGCAGGTGAAGGAGCCGGAGGCCCCGTGCCCTTCGCCCGTTTAGGAGCATCCCCCGAAAGAGAGGAAGCCGAAGCCTTCTTTTTCTTTGTTTTTTTATCTTTGTCTTTAGGCGGCTCCTGACCCCAAATGTCCCCGCCCGAAGTAAGGACGTGTAGAACATGTAATCAGCACGTCTGGACTTGATGGTACGGGGGGAGAAAGCCTGACACATAGAACAACCTTGTTCGTCATGGGCTTCCTCCGCTAAACAACGTAAGCAAACCAGGTGGCGATCCTGAGGCGACAAACTGCCGCTACAGGTGACACACCCCCTTGGGCTGCAAAAAACAGAACCACGCTATGATAATAGCAAGGACTGTACGATATACATAATATAATATGCACACAACAAAACAGAACAAAATACAACGCCCGGGCGATATTTTAACTGTTACAGCAAAGCTATTAAATACTAGCGTAAAGCCATAATTGCGAAGCGTAATTGCGTACATAGGTGACAAAGAGCAACATGTGTTGCGTCACGAAAACACTCAAGCAAAACTTACCTAAAGCCTGGAAAAAAAAGGAATTTAGGCAAGTATAATCTACAAAATGAAATATCAGCCCTTTCACAACCCGACTACAAGGCTTTTTCTAAAGCCAGGAGAAGGAAAGCAAACGGGACCCCGCGGTCCGCCATCTTGCCTGCCACGTGGCTGGAGACAGCGAACACGCCGGTAAAGTTACAACAAATCATGAATGAAAAAAGTCATACAAAGATTCCAGCTAGCGCCCGAGCGAAAAAAAGGAACCATACATACAGGATTTGACTCTATCTCACTCATCGCTCTCTTATTCGTAGCTTCTTGGACCATGCAATCGACCTACACGACCGACGACAGCATGAAAAGTGAGGTACGAGGTACACAGCCAGAGTTACCTGCTCTTGGCTGTAGGGGGCCCTCTACGGGGCCCTGTAGGGGTGGTCTCACCACACATAACGAGTTTTTTGTTTGGTAAAATATTTTATTGAAATATTGTTACAACTGTCGTAGGCTTTTAAAATGGACATTTTAATGCTTATATGTACCCCAAGGAGGACTTCTTCTGAAAAAGAATCCATTCCTGGTAGATATGGTAAGTGTTTACTACTCCACCTGGTGGCTGGGACTGTCCGTTGGGTTCTCTTGATGGAGCCCTTCCTCACAGAACGCCTGCAACATGGCAATACCTGCAACACAAGTAAGTGAGGGGTTAACACAGCCTGCAACATGGCAATACCTGCAACACAAGTAAGAGAAATAGGTGAGTCTTAAGCTGTGATTTAAAGAGTCTTTAGTGGTTGTATTTCTGAGGTTTTGGGGAAGCGAATTCCAGAGTTGTGGGCTGACAAAAGAGAAGGCGCGTTCGAAAAGTCCATTTAGTGATTTTGGTTGAGTCAAGAGAGTCACTGGAGGATCTGAGATTCCGCTGAGGTGAGTAAGGGGAGATAAGTTCTTTGAGATAAGATGGAAAGTTTTTATTGTTGAGACAGTCGTGAGTGAGGGTGAGGAGTTTGAAGGTGATTCTTGCAGAGATGGGAAGCCAGTAAAGTGACTGAAGCACAGGAGAGATATGGTCATAGCGGAAGAACGGGAGATACATCATTAGATAACATAACATAACATCAGACAGTTTGTTAGATCGTCACTCAACACCACTCAGCAACCCCCAGCTGAGTCTGGACACCATCATTCAGTGACTGATATCATGAGCATATGTCTACCCAATAAGATCAGGTGACATGTGAACAAATTAGTGAGGTTGATGATTCAATCTGGTGAGTTGCTTTTTACGAGAAGCATGGTTTGCTGAAGACTAAATCTAACCCAGAATATTACGGGGAAACAAGCGTGGCTTGCTGAAGACTAAATCTAACCTAGGTTATCAGAGGGAAACAAGCATGGGTTGCTGAAGACTAAATCTAACCCAGATTATCCCAGGGAAACAAGCGTGGGGTGCTGAAGACTAATTCTAACCTAGATTATCCCAGGGAAACAAGCGTGGGGTGCTGAAGACTAAATCTAACCCAGATTATTACGGGGAAACAAGCGTGGGTTGCTGAAGACTAAATCTAACCAAGATTATTACGGGGAAACAAGCGTGGCTTGCTGAAGACTAAATCTAACCTAGGTTATCAGAGGGAAAAAAGCATGGGTTGCTGAAGACTAAATCTAACCCAGATTATCCCAGGGAAACAAGCGTGGGGTGCTGAAGACTAAATCTAACCAAGATTATTACGGGGAAACAAGCGTGGCTTGCTGAAGACTAAATCTAACCTAGGTTATCAGAGGGAAACAAGCATGAGTTGCTGAAGACTAATTCTAACCCAGATTATTACGGGGAAACAAGCGTGGCTTGCTGAAGACTAAATCTAACCTAGGTTATCCCTGGGAAACAAGCGTGGGGTGCTGAAGACTAAATCTAACCTAGGTTATCAGAGGGAAACAAGCGTGGGTTGCTGAAGACTAATTCTAACCCAGATTATCCCAGGGAAACAAGCGTGGGTCGCTGAAGACTAATTCTAACCTAGGTTATCCCTGGGAAACAAGCGTGGGTCGCTGAAGACTAATTCTAACCTAGGTTATCCCAGGGAAACAAGCGTGGGTTGCTGAAGACTAAATCTAACCAAGATTATTACGGGGAAACAAGCGTGGCTTGCTGAAGACTAAATCTAACCTAGGTTATCCCTGGGAAACAAGCGTGGGTTGCTGAAGACTAATTCTAACCAAGATTATTACGGGGAAACAAGCGTGGCTTGCTGAAGACTAAATCTAACCTAGGTTATCAGAGGGAAACAAGCGTGGGGTGCTGAAGACTAAATCTAACCTAGGTTATCAGAGGGAAACAAGCGTGGGGTGCTGAAGACTAATTCTAATCCAGATTATCAGAGGAAAACAAGCGTGGGTGAAACTGACCTCTCTGCTCCATGCGGTTGAACCTCTGAACCCACTGGTCCAGCAGGATGTTGTTGTAGCGAGGCTGCTCAAACAGCCGCAGGTACTTGTGGGTGGAAGGCGTGGGGAAGATCCGCTGGTAGCCCCCCTTTCTACTGTCCTCGTCGATACATTCCGTCAGTGTTCTTACATCATTGGGCGTCAGGGTGTCCATGATAGTCTGCATCACTTGCTGGAAACAGGATTGAATGATCCTTGAATGTTGAGTCTTAAGTCCAATTTTACAAAGTGAATATAGGTCTTAATCACCATTAATCTATCTTGGGGTATTAGAGTTATAACAATGGTAGTGTTGTAGTTGACCCCACTGTCACACTTACGAAACACAAAGGGTAATTGGTCACCACAGTGATAGGTGTGAAAATGTTTGTGATTTTGGAGTGAGTTGAGTTTTACGCCGCACTCAGCAATATTCCAGCTATAATGTGGCGGTCTGTAAATAATTGGGTCTGGACCAGACAATCCAGTGATCAACAGCATGAGCATCGACCTCCACAATTGGGAACCAGTGACATGTGTCAACCAAGTCAGAGAGTCTGACCACCCGATCCCGTTAGTCGCCTCTTACAACAAGCATGTGTTACTGAAGATCAATCCTAACCCGGATCTTCACGGGTCTTGTGATCTTGGAATCAAGAAGTGTGTAGATGACTGGGTGAGCCTACCTCGTCCTGGTGTCTCTGGCAATAGTAGGCATGTTTGGTGCGCTCGTCAGGGGCAAACTGCTGGGAATACAGCCTCTTGTCCATGCAGTAGTCGCTGGACGGGACATGGGCACTGGAACAAACCAAGACAGACACATAAACAATAGGATGGACCCTTAATACCCCTCTAAACTGGATGGGAGTGTGTGCTGCAATCTGTTGATTTAATGGAACACAAAACGTCCATGGACTATTTACTGCTCATTATTTGGAATGTGATAAGTGTCATCTTTTTACTCCACATTTGACTACTGCATAATCTGTGGTGAAATGGGGATGTCATCACAAGCTTGGGTCTATATTTATCTGAATAACTGGGTGTTGAGAGAGTGACAAATATGGCCGATCATGTGACCATTTGGGCTCGAAAGGGATGCTACTCTTGCGTGAGTGATTTTACGTCCGCTTTTTTAAAGGGAATTTCAAGGGATTTCAAGTATTCCCATATCATTCGCAAGAGGAAGGAGACAAGCATAATTAGCATGAGTCAGGATAATGAAAAATACAAGCTTTTAAGACAAATGTTGTCTATCTCCTATTTGTGTCAAACAGGAAACACATGAAGCTAGATGCATACATACATTTCTTAAATTATCATTTAAAAATGCAGGGCCCCTTTACACAAAGTAATCCTTGTGTTAAGACAATTGTACATCCAATATTTGAACATTGTCATTGGGTAAAGATCACTGTGTGGTGAGCTAATACTTTTACACTAGAATAATTTTTTCTCCGTCGTTTTCTGAAATTTGAACAACCAAGAAACACTAAAGTCCTTCCCAAACGTGTGTTAGCTACAGAGTGGTGCTCTCACCTCAAGTCGCAGGAAGCGCTGGAGCTGCTGTGTGTGATGTCCACCTTGTCGGGGACGCGGAACCCTGCGATGTTCATCAAGTCCTTGATCATCTGCCCCTTGATGTTCACGTCCAGCTGGGAGTTGGAGTGCAGGCTGGTTGGAACGGAGAAAGAAAAATATCATTAGTCAGGGATTCACAACTCATTGAAATTAGTTTTCTCAGCGACAATCTATTATATGGTCTTTGGTCTTTTCATGGCATGACTGCTTCAACATTTACCAGAAGTAGATGATGGGACCAAATAATTCCGTGATCAATATTAAAGCAATAATGGAAACTGTTCCACCCGGAACTGATTTCTCGAAACAACTAAGTTTTTAACTCAATTGTTTTTCTCAAAATATAAAAGCTCAAACAACTTAACTAATCTATCCAACAAACTCAAATTGTCTACTATGTTTGAGTTTAATATCAATTTCAGTTCATTCATGGAAATGCGTTTTCCTGTGAAAAACTCAAACTTCAGTCAAAACTTAGACTTTAGTTTGTTTCGAGATATCGGGGGCCTGATCTCTTTGGTCACCTCTTACAACCAACAGAAGCTGCTTGGGCCCAAAATAACCCAAAATCTCCATAGGGCAGAAACACCAATAGGCAATCTAGACAATTTGGTTAATGTTTCATGGAGGTAGACCGCCTACGTGGTGTAGTGGTTAGAGCGCCCGCCCGGAGTGCGGAAGGTCGCGGGTTCGATACCAGACCGCGTCATACCAAAAGACGTTAAAATATGGTACTTGTTGGTCCCTGCCTGGCACTCGGCATTAATGGGTACAACAAGGACTGGTCGGCTCGGAGTCAGTATAATGTGTCTGTGTGGGGTATTCATGCTTCAGTGCGGCATGGTATCTCAGTGGGCTAGCACTATAAAACCAGCTTCAGTCTGGGCTAGTACAAGCAGCCACACATACACATACACCGACGCATGCACGTCGTCATATGAGCGAAATATTCTCAAGCACGACGTTAAACCCAATTCCACCACCACCATCATGGAGGTATCTCGAGATGTTTCTGAATTATACTGAGGAAACGGTAACAGAAAGAGGTTGTGTGTAGCAACAAGTGGATGAGCTTGTACCCTACCCTGCCCTCCATGCAACTCTATCAGCCTCACCTGGGGGAGATGTTGACCTCCAGGATCCACGGTTTGAGATGATCATCAAGCAGAATGTCAAAACCAAACAGCTCATGGACACAGTATCGACTCCGCACGTTTGACTTGATCATGCTGTTGATAGGAGCTTCAGAGCTACAGGAACAAGATAGAGCATTGGAACATAACGATTGACTTCATTACACTCAAGCTACAGATATAGACTGAGTTGATTACAATCAAACCATGGTTATCCTAGCTAATTTGCCTGCTGGAAACACTTCTCAGAGACACAAAGCAATCTTATACTTAGATGATTGTAACTCCCATACTTCAACATGTAGAAGGCAGTAGTTGACATGTAAAACTCACTCTGGAATGGAGCCCTGACTGAGCACAAGATACAACACCTTCACAGTAGAAGACAGTACTTGACATGTAAAACTCACTCTGGAATGGAGCCCTGACTGAGCACAACATACAACACCTTCACAGTGAGGGTGGGGCTACTTGAGTTAAATTGTACACCCAAAATAAGTTGTTTTTTTCATTACTACATATATCTTCAACATTTAACAAAGAAGCCTATGAAAGTTGTGCTTCATATTGAACACAGAAATAGTTATGTGTTTGACATCGGTTACTAACTTCATCATTTCATGCCATCAGGGCATGGAGACATGCCAACAGCCATGCCCATCACATATCTCACACGTTTCAACTTGACTGGACAATTAATTATATTGACCTCATCTTAGTTGCCTTAATGAAGGAATGAAAGATGCAAAACCCATGGGCCGAGTGAGTGAGTGAGTGAGGTAGGTAACAGGTTTGTGTTATAGCTCACCTAATGATGGTCTTGACCACCAGGTCCTTGATGCTGTCCCAGATAGCCACCGTGTTGATTCCCTGTCTCTTCATGAAGTTCCACAGCGCCTTCAGACTCCTGCAACATCACACACCAGGAAACAAGTGTCTATGTTTTCTCATATATTTATCTCAAGTATAATGCCAAACTACATTATTCATGCAGCATGGCAGCTGTCCTTAAAGAACTAAGTATGGAAATCCAGTGAGTGATATTGTGAGCATTGTACCAACCCATAACTTTAAAATTGCTAGTGTACTCCGGTACAGTGGCACATGTACAATCACTTGCCCTGATAATTTTTCCACTATACCGTCCATTTTCTTGTTGATTTTTTAAATAAACAACATAATTAACATTGGAAAGTCAACTGGACACCGGTACAGTGTGATATACAAAACTGCTTGCCCGACAGAAAAAAACACTGGACTCGGGCGTCGGGCAATGGGTTATTTCCACCCCTGTGTTAGTCGCCTCTTACGATAAGCATGGGTTACTGAAGACTAATATAACCCAGATCTTCACTGTTGAGTGAGCAGAGGAACTTCTGCCCGAGGAGACACAACATGGGCTTCAGGAGCTTCAGTTCGGTTTAGGACTGATGACTTGGAAACACTCAATACAAGGGAAAGTATGTGGGAAAGTTGTGACGTTTGTTCAACCACTGACAACTCACCACTTGTGGCCCTGGCACACCGAGTCATCAGCATTGCTGACGTATTCCGTATTCTTCTTGTTGACGCTGTAGTTGGTTAGATGCATGAACTTGTTGCTAAGCGACTTCATGGAGGATGAGTACCTGCAAGTATCAGTGAGTGAGGAAGTTTGGTCATGGTGGCAACCTAACAGCACAGTGTGTACAAAACATGAGTCATAAAAAGGTGCTTAAAAACAACAAATACATTTGAGTCAGGTTTAACATTGGCAGCTGTGGGGAACTATTTTCACAAGCCTTAGCATCAAAGCTTTGGTAAAACGTTTACTCCATGTTTAAAGACACCCAACAGATTGGATACGAGAGAATACAATATATTCAATAGCACATTGGTTAGCACTTTTCTGACCATTACTTCTATGCATTAAATAATTTGTTAAACATTTACAAAAATCATAAATCGAGGGAGGATAACTGCAAATTTGGCATTATTTAATGCTTATGGTACCTGATATACCAAAAACATGTTTCAGGTTACTCACTTGCAAGACGCGAATCGTGCCAGGCCATCTTCAAATATGTAGATTCTGAGAGGATCGTAGCAGCTGACGTACACGTACACCCGCATGTCAAACTTGCTGTCGTTAATCAGTACGGTCTTCCCAAATATCTGGAACAACACGGGGCTACTTAATGCAAGCCTGGCTGACACAGACACAATGCCAGTCATCCATACATTAACACAGTCAGCAATAATCCTGTTAGATGACGGCAACATGGTGTATAAACATGAAGTTTGTCGACATAAGATGCCTTGTAATCCACCTATTCACCAATCCTGTACACTAGTGTTGGTTGAAATCTCACAATTGATGATTGATTCATTGCCAATGAACCATCATCGAAAAAAATTGGTTAGCGTCATTTTTCAGATTTTCCTATCCAGGTTGTTATTGCAGATATGTATAACATGATGCAACTTGCTACTTAAAAGTGATGACTAATATATCATGAACATAAACTTCCTGGAGTCTTCAAGAAATATTCAGTTATGACTTTTCAGTTAGTGAAGTGAGTTTTCTAAGAATTAAACACGTTTTCAGGCCCTGACACTTCAACGATATGTTCCATTGTCAAGTATTTCAAGGACTAAAACAGTAGTTCCAAAATCGTTTATGTTCGATTATGAGAAAATGTGATCGATTGCTTGGTCGTTTAGTCACTGCGACCAATCTTCAATTATTTCAATTAATCGGAACACCACTGCTGTACATCCAATCCATTAAATTGAACCTTCATTAGAGTCTGGCAACATTTCTAGCCTAGTATCCCTACATGACATTCAGCAATACAGCAAGCAGAATCACTTGAAAATACCCTTGTCAAAATAAAACAAAAACAACAGGTGATTTATCAATGACATCATCAGATTTGCTTTTTCACAATTTGAGTCAACTGAAACAAAAAACATTTTCTTTTTGAAACAGTATACTATTGGTGATCTGTTATCATACAAACACAGGGATGCACCTTGGCACTGCGTGCCGGTCAGTCTGAGCTATGTCAAGTCAGTCTCAGCTATGTTCAAGACAAAAGTTCAGGCTTATTATGGGTTATCCCTGTCATATCACTGTACAACCTTGCAGACATCTCAGGTAAAGTTGCACCCTGGATTATATTCCATTTCAAATAATCCTTCTCCGACTTTAATACTAAATAGCAATTGATAACAAGTTTTGAAGTAGTGCACAGAAATAAAATAACAGGTATCACGGTTACATAAATGTAAGAATACTACCTTCATTACATCACTGCTACAAATCCTACATTATGGCTGTCATTACATTATGAAATCTTCCGATTTTCAACAATAGCCCTCTTCATTGTCAATGATCCATAATCAGTTGTGCAAGAAATAGTATGTTGATGTCAAAAAGGAAACCTCATTTCTTTCCTGGTTGTGCAAGTAACGACACCAAAACAAATGATTAAAGACAGTAACGTAATGAAGGTAGGACATGTGCGGGAACTCTAGCCTCCATACAATAATGGTGTACGTGTCTCACCTCTGTACTATCACCGGCCGGCGCCTGGGAATCTGTGTCCACTTGTGGATCACCTTGATGCCAATACCACGAGCTGATGCAGGCTGGGAACACAAAACCATAATGTTTGAAATATCATCAATTTAAGCTCGCAATGATCATCATGGCTAAATAAGAGAATGAAGTATTACAATGAAGGCAACCTTATGCTAGCCATGCCCTGTTTCCATACTGTGTTGTCGTGGCAACCTACCGGCTTGATGATCCACTTCTGTTTGCTTCCCCCATCCTCCCATGCCCTCTTCAGTAGCTTCAGATCCTGTGGCAGCACGTAGGTTTGTGGGAAGAAGCCGAACTCCCTCTTGCCGAAATGCACCTGCATCTTGGAGAGATTCCGCCATAGTCGGTCCTTGCGGCGATTTGGAAAGACCCGGGGAAATGGTTCAACTGGAAAGATTCGTCATCAAGTATTTACCTAGGTTGTATATACTGGGGGCTTACTAGACTCAAAGCTTTTCATTGTGGGAGTCTCAGGTTAACACAGGGATCCAAGCTACACAATTGGTAACAAAGAGACTTGTAAAGAAGATTCATCACAAGATGACAAATCCCCCCGGCCCCCACAAATTTGAAAGAACAAATCATCTGACAGTTACTTAAAGTCCAACTTGATTTTTTTAGACTACGTCCAAATCGTTTCCATGGAAATCCTGAAAAATATAAATGCCAAAAATCTGCAAATAGCAAAAGGAACCACTGCAAGATCTGTTAGATATATCTGCCAGGTCTGGTAGAAAGATATTGAACGGTTTTCAAGTTGTGCTTCGCGGAGCCCACCCCTCACTTTTGAGACTAGGTCCAAAACGATTCCATGGAAAACAAGAAAATGTAATTTTCTGACTAAAATTTATATTTTATACTTATCCTGACTCATGAGGTTAGCCCTCCCAACCTCCCCTCTTATGGCACTCTGGATTTCCCTGTAAATCCGGGTGTCGGGCTTACATACGGAGAGAGTGACAAATATGGCCGATCATGTGACCATTTGGGTGCCAAAAGGGAGGAAAGGGACGTTACTCGTGGGTGAGTGATTTTACGTCCGCTTTTTTAGAAGGGAACTTCAAGGGATTTCAAGTGTTCCACTATCATTCGCAAGACGAAGGAGACAAGCATAATTAGCATGAGTCAGGATAAGGAAAAATAATATTTTTTGTTGAAAAATATTGAACGGATTTTGAGTTATGCTCGTGAAACAAAATTACGGACGGAACGACAGACGAGGCATCGACTATATCACCCTAGTCGCCCCTACCTATGACACAGATAAGGAAACAAGTGTCAGATTTCAAGTACAAAACACTTAATGATTAATTTCTAGAATCAGTGTGACATAAAAAACTTCTGTAATAATCTCTACATATCCATCAAGCGTTAGATCAGGTGGCAGCCATAGACAAAAGAGAAGAAAGAATCCCAGCTGCAACAAAATCCTGGACTTACCTTCTGATATTCTCGAATGGCTTTGAATCCCTGAGATTTCATGTGTTTCCCAAAACATCCCAACCAGTCATGGTTTTCTGAAACAGAAACATTATCTTTAGACTTGATTCATTTCTCAAATCTGAATGTAATGACCAAATACAAGAGCAGCAAACATGAAAGGCCATGAAAACTATCTGTGGTGGAAACTAAGTGCTGTCCTGGGGTACCTTATGGTTGAACCTCATGTCTTCAAATCTACGGTGAGCAAGGATCTCTAGAATGTTTAAAGTTTGATAATAAATATAAACAACTATGATAACAATGTACTTCACCTAATTAACATAAAATCATGCAGTGAAATTGCATATAAAAACAAAAACAACAAGTGTTTGCCACTGATATGGCAATGTCCTCGCAGGAGTGGAAATAACCCATTGCCCGACGTCCGAGTCCAGTGTTTTTTTCTGTTGGGCAAGCAAATTCGTATATCAAACTGTACCAGCGTCCAGTTGACTTTCCAATGTTAATAATGGTGTTTATTTAAAAAATCAACAAGAAAATGGCCGGTATAGAGGAAAAATTATCAGGGCAAGTGATTTCACATGTGCCACTGTACCGGAGTACACTAGCAATTTTAAAGTTATTTCCACCCCCGTCCCCTGCCGCTAAAGAATGGAATATTTATAACACATTTACTACTTTATATTTTTTGGTCACATGCAAGATGCCTGAAATGACTGATATCTGCATAATCACCCAATGTAGGCTGTCGACATAATTGAAGACATTGGGTGCAATGTTTTATTAGATATCGCGTTAACAAGAGCTTGAAAAGTGGTCAAAGTGTCATGGTGACATTGACGATAAGGTCAAGGTCACCCAGATCAACTGGTGCCTGCATGATCCCCCAATGTAGGCTGTCACCAAATTTGAAGGCATTGGGTATAACAGTTCATGAGATATTGCATTAACAACTGTTTGAAAAGTGGTCAAATTGTTGTGGTGACCTTGAAAATAAGGTCAAGGTCACCACAATCGACTGCTGTCTGGGTAATCCCCCAATGTAGGCTGCCACCAAATTTGAAGACAATGGGTACAACAGTTCACAAGGTATCGCGTTAACAAGAGTTTCAAAAGTGGTCAAAGTGTTGTGGTGATCTTGTAAAATAAAGTCACGGTCACCAAAATCGACTGCTGTCTGGGTAATCCCCGTAGGTAGTCTGTCACCAAAGTTGAAGACATTGGGTACAACAGTTCATGAGATATCGCATTAACAAGAGTTTGAAAAGTGGTCAAAGTGTCGTGGTGACCTTGACAATAAGGTCAAGGTCACCAAAATCAACTGGTGTCTGGGTAACGCTGTCACCAAATTTGAAGACATTGGATACAACAGTTCCTGAGATATCGCGTTAACAAGAATCGGGACGTACGTACGGACGCCGCTGAATATATAGTCCCCCATTCCGCGTTGTGGCGGGGAACAAATACAAATGAAAGGGGGAAAGACATCATAAACCCTGCTGTAGCAGCGCGGAAAGAAGTTTGAGATAAGCTTTAAAATTACAAAAAATTGGACATAGCTTCAGCTGAAAAGGAACATCCAAAAAACTCTTATAACATGAGATAACATTTCATAGTTAAAAGGTTTCAGTCTGAATGTTGGGACTATGAGAAGATTGCTTTCACTCGCACAGACTTGATTTTGCTGTCCTGCTCAGAGTAACTCCAGTCTGGTTTTACTGGAGACATGAGAGACTGAATTCTACTGTATGCTGCAAGCTGTCTTCCAGATGATCTTACTTTTTGTTACTCGAAAGCCAATCCTGGCAAGCGCTGACTTGACAATATTTGGTGTTATCGGACTCATGCGCCATTTCAGCAGCTTCCTGATATCCCAGGGCAGCAGCTCAACTGAAACATGAATGTTGCAGTATTCATTATTTCAAACAAAACCCTCCATATTTGTCTGCAGCAGTTACAAAACTGAGATTGAACATGAGTCAAGCATATCTGATAATCTCCAGTTTATCTTTAGCAATAATCCAGCAAAATGAAATGGTTTCACATATTTGACATTGGAAATGAAATGAGTGAGTATGGTTTTACGTCACTTTCAGCAATATTCCTCAATATCACGGCGGCAATACCAGAAATGGGCTTAACACATTGTACCCATGTGGGGAATCAAACCTGGGTCTTCAGCGTGACGAGCGAACACTTTAACCACTGGGTTACCCCACCACCCTTGAAATGATTGACTGACTGACTGACTGAGTTTGGTTTTACGCCGCTTTTAGCAATATTCCAGCAACATCACGGCAGGGGACACCAGAAATGGGCTTCACACATTGTACCCATGTGGGGATTCGAATCCGGGTCTTCGGTGTGATGAGCCAACACTTTAACCACTAGGTTACCCCACCGCCCTCCTTGAAATGAAAGAATCATAAAGTGTGTGTATCTAATTAAACTTTATACCTTTCTCTCCTTCAGACACAAAGTTGATGGTTGGAGGGATGTTGGGGAAGAGGGACGGACGAAGAGCAGGCTTGGTTTGGGAATCCCGGTCACTGGTTGAGGCTGTGACGGGACGGAGGAATGTCTTCTGTCGTTCCTCAGACACAGGCACCGGCCTGTTGGAGGTGAGGCTTGTTGTAGGACGTTTTGTGGAACGCAAACTGCGAGTTGAATGTCTGGATAGACTGCTGGCAACCGAGAAGCCGTCGGATTCCGCTGAAACGGGACAAGATTTAGTTAATGAGTTAGTGAGAGAGATGAGGGTGGGTGGTAGGGGTGTTAGATGAGGGGTGTTGAGGGAGGTGCGTGTGGTTGTGGGCGTGATGTATGGAAGCGAGGGAGTGATTGTGGGTGTGGGTGTGATGTGTGGAAAAAGGGGGTGTTTGGGGGTGAGGAGAATACCTAACAACAAGATAAACCAATCTGGTATGTCTGTCAACCGACCTTCAATGTCAGAACCCACGCAGTCATCATCAAGACCATCAATGCCATCGTCTTCTTCATCAAGGTCATCATCGTAGCTTGCTTCACCATCACCCGGCAGACGCTCACTGTAAACAACATGTCTCAGATCAGATCATGTCTATCACCATTTCTATGTCATCTTATATCACAATATTGATAAATTATTCATGTCAATATTGATAAAAGCAAGCATACACTCCGAAACTTCGTGCTATTCAGAAAAAAGAAGGTGAATAAATCTTGCTTTTACTTACCGGGTATGCATTTCACTTCAAAATGCCCTCATAAGATTTGACCAATCTTTTATTTGGACTTATTATCAGAACCCCTGGCTCAGAGTGACTGTTTTGTTTGTTATATAATAGGACATATGTTATGAATTTATCATAAAGGCCAAATTTTGCAGGACTGTATAATGACATTCTAGTCAAGAATCTTACTAATATATTGAATGTCACATGATATTTTAAGCTCAAGTAGTTCACCTAAATCATGTTTTTGTTTTCATTTTGCAATAGCTCATGTTAACGCATGTTTATATTGGAGTTGAATCTGAATGAATCACTGACATACAGTAACAATCATTACATACTGCTTAGAAGTGCATTCTGTTGAAGAAAACAACGCTGATAATGTAAATCATGTTATACTATTAAATTTATCATTATGTTCGCAAAACTTGCAATACAGTACTTCAATTAAACATTCTACATTAAGGCTCTGTATCATTTCATTTATCTGTAAACCACTGACATACAGAAAGTATGGTGTAACAGTAACTAAGAAGACAATGTCACACACAGAGCTATTATTAATTAATGATGTACACACTTGGGCAGAAACCTTCCAGTCAATATATCACAATATGTATTGCAATATGAGAATCAGGGCAATATCCAGACAATATGTCTAATATGTATATATGACACCAGAAATGACTGACTGACTGAATGATGTTTTATGCCACAGTCAGCAACATCCCGGCCATGTAACACAATTCTGTAACAGACACAGACACCCAATGATTGACAGCATGAACACCTATCAACATTGTCAATGCTGGATGACACTAACTTACACTAAACAGTTTGGTTCGCAAAATATCAGGACACAGAAAACCTGATCAGTAGACATACATGTAATGTGCATATTCCAAAGTCAAACCTAAAACGTAAATCGAGAATATTCAGGGGTTGAAAAATACCACTGCCTGATGCTCAGGTCGAGCGGACTTCTCCGGTCGGTCAAGTAAATATCCACATTAAACTTTACTGTGGTACAGTAGTGCCAAACTACTGAAATGTTTTGATGTATGTATTTTGATGATGAAATAAAAATGCAGCTGCTACCAATTGATAAGATTATTTGCAAAAGAAACCAAATTGTTAATTGTTGTCAAGTGAAATTACTATTTGGTAAAGTGAATTTTGAAAGTTTACACATTTCAGGAATAATATATACAAGAAGACAAAGTCATCAATATCCCCCTCAAAGGCAAAATACTCTTCATGATTATGTCTATGAGTTATGATTATGTCAAATATTTAGGTGTGTATATAGAAAAGTGGAAGGAGAGTATTGAAAGGTATTTAAAGTTCTGCTCCAGAAAGCAGCACTATCACCAATTTCAGGCTAAGTCAAACTTGTTGCCATGGAAATGCCAAAAATATTTTATTCAGAATTCCAAAACTACCAAAAGGCACAAGTACACCACCAGATCTATCTATGTGCCAAGTTTGGTGAAGAAATAGTGAACAGTTTTAGAGTTCTGCTCCGGAAAAGAGCACAACCACCAATTTCAGGCTAAGTCAAACTTGTTGCCATGGAAACGCCAAAAATATTTTATTCAGAATGCCAAAACTACCAAAAGGCACAAGTACACCACCAGATCTATCTATGTGCCAAGTTTGGTGAAGAAATAGTGAACAGTTTTAGAGTTCTGCTCCGGAAAAGAGCACTACCACCAATTTCAGGCTAAGTCAAACTTGTTGCCATGGAAACGCCAAAAATATTTAATTCAGAATTCCAAAACTACCAAAAGGCACCAGTACACCACCAGATCCATGTATGTGCCAAGTTTGGTGAAGAAATATTGAACGGTTTTCGAGTTCTGCTCCGGAAAAGACATGTGCACGGACGGACAGACGGACGGATGGATGCACGGAC
This sequence comes from Haliotis rubra, assembly GCF_003918875.1. Taxonomy (NCBI): domain Eukaryota; kingdom Metazoa; phylum Mollusca; class Gastropoda; order Lepetellida; family Haliotidae; genus Haliotis; species Haliotis rubra. The sequence continues at coordinate 333,881 of NW_025766148.1, read as the reverse complement.
GGAGTCCATTTTAATACCCCCCGGAAAACGCGTTGCGGGGGATAATAAGGTACACAGCATCATGCTTGTTGGTGAGTTTGAATATGTTTACTAATTCTTGTATTAATTTTATTACTTATTATATTTTTAAAAGAAATTAAAATAGATATCTAAAACATTATATCTCCAGAAGTATGCACAATCGGTTTTATATTTAACTAGTCCACAGATGATGAATCAGTTCCTCTAGCTTATTATTTGTGTCTAACTCTAATCTAATCTTATCTCATGCTGAGTCTTGTTTGATTAATTAGAATTAATCAGATCAATTAATTGTCAATGTGATCCCTGGCTATGATTTACTTTATTTTCCATCAACTATTTCACTTTTGATTATTTGTAATAAATTGACTTTTCACCATTATAATTATACTTAAGCAGGGATATCTATACATATCACCACCTGCTATACATGTGAAGACGTGGGTTAGATGCTTCTCAGCAACCCATGCATGTGGCATGAGGCGACTAATGGGCATTGTGGATAATCAACAAACATACATCACACAGGGTCATAGGTAGTCTATGTTTGACTGCTGAATCCCAAAATACCACATGTAGTGCAAGCATGGCTAGGTACATGAGTACTTAGTTGTTAAAGGTCACATGCAACCAAAAAATCAAACATAATTAAAACACAATTATCACTTATTCATGACATATAATATACATTACTGGTTATGAAAAAACAAATAAACAAATTTATAAGCGTACAATCGCTAATCAAAAGTGCAATATTTTGTTCTTGGGTTTACTTCCCTCGAAACGAAGCAGACGGGATACCGAACCCAGTCAGAGCGGGTGGGTGTGCACTCAAGTGTAACGGCTGGTTCATTTGCAGGTGCCCTCACGGCTCATTGTGTGTGTATATAAAGAGATGTTGGGTTTTGTAAATACATGATCATTTTTTGTGTATAACATTTTGCAATCAACAGACATCATAACATGTCATGTGTACAAGTATCACACCTGCCTGTCTGTGTAATTATATAATGTGACAGAGACCGAACTCGAGCCATAAATCAATGCGTTTTGTTTATGTTGTATAGCCTGATAGGTGTTAAGTTCAAATTGCATGTGGTCAGTGATCGAAGTTGTGTATTGAATATTGTCATTAGCAGACAGGCAGGCAGACACATAGGTGTCAATAAAACAGTCATTGAGTCCGTGACAACGACATATCTATATCACAGTTAGAAATTGTGTCGACGCTAAATAATGACGTTGCTTTTAAGTATCAAACTGAGAAAGTGACTCGGTAAGAAGAACGTGTGGTGAAATAGACAAATGAAATTATATAAACAGTTAAATCGGCAATCTACTGCCATAACATATAAAAAAGCTCGCGCCTGTGAAATATTAACAAAACATTAGAAAAATAGCTCACACCAGGGATACTCTACAACACCCCTTATATAGTCTCCCTGCTCACACCAAAGCCTTCACCGAGTATTCACCGGACAACCTGCTTACAAGCTGCGCGAAACCTATTTCACTGCGCATGTGCTATGAGTGCAGCCCAGCTGCTGAAACCACTTTTCCCCCCAAGCACTAGGGAAAAATTAGTGAATCGTTTGAACTCCGATTTCGCACGTTATTTTTCATCACGTTATTTTTCAACTTTATAAGTTGAATTTGCATATTTGATGATTTGTTTCGGTAAGTCCATACCGAAAGGTATCAGAATCTGCAAAGTTGTGTTTACGTTGCATGTGACCTTTAAATCACCAAAATAATCACAAAGCTAAATGCTGAGTCGGCATTTACCAGGTATTGTTAATTGTTCCTTTGCACAATATATTAACGGTTCCTGAAACACAGGCAGCAATCAGTGACCTTACAGCCCCATATTCCCTATCGCTGTAGCAGATCAGCCACCATATACCCTCTAGTCATTCACCCATGTATATTCCGGCCATGAAAGGGACACAATCTCTCAAGTGACAGGTTGTGACTTGATCGGGTTGATACACCGGCCAATCAATAGATGTTTGTGATTGCTATCAACATGGCAAAATGCCATGTCAAATTCATACACGGCTTGGCAATATTTCTCTTTGAAAATGAAAAGAGAAGATAACTCTTGCTTTCGAGTCGTTTGGTCTTCAGTCCATTAAATATTTGTAACACAGATAAATTGATAACCTTTGGTGGCCTCTGTTGGGTATTATTATCGGCCTGTAAATACCACACTGAAAGGAGATTTCTCTCGACCCCAATGAGACAGGTGCCCCTTGTAAGTTTCCTCTGTGGATCTGGAATGCAATAAATGCTAAGAGGTCCTTCACCAACCTTTTTTAAAAACATTTTCTGTCATTGTGTTGACAAGAAAACACCTTTAGTACCTAATAAAGCTTGAAAGATAATACCCTTCACCCACCAGGTATTCTAAACAGGCAGAGTGACATTCATGGCTTATTGGGTTGAGCTGAGAAGCAACACTACCAGGCAACCACAAAGGCTAGTTGGAGTGTTTGTTTTCCGAAGTAAGTTAATTGAAAGGTTGCAGTGACAAAACGACCAAGCAATTGATCAGATTTTCTCGTAATTGAACACAAATGATTTTTTAACTACTGTTTCAGTGCTTGAAACACTTGACGATGGAACATATCTTCGTAGTTGTCAGGGCCTGAAAATGTGTTTTATTCTTAATGAATAAAATCAAGACTAGTCATCACATTAAAGTAGCAAGTTGCATCATTTTTACATTGGATGTGAAATTTGAAAATGCAATTTGTGCAGTTTCTAAATAACACTAATAGCTAATGGGCTAAAGTATGCCTCTTGGACAAAAGTAACAGTTAGTTTTCGGAAGACAGTGTTTGAATGTTGTAGGAAAACTAAATGTTACTTTAACTGCAACATGCAAACAATGTCTTCCGATTTCAAGACAGTTTCTCTGGTTCTTCCCATGGCAACAGAGAACATTACCATGGCAACATACTTTAATCATTTCTTATATATACTACATACACATTAGATGTGTTTTCTTCCTTTCCTATCAATAATTCAAAACTGAACCATTAAGACAACATACATCTAGGATAGCTGTCTCCAAGAAATGTGGTCACTGTAAATATTTAAAAGCACACCAGGCTAACGATGCTTGCCCTAATATAGAGTTACGCATATCAGATGCCAAGATGCTATTGAGAGGGTAGGACAAAAACACACCCAGACTAAATCCCAACATGACAAAATCGCATAGGATAAAATGTCTGCACACTGTGGACAAATTCCCTACAGTGTGAAAAATGACATACAATTTATTTTTAATGCAATTTTCCTTGAACATTCCCAACTTATACTACTCTTATGTGTAACCTTTTTAGAGTACAAAAATCCATCTAATTCTATTTTAACTCCTCCCTTATTGCACTTCAGTTCTTCCAATTTGGAACACTGATAAAAACTGTCATCATCACAGACACATTTATACAATTTATCAATGCAGCCACTGGCCTCTGTTACCAAAACATGCTAATCAACTTATCTCACTGGCCTCTGTCATGAAAACATGATACGTAACTCACTGGGTTCTTGGTGAAAAAGGGTAGCAATAACATAAAAAATGGGATTTTGTCCTATGTTGGTCATTTTGGTGTGGGATTTATACAATTCTACACTTACACGATTTATCAATGCAGCCACTGGCCTCTGTTACAAAAACATGCTAAGCAATTTATCTCACTGGCCTCTGGGATTTTGTCCTATGTTGGTCATTTTGGTGTGGGATTTTGTACAAAGACATTTTGTCCTATGGGATTTTGTCCGTGCCCCGCTATTGAGATGAGGTTGAAAGAGAGTGAGTAAGTGAGTTGTTATAGTAAAGCCCCTCTAGTTTAAACCATCCTACAACTGCTTATGCTAAGAGTTGTCACCCACACATTTTGTATACATCCTGCTTGTTGAGATACTGATGTCAAAACTGGCCTGCATACTGGGACAACTCCACAAATGCAAAAACATTCTACCAAGAATACATTTAGACTTCTTATTTAATCAGTAAGACAGGCACTTGTTAACAACGATACCAAATCACTGACATCACAATGAATGAACCCAAGCACTGCCTATTCCATTATCAGCTCATAAGAAACAGCAGGCTGCTAGTGGGCATCAGCTAATATGTTATTCTGGTTTATGGAGTCAAAAATACTGCTTGGCTAACTAAGCAAACGGGACAGTATCACATTAACTTCTTCATTAGTATGTACATAGAGAATCTCACCCTCGTGTCTACTGATATCAATTATATCACCACGAGTTGATAAAGTTACAAATATCCGAGTCTTGCCGAGGCTATTTTCACTCTTATCAATGAGTATTGATATATGTGATTTTGATATCAGAAGACACCAGGGTGAGATTCTATTTATCAGTAAAAATCACTCCTCATTAGTTTTCAATGAAAAATGTACACCTCTGAATATGGTACTGCCATTAGACTAGCAGTGCAGCGATGTCATAGCATTGTGACGGCATCAAGTACATGACGCCATAGCATTGTCAGGGCACTGTACACAATGTACTGTCAAAACGATATCTCCCAGGAGATACTGTTTTATCTCACACAAGCAATATCTCCAGTGGAACACATTTTTAGATGATAAACACTATAACATGTGGAATTATTCCAATAATGAACCTCCATTCAGCCTCATTCTATGCATGTGAAGATCCGGGTTAGAATTGATCTTCCGCAGCCCATGCTTGTTGTAAGAGGCCACTGCATGGTCGGGTAGTCAGGCTCGCTGACTTGTTGACTAATGCCGTCATATTCAAACTGTGTAAATCGATGCTCATCATGTCAGTCACTGGATTGTTTCACCCAGACTCCGCTGGCATATACCTAGAATAAGGGCGGTGGGGTAGCCTAGTGGATAAAGTGTTCGCTTGTCATGACGAAGACTTAGGTTCAATTCCCCACATGGGTACAATATGTGAAGCCCATTTTGGTGTCCCCCGCCGTGATATTGCTGGAATATTGCTAAAAGCAGTGTAAAACCATACTGACTCACTCACTGTACCTGGAATATTGCTAAGCACTAAATTAAACAACAAATCTTTCTACTTTTTTACTTAGTTATGTTAATCACAAAGTAACAAACATAAAATTTGAAATGTTTGACTTCCATATGTTATTGAGTTTAAAAAATAAGTGTTTGTTCTTTCATTTCTCTTAGTATTCTTACCAGATCAAAATCTTATCTACATGTACCTAGAGTATCAGACATGCTGGTTTTTCAAACTTGAGTCAGCTATCTTTCAGAGCCTGTCACTTCATGAAATCCCCCTTGCAACTGACACACATCAACATTGTTAGGCCACTGGAGACGTGACAGGCAGTGGAGACGAACGCCAAGTGACAGGCAGTGGACTGATGTACAGCACAATATATAACTGACACATGTCAACATTGTTAGGCCACTTGTGTTGAGCCTCAAGTGACAGGCAGTGGGCCGATCTACAGCACAATATACAACCAAGACAAGCCACATACCTCTCACACTGTGGCAGAATCATTTGTCACTATGAGAATATTAATCATATTTACTTTAATGTCGTACTACAAGGATACATATCTCTTATCTTTTATGACATCAATAAATCTGGACCTCCTCTTAAAGTCCTGTTTGTAAGACTGTCACCTATAAAAAATAACTGATCTAGACTATGTATTCTCAATAGTTGATGAGCAGCCATGTTTAAAGGTCACATGCAACGTAAAACACAACTTTGCAGATTCTGATACCTTTCGGTATGGACGTACCGAAACAAATCGTCAAAAATGCAAATTCAACTTATGAAGTTGAAAAATAATGCGATGAAAAAAAACACGCGAAATCAGGGTTCAAACGTTTCACTAAAACTGGTTTCAACAGCTGGGCTGCGCTCATAGCACGTGCGCAGTGAAATAGGTTCGCGCAGCTTGGAAGCGGGTTGTCCAGTGAATACTCGGTGAAGGCTTTGGTGTGAGCTATTTTTCTAATGTTTTGTTGATATCTCACAGTTGCGAGCTTTTTATGTTATGACAGTAAATTAACTGTTTATATAATTTCATTTGTCTATTTCACCACACGTTCTTCTTACCGAGTCACTTTCTCAGTTCGATACTTAAAAGCAATGTCATTATTTAGCGTTGACAGAATTTCTAACTGTGATATAGATATGTCGTTGTCACAGACAAAACTCAATGTCTTGTTTTATTGACCTGTGTGTCTGCCTGCCTGTCTGCTAATGACAATATTCAATACACAGCTGCTATCACTGACCACATGCAATTTGAACTTAACACCTATCAGGCTATACACCATAAACAAAACGCATTGATTTATGGCTCGTGCACCCGAGTTCTTTCTCTGTCACATTATGTAATTACACAGACAGGCAGGTGTGATACTTGTATACATGACATGCTACATACTATTCCCTACATTGGTAAACCATCACACCAAATCAGCCGACTCCTAAAACAACAAGCAGGCATCGATACCACCTTCTCGTCATCCTCCAGCCTCAACAACCTGCTCCATGCTAACTGAAGAAAACATCAAACTTTCGACAACAAGAAACCCAAATTGTGTGATTTACAAAATAAACTGTGATTGTGGACAGAGTTACATAGGCGAAACCTCCCGGCCTATCAACACCCGGGTGAAAGAACACCAGACCTCCGTCCCCAAGTCCGACAGCAAATCAGCCATCAGCCAAAATGAGCATGTATTTACAAAACCCAACATCTCTATATATACACACACAATGAGCCGTGAGAGCATCTGCTAATGAACCAGCCGTTACACTTGAGTGCACACCCACCCGCTCTGAATGGGTTCGGTATCCCGGCTGCTTCGTTTCTTGGGAAGTAAACCCAAGTACACAATATTGCACTTTTGATTTGCGATTGTACGCTTATAATTTTGTTTATATGTTTTTTCATAACCAGCAAAGTATATTATATGTCATGAATAAGTGATAATTGTGTTTTAATTATGTTTGATTTTGTTGTTGCATGTGACCTTTAAATAAATGTCAAAAGGGACTTATACTCCAGATCTGATTTTAATCCTTTTGACTCTTTCAAAGTTCCAGTTCTGTACTAACAACACCATTGAAATGAAGTCAAGTATCACTTGCATGAGGTAAAATCAAGTGGAATCCTTGAGTATTTAGGAACTATCAAGTGTTGTAATTTAGCTGCTAACGGGGACGAGTATGTGCCTGACATCATCATGTTTCCGTGCCTTAACTTGGCTGTTAGCCTTTTGTATAATCTTTAGTACATTTTAGTGTTATATTATACTAGATAACTTACAAGACTGTTGATAGAATGTCCATTGTCATTTTAGTACATGCTAGTGTGATACAATAATTATTACATGAGATTACTACATGAACAGTATGCGTAGACAATAGGGCTGTAACGAATACCGGTACACTATGTTGCGAATGATACATATCAAGAATATTGGGTAACGAATACGAATAATTATTCACGAATACAATGACTGATGCACAATATTGAATGCCCATGTTGACAGTGTTAATTTGTCACAGCAATAACCAGTCATCTCATGACACTCAAATTTGGTATGTAATAGTTAAGTCGACAGTATCATGTGCGGCCTTGGCAAACTAACATGACTTGCACTACTACAAGGCTAGTACATAATGCATTCTTGCATATCTCATTTTGATAAAGGACATAAGGGTTCAAGTAAAACACACTCCCTTAAAAATTATAAATATTCATGAATACAGTAGAACACGGATATAACGAACTCCAAGGGACCAAGAAATTTAGTTCGCTATATCCGTTGTTCGTTATTCACATTTGACCGCCATCTTGGATTGTAGAGATGTAGAGACATGTATATGCTGAGGCTACAAATCTTTATTCTTGTACATGTACATTGACATAACACGTAGTGTTCGGTGGAAGGAAGGCCAGTTTGACGTGTGTCCGGTGTTTCACAACAGGATGGGCAGGACAATTGTCTACAAACATCAGGATCTTTGCTGACTTCCCTGTGACTAACAACTTAAGTGTTTCACTCCCGGACATGTTTGCCGCTTGATGTATACCGCTAAGTCGCTGAGCTGACACTGAGTGAGTTCGCTAATCACGTCGTTAATTGGGTCTTGGGGGTAGTAAATCAGTTCGCTATAGCCGTTAATTCGCTACTCACGAGTTCGTTATTCACGTATAATTTTAATGATATTATAAAGGACTATTGACGGGACTTTTAAATTTGTTCGCTATATCCGTTAATTCGCTACTCACGAGTTCGTTATTTCGCGTATAATTTTAATGATATTATAAAGGACTATTGACGGGACTTTTAAATTTGTTCGCTATATCCGTTTGTACGCTATATCCGTGTTCGCTATATCCATGTTTTACTGTATTCGGTTCTGTTGACCACGAATAACGAATTGAATTCATGAAGGGCTACGGTTCGATTCACCGAATATGCGAGTGAATCGTTACAGCCTTAGTAGACAACTTCTTTATTGCATTAGATGCAAAATTTCAGTGTAGATGCTGGATTTTGTCCGGTCACCGTAGATGCTATCACAATGATGTTCTCCATCATTACCAGCTTATATGTGAGATTTACAAAATGTAATATATTGTAACCTGAGGTTTCAGGGTGTAATATAACCTTCTGCATCGGACACTTTGACTGACCACTCCTCTGGTCTGGGGAAAGTGGATCAGATCAGTCAAATCCAGCAGCAAGTCCATTTACTGATTACAAGCATCAAAACTGACCACTCATTCCAAATGTTCATTTACTTTCTGGTGTAGAGTATACAACCTTTCCACTTCAGTTATCTCCCTTTATGAATATTAATATTCACAAGAGATATGAATCAATAAGATTTGGTCACTCGGGTCAATGCACCTTCCAAGTACATTTACCCCAATTAACTCTACTTCAGAATTTACCATAAACGTTTACAATTTGTTCTTAAGCTTTTAATTTCAAATACCCTGGTTATACTATACAAGCCATGCAGTAGTGTAACTTATGTTTATAAAACATTAGGCTATTGTTGCTGTGTGTTCCTTGTTTGTGAAAAACATATCACTGAAATGTTTCAACCTGAACAATCATTTTATGAATAGGTATTTGTATTCATTACTCTATATTTGCCTCAGTGATTTCTTTGCAGCACTAACCCATGAAGATCCGGGTTAGAATTGGTCTTCAATACCCCATGCTTGTCGTAAGACGACTAACGGGATCAGGTGGTCAGGCTCACTGACTTGGTTGACACATCAATGTATCCCAAATGCGTAGATTGATGCTTATGATGGTGATCACTGGATTGTCTGATCCAGACCCGATTATTTACAGACTGCCGCCATATAGCTGGAATATTGCTGAGTGCGGAGTAAAAATAAACTCCCTCAGATATATTTATGATCTGTATATTTGCCTCAGTGAATTCACTGCAGCACTACTGAATGTATAGCTGTGGAATCTGTACAGATCTGTATCTGTGTAGAGAGACTAGTCATGTTCTAGAATGCAACCTTTGCCTTACAACTGTCAAATGTAGTCACTACTAAAGCTACAGTTGTCTGCGATAAGATGGATGTTGGACCGGGATTCAGATCCTTTATCATGTTCGTCCTCTTAAACGCTGCCAAAATGTGAACACATTCTGTCTGGAATATGCTAATTTGCAGTATGTCAGTAAAATCCTGTTTTCAGATAACAATTTAAGTCACTGACGATGACAGCTTTTTATTTTGTGATGGACAGGTCTATGGTAATTGCAGTCTACAAGAAAAGGTGTTGTGTAACTGAAGAGAAAAAAAAAAGAGACAGGAATTGTAAACACAATTTCTAAAATGTTTTAGCAACATTCAGAATGTCTTGTGAGGTCACATCAGCAGCCATACAACATTCAGAATGTGTTGTGAGGTCACATCAGCAGCCATACAACATAAGCTTCATAGGTTTGACTGATCATCTGTTCTTGAAATGACAAGGTTTTTGTTTGGTGTTTAATGCTGCACTCAGCAATATTCCAGCTATATGGCAGTGGTCTGTAAATAATCATGTCTGGACCAGACAATCCAGTGATCAATAGCATAAGTATCAATCCATACAATTGGGATAAGATGGAACCGAGGTAACTTTATTACATGGTGTATAAGTGAAAGAGTGTGAACATTTTTAAAACTCTGTAAACAGTAGAATACTTGTTTTCAAGTAATTGAAATATGTTTTAATTGTTTGACAAATAACACCATTTATTAACAACTATGAATGATGTCTTAGCTTTGTTAAGAAAACAACAAAGATAGATAAAATTTAGAAAGCAGACTTAAGGGTTTTTTTTCAGTGATTCTGAATTCTGATATAAATTACATAGAATTTTTTTGTGAAAGCATTGGTGTAGAAACAACTTCAGTTTCAAATTTATGTATATTAGATCAAGGTATACTGAATACGTTTGCCTGAACTTTCTTAAGCATTAAATGCTGAAATTACATTAGATCAACAGCTTTTTAAGTGTGTGTGGGATGTAACACAAGTTTTGTTTTGTAACAAATAAAGTTTAAATCTATATTATCTGTCCTGTTATTAGAAATTGGAATGTATCGGGATACGTATCGTATCGCCACCATTGTATCGTGATGATAATCGTCTCGCAGGTTCTTTGCCAATACCTTCATGATATATCGTCTCGCCTCATTAAACTGGTATCGGGATATATCGTCTCGTCACTTAGGCCCCGATACACAGCTCTACCAGGCAATAACCTACAGGTAAAGCCACTGGACACGATCAATTTCTGACATGTCGTCTGTGTTACGTGTATTAATGTTAATCATTATTACATTTCGCCATGTGCTCCAGATCAATATCCTTGCTGTACTGCCTCAAGGTGTTCACTCCCCCACGTTGTAATGAACTTCAATTACACCGACACATGTTGCAGGAAACATGCTGTTGGTGTGGGACTTATTCTGAAGCAGTTGTCAGGAAATCCATACCAGGGACAAGGTCCCCCTCATGCTGTTCACTCAACCATTATATTGCTGTGAATGATCAATGGATTCTTTGATTGGAACAAGATCGAGTGACTGTTTGAAAGTCTTGGTCACAGAACAATTATTTATTTTTGTGCTTCTGTACTTGTGCCCGAGGGCGCTCAACCTGTTCACACTTGTTGGCTTCAGTGACAACACTTTGTCCAGCCCACACCACTGTCCCCCTTCCCCATCACTACCAAAACTGGGGTTACTGGTTGTCATGGTAACAGTCAAACTAAAAACATAAAACAACTAGTCGTTCGTTCGTGAGTGTTTACGCCGCTTTTAGCAATATTCCAGCAATATCACAGCTGGGTACACCAGAAATGGGCTTCACACATTGTACCCATGTGGGGAATCAAACCCAGGTCTTTGGCGTCACAAGCGAGCGCTTTGACCACTAGGCTAACCCCCTCTACCCCCACAAAAAAATTCTAAACATTCAGTAGGTTCAAATCTTGGTCTTCTCCAATTTTGTTTCTAGGTTCGTCAACACCATACCTGCGCTCATGGGTTTCTCAAAATTCTTAACATCTGAGACCAGCATCAATTTGGGCTTTCGTATCACATTAAGCTGATGCTCCATGTTCCAACTATATATAGTGTTGATGATGTAATAAAACATTGTAGCTCAGTGTTTCCGCTGCCATTTTTAACAGCTGGACATTGTGAAGGGCTAGCATTTCAAATACCGGTCATTTGTAAATTTTACCGTTCGTGGGGATCACGCTGTTGCTTGTGCGCGAGACCTTGTACCCTAACAATCCAAAATGTAGAGGGTATCGCAATGTGTTAATGCCGATATTTTTAGCCTCGGGTTTTTCAAAACTGCTATTTCACATTTGACAACACCTCGATGTCATGGTGAAAACGTAATCTTTTTGGAGGAGAAATAAAATTGACAGAGGTAATTAGAAAATTGATTTTAAAATTTGCCAGACACGATGACCGACAGCCTACTTTGTACCGGTCAAAGTCTGGTGTAATCTGTGTATACCGGATAACAGAAACACTGGCTCACTCAATTAATTCTACACATTGATAATATGATTTTACCTTTAAAGTAAAATTTCAACAGCTGAAACTTCAAGGATCCCCAAACTTCATGTTATAAATTTCAAACATTTCCACTGCCCAACCTCAAAGACCCAGAGGCGGTGGGGTAGCCTAGTGGTTAAAGCGTTGGCTCGTCACGCCGAAGACCCGGGTTCGAATCCCCACATGGGTACAATGTGTGAAGCCCATTTCTGGTGTCCCCCGCCTTGATGTTGCTGGAATATTGCTAAAAGCGGCGTAAAACCAAACTCAGTCAGTCAGTCAGTCAAAGACCCAGAGCACTTCTAACATCAGTCGGGAAGTGAAGGCAAATAATCGATAACAGAATATGAACTTATTCCTAACAGTACTGGTCTCTGACTTGAGACACTCTAGGTCACGACAAACTGTTGTGAAGCACCCTCACAACAAACATTCGACTCCATTCACACAACTGTCAGCCAACACCGGCAGTCTGTATCATGCAGACAACAACGATCCTCCGGAACAAGGTGCCACGGTCATATCATGTCGTTAATCAATCAAGGGATTAACACCCCGCTGTATGGCTAATCAATTAGAATGACTACTAGAATCACCATGATCAACGCTCAGTTGAAATCAATAAAAGTCAATATGCGCAGTCTTCGTGCATGGTTGAGACAGGAACAACTTATGGTGAAGGTGAGATTGGGTTTAACGTCACACTCAAGATTATTGCACTTATGTAGCCGTGTACATGCAGGTGCGCTTTTTGTACAAGTCAGGATTGATACCATTAGTCCAATGAGAACCAATACTGCGGTTTAGTATAGTTACATATGTCAAGATCAGAAGACTAACGAGCTGACTGGGGCTTCTTATATACCCACAATGCCAAGCACCAGGCTGGGTAACAACAAGTACCAGCTTTTAATGGCTTTAGGTATCATGGGCCCAGACGTCGAACCCAGACCTTCCACATTGCGGGCAGATGTTCTATCCACTACACCACAGAGGTGGTCTCCACACAGATGTTCTATCCACTACACCACAGAGGTGGTCTCCACACAGATGTTCTATCCACTACACCACACAGGTTGTCTTTACACACATGTTCTAGACCCTACACTACAGAGGTGGTCTCCACACACGTTCTAGACCCTACACCACAGAGGTGGTCTCTACACAGATGTTCTAGACCCTACACCTGAGGTGGTCTTTACACACATGTTCTAGACCCTACACTACAGAGGTGGTCTCCACACATGTTCTAGACCCTACACCTGAGGTGGTCCCCACACACATGTTCTAGACCCTAACCTCAGAGGTGGTCTCTACACACGTTCTAGACCCTACACCTCAGAGGTGGTCTCTACACACATGTTGTAGCCCCTAACCTCAGAGGTGGTCTCCACACACATGTTCTAGACCCTAACCTCAGAGGTGGTCTCTACACACGTTCTAGACCCTACACCTCAGAGGTGGTCTTTACACAGATGTTCTAGACCCTACACCTCAGAGGTGGTCTCTACACAGATGTTCTAGACCCTACACCACACAGGTGGTCTCTACACACATGTTCTAGCCCCTATACCTCAGAGGTGGTCTTTACACACATGTTCTAGACCCTACACCACACAGGTGGTCTACACACATGTTCTAGCCCCTATACCTCAGAGGTGGTCTTTACACACATGTTCTAGACCCTACACCACACAGGTGGTCCCTACACACATGTTCTAGCCCTACACCTCAGAGGTGGTCTTTACACACGTTCTAGACCCTACACCACACAGGTGGTCTCTACACACATGTTCTAGACCCTACACCTCAGAGGTGGTCTTTACACACATGTTCTAGACCCTACACCACACAGGTGGTCTCTACACACATGCTCTAAACCCTACACCTCAGAGGTGGTCTTTACACACATGTTCTAGACCCTACACCACCGAGGTGGTCTCTACACAGATGTTCTAGCCCTACACCACAGAGGTGGTCTCTACACACATGTTCTAGATCCTACACCTCAGAGGTGGTCTCTACACACATGTTCTAGACCCTACACCTCACAGGTGGTCTCTACACACATGTTCTAGACCCTACACCTCAGAGGTGGTCTCTACACAGATGTTCTAGATCCTACACCACCGAGGTGGTCTCTACACAGATGTTCTAGCCCTACACCAGAGGTGGTCTCTACACACATGTTCTAGCCCTACACCTCAGAGTTGGTCTCTACACAGATGTTCTAGACCCTACACCTCAGAGGTGGTCTCTACACAGATGTTCTAGATCCTACACCACCGAGGCGGTCTCTACACAGATGTTCTAGCCCTACACCACAGAGGTGGTCTCTACACACATGTTCTAGCCCTACACCTCAGAGTTGGTCTCTACACAGATGTTCTAGACCCTACACCTCAGAGGTGGTCTCTACACAGATGTTCTAGATCCTACACCTGAGGTGGTCTCTACACACGTTCTTGACCCTACACCTCAGAGGTGGTCTCTACACAGATGTTCTAGATCCTACACCTCAGAGGTGGTCTCTACACACATGTTCTAGACCCTACACCACAGAGGTGGTCTCTACACACACGTTCTAGCCCCTACACCACAGAGGTGGTCTCTACACACATGTTCTAGCCCTACACCAGAGGTGGTCTCTACACAGATGTTCTAGACCCTAAACCTCAGAGGTGGTCTCTACACAGATGTTCTAGACCCTACACCACAGAGGTGGTCTCTACACACATGTTCTAGCTCTTACACCCCAGAGGTGGTCTCAGGGCATGGAAAACTGAAGACCCTGCCATTTCAATCACAGCATCACAAACTGACGTGACATCAGGCAGTTGCCTTTTTTATGAACAAAGCGTAAACCAGTTGAGATGAAATATTCATCACTGGGATGGAAGGAGAAAGGGGGAGATTTAAAGACACGGAACATGGAGACTTTGATGTGTTTATGTATATTGCTATGAGTTCCTTACCACAAATGTGGTCTGAAGGAGAACACTGCTGTCATGAAACCCTTAAAGGCAAACAAAAACGTGGATTGAAATTTCAAACTAACTTTTGATTCCTTAGTCTGAAAACACGTCTTCAGAATTCCCATCACCTAATGGTAAAAATGGCAGTCTACAAGGAAATGTCACTTGCCATTATAAGTTGTTCACTGGTCTCGAAGGGGACCCTCGATGTTTGTTTATGTTCCCTGAGCCCGAAGTGATTATGTTATTCGAGATAAAGAATTACTACTATGAATTATGAAGTTCCAAATGAGTTCAGCATTCCCAGCGGGGTACATAGAAAATGTTACTCGTTTGTTTAGCTGTTAGCGGGGTACATTGAAAATAATAGAAGAGCGCTCAGCCAATCAGAAAACGACATTTATGTGTGAGGCAAGATAATCCTGAATGTTACTTGTCTTTGACCAGCAGACTAATGGTAAACCGGAATCCTGGGATTTGGGGGTTACACAGTTAACTTGTGGCCTGATGTCCTTGATAGATAATAATAAATAATGTATTTTAAGAATCTAAGAAATGAATGATTGTGGCCCAGGCCAAAACAATATATATATTGTTCACTTGAAATACTGAACAAGCAAGATGTCTTAAAATATATTTCTCAGTTATTGAGTTAAATATAATTCAGCACGTTCAGCTGGTTTCAGGGGAGTAAGTTTATGTCTTAAAGTGTTGCAGCATGGCCGAAAATATGCTTACCTGAAGTCTGAGTCTAGCAATGTTTGACATGCATGGATAGTATTTAAATGTAACCACCACAAATGTTCAACATTCAATATTTGGGCTAAGACTTCCATGTTTAATTCTGAGTGAGTGAGTGAGTGAGTTTAGTTTTACGCAACACTCAGCAATATTCCAGCTATATGGTGGTGGTCTGTAAATAATCGAGTCTGGACCAAACAGTCCAGTGATCAACAGCATGAGCATCGATCTGCGCAATTGGGAACCGTGTTTATTTCTGAACACTGGACATGCATGTAGTAAATCTACTTGATGATGATGAATGCTGAAGACTCAAACATTTTTGGCACAGGCTTTGTCTGTTGTCTTCTTATTTGTTTGTCAATATTCCAAAAGATATGTCAAGGGACACCAGAAACAGGCTTCACACACTGTACTCCTGCGTGGAATCAAATCTCGGCCTTTGATGCAACATGCAAAACCATTAACTGACTGACTGAGTTTGGTTTTACGCCGCTTTTAGCAATATTCCAGCAATATCACGACGGGGGACACCAGAAATGGGCTTCACATTGTACCCATGTGGGGATTCGAACCTGGGTCTTCGGCGTGAAGAGCCAACGCTTTAACCACTAGGCTACCCCACCGCCCCAAAACCATTAACCACTAGGCTACCCAACTTCCCTCTTAAAGTAATTGGAATATGTTACAACTCAAAACATAACTCAAAGACTTTGGTGAGTGAGTTTAGTTTTACGCCGCACTTAGCAATATTCCAGCTACATCAGGTGGCGGTCTGTCCATAATCAAGTCTGGACCAGACAATCCAGTGATCAACATCATGTGCATCGATCTGCGCAATTGGGAACCGATGACTTGAATCAAGCAAGTCAGCGAGCCTGACTACCCGATCCCGTTAGTCGTCTCTTACGACAAGCATTGGGTGCTGAAGATCAATTCTATCCTGGACCTTCACGGGTCCAAAAAATTTAAATGCAGTTTCTTTTCTGTTTCCTATACAGTTCACACTCCTATTACAGTAAATATGGTAAATGCAGTTATAACAACCAAGCTATAGCCAGTTGATATAATTTTCATATCATCTATATTTATATCAGACTCTAATATCTAGTAACCATGGCAACCTGAATCACACATCAAAGGGCAATCCGGGTTTCAAATGTTAGTGTGTCAGGTGATTTACCATGTGATTATGCCGAGATCAGGTGAAGATTAATGTCAATACTGGAAATGCTGCATCAGCAATTTTCAAGCAGGTTATGGTGTAATAAACACTGTAAATTTGGTTTTCAAGATACACGCTAGTCTGCTAGTGCTAGCTTGAGACTGCTAAATGGTACTGAGGTCAACTAAAATCTAATCATAGCAGTTCTCACTGACGAGTTGCTTTAGTTTTAGTTCTGAACTAGTTCTCAATACTTCATTTCTACAACTTGGAACTGAATAAAACTGAGAGATAATATATACTTAGTAACCAGTTTTGTCTCATTCAATCATGACTTCTGAACAAAGAGGACTAATGAATTCAATCTTCTGGACTTGTCTTAAAAACAAACTAATTAACGTATATAGTGTTGTAGATTTATTATTACCAATGTCTATTTAACAAATGTTTCACCAAGGAAAACTGTTGTCTGTAGAAGAGTTATGGCTGCCAGAAAGGAGTGAGTGACTTTAGTTTTACGCCACACTCAGCAATATTCCAGCTATATGGCGGCGGTATACAATCGTATCTGGACCAGACAATCCAGTGATCAACAGCAATGAGCATTACCAACGGATCCCGTTAGTCGCCTCTTACAACAAGCATAGGTTACTGAAGATCAATTCTAACCCGGATCTTCACGGGTCCTGCCAGTAAGGAAGTACAGGCTGTAGATTTTTTTATTTTCAAATTTCTTTCAGTAGACATAGTGAGTGAGTGAGTGTGGTTTTACGCCACTTTTAGCAAAAGGGAAGGAGAGAGAGAGAGAGAGAGAGAGAGAGAGAGAGAGAGAGAGAGAGAGAGAGAGAGAGAGAGAGAGAGACCAGAGATAGAGAGAGAGAGAGACACCAGAAATGGGTTTCCGACATTGTGCCCATATGGGGAATCGAACCCCCAGCATGACACGTGGACGCTTTAACCACAAGGCTACCCACCACCCATACTTGTACTCAGAGAAAGCACTAATTGAAACAGTCCAAGAAGAATGAATGAGTGAGTAAATGTTGCCATGTCGGTTCTACTGCAGCTATTCTCGCCTATACTCTTGGTAAACAAACACGTGTATCCAAGTTCATATATATACTCAGTTCCTTACAGTCAACATTAGTGTGTCATGTAATACCCAACTGTCAAAGAGTAGACACAACAAGTTTTGAATCAACTTGAGTCAACCATCAACTCTCCCTTGGTGAACAAAAGTTGCATAACTTCAAGTGCCTACAATGGTGCTCGGTGAAGCTTGTCGCAGTTTTCATGTTTACCAGCTTTGTGGGGCGTTCAGCAGGATTGAATAATAGGCTGTGTACTTGTGTGTACATGTGTGAAGCGAACATGGCACTTGTCAGCTGTCAATATATGTGAAGTTCTTGTCAATAGAGGTGCTGTTCACATATTGTTGCTTCACAAGTAGAAGGTTCTCAACTGAAAGCAGTCTACAACACAACAGTCAAACCAGACACCTTGCCTCAGAACAAAGCCTTGTGACTGATGTGTTCTGGTCTTCAAACTCAACATAAAGAAAACAAACAAACAAAAACAACAACAAAAACCATAAAAAACTGGTTCTCATGTCTTCTTAGACCACTAAAAGCTCTCCTTTTCTAAATCTTGGATATTGTTTAAAGTTTAGATAAAACTAAACCTGGGGGCTTGTATTAAAATGGAGATAGCTCAGGTCGAGATAGTTAAATATAAGGAAATATAATCCACTTGCACCCAGAGCAACCTCAGGTAATAATTTTGTTGCACTCGACGAAAACAGGTGGCACTTGTTCTTCAACATGAAATTAAACATTGTTTGAGTTTTGGTATTGACTTTGAACATTATAACCAATTTATTCTGGGTCTGACAAGATAATTTTATCCTACGACATAACATTTCATGACATGATATCACTGTCTGTGTAGTCATCAGAATCACTGTTTTCCGGCTGAAGTTGTGTTCTTTCAACAGCAAAATACACTTGGTACAAGTTTCATAAATATAAGGTTACATTTTGCAGTTTCAGGTTGCACCAGTGCAAGTTCTAAATGTTTAAATGGAGCCCTGATATTTAACATCAACTGCACCTGTTCATGAACTGCAGACAATAAGGACAGTAGGAGCATTCTTGAGTTACCATGGTTACTGTAACCAACAAAACTGGCACATATCCAACAGGTCACCCAGTAGTCACATAACATGCTATTGCTATGACACAGTGTGTTTGTTTCCTGACCCGATACGTATCGTGGTACTTTCACAAGCAGTCATGATACTAGATTTATGTCAATTTTGTGTTAAATCTTACTTTATTTAGGATTTTTACTTCTAAACATTTCTAAATTCACTTGTTATTAGTGTTGGGAATAGGTGTAAATCTCATAATTGATGATTGGTTCATTACAACCGATCAATCATTGAAAATAATTGGTTAGCGTCATTTATCAAATTTTCCTGGTTATGTTTGTTAATGCACAAAATATAAAGAAAAAACATGTAGTTCTCTCGGATTTTTCCGCAAATTGCACAAAATGTATTTGCAAATTTCACATCTTTAAAGGATGACTAGTGTGTTAGGAACATACATTTCCTGGAGTTGTTAAGATAAACTTAATCATGACTTGGAACGAGCTTGTAGTGCTTATGCAATGTAGAGACAAAATCAACCTTTTGAAACATATTGTTATTGCAAACAAGTGGTCCAAAATTGTTTGTGTTCGATTATGAGAAAACATGATCGATTGCTTGGTCGTTTTGTCATTGCGACCAATCTTCGATTATTTCAATTAATCGGACCACCACTACTTGTTATCAAATGTTCCATCATGATATCCACTAAATTTGGAGTGTAACACTAACAGGACTAAAATAAGCGTTGAGCCTCTTGCCCCTACCAGTTTCTTCACCAAACTGAAAGACTGAAAGAGATATTTAAAACTGGAAGACAAGTGAACTCACCCTGATGGTGAACAGGTGTCCGATTCCTCTTCATCCTCGTATTCGTCTTCTCCATCTTCCTCCTCTCCATTATCATCCTTCTCTGTGATCTTCTTCGGAACAGCAGGAGCACCATCAGCTTTCGGTCTCTGCTCATGAATAATTTCTTCGCCTTTAGACCCCTTCTGATAATATACTGTTCTCGTGACAGTATTAGTTACAGGCATTTTCTTCCCATTGGCGCTACCAAGAGTACTCACGTCTGTGTTCATCGTCGTTGTTGCCGTCAAAGTTTGTGGAGATCTGCTGGAATGTTTGTTCATCACAGAAGGCTTCAAAGCTACTGGGACGGTTTGTGGGGGAATGGATCTGGCAGGAGAGCTTGCTTTGGCATGAGAAATAATAACACTACGATTACTTGGCTTGCTGTCGGTATCTTTTGCACTATCAGAATCTGTGTCGCTCACCTCACTATAAGGTTTTGTGGGGGTGTAATTCAAATTTCTGACTCTTTTCATATCAGCTGTAACACCATGCTTGTGTCCCTGTACATCCTGTCTCCTAATAGGAGGTTTTTTCAGCACCTTCTCATTTCCATTTTGCAACCCGGATTTCAAATTATATCCATTTTCTAAATGAACTTCATTTCTATTAAGATCATGATAAAGTTCTGTTGCAGCTGTTTTCTCCAGTTTTTGTTTGTTTTTTCTAGCAGATGTGGCTTTTTTTGTGGCTTGATCAAATTTTTCTTTCATGGCGGCACTTTGTGGTCTCATGAAGGAATTCAGCTGTAAGACGCCATTACTGGCATTGTTGACACTGGAGACAGAAGATGTACTTGGGCTTTTCCTAATAGTATGGCCGAAGATGTCTTCCGCGACTTCTTTTGCACTAACTGGTCGTGCGTATGGGTTTCCATTTGGTTTACCTTGCTGTATTTGTGAGCTGCTATTGGAGGACACTGAAGAAGCTATGGAGCGGACTGGCGACAGACTATGATTGGATCTGCGACTCGGAAGTGCACCATGGACAGCCGCCTGTCGGGATGGTGGGGACTGTGAACTTTCTCGTTGTCGCTCTCTTCTGAGGGAAACAACATCAGACTGGCTGAATAGATGGACGGGTTTTGTGATCGTTGTGTTATACTTGAGCACAGGTTTTTGAGCTTGTTGTCTAAGAGGCAACTGTTTTCGTAGTGACAGTTCCTCTAAGCTGGCTGTCAGCTTGCTCAGATTCAACTCACTGTCACCCATTTTATGTCTGAAGATGATTTCCTAAGGTAACATGGTGTCATCTGCCCATCATCTCGTTCTACTGGATATTCACTTCAACGTAGGATGGCCCTGAAAATAAACATTAAGAAACAAAAATATAAAAGAAGACAAAGTCATCAATATCCCCGCAATGGCAAAATACTCTTCATGATTATGTCTACGAGTTATGATTATGTCAAATATTTAGGTGTGTATATAGAAAAGTGGAAGGAGAGTATTGAAAGGTTTTTAAAGTTCTGCTCCAGAAAGGAGCACTATCACCAATTTCAGGCTATGTCAAACTTGTTGCCATGGAAATGCCAAAAATATTTTATTCAGAATTCCAAAACTACCAAGAGGCACCAGTACACCACCAGATCTATCTATGGGCCAAGTTTGGTGAAGAAATATAGAACGGTTTTAGAGTTCTGCTCCGGAAAAGACAAATGTGCACGGACGGACGCACAGACGGAGCCCATTTTAATAACCCCCGCAAAACACGTTGCGGGGGATAATAAATTGAGTGGATGTTGTTGCTGTATATGTCATCAAATTTGTGATTCCTCTGTCTGTTTCACAAAAGATGTGAGGATGATACCTATATTTTGTAAGTGGATGTACTTTTTGGGATCTAAATGTAAATATGAGTAAATAACAATTGAACAAATTTGTTTCAACCCAACATTTATAATCTAGTACAGATATCATCTACTGATTCATCCACAAAGCTGGGTCCTTATGTCACCTATTCAAATGCATCCAGCCACAAACAGAAATTTCGTCATTCACATCAAAAAATTTAAACTGACTTTGTTTCATTTTCACTTTCACAAGATTGACCATATTACCTCTGCACCAGAATATAAGTAATGTTTGAATGACTTAAAATGCACTTCAGACAAATACATGCTAAGAATATAAAATATCTAAGCAATTTATTTAAGACATAATTGCCTGTTCCTGGAATCTCAACAAAATATTTACACTTTCTTCACTGTTTATGGAACTTTACACCAAAATGTTTACAATGTGAAGAATACAAGATGGTTCAACAAACTTTAACTTTCCATCAAACATGAAACAAGATAATAACTTTTTAAAATTCACAATTGCTATCAATCTCAGCAAAGTGCTAAATAGTCTAACTCCTCACAATGAAAAACATAATCAGTGAGTGAGTGAGTTTAGTTTTACGCCGCACTCAGCAATATTCCAGCTATATGATGGCGGCCTGTAAATAATCGAGTCTGGGCCAGACAATCCAGTGTTCAACAGCATGAGCATCGATCTGCGCAATTGGGAATCAGTGACATGTGTCAACCAAGTCAGCGAGCCTGACTACCCAATCCTGTTCGTCGTCTCTTCCGACAAGCATGGGTTACTGAAGATCAAATCTAACACAGATCTTCACGGGTCACACATAATCAGACAAACAAATGATCACATCATTGATTAGATTAAACAAGCCACATTAGGTTTGTAATTTGTGGGGCAGCCTAGTGGGTAAAGCATAGGCTCGTCATGCCGAAGACCCTGCTTCGATTCCCCACTTGGGTACACTGTGTGAAGCCCATTTCTGGTGTCCCCTGCCGTGATGTTGCTTGAATATTATCAAAATCGGCGCGTAAAACCAAACTCACTCCCTCACTCACTTGTAATTTGTTGGTATTTATCACTTTATGGTCATATTTACAGTATTCCATGAGAATCAATAATCGATACACTGTAATAATGATCAAATGTTTCTGAGACATGTGGCATTAATATGATAGTCCTCACTGTGAACTTGGTCCTATCATTAGGTGTCTGGTGGCCATTTATAAATTGTAGAGCTATTTTTAACTTGTTTAGCCTTCAACTTTCAAGGTAAAGACTGTTTCATATTTACTTGGAGTTGAACACTATATGGACATGCGGACCGGACATGTTATTAACAGTTATCCCAACACGAGCTGAATTCGACGGTCTGGTAATTTCGACGATTGCATTGCTCGCGCTATATCGGGGGAGTATGTGTGCGATCAGGTGCACAAGCAGTTTCATTGGTAGGGCGGACGCCCAGTCGCTGTCGTGAGAAGTGTTATTGACAATGGAAATCGGGAAGTAAAGTTATATAAAAAGCAAACAAACATCAATATTATTTACCCGAGATAGTTAATACCACTTCAGATCCAAAATCAGTTGCCTTTATAACAAACAATTGCATGCGAAAATTCATTAAGATCGGTCGTCTGCTTGTGACAGGCAATATATAAATGGGAAGCCATGTGATCACAACAGTTCCTCGCAGTGTGGAGTAAAAAATATGGCTCATCGTCGAAAACCCATACAAAATCCACGGATGTGACGACAGGGGTGGAAATAACTTTAAAATTGCTAGTGTACTCCGGTACAGTGGCACATGTAAAATCACTTGCCCTGATAATTTTCCCACTATACCGGCAGCTTTCTTCCTGATTTTTTAAAATAAACAACATAATTAACATTGGAACGTCAACTGGACACCGGTACAGTATGATATACAAATTTGCTTGCCCGACAGAAAAAAAACACTGGACTCGGACGTCGGGCAATTTCCACCCCTGGACGAACGGCAACAGTTTCGACAATACGATGTCATCAACGCTATATTTGTAAGAAACACTTGATATTTTTGTGTGAAATAGATGAATATATCATTTATCACTCAAGGTTAGTAAAATAAAAACTTTAAATGATATTATACATAAAAAATACTTTTGTCTTACATCGTCGAAAATCCCCGACACCGGGATATTTTTACACTAAACTTTAACATATCTAACACTAAGAGCAGCTATTTCACAATACGTTCTCCAACATAAAAAACACAGTGTCTAAATATCCGTAGTGGTTCAATACCCGTAAGAGGGGAAGTAGAAAAAATTCACATTCAGGAATAACTGTTGGCTACGAATGTTTACAAAACAACGTGTTGATAGGCCTATCAGAGTTAGATTTCGTCGTTACAAAACTGCTATCAGACACTCGGCAAACACATTATCGATATATTCTACTCCCACAAAGAGATATGTATTGGCCCGAGTCAAGTTGATCGCCCGACATATAACTCTAGCGTTCAGATCAACTGATCGATTGCGAATGAGAATGGCTAGCATGCTGTCACACAAAGTACTTGACTTTTCTTCAGATTTGAAACATGACACAATTACCAATTTATCTCTAAATGTGTATAAATATGAGACAGATTTAATGAAATATAAAGTGATGTGTCCGATACGTACCTGATTCGGATTTTTTAACTCATTTTCTCCCATTGAAAACCCCCGGTTCACACCTACATCCATCGATCCTCCATTGACAAACAACAGCAGATGCTAAGAAACACAGGGGACTTGAGATTGTAACCAATGAAAATAACTGTACCATTATAACGTCCAATCATTTTTCTCGATACATGTATTGGGATTCCCGCCAGTAAAGGGATGTTACTCTCAATAACGACCATGAACGCAGCCCACTACACAAATCGTATCGGCGTTCCTCTTGAATATAATATTTTTTTCACATTCTGGTAAAAGGTTTGTTTTTGTCCCCTCTGGATTGTAGTAATTAGAAAAAATTTAAGGATACTGTGAAATGATTTACAGGCCTTATGAATATCAAAAGAGACATATTTTTTCAAGTACAATTCGTTTTCGCCATAAAATACCCCCAGTTGCATAGTAACGTATAAAATCGGATATGGCCGTTGTAACATATACAGTTGCTATGGCATTTTCAACAAATCAAAAGCTAAAAGAACATTTAAGAAATGAAATAGTCATGGCTGATTGCATTTCTAAGAAGGGCCAAACCTATTACAAAATCATATTCGGGGCTCTGCATGTTTTACAAGGTATCTTAATTGTTACAGCTATTCGTTTCAAAATTTTGAAGCTCTAAAGTTGTATACCTATATACTAAGTTAGAAACGGTGAATAAGAGATTAAAATGGCGCGGTGAACGGTTCATGCTATGACAGAGAAGGCAATTATCAGTGAACGTAATAACATCACTGTGATAAAATGACGTATGTATGTATACGACTTTTGGTCGCGCAGTGATATGTCTAACAGCGTCGGCTCATGTTATATATCAGGGTGTGTAAGTAGGAGGTAAACATCACGTGTTGGCCAATTTCCTGGCGTTATTGAATATTTGAAGCACGGGAATTATTTTATTTGTAACCGACGGCGTCAGAATTCCAAATGAATTCTTGCAAATTCAGGGAATCGAATACCATTCGATCGATTTTATGTTGTAAGAAATTCCTTCAGCTGTTATGCATTGAACCTTGCCTTGTAATGAGTGAGTGAGTGAGTGAGTTGGGTTTTACGCCGCTTTTAGCAATATTCCAGCAATATCATGGCGGGGGACACCAGAAATTGGCTCCACACATTATACCCATGTGGGGAATCGAACCGGGGGTTTCGGCGTGACGCGCGAACGCTTTAACAACCAAACTCCCCCACCGTCCCCTCGTAATGGCAACGGGCACATCCAGTTTGAACAATATAGTAACAATCCCAGGCGAACTAACTTTTCGCACAACTTCTGAGTATTTTTATGAACTTTCATGTCTGCACTTCTTTCATATGACCAGCTTTAAGAAACTCGAGATGAATTGATGCTCAACTTATGATTTGTATGGAGAAGCAAGTACAAGTACAATGTGAATGAACCCCCCTAAAATTGATGTACAATGTAAGTGCCCCACCCCACTCCCCCGCATGTCATGTACACAATTGCTGGCGGTACATGTGTACAAAAATGATTCCTCCCCCACCCCCTACCACCTACCCAGAACAACATGGGTGACCCTCACCCCCTTAAAATCATCATCACACCCCACTAGCCATAAATTATGAACGTTCCCTAATGTGTAGTTTCACATTTTTACCTTGGTGAGGAGAGTTACGTAACCAATAACCGAAAAGATTCTTGATCCGCTTCGACGTTGTTTCCATCGCCAGTACGATAAGAGCGTTTCCTGTTGCGTTCTGATGTAAGTGTTATATGTCACGCTAATGTGCAGCTTATTGGGAGGTCTACTCAAACACAATACTGCGGCCCGTAGCTTTGCTCGAAATCCAACTGAGGGGATTTAATTAGCGGTTATTGCCTGTTTGAATCAAGTCTTTTCTATATAATTAGCCAATGAATGCCTTATTCACACGAGGCGATGTTTCTGTTTTTGCTCACGGCACAAGTAAAACAGGCCGTTTTGTAATTTGATAAGGTCAATTTCACGTCAACGCCAATGTTTTCTGTACATTATAAAACATCAATATGCAATTAGTCAGTTAATTCCATACCTTGTCATTATCACATAGACGTCCCGCTGAACCGCGAACTATTGTATTTCTTCTATAGAATCCCTGATCGTGTTTTTTTGTTCGCACACAAGAGTTTTTTAGCTATCATATGTATTTCAAAACAACAATTAAATCTACAGAAACATCAGTGGCCTTACTTCTGCTAAGGAACCCAGCGTGCTGACACTTTGGACATGTGCAGTTGGTTATGAAAGATGTTCCATGCACTGCCATAACTCAAGTCGGTCTCATGCATAGCCATTTGTATTGTTACACAGCGATCTTCCTGAACCAGCGCCTCGACATTGTTCACGGTGTCGTCCATATCATCAGTCAGTGAGGGGCGTCCACTTCTTGGCTCATCTGTGAGGGACATGTGACCGGTTTGGAAATTCCTTTTCCATCTCACAACAGTGTCAGAGGATGGGCTATCATCACCATAAACAGATTTCATCTCACCGGGAATTTGTCGTGCAGTGCAGCCCATCAAGTGCAAGAACTTAATTACACTGCGTGCCTCAATCTTCTCCATACTTGGAGGTACTGGTGTGTATGATCAACTAGCACAAGACTGAATATAGGGAAGTAGATACTACTTGGTCCATTAACTAGATAAGGATCACTGATGTTACAGCCAAACGTTTATCCTGATTGCTC
Source organism: Haliotis rubra (assembly GCF_003918875.1). Classification (NCBI taxonomy): domain Eukaryota; kingdom Metazoa; phylum Mollusca; class Gastropoda; order Lepetellida; family Haliotidae; genus Haliotis; species Haliotis rubra. The sequence goes on along the minus strand of NW_025766148.1, from coordinate 306,662 downwards.
AATAACTTCTTGGTGATAATTGGAACTTTTTGATACCCCCTCGTATACATAAAACAGAATGATTATCTACTGGTACACAGATAGAAATAGGTGAGTCTTAAGCTGTGATATAAATGTGTCTTTAGTGGTTGTATTTCTGAGGGTTTGGGGAATTCCAGAGTTGTGGGCTGACGAAAGAGAAGGCGCGTACAAATAGTCCATTTAGTGATTTTGGTTGAGCCAAGAGATAGTCACTGGAGGATCTGAGATTCCGCTGAGGTGAGTAAGGGGAGATAAGTTCTTTGAGATAGGATGGAAAGTTTTTATTGTAGAGACAGTCGTGATGGTGATGATGGTGATTATGATAATGTGTGTGCGCGTGTGTGAATAACGTTTTACGCCGTTTTCAGACCTATTCCAGCATTATTATGGCGGGATATGAGCTACACACCTATGTGAATCGAGCCGGCGTCTTTGGTGTGGGCGGTGGGGTAGCCTAGTGGTTAAAGCGTTGGCTCGTCACGCCGAAGACCCGGGTTCGAATCCCCACATGGGTACAATGTGTGAAGCCCATTTCTGGTGTTCCCTGCCGTGATATTGCTGGAATATTGCTAAAAGCGGCGTAAAACCAAAACTCAGTCAGTCAGTCAGTCTTTGGTGTGACGAGCGACCGCTTTAACCACTGGGCTACCCCACCGCCCAATGACGATGATGATGACAATGACGATGACGACAACGATGTTGATGCTTATCAAAATTGTATGAATAATACGTAGTACCTTTATATTTATATTCCGTAACAGTGACGGAAACTCTATACGGTAATATTCTTTTTGATACATGGAGTCAAGGGATTTACCTTGAGTCTTGTATTTTAGGGTCTGTGGGTCTCATACTCTGAATTTTGAGGGGTCCTGGACTACAAAATGGGGGTCCCAGACACTTAAATATTATTAACACTATGTTGTAATATTGTTGTAATTCACTTACTGTTATTGTATTGTGTATCATAATCATCATATTGTTACAGTAATCAAATATCAAATGATACCATAACCCGGCTAGCAGCAGACTCCGTGATAACTTATCGTTACTTGATCGAAATTTTTACAAAAAGTATTTGGACTTTTTCAGCGTCCCTGTAGACGCGCTAATAAATTTTGTTGCGTCCATTTTCAATTTTTATGCGTATAGGACGCAGGAATTCTCGTAAATAAAAAATAGGCTAAGAATTCAAAGTGAGAGTGAATCGCACAATTTGCAACATAGTGCCAAATATCGTACAACTCTGTTCGTTACATAAGTGCTCACAATCAGTTTATTTTTTCATCTTTTATACTTATAGCCTCCTTTAATCAAATGAATGTGAGATGATCCCTTTGTTTACACAGATTACATGCACTACCACTAAATCGTAATATTACAGGTTGATATGAAACGTAAAATGTGTGAATGGGGTTCCACTGAAAACGAAATTCATTTCATATTTGAAAGTTAAGCGTATATATAAAGTTATTCTTCCGAAATATTTGTCTGTGTCTGGCAGTGTAGGAAATACAGTGAAACCCCGCTGTGTCGAACTCTTCGGGACCAAGGAAAAGGTTCGACTTATCCGAATGTTCGACACATCCGTCAGCATAAAATGACCAAGTACCATCACGACCAAAGTGCTTATAACATCGTTTTCTACGACCCAGAGATGAGTTCGACACAACCGAGAATTCGTCTCAACCGAGTTCGAGACATTGGGGTTCGAATGTAGTTTCCAAAGTTTGCTATCCAGTCGGGCTAGCTATGCCTGAATTACTAGCCCACAAAATAATTCACTAGCCCGAAATTTTAATGGAGACATGGGTTTTAACATTAAGCAGCTAAGATGGTGAACATTTTTATCAGGCCGTAATCTTGCATGATTAAAAAGTGTATTATAACTTAACAAGTCGGAGAGAGTGATATATTTATAAAATGACCTTCACTTGCCAGTCGGGCCACTGACTGTGGAGATTTACTGGCCCGACTAGAATTTTACTAGCCTCTGGCTAGTGGGCCAGTGGCTATTTCGCACACTGGTGTCTTGTAAAGTTTATACATTGCTTAAATATTTTATGAAGTAACTGTAGACGTATTCTTCGAACTGTCCGAAATATTTATATGCAAAAAAACACGTTATAGCTAAATGAACAACTAAATTATCACCTATCATAAACAATTGAAATACTTTTGCTATTTTATAAACTGTTCACGTATCACGTGTTGTTAATCGTCGCGTGCCACATGTTGGTGCATACGCGATCAAAGGGAGACAACTCATATTGTACGATAATTACGTCCCCTTTCCCGGAAGTCAAAACGTAAACATTATCCAGAAGAGAAACGAAACTCGGAGATCTGCTGTCCATATTGGACTGTAGATACTCAATAATTTTCATTTATGAGGTACAGCGAATAATGGTGATTTGTTAGCAATATCTGTCTTGAGTTAACGGCGTGTTTTCATTATCTTTGATGTGTCCCTAGAGGTTATTATTTACACGTGTGCCTGTAATCAGCTGTTGATTACGGTCTGTAATTTCTGAGGACTTGTCTGTTTGTAGGCCAAATTGTCCTTGGTTTTCCTTTATTGTGTAACAGGTTGTGACTTTGTCCACGATTACGAGTCTCGTACAACTAAATGTCTGTTCGGTCTGGTAACCTTGACCCTGTCCTACAAAGCGACTACAGCAGTGGGATGGCTGGTATGGGAATCGGGACCACTCTACTGCCACATCGATTTGTGGGACGGGAACAGAGCCAGTAATGGACATTATCATACTCCTGAAGTCTGTTGAAAGTTATGTTAAGAACCATGCTCCCCTCTATGTTTTGTGCGGTCAGAAAAAGCTACTAATTATATGTGAGACTATGTGAGAAAATGTCATTATATTTGGGAACTCCAGTGTTCCTACATCTTTTGTCAAACCTGACTCGATTTCAGCTGATCAAGATATATGCCATGTTGCTATGTAGAACCTACACGAGCTCTTATATCTACATATTATTCCTAAATGAATCCAACAGATGTCTGTTTTACCCCTGGTTACGTCCTGCTGCGAAACAGACCCAAATTTGTTTCTGAGAGCTTCCTGGCAAAATCTGTTTGCTGTCTTTGAAGGTCAAGGCCACTTGTTACATACTAAAAATTCACGCTTTTCTTAATCACTATCTCTCTTGAGATTGTACGATACGATATACATCAATCGCGTAGGCCTCTTGACCTCCGAGAAAAGAAAATGTCTTGGTAAATGTTCTGAAATGTTCCAGATTAGATTAATGCTGTCAGATTAAAAGTCTTAATTTGTATAAAATGTCAACATTCCGAATTATTTCAGATACTTCAGAGAATACCCCTTGGCAGTTATCCCCAGACTCCCCCACCCAAAACCCCCTCCCTTCCACCCAGCGTTTGGAATACTTTCATTTGCCAGTTGTCCAGTAGGGCCTGAATGAAATCTGCAGGCCCATTTTGTTAAAGTCAAACCAATAGAAACAAAATAGACTACACTGTACAGTTTCACACTGTTTAGTTCTGTCATTATAAACCAGTACAACACTGGACATATGGTATGACATGAAATTCCTGTTGAAAAACAAATTGACAGATAATTTACTGAAGGCCACAAGGGCCTGCAAATATTTGAAACTGCTGGCCCCCGATACAAACTGCCGCCGATTATTTGGAACGCTGCTTGAAAACAAACAAACAAACAAAACAACACACACACACACACACACACACACACACACACACCGAGCACCATTGTAGGCACTTGAAGTTATGCAACTTGTGTTCACCAAGGGAGAGTTGATGGTTGACTCAAGTTTATTCAAAGCTTGTTGTGTCTACTCTTTGACAGTTGGGTATTACATGACACACTAATGTTGACTGTAAGGAACTGAGTATATATATGAACTTGGATACACGTGTCTGTTTACCAAGAGTGTATAGGCAAGAATAGCTGCAGTAGAACCGACATGGCAACATTTACTCACTTATCATTCTTGGACTGTTTCAATTAGTGCTTTGTCTGAGTACAAGTATGGGTGGTGGGTAGCCTTGTGGTTAAAGCGTCCACGTGTCATGCTGGGGTTTCGATTCCCCATATGGGCACAATGTCGGAAACCCATTTCTGGTGTCTCTCTCTCTCTCTCTGTGTCTCTCTCTCTCTCTGTGTCTCTCTGTCTCTCTCTCTCTCTCTCACACACACACCTCTCTCTCCTTCCCTCCCAACCCCCACCCAACACCACCACTATGTTTGCCTAACAAAGTATGGTTTGTGTTTATTGTATATACCACCTGTTGATGGTCACAGTATAATAATACAATGATTTATCTAGGTTTCCAAACCTTGGCAGACAAATTGGGAAAGATTTTGTTAAAAAGTTCGGATAATTCTTAAAGAAAGTTTTTATTTTCTTAAATTCAGGTAAAGTTAACTCTGAATTTGAGTGAGTGTGAGTATGGTTTTACGTTGCTTTTAGCAATATTCCAGCAATATAATGGCAGGAACACCAGCAATGGGCTTCACACATTGTACCCATGTGGGGAATTTATAGCTATGTCTTCAACGTGACAAGCGAATGCTTTAACCACTAGGCTACCCCATCGCCTCCTCTGAATTTGAACATACCATTCAAAACAATAACCTTATACTAACCATAGACCCTCTTCCTCTATCATGTCTATAGGGGTGGTGGGTAGCCTAATGGTTAAAGTGTTCGCTCGTCACGCCGAAGACCTGGGTTCAATTCCCCACATAGGTACAATGTGTGAAGCCCATTTCTGTGTCCCCCGACGTGATATTGCTGGAATATTGCTGAAAGCGGCATAAACTAAAATCACTCACTCACTCTTCCTCTATATATTTGCCCTATCAGTGAAACACAAGTCACCTCTACAAAGATTACTTATAACTACAACAACATTTATTGAGAATATTGCATTATGTTTTTCATTAAGAGAATGTTGTCATGCTGCTTTTAGGATAACAATTTTCATATGAAAAAAACCCCAAGCTGGAATCACTTTGTACGAATATCTAATTTTATTTCATTCATTTAGATATTATTTAAATGCATTAGCATTTAAAATGGTAAGTCCCCCAGGGGTCCAGGGGTTATTCAATCAAGCTTGCGGCCATCATGTCGACTTTCTATATCCGAATGACCAATGTCCAGGAAAAAACCAATGGTATCTGAAAGCTTATTTTATTCACACCTCTAAAAAACTAGGGTCGGCACCAGATTTCAAGGGTCGGTCAGGTAATCGGAACCACATCATATTTTTTTAGGCCTTATCAATAGCCCTGTAATGATGCATCAAAGTATCGATGGATTGCAATTATTGAGTCTCGATAGCAAAATTAATCCATGGTAAAAACCAAAACTATCGATGCATCGATAGTAAATGTGACTATCGATAGTTTAGTAATTGACTTCCTTTGATAAATGCGCAGCACAAAATACAGGATGTTTGGGTGCAGACTTTCAGCTTCATTGAGTTTATGTTTTAACTGTTTACTTGATCTGGGTTTCAAGTTTCTTGTCAGTTATCAAAAGAGACTGAAACTACTGCAGCTTGTTTTTTATTTCATATAAACTATACATTCATTTGAGAAATGACTTCAAATGAGACAATGCAAGGAGAAAAAACTATTGCAATAGTTGGTCACTATAGACTATGTGGTGTAGTGGTTAGAGCGTCCGCCCAGAGCGGAAGGTTGTGGGTTCGATCCCCGACCGCGTCATACCAAAAGACGTTAAAATATGGTACTTGTTGGTCCCTGCCTGGCGCTCGGCATTTATGGGTACAACAAGGACTGGTCGGCTCGGAGTCACTATAATGTGTCTGAGTGGGGTATTCATGCTTCACTGCGGCGTCGTATCTCAGTGGGCTAGCACTATAAAACCAGCTTCAGTCTGGGCTAGTACAAGCAGCCTCACATACACATACAAACGCATGCACGTCGTCATATGAGCGAAATATTCTCAAGCACGACGTTAAACCCAATTTCACCTCACCTCACAATAGACTATCGCTATCGCAATAGTTGCTGCCCCCTCAATAGTCACCTCCAGTTATCAGCACATGCATTATACCAAGTTGTGTAAGATGTTAACATAATTTGATTGTTGAATTCTCGATATACAAGTATCAGAATCCGACATGGTGAATTTGATTCTGTTAAGGGTGATGAGTTGATCTGTGTGGTTAAGTTGAATGTCAATAGATCCCAAGCCATTATTGATTACATTAATTCTATATTGCAGGTGTGTGAACAGCTTGTCTGATATCTGAAGCAAGATGAACGTTGCGATACGCAAGTGGTACGCATCGTACTACGTGAGCCCACTACGGAAGTGGGTGTATGGGCAGTTCTCCGTGTTCGCTGATGGAGTGGCATTTCATGATGAGTCAAAGAAACCAGTTCTTACAGGTGACCTAGTGATAAAGTTTTCCAAGATTGCTTTGATGAAGAAAGCTTCATCCTCCTTCATTTTTGGTGCGATAACTATCGTGGACAGTAAAGGACACACACACTGGTTTTCTTCCTTCCAGGACCGGTCATCCGTCTTTTCGGCAATAAATCATTTTTTCCTGAGCGCTGCCACTCTGTCAGAGTCTTCCAAGGTCAAAAGCATCCCAGAAGGTCAAAGGACGAAACTTGGGACCAATCTTCTGAGGATCGCCACAGACTCCGAACAGACCCTGCAACATGCAGCCACTCGGCTTTCCCAACAAGGGGAACAGATTGACAGCTCCATATCAACCATGGATGACCTGCATAATGACCTTGATGTTGTAGCCAATGTTGTCTCTGGCCTCGAGGCTTGGCTTGGACGATGGCAGATGCCGAAGAAATATATCCATGTTGATCCGATCATCCTAAAGGACAATGATGTCCCACAGGTATTTGACTATGAAATGTTGTATTCAGTGATTGACAGTAAAAAATTTCATTCTCAGAAGGATGGAGTGATACGAATATCTGCTGATGGCGTCACAATCCTCAATCTCACACAGAAGATCATTAAGCATTTCACTTGGTCGATGATATCAACTATAAGAGTTGCCAGCCCTTGGGAGATGGTTGTCACACAGAATTTCATCGGGTCTTCTGATCTGAGCTATGCCATTGTCTGCGCAAACCTGATCCACATTTTAAGGAAGATAGAGTTATTTGGCCCTGGCAGACGGAAACTTGATTATGATGTGACTGTACAGCATCGTCTTCAACAATATGACACCTCTGCGGGTAAGAATAGACACTATTATCGTGATTGTTAACTTGTTTTTTAGGTGTGAGATGGAGAGGTTAACCTTTGAACTATAGTTTGAAATTAATAAAGGATCACTTATGATCAATAAATCATTTGAACTCACAGTTGTGGTTTGAAGGCAGCAATACAGTGGATCAAATAGTGGCAGTAACATTAAGTCACAGGCACCAGAGTAAGTGAGTGAGTTTAGTTTTACGCCACTTTTAGCAATATTCCAGCAATATCACGGCAGAACAGACTCCAGAACTGTTGTCAGTGCCCTGATGAATGTTCAGAATATTGTCACTGTTAAATGTCTTGTAAGACTTCAGTTTCTGTTTTTGAATCCAGAATAGTGCTGGAAGCAGTCAGGAATTGGTGTTTCCATATGTTTCCAAACCATGTTTTGCAAGCAAGTAGGTTTGAAACATCTCAGGTTGAACAGGGACTTGGGTGGCCCTCCTGCACTATTATATGTGCAGCCAGTCTTCCAGAAACCTCACCATCAAGAAATGTCTGAAGCTTGCCATGACCTTGTGCTCAACAAGAGCAGATAACTCTAACTCTAGTACACAATCATGCTTAAGAGCTCTTCTTCCTGCAGTTCCAATCCAGCCTTTACATCACATGATATTTTGTTGTTGTGTTTTTAGTTTTTGGTTTTCTCCTAGAAAGCATTCCTTTGTGAAGAAGAATTTTTCCATATTGGATCTAAATATCAGATGGAAGTTGTCAGTAGTTATTGTATCATGGATTGTAACTAGTATTATTGATGTCTTTCAGTGGCATTTAGAAGTTGTACATTGATGTCCAAGATATTTTTATGGATTAAACTTCTTTTTAATTTCTCTCACGACGTTTCGAGACCATTCCAGGTCCCTTCATCAGGTGAACTGGCAGTTAGGACTATGACGTCGTCACTATGACGTCATAACTGAGTTATGACGTCACAATGCAAGTGACATCACAGTACACTAGGGAGAGTACTGTATAAGTGAGTTTGAAGAGTTAATTACATAATGATGAAAATTCATGCTAAATAATAGAGTAGAAAGTTGAATTGTCAATACACAATAACTGCTAATTACACAAAAGTTACTTGATAGCAGGCTTTCCAAAAAGAATAGTAGACTCGTTTTTCTTTTATCTAAAGTTCATCAAAAGTTAATCAAGAGGCCCCACACACTTGGCAGGTATACACCTTGATCACGATTCATTGCTGGTTTATGTCTCCTTATCTCCACAGCCTCCCACAGCTAAATATTATTTAGCATAAATTTTTATCATTATGTAATTAACTCTTCAAACTCACTTATACAGTACTCTCCCTAGTGTACTGTGATGTCACTTGCATTGTGACGTCATAACTCAGTTATGACGTCATAGTGACGGGTAAAAAGAAGTTTAATCCATAAAAATATCTTGGACATTAGTATTAGTGATGTTGTGACCATATCTGTAGTCGAGTGGGTTGAGTGTCTGCCTGGAGGACAGAAGGTCTGTGGTTTGATCCCTGGTTGGGTTACACCTCATGGCAGTGAGAGATGGTTTCCCTGCCTTGTCTTTAAGGTGATATGACTTGGACTCGTCAGATTGGAGTCAGTATATTGTATCTGTATGATTAACCCCTGGATGGTATCTCAGGGCTAATAAAAGACATACTTTAGTTAAGGCTATTGCAAGCAGCCACACAACCACAATTACATATATGTTCATGCACATATAAGTACAGTAATCTTGAATATTTCACTATCCCTGTTTCTTTATACCTTGCCAGTTATGCTGTAGGTCTCACTTTGCAGTGAGTAAACATCATTGTCACAATATCAGTGTACCCAAGGGTGGAAATAACCCAATGCCCGACATCCCAGTCCCGTGTTTTGTTCTGTCAGGCAAGCAGATTTGTATATCACACTGTACCAGTGTCCATTTGGCTTTCCAATGTTAAATATGTTGCCTTTTTAATAAATCAGCAAGAAAATCGGCCAGTATAGTGGAAAAATTATCAGGGCAAGTGATTTTACATGTGCGACTGTACCAGAGTACACTAGAAATTTTAAAGTTCTTTCCACTCCCAGTACCATGATACTGTATTTCAAGTTTTAATCAGGCTTTTACCTTGACTTACCAAAGTGGGGGGCAATAGGAACCCATCAATAAATGTTACAGGTCCTTGCTGTTAATATGAGGGTCCTGTAAAGTCTTGAAATGGTGTATAGATAATTACTGGAATGAATCAGTGGTCATGTGGACAGTGGTCATGTGGACAGTGGTCATGTGGACATGTGGTCATGTGGACAGTGGTCATGTGGACATGTGGTCATGTGGACATGTGGACAGTGGTCATGTGGACATGTGGACATGTGGTCATGTGGACAGTGGTCATGTGGATATGTGGTCATTTGGACATGTGGACAGTGGTCATGTGGACAGTGGTCATGTGGACAGTGGTCATGTGGACATGTGGTCATGTGGACAGTGGTCATGTGGACATGTGGACATGTGGACAGTGGTCATGTGGACAGTGGTCATGTGGACATGTGGTCATGTGGACAGTCGCCATGATGGGTGAAATAATAGACACAGATAACTACTTCTGTGGGTCTCTTTGAATGCAGGAGTTTGGGTGTCTGCGGCAGGAGTTTGGGTGTCTGCGTCCATTCCCCATGTTTGTACTTAAACCTTGTTTAATGACACCTTGAACCTGTGACTTCTAGCAGCAAGTCTGATGTTCTGTATATTTATTTTCCAGCATCCAGGAGTGTGTCAACATCATCAGTAACAGTGTCAGACAAGACATCCGACAAGACCACCGTTAACGCTAAATCAAACAGCACAAGCAGGAAGTATGATTTGTCTGGACTAGTGGATGACGTGGATGTCCAGAACGACGGCCAAACACAGGCCTCCATGTACAAGGAGGTGATCAGTGACCAGGAGGTTGACCAACTGACCGCAACCTTGAGCAATCTCAAATCGATGGCTCTGGCCGTCCAACACGAGGAGGATATTCAGAATGAGAAGCTGGACGTTCTGACGGATTCCGTAGACAGGGCCAATGATCGATTAGCTGCTACCACAAAGAGGACCAACAGACTCCTGTGAATCAGATGTATGGGTCGGATGTTGAGGATACAGATTGACACTGACGTTTTCTTGGTGTTTTATATTCTGTAAGGTGATGGTTAAAGGTGAAGGTCATTGTGTTGAACTGAGTGCTGGTTAGTGATAGATTTGAACATAAATCATCTAATATTTATGTATATGTTGACATTGGTGAATTGAATTTACATCTAATCAGCACAACATCATGGGTTCCCGGGGATCTGATGGGTATGATGACAAAGATGTTATTTCATATGTTTGCTGTGTCCGTAAAGATTATGAATGTTGCTTTGAAAAGGAAATTGTTGACAAAATTCTGAATGTTGTCTTACAAATGGTCCTTATGACAAGTAGGGTATTTATACATGGGACTTGCAAAAAAAATACTTCCATTCCAAGACAGGATTTTGTTATGCCCCCACCATATATGGCTGGGGGCATATAGGGTTACCCTCGGTGTCTGTCCGTCCGTACGAAACAGGGAATGTATTCTATCCACTTCTCCACCATAACCGCTCTGTGGAATTCAATGAACTTATACATGGGCTTTCTTGGGACTCTAATGGTGTGCATCTCATATTTTGTTTTTTAATTTTATTGTTTTTTTTTGTAAGTTTAGAGACATTTGAACTTAGGTACATTTTGCTGAATTTCTCTATGATGATAGTGTAATAGGGGATGAAGTCTATCCACTTCTCCATCAAAACTGCTCAACAGAATTGAATGAACTTCTACATGTTTTTTTTGTAGGGACTCTAAAGGTGTGCATTTCATAATTGTTTATGCAATTTCTTAATTTTGTCACTTCTACAGATGTTTGAACTTAGATGAATTTGGTTCTATTCATCCTGTTCGTCCCATACAACAGGGGGTGTACTTTATCCACTTCTTCTAAAAAAACACTGCACAAAACTCATTTAGCTTACATATGTCTTTTATAGAGACTCTAAAGGTGTGCATCTCATATTTTGTTTTTGTATTTTATAGTTTTGTGTATGTTTAGAGTCATTTGAACTTAGATAAATTTTGTTGAATTTCCCTCTGATGATAGTGAAATAAGGGATTAAGTCTATCCACTTCTCCACAAAAACTGCTCAACAGAATTGATTAAGCTTATACATGTGTTTCATTAGGACTCGAAAGGTGTGCATCTCATAGTTACATAGATGTTTATTGAACTTGTTCGTGAATTTTGTTCAATTATTGATCTTTATATATCTTATGAATGTCAGCGGGGGCATCCGTGTCCCTGGACACAATTTTTTCTTGTTATTTTTGAAATTCAAAACATTTGTGATTGAAGTAATTGTCACATTTTTAAAGAAACAAATACATTAGAGCTGCCTGTTCTCATGAGGGGCGGTGGGGTAGCCTAGTGGTTGAAGCGTTCGCTCGTCACGCCGAACACCCGAGTTCAATTCCCCACATGGGTACAATGTGTGAAAGACCCTTCGAAGATCCGGGTAGAATAGGTCTTCAGCAACCCATGCTTGCCACAAAAGGCGACTATGCTTGTCGTAAGAGGCGACTAACGGGATCGGGTGGTCAGGCTCGCTGACTTGGTTGACACATGTCATCAGTTCCCAATTGTGCAGATTGATGCTCATGCTGTTGATCACTGGATTGTCTGGTCCAGACTCGATTATTTACAGACAGCCATCATATAGCTGGAATATTGCTGAGTGCGGCGTAAACCGAACTCACTCACTCACAATGTGTGAAGCCCTTTTCTGGTGTCCCCCGCCGTGATATAGCTGGAATATTGCTAAAGGCGGCATGAAACCAAACTCACTCACTGTTCTGATGAGTTACGTTGTTTTATGAATATTTGCCAAGTGCGACGACTCTGGGTAAGAATGTAGGCCCCTCATTAACCTGTACTTGTCATAAGAAGCGACCATCTGTATCAGATAGTCAGACTCACTGCCCTACGGATGGATGACTTCTTGTCTTAGTTGCATGGATGAATGTTTATGATGTCTGTCACTTGATTGTCTGGTCCAGATTTGATTATTTTTTGACAGCAGTGCACTTAAATATTGCTGACTGCTGCATTAAACAACAATTAATCATGTAATTACCGTGTCTTTGCTTTAAGGGTTTCATGTCATATTTCCAGGACGTAGGTGTTTCTTAAAGGGAAACTAGACATGGGTCTGCATGAAGGTCACAAGATGGTTGTTTTTTATTTAACACAGCACTCAGCAATATTCAAGCTATATGACTGTGGTCTGTGAATAATCAAATCTGGATCACTCAATCCAGTGATCAACCGCATGAGCATCGATCTACGCATTTGGGATATGATGACATGTGTCAAACAAGTCAGGGATGGTCACAAGAAAATTTGATTGAGATAATTTGTATTCCACTTTGTATATTCTGGGTTAAAATTGGTGCTGTTAGACATTGACATTTGAAGATGTGATTGGGAGATAATACTGAGTTACTAATATAATGCATGTAATTTTATCCTAGATTGCAATTCATCGGTCTGCTTTTGAGTCAAACAGACTGTTGTTACATATTTCGATGTTCACGCTGTCAATCACTGGATTGTCTGGTCCAGTGTTATGATGTATCTGACATATGATGATAAACCTACTTACACACAGACAATGCCTTTGTATGATACCAGGCACTAATTGCACATTGCCAGAATATGGGTACAAGATCACAGAGTATAGGCAACCTTCAACACAGAGGTCAGCCATGTCTTCCCCTACTAATTTACACAATCTTGATTGTTGATGTATTCCTCATTGAAATAGGGAGTGCGTGTACAGTGTGATATGATTATGCAATACTGATGAATATTTCTAGTCAGCTAGATGTTTACTGTTATTTATGATGTAGATTTTGTAATGTGCTATATTCATCAGCCAGAACCTGAGTGGATCTGGTTACAACAGGTCCACCGATTCCATTGCTTGTTGCTAGAGTGACCGAATGTGCCATGTGTTTGATCACGTGATTGATCATTTGTTTGATCATTTGCTATTAAACACTCTCAGCATAATTCCAGCTGTAAGGCTTGATGTAAGAAATGAAATCTGTACCAGACGATCCAGTGATTGGGATGAAATTTTCAGCCAGTTGTGATACGATACCATTTATCATTCAGGTCTGTGAGTCTCATCACCGGAATGGGTTGCAGAAGATCAATTCTAACCCAGTTTTTCAGGATGGTACCTATAAGGTACTCTGATCTTGTGGGATTTTGATTTATCCTTCAGTCACTGGTTGGTCTGGCCCAGACTATATTACTCCTTGTGTTGCTAGAGGGATTTTGATTTATCCTTCAGTCACTGCTTCGTCTGGCCCATACTATATTACTCCTAGTGTTGCTAGAATACTGATGACTGTTGTGTTAAATAATGAAATAATCAACTGGAACTGATTCAACTATCAGTGTGTCGACTTTTTAGATATCAAAATAAACTGTGTGTTCATGAATGCTCGTTGCAAGTGATGTGCTTGATATTTCTATTATTCTCTGACTTTAGGGTGATGTTCATTCCAGATGTTGTGATTTATAGTTTGTTATGAAGATTATGACATTAATAAAGAGTGAGAGTGACTTAATCGTGTTACTTTATATATGCGTTTTATTTCAATGTGAAGAAAGCTTTGAACAATAATTTGCCTGCTAGCATTAATGGGTCAGATGTATGGCTTACAGTGTTTAATGCATCTTCGATAATCTCCAGGGTATATGTTCCGATAAATCTCCACAAGTACCCTGGATGCATCGATGGCTCGGCCCGATAATTTTATTACCTCCCTTGGTGAGCTAAAGCAGCGTAAAACACAACTCACTCACTCATCCTCTAGTTTGGGGAAATATATGTCACGTGTCGACCTATGGGACACATTTTCCTAAACTAATCCCCAGACGATCATGTCCATATAAGGACATGGAGAAAGACTCCCATTAAACGTGTTAAAGTTAATCCCATGTGACGTAGCAACATTACGTTGTGACGTGGCAAAATAACGTTGAGTTTCTATTTGTTTGATGAAAGATAAATCTGTCATGAGTAGCCATTATAAAAACATATGTCCTTATGATTGACATATACTGTGACAGATCTGTCATAGAGTGACCGACAACACTGGTACATTTCTGAAATGAACAACGCCAGTTCTTTGTAACCACTCAGTCGTGAGACACGCCTCCGCATATTAATTAGCCCTTCGTCGTGTTGGGGATTCTCACAGCTTAAACATTAAAGGGTGGCATGGCGTCCTGAGTCTTATTGGTGGTCTGTATTTTGGGAGTGAACCGGTTTAAGCATAAAGCTACCCATCAATCTTTAAGCTGTGAGAATGGTTCACTCCCAACAGATTCATTGAGTACACTAATTAGCTGAGCCATGCTGTCCACCCCTATTTATTTAATGAGCTGGCCCGGAGTCACTATATAATATAGTAACACCACACTAGTATTTCCTGTGGCCTTCTGAAAACATATTACTAATTCTTTTATTGAACAGAACAGAATAGAACCGAAATTTCATTCTCAAAAATCACATATAGTGACACAGAGAACGTACAGTATATCGATACATACCACTAAGCGCCAAAAGAAACGTTACCCTCCTACTTTTATGAATTACTTCAAAACAATCAAAGATATGTTAGAAGGTATTACTTTAGAAGAAAGCTTAACAACATAGCTTTATGCAAATAACGAAAAGAAATTCTCAAATGTATTCATATTTAGGTGAAATGCATCTCTTTCAGAAGAGTTAAATTGTCCTATTTTCGTCCATGCCAAAATAAATCAATAACAGTGACTTAGATGTCAAAAGGAAAAAGGTTGAAATAAAATTCTGCTTTGAGACAAAGGTAAATCATTTAAAGTCACCATTTTTGAACTATTAAAACAAGAAGCAACTGCTGTAGAGTGTGTAAAATTGTAAAATAATCACTCCTATGATCTCAGTCTTTTAAAACATTTTTTGCTAATTTGCATAAGTGAAAACAAGTAAAACGTGTCTTTGATATTGTGGAAAAATGTATAGGGACATCAAAAATTATCTTTGTTAACATAGTAACATTTTTCCATTTTCTGTTTACACATAGCAATATCAATTGCCAAAACGCAGCAATATTCAAGCAGTATTTCCATTCATTTCACATGTAGAATGATTCTATAGGGTATGAAGAGGGCCTAGAATACATGATATGATACACAAGTACGAGAAATATGCCACGATTAACAGCTGAAAAGAGAGAAAGATCCATTGGGATGATGCAGATGGGGTCGACATGCAATGCTGTTGACAACCGCCTCGGATGCCACCGTATCACGGTTATAAGACGTATTCAGGGCTTCAGACAGACAGGGGCACCGTAGACAGACCAAGAAGTGGACGTCCACGCATCACAACGCTAGCTGTAGATAGGAACCTCCGTCATTAAGGAAGGAGGGTAACGTTTCTTTAGGCGTTTAGTGTATTGAAATATTGAACAAAGTCCAGTTTTGATAGATTTGGCAACGCTAGAGTTAAGTGGTGAATAATCACATTTCATTAGATAAACAAATTTTTCAATGGTAGGATGTTTACAGAAATATTGGGGAAGAAATTGATTTCTGAGGGCATTTACTGCTGGACAGTATAATAAAAATTGAAGTTCATCACTGACATCTAAATTCACACTATGCTTCCTTTCTTTACAATACTGGTCAAACACATTCAAAGATTTTTGCAATCCATCACTTGTTTCAGCTAATATGACAGTATCGGCAGCGTAAAGTAATATCAACAATTTCATAAAGATACCAAGCTGGTCCTCAATAAGCTTATTTACATGTTACATCATGTTCATAAAGAAAACACTCAAGATCATACAAGTAGAAATAACTGGAGAATAGGAGGCTTTTATAACAGTTCTTGAATTAGTGTTTGCAAATAACTGGAGAACAGGATGTTTTTATTACTGAAGATGAAAGTGAAATAGTATTTATAAAATTCAGTATAAACAGAGTATATAACTGGAGAACAGGGTGTTTTATAATAGCTATTTTTCCCATGACTTCTTTCGATGACTTTTTTCATATGACTTTTTTCCGATCACCCTTCTAGATGGCTACCTGTATGCCAAGAGCAAAGTGAAAGGAGAAATTGATTAAGTTCAAGTGACTTTCTAATAAGTGTTATCTGTGCACTGACAAACACGTGATGTCAAATAATATGGTGCTTGGTCACGTATGTTTGATTGGTACATGTATGTAAATTATTGTTTTTGATAATATTCACAAGTAAATGTGATCTGGCAACTATATGTTTATGTACATATATGTTGATGCAATACGTCATTATTTATAATTTATAATTTATTACATGAATTGAAAAAAACTATAGTTAATACCTAATGTTGTCTTCTTTATCTAGGCACATACCATTATTATCAAGGGTACAGCTTGATTAAGCCTTATGCAACCAAACATAAAATGTGTTGTTTTTTGCGGTCTGTCTTTTGGGAGGCCTGTCTTATGGGAAGATACCGCTTAAATGAACCTACGTTAGGTTGTAAGACAATTTGGAATTTGACTACTTGTAGAACACACAAAGTCGGCGTCTGTTAATCTAATAGATGTTCATTTTACTATCTGATTTTACTAAATTAGGATAGACATCTGTGCACAGTGGTTAAAGTAATAGAGACCGATACTTTTTGTTATTCCTCGACATTCATACTAGACCCGTCTCTATGCATACGCTGTCCTAGAGGTGTTGTCGAGTGTCCCGACATGTGTCCTAGAGGTGATGTTGGTGTCCGACAGGTGTCCTAGGGGTGGTATTGGGTGTCCCGATATGTGTCCTAGAAGTGTTGTTGGATGTCCCGACATGTGTCCGAGAAGTGTTGTTGGATGTCCCGATATGTGTCCTAGAAGTGTTGTTGGATGTCCCGACATGTGTCCTAGAGGTATTGTTGGATGTCCCTTCATGAGTCCTAGAGGTATTGTTGGATGTCCCTTCATGAGTCCTAGAGGTGATGTTGGGTGTCCGACATGTGTCCTAGAGGTGATGTTGGGTGTCCGACATGTGTCCTAGAGGTATTGTTGGATGTCCCTTCATGAGTCCTAGAGGTATTGTTGGATGTCCCTTCATGAGTCCTAGAGGTGATGTTGGGTGTCCGACAGGTGTCCTAGGGGTGTTGTTGGGTGTCCCGACATGTGTCCTAGAGTGTTGGATGTCCCTAATATGTGTCCTAGAGGGGATGTTGGGTGTCCGACAGGTGTCCTAGGGGTGTTGTTGGGTGTCCCGACATGTGTCCTAGAGTGTTGGATGTCCCTAATATGTGTCCTAGAGGTGATGTTGGGTGTCCGACAGGTGTCCAAGGGGTGTTGTTGGGTGTCCCGACATGTGTCCTAGAGTGTTGGATGTCCCTAATATGTGTCCTAGAGGTGATGTTGGGTGTCCGACAGGTGTCCTAGGGGTGTTGTTGGGTGTCCCGACATGTGTCCTAGAGTGTTGGATGTCCCTAATATGTGTCCTAGAGGGGATGTTGGGTGTCCGACAGGTGTCCTAGGGGTGTTGTTGTTGGGTGTCTCGACATGTGTCCTAGAGTGTTGGATGTCCCTAATATGTGTCCTAGAGGGATGTTGGGTGTCCGACAGGTGTCCTAGGGGTGTTGTTGGGTGTCCCGACATGTGTCCTAGAGTGTTGGATGTCCCTAATATGTGTCCTAGAGGTGATGTTGGGTGTCCGACAGGTGTCCTAGGGGTGTTGTTGGGTGTCCCGACATGTGTCCTAGAGTGTTGAATGTCCCTAATATGTGTCCTAGAGGTGATGTTGGGTGTCCGACAGGTGTCCTAGGGTGTTGTTGGGTGTCCCGACATGTGTCCTAGAGTGTTGGATGTCCTAATATGTGTCCTAGATGTGATGTTGGGCGTCCAACAGGTGTCCTAGAGGTGTTGTTGGATGACCCTACATGTGTCCTAGAGTTGTCTTGAGATGTCCCGACATGTTTCATGGTAGTGTTGTTTAATGTCCCGACATGTGTCCAAGAGATGTTGTTGGATGTCCCGAAAGGTATCCTAGACCTGTTGTTGGATGTCCCGACATGCGTCCTGGAAGTGTTGCTGTGATATCCCTACGTTTTCCTAGTGTTCCCACTTTTGCCATTTCGAAGCGTCGGTGTCGTATTCAGATGTCCTGGGTGCTCTGCAGTTAACCGAACAATCTTTCTCCTGATTGTTCAAGACACAAGTCCCTGTTTACTGCATGTCGTGTTGTGGTTCACGACACGGTCACCTCAAAGACCTGGTTAAGCCATTCCAGCGATCTGTCAACATGGTTCTTGGACTGGTACAAGGCGTTCTACACCTTTCCAGTCACTTGCAATTATTTCAGTGATATGTCTGAGCGACGGATGCGCCCGTTATAGCAAACATGTTTACTCTGCCGTCGGTGACTCAGTTTTTCCCTCATACGTTGACCTTCACCTTTCCCCTTCACGTCCATTGAGGCTGAATATATAGTCCCTGGCGTTGACGTTATAATTAATTTTCTTCTTTAGGAGAAATGTGACTCAATAAATACCCGGCATCTTCTTTCATCGTTCCCTGAGATGGATGTGTTTTTGTAAGTATAGTGTATTCTCTTGACCGATATCTAGTATATTGCACTGTACTGTTATGAGAATATTTCCCTTTGCTCTACATTTGAATGTATAAGTATTACTAAACCATACACCATCAGTAGAGCGGTGTATCATGACCTAAGTTGCGAAACGATATATCCCGATACCAGTTTAATGAGGCGAGACGATATATCGTATTGGCAAGGAACTTGCGAGACGAATATCATCACGATAAACAGCAAAACGTCTGTTACATTCACACCTACTTAAAGAGCTGTTGATCTAATAAAATTTCAGCATATAATCAGTATATGAAATAAGCCAAAAACCCAGCCAGACATTAGGGCTGGTAACTTCAAAATGTTACCATCCAAAAATGGATTTAACCAGACCAAATATGGTGAATTTACTCAGATATATGGAACATCTACAATTTTTACCAGACCATCGGGCTGGCTAGCTGTAAATGTAGACCGTCCGTCAGAAATCTAGACCGTCTCGGGCTGTCGGACGGGTCTTATTTCATACACTGATATAATGCTTAAGACAGTACAGTCAAACATATTCAGTATACCTTGATCAAATATGAATACATTTGAAAGTGAAGTTTCCCTTGGAAGTTGTGTTTCTACACCAATTCTTTGTAATTTGTATCAGAAATCAGAATCACAGAAAAAACCTCTTAAGTCTGCTTTCTAAATTTTATCGCTTTTGTTCTCTTTCTTAACAAAGCTAAGACATCGTTCATAGTTGTTAATAAATGGTGTTATTTGTCAAACAACTAAAACATATTTCAGTTACTTGAAGACAGGTATTCTACTGTTCACAAAGTTTGAAAAATAGTCATCATCATCAATTGTCATGATGCATATCGCAACTGTCTGAGACTTTACTATATGTGCTTCTACACTCGTTCATTCGTGTAGTACCTGTGAAGATCCGGGTTAGAGTTGGTCTTCAGTAACCCATGCTTGTCGTCAGAGGCGACTAACGGGATCGGGTGGTCAGGCTCGCTGACTTGGTTGACACTTGTCATCGTATCACACTTGCGTAGATCGATGCTCATGCTGTTGATCACTGGATTGTCTGGCCCAGACTCGATTATTTACAGACCGCCGCCATATATCTGGAATATTGCTGAGTGCGGCGTAAAACTGCACTCACCCACTCACAAGTGGAGTCGTTCATGCGTTAATATTGGCTAGTACATGTAAGTGTGAAAAATTTACATGTTCAGAATATTACACCTCTGGAATCTAGATTCCCACATGCTGCTCTGTGGACCAGTGAATCAGGTGTAAAACGCCCCATAACACATCCTTCTTACCAACTGTCTCGTAAGAGGAGGACATTTATAGTTACCCATTACATCCCCCATGTTTAGCTGATCGGTCATCATCCGACGAAACAGCTCCTACGACGTCGTTAGACGTGGTTGTCATAGTTTACCGTGGACAGAACATGCCACCTCAGGTTTACCGGGTACAAAATAGGACTTCTAACGAACTACAAAAAGACATTCATCAGAGAATATGATTGTATAACACGGAAGTTGGTTTAATATATAGGAATGTTATTTATTAGAAAACGTCTTTGTAAAATACGGTCATGTAACACAATGAATGCTTAATGGGAATAAAAGGTTGATTGATTGCTTACTTATCATCGTCTTAGTCACGATATTGGAAACCCTCACAAAGGAGGTGTCTCGTTATGCTGAGGTGCACACATGGTCGTAAACAGCACAGCGCTGGGCGAGGTTTCACGTTCTTGAAGGAAACGTTTGAATAAGACAATACCATCTGTGTATTTTATACATCATGACGAGCGATGAGTAGACAGGTACTACGTATGATTTACCGTTAGCACCAACATGACGCACGGCGTTTGTGGGTGGGGGTGGTGGTAGTGGGGGAGGGGGCTGATGGGGAGCTTGCTAAGGGTGGTGTACACTGGGACAACGCGAATGGGCTGTCTGGCTGACAGGCCGTAAAAAAACATGATGGATTGCTGGCTTGACGAGGAACGCCTGTTTTGGTGGATCAACACGTTTTTATGGTGTACAAATTTCAAAATGTGTCACCTCGTTCTAATTTAGTCCCCAAACATAGTAAGAACATTTCATTCCGACGTTCCCGGATTTCATATGGATATACACCTTTCCATCACATACTTTGTAGCTTGGAATGGGAATAATCATCATCATCTATATCGTTGTCGTCGTCGTCATCATCATCATCATCATCACCACCACCACCACCACCATCATCATCATCATCATCATCATCACCACCACCACCACCACCATCATCATCATCATCATCATCATCATCATCATCATCATCATCATCATCATTATCATCATCCCTATCGCCGCCGTCGTCATCATCATCATCATCATCATCATCATCATCATCATCATCACCACCACCACCACCACCACCACCATCATCATCATCATCATCATCATCATTATCATCATCCCTATCGCCGCCGTCGTCGTCATCATCATCATCATCATCATCATCATCATCACCACCACCACCATCATCATCATCATCATCATCATCATTATCATCATCCCTATCGCCGCCGTCGTCGTCATCATCATCATCATCATCATCATCATCATCATCATCACCACCACCACCACCACCACCACCACCACCACCACCACCACCATCATCATCATCATCATGATCATCATCATTATCATCATCCCTATCGCCGCCGTCGTCATCATAATCATCATCATTATCTGTATCGTCGTCGTCCTCATCATCATCACCACCGTCGTCGAAGTCGACGTTGCTGATATCACCATCATCTCTACAAAATGATTGCCTTCTGTATTCCAGGTTGTAAGACCTTTGTATGTCCCTTTGTCGTCGTCATATCAATCTTTGGCTTGTCTCGTCCTAACCAGAATAATCCGGCTTTGGAGTGTAATAGCCAGAATATGGCCAGTGTTGTGTTAAACAGAAAAAAACCACACCCTTCGTACAGCTGGCTACTGCCATTTCTTTTTATAAGCAAACCCAACAAATGACCATGAAATATGTGCAATTTACATAGTTATGTTAATTGAGTTATCAAAATCTAGTTTTAGTTTTTATGATGGCTATTAGAGAGAGTTTGAAATTAGAATACGTCAGGCATATTTCTTGCTTCTCGTCACGCACTTGTCAGCTGTTTCCGTCACGCTGAACAACGACTGAGAGATGGACAGGCTAAAATACCTCGATGATGACAGTGAAAAGTTGGTTTTATTGCTCAACTGGACAATATACTATATTAACATGCATATCTCCCATCCACAATCCGCTCGTACTGTGCTGTGGTATATACTATTACCCTGCAGACTGGTTAGGACGTACTAGTATTTGATGTCATCACTATTTACTTATGACGGATTTTAGGAACTGCTTCAGGAACTTATAGTAGGTGGTTCAGGAGCTTATGACAGTAGGTGCTTTAGGGGCTTGTGATAGTAGGTGCTTCAGGAGGTTATGATAGCAGGTGCTTCAGGAACGCATACTAGTATGTGCTTTAGGAGCTTATGAATAGGAAGTGCTTCAGGAGCTGATGATGGTAGGTGGTTCAGGAGCTTATGACAGTAGGTGTTTCAGGAGCTTATGACAGTAGGTGCGTCAGGAACTTACGATAGTAGGTGCTTCAGGAGCTTATGACAGTAGGTGTTTCAGGAGCTTATGAAATGGGGTTTGAAATCATATAATGTCCCTAGTTATGATTTCAAGTGGGTCTGCTACATGAATGCGATTTTTTGTTTTTAACTCACATAATGCTGACCCTCTATGAATGAAATGGAGATCAAAACAGGCGTTCAACCAACTCACCAACAATAGCAATGTGCCCCTTAGAGTTTACTGTGCTTGTGGCTGGAATTATATTTTGATGTGTTTAGGGAATGTATGTAACGAAGTATATAAGTATCCGATGACGTCAGGATTTCTTTTTTTTATTTCAGGATTTGTATCATAGTAAGTTGTTGCATTCCACGACAACTCTGTCCTCATCCTTTCCACAGCTTACAGCTACATATGTATAAAAATGCGACAAAACCATGTCACAACCTGTTCAACGACTGATTTATTTTGTATTATTATTGTTACATGCTCTGTATAACCAAACCTGACCTGATCTCTACCCTGCAATTGTAAAAATGGTATGAAAAATAAAAAAATATGCATAAAAAACAACTTTTGAGCAAGAGTCGTATCACGTTCCTGTAAAGCTGCCTTGAAAGACCATGCTCGGTCCTCCTTTAGAAAACACGCCAAGTGCAGACAGAAGGCTGGGCCTGAGATACTGTGTCGTTCATCTTGTCATACGGTCTGTAGATGATGCCTCATTCCTAATCCTTATCCATAGATCAAATATGAAGCACTTGTCTCCTTTATTTCTGGTTGAGGTTGGTAAATCGGGGGAAGGGATTTGGCTAACTCAAATAACTTTTGTCATACTATGCAAATCCGAGCGGAAAATACGATTCATATGCAAGAATAGAAATATATATATAGAAAGTTAGCTCAGCTGATGCCCTGCTTCTTGCCCCACTATCCCCGCTACATCCCAGCTGTTACATAGATGCTATCACTGAGGATGTCCAACATTTCAAGACCGCTTCCGTGGTGTAGTGGTTAGAGCGTCCGCCCGCAGAGCGGAAGTTCGCGGGTTCGATCCCCGACCGCGTCATACCAAAAGACGTTAAAATATGGTATTTGTTGGTCCATGCCTGGCGCTCGACATTAATGGGTACAACAAAGACTGGTCGGCTCGGAGTCAGTATAATGTGTCTGAGTGGGATATTCATGCTTCACTGCGGCATGGTATATCTCAGTGGGCTAGCACTATAAAACCAGCTTTAGTCTGGGCTAGTACAAACAGCCGCACATACACATACACACGCATGCACGTCGTCATATGAGCGAAATATTCTCCAGCACGACGTTAAACCCAACTTCACCTCACCTTACCTCCAACATTTCACAGTAAATATATCAGATGTCATTTGCTTTAATTGTTTGGACAATTGTCCTGAACCTCGTGAGACATATTAAACAAGCATTGAGCACCAGTACAGTGAATGGAAGCATACAACATTTGGAATATTTTAATATTTAATATCTAGAAATTTAGCACGTTTCTTCAAGCCAAGAAATATGTATTTGGCAAGGTTGTTAATAATAAAAGAATTATTAAACAGTAAATGCATTGTCTGTTGTGAGTGATTTTCAGACATATATCTAGGTAATATTTCAGACCTTAAACTATCACAAAAAGAACATTCAAACATGAAGTGATACTCGTTTTCTTGTCTTGGTATGATACATACAGGACACAACCTTTATAATGCTGAAATATTATGTTTTCTACCTTCTTCAATCATTACATCTAAACCGACAAAATGCAATTCTATACACTTTCACCTTTATAAGTGATAAATACAGCTCGGTTGACATAGATAATTTGACATTCCGATAATAGTTTAACTTAGAATATTTATGTAAATTCTCTATCCATGTTTGACTGTCAATATCAATACATCTCTGTTTAAAGTTATTAATTAAATTGGATCATGACTCAACATTTTGTGCTCAAGCCAAAGCCACTTTGATATAATACATGTTTTACCTTAAGAGCCCAGCTTTCTTTTCCCCTTTTCTGATAATATAAATTGACAGCTGCATAAATGCCTAAGTATTGAATTATGATGCTGATTTAGTAATCTAGACCAATATTTCATTATCTTTACATACATGAAGAATAATGACAATTATTATGGATATACAACTTCTTTTATTCTGTGGAGGTGATGTTTCGACATAGGTTCTAATGTCGTTGTCAAGCAAGTGGTACATGAGTAACAAATTGAGAGAATATTACTCATGTATCACTTGCTTGACAACGACATTAGAACCTATGTCGAAACGTCGCCTCCACAGAATAAAAGAAGTTGTATATCCATAATAATTGTCATTATTCTTTATCAACTCAACTTCGAAAATGCCCATCAAAGAAGCTTTACATACATGTTTACTTTTAATGAATATCTTCGTATTTAGCTGTAATATTTGGAGCCATATAACAACACAGAAAGAACCTTCCCATAAAAAATATGAAGTAGAACATTGTAAGGTGTAAGCCTAGATATTTGTAGGAAGATACAATTTCTAAACTATCATTATTTAGAAAGAACCTTTCATATTTCTTTTGTCGTCCACCTTTTCTAAAGACAATAACTTTAGTTTTATCAATATTTATTTTCAATTGCCATAATATACAATAGTCTGTTAGCTTATGTATCCTTGTTTGTAACCAATTCACTGTGCTATCAAACATAACAATGTCATCTGCAAATAACAAGATATACAAATTTATAAAGTCAATATCGATACAACGCTGATCATCACTGGATAAGAACTGAACCATATCGTTGATGAAAAAGGAAAACAAAAATGGAGATAATTGACAACCCTGTCGAACACCGGAAGATCAAAGAATGGAGTTTTTCCATACGATTTTTGTCTGGGATTGTTTCAATAAAGTTTGGTATATAACTTGCTATTACGTTTGGTATGAAGCTGTTAAAACAATACAGAAAGTAAGAGGTGAATGCACTGCTTACCTAGTAACATTACAGCATCACGACTAAAGTTATTTTCAACCTTTCACACAGCGTACTTCAGGTGTCGTTATGAAAGATAATTAATTTTCCGGGGATGACGAATTATTCCTTTCTGGTGAAGGGGAACAGTTATTTTAAGCTATTTCTGTAAGACTTGTTTTTCTATGAATGGATAACCCTGTTTTCAGTGACGATATGATGTCACAAGTCCCCATTCTGTATGTACATTATGTTTCTATGCTCTGTTTAATGTGTAAAACTGACTTTGCATGCTCTTGTGAAGGATGCACCAGGATCTCTGGGACAGCTTCACCTATTGCTTATATTAAGGACAGGTTGTCCTTAAAACTATTTATGAGCTTAAAATCTGAAACAAAATGAATCATTTTCTGTATTTTCTCAATCCCTATCCAAGATGGTCAGATCTCCGGTCCTTTGAACCAGACATTTTGTGATAGGAGTTGGTTATCATTGATACTGACGTTTCTCTGACACATTAGTGAGGCAGGCAACACGTGCTGCCTTCAGCTTGTGTCACGACCTGTCCAGTAGTTCCCGCGGGGTGATATCTAGGATCACACAACTGTCAACACTCATAAAAACATTGTAAAACTCCGTATCTTTACACACCAGTCTGACCTGCCAACCATTATTAGATTTACAACGGCTACCTAACCTGAAACCCATGGAATATGTTATGACAAACTGCCCTTCTGTTAATAGAAAGAAATAATTACGATCCTTACTTATTACTATATTTTCAACAAAATGCATACCTGATTTCAAAAAGAGGTGGCCTGATACCAGGGCCGTAGGGAGCCCAGGGGGGCAGGGGGGCAGCTAGAATCTTTTTACAGATTAATTTTGTGCATCAAACTATTGATATAACACTGTTTTAACGTGGATGGTCCCCCTCCCCAATTCATAACAGTTAACTACGGCCCGGGATACTGTACAGGACGTCATGGAAACAGGCAGAAATCATCACAGTGATCATCAACAAGACCATGACACTTTTAATATAATATTTGTTGACTTCGTTGAACCGCGAGTGACAAGTAAAGGTATTTTAAGAATGTTATATTGTAAATACATGTATCAGTTTGACTGGTATATTGGTGTGTGTCGAGGGCGTAGTTTACGTCCCTTTTCTATTCTCTTTATTTATAAACAAATTTGTTCTTCCTTTTCAGTTATATATCCTGACTGACAAGTGTGAGGTATTATCAAAATGTTAAATGATGTTTCAATGATGTACACCTAGCCCGTTTCTGTTTTCTTTCTCCATAAACGAACTGACTGTCAGAAAGATTCGAGATACAGGAATATTGGAGACATAACAGTCAGCGCAGTGAAAAAAACCATCCAGCTTTTCTTCCGTGACTCTGATATTTTAGGGACAGCCACCGCGATACCTGCGTATACCGGAGGGGGAGATCACACTTACCTTTTCGGGAACACCTGGTATCAACACTAGTTCATAGTTTTTTCATATACATGTACTCATAAAGGCCGATTCTGCTATTAACATCCTTAAACATATGAAATGGGTTTCCTCGCTTTTATAAGGATTCTTAAGTGAAATTGCTTGTGGCGTATGCCTGGACCCAAGGTTGAGGTATATATACTGAACTGGAATGTACAATTGTATAGAGATGTAACAAGACCGCCAACCATCAGGAAAATGGTGATGGTGTGGTAGTGGTGGTTTACGGTGGTGGTTTACGGTGATGATGATGATGGTGGTGGTGGTGGTGTGTGTGTGTGTGTTTGTGTGTGTTTGTGTGATAGTGAGTTGAGTAGCCTAGTGGTTAAAGCGTTCGCTCGTCACACCGAAGACCCGGGTTCGATTCCCCACCTGGGTACAATTTGTAAAGCCCATTTCTGGTGTCCCCCCGTCGTGACATTGGTGAAAGCGTCGTAGAAACATACTCCTTCACTCACTCACTAGTAGAGACAGTGTATAGGCGTACTGCTGGCCACATTTTCTGGATGTTTGAGATGAGCAATGAGATTCATACAATGGCACAGACGTTATCGTCCCGAAACACACCTTGCAGAAGGGACAAGAAAGGATGTCAGCATGTTGTTCCGATAGTTTTGTCCAGTGCCCCTTCCTTGCACAAGGTGGAGAAACTTCAGTCCGCCATGGTGATGCCACTACACACTATACCCACCCCCGACAAATATGTAGTGATGTCTCAGCTTGACATTTGATTGACGTTCATTTCTACCAGACACGACCATGTCTATGAAATGAATGGGTCTCATGTGAAATCATGACACGGGGCCAACGACAATTACGACTTTGTGGACACCATTGACGTCTGTGAGCCACGTGACGATCTGAGGCCGTCCAGCAGGGAGATTAACTACAGTAGCCTGATCAAAGTTGTTCCAGTCGATTTCGATTTCATAGAGTTTGGTTTCGGATCAATCGATCCGGACCTAGACGGGTCCTGGACCGTCAACGTTCTAGGTTTGATGGTAAATGTTCTGGAGCTAATGTCTGCTAAATATTGGGCGAACTGGTCACTGAAAGCTGCCTGTGTCCAGTTTTCCAGTGTCCAGCATGTCAATAGCCCCCAGACCCACTTGGTAGCCAGCACAACAGGCTTATATGTGTCCATGGACATGAATTACAGTTCTTCAAATTTTCTAACCTTACGGGTGAATGAGAACAAACATTATGTATTCAGTGTCTTGACGTAAGCACGTCATGCATAAATAAATGTGGTATTTATATTACACCAGAAAGGTTCTTATATGTGTACACTGTGTACAACAGTCGAAGTAATTGCTCTACTTTAGGGCTGTGTATTGCCCCAAATTTCGTATTGCGATATATTGCGATAAAGTCTTCTGTATTGCGATACGTATTGGAATATTTTGTGAAAGAATAGTTATTGAGATCTGTCGACACGGTAATATTCTTTACATTCAAATGGAACCACAGCATATGTGAGTAACCATTGTGCATTGTATAGCTTCTTTCTAAGTGAAAAAGGAAAAATCCAGAACATTCTTCTGTTTATATTTATATTTTTAAATAGCAGGGATCGACACTCACTAAAAATTTTAATTGGCCCTCCGGGCTAGTGGATTTTGTATGTCACTAGTCCTTTCCAAAATTACTAGCCCTACGCTTACTACAAAAAAACCCAAACTTTCAACAAGTCTTTCTTTTAATTGTAACTGCTGTCCAAAGGAAAGTTAACGCAGATAAATGTATGATTTCTCATTTCATATATATTACAAATTCAACTGAAACTAGTTTACACCATGTCCTCCATCGACACACCCATACTACTTATATACTTTAACTTCTTTAAACAGCAAAGGATGTTGAATTTCAAATAATTTGAAAAGTTATAGAATTTACTGTACACATCTATATTACTCAAGAAAATTTAATTGAAGTCACAATCATGTGACATGATCTCGAAGTGCACATTCTAATCAAAACGATGATTTATGCACCTTTGTCTTTGAATAAAAGTATTATTAACATTACCTATTTCATGAATGGTACACATTCACATAAAGAAATGATTTAACAAAACACTCACGATGGGCAAAAGGCACTCTGTATCAGGTAAAGTACACTTTCTTTAGACTAAATAGAATAATGAAAACAAATAAAACATGAGAAACATAACCTTATAATAAGATAGAAGCCTACGTTTATCAGGGAAAATATCAGCTCGTGAAACATTATTGCTATGTAATACACCATTTAATTTTTTTAGGTCTAATCCAACTGTTGATAAATACCAAAGGTATGTTATTATATTATTCAATTAATCCATTTGTAAAATGCCATAGTATCCTCTTACCTATTTCTTTTATATTTTCATTTTTACGTAATCAGAAAAATATTATATAAAGATTAATTAAAAATTATATGTATGGTCGCCCATTTCCCGATAACCGTGGCTTTTCGCCCGGTAACATGAGACCACATTGTGAAATGGCTTGTCCGAGGATGTCTTGGAAATCTTTCTGCGGCAATGACCACGCTGAATCAAACATCCCTTAACAACGGGAGGTCCCGTCATGTTTCAAGAGAGCTGTCATCACTCAAATCTTGAAAAAAACAAACTTTGATCCAACAGTGTTGAAGAACTTCCGCCCTGTATCAAATCTTCACTTCCTATCTAAAATCTTGGATAAAGTTGTGCTGAAGCAACTCAACGCCCACCTGTTTAGCTGTAGTCTACATGAAGCGTTCCAATCTGCATACAACGTGAAGCACAGTACCGAGACTGTTCTCGTGCGAGTGCAGAATGACATCCTTCGCAGCATTGACAAACAGGAAGTGGTGTTGCTGGTTCTACTCGACCTGTCAGCAGCATTTGACACGGTGGACCACGAAACGCTCCTCTCAAGACTACAGCACACCTTCGGCATTTGCGAAACTGCTTGCGGGTGGTTCAGATCTTACCTGTCAGGTCGGGTAATGCAGGTAAAAGTGGCTGAGGCCTACTCGAAGACACACCCTCTCAAATTTGGCGTGCCCCAGGGATCAGTGCTTGGACCAGTGCTCTTCTCTGTCTACATCTCTCCACTAGGGAACATCATCAGGAAGCACGGCCTGCAGTTTCATAGATACGCTGATGATAACCAGTTGTAGATGAGTGTGAAACCAACCGCAGTTGCAGGATCCCAGGACAAGATGACTAGATGTATTCAGGACATTTGCAAATGGATGTCTAGCAACTTTTTAAAGTTGAATGACAAGACCGAGTACATGGTCATCGGTACCAAACAGCAACTGAACAAGGTCCCAAGTTGTCCCCTTGTAGTTGGGGATGCTCTTGATCCAAGTGACAAAGTCAAGAACCTAGGAGTGATGTTCATGAACACCATGTCATCTAACCAGCAAGTGCTGAACACCTGTAGAGCTGCTAACATCCATCTACACAACATCGGCAAGATACGGAGATTCCTAGACACCGAGACAACTAAGCTCCTAGTCCACTCCTACGTTGTCTCGAGACTTGATTATTGCAATTCCCTCATCAACGGATCTGGCAATATTCATAGACTCCAACTAGTTCAGAACCGTGCAGCCAGAATCATCACCACAACTAAACCAAAAGACCACATAACGCCCGTACTTCAGCAACTGCACTGGTTACCAATCCAACAACGGATAAGATTCAAGATTCTCTTACTAACACACAGATCTTTATACGAGGATGACTTTCCCATCTACAGGAAATAACTTGTCAACGAGTATCAACCTTTAAGATCTCTCAGATCTGAAAGAAGTCGTTTGTTGCGTATTCCTGTGACCAAAACCAGAATGGGCAGCGACGCCTTCTCAGCCTTCTTCCCCTCAAACTCCGTTGCATCGACAACGTCTCTTCCTTCCGAACTCGCTTAAAAACCTTCCTTTTCTCTGGAGTCTCTCTACCCTAGAGTTGTTTAGCGCCGTTGAACAGCTGTTAGCTGGAAAGCAGGCGCGTTATAAATGCATTATTATTATTATTATTAAATGCCTCCGTTTTCGAAGCTCCGTATTAACAACACTCGAGAAGATTCAGTTGATGGCGGGTAGAGAGAGAGAGAGAGAGAGAGAGAGAGAGAGAGAGAGAGAGAGAGAGAGAGAGAGAGAGAGAGAGAGAGAGACTCTCTCATACAGACAAGCACGTGCGCGAGCAATCACACACATAGAGGACGAACGAGGCAGGGTCACAAAACAAAATCATGCCATCGCCCAATATTAGGCCACATTTACCCACTTCTTCATACTTCAACAGGACCATAGTTAAGACAGGTGTGTTATTTATGCCCAGTCAGAATGGTGAAGATGTATGTCGAGGAACCAGGCAAGCCCCAGATATGTCCCTTTTATGTGTCCGCTCAACGGATCAGTTCACGAGCAACATGGAACATCAACGACCTACTATGTCATGTCAAGGCGCCAGCATGGCAGATCAGGGGCGGTCGCCATGTGGAAGCTTGCCTCTTTACACGACACATAAAGAGAAATAGTTTCATGCATAACCAGATTCGTGAAGATCCAAGTTAGAATTGATCTTCAGCAACCAATGCTTGTCGTAAGCGGCGACTAAGGGAATCGTGCAGTCAGACTCACTGACTTAGTTGACTCGTGTCATTGTATCCCAATTGCGTAGATCGATGCTCATGCTGTTGATCACTGGATTGTCTGGTCCAGACTCGATTATTTACAGACCGCCGCAATATAGCTGAAATATTGCTGGGTGCGGCGTAAAATTAAACTCACTCAATCAATCATACAGTACCAACACTCTGAACATACGAACTGGTATGGGGAAATATGCACGTTTCTTGTTTTACAGGCGTATAAATACATTAAAGTGACAAAATCATTTTCATAATGATAATAAACGTATTCTGTCGGCCCTCGCGAACACATACAAAGGTAACTCAACCATTATCCTCAGCTGTCAATACAGTGACATCATTTTGGTCACTGATATGTCAAATTGGAAACGTCAAAGACATACCGATTAAAAATCTTTGAACTTTACTTGCTGTTAAAATATGGTTTCTACAGCACCACGTCACTGCAAGCTGCCCCTATTTTACGATAGGTTCTACAACCATTAATACACAGATGTTACTGATATTACACGAGGCTGACAAACTGTTTTTAAGGAGCATCTTCCGCATCTATATGTAGCTATTTTGGGAACCGGCGTTCATGCATCCCGCTGACATAAGCAACATCTTAAGATCGCTGCACTGGTTGCTCACCTGTGCTCGTGCACTGCTCCTGAGTATCTGTGTGAACTCCTGACACAGTACCAGCCAGCTAGATGTCTCCAGTCCAGTTCAAGCATCTCCTTGACATTCCCAGATTTCAGCTGAAAACATTCGGAGGCATATCTTTCAGTGTGACAGCTGTCAAATGGAATCAGCTCCCTGACTCTTTAAAAAACTCTGACTCTCTTCCATCATTCAAAGCCCCCCTGAAGACCTATCTGTTCAACAACTATCTCTGACTCTGGACTTTCTTTGCTAAAGCGCTTTGAGCTTGCATTGATGTGTCGAAAAGCGCTATACCAATGGAAGTACTATTACTATTATTATATGAGAGTTCATATGCACATAGACCATATCCGACGGACAAAAGCTTTCTGCAGTCGACAGTTTCTTCAAATGTCCATTATCTGCATCACTAATTATGATGTTGATGACGTATATAGCAGAATCATCTGGTGTCATCACTAAAGGATAGTGATTCATAAGCACACGCTCACGATGTGTTCGGAATCCTGCAATGCGTATATATGAATATGTTATGAATATTGAAATAATTTTGTAGCACCGATGAAGAAGAAGAGTGAGTGAGTGAGTTGAGTTTTACGCCGCACTCAGCAGTATTCCAGCTATATGGTGGCGGTCTGTAAATAATCGAGTCTGGATCAGACAATCCAGGGATCAACAGAATTAACAAGGTGAAGGTGATGGTGGTGGTGACGTGAACATCACACAATTAACTAAAAGTCCAGACTGTGCTTTGAATTATTTTAATTGTGACGAAATACATCAAACGATCACTGAAAACGACTTACAATATATTTATATTGTCTATTTTATTAATTAAATTACCCAATCATTACATACATGAAAAACAAAAAGGGTTGTTTGAATTTAGGGTGATATAATTTGGGAATGATGATTGTATATGGGTTTAGAAAATAATTATTCCCCTCACAACGTGTTATGAAATTCAGCAAGCGTTTTTCATGATGTGCACACGTCTGTTGCGACCAGAACTGGGATAACTAATATGGAGAATTATACGTCTTACTGTCAACTATGTATTTAATCGACAAACAATTATTAAGATCAAAATCAGCTGCACAACTCGTGTCCTTTATTTTAACTACTGATCGCAAAAAATGCCAATGGCAGCGCTCCATAGTCGATGTCCGCCATAATAGCTAAATATAGCAGCGCAGAAAATGTAGAAACGTGAAACTGAAACGAGATAGAATTCATTTTCATACACTTTACTGTAATTACTCTACTAGCTTAAAAATAAGTGAGCGACCAATTAATGTTCCTGGTTGTGGATGTCGTATCCCAGTTCTGGTCGCTACACACGTCGACATGCATATATATGGTAGGGGTAAAAAGTAGGAATTTACATTGAAACGTATCAGCCCGTTGCTTTACATTTCAGAGATTGAAATATGTTGTGATGTTGTTTTATATACAGTTACACGTATTTTGGCTGTCACGTCATGGTGTACGCACTATTGGTATTAATGGAGGTTAAACGAGACAGAGAATTGTGGCACGAACTCGTAAAAATACACAGTCAGTAAATAACGGATTACAATCACGATTTCGACATATAAATAAAGTGGATGCCAGACGTCGACTTGGTCGAACAAAGGCGACAGCTGGCGCACAAGACCATTTCATCAGAACGACTGTGTTTTCAAACCATGGTCAAAGTGCCTCTCAAAATGGAGATGAGCTGTATAGAGTTACTGGTGTTAGAGTAAGGGGCCAGACAATTCGTATCGGCTACACAGATGGAACCTGCATGCACCACGTGTTATCCCACGATTGACGAACTGTCACATTACTGCAAGACGTCGTTGGTGTCAAGAGCAGCAGCGATGAACCATTCGTCTTTGGACAAACGTTATGTTTTTGGATGGATCAAGGTTTAATTTGGACTTTCTTGAAAGCCACCAGTATGTGACGTTGAGAGAATGAACGTTTAATGGTGTTAACGCTAAAACGATTGTTTTGTGGGTGACTCGGTAATGTTGGGGGTGGGATCACTGTGACTAGCACAGCACCTCTACGTGTTATTCACGGACGTATCACGAGCAGTTGTAAGTTCTACTACACTACTAAAAAAGTAATAATCTGTTGTTCCCTGAGCGAGTATCGTAAGTACACTTCAGTTCTGATGGAGGCATGTGGCAGCTGTGATTGGAAGATTTTGTGTAAGATTTATGTTTTTAATAGTACACCCACCCAGTAATTAAAACTGATAACCTTTTGTAATATCTACTGCTCTCTTATTTGACAAGATGACTTATGCTGAATGCGGGAAGAGATGTTTTCAAGTAGGTGACATTTGGTGCGGAATTGGGGTTGGTGTCTTCAACTGTCTGTACTCCTGTACCTTGTCAAAAATTGTGTTTTTATTGCATCTCTAAAGCCATATACTGTGCATATATGTACATGTAATGTCTTAAAACGTGCTGGTTAATTTTAAGAACATATAACGTCACTGTGGAAGTGTTTGTGGAAAAACCAAAAAAACCAAAAAAAACCCCCCAAAACCCAACCAAACAAACAAACGTAATAACGATAAATAATATGAATACAAATTTATTCATGCAGCTATCGCTAAGGCCGTTTGCACTGATACACAACACGTACCACATTCATCACCATCAAACATGGTTAACTTTCTTGTTACCGTCAGTTTATCTACAAACCAGCGATGGGCGTATAACAATTAATGGTGTACCTTAATAACCTGTGACTATCATATCCGATTATTAAATGTTAATTAATGACGACTTGTTTTTGTTTTGATTGATTGTCCATCCTGTGGACATAATTTCGTTATGACGAAAAACACCACACCTGCTAGTCACGACTACCCGCTATACTTCATACAACCTGTCAATGGCCGCTGTAGGTGTTTGCCTGGGGCCTTGGCAGCGGGGCAAGACAGTAGGTCATCCTGATCTAGGTCCATGACCTGTGGTAATTAGGTCCGGTTCATATTGGTAGTGTTCGCATGTTGACTAGGCTGTTCTGTACCTTTGACTTTGCCGGGGGCGGTGGGGTAGCCTAGTTGTTAAAGCGTTGGCTCGTCACGCCGAAGACCCGGGTTCGATTCCCCACATGGGCACAATGTGTGAAGCCCATTTCTGGTGTCCCCCGCCGTGATATTGCTGGAATATTGCTAAAAGTGGCGTAAAACTAAACTAAACTCAGTCAGTCAGACCTTTGACTTTGCCAGTCAGATAAAGTGTACTTCACTCCCGAACTCGTCTCCACTGGTATTTTGGACCGTGCTGTGGTTTAGATGTTCAAGCGTTGACTCGTCACGCCGAAGCCCCGGGTTCGAATCCCAGCACCATGTGCAATGTGTGAAGTCGACTCTTGACGCCCCTGCCATTATGTTGTAGGAATAGTGTTAAAATAACGTGTTTTTCTCATTTCAAAACACGTTTTAAAACGTTTTATGATGGACATGTGGATGGTATTTCTAAATGTGACGCACCAGTGACCCAAAATGACCACAAGGCAGCTCCCTAATTGACTTGCATCATGTGTTCTCATTTTTGTCAGATGGCATACATGACTTGGCTTGGCCTGTGTTTGTGACGGGAACAGGGATTTGGCAGGTTAAACTCACTTTTTCGCGAACACCGGTATCACCTCTATTTGATAGTGATTCATAAACACATGCTTATGATTATAGACGGATTTGTACAATCAACTCGACTTTTAGCAGATATATCTTACAATTATGGATATGGTTTTGTAGCGTTCTTCTATAGAACTATGGGAAAATACGTATGCATTCAATGTAATGACATTTATTCCATACATCAATTGACTTCAGTAATTGGATACACGTCTCTGTCAACACTAGCTTGGATCCCTAGGCAACAGATGTTGCCATCGCAACCATTATGGCTGACATATGCCCTGCTTGGTCACCAATATCCATCCCAATAAGTGATATCAGGTTTTTAGGAGTGGTTTGTCACGCCTGTCTATACATAATACGAGTCATGTGACAAAATATTACGCTCAAATGTTGATACTTTTGATAGATGTGAATGTCGTGAGTGAGAGAGTGAGAGAGTGAGTGAGTGAGTGAGAGAGTTTTGTCTTACGACGACTTAGAGCGTTATGTCAGTTTTATCAATAAAATGGGTCTAAAATTCCAAAGTGAAGGCCTCGAACGTTTACTATTTTGTTGAAATCAATGAGATCTTGTAAGGTTATTGACACACGTCTTGTTAAGTTATTGACACACATCTTGTTAGGTTATTGACACGCATCTTGTTAGGTTATTGATATACATTTTGTTAGGTTATTGACACACATCTTGTTACACCATTGACATACACCTTGTTAGGTTATTGACATACATCTGGTAAGGTTATTGAAATAAATTTTGCTAGGTTATTGACACGCATCTGGTTAGGTTATTGACAAACATCTTGTTAGGGTGCTATACATATTGTTAAGTTATTGACATGCATCTGGTTAGGGTATTGACATATATCTTGTTAGGGTGCTATACATATTGTTCAGTTATTGACATGCATCTGGTTAGGGTATTAACATATATCTTGCTAGGTTACTGACACGCATCTGGTTAGGTTTTTGACAAACATCTGGTTAGGTTATTGACATACATCTTGTTAGATTATCGAAACACATTTGGTTAGGTTATTGATATACATTTAGTTTTCGGTTATTGTATATTACTTGTCATGTTTGTGGTATGCATATCTTCTTAGGTTATTGATATACATATAGTGTTAGGTTATTGGAGTTTTGCAGTTGACTCATATGGTTATGAAAATAAATGTTTCTCTCGTATTTACAGAATGTGCATTCTAGGCAGAAAGTCTTAGAAGAGGCCGTTGTGACACCTAATTAACCTGGCTTCTGTGCGGATCCTGTAGTCCAGCAAAAGCGTCTGAGGCACTTGATTATGAGCCCAATTGTGCTGACGTTGCTGAATTTGTGGCCGACGTTACAATGCCTCTGACGTTGTTGAAGTTGTAGTGAACGTTACAATACTTCAAACGTTAATGCTATGAAAGCAGTTACTGAAACACTTCACCAACATACAGATATAAACCATCTTGGACAATTTGTGCTGAGAATGTTCCACACTGTGTGATAAATCATTCTTTTATTCGTCCATTAACCCACCACGTGCAGCTGTTTCCTCGACTCATGTCAGCTATCCGTCACAAGCATCAACAACGTTGATGGACGTGCCCCTTCGTCAGGAGAACATAATGGGGGTTGTTCCTGACACCAAGTTACGTTGTTTTACTGCGCGTCTCTAATGGTGTCAGTATAAATAAGGCTGTTTGCCTCACAACAGGTTACTGCAGGGTGCGGGATCTACCTGGTATAGAAGGGAAGTGTCTACCTCCAGGTAAGCCAGTTCTTTATTCCTGGGATTTTTTAAAGTATTGTCTTGTTGGAAAGGAAAAATATATACAAGATTCACAGGAGTTGGAAATGGTTATTTAAAAAAAATAAAACAATGTATTTGCGCAGTTTGATAAACTTGTAAAGGACCGAGAAGTGTATGACATAAACATTGAGTATGGACCGACACCAAACCAAATTTTAAAAAATCACTTTTTTATAATTCACATCATGGTTACAATCATATCATTTTTTTCTAAATAAATCAAGTTAATCGTGCTCTAAGGCTTCTTGCATATAGATTGAATTATGATCTTATTTCCCCTGATTAATACAGGTAAGGGGTAACCCTGCTGAATGTGTTTTGTTGAACGCACAAAAGATAAGTCAGAGTAATACATTTTGAATGAGTTCTTCCATTTAAACTAAACCCTGCTTTTATCAGATAGTTCTTTCTGATATGTAGTAATAGTATCAAGTTTAGATTATCTTTTCAGTTAAACATTATATTGTAAGATCTATTATGATAGGGATGAATGAGTAGTGGACTATGAAAATAGCTGTTATCTTTCATGTTAAAATGACTTGAATTAGCTTTTTCAGTGGTTTTACTCCCATTGAAGTTCAGAAACCAATGATCACAATAAGAGCGATCACAGGATCCGCAGGGGACACAACCTTTACAATATGGTGGAGTGTTTCCCCAGGCTTGTTTCCTCAGTTTTACAAAACTACACCCAACAAAACAAACCCCAACACGTATTGGTCACGGAATGTGTGGACAAGTGTTACACAATATGTATCTTTCTACCGCGTATTACCTGGCCTAGAGAACGCTTGTGATAGTATATAATGACAGATTGTGCTGTATGTTCCTTTTGTATACCTGGAACTATTATGTTTCCATTGAAGCAATCTGTTGAAAACCGGGAAGATAACATTTTCCACTGAAGTGATCTATTCGATGGATGTGATCTACTCTGTAGCAGGAATCCAGCTTGTTTCCAACGAAGCGATCTCTTGGGTAATGGGAATCTATCGGGTTTCCAAGGAAGCGATATCTTGGTATTATTATGAAATCGAATTCTAGTACCACGAATCTATTTCGTTTCCACAAAAGTGATGTATTGAGTCCCTGAAATGTGTTTGGATTCCACAGAAGTGATGTATTGGATGTCAGGAATGTAGCTTGTTTCCACAAAAGTTAAGAAATGATTTGTTGGGTGTCGAGAATTTAGCTTGTGCACACAGAAAGGATGTTTTAGGTGCCGAGAATTTAGCTTTTCTTTATAGAAATGATTTATTTGGTGCCGAGAATTTAGCTTGTGTCCACAGAAGCGATTAATCGAGTGTCTGACATCTATTTCGATTCCACAGAAGTGATTTATTTGGTGCCGTGAATTTAGCTTATGTCCAGAGCAGTGATCTACTGGGTGCCGAGAATTTAGCTTTTGTCTATAGAAGTGATCTGTTGGGTGCCGAGAATTTAGCTTTTGTCTATAGAAATGATTTG
This sequence comes from Haliotis rubra, assembly GCF_003918875.1. NCBI lineage: Eukaryota > Metazoa > Mollusca > Gastropoda > Lepetellida > Haliotidae > Haliotis > Haliotis rubra. Next base: position 267,360 of record NW_025766148.1, on the reverse strand, counting down.
TTGGGTGCCGAGAATTTAGCTTTTGTCTACAGAAATGATTTATTGGGTGCCGAGAATGTAGCTTTTGTCTATAGAAATGATTTGTTGGGTGCCGAGAATGTAGCATTTGTCTATAGAAATGATCTGTTGGGTGCCGAGAATTGAGCTTGTGTCCACAGAAAGTATCTATTGGGTGCCGAGAATTGAGCTCATGTCCACAGAAATGGTCTATTGGATGCCGAGAATTGAGCTTATGTACACAGAAATGATCTCCTGGGTGCCGAGAATTTACCTTCTGTCCACAGAAATGATCTATTGGATATCGGGAATCTAGCTTGTGTCCACAGAGGTGATTTATTGGGTGCCGAGAATTTAGCTTGTGTCCACAAAAATGATCTATTGGGTGCCGAGAATTTAGCTTGTGTCCACAAAAATGATCTATTGGGTGCCGAGAATTTAGCTTGTGTCCACAGATATGATCTATTGGGTGCCAAGTATTTAGCTTGTGTCCACAGAAATGATCTACTAGCTACCGGAACTTTAGCTTGTTTCGATGAAAGATGGAATTTTGATAACTAATTACGAATAGTGTTATGCATCATTGGTCAGAGTAAAGGCATATCTCAGGTTACCTATGCAAAGCCGCGTGTAGGAAAGAAAAGAAATACTAAAGCTTACTATTTTTGCAACGAATTGGCTGGTATTAGGTTTCAAACAAATTCTTGCAGTGAAGTGATTAGTATTGAATTTCAAATAAATATTACTAGGATTGTTCACAAACTTACTGGCTCAATGTCAAATCCTTTCAACATTGTACAGTCTTTTGAGATCTGGCGAAGTATTTGTTACCAGCTAACAATTTTAGGAGGCATTTTGAAAAAAATGTATATGTTTTCAAATATGTTCTTTCAAAATTTGTAATAAATTCAAATAACTTATGTAACTGTGTCACTGAATCTATGTTTTTGTGTACTCGTACACGTGTAAGTAGTTTGATTTACTACGAAACATAAGAATCATGAAATCTGAATAACCTTGACATTTCACCTTTTAAATGCATCTTTCCGACTGCATCTTTTGTTCATATCACACTTGCGTTAAGGAACGGCAACAGTAATATTATTTGAGATCATTTGAACGTTTTATTATGTTTATATATCAGTGTCCTTTGTTGAGTATATCTTTTATTGATTGTAAATGATAATTATTTTGACTTTTCAGTGTTCATTTGACAGAAAGGGCCTACAGCTACAATGAAGACCATGCTGTCAACACTGTGTGTAGTGTTGTGCTTTGCAGCCAACCTCTCACCAGGTGGGGACTTACAACAGAATAACTTTCACATGTTTAGCACATGTGTCCTTAATTCTCAACGCTGATTGGTCAGGTTATATGACGACACATCGATGTCATTTTGAGGATAATACTATGTGAAGTCAACCATTGTTCGTAATGTTACAAATCAAGAACGTTGAATCACCCTTTCCCTTGTGAACGAGACGAGGATGAGGGACTTACACCTTCCTTAACACTCGGGACACTATAATCCGTATCTCTTGATTGGTGAATTCTGAAGAGTTATCCATCTGTAGGTCAGGCATCCACATCCAATTATATTTTAAACAGATTTTTAAAATAATAGTGATATCGAATATTGATCACGTGTTGTACCCGTTTTAGCATCAGCTGTTTATCGGAAGGTATTTTAGGTAATTACAATCATATACCCGCCGTTCATCGCATCATTAAGCCCCGATCACCATAACACGTTTGATGCCTCCATTTACAGGATTTGGACAACCTTACCCTATCAATGCCAACACCCAAGCCACCCAGCAAGGCACCAATACCGGAGCACCTGCAGCAAATGCTGTTCAATCAACAAACGCTCCTCAACAAAATTTTGCAGCACCACCACAGCAGCAACAACAACAACAGCAGCAGCAACAACAGACAAACATGCCGTATCCTAATTCAATGAATTTCGGACAGCAACCGCCATATCCTATGCAATCGAACCAAATGCCCAACAACCCTATGGGTGGGCAGTCTCCCAACGGATTTGGCCCACAACAGAGCCAGTGGGGTCCACCACAAAACCAATGGGGGCCACCACAAAACCAATGGGGCCCACCACAAAACCAATGGGGACCACCACAAAACCAATGGGGGCCACCACAAAACCAATGGGGACCACCACAAAACCAATGGGCGACACCACAAAACCAATGGGGTCAGCAAGGAAATCGATTCGGTCAAGGAAACCAAATGGGTCAAGCAAACCCAATGAACAATTTAGCAAACATGTTCCTCTTTAATGGAAACATGGATCAATACATGGATTTCCAGCTGATGAACATGTTCGGTTTTCCTCCAGGCATGCTCGACATCAACTCAGAAACCATGTGGATGATGAACCGGTTTAACCCAAACCGTCGTAGGGGAATGGGATCCGGAATGGGATCCGGAATGGGAATGGGAACCGGAATGGCATCTGGAATGGGAATGGGAACCGGAATGGGATCTGGAATGGGAAGTAGTAGAGGTGGCAATCGTCAAGGAATGAGCTGGATGACAGATCCATTCCTTATGTCAACAATATTGAATTAGAATGTATGCCTAAAAACAAAACATGCATTCCAATTAGTAAATTCAGTCACAACATGACCAATCTGATTTAAGCGAAATGCTTAAATGAAGTTTTGTTCTATTGGCTGTGCCTTGCAGTTTTGAAACAGTGTACTTTTTAGCTCAGTATCAGTATACATGATGTCTGTAATGAAACAAGACGAAACATTCATCCCATCTATCATATCAAAGAAGTGTAACATCCTTCGAACGTTCCCCACCACTCCAGTATACAACCATATGTATCCGGACAAAAATGTTGTTCAAATTCAGCTCCAGCGCAAATTTCAGTATTGCCTGTTGCGAGCAAGAACATGTTCCATTCCTCATCCCAGAAGACAGAGATGTGTCCACTTGTCTTTCCATAATGCCTGGTGTATTATTTGTGGGTGAAAGAATCCATTTTTAATTTCGAGGTAAAGGGTTGCATTGCTGTTTATGATGACTTGAGAATAAATCAAACGTGGTAAACTTGATTTGCGTGTTGTTATTATGAAACTTTCTAATAGTCAGTATCAAAAAGGCTTCAGCCTTTTGCATGCTCTTTCTACGAAGATTTCGTGCAACACTTGCTCACAAATTGTTTTATCAAGGTTACGACATTCATGGCCTCAGTTAAGCTATCAGTAAAGACATTTCCGGTTAAACTGTGAACAACAGACGTGACTTTGCATGTGTTTGTGACGGCAGACACCGTTGGTGCAGGATACGCTCAACGTTTTGCGAACACCTACGTGATACTTCATAAACACAATCATGCTTATGACGTAGTTCTTACTGTACAATCGACTCTGCTGTCAACAAAGACTCCTAATGTCCACAGAACGTGTTTTATTGATAAAATGTTTTGTATAGTCATGCGTCATGTCTGGTTGAACTAGCAGTCGGACTGTTACAGTCGTACATCTCGTCTACCGATAAATAAGAGGTAATTGCCCCTAAGTACAATGTGTGAAGCCAAAATTTCGTTTCTTCTGGATTGTCAGCGCCAAACCCAATGTAAATAACAAAGAAGGCTGTATGGAGTTTTCACGGCATACAGAATAGTGTTTATGGTTGGTAGTCGCAAACATAGATACATATTTCTTTCTCCCAAAAAATGGAAGGAAGATTTATTCGTCATTACGCCTTTAAAACACACGCATTATATCCGTCGAGCACATATTTCCACAATATGACATTTTCAGAAATCTAATCGAACCATAATAAGGGTTTAATATATTGATAGATGAAAACATATTTCTACAGAGTTCGACCAATGATTCTTGTGTACTCACTCTGTCAACTGTTTGGTGACGAGCTAGTACAAAATACTGTCCCTTGTTTTGACAGAGAGAGTAGGACATTGTGGAAATGACTTCTTTGAGAGACATTTAGAAGTTGGAGTAGTAAGGTAGGATAACACTATATGAATAAAGAACTTCTTTATTACAATGAGAGCGACGTTTCGGTGTAGGTTCTAACACCGTTATCAAGCGTCGCTCTCACTGTAATAAAGCAGTTGTTCACTCACCCATGGTATATTGTTATCCTTCCATGGTGGAAATGAAATCACAGCAGTGATCTTTTGGGTGCCGAGAATTGAGCTTGTGTCCACAGAAAGTATCTATTGGGTGCCGAGAATTGAGCTCATGTCCACAGAAATGGTCTATTGGATGCCGAGAATTGAGCTTATGTACACAGAAATGATCTCCTGGGTGCCGAGAATTTACCTTCTGTCCACAGAAATGATCTATTGGATATCGGGAATCTAGCTTGTGTCCACAGAGGTGATTTATTGGGTGCCGAGAATTTAGCTTGTGTCCACAAAAATGATCTATTGGGTGCCGAGAATTTAGCTTGTGTCCACAAAAATGATCTATTGGGTGCCGAGAATTTAGCTTGTGTCCACAGATATGATCTATTGGGTGCCAAGTATTTAGCTTGTGTCCACAGAAATGATCTACTAGCTACCGGAACTTTAGCTTGTTTCGATGAAAGATGGAATTTTGATAACTAATTACGAATAGTGTTATGCATCATTGGTCAGAGTAAAGGCATATCTCAGGTTACCTATGCAAACCTGAGAAATAAAATCTGGATCCGTTATGGCCAATATGAATCACTGTGAATAACGAACTGAACATGCATATTTACTCGTGTGCATTAATGCCACATATAAAAAACACAGTGACCAATGAAATGAATGCCATAATTTATTTTGTCAAGTAATTACTTGCACATATGAGTACTAAACATTGCTGATGTTGGAACCAATCGTTTTTTTAAATCTATGTATCCAAATATTTATTCATCATACCTTTTAAATTATCATATCGATTTGAGTCCCAATTGTTCTGATTTATCATATTCCAGCTGCATCCATAGCTCCCCGTGTGTAGTAATCGAGGTCCGCAACTCGGGTCACTTCAGTCTGACACCGAGATGCATGCACAAACTCTTCCACTTCTTCTATGTCGTGCTGGCTGATTGGGCCGAAGTACAGGAGCTGAAAGTGTTTGAAAATAATCAATGCAAATTTACTGAAGTGCAATACAATGACCATAATACAACTGAAGATGAATACAATTTGCTTTTATTTCTTTGTATGGACCACATGGGTACAATGTGTGAAGCCCATTTATGGTGTCCCTCGCCGTGATATTACTGGAACATTGCTAAACGCGGCGTAAAACCAAACTCACTCACCTTTTTATGGAACACAGAAAACTGTACATCAGAAGTTACTACCCAGCTAGCACACAACGTTGTTACAACGTTAGTATTACGTCATTTTATAACGTCATGTCACAACGTAATGACAACGCTGCAAATTTACGTTGAGGAAACGTTATGCTTTGGACTCCTCACAACGTTCTAACAACGTTTCTTACAACTTGGGGTGACGATAGTTTTCTGTAAAACTTTTCACTTTGAGTTTCTTTCTTCACTATTCAGCTAGTGAACAAACGACCAAAACAACATGCAAACTGACGAATAAACATTGAAGTAAATTTCTGCTTTGTTTCATATGTACTGTTCACTACTGGGAAAACTATTCAACTATTAACGTTAAATGTAACGTTAGGACAACGTAAGATACGTTGGCATCAAATAACTTTACCCTGTGGTGACGCAAAAATGACGTATCACAACGCCAGTCCACAACCTTGTGACAACGGGAGTCCACAGAATAACGTTCAAACAACGAAGGCATAACGTTGTGACAACATTGTGACAATGTGAAATTGTTAGCTGGGTATTACATGAAGATCCGGATGAGAATTGGTCTTCAGCAACTCATGCTTGTCGTAAATGCGACTCACGGGATCGGGTGGTTGAAGCATGTCACCGCCTTTAATTACCTGAACTGGGTAGGAGGCCAGAGTTCTGAAGCATACGGCAGGCTGTCCGGATTTGAAGATGATGTTATCTCTCTCGAAGTTCCATTTCAACATTTGGTTGTACTCATCCGTTGCCAAGCCTGTAAAATATGAATACATAAATAACCTGTTCTAGAGTGTGGTCAAATGTGTAAGATATGAATATCCTGTACTCGGGTGTGGTCAGGTGTGTAAGATATGAATATCCTGTACTTGAGTGTTGTCAGGTGTGTAAGATATGAATATCCTGTACTTGAGTGTTGTCAAGTGTGTATGATATGACTATCCTGTACTGGAGTGTTGTCAATTGTGTAAGATATGACTATCCTGTACTCGAGTGTTGTCAAGTTGTTATGATATGGCTATCCTGTACTCGAGTGTTGTCAAGTGTGTATGATATGACTATCCTGTAATCGAGTGTCGTCAAGTGTGTAAGATATGACTATCCTGTACTCGAGTGTCGTCAAGTGTGTAAGATATGACTATCCTTGTTGTCAAGTGTGTAAGATATGATTATCCTGTCCTCGAGTGTTGTCAAGTGTGTATGATATAACTATCCTGTACTCGAGTGTTCTCAGGTGTGTAAGATATGACTAACCTGTACTGGAGAGGCGTCTGGTGTGTAAGATATGACTATCTTGTACTCGAGTGTTGTCAGGTGTATAAGATATGACTATCCTGCACTCGAGTGTTGTCAAGTGTGTAAGATATGACTATCCTGTACTGGAGAGTTGTTAGGTGTGTAAGATATGACTATCCTGTACTCGAGTGTCGTCAAGTGTGTAAGATATGACTATCCTGTACTCAAATGTTGTCAAGTGTGTATGATATAAGTATCCTGTACTCGAGTGTAGTGAAGTGTGTAAGATATGACTATCCTGTACTCGAGTGTTGTCAAGTATGTAAGATATGACTATCCTGTACTCGAGTGTTGGGAAGTGTGTAAGATATGACTATCCTGTACTGCAGTTTTGTCAGGTGTGTAAGATATGACTATCCTGTACTCGAGTGTTGTCAAGTGTGTATGATATGACTATCCTGTACTCAAGTGTTGTCAAGTCTACAAGTCTACGCATACGAACATGAATCATAAAAAAATATTTGATTGATCATGGATGGTTAGTATATAATGCTTACAACATGTGTGTATATATTTATTGATCATAGCCCCATAAAATGTCCACAATGGTCTAAGTGGCAGACCGTTTTTTGTGTATACCGTTTGTGAAGGGTGCAGCCAGTAGGGCAGGACTTACTTTTTTTGCAAACATCACCGATTTCTGCTTATATAATTGTCATCATTATTATCCATTTTACTCAAGGCGGACTCAAGGTTTCGGCAGATGACTGAGCATATATATTATATTAAATTAAACTACGGATTTTGTTTACCAATGTCTGCAAATTATTGCCACATATTACGCCATTACAGTAGTATAGGGGATGGGGAGAAAAAGACGTATAGGTACACCTTGCTTAGAAGCTTCCATACGGGCTAATTCTGCTACCAGCCTAGTAAAAACGAGTGGTTGCACAAAACTTCAACAAGACCACTTTCGGCGGCTCCCAATGCAGTGCACTCCCAATTAGAGCTATGTGGGTGCATGGATATAGAAACATGCCAGGAACCAAGCTCCTGCGCGAAGCCTATACTGAGATCCGATCGGGTCGTTTGTCCCTTCGGGAAGCGAAGAGGAAGTACCACATATCGCAAGCCCGATACACGCGAATCCGAGGTGGTATAGACCCCGAGCCCCAGACAACGGTAACTCCCAACATATCCGAAGACTTCGAGGCCCTCCTGCAGAAGTATCGCCCTATGTTGCTTTCCAACCGAGAGAAACAAATCCTGGAGCAATCGGGACACGCCTTCTACGAGCGCTACCAGATCCCTCACCAGTTTCTCGAACTCTACTTGCTGTGCTTTCGCCCACTAGTCGAAGCCGGCAAAATAGTCGATTTCGTCTACATCTACCCACACCACTAGTTTCGACCTTAGGCGGGCAAACTCCGAATCATTCTCGCCGACGACTGCTATCCGGGACCTAAGGACAGACACAACCGATGCACCGACAGCCTCGCCGCTCTACCGGAACTGCCTGCTCTATTCGCACCCGACAACTCTACATGCAAGTGCGGCGCCATCGACCACTGCGTCGACAGCAAGAAATGCGTTCTCTGGGAAAAGAGAGCAATAGACTACACACCCCAGGAGCGACTCCCACTCGAGGTTTCAGAAGAGATCATGGTCGACAGCTGTTTCATGAATGTAGAGAACCTGTACGACAGCGTCTGCGCTTTCTGGAGCATACGGTATGCACTCCTCATCAGCAAATTGGTGGACCATTGTCCGTGCAAGGAGAAAGAGTCTTGTATCTTCCGCCAGCTATCGGGGGAAGCAGAGGTACCACAGGGACGGGGCAGTTGGCATACCCAATTGCTCAGTATGGCGGGTCCAAGGATATGGAAGTGGCAGTCCCTCCATGCAGCGAACACCGAAAAGCCGCGGACGTCCCAGAAGGAGTCTACACATGCAAAAAGTTCGCTGTAGAGAGATACGAAGGGAAGAACCGGCTGTTGCTGCTACTCGATTCACCGACTGGGGAAACGATTCCAGTCTACGGCTACAAGATACGAGAAACGATTCGGGGAGCCAGTGGAATAGAACGCCTACGGTTGGTGCGGGAACCGTTTCTGTGCAGGCTCAGTAAGATCTGCCGCTCACCCATATCGAAAGAGAAAGACGATAGAAGAGTCAAGTTGATGCTTCCAGACCTTGGGTGAGAATAGGTTCTATGGGCCCTTCCAGACACCGCAGGGCTAGGGAGAGTACTACTCCTACTCCAACATGGAGATGTCTACCAGCAGCGTATTGCCTGCTGCACAACCGTCGACTGCGCCCACTGTCCAGGAGTTTCTACGACCGCTTGGGGAGGCTCGAGGCTCATGTGGAACAAACGCGATGACGTTGTCGGCTCGTGTGGACCAAACCACGAATTTCTTGGTGAACATCTTGTCTAGGTTAGACAAGGATGACGACGACGACGAACTCCTGGAGGAAATAGAAAGCGTCGAGGAGGAACAAGAAGAGACCTGTCTGGGTATCGAGAAGGTGTGGCAGATGGCAGAATCGGCCCAAAGGTTGACCTACCTTTCGATAGCTGCCTTGTTTGTCTGGAAGGTCGTCCGCAAGACCTGGAAGCACAGCAGTTTCCCCCTTTGTGCACCCCTTACACACCGACCGATGAGAAGGTAGAAACACCCAAGACCAAACGTGGGGATCCCTTCCACATGGAGTAGAGATGTGTGGAATGCAGCCTATACGAACCATGAGTTGTTGTTTTTTCCCCCAGGTATGCACACCAGTCCATGCCAGAGTAGGAGTAGTACTCTCCCTAGCCCGGTAATGCCTGGAAGGTCCTCCAGCAACCCGGTCCATGTCAGAGTAGGAGTAGTATTCTCCCTAGCCCGGTGGTGCCTGGAAGGTCCTCCACAGCACCCTGGTCCATGTCAGAGTAGGAGTAGTATTCTCCCTAGCCCGGTGGTTTCCTTGAAGGTCCTCCACAGCACCCCGGTCCATGTCAGAGTAGGACTCCCCCTAGGCCTGCAGGACCTGGAAGGTCCTTCACAGCACCCTGGTCCATGTTGGAGTAGGATTAGTACTCTCCCTAGCCCTGCGGTGCTTCGACCACAGCACCCCGGCCCATGTTGGAGTAGGAGTAGTACTCTCCCTAGCCCTGCGGTGTCTGGAAGGGCCCATAGAACCTATTCTTGCCCAAGGTCTGGAAGCATCAACTCGACTTCTCTATCGTCTTTCTCTTTCGATATGAGTGAGCGGCAGATCTTACCGAGCCTGCACAGAAACGGTTCCCGCACCAACTATAGGCGTTCTATTCCACCGGCGCCTCGAATAATTTCTGGTATCTTGTAGCCGTAGACTGGAATCGCGGCTTTTCGGTGTTCGCTGCATGGAGTAGCTGCCACTTCCATATCCTTGGACCCGCCATACTGAGCAATTGGGTATGCCAATTATTACCCCGTCCTTGTGGTACCTCTGCTTTCTCCGATAGCTGGCGGAAGATACAAGACTCTTTCTCCTTGCACGGACAATGGTCCACCAATTTGCTGATGAGGAGTGCATACCGTATGCTCCAGAAAGCGTTTCTTGCTGTCGTCGCAGTGGTCGATGGCACAACACTTGCATGTAGAGTTGTCGGGTGTGAAGAGAGCAGGCAGTTCCGATAGAGCAGCGAGGCTGTTGGTGCATCGGTTGTGTCTGTCCTTAGGTCCCGGACAGCAGTCATCGGCGAGAATGATTCGGAGTTTACCTGCCGAGGGTCGAAATTGGTGGGGTGGGTAGATTTGTTTCTCTCGGTCAGAAAGCAACATAGGGCAACACTTCTGCAGGAGGGACTCGAAGTCTTCGGATATGTCGGGAGTTGTTGTCGTCTGTGGCTCTGGTTCTATACCACCTCGGATTCGCATGTATCGGGCTTGCGATATGTGATACTTCGCTTCCCGAAGGGGCAAACGACCCGATCGGAGTTCAGTATAGGCTTCGCGCAGGAGCTTGGTTCCTGGCATGTTTCTATATCCATGCACCCACATAGCTCTAATTGGGAGTGCACTGCGTTGGGAGCCGCCGAAAGTGGTCTTGTTGAAGTTTTGTGCAACCACTCATCTTTACTAGGCTGGTAGCAGAATTAGCCCGTATGGAAGCTTCTAAGCAAGGTGTACCTATACGTCTTTTTCTCCCCATCCCCTATACTACTGATTACTTATCCGTAAGTCGTTCGACCGAAATCTGTCTGGATGAATAATGACATGAACGTCGCATTGAAGAAAAGACCTGGCGAACTAACAAGCTTGAAGTCTACAGGCAAATTTTCCAGCAGGCTCGAAATAAAGTTAACATTCCGAATGAAAAATCTAAACTGTTTCACATCAAAACCAGCATCAGTGATAATGAGCGGAACCCCAAGCAACGTTTCGCAATAGTGAAAAAGTTGACTGAGGTAAAGGATGAGAACCGCAAATTTCAAACTCTACACCATTGGAAAGATTAAAAAAGTATCTCGACGCTGATACATGCAAAACATGCATGCTTATGTCACCTATCATCTCGACTATTCTCAACTTTCTCATATCTGGATCTGGTTCTGTTTCTCTTCTTCAGCGTGTACAAAACAAAGCAGTTCGTATCATCACTCGTACCAGACAGCGTGAACACATCACCCCAGTCCTGACACAGCTCCATTGGCTTTCTGTCAAACAGCGCTTCACCTTCAAGATCCTTTGCCTGACCTACTCTGCACTCCACTCCGACTCAAAGATCTCAAAGATCTTCTGACTCCTCATATCCGGATACGCAATCTTCGCTCATCTCAACAACAACAACTTATACTTCCTTTTACAAGAACTGAACTGGCTAGCAACGGCTTTTCTGTGGCTTCACCAACTCTGTGGAACAGGTTACCACAGGAGATACGATCCTCTGAAACCTTTGACATCTTCCGCCAGAAATTGATTTTGTTCTATTCAACCAGTAGCTATGCTATTCTCTCCTGTATGTAAAGCACCATTGAGGAACTTATGCTGGATAATAGTGCTATAGAAATGTATTACTATTATTAAATTATTATCTCGTTTCACCATCTGATTATCAGAAAGAAGTGACGTCATTAATACTTATCATCATTGTCTGTCAGCTGGATGGACCATTGTCCAGTGGAAACAATAACACTGATATCAATAGTCAACTTAATCAGTCAAATATGCAACAAAAGTACAAGAATCTGTACTTTACTAAGAAAGTGTAGTTCCAAATATAACAAATGTTTACGTTAATGTTTCAGTAGTGAAACGATGGGTTCGTGAACACTAGCAAATCATTCACATGGAGCTAATATTTGAAAAGGTTTAGTTACCTTTCACACGAACTGTCTTCTTGAGCATGGCAAGTTCATCATTACCAGATGAAGGTGACCACATAGAGATGTTCAGGGTGATACCCAGCTCCCGGGCGAAGTCAGTGCAGAGGTAGAGGGATGTGACGTTGAACACATATCCCTTCCGTGACAGAAACCCTGTCAACTGGGGCCAGCTGCATGGTTTCTCAACGTCAAGAACTGAAGCATGTACATAAACACAATAAACACATGTCCACTCATCAAGATGAGTGCAGATGAATTAAATATCCAACATTGTCGTAAAACAATGCTCTCCACGGTCCAGTGATCCTCAGCACCTTCACTATTCATTGCCGTCCGACGGTCGGCACAGGTCGGTTCACTTCGGCAACGCTCGGTACCTTAATACTCATTTGGGCGTCATTGGGGAGTTTGTCGTCCATAATATATATCCAGTAAATGTTTCATCGCAGTAAATGGTATTTGATATGACTAGGCAAGCATCCCTATTTTTTCAAACGGTTTTATGAACTGATTTTCAAGCATAAACGTATTTATGTAGAACTCTGTAGATATTTCTCCAGCATGAAGAGTACTTGTTGCCACAATACGAATTTTACACAGTTGGAAGTAATAATATTTTATTGCCAGCCCTAGGTAGCTGTTTTTCGTCTCTTTATGTTCAACCTTCAGCTTCTTTAGTGGTTGAGGTGTTACTCGTTTGTAATTCTGGGTCTCCCATGTATCTTCTAGGGATCCCTGCGAGGCAGCGTCTGGTGCGCTGGTCTGGTGTCCGGCGTCTGCGCACCAAGCGTTAATACCTTGGATATTTCTAGCGTAAGTTTTCGCCGGGCATTGCTTGGCCGATACAGGTTGTACCGTTACTGGCTTCTTGGGTCGAGGGGGCAGTGGGGTAACCTAGTGGTTAAAGCTTTCGCTCGTCTCGCCGAAGACCCAGGTTCCATTCCCCACATGGGTACAATGTGTAAAGCCCATTTTTGGTGTCCCCCGACGTGATATTGCTGGAATATTGCTAAAAGCGGCGTAAAACTAAACTCACTCACTCATTCGTGGTGTGGTCTCGCACCATTAGGGGTCGAGTAGCTTTCACTCACTTGTGTATTTTCAAAGATGCAAACATGGCATTTCAATATACGACATGCTGGATAGAGATATGATTAAAAGAATATATTTGCAAGGGATACAGTAATCGTATTTCAAATATATTTCAAATTATTCTATAATTTCAACGATAAATATAAACAGAATGATAAGTGATCTTACCAAGAACAATCCTTGCATTTCCCAGCTCCTGTTAAACGAAATATACTTTGTCAGTACATCAAACTGGTCATGAAAAAAACAACTTTGGTACAATACCATTGCTGAATTTGGATGAAATATATATTTGCCCGTTTTGGCATGATTTATATGAAGTTCATGTGTTAGAGTTCATTCCCCAGGTAGCCTAGTGGTTAAAGCGTTCGTTCGTCACCCCGAAGACCCGGGTTCGATTCCCACATGGATACAATGTGTGAAGCCCATTTCTGGTTCTGGTGCCCCCCCCCCCCCCTCCCCACCCACCGTGACACTGCTGGAATTTTGCTGATAGCTGCGTAAACCTAGTCTACCTTACCTGAGGTAGACGTATGTGCAACGATGTGGTACCGGTATGTCGACCTTACTACCCTGTGCATTACATAAGCATTTGATAAATACACTGGTACCAGTTGCTTCATGCTTCAAAATGGCATTGTGTATTCATTGCTTTCGGACGTGGGAGCCGTGCCAATTTACACTTATCAGAGGGGTACACAAAGTCTGTGATCTGAACTACCAGTTGTTCGACTTCCATTTTTGTGGAAGCCGCGGTGGCTGAACGGGTTAGGCGGCTGACTGTGTGATGGGGATTAGGTGCCTGACTCTGAGATTGTGGGTTCGAACTGGTACTGAACCCAACAAACTGGGACTCAACCCAACAAAGCTTGAGTCACATCAGTCGCGCAGAGTTAGTGGGTTAGATGGCTAACCTTGTGGACTGGCGATTAGGTGCCTGACTCTGAGAGTGTTGGTTCGAACCCTGGGTGGGGCTAAACCTAACAAAAGTACTGGAATCTGTACTCTACTGAGAAAGTGTAATCCCAAATATACTTCCCATCAAAAGTACAGACTCGCTTAAAACACTCACTATATGTTATGTATATGTATATGGTTACATCGACGATTGATTTCTCCACTAACTTGGGGGAACCAAGTGCAAACCGTATGCAGATGAATTGCACGAGGATCATGCAATAAATTGCTGAAAAGTATGAGCAAATATCGTGCATGTGAACAGCTGCGTTTTAGTGTAAAGTTTTGTTAAGAATACTCCAATTGTCACTGATTTTTTATCATTTAGTGAACTCATGACAACATTTCTTTTAAACGTTACGAATTTGTTTTACAATACGTCAGTTCATGGTAAACAGTACCTTTAAACAGTATGGAATATTTTGCAAAATTTAGTTTAGAACAGCTGCCTGAAGTAAGTGTCTACATTTACACTAGTGAGTCTAAACTTGTGATGGGAAGTATATAACATCTGTAACATTTGACCACTTTATAAATGGCAATGTGTATTGATGCTGGTCCTACAGGAAATACACAGCATTTAAAGAAGCCGTGAAATCAGCCTACGTTCATAGCTGGAATGGAAAGTGAACTCATTACCGCGGTAAAGAAATTGATGTTGTAGTGATGAAGATCAAATACTTATCATGATGTAACTGTGTATGTAGCTGCGTGTCAATGTGATAATATATATTTGAGACGCACCTTAAAAGCAAACAAAACCTTGATGTCAGTTAGACCTTTCACAGTCTGCTGGATTTTCTGGATGTCTGCAACCTCGTCCCTCCCCTCCTTGGGGGGCAGGTAGATGTCCACTCGGTAGAGGAGGTCGTCTCTACCATGTTGATAATCAGCAACGACCACCGACAGGGTTAGACAAGCAAGACCAACGAGAAACAGGAACATTGTTGGAAACACGTTGTGCAGTTGACATAACATGCTGAAATGTTTCTCTAATAGTCTGACAGTTCAATCAAAACAAAACATCTTGTCACGTGATAACTTGGATATTCATACTTATATGTGATGAAAATTTCAAGTTTGATAAATTCACATCCTCATAAACAACTATTGATACACTAGCTGATATACCGCTAGTGAAAAAAACGTTCAATATCAGCAAGTTATCACGTGCCTGTTTACATGTCGTTTTATTACACAGATGATCTAATCAATTATCTCAACACATGTTACTAAACAGAATTGGCTCGAGTGAATTTTCAGTTGCCATGTTTGTGTGAATAAACGTTTCGTAACAAGTGCAGTCCTTGTCTTTTAACGTTACTTTGACGTAACACTAGTCCACCTTTAAATACGTCTAGGCTTCCCAAAATTAGTTGGTAAAATACCATCCGGGTTCGAACCCATTCTCGCAGGCATCTAATCGCCAAAAAAATTAGCAATCTAACCCACTCAGCCATCGCGGTTTCCACAAAAATGGAAGTCGGACAACTGGTAATCTAAATTACGTAGTTTGTATACCTCTCTGACAAATGTAAATCGGCACGGCTCCCAAGGCCGAAAGCAATGAATACACAATACCATTTAGAAAGTTTGTTTTGTGGAAGCCGCGGTGGCTTAATAGCGATATCAAAGTAGGAACATCACAATGGTCTGGACAATCAGTTGTGTAACCTGTACCGAGCTGTTATTTTTTACTTAGTAGGTTCTACCGAAGCAAGACTAACATTGAAGCAGGAAAGCAGTCCGTCATAATGTGACAGGTCACCGCTATGGACATACACCGGCTTGATAGAAGAAGAAGAAGAAGAAGAAGAAGAAGAAGAAGAAGAAGAAGAAGTTTATTCAGTATTTGAGGCCACATGGCCAAGAGTACAAACATATAAGAACAATATTGTGCGGATTGACAGAAAAAACAATGTAATTAGTTCATTTTCATACAGGCAAGTTACGCTTTAGAAATAATGCTATTGACTTCAATAGATGTGCATTTGTTGTTGTTAAAAGTTGTTTAAATTTTAATCTTGATGGAAACGTGTGATAATAACTAGGTAAGTACAGTTGTCTTTGTACAGAATAGAATGGACACAAGTAAAAAAATAAATTCATCCTGTGTAACATTAAAATCACATTTGTCATAGTACCAGTACTGAAGCTATTGCCAGCACAAGTAAATACATGACAGGTTACGTATCTTACGTATGACGTCATACATTCAATCGTGGTTAGAAGTCTCTATTCACTGGGTGTTGGCTTTGGGATGATTGACACAGCTGCCAGATAGAACAACTTCCATGGACCATGTCTCAGATGAGTACTAGCACATCATTGCCATTATAAGAACGTCACGTGACTCCACAAGCTGTCACTTAATTGCCTGTAATAATATTTTCTCGAAAACGGGACGCTTTTTCCTCCGAAAATAATATTTATCGACCATAGAATGCAGATCGGCATTGAATTAAGGACCAGATCAAAATCAAATTTGGTCAAATAGTCCAGTCAATCTAAGGTTTAACCTTCAACTGTCTTCAAATGAAATGCTTTTAGCTGAAACAAAACACAAATGTATCCAACAACAAAATATAAGTCTAGAAAAATCTAGGGGGTTGGAAATATGTATATTTTTACTTTAAACATAGAACTATAGTATTCACATCGGGTAAGTATTTCTCTTTTAAACCTATAAATGTACCATTGATATAAATTAAGTTGACAGTGATATTATATACTGCGACACATTTTGTCAAAGAAGCCTTGGCTTACAAATAATCACATCACATTTACTCAACGGCATACTGTTGTTTTGGGGAAATGAATTTTAAAAAATAAAAGATTTTGAACATAGAAATGGGTATTTAAAAGTAGAAATCCTAGACCTTTTATATGCTAATCTGTTGATTTGTAACATAAAATATGCACATTTCAAGGGGTTGGTTCTGGTTTAGAAAAGAATCTATGGAATCCCATTTACGCCATAATGCATCTAAAAGTTCACGATTACTTTCAGTTCGGTAAAAAAGCCCATTTTCTCGTAAAAAAGTCACAGTATACGTGACAAAAAACACAAGAAAATATGTAAATAAAATTGATACACATTTTCATGGAAAACTGACATCATTCGATGCTTGTTCAACTGGTAAGGGATCATTTACGTTATATTCATCTGGATACACTAGTGGTTTTACTGTTTTTCGGCAACAGGTTTTTTAATTTCTAACTTTATTTATCTTTACTATAATCATAAAATGTTCTTGTATATGGCTGAAATATTGCCGATGTGACGATAAATCTTAACTCACTCCCTATATTCATCTAGAAAACATGTTTATTTGATGTGAAAGTTTTAAAATAATTTACACGTTTTATAATAAAATAGTTACAAGTGGATAGATGTATTTTCTTGATGTAGAATGAAGATACATTTAATCATCACTGTAGCCAATAGAGGATTGGTTTTACTGATAGAGCCGAGTACATGTATTTCACTCTCAATTATATAATATAATTTATTCATTTTACTCTCAGATATTTCAAGCATCAATGGAGAAATGCATTATATGGAGCATGGAACTTCATGGAAAGCCTACTGTAGTTTTAAGTGAATGAGTATGATTTTATGCCGCTTTTAGCAATATTCCAGCAATATCACGGCGGGGGACACCAGAAATGTAGTTTTGGGGAACACAGGCTGTGATGGAATTAATTCAGCAAGCTCAGCTTGTGGTGACTCTTTGCACGTTCAAGCTGGCCAAGTGGTTGACCATGAATGCCGAAAGACGTATACCAACCCAAATGTGATAAAACAGAGTCTGTCCCAACAGCCGCCTGTAAATGATTCAAGTGAGAGACCAACACGTTTCAAAATATCAAGCTTTGTGTTTTCTGAACATTATTTGTTCTGTGGACAGTATGCGCGTCTATCAGGAAAGAAGAGGTCCTATGAAGTCCACCCTGTCAGAACCTTAGTCTTTCAAAGCGTCATCTAGAAAATATGCCAGGATGTTCAAGGAAAGCTTGAATCAGTTAATGATTTCCCTGCCGCAAATGCTTGTACCATCAACCGTGCAATGTAAACTTTCGAACTGGCCGTCAAATACCAAAGCTTTGTTGTAAAGAAAAGAAGCAGCAGAAATTCTCTCAAGGAACACCTGTAAATTCCGGTTGCGCTGAGGCCTTCATGAAAGTGATAGAGTATGTGAAAGATAATGACAGTGAACAGATCACAGTCGGCAACCTTCTTCACCACATGACACAATTGATTGGGGATGGTGCTTATAGCCATGTTTATATGAAACGCAAACTATAGGAACACTTTGGGGATTCTATCATCATAACTGAAATGAATGGCAAGTCAAACGTGGTTACTGTCAGAACAACAGCAGAAACAGTTCTCCAGGACTACTATAGACAATCACGCGAAAAGGACTGTACTACAGGAAAGCTTAAGTTAATAAAGACAGCAGCGATGGTTATACTGACTGACATCAAGGACATCAACACCTCAAAAATATCTTATCCATCATCAGAGGAGATGTCATCCATTCAACACAATATCGAAGTGGAACACATTTTTTATCGATAGACAACATCTTTGTTGCAGTAGTAGTTGCGACGTTTCGGTGTAGATCCTAACACCGTTATCAAGCAAATGATACCCAACATATGCACAAGGAGAAATACATACATGGCGGGTATTGGTTTATACAATAGAAGAGGGAGATGTGCGGTGTGTTGACATGAGACTTGTGATAGGAATGATTGAAGCCAGTAACAAACGTAGTACAAGATTTCATTGTTGTAATAACACTGACATGTATATATATTCGATGCAAAGGCGCGACTTATCACTTTATATTCGATTAGGTAACATTATCAACTTTAGATTATGGAAAATAACTAGTTACAATTCAGTAAGCTTCAAATTAGTAAGTTAAATTATGCCTAATCTATTCGAGCTTGGATGTATAATTATTTGTGTTTATACATAATGTTTCATTATATGAAACATGACAACGTAATAATACCTAAAAAGTAAATTCAAACTATTCTATTGTGTTTGAATTATTTGTAATCCCCTTTCTTGCCGACATGTGTTCATTTGCCAAACGCTGTACAAGCCTAAGATAATGATTAGCAATTGCTATCAAAACACTTTAAATACTTCTTCTGATTGACACTAAAGGTTGCATCTCTCGTAAGAAAAGCTAATATTTGCTCAGGTGGAAAATATTGGTTGAAATAATAGGTACAGTGCAATTTTTAAAAGTACGACACACATTTGCGTCTCTCTCTGAATAAGAGGTGCTTTCTGTAGACGAATATATGTGGCTCTCGCTGTGAGAAACTGCTAATTACAAGCCCCATAAACACGTCACTCGCTGTGAGGAGCTGATTATTTTGCTCCATATATGCGTCTCTTGGCCTTAATGAGTTAAAGCATATTCATCAAGGATTGACGGAGGACCAATAAATATTATTTCGTAAACTATATATATACAGATCAGCGACATCAACCGCCAACTGGAACGAGAACGCGACGTGCGACTCAGATTGCACAAAAAAAGTACCATTGTGCCATCAATGCCATCGACGGTGTGGACACGGCCCTCGTGTTTGCCAGCATGGGACTTGGGGGTGTCAGCATTGGCTTGTTGTCGACCATCATGGCCTCACACGTTGTCCTCGGGTTAGAAGTAGCCGCCGGGGTATCGGGACTGGCGGGATTAGCTCTAAAGCTCGTTTCGCGTCGTCTGCAATGGAAGGCCTTAAAACACGACGAAATCCGAGTGCTGGCCGAAGCCAAGCTGAACACGATCGACGATCGCGTCTCGTCGGCGCTCACGGACAGTAAAGTTTCCGAAGAAGAGATTTTAGCCGAAGCTCATAGAACAAGGCCGACAACACATCATTCAAGCCTTCCTGACCAAGAACAAAGACCTCGTAAAAGATGGACGTTAAACTGCTTTGTAGATGCCAGTATGACCTAGCCGAAATACTAGTTTTAGTACAAAAAATAAAACAACAAACAAAAAAAAATGTTCTGTCTGGGATTCGAACGCTAAAAGTCTAGGTCCAAAGTCCGGCACATTCCGTTCATACCAGTAGTCTCACTCTGTCGGTGCATTCAAGCTACATATAGCTCATACGCTTTGCGAGCTTATGTAACCCGATTCTAAATTAGCCGATTGTGGCTTCTAAACATGTTTTCAGCGTCCATCGACGCATGCATCGTGATCAGCGTGGTCTAGACTACCTAAGAGCATCGTGATTGTATATTATTACACCTTGATTCGAGGTGAAAAACCACCAAACGTGCACGAGGCTAGCGAGACTGGTTCTGCACTACTGTAGCTAGTATAGACGGAGCCCAGCTCAGGATAAATAATGGATTGTGGCCACCACAATTTTCAGTGTTCGTCGACTAATGTATCGTATTCAGCGTTCTTCAAACTACCTACGGGCATCGTGTTTGTAATTTATGAGACATGGATTCGAGGTGAAAAAGCCACCAAACATGCACGAAGTATTGAAGTGGAAGTGGAATGACGGGTTTCAGACATCCTTTGCGCTACTATAGACGGAGCCTGGTTTAAGAGGATGATTGAATCTCAGGATAGACCCGTTAAACCGAGCACTTGGCTATCGGGTCCTCTGTGACTCAGTCGAACGACTAAGGTACAGAGATGCGCAACTCTGTTACCGAGGTTCGAAACCTACCATTCGGAAAAAACAACAACACGGAGTGTAGTCGACCACAACCCCACGGGAGAAATACCAGCGCACCACAAACGTCAGACTAGGGACCAGGCTGGTCTCTGGTCAAAACACAATATTTCTCCCTATGTGGACTGTGGCCACAGAAGGCTTTTGCTATTTTTTTTATTTGAACTTGCACACGAAGGATGGCTCTCGATATTTTTTAAGGGGGGCTGGGGGACTTAGTTCCCACAAGTAAGCCTCTAAGTCGCATCTGCGGTAGTATCAACCACCCCCCACCCCTATTTCTACTTTTCTTTTTGCAAAGAGTTGATGGTTGACCTTAGATTTCTGTTATTATAAGGTCATTGTGTAAAATCAAAACTGTTTTCTGTTTGAAATCCTGACAGTGTATCGTAAAATTGAAAATGACAGCATCCGGATTGTTGATAAAGAAAGCTGGAAGCATTAGAAATTCTGTTTTGACCAAAGCAGAAAGTGACATATAGTTGACCCAAAATATTCAAGATTTAAGATCTTTATTACAGTATTCTGCCATGAATTAAGAAAACACTAGATTCTGATTGGTTGTTCAGAAAAATCAGACGGCATCAATTCTGGATTGACGCTCATCTGATTTTAAGGCCGCTTCATCGTGCATTAACAAATCGTATTGTGAGAACTACCTCCGTTTGACCACAATGATGGCGGATCATATACTGTAAGCCATTAAAAACGCAATTGGTATTTGTTGTCCTGAAACTCTATTGAAGATTTTTGCCTGCGATACAGACGATGTAGGGGTAAAAGTCTGTTATTCTGGCCCATTTCGAGTTCGAGTCCCGGAGCATTCCTCTCACATGAACTTTGATACTTAAAACTGAACCGTTGACATTTCTCGTAAACAAAACCACATTCATGAAACACGTTGTGCACATGCATTACCTGCACCCAGGCCCTGTAAAAGCACAAGGAATTGTGAAACTCAATCACTTTGAGAAAATGCCACACTTGACACAAGACGAAAGGAATCAGGTTATCGGTATGGTCAGCCAAGGTTCTTCAGATGTGATGATTGACAGGCACTTTAATGTGCACTGTAAGTCGACTCAGACAACGTTTTCGGGCTACCAGAAGTGTTGCTGATCGTCCGCGACCTGGTGCACCACCTGTGATAACAGCTCGACAAAACCGCAATATCCGAGTGTCACACTTGCGAAATCGGTTCCAAACAGCTGATGATGAGGCAAGGAGGACAATTGGGACAAGTCAACGTCATTTCAGCGCCCAAAAGGTGCAAGGACGCCTTGCTGCCTTCAACATCCGGTGTCGTCACCCGTACCGTGGTCCAACCTTATTGCATCGCCACAGACTTGCCAGACAGCGATGGGCAGCAAATGGGGCCAATCTTGGCAACAGGACATGGCCAGATGTCATTTTGTCATATGAATCCAGGTTTAACTTATCCCTTGCAGATGGACGTCCAAAGATTTATCCACGTAAAGGAGAAGGACTTGCGCCAAACTGTGTCCTTGAACATGATCGTTTTGGAGGGGGTGGTGTCATGATCAGACCACAGACCATCAGAGGCTCAGACCATCCAACAGTTGTTCCTGAGAAATGTGTGTCTGTCAATGCCCCAAAGACTGCGAGCATGTCTTGCAGCGCACGATGGACACACACGATATTGACTGCAAGTGACCCCTCCTTTGTTTGATGTCATTGTTGCGTCACTGATGTTGTTGTTGACTGGACATTTTCGGATGAAATTATTCACAGATGTTCACTTAAAACATATCTGCCAGTTAGGTTTATATATGTTGAAATTGGTGTGAGTCAAGAAAGTATGAATGTCAAATTGCGTTTTTAATGGCTTACAGTATAGTAACAACTCCATGGATTTTGACGCGGAATTTGGCATTTTCGACCCTACGAACAACAAGCTGCGGTGTTGAAATTTTCAAACGTGAGAAAAAACCCAAAATGTGATAAAATGATACCTTAGAAAACGAGAACAAATCTATATTGGATTGTTATTTTGTTTTTCAAAATGAACAGCCTATAACAGGAGCTGCATATGTCAAACATTTATCAAAGCAAATAAGTATTTACTACAGTAAGAAAAGAAATAACAATACAACCCTGCTGATAATAAAAATGTCAATTTGTCCTAACTTTAATTTTTTCATTTTTAGAATAGCTCTCACAACAAGGTAAATCCGAGGAATCACTTCCAAAAGAACAACTTGCATTCTCTCTTCGCCACTTTAATGTGGAAGTTCGGACAACCGAGGGGGATTTTATGCCAAGTCCTCCTACGTGGGAATTCGATCTTCCATCCACAGACATCTCAGGGCCCCGCCCTTACAGAGAAATATCAACACCCTCCAAGATGTTGAATTTCATAGCGCCAATAATGTCTTTGTTGGGATGTTTAAAAAAATACAAAAAAATGGGCCCTGACAACTCAAAACATCATGAAGCCATTTCAAACGCTGATCTTTTGAAATTGAGAAATAATCTCACAGTAGACACTCTTTACGCGATACAGCAGAAGCCCAATCCCGCATTTATGCTACCAGCACTGATTCGTGCCCAGTGGCGGCATTAAAAAAATATGTCTCAAATTATATCCAGGAAATGAATGTTTCTTTCAGTAAAAATCCGCCACAGAGTTCGACTCGTGTTGGTATACCCTAAAACCAGTAGCCCACGATGTCTTGATGAAGACAATTTCCAAAGTTGCAGATTTAAGTAAGGTTTACGCAAATCACTGTGTACATGCCACCACTAATACCAGCTGAACGTTCTGAAAGCGCTAAGTGACCCCTGTCACACCATTTCTAAAACCGCTGTATGCACCCATTCGTGACCAACTCGTTATTCTGGGACAAGCCAAAAAGCGACTCGTGCACCTCTGAAAGGTTTTCATATTGGCGTAGGAACATCAAAAGTACTTCAAACAGGAATGATAACTCTATTTCTGTTTGATTCCAATGGTACTTAATATCACCGATGTATTGTCTTGCTGTTGTTGCTCTTTTGTTTTTTTTAAAGAATTAACCTCCTTGATACAACTAAAAGAAAAAATATTTTTTGTCAAAGACATATTCTTATGTAATTATTACCATATGTTCACCTCCAATTATATTTCTGAAAAGGGTTTAATAATCACAAATTGGATTTGTTTTATTGAATATTCAAATAAGATTGATAAAGTAACGCAGCTACATTAAATCCCAAAGCAGAAACTCAAAAATGACTTAAAATATTTCTCAAACTGAACATACGTGTAACCTTGCTGTCATACCTCAAGTGGGATTTTAAATGAATTCGCTGAAAAATATATAAATGACAAAAAAAAAGTCAGACTAAAATATTCCCAGAGATATGAAATATATGCCCAATGTTAAAGATTAAAGTTGATTAGTTACATACAGATATAACATTATTGTTTTGAAACTCGTAGCGATTTGTGATTACATTTCCTAAAAATGTTGGAAGTGCACGTACAATCACCACAAACAAGCCCGCAAGATCGCCAGAAATACACTCAGTTGGACCCATGAGAGCCGTTATGTCAACAAACGCACGTGCGTGTATTTGAATCTCTCACCGTCAATAGCATGATTCTTATCAAAAACTTCACATTAGACAGCACGAGTCTGTTAGCTACGTTCGTAGTACTGTCAATATGACAATATATATTTTTCATGATTTTTTAAGCAATAACACAATGCCATAAACGATTTAAGTAGTCGGGATTACTTTTATCAAAGCACCCATAACTCGCGTTCTGATTGGTTTGTCGTATTTTCGCACATAACAAACATCGAGACGGGGACGAGTCTTCTTGGAGGTTACGGAAAATGGCGAGTGGTGACGAATGGTAAGCACCGTCAATGCCGCTTATTGCGCCAAGTAAAAGAATCTATTTTTAAATGGGTCATGGAAGAACAGAGATAAACCTAAAGCATTTCTCATGGGTCTCGTGGGTCCAACTGAGCGTAATTAGGTTTATCACCTAATTAGAGGCATCCAGCCCAAAGTACATGTTTTGTCTGAAAAACCTCCTTTCACAGAAGGTTTACATAAAAGTGAATGAATACAAACAAATGGTACAAATACAATATAAATAGTTAAAAAGAATGCAAGAGAACATTTCAAACAGCTTTAAGCAGCATATGGAAAATAATCCATTTTATGAACGCATTAGTCACTTTTGATATAAAAATTTACCAGCATTTACCCAAAATAATAATTTACACAATAGAGCGTGTCCCTACCCAGTAGTCAGCAAGTCAGCAAGGGTTATGTCCAAACCTTTGACATCAGACTGGTTTGGGACTTCAAGGACTGACCGGTGCATCTATTTGTCCAGCCATGCAGCTGGACAGCTTAGTTGTAATATCGACCAATTGGACAGTTAGTGTAAAACAAGAGGTTCTCAGTTATAAATGGGATTACCTTTATATTAAGCATCCGAGGTGAACAAGACCGGCATGCCTTATGTGGGAGATGGATGTGGAGGGTGGATGTGGAGGGTGGATGTGGGGGTGGCTGTTGGGGGTGTATTTGGGGGACCGGAATAAAGAGCCCTGCTGCACACTCGGAACTGGGAATGGTGGTTGGACATCAGAAAATGCGGCTATCAAATGATACAAATGCAGCTGTTTTTATTTTCCCACATATACTCCTCACAAAAAATTAAGCAACAAGTATTTTCAGTGTAATATCTTTATCAATCTCGATAGCGTATTTTGCCGACATGTTACTGAACGGTAAATATTCAAAGAATACATACAACAGCAACCATTAATGATTGTCGAATTGATTTATCGGATAACAATGAAAATATCACCCGAACACAACCACCCTCAGAAACAACATGCGAAATGTGTGGCATGAATGTGCTCCACTCTTCACACATGCACCCTGATCGGTGTAAACTTACCTGTAATCTTTCCTCTGGTACAACAAGCGGGTTCTATAACTTCATTTTCATGGATGATAATGACCGTTCATGGATGACAATGCCCGAAAAAGAGTTGTTAACGATGTTGTTTAGATCAACAACATCACACATATGGACTGGCCTGCAAGGTCACTTGATCTTAATCACATTGAACATGCTTGGGACATTATTGGAAGTCATGTTTACAGTCTCCATGTTCACCGCCAGACTCTGGATGACCTTGAGCACGCGTTACAGCGATAATGGCAAATCATTCCACAACAGCAACTTTAAAGGCTCGTTTGGTCAATGCAAAGACGTGTACAAGCTTGTATTTGTGCTCATGGTGGTCATACGCGTTACTGAACACTGCTTCACTGTCGAAAACTGACTTAAACCTTAATGTTAACATTTTGCCCCATCAATGCAGCACATTTTGCACGACTGTTTCGCGGGTACATGCTTTTGATGATTTGTAAGTGTATTATTGCTCAATACCATTTCATTTCATTTTGTTAAACGTGTTCCACCTTTCTATTGCATCATTCCACGATTTGAAATTTCAATAAATGAAAGTGTAATGAGACTACAAATTTGTGTTGCTTAACTTTTTGTGAGGAGTATATTATCTGTCAACCTCAAGCCAATTGGTTTTGCTATGTTCCAGCCTCACGATACCCATTTTATTTGACTTTTTATCTTGGTACTCCCCCAAAACGCAAAATCTGCAATAAATGCAGGTGGCATTGTGTGTGTGTGTGTGTATGTGTGTGTGTTTGAGATAGGTAGATATCCTCTCGACTCAAACGTAGATATTAAAGTGCATAAAAAGCAATTTGAAACTGCAATCGCCTGTCAAAGTGACACCCCCTTCATGTTTACTGGAAGAGCTTGTTTTGGAAACACTACCCACCCCCTTTCAGATGACGTAATAACCAGGACATAACTTATTCTAATGTTTCCACTTATGGAAAGGGTTCAAACTATATTCCGTTTGGTTTAAAAGCGGACCGATGAATTGCAATCTAACTCGAAAACTAATGAACACATAATACAAAATGAAACGCTGATCATATTTGAAACATCTGACCAACACTGTGAGTTTATTGCAGAAGTTATGTCCTAAAAAATGAAAAAAAGCTTGTTTAACAAAGTATCATTAAAATATTTACAAGTTGACTATTTGTTACGAGGGAGGAGTGCAAAGAGAGGGACAGCCAGTATAAGTATGGTGCCGTGAAAGGGCTTTTTGAATCGTACCTGAACAAACACATCTGGCGAGACAAAGTAGAGCACGGCGATGTAGATATTTTTGATGCTATTCTTAACGAAACGTTCGATCCCTCTAGAGTGACCATGCCCCGCCCACCGACTTGATACCTCCTGATACATGAAACTGATACCTCCTCGGACATCTGCTCTGCCACGTTTGGTTTTCACAAAACACCAACA
Source organism: Haliotis rubra (assembly GCF_003918875.1). NCBI lineage: Eukaryota > Metazoa > Mollusca > Gastropoda > Lepetellida > Haliotidae > Haliotis > Haliotis rubra. The sequence goes on along the minus strand of NW_025766148.1, from coordinate 240,304 downwards.
CGTATGTTTTTGATGAGGAATTGTATAACATACTTACATTGAATGCGTGTAATGCTTGGTTGAATAACATCAACAGCAAGGAGGAAAAGACAGAAATAAAGAAAAAAAGAAATAGAAAACAAAAAAGACAGAAAAATCCCTTTCCCCACCCATAGTACTTTTAAATTTCTTTTAAGGGGGGGGGGGGGCGAAGTGGGCAAGCCACCCTAAACCCCCCTTAATAATTAAAAAAAATGACATTATTCCTCAAATTCAAAATGACAGTATAAAAAGAATCTTTTGATTTCCGTGATGTAAACAACAGTGCACTGAAGCCTTACGAAACCATAACAATATTAGGCAAGTACGACCCCTTTCGCCATTGGAACACAGCCTTGGGAGTCGGTGTAATACAATTGTACAACAATACTGCAGCGTCACAGTTAAGCATAGGGACAGGTCCTGAAGTCAGGAAATTGCAACAATATTCTGAAACAAAAAGATACAACTATGCTTGATTTCACGTGCGCTTATTTGGTGAGGCATTCGAAAAGGCAGACCCTGAGTTTGACCAGATTCCAAAAGGCCTATAGCCTGACCCCTGTCAGCAAGTGTCAAAAACGTCTCATTTTAAGCTGCGAGAAAAACATTAATGCATGTGTAGTGTCCTCAACTTTCCATGGATTGAGCGACTTACACGTGCAAATCATTGACATTAAGTGGCAGGCGGATTTCCATATTGACAATCTGACTGAAAAATGTGCCATTTATAACAGAATGTATCGGACGTTAAAGAACGTAATAATGACATTTCAGCGGTCTGATGTAGTTTTTCCATACAGTTAAGAAAGTTTGTAAAACATTCAATTGTATATATTCCAACAAAAACGAAGATTTAACAACTTCTAAGCAATAGTGTTACCAATATCTTGGCCCTTGATTAATGGCGCCGAGTATATATGTGAGTTTGTCACATGATGTTTTTTCGGTTGTGCTTATTTGACTGTGAGAGGAAACACGTTTGTATGTTTGAATTCAGTCAATGAAAATGCAAAAAGCACAATAAATGCAACGGAAAGGCACTTATAGTGTTGTAAATGTAGACATTGGTTACCTGTAAATTAGACCTGTAATTAAACCACGCGTGAATGTGACACAAATTTAGTCAAGTTCATCACAGTTCTGATGACGTTCGAGTGAGACAGAGCTAAAAGGAGTTTGTTTGGAGATGAATCTTGATACTGTTTTTTTCCCCAGCAAATACATTGACGGACAGAGAACATATGTTATATTTCGGGATTACACTTTCAGTTCTCAGTAAAGTGCAGATTCAGTTTCTTATTGAAACGAGTTGAACAAGTTCTCCAAGAATAGTGTCGAATCTCATTTATTGTGTTCAGTCATTTCACATTTTCTGCCCATTGTCGAGTTAGGGCGTGTATTGACGTACCTGGTGGATAATTATCACCGACCATTTAGTTCGATTAGAATCATTGTTAAAAATGTCATTAATAACTAACATGCTCAATTTAGAAACATACGACACTACATGAAAACATGGTACTTCAAATATATACATATTTTGGATGGCGAAACCATCTGCCTCAGATCATATCCAAGATATTAACTGACAGTCAAGTTTTATGTCCACATGGGTTCTACACTGTCTGAGCATTATAGGCAAGATCAGGGTGTCAAACAAGGCATCATTTTGTCTGTCACGTTGTTCAGTATTAATTTTATATGCAAAGCTGATCTATAGGCTTGACGCAATGGCCGTTCAGATTGACTTGAATGTATTTTTTCACAATGAGTTTTCTTATGTGCTCATCTTTAAACCACAAGAGATCAACCATTTAATATTCCAAAGGGATTTGATCGAAAATAATCAATAATCCTAAAAGTGTTTTAAAACATGATAATGCTTCCAGATTGCGGAATAAGGCCCGATTGCTGACCACAAAACCCTCCAACATTGTTGTGAGGTGATTTTCATAAATACACATTTAGGCTCAAAACATCACATGACGATCGCTGATGAAAACAATCATGTGTACCAAGTAGAATATGACTTTGTATTTGTTATAAATACAGATTTTCGGAGAACTGAAAAATATTAACAAAACACAAAATTAGACGTTACTAAATAATGCAATTCGTTCAGTAAACTTGTAAACTGATCTGGGATATACGCACGTCAAGAAAGCACTGACTGGTTGATACAAATACAGTCCTGACTGGGGAACATACTTGATCATGATTGGACAATACGAGGGTTGATATCATGTCACCATTATCATGATTGGACAATACGGGGGTTGATGTCATGTCACCATTATCATGATTGGACAATACGGGGGTTGATGTCATGTCACCATTATAATGATTTGACAATACGGGGTTGATATCACGTCACCATTATCATGATTTGACAATACGGGGATTGATATCATGTCACCATTATCATGATTTGACAATACGGGGGTTGATGTCATGTCACCATTATCATGATTGGACAATACGGGGTTGATATCATGTCACCATTATCATGATTGGACAATACGGGGGTTGATATCATGTCACCATTATCATGATTGGACAATACGGGGTTGATATCATGTCACCATTATCATGATTGGACAATGCAATATCTTGTCACCATTATAAGGATTTGACAACACGGGGTTTGATATCATGTCACCATTATCATGATTGGACAATACGGGGGTTGATATCATGTCACCATTATCATGATTGGACAATACGGGGGTTGATATCATGTCACCATTATCATGATTTGACAATACGGGGGTTGATATCATGTCACCATTATCATGATTTGACAATACGGGGATTGATATCTTGTCACCATTATCATGATTTGACAATACGGGGTTAATATCATGTCATCATTATCGTGGTTTGACGGCCATATCGCCATGATACACAAGTTAATGTTTACAGGACTCTCATGTCATGGTATCCAAATTGCATTAATTCTCATGTTGTTGATCACTGGATTGTCTGGTCCAGACTCGATTATTGACATTGCTGAGTTAAACGACATACAAACAAGGACTGCAGTGTGTGTGTGCGTTTGACAAACATGGCTACTCCTAGAATATCCTATATTCCGTGGGCAAGACATCAATACAGTCATTCCCTTTGTAAATATGTTTCAGTGTTGAAAGTTGCTGATCCTTCAGTTTGATCAAAGTTTATATTTAAATTGTTCTTTGCATAATTTAGCAAAGTTTCAAATTTCGATGGTGCGGCCATTTTCATGGTTCGAAATGCTTTTTACTACGCGTGATTTGATTGGTTTGCCACGATTCTTGGCAATAATGGCGTATTATACAGGTACGAATCTTCTTGTAGGTCACGGAAAGAAGCGAGTAATTACGAATGCCGTTGTAGATGACTTCGTACCATCTGTTGGGGCGTTTTCACTCTGTCGCCCGAGGCTCCGCAATTAGCTGTGCAGAGTTGCGTCCCTTGGGTACGCCATAAACCAATGACCGTTTAGATACCGGGTCGTGGTTTAACGAGTGTTAATACCTGCGTCACTGGGATTCACTCACATTAAGGTTCAAGGCGGCGTTTAACTCACCCATGTGCATGTGGTTTCACTACATTGCGTCAATCTGGGATCCCTACCCACATTAAGCTGACAGGCTGTGCCTAACTGTATAACTGTTCAAGGCGGCGTTAAACTCACCCACTCATTTAATTTGTATAACTCTTTATAGCTACAGCAAAGGAAAGTGTATAAGCAGAACATACATGCATAACCATAAACAACAGAAAATGTCTCTTCAATATTTTCTGTGCATCCACAAATGTAAAATATTAATGACTGGGCGTTTTTGGGAGCTGGCCGTTATTAGTGCATTAACATTGTCGCGATGAACTTTTGTACATGTCAATAATACAGACGTAGTTGAAACGTTAAAGTTCCGTCTTGTTTGAACAGCGCCGGGAGGGTAGTCTTCAGAGGTGGTTGTTATGTTGTAGATTCATCAATGTAATCCTGCCGGCTTCTAGACTTCGCAGGTTGCCATTCATCATCTGGCCTCAAGGCAAGACGTACACTCTGTCAACGAAAGGGAAACGTATCACACAAGGACACGCCGTTTCCTCAACACATATATGTAAATTGTCTAGTTTGCATATAAGCATGTCATTTCATAAGCGATGCCCACATATTTGTTTCTTCTGAATCTTGCCAACCACTTTAGTATTAAAAGGGATGAAGAATGCATGGAAAAAGATGGATACATATTAGTCTTGGGAATTGGTAAAATCTCAAAAATGATGATTGGTTCATTACCACCGATCGACCATCGAAAATAATTGGTTAGCGTCATATATGAAATTTGTTAATGCACAAAAATATACGAAAAAAAACATGTAGTTAGTTTGGGGGATTTTGGCAAAATTTCACATCTTTAAAGGATGACTAGTATGTTAGGAACATAAATTTCTTGGTGTCTTTAAGATAAATTCAATCATGACTTGGAACGAGCTTATAGTGCTTATGCAATGTAACAGACAAAACCAACCTTGTGAAAAATATTGTTGATGAAAACAAGTGTTCCAGAATTGTTTGTGTTCGATTATGAGAAAACATGATCGATTGCTTGGTCGTTTAGTCACTGCGACCAATCTTCGATTGTTTCAATTAATCGGATCACCACTAATACATATCACCCTGGATACGGGTCTATTTAGAACAATATTATAGTCATCAATTTCCATTGAGCACTCTACATATTCTGGGTCGTACTGGGGCGATGGGGTAGCTTAATTGTTAAAGCGTTCTCTCGTCACGCTGAAGACCCGGGTTCGATTCCACACATGGGTACAATGTCTGAAGCCCATTTCTGGTGCCCCCCACCGTGATGTTGCTGGAATATTGCTAAAAGCGGCGTAAGCCCATACTCACTTACTCACTGGGTCGTACTGTGGATGTTTGTGTGGGTTACAATCAACAAGCATGGCGAAAGGCCACTGAGTCGCTTTAAATAATGTGTGTGGGGGACAAAGGCGGAATGAGTTTGTGAGTGAGGTAAATTCAAAGTCACATTAGCAGTATTTCAGCAATATCGTGAAAAAAAGCCAACGTAGAAACGTTCCATAAAAATATATTACTCAAAAGAACAACAACAAGCATGGGGGCCAACGCAGGACATCCCCTGTGGTACGACAGTCTGGTTAAATCCATTGCGTAAACTACATTTCATGTTAACGTTGCGATGTAGGATTGATGTTAATATCATTATTTAATGTTCCAAAACAGTTCAAGAACAAGTGTCTGTTACCTTTTTCAGAGAATTGGTCGCCATGTGCTTTCCTGACAGTCAGGACCATGTAGACGGGTATCGGTAGAATGGGCAGCACTGCAATGAACCAACCGATTGTAGAGGCGTAGCTAGGAAACTTGTACTTGCCATAGGTTGGAGGCTGGTAGCGGAGAAGTGTCAAGATGAAAGTCATCTGGATATGAAACAAACATATCATGAGGAGACTTGGGAAACATGTATAATTAGTGTGCATTTGACGCCGATTAGTATGTGCTCTCATAAATCCACCCAAAGGACAACGAAATCGTACAGTGGTCATTACTTATGAGTTTGGGAATATTTTGTTTTATTTGAACATCATGAAGAAGGTTATTCAGTGTAATGTCCATTTGGTGGTAGAACACTTAGTAACAGACTATATATGCATACAATGTGGAGGTGGTTGGAAAGTTACTATCATAATAATGATGAGCCTCTTTCACATATTTTGTAATCAAGTGTGTATCATACGTCTATATGAGACGTCAACGTCATCATTGTACCGTGCAACTGCATTGTACTTACTATCAAGATTGTCGGCGTTACCAGAGCCCAGAGGATCTTTACAGGCATCGGCAGTGGCTTGCCAATCATCATCTCAACGTCTTTACTGATTCGTCTTATACCTGACGGAACATATACATGTTCACATTGAAGACAAACATTGTAAGTTAGCATTCATAACAGATTATGTTGTGTACTTTTATTTATATGTGAACTCTACCACCTTTATGATGTTATTACCAGTTGCGCATGGCTCTCTACCCCATGGATAAAATGCTATCTCTATTTGTACAAAGTCCGTCTTCTAGTAACTAAATTTTGAAGTTTAAAGATACTGTGACAAGCTATATATCATGCTCCACGATTAGGAAACTTTATCATCAGTCTGAAAACGTCTGTGTCTTGAACATGTTTCTTGAAGAAATACTTCTAGCAACGGAAAAACATTGCTCAACGAACATAAACGACAAAGAACGAGTTTCAGGATTCCATCGACCTTGTCAAATCTTTTACTTCTAAAACCAGTATTCTCTGTATGAGCTGTTTAGTAAATGTTTGTAAGGAAGTTTTGCATCCAAATGAAGTGATTAGAAAACCTCGGGTGAAAGAAAGTTTTCTGGACCAGACAATCCAGTGATTGATATTATGATGGCCGTTGACAAACACAAAATTCAATTATGACCACTTTATCCAATGAGTCAATTTTAAGCATTAGCATACACACTTGATACACATACATAAATGTACGCACCATATATCCACGACACGACAATACACTCCATGGTACATACCACCATGGGCCCGAGAGAGAACACGTACCAGTCGACCAGCTGAAACATGTACGGCCCTCCCTGCAACAGGAAGTCAGCAAGTCCATATCGTCCTTCAGACAATATATACTATTATGGTTAACAAATTTTACTCCACCTTACGTTTACTACTGATGCTATTGTCGCTGCACCCTCTAAGATCCCTGCTCCAACTGCTACTGTCACATCAACTTCTACTACTGTTGTTATCGTTGACATTATTGCTACTAGGTCTACAATTAGCACAACCGTTTTATCCTAAAATAAAACTACCACTGCCACAGATACAGTAACTCCCTACTAATGCTGCTGCTGCTGCTATTACTACTACTACTACTACTACTACTATTATTACTACTACTACTACTGCTGCTGCTGCTACTACTACTACAGTCAATGATACATGTTAGGATACATATTTCCAACAGGGTTCATTCTACTATGAATGACCCAGCTGGAATATTCACAACTTGCAACAGCCACTGTTTAATTAATTGCAACATCATTATGTTCTTTATTATTGGTATTCATGAGTCACAGAATTGTAAGCTTTGCTAAAATGTACTGGTTCTTTTTTTGTCGTACTGAATTGTTCAACAGGTAAGCACAGTGACCTGGGTACAGAATATGATTCCAATCAGAAATACTGTCAGGCAGCATCCTCCTGTTAGAAACGTCCTCTTCTTGCTCAGCTGCCGCGGATACTGGTCAATCAGGGCAGTAATAATGACTTCAGTACTCAGGAACTGGAAGGACAACAGTGGACGGTATAGCTCCATGCAAACCAGCATTATGTTCATAAACATCGGTGTCACCCAGTTTGAATTTTTTAATCTTACTTTGAATTTCATTGTTAATGTTGCGATAGTGAGTTTGAAATGTCATTTAACACGGCCTTCGGACATATTCCATCAATGGCATTGCTGCTTGCAGATAATATACTGAACATGTAAGCACACGACCATCAGTAATTATTGTTTGTGCGTTTTCACTCCACGCTCAGCTTGAGATTGAGCTTTGGAGAAAAAGAGAAGTTTATGAACTTGTTCAGGGTATGTATACAGAAGTCTGCGATATCCGTCTGGAGGTTGGTGCTGTTTTACGTCAGCACTTCTTAGGCTGCACACTATTCCACATGTGAAGGTGCCATTTAAATGATCGAATCTGAACCAGACAAAGCATTGATCTAGTTAATGTTTCAAATACGATGACGTGGCCATTTGGTAACTACCAGAATCGGCTGCTCTAATCTTGAATCCCTTATCTCCAATCCCAAATGACAGCAATATTCTGTCATTTTAAATTTGGACCACAGTTCCGTTCTCAGCTGTCATGATTAATTAGAACATTACATCAAACACTACATATTATACCTGTGACTTACTGACTGAGTTTAGTTTTACGCCGCTTTTAGCAATATTTCAGCAACATCACGGCGGGGGACACCTGAAATGGGCTTCACACATTGTACCCATGTGGGGATTCGAACCCATTTGTACCTGTGAATCCAAACCAACCATGAACAACATCAGGAAGAACAGGAATGACCACAGCTGAGGGACCGGAAGTTGTGCGAGGGCGTCTGGATAGGTCACAAATCCCAATCCTGGACCTTCAATAGAGACATAATATGCCGTTACCCTATATATTTAGAAGAAGGTTGAAACTAAGTACCATGCTTTGTTTATCAAAAAAGAAGGATAAGTCTTGCAAGGCGTCTTCGAGCTATTAGTAACTTCGGGAAGGAAATTTTAGTTCATTATCCAGATGGGACTATGTCCATTTTACGTACGGGTCTCGAGTACCTTACCCAATATATTATGTTTTACAGATTAAGATGAAAAATGCAGCAGACAGGTTTCGGGTGATCCTTGCACAGTCAGGCTGGTAAGGCTCATCATCAGCTCAGGAACCTTGCTCAGGAACCGTCTACATGCAACCCATACAGCGAATGGGACTTCTCCCAGAAAACGCTGCCTAGTCGAACCCAGCAAGAACTTTCCGGGGAATATGATAGACTCCCCAACACTACAACTTTCTGCATTACCCAGAGTGTGAGAAGGGCTGTGCTCCCGTTGGAGAACCCGTGCAGTCTCCTGATCTGCGCCAAGAGATCAGGAGGTACCAATCCAAGGGCACGGAGTACAATGGGGAGCCCAACGACAGCCTACGTGGGATGCAAGCGAGACATTTCAAAGGGTAGGTCCGCATATCTAGCATGCTTTTCCTGAATCTTGCCAATCATATTGCTGTCAAAAGAGACAGAAAATTCAATGATATAAAGAAATTGGTTGGATTGGTATTCTGTTCCACAAACTGCATGTACACACGATGCAAGGGCTTCTCAGAAAGCTTCTCCTCAAATGACCGGCTCTGAGCAGACTTGTTGAAGGACTTCACCTGGTTTACTCCCACCGCTGTACCGTCCAGCAGTACATCGCCATCAACCTCAAATTTCAGATTCTGTCCAACAACCTTGGCATGCTTAAAGTAGCTGTGGAATTCCTTGCTTTCATCATGAGTCTAGACATGCATCACCAGAGGACTATCCGATAAATATATATGTGCAAAGGTACACACTAAAATTCTATCATGAAGAGCCTCCACATTAATCAAACCCCGACCTCAAGAATTGATTGGCATATATAACGATTAAGTGAGGAACGAGGGTGGTGGGCTCTGTTATCAGACATGATCCTTCTGGTCAGGAGGCCAAGGCTCTGGACATCTTGTTTTGTCCAATCAACTACTCAAAAGGAATAGGAAAGGACTGGCACAGCAAAGGTATTGGGGGCTTTGACCTTGTTTCGAGCATTTAGCTCTAAGCTCCAGACTTTCTTTAAGCGAGCTTTATACTCAGTCCGAAGTTTGTCTTGAATCTTGGCATTCTGGAGCTTGTCTCGAACTTGCATTCCAAGATAGGTGTAGGCCTGATCTTCCACAAGATGCTCTTCAGATACCTCCCGCCTGTAACTTGACCGATCCATCATTAATTACCATGCCACGTTTCAAATTAAGAGTATTACATTTGACGAGTCCAAATGCCATGCCAATATCATTAGAAAAGGACTATAGTATTATCATTAACACTGTAAAGTAATGAACTGCGCCTGTATTTCACATTAGTTCACAATCAGTTCGCCTATTGTATATGAAAACAAGGAAATTTGAAATAGTAGCTACCATTGAGATCACTCAGTGTGCATTGTATTTAGATCCATTAATACAGGTTCAGAGTGTCAAATACAAGACTAAATGACCAGAGGGATGACGTCAACTTTACCTCTATGTCCCAGCACCTCCAGCCTTTGCTGTGTATATTTAACAACTTTTGAGCCTCACATGCCTCTTGATCAGAAGTTGCTGGATCAAGGTTGCAACATTCAAGGTGTCAGTAAAGCTTTAAAAATGTTTTAGAGGTACATATGTAAAGAACATCTTACAGTTTGATGCATCAGTAACAAAATAATGTCTGTTGCACTCCACTTTTTACTAGTGCCATACACCCCTGTACATACGCTACCATCTCTCTCCAGGTGAACAGTTAACTAGTCTTGCATCTGTTTATGACGGATGCCCATGGAGGGGCAGGGTATGCCCATATTGTTGCGAACATCGAGTATAATCACTATTTGATAGTGATTCATAAACACATGCTCAGAAAATATTTCGAATTAGATACAATCGACTCTGTCTTAAACAGAGACTTATTATGTATAGGGAAAGGGTTTGGGAGCTTTTATTTATTATGATCAAAATAAGTCAAGTGCGAAATTAAGCATGTTTCGAAAAGCTAAAATTTGCTGCCATCCTGGAGGGATGATCCACGAGGACGTTGTGTTCAGTGATATTTGAGGAAATGCTACTGCATGTTTTAATTTACATCCTTACATTGTGACCTCAAGCCGTGGCATTATGTCTTGCCCCGTGATTCAACTATATCCCAAACACTATACACCATTGGACTCTGAAACTAGTTATAAAACCCTGTCTTCAGCAAGGATCAATCCTTTAAAAACACTTATCAGGATCAAAAACTATTTTACAAGCCGTATAGTTCTGGAAAACTACCTTTCAGTTATATAGGAAGGCCCAACTCTTTCCTTTACCCTTTCTTAAAACTCGGTGTTTTTTTGTTTGTTTGTAAATACAATTAAAATAACCTACCCCCTGTGACAACAGTTTCAATGGGAACGCCCGTTTTATGTGACATGACCCCGAGAGCAGCAAACGTCACCAGGCCAGAGAAGATACTGGTTCCTTCAGAGATAATCGTCAATATGATACTATCTCTGTAAATATAAACACACATGTTAAAAAGCATTCAACTGTATCACTATCTACTCCTCACAGTGATTCAGGTAAAGTTGCAAATCGACGCGTACATTTCGAATGTCCAAATCGCCTCAATAAGGCAATAAATAATTAAAACAAATATTAACACGCCTCTGTGCTGAACAGATTTGTATGTTTCATCCGGCCGTTTCGTTCTTAAACACGGAACATAATCCACCCTGCCTGTATGAAACCCTACTTAACAATGATGGTTTTCTGCGTTACGTAATGCAACTTTCTGGGATGTAATTACAGCCAATCGTGTAAGGTTTCATTGCGAGACAGTGATCATAGATGTGCATACTTCTCGACATTCAGTTTCATACCCTTCTGGTCCTTATATTGCTACCGGTAATTTGTAAGGTAACCTTCATACTTTGAGAAAGTTTCCTTGACATTGCAGTCATAGAACAAACGTCTATGTCCTAATGGGTTGTCAGTAATACACACAGAAGTAATCACAGTCCTGTTGTTTTAATTAATTAATCATGTGAGTTTTCAGTTTGATACTTTTTTCGTTTTTGTTCACATTTTGTATATTCACTTCACATGGATACATTTTGTTTGAAACAATCCGTAGACACTTTGTTACAATTTCTAGTGGAAGGTATATAAAACTGGAACAAACGCAGATACACTTGAGCAGAACTTATCCATTGTCACAATCACAGAACATTTTTGAGTATAATCCTTTCTCTCTTAAATAAATTCATATGGGATGTTTTTTTCTAGCAATTTATTTCTAGATGTCATTTTCATCTTTTAATAACCCCTTATATGTGGTGAAACTTGGTGTCACACCCTTGATATTCATGACAAAAATGTGGCGCTTGGCTAGTATGATCATATGGTTGAGCAAGAGGTCGCTACTGGCATAAAATATAATATCTTGAGTTGAGAGTGCGAATGTTCTGTTTGATACTTTGTCATGTTAAAGCACTGATGTGTTTGTAACTCACCGCAGACAGGGTTCATGAAAGTTGTTGTAGCTGGCAGCAGTCCCAATCATCCCTTGGCCAACTCCCAGTGAATAGAACGCTTGCAAACATGCTTCTAGCCACACCTGGAAGCGGTAGAGTAATCCATCGTTAAACAATGTTCTTTGTGCTTCTTTGTGCTTCATCGTGAGTGAGTGTTGCTTTAAGCCACATTAGCAATTTTGAAGCTGTTCGCGGATATCTAGCTCAGTGTAGTCCAGCAGGTTACAGAATGTTCAACATGTTAGGAATGATTTATTCTATATGACAGACATTATATTCCTAAACGGATGCTGATGGTATACTGGGAATATTGCGATGTACGACGCTATTAGCGGCGATTTGTGATTACACTGAGAATTTCGTTAATCATAACACACCTGTAAATCAAGTAGTTTGTTGAAGTCAGGTATGACAAAGTAATACACGCCATCTAGAGCACCTGGTTGCAGCATCGTCGTGATGCAGATGGAGATGAGGAGGACGTACGGCAGCAGCACAGTCACGTACACAGCCTGCAGGGAGGGACAGATCAAGTTATTGGACATGCTGTGACCTTCATGGCGTCTATATGATCTGGATTTAGAAAATTTGAATTAAGAATTAGCTTGGAAATTAAGTATTAGCTTGAAAATTAAGTTTTATCTTGGAAATTGAGTAGTATCATGGACATTTAGTATTAACTTGGGAATGAAGTATTAACTTGGAAATGAAGTATTATCTTGGAAATTTAATTTTATCTTGGAAATGAAGTATAACTTGGAAATTGCGTATTAGCTTTGAAATGAAGTATTAAATGGGAAATGAAGTATTAACTTGGAAATGAAGTATTAACTAGGAAATTATCTTGGAAATCAAGTATTAACTGGAACTGAGGTATTATCTTGGAAATTAAGTATTAACTTTGAAATTAAGTATTAGCTTGAAAATTAAGATTTATCTTGGAAATTAAGTTTTAGCTTGGAAATGAAGCATCAGCTTGGAAATTAAGTATTAACTTGGAAATTGAGTATTATCGTGGAAATTTAGTATTATTTCGGAAATTAAGTATTAACTTGGAAATGAAGTATTAGCTTGGAAATGAAGTATTAACTTGGAAATGAAATATTAACTTGGAAATTAAGCATTATCTTGGAAATGAAGTATTATGGTATTAAATTGGAAATTAATTATTATCTTGGAAATGAAGTATTATCTTGGAAATGGAGTATTATCTTGGAAATGAAGTATTAGCTTGGAAATGAAGTATTATCTTGGAAATGAAGTATTAAATTGGAAATTAATTATTATCTTGGAAATTAAGTATTATCTTGGAAATGAAGCATCAGGTTGGAAATAAAGTATTAGCAACATTAAATATAACGAATATTTGCACACCGCAGCCAGTGAAGCTACAATCAAATGAATGATTGAGTGAATATGTTTCTATGCTGCTTTTTCTATATTCAAGCAATATCACGGTGGGTACCATGAATGGGCTTCACGTATATTCCCATGTAAGGAATCGAACCCTGGTCTTTGGCTTTAACCCTGAGGCTATACTACATAGTTAAATGAATACATTGATGTGCCATAGTTCTTTCAGTTACTAATGTGATGTGAATGTAATGTGAATTGCTAATGTCAATGATAGATTATATTTGGAATTTGAATAATATCATGATTATGTAATCATTGTTTTGCCTGTACAATTATCTTTCTATTACGAATACAGATACCTGCCAAGATATTGCGATATGCACAAATATATTGGACGCCTCGTTCGAGACGACTCTATTCATTGAGTGATGCTGGTATTAAATGAAAATGGGAGTGATTGACAGCATTAGCATCGATCTACACAGTTAGAAATCGATAACATGATGGGTCAACCAAGTCAGTGATTCTGACCACCCTCTTCCGTCGGTGGCTTCTTGGGACAAGCATGAGTTAGCTCTGACTTGAAACAGATAACATCAAGTGAACATTGCCTTTTGTTTCCTGTTGTGCACAGACTCTAGCTAATGAGGCCTGATACTTCGAAAGTGAACATTCTATTGAATGGTTGACTCGTAATCAGTGTATTTAATATCAAGACGAGGGGAGGGGGTTACAGATGTGAGCAGTGATAAGAAGAATTTCTGTTAACATTACCTTACCAGCAGACTTGATTCCACGAATTAGACATATAAAGATTATGACAGTTGAAAACAAGAGACATCCAAGAATGTGCCACTGTGCAGACCCCACATCCTCCAAGCCTGTTGAGACACCCAAGACATTGTAGCTGAAAGACAAATAGAGGTGAGGTGAAATTGGGTTTAACGTCGTGCTTGAGAATATTTCGCTCATATGACGACGTGCATGCGTGTGTATGTGTATGTGCGGCTGCTTGTACTAGCCCAGACTTAAGCTGGTTTTATAGCCCACTGAGATACCATGCCGCAGTGAAGCATGAATACCCCACTCAGACACATTACACTGACTCCGAGCCGACGAGTCCTTGTTGTACCCATTAATGCCGAGCGCCAGGCAGGGACCAACAAGTACCATATTTTAACGTCTTTTTGGTATGGAAAGACAAATAGAGGGTAGGTGTAGGCTATGTATGAACTACCTTGGATTCTTACGTGACAAAGGGACGCAACTCTGGAGTACAACCCGACCCCGATGAATTTGATGGTCGTCTTTGTATAACTTGAATCAAACAGTTATATACATTTTTAAAACTATCATGACAAATAAATCGTACTGCCAAAACTCCTCCGCAGGTGTGTGAGCCAGAGTCACATTTTCCCACTTTTCGGATTTGGTGATGGTATATGACGTATTTCCTGCAAGGGCTGTCTTGTTACTGCTAAACGTTGTATTCACAGTTTCCACACACAGGTCGGTGTTCCAGCTGTTGCCACAAGTTGTCCAGGGCAGGACGCTGGAGCAGGACTTCACCATGTAGTAGATGGGCCAGGCCAGATACAGGTTGTAATACGGCATGTACGTGAACGCAGACACAACAGCGCCAACACCAACTCCTGGTTGCCAATACAAAAAAAACAGTTATGCGCCTTCTTCAGGAACAAGACAGTATATATGCCCTAATATATGTTATATTTAGGATCAATCCCAACAGAATATATGCTACATTTGACCACATTCTAAAAGGCATTGTGTTTTCATTATATCTGCTAAAGAACGCTACTGCCAACATGTCGAAGGCATGCAATCTGAAACGACAACGCAAGGTTATAACCTAACTATTTACTTTATTTTTACCCCAAAGCTGATTGCATCAGAAGTAAAAGGCCGAACAATGGAGACAGTTGTTGAATGGATCACTGAGAATAAGTTGAGTGAGTAAGTGAATACCAAACGTCACATCGACAATATTTCAGCCATATCGTGAAGAGAACAAATTTGACATTGACAAGGACTACATTTATACTATAAAACCTGTCGTCAATGAGCAGTAAACCCCTGAGAATAAGGGATCATACCATGTGACACATACACATGTGACATACGAAGATAACCCATAATCGTACGTTATTATAAAATCATAACATTTGTGTCTCAAACATGAATCCAAATTATTAGCATTGATGTTTAAAGCGGACTCACAAGCCTTTAATCTCAGTACTTTATAAACCGTAATTGTATATTGTATACATGGAGAATCCCACCCGAGTGTCTTTTGATATCAAATGTATCACCACGAGTTGATAAAGTTACAAATATCCGAGTCTTGCCGATGATAATTTTATATATATCAACGAGTGTTGATATATTTGAAATCAGAAGACACGAGGGTGAGATTATATTTATCATAAAAAATCAATCACTCTTCTTTAGTTTTCAATGGAAATTGTACATCTCTGAACACGGTACTGCCATTAGACTTGCGGTGCAGCGATGTCATAGCATTGTGGCGTCATCAAGTTCATTACGTCATAGCATATTCAGGGCAATGTCCAATATCTACTGTCAAAAAGATATCTCCAAGAAGCTATCGTTTGATCTAACACAAGCAATATCTCCTGTGGAACACTGTTTTGGATGATAAACAATCATATTGATTAAAGTAGTGTCACTGACCTTTAAACAAAGGACAAAAGCTCCAGACTTGTTTGGCAGCCTTTCCCGAATACTGAGAGATGGTCGCCTCCAAGAAGAACGATGGGAACCCGGTGGTGACCAGGATGAAGACGAAGGGGATGAGGAAAGCTCCTGGGGGAATATGTAGTCACGTGTTGAAGTAATCACAGAGTTTCAAAGGGTAATTTGACATTTGATTACAATCGTAAGTGAAGAAAAGCTCAATGTGAGACAAGGAAACACTTCGAACAACACTTGATTAAAGTGCTATTGTACACATCCTGAATTTGTTTGTTAAGGAAACATGCCAAAAACAGAAGCAGCCCCATCCCAAGATTCCCATGATGGCCCAAAGGCTTCAGTAAGAACAACAATGTAAACAACCATTTTAATTTTTTTTCATTCAGCTCCAACGAAGATAAACTTCCAACACAATAACATTAGGCGCGTAGGCGTCACAGACTCCAAACGCCTTACAATTCGATGTTCAATTTTCGTTTAACTCGACCATGCATAAAGGTTACTCGTAGTCTTCACAAAACTGATAAACGGCTGAGACATGTATAACGTCAGGCTTTTATTCCACATCAAGCTGACACGTCGTGATATGAAAGGAACTCTGTTCCAAATTAACTCAGTCCATTTCCCTGCCAAGAATTCTGAACTGAACGCAACTATATAAGGGGTCATTTTCTGACTAAATTACCTTCAAGGTGACCATGATATTTGACACTTCCATGATATATACTACTTAGTGACAAGAAACGTGCATTCTGTTCAGGGGACAAGAGTTAAATCAATACAGAAGGACATATAAGGCTGTTCTAAGGAGTGTAAGATCAAGTACAAAGAAAGGATCTAAGCAAAATTTCGGGAAAATAACCATGGGGATAGATGGAAATGTGTTAAAACTATTCTTGGAACTAATCGACGTAAGAAATACCATCTCTGCTTGCCTTTCTTGTAGAGGTAATCAACATTGTCATTCCAATTAAGTTTCCAATCAGTGACAGTGCATAAATATTTGTATTTTTCAATTCCCTGATTGTCACTGATTATACAGATATCGCAATTTATATCATAAAAAATAACTTACATATATTCTTACCTCCACCGTTCCTGTTACAGATGTAGGGGAATCTCAGTATATTGCCTAATGCAACACAGTAGCCAACCAATGTCAGCATGTAGTCCAGATGTCTGCTCCATGATTCTCTCTGTCGTGTGGGTTCACTTCTGTCTCCTCCTTGACAATGTAACTCTGTCATGGGATCTCTTGCATCACTGTCCTCCTTGCTCGTCATGGTAAAAACTCATCTATCCGCAAAACAAACATGATATGTTTGTACTTATTGTTATTAAAAATGATAAAAATACACATATTTGTTTTTTTTATAACATCATCTGTGAATAGTGGCAAATACTTTGCAAGTAGTGGCCACCCTTTATGACGTTTCTCCCACACAGCAGCTTGAAGAATGAAAGTCCCTAATTCGACTTGTACCGGTGAACACCTAACTAGCCTTTGCAATTTGCTATGCCTGGTGCCACCAGTGGGCAGGATACGCTCACCTTCTAGCAAACACCTGCTATCACCATTAACAGATAGTGCTTCATAAACACATGCTTATGGTATACGTGTACAGTCGACTCTATTTTCACCAGAGACATCGTATGGATGTGAGATTTTGTCGCTGTGTATTTGAGAATATTTTTAGTAACAAATTCTTATCTTCCACATACTTGCCATTTCAATGTTTTTTAAACTTGGAATGGAGCAGGCAGAAATATCCCATTAACGGGCTACTTCCAACGTAGAAAAACGTATCAGCGTCAGTATCCATCCCCCATTTTGTGCGGATATATCGTCAGCCATTTGTGTCAAGATCGTTTAGTTGAGAGTCAAAATCGGGTTTCAATCGACTTGAAGAAATAACAATGAAGAATTGGTAGGTGTTATGAGTGGTGCTTGACAGGCCAATCATCCATGATTATGTTTACATTAAGTTTTAATCGATTGTATGCGATGGTAGCATAGCGATCGGCAAAGCAGTCGGGTAGAGTGCACCGAAGTGTCCGGCCTTGTCATAATGTATTATACTGTGAAGCATTTCGAGTCGGGGGTCATCTAAATTTTTGTATATAGTTTATAAAGTCTTTAATCCTCGCAAAGACACGAGGGACTGTGATGATAACTCCGTATTTTAGGTGAAGCAACTATGATGTAGATAATTCTACTGTCATCTCTACATCTGTTGCAGCGTGTAAATACGGGCGAAGTACTGGTTAAACTGGAAATATGATGCCAACAGCATTTGCAGTCCAACTTTCACACCATAAATGAATGACGTTTTAGAAAGTGGCCAAATGTATCATGTGCTTTATTTGGGATTAAACATGTCATGGACACATTCTAATACCGTAAAGCGAGGTTTTAACCATGTATATAACACATCCTGCAAATGTATCACTACAAGACAGACGTTAATAGTACGGTAATGAATAGCATTGCCTTTCAGAAAGTAATCAAATGCAACATGTGCTACATGGAATAAAAAAATCTTAAATCATTACAAATCCCAGTACTCTTTGGCGGCGGCTGATCAGTACATATACTGAGTCAAAAAAGAAACTTCACATTCCTTCTTCAGGGCACTATAAAAGAACAAGAGATGGTAAGATGGTGAAATTGTTAATATTTCATTGCTGAGATCTGTGTGGTGTACTCGATCGTGTCAACATCGCGGTATGCGGCCGAGCATTATCATGCTGGAACTGTAGACCTGGGCCATGAGCCGCCATGAAAGGAACGAGTTCAGGGGTGAGCACCTGGTCGCGGTAAGCAGCAGCTGTGAGGTTTCCACGGATGACCAGAAGTCGGGAACGGTTGTTCCCCAGAAAGCACCCCACACCATGCAACTTCCGCCCCCGAATCTATCGACTTCCTGTACACAACATTGGGCATACCGTTCACGACGTCGTCTCCAGACTCTATTGCTGCCGTCCGCGAATCTGAGGATAAACCTGGATTCATCGCTAAAGACGACTCGATTCCAGTCTCTCTGGGTCCATCGGAGGTGACGTTGGGCCCACAGCAGACGTTGATGAAACGGCGTCAATATTGGCCCACGATATGGACATCGAGAATGGAGATTGGCAGCCCGCAACCGATTTCGAATGGTCTGTGAGGACAGTCGACCTCTAAACATCTCAGCCCTGGTTCGTGTAGCCGGCAGAAATCTGTCACGTAGGTGACGTAGGACGACTTGACGGTCTTCTGCTCGTGACGTCACACGTGGACGACCCGACCTTTGGCGATCAGAAGTGGTGCTAGTTTGTTGTAGACGACCTCGCAAGTCATACACAGTACGACAGCTGCATCCCATTGCTCTTGCGACGTCAATAACTGATCTTCCCGCTTGCAACATGCCAACGGCACGTTCACGTTGCACATTTGACAATCGTGGCATTTCAAGTACCGTTAGAACTGTGGTTTAAAAGTGTTTTTTCAATTCTTGAGGCCAATGCAAACACGTGCATATGAAGAAAACTTCGATGCGAAGATCACGTGATCGACTGCACGTGCAAAACCTGATTTGGCACTTACGTCATTTGCACGAGGAATGGATGGGTTTGAGTGGGTTTTGCTAACGTTTTTCTAGAGTCGAAAGATAGGGATCCCATTTCGGATACATAGATGTATCATCAGAGAAAAAATATTCATTATTTTTCAAATTACATTTTGTGAAGTTTCTTTTTTGACTCAGTATATATTTGAATATGAGATGAAATGATGGAATTGATAAAAACACCAAGAATCGTTTCCACAAAAGCTCCCAAGAGCACGGTTGATGTAGAAACAAAGTTACCATCCATTCAGGGAGCATGTGCATGCTTTCTTCATTTCACAGACAGTATTACATCATGTAAAATGACTAATGGATAATGGACGAGACACATTGGTGACTGAAGGCATGAGCCAAGGTACATTTAACTTCTTTATTGCACTAGATCAAGCAAATGATGATAACAGTGTTAGAATATACAAAATGTGTTCCTCTTCATCATAAAGGCAAAACGACTCCTTTATCCGGACGAGACACAGAGGTGACTGAAAGCATGAGCAAAGATACATTGCTACTCAGTCTGCCCAGTCTCCATGTTTATCCATCAGCTTCATGTTAGTCTGAAATATGCACGTTTGTCCGTGGATCGCTTACCACGAAATACACGTGCATTGTTTTCCAAATACTGACATACATGTAATTACTGATTAGAATTCACTCAAAACAGCATTTTAGTTGTTTGTGATTTAGTTTTGAAAGCACTTATTGGTTGATACATATTAAATAAAATCGAGGTAAGATAAGGCAACATTCAGTTGTGAGTAAGTACCCATTTGCTGGAAAACTGTGTCAGAAACTCCAGGCTTAATGGTCCGGAAAATTAAACTGAATATACCCTTGTGAACTAGAAGCCATACCAGGTTATCTGACCTACAGCTATGATATTGAAGTCATGAAGTCTTATCCTCACACCTGTCTTATGATCTTGATTCCACTTTGAAAAAACACATGTTCAATGCATTGTATTTCTTAATCAGTGAATTAATTACCACTAGTTACCATATAAATACGGAGCCAATTCGGGTCCACAATCAGAATCAATTTCAATGTTAAAAACATCATCCTAATTCAAGCTGCAATTTAAGAAAAAGGACAAACCGCCCAATGTCTCACGTTCACATTATGCCATAGCTACATTAAATGTCACATGAAACGTAAAACACAACTTTGCAGATTCTGATACCTTTCGGTATGGACTTACAGCAACAAATGATCAAAAATGCAAATTCAACTTATAAAGTTGAAAAATAACGCGATAAAAAAAAAAAACCCCGTGAAATCGGAGTTCAAACGATTCACTAAATTCACCCCAGCTGGGGTGAAAAGTGGTTTCAATAACTGTGCTGCGCTGCGTTCATGGCGTATGCGCATTGAATAGGTTCGCGCAGCTTGGAAGCGGGATGTCCGTATTATAAGGTCGTGAGCAGGAGTAGTCTATTCTTGGTTGTGTACACAAACAAATAATCTACTCGTTACATAAAAAAACCTTGTTAAGGATCTAGATCTACTCAGCTATGTGTCAACCAGTGAGGCGTTCGACATTTCAAGACGAAAAACTTTCGCTGGCGGTGAGTACTCTGAGTAGGCTTTGATGTGAGCTTTTTTTCTTATGTTTTGTTGATATTTCACAGTCGCGAGCTCTTTATATGTTATGACAGGAGATTACCGATTTAACTGTTTATATGATTTCATTTGACTATTTCACCACACGTTCTTCTTACCGAGTCACTTTCTCACTTCGATACTAACATCAACGTCATTATTTAGCG
Source organism: Haliotis rubra (assembly GCF_003918875.1). NCBI lineage: Eukaryota > Metazoa > Mollusca > Gastropoda > Lepetellida > Haliotidae > Haliotis > Haliotis rubra. Next base: position 218,892 of record NW_025766148.1, on the reverse strand, counting down.
TTGACAGAATTTCTAACTGTGATATAGATATGTCTCCGTCACAGACAAAACTCAATGTCTGTTTTATTGACGCCTATGTGTCTACCTGCCTGTCTGCTAATGACTATATGCAATACACAACTTCGATCACTGACCACATGCAATTTGAACTTAACACCTATCAGGCTATACACCATAAACAAAACGCATTGATTTATGGCTCGTGCACCCGAGTTCTTTCTCTGTCACATTATGAAATTACACAGACAGGCAGGTGTGATACTTGTATACATGACATGCTACATACTATTCCCTACATTGGTAAACCATCACACCAAATCAACCGACTCCTAAAACAACAAGCAGGCACCGATACCACCTTCTCGTCATCCTCCAGCCTCAACAACCTGCTCCATGCTAACTGAAGAAAACATCCAACTTCCGACAACAAAAAACCCGAAACGTGTGATTTGCAAAATAAACTGTGATTGTGGACAGAGTTACATAGGCGAAACCTCCCGGCCTATCAACGCCCGGGTGAAAGAACACCAGACCTCCGTCACCAAGTCCGACAGCAAATCAGCCATCTCTGATCACATCCAATCGAACCCTAATCACCACATAAACTGGACTGACATCACCATTCTGGCCAACAACCAAAAGGACTTCCCCAAAGGAAAACTCACCGAAGCCATTCATATCAAACGCCACAAGCCTACCATCAATCGAGATCAAGGATATTACATTCCATCTGCTTATGATGCACTCCTCCACCAAACCCAATCAGCTGTATAAACATCTCCTCCTTGTTTAAACTACTCCCCTTTTCATTTGTACATCTCTTGCTTCTATGCCTTCAACCATTGTCTACCCACTGGCTTCATCACCTCTAAGCCCACCCTGTTGTGTTAATTACCTTGCTATCTTGTTTTCTGTGTTACACTCAGTGTTTATACTTTGCCACCAATGTATGTTACCTTCCTGCTTGACAACGGTACAAGAATCTGTATCGAAACGTCGCACTCTCGTATTAAAGAAGTTGTTATCCATAAAGTTTGTCAATTTTGGTCTAAGTGTCTTTTGTAGAATGGACGGCCTACTTACCTATCTGCCTATATGTCCTACGGTTAGTTGTGACAAACAATGCCGGTTTCAGATTTGGAATTGTAGGGCTTGATGGGCTCCCTCGGTAGCATATAACTTGTGCAGATTTACTAGAGATCTAGTCCCGGCAGAATCATCAGCTGCACATGTGTTGTGTCGCCCCTGGAATGTGCCTATTCTCCAAGCAGCGAATTGGCTGTATCACCAGAGAATAAAGTGTTGCTATGGAAACTAATCGATTTCCAACTGCTTACATATACTAGCTGTACATATTTATACAAAATATATGAGTGAGTGAGTTAAACGCAGCCTTGAACAGTTATACAGTTATGCACAGCCTGCCAGCTTAATGTGGGTAGGAATCCCAGAATGACGCAGGTCTCAGACGTTAACGTGAACATGCGTGAGATAAACGCCGCCTTGAACGTTAATGTGAGTGAAACCCAAAGTGACGCAGGTATTAACACTCGTGAATCCACGAGCACAGTCATGGCGCTGACAAACCTGGTATCTGAATGGTCATTGGTTTATGGCGCACACAGGGGACGCAACTGTGCACAGCTTATTGCGGAGCCTCAGCTGACGGAGCCACAAATGTCCCAACAGATGGTAGGAATTGATCTGCAACGGCTGTGGCCGGGTTTCTGTGGCGGTTTCTGTGGCAGTTTCTGAAATAGCCTGAGAGTAGTCATGGCATCTCTTCCGATGCTCGCGTTACTCAGTTCTAGGAGGATCGTTGTTGAATTCTGTGTTTTGTGGACCTGAAAAACTGAAAATTTAACACACACATACTCACACTGTAATCGTTGTTGCATACAGCAATATTCCAGCTATATTGAGACGGCATGTAAATAATCGAGTCTGGACCAGACAATCCAGTGATCAACAACTGCATCTGCTCAGTTGGGACACCATTACATGAGAGTTCTGTAAACATTAATTTCTGTGGCGATATGACAGTTAAATCATGATAATGGTGACATGATATCGACCCCCGTATTGTCCAATCACGATCAAGTATGTCCCCAACCAGGACTGAAGTTTATATACTGTATTTGTAGTAACCAGTCAGACTAGCACGGGGTCTTTCTTGGCGTGTGTATATCCCAGATCAGTTTTCAAATTCTCTGAACGAATCGTATTATTAAGTAACGTCTAATTTTGGAGCGCTTGCCTTTTGTTACATTTTTTTTCAATTCTTCAAACATCTGTATTTGTAACGAATAAAAGGTCATACTCAATTTGGTACATTTCAGTTTTCATCAGCGATAGACCTAAAAACACCTTCAACAATGTAGTTTTTTTGTGATCAGCAATTGTGCCTTTATTCCACTGTCTGGAAACATTAGCATGTTTTAAGGCACTTTTAGGATCATTTATTATTTTCGATCAAATCCCTTTGAAATAAACAAATGGTTGATCTCCTGTGGTTTACAGATGATTGCATAAGAAATCTCATTGTGACAAACACATTCAAGTCAATCCGAACGGCAATTGCGTCAAGCCTATAGATCATCTCTGCTGATAAAATCAAGTTTATTCAGAAGATCGCGGAGAAATATTCGATCCGTCAAGGCCATTTACATCCGGGGAAAATGTGCATCTAGAAAATGCGTGCATATGTTGAAATTGCTTGTTTGGTGTGGACGAAATGTCTTTCCTTGTCAATACCAGGGAGGATCCATGTATGATGAAAGGATATTAATCACCTTCAGTATTACAACGTATGGCCTTATGGCACAAAAGGGAAATGGAAATAGTTACCTTTCAACCCTAATAATCCTTCAGAATATCACAATTTTCAGCCAGTATCGTGTATACCTACCAGGGACATCAATACACGGACACGATGATGTAAAACGTCTGAACAGACCAATAGATTGAAAGTGTTCTCCCAGGTATAACACATGTTCTCTGTGTCAATACATTAATTTTGTTCAAAAAAACAGTATCAAGATCCATCTTCAGACAATCAGACAAACATTCCTTTTTTCTGTATTTCCATTGCTTGAAATCAAACATACAAACGTGTTTCCCTCACTATCAAACAATCAAACAGGCACAATTAACAAACAACCATGTTACAAATTCGAATATATATACCTTTCGTCAGGTGCGACACGTACGCACGAGCCAAACATGCATTAGTAAACTGCATACCCTAAACATGTACCCACTACAAAACAATATAATTTACCCTACCTTCAATATCTATTTTCCATCTAAATATACCCAGAATATATGTTAAGTGAACACCAAAGCAAAGAGTACTACAAACGTATCTTATAGGTACTCGACCAAATAATGATTTCTGATTAAATGTTGTTCATATTTATTACCAATGTTAATGTCGCTCTCTTATATTTGAGGTGGTTATTGTTTATAGGTTGTCTTGACATCGTGCAAAGTGCATACCCTAAACATGTAAAGAGGTCACAGATTTCGACTCCGACATTGTTTTCAGTCTCCACCACAGCACAATCTAAAAAATGTACCCTACCTTTTTGTTCAATCAATTTTTCATCTAAATATACTCAGAATATTATAGTGAACACCACCGTATCGTATAGTATATAGAGAATCTCACCCAAGTGTCTACTGATATCAATTATATCAACACGAGTTGATGAAGTTACAAATATCCGAGGTTATTTATCATCAAAAATCATTCTTCATTAATTTTTATTGAAAAAATGTACATCTCTCAACACTGTACTATCATTTGACTTGCAGTGCAGTGATGGCATAGCATTGTGACGTCATCAGGTTTATGACGTCATAGCATTGTCAGGGCATTGTACAAAATCTACTGTCAAAACGATATCTCCTAGGAGATATCATACGATCTTACACAAACGATATCTCCTGTGGAACACAGTTTTGGATGATAAATAAACGTACTCGACCAAATAATGATTTCTCATCAAATGTTTTTCATATTTATTATCAATTTTAATGTTGCACTCATATATTGAAGCGGTTATTATTTACGGGTTGCATGTACGTGTGTATTATCATTGTCACAATAAGGCGTTTAAGTGTGATAAACAATATGTTGAAACATTAATGTTTTGCCTTATTTGCCGGACTCGGTAAATACATTCTAATGTAATCCTTTTAATGTCCTTTTCCCCTGAACCATTCTAAAGGCTTTCCAATTCAAATGTGAAATGTTATAAAAAAAATGTAATTTCTTAAATGCCAATCGTCCATTTCATCATTAAGATCACTGAGTTACCCAGAAGAAATATTCTATAGATAATCCTACTAATAATAATGTCGCTTAGATAAAATAGATAAGTACCCTCGACCATGTTTTCATTAGATTCTGTCGCTATCACGGACACTTACCCTCGCGACCAGTCATGTTCAATCAGATTCTATTGCTGGTACGGATTCTTACCCTACAAGCCGCCTTGTTCCTCCTGGTGGACAAGCATGGCCACTTGGCAGTCTAAGTATACTTCTATCCCTAGAGGGTGGATCGTCACTCACGCGTTCTGTCACTGATGTCTCTCGTCCAGGATCAATGAGTCAACTTGTTTGATGTAATGTATATTTACATCGACTATACTCTTGGGAGATTATGTTCAAATTATGGTTTTTAAGATCATCATCTTATCTCATATTCAATTATATGTATTGATCAACCTCTGCCAAACAGAACTGGAATTTGTACTTATGTAAGACTTTTTTAATCCCATATAGCAAATGTCACATTTGATTCCTTTCTGAAAGGCAATGTTATTCATTAAGGTACGATTTACGTTTGTGTGTCTTGCAGTGATTCGTTTGCAGGATGTTTTATATACATGGTTAGAAGTGTAAAACGCTCACTCATCAGTACTAGAATCCGTCCTCTAATAGAAATATGTGATCCAAATATACCACATTCTACATCTGACCAGTTTTTAAAACGTCATTCATCTACGGTCCGAAGTTGAAGACAAATTGCAGCTGGCATGTTTTCAGTTGAACCGTTATTTCATCCGTATTCACACGCTGCAACAGTTGTAGTGATTACAGCAAAATTATCTACATCATAGTTGAATCACCTAAAATACGCATTCATCATAACGTACATTCTGTTGCCTGACACTGCAGAGCAAGACGCTCACTTCTGTCTCTCTTGACAAAACCTCGCACCTATTACAAACAATGAAAAGGCTTTGATCACTTCCTGACCACAAACAATAACACGTTGGGTAATTGGTTTTGTAACCAGTCAGAACTGATGGCGATGTTGACACAGATTCTAAACTGACTTTTCAAAAGCATGTACACACATGGTGCTTTGGAGTGATTTAAAAAAGAAATGTTTACAAGGTCCCCAAACACCACATGTATTGAAACCAGTTTCGACGTTGTCAGCGACACTTGTTTGCAATCCAATGTAGACGGTTTAGTCGACGTTGACTGGTTAATGACATGCAAAAAGTGGCCGATAGCCCGGATGCCAACAGCACGCAGTCGTCTCATCACTGTTCTTGCTGATACGGCGACCCAACGCTGTTCGAGCTGATGACGTCACTGTCAGCATCCAGTTGTACAGTTGGAAGGTCAAGTGTATTGTGTACTCGCTGTGTTTTGAAGGTGGGAGACGGCGACCTGCTTCACTCCATGAGAATTTTCTACAAGACACACCTAAATTTACTATATGTATTCTTGAATTATTTACTCTGACAGTCATTGTGTAAACCTAATCTTGAGCATCAGGATCCTTGTATGTAAGAGTAGCTGGACCTGTAACATGCTGAAAGAAAATGCACATCTTTAAAGAGCAATGTCGGCATTATCGGACGTTAGAGGAACATGTGTTGTAATCCTTCTGGGGTAGGTTATAAACACATCTACATGTCACATGTATTACTACTATACACACAAATAAAACATGTTTTTGCAGGAGAAATCCTGTTTCCATTATGTATTGTTTTGTTTGTTCATATGTTGTTTAACGCCACACTCAACAATATTCAAGCTCTCTATATAATCAAATCTGGACCAGACAATCCAGTGATCAATTGCATGAACAGAGATGTACGCAACTGGGATGCAGTGACATACGTCAACCAAATCGGCGAGCCTGACTACCCGCTCTGGATAGTCGCATCTTACGACAAGCATGGGTTTGCTGAAGACCAATTCTAACTTGGAGTTTCACGGGTCTATCAATCTGCAATAGACTGTTTATGAATCCCTATGTTTTAATGGTGATACCAGGTGTTCGCTGGAAGGACTGCCCACTGGTGGCACCAGGCATAACAAGTTGCAAAGTCCAGGAAGGGAATTTCATTCTTCAAACAGTTGGAATGAGTGAATGAGTAGAGTTTTACGCCGCACTCAGCAATATTCTGTAAATATTTGACTCTGGACAAGACAGTCCAGTGATCAACAGCATGAGGATCCATCTGCGCAATTGGGAACCGATGACATGTGTCAACCAAGTCAGCCAGCCTGACCACCTGATCTCGTTAGCCACCTCTTAGGACAAGCATGGGTTACTGAAGATCAATATTCTAACCCGGATTGGAGAAACGTCATAAAGGGTGGACACTAAAAGCAAAATATTTGCCACTATTCACAGATGATGTCAGGAACAAAACAAATCTGTGTATTTTCACCTTTTATCAATAACATGTCGTGTTGTTTTGCGGATAGATGAGTTTTAACCATGGCGAGCAAGGAGGACAGTGATGCAAGAGAACCCATCACGGAGTTAAGTTGTGAAGAAGGAGATAGAGATGAACCTACATGGCAGAGAGATTCATGGATATTCATGAATATTCTTAGCAATTTCCATTAATTTAAGATAGACTTTCAGTTACTAGCTCAATGCCTGGAATATGTCATAAGCACTTTGAAGGTAAGTTACACATAGTTCTACCATGACATCAGTAAACACTGGATTGTGATTGGTTAATTAAAGTCATTCAGAGGTATATAATCACGTTATACAGGTCTCTGTTTTCCGTGCGCAATCATACATGGTTTACGGTAATGCACTATTTTTGTCTGCCCACTAACATGGCGGACACCAAACAACCTACCGATGCATCGATAAATTACGGCGATTTTACTGTCGGAAATTACACATATGTCTTTAAAGATGGATTTAGCGATGACGGGCTCGACTCACTACTTGCGTAAATCACAGCAATAGGTGTTTATACATACAAAAGTACTTCGAAAGCATGGAAACAAATATTCAGTCGAACAAGATCAAAACATCGTCTGCTTTCCGAATAAAAATTCAGCAAAACAAATATGTTTACGTTGATTCTATGTTATGTCAGAATAGATCCAGCAATAGACTGCTACATAATTTCCCGTGTTAAATTTATTATCAGCTTTCGTCAACGATATCGCCACTGATCTTGATCCGGTAACGGAGGATGCATTAACATCGAACGCCGAAGAAATTTTAATGCCTTCCGTCGACATAAATAAACAGTTGGGTTATCAATTCAGACAAAATGATAATTTTGAAATTTGTACTGTTTCAAATTTAGCGGTAGTAAAACACAATTACAGTATCTGCAAACCGTTCTGTTTAGCCCAACATATTTTTTTTATAAAAGTATAATATCATTGAAAAAGTTATTTAGCTTAGTCATGATCCCTCTTATCCATTACACTGCTTGATCTAAAGTAGTCTATTAAAGTATAATTAATTACCTTACCGTGTTTATGCCAGAGGTACACCCTCATGTCCTGATCCATCCTTTCGGAAATATCACCACAAATCTGTCTCTTTGTCAACAGACTCGCGAACATGCCAGCGAATCCGATTCAATTTGAATTCACTACACTTTGAAGCCACTAGGTCACAAAACACTTTCCAAAATGTAGAAAATAATATCCGTAGAATCGAATTTGAGCACAAAGTACACACATGAGTGTGTAAGAGTCATCACAGCTGTCGCACGCAGACGTAGAGGTGCGTGAAATCGTCAAGTTGACAGGGTGCAAAATTCAACAGTATCTAAATTCGGTACAACACGGACTCCTCGTTACAGCAAAAGCGCCTCCACTCTTAAATTTTGTACCAGTACCAGTAATTAGATATCAAAGACTATCTCAGTCATACAATCAGGTTAACCTTGCGCAAACTGTCAGAGGCTCTCCTGTCGCATCTTTCCAAATTTGCACGTAAATGTAAACAATGACTTCCGAGAAAAGGTCAAGGCCATGAGGTTGCTGCCATTATTCTGGTGGGGTAAGGGTCTACTGTGGAATTTTCAAATGTGAACCAAGCTTTTTAAACTTATTTGCTATATGTTTTCCAACTTATCAGTTAATGATTGGTGATTGATGCATTGAAAAAACAAAACGTGATTTGTTATTACTGAATCTGGAGTTTGTTAGTCATTGACGGTTTCCACCAATCACCCCGTTTCGGGCGATGCCACTTGAGATTGGAATGCGATGCCGCTTCACGTATTGACTCGTAACCAAAGAAAGAGCTCCACCTGAAATTGTTCATAAAATTGTCATGGTAGAATGGAGATAAACCTACTGTGTGGGAAAATCAGAGGTATATAACGAAATTATAATAGCTCTAAATTTCATTTAAAACCGAACGCGTAGCGTGAGGTTTTAAATGAACAATTTAGAGCTATTTTATATATAAGGACATATAAGGACATATTTATATATAAGGACAATTGAGCAAGAATACTTTCATTATTGGTTTGTAACAAAGATATATATGCATAATGGGGCTGCTTTGCAAGAAGATGGTGCGGTATATATTTCTATCTTAATTCGTGATAACAAGGACATATCAGGGTAAAATGAATTTCATTTTCTATTCCAACGTTACATAAAGGACAATATCGACTTTCTTTCTGGACAGAGGTTTTTCTACCCTCATTAATCATTTAAGATAACAAACCTAAACGATACTTTACGAACATTGTTCTCAAACTATATGTTGTAATTATTGATAAGTATTTTTCTGGCTGGAGTAACGTTTTAAAGGTCCTGTAATATTCATATCGTGAGCTTGAATATAGGGTGGATTTCCATTCTTGATTGAACATATCTATTGATCTAACACGAAATTCATTTATAAACCAGTTCACATCGCCAATTGTTTGGCTCCACCATACGAAACCGAAACCGTGAGAAAATAATAAATGTCTGATATCAGTTACCCAAGTGTGTTTTCCCAAATTATCCAGATTTAAAAGCATATTGTAAGCTAATTTTTGCAGACGTTGTTCGTGCATATTTAGAACCTTAAACCAATATTTCCAATATTTTAAATGAACAATTTAGAGCTATTATAATTTCGTTATATACCTCTGATTTTCTACAATAAACTACAATAACGTCGTCAGCAAAAAGGAGCATTAGGACTTCTACAAGATCTGGGTACACTTGGATTCCATGTTTTCCAGCTAAATTGATATCGTGATATAATTCACTAATGAAGAAGGAAAATAGGAGTGGACTTAAGCAGCAACCTTGTCTTAAACCAAGTGGGCAATCGAAAAAATCTGTAACCTCGTCTTTGCAACGCACACAAGATCGAACGTTAGAATACATTGATTTGAGAATACTAAACATTTTCCCTCGTAAACCTGCCTTGCGTAAACACTGCCATAATTTAAAACGATTGACTGAGTCGAATGCCTTTTTAAAATCTACAAATGCTATGTACAACTTATGTTTTCTTTTTGATAGTGATTTTCGGACTAGTGCATACAGAGTAAATATATGATCAGTGGTAGACTATCCCTTTCTAAATCCTGCCTGGGATTCAGGAATCTTATGACGCATGTTCGCCCAGTTTGATAGTCTATTGTTAAATATCAACGTAAATACTTTCCCCAAGATACTCATTAATGATATACCCCGATAATTATCTGGATCGTTTCTGTCGCCCTTTTTATGAAGTGGATTTATTATAGAGCTTGACCAACTGCAGGGAAAAATTCTTTGTTCAAACAGCTTATTGAAACATTTCGTAAGGAACATTTCGAATTTAGAACACTTTATCATTTCTATTATGATAAAGTCAGGTCCAGCAGCCTTCCCATTTTTAAGATGATTTATCGCTTCTAATATTTCCTGTTCAGCAATAGGACTGTCTAGTACAAGTTGATCTACTTCTGTATAATAGTCATTATTGGAATCTACAGTGTTAATTTCATCGTCGAATGTTGAGTCTAATATCTCACCGTTTGAATATACATCTTTGAAATGATTTAACCATTGAGTTTTAGTTATGCTATTTCCGGACGTATTTCTTTTTTGTAAATGGCGGATACTTTTCCAAAATGCAGACGGGCTGTTTATAGATCTTTCTAACCTTTCTTGTCTGCAGATTCTCATATCAAACTTATACTTTCGACAACAAGCTTTATACTTATTTCTACTTTCGCAATATTTCCGTCTATCATAATTACTACGAGTCACTCTGAATCTACGAAGATGTTTACGAGCATTGCGTCGCGCATTTCTACAATCTGTATTTAGAGTATTTGTTCGGTCTTTTGCGATTGACATTTTTGAGCATACAATTAGCTGAAGTCGATAACAGTTCCACAAAGTCATTTATGGCTCCAATTACATCTGTATCAATTGTTTCGAGTAGAATTCCTCCAAACGAAGTTATGTTTTCTTTCACGTTCGATAAGAAAGTGCTTGCAAAATTATCATTCCACACAAGTCGTTTGATATTTGTGGACCCGTTATCATCGTTCATGCTATGATTAATATTGGGGAACTTACAAGTTAATTCAAGAGGTAAATGGTCAGATTCATGCCGATCCCCAATATTCAACCTGCCTATGTACTGGAAGAAATCGGGCGAGCATATAAAATAATCATTGACACTAACACCTTGATTCGCACAAAATGTATATTCCCCTTGTAAATCGCCATATACTCTCCCATTAACGATAAACAATTGCAATGCGTAACATATATCTAAAAGTTTCTGGCCAAATTTGTTTGCAGATGTATCGTGAGACCCCCGATTTTCAACACTAACATCATCATCTTCATGAAATGGAAAGTATCTATGTAATATATCATCACGTGAGGATGTTGAAGGGTTATTTGCATTACCAGTTCGGGAATTTAGATCACCACACAAAACAGTATGTGAATCACTAAGTTCCGATTGTATATCTAATAAAAATTCCTCAAGTTTATCTAGACTACAACTGGTATCAACATGGTTGTAATAAGGAGAGCCTTCAGGTGGTATATATGTGCATATCAAATTAACATGCTTATCAATAGCAAATAAAGCTTTTGACATGTGTATACATATCAAATTGTCGATATCTGTAGTTATGAACTTACAAAACTTGCTAATAGACTGATGTATACACACGCACACACCTCCCGAAAGTCTGCCATAATCAGACAGTTTCACAGCTGAACTTGAAAAAACTTTGTAATCAACCAACCAATTCATGTCGTAATTAAAGTCAACAAAGGTTTCGAGAAGGCAAATAATATTAAATTTTCTAATATAATCTATAAAGTCATCATCTCCTGATTTATTACGAAGTCCGTTTATATTCCAACACAGAAATGAGAGAGTTTCGTTGCACAAGCTGTGTTCAGTGGGTGTAATGCCGGTGTCATTGTCAGTAGTACCCTGTGAGATACGATCCGGGCCTCGGCCCGAATCCTACGGCAGGGTTGATTTCGGCCTCGCTTGCCGTTTCCTCGTTTGGGTGAGAACTCTGGTATCCCGTACGTTAGTGGATCCGATAGCTCCACTGGCTGAGCGAGGTACTGTCGCCAGCTGGCCATTCTTGAAATAGCCGAACATGTTTGTCCCCTTCAAAGCCTGAAGTTGCTGACGTTGACGTGACGTTAGGTCACTGGAGATACCAAGTCCTGCTGCCTTGAATGCCGGTCTTGCTTTCAGGGAGCGCACCTTATCGTCAGACATGTGCAGCTTTACAATCATTGGTCGAGGTCTGGTAGCATTAACCCGCCTAACGCCAAGCCTATGTGCGCGGATAACGTCAGACGTTCCCCACGTCTTGAAAGTAGCGTGCTCGTTAAGAGTGGATAACGCTGTCTGCTTGCATGTCATAGACTTCTCCTCGCCGTCAGCCTCGGGTATACCATGAATTATGATATTGTCACGTCTGCTGTAAGATTCCAGCCGGTCTAGTTCTGTATCTACGTTGGACATGTTTTCGATCACAGAATCGACTTTCTTCGCGAGGGCATCAATGTCGTCGTTCACAATATCATGATTTTGTTTGATGATATCTATATCTCCACGAATATCTGTTACAGAGTGTTCGAGGTGTTCACACTTGGAACTAATAGCACTAATGTCTTTCCGAAGAGAGGAGATCTGTGAACTTAGGTCATTTTTGGCGGTAGCTAATTCTGCTTTCATGTTTTCAATTGCGCTGAGTAAGTTATCTTGAACTTGTTCAAGTGTGACGGGTCCCGGGTTTGTCTCAACATCATTCGAGCACAACAGTCGCTGAATGACGACTCGCACGGGAAGCGTGTCGTTCCCAAGTAGACACAAAGCTCGTGCATGGGCAGCATGAGAGGCACGGTATATAGTCAGAATTAGGTCACAGTTCGAGTTGGTGACGTCACACGTAACACAATAAAATGTTGTTTCTTTCGGCACAAAATTATCAAATGAGTAATTGAGAATAGCCTGCTGGTTACATATGATGAGGGCAGAGAGTGACAAATGCACTGTGAAGATTAGAGCGCATATTATCAAACGATAAGGCATGGTATCAATATCATGATCGCGGCGTTGAGTGTTTTTAGCTCACACACCTGCGGAGGAGTTTTGGCAGTACGATATATCTGTTATGATAATTTTATGAGGACCAGTTTTGTCAAAACGCATTCCCGTGTAAAGATTATTCGTGCCAATATGGTGCTCATGTTGAAAAAGAATGTATATAACTGCCAAGTTTGAAGTTTGGTTCAAGATATCCAAAGACCATCAAATTGAGGGCTTTCGGGACTGTTGTGATCTTGATCTATGATAAATTATATATTCATGGCATGTGAAAAACACCAGTCGATTCACAAGTCTGGTTTCTGTAGGGACTGTTCTATCAGGAGGTGTGGACTCGTTTCGCCCTTCTTCAAGACAATCAGCGTCCTGAAAAAGCAGGCGTACACATAGGGCTTTTGTCCAGTTGAACCAATGGTGCCAGAGCGCCCCCCCCCCCCAAGAAAGAAGAAGTACCGACAACCTGACAGTGCTCTTGATACCTACAAATGACGCTTAGAAAGTGGATAAGTGTCATGTGAAGAGTAATGTGACCTGGTCGGTCATTTGACTGGTTATTGATATTGAAATTATATAAGATTATTCTGTCACTGGTGTCTATGCATTAAGTATTAGTGGTGCATTTGATCTATGTGTGAAATTATATATGTACATTATGTATATCCTTTTAAGATATAAAGACATGAATTGTATTGATTGCATATAAGTCTTGCCTCTGGTTCATGGATTGTTTTAGGGGATTATCACGCTTGACTGGTTCATTAACTCCATATAATAGCGAACTTCGTCATAGCGTTGATGGCGTTCGATTGAGTCAAAGCAAATCACTAAAGAACTGTTTGTTAGAAGATAGATTTTGATACTGTTTTTTTCAACAAATATACTGAAACAGAGAACTTATGTTCTCAGTAAAGTGCAGATCCAGTTACTTGTGGTGTTCAGGTGAGCAGGTTCTACAAGAATCCCACTTTGTATGTTCTGACATTTTACATTTTCGTGTTTGGGTGTGCATTGATAATCTTTATAGGTATACACGATACTGACTGGCAAGGAATAATAGGCGTTTCATGCACTGATTTCAGGTCTGATTGCTGAAGGACAACTGACTCTCTTTCCCTTTTGTTCCAACTCACACCATAACTTGTAATAGTTTTGGTGATTAATGTCCTTTCACCACACATGTATCATCCCTGGAATTAATCTTGTTCTCTGTTTTATCACGTAAGAACAAAATAGTCTTAATTGGCATATATAAACACAGTCAGACAATGCTTCAGTCATATCAAAGCAGGACAGGTTGAATTCATAACCTTGTTGTATAAGGGTAAATATCAACAAATGTGCATGACTTCTATCATGTTGATGAAAGGGAAGCATTCAATACAAAGCAACAACAACAACAACAACAAATAATACACACACACATGTACATAATGAATTTCCGAATGGGAAAAGCAATCACGGCATTTTGGCCATCACTTTAACTAAAGCTTCGATGATCGAATATAGGTCAATCATGGTCAAACAGCCAAACCCCTTCCACTGATCGTTTCTCTTGGTTCACATTACGTTAGTGACAAAAAGGTGACCCCACGATAATATTATGACAAGAGGGATAACAGCATTCAACCTTCAATTTATCAACTTTCCGTTAATCTTGAGCGATAGTCCAAAGCCTCAGCATTGGGCGTTTTGTTCTGTTGATCAGGAAGTTCAGTTTGGACTTTCAAGACTTCAGTAAAGATTTCATATGGCCTTTATGCAGTAGGATAGTGACCAGTAGGGTGTCTGGTGCGGCTTTAACTATTTGCTAGCTTATGCTTTTGTTTTCGTTCAGGTGAGCACCTGCATTTGCACGTGCTTGTTGGGGTATACCCTTTTTTATGAATACCCACCATCTTAACTTTGCCTTAGTGCTTGTGGTACAGTCGGAATCGAACATTGGACACTGTCCATCAAAGATATATCATATTACTATGGAAAGGCATTTCGTCTACGGCAAAGAAGTATATTGCATATTGAAATGTATGGTTATTTTACGTACACGCATTTCTTAGATACACACTTTCCTCGGATGTAATGACTTATTACATAAATGTCTAGTTTTATAAGCCAACTGAAGAGTACCGTGTGATCACAAATGCATCACTTGAAACGTTTTAAAAAGTGATTTTATGTTCTCCTTTACTTCTTGTATGGAGGTGTTTATAAACCTTTATTCTGTTTGTAGCATATAGTAAGCACATACACGCTACACTATAAACGCCTCCATTAATCTCTTCACGTTGAGCCGAGCATCACCAAAGCAACGTATTGTGCTGTATTGCTGAAGACCTGACACTAACTAGGAAATGTACCAAGTCGAATATGGCTTTTTATTTGTTACAAATATAGAGTCTTGAAGAATTGAAAGAATGTAACAAATAACAAGCGTTACTAAATAATACGATTCGTTCAGCGAACAGTGATCTGGGATATACGAAAGAAACGCCTCTGTGCTGTACTGACTGGTTAATACAAATACATTATAAAACATTCAATCATTACTGAGGAACATACTTGAAAAGAGATGACATGACCACTCTCAGGCTATTTCAGAAACTGCCACCTGGCCGCAGATCACTTCATACAATCTGTTGGTGCATTTGTGGCTCAGCACCATGTCCGTGCACTTGGTTTCACTAGTCTTAACGTCTGAGACCTGCGTCATTTTGGGATTTGCCATTAAGGTGACACGATGTACATAACTTTATTGCTGTTCAAGGCGGCGTTTAACTCACTCACTTATAGAGTGCTAGATAGATCTGTGTACTTTGTCAATAATAAAGACGACGTTCAAACGTTAAAGTTCCGTCTTTGTTTGAACAGCACTGCGAGCGTAATATTGAGGGGTGGTTGTTATGTTGTAGAATCACCAATGTAATCCTGCCGTCTTTTGGACTTCGCAGGTCGCCATTCATCATCTGGCCTCAAGGAAAGATGTACACTCTGTCAAAGAAAGGGAATCGTATCAAACAAGGACATGCCGTTTCCTCAACACATACACGTAAATTGTCTAGTCGAACAGATTTTTTATCGGTTCATAGTTTGCAATACTGAAATGTCCATTTCCCTGCTGTTCAAAGTGTCCATTATAAACATTTTAACGTGTTGAACACATCGGTCAAATGCGGACACGGTTGGGAACCATAAGCAAACCAATGAACTGGAGAACCGTCCAAGGTTTCTGAAAGAGAACACTGACAAGTGTCGTTACTGAAATTGAGCTCAATCGGAACTCAAATCAGCAGTTTTAGGGTGTTGGATTTAGCGCCCTGTACTATCAGATCGCCACCTGATCCATACTTTAGGAACTGTGCCACCTTCACCAATATCGTGACTATAAAAGATGAAATTATATTAATAAAAGCCAACTTTGATACAAAAAATACCTGCCAGTGGAAGACAGTACAATCGCAAAATTTTCAGAGAATGTTTTTTTTAAAATTAGTAGGTAACCATAAACGTATTTATTACTCAAGACAACAACTATGGGGGCAAAGATGGGCATCCCGTGACAAGGGGTAGGACAGTCTAGTTAAACTCACCGCGTAATCTACATTTCATGTTAACATTGCGATGTAGGATTGATGTTAATATCATCATTATGTTCCATACAGTTCAAGAACAAGTGTCAGTTACCTGCTTCAGGGAATTGGTCGTCATGTGCTTCCTGACAGTCATGACCATGTAGACGGGTATCGGTAGAAGGGGCAGCACTGCAATAATCCAGCCGATTGTTGAAGCATAGCTAGGAAACTTGTACTTGCCGTAGGTTGGTGGCTGGTAGCGGAGAAGTGTCAAGGTGAAAGTGATCTGGATATGAAACAGGTCCAAGGACACTCAGTAACAGACTATATATATACATACAACGTGGTGGTGGTTAGAACGCTACTCTGATGAGGGATATACTATTATAATAATGATGAGCCTATTTGACATGTAAACTTACACAAGTATGTATCATACGTGTATGTGAGACTTCAACGCCATCATTGTACCGTGCAACTGTATTGTACTTACTGTCAAGATTGACGGTGTTATCAGAGCCCAGAGGATCTTTACAGGCATCGGCAGTGGCTTGCCAATCATCATCTCAACGTCTTTACTGATTCGTCTTATACCTGGCGGAACATATACATGTTCACATTGAAGACAAACATTGTAAGTTAGTGTTCATAACAGGATATTTTGTGTAATTCTATTAATACGTGAACTATACCAACTTTCTGACTATGTTACTATAGGTTGTGCATGGCTCTCTACCCCATGGATGACGTAAGTAATCTATTTGTACGAGGTCATTCTTCTTGTTAAATATTTTTGAAGTTTAAAGATACATTAACAAATATATATCGTAATCCACGATTAGGACAGAAACATGAGTCTCATTAACCTATTGAGACAAAGACCTACTTTTCAGCCGATCCAAATTTTCTCGTGTGAAATTGAAAAGAGACACCACAAACAACTATGGTTACACTGAATTCCAATTCCTTGTTTCATTAGAAAATGGTAATATTATTTTAAACTTTAATAACATCGTATTTCTATATTTTATGGCCAGGTGTAGGCAGCATGTCGTTAACTAAGACGTCACAGATTGCCCCTGTTTGATGAGGTCGTAAAATAATTCACAATTCATCTGGCTCACTGGTTACCTGTTATGTGTTATTTGCGCTTACTCAGTGTAGTTTTGCAACGCACAATGTGATTGATATACATCAAGTCCGTACCGGAAAGCCAAACGTTTCTAGCAGCAGAGCCTCGTTTTGAGATTTCCATGATTTCCAGATTTCCGTTTGTGAGAGCACGGTGTACGACAGAGCGCGCTCACGACGTGTTTGCAAGGAATAGAAGCAGCGTAGTGTTGCAATATACACGTGCTTAGATGTATCAAATAAAACTGATTAATATTTATGTATCCAGTTGAATGAATTGATCTCAAA
The DNA here is from genome assembly GCF_003918875.1 of Haliotis rubra. Taxonomy (NCBI): domain Eukaryota; kingdom Metazoa; phylum Mollusca; class Gastropoda; order Lepetellida; family Haliotidae; genus Haliotis; species Haliotis rubra. The sequence continues at coordinate 201,072 of NW_025766148.1, read as the reverse complement.
GTTCTGGTCTGGTTATTGTAGGAAGTTGCGCAATAGGATGGAACCCAGTCAGCAGGAAACGAGACTGTTGTGTAATCAATGTTTTGACTTGTGAGCAACGGTGACCCCTGACACACACAAAATTAAATCAAGACCACGTGATCCTTGAATATATTTAAGAGTTAGCATACACATTTGGTGCCGATAAATTGATTTATTACCCACGTGGTCAACGTATGGGTAGTTGCATACTAATCTCGGACGTCACAGAGTGTCGTATCGCGTTGACCCGTGGCGTAACGACTTGACCTGAGATTCTAACGATTTGATTGGATAACCGATGACCTCTCAGTTAGGTCACGTTGTGACGGAACTACTTGTTCATTCATAACAAACACGTGAATTCATTCATTCTACAACTTAGATGCGTTGTGGGAAGGTAAACATTGCGAACTTTGCCGTGTAGCTGTTTAATTGTGAGTCGAACTGAGACGTGTTATGCGTCGAAAAACATAAATGCAATGTTTCCACCAGTGATGTTTGCCGAGTGAATCAGTTGCAAACCAAGAAACGGGATGCTACGGAGTAGTTTACTATAGGAGGCTGTACGAGAGGAGATGACAACTGACATGCATCGTGACGTCGGTTACCAAGGGGACAGACGAGAATGGCGTAGTGACGTCAATACAGTGTGACGTCATGCAAAAGTGTACTACAGAACAAAATTCTTCCGCAACCTCTTTATGGAACCGGTTTCGGTTTGAAACCATAACAATAACAAAAATACGCTATTTTGTAAATTCAATGCATGTAAGACGTGGGTAATAAATAAAATACAACACTCGGTCTCATTACATACGAATTATACGAAACTCGTGACCGTCCTATGGTCAGATAACATAGGAAGGACACTCGTTTCGTATAATTCGTATGTAATGAGACCTCGTGTAGTATTCTCTATATATGCACCATATATGCACGACACAACAGTACACTCCACACTCAGAAAGAAAGTTTTCTGATGGTGACCTGGAAGTCCATTCTGGACCAGACAATTCAGTGACTGAAAGATTAGCGACGACGACCACCGACACACAAACAATTGATCATGACTACATGATCGATTGAGTTAATTTTAAGAGTAAGCATACACACTTGATACCGATAAATTGATGTACCCACCATATATCCACGACACGACAATACACTCCAGTGTACATATAACCATGGGCCCGAGAGACAACACATACCAGTCGACCAGCTGAAACAAGTACGGCCCTCCCTGTAACAGGAAGTCAGCAAGTTCATATCGTCCTTCAAACAATATATACTACTATGGTCAACAACGCTTACTCACTTTTGCGTTTACTACTGGCAGTACCGCTGCCTTCTCCAGGATCCCTGTTCCTACGTCTTCTATCACAGCAACTACAAATAATGCGCCTACCGTTGACATAACTGCTACGTCAACTAGTACAACGGTTTTAATGCAATAAACCACTACCACCGCCACATATGCTGATGTAACTACTAATACAGTCCATATACTGCTGCTGTAAATGTCGTCACTACTACTACTACTACTACTACTACTACTACTACTACTACTACTACTACTACTACTACTACTACTACTACTAGCGCTTGTCACTGTCACAACCGATACTATTAAATACCATATTATAATTTTGTATTATCATATCATATCTTTATCTACTTTATCCATATTAACCTGTATTGTATGTTCAGATTACCTGTATACATGTATGCAGATGGGCGTGTATACATATATGCAAATTGTATTATAATGTATGAAACTGTATGTATATGGGCCCGATGGCCTTTGTACTAAAATAAAGTGTTGATTGAACTGCTCACAATACTAATACTGCTGTTGTTACTGCTGCTGCTGCTGCTGCTACTACTACTACTACTACTACTAGTGCTACTGCTACTGCTGCTGCTACTTCTACTACTACTACTACTACTACTACTACTACTACTACTACTGCTACTGCTTCTGCTGCTGCTTCTGCTTCTGCTACAGTCAGAGATACATGATATGATACATAACTCTTTGCTTTCATATTCCCAACAGGGTTCATTCTACTATGAATGACCAAGCTGGAATATTCACAACTTGCCACAGTCACTGTTTCATTAATTACAACTTGTCCATGTTCTTCAATATTGGTTTTCATGAGTCACTGGATCGTAAGCATTGTTAAATACACTGGGTGTTTTGACCTACTGAATTGTTCATCAGGTAAGCATAGTGACCTGGGTACAGAAGATGATTCCAATCAGAAATACTGTCAGGCAGCATCCTCCTGTTAGAAACATCCTCTTCTTGCTCAGCTGCCGCGGATACTGGTCAATCAGGGCAGTAATAACGACTTCAGTACTCAGGAACTGGAAGGACAACAGTGGACGGTATAGCTCCATGCAAACCAGTAATATGTTCATAAACATCACCATCAGACAGTTATATCTTACTCTGGATTTCATTGTTAATGTTGCGATAGTGAGTTTGAAATGTCGTTTAACACGGCCTTCGGACATATTCCATCAATGACATTGCTGCTCGTAGATAATACACTGAACTTTTAAGAACCCAACCATCAGTAATTATTGTTTGTGCGTTTGCGTCCTGGCACAGTTTGATATTGTGTATAGAAACAAAATGTTTATGACTTCTTCAGGATATGTGTAGATCTGAACCAGATCGAATGATCGAATCTGAAACTCGATCAAGTTCATGATTCAAGTGCGATGTTTTGGTTTCTACCAGAAAGCTTATGGAGACCTCATCTAACCAGGAAGCTCTAATGCCTAGGAACTGACAATATCTCCTTTTAGTTACTGTCAGAATAAACTGAAGGAGACTGTTATAAATTGAAATCCCGAACCCCCAGGCACTGACACTCACTCAATTTGGCTGCTGGAGAATTGCTTTAAATTGGAAAAACCAATCCCAAAGGGCAGCAATATTCTGCCATTTTATATTTGAACCACAGTTCCTTTCTCAGCTGTCGTGATGAATTAAAACATTGTAGTGAACACTTCATATTGTACCTGTGTATCCAAACCAACCATGAACAACATCAGAAAGAACATGAATGACCACAGCTGAGGGACCGGAAGTTGTGCGAGAGCGTCAGGATAAGTCACAAATCCCAATCCTGGACCTTCAATAGAGACGTAATATGCAGTGTAAAGCAATATATTCAGAAGAATGTTGAAACTAAGTACTTTGTTGCAAGGATAATCTTGCCAAGCGTCTTCAAGCTATTAGCAATTGCCGTGACCTTTTGGATAACTGTCGTACAGGCTTGAACTTCATGTTTATTCTCTAGAATATGGGAGATTGGGACATTTCCATTTTCATTCGGAAATTTGTATCTTACCCAATATAGTATTATCATGAACACTGAAAATTGAGAACTTTGCCTGTATTTCTCATCCGTGTCAAACAGTTTGCCTATTGTAAATGAAAACAAAGTACTTTTAACTTAAGTTAAGCTTAAGGTGTATCGATGATCTGTTATCGTTTATTAGCAATCAAATAGCCAATTCTCTTCGACTGATTTACCCATCTGAACTTGAAAGCGACACTGCTTTATGTGCATCCCATTTGGATCCATTCAGAGTGGTTTACCTCCAGCCTTTGCTGTGTACATTAAACAACTTTTTAGGTGCAATCGAGCCTCACGTGACTCTTGGTCAGATGTTGTTGGATCAAGGTTGTAGCATTCAAGTTGTCAGTAAAGCTTTCAAAATGTTTTATTGTAGATTTGTGAAGAACACGTTACAGTTTAGTGTATCAGTGACAAAATATGTGTGATGCACTTCCCTTTTTCACTGGTACTATACGCTACTGTATATACGCTACCATGTCTTTTCCGGTGAACAATTAACTAGCCTTGCATCTGTTTATGACTTGCGCCACAAGTGGGGCAAGGTATGCCCGCATTGTCGCGAACATCGAGTATCATTTCTATTTGATAGTGATTCATAAGCACATGCTCAGAAAATATTTGGAATGAAATAAATTCGACTTTGCCTTAAGCAGAGATTTGTTATGGATAGGGAACGGGTGTCATTGTTATTTCTTATGATTAAAATCCTTATACTGTGACCTTAAGGCGTGGCATTATCTCTTGCCCCGTGATTCAGCTATATCCCAAACACAATACACCACTGGACTCGGAAAACTATTTATGAAACATTGTTTCAGCAAGAAGCATTCCTTTAAAAACATCAGGATCAAAAACTGTTTTACGAGCCTTATAGCTCTGGAGAACTACCAACACGTCCCTTTCCCTTTCTTAAAAATCGGTGTTTTGTTGTTTTTGTAAATACAATAAAAATTACCTACCCCCTGTGACAACAGTGTCAATGGGAACGCCCGTTTTATGTGACATGACCCCGAGAGCAGCAAACGTCACCAGGCCAGAGAAGATACTGGTTCCTTCAGAGATAATCGTCAATATGACACTATCTCTGTGAATATAAACACACACTTTTTAAAGCATTCAACTGTATCACTATCTACTGCTTACACTGGTTCAGGTAAAGTTGCAAATCAACTTACGTAAATTTCGAATGTCCAAATCGCCTCAATAACGCAATATATAAACAAATATTAACACGTCGCTGTGTTGAAAAGATTTGCATATTACATCCAGCCCTTTCGTTCCTAAATACGGAACATAAACTACCGCAGCTCTATGAAACCTAACTTCACAATGATGATTTGTGCAACTTTCTGGGATGTAATTACAGCCAATCATGTAACGTTTCGTTGCGAGACCTTGTCATACGAATGCTCTGTCTCTGTGATTATAGAATTGTACACTTTCAGACATTCAGCTTTATACCCATCTTGTCCTTATATTGCAACCGGTAATTTGTGAAGGTGGCCTTCATACCTACAGAAAGTTTCCTTGACATTGCATTAATGAAACAAACGTCTGTGTCCTAAGAGGTTGTTAGTAACAGGCGCAGAAGTAATCACCAATCCTGTTGTGTTAATAAATTAATCATGTGACGTTTCAGTTTGATACTTTGTCATGTTACCGCTCTGTTGTGTTTTTAACTCACCGCAGGCATGGTTCATGGAAGTTGTTGTAGCTGGCAGCAGTGCCAATCATCCCGATTCCAACTCCCAGTGAATAGAACACTTGCAAACATGCTTCCAGCCACACCTATGTGAAGCGGTAGTGTAATTGATCGTCAGACAGTGCTGTTTGTGCTTCATTGTTTCTGTTAAGATTCAGTAGTGTAGAATGGTCTGCTAGTTGCTATATATGTGAAGTGTGTTGCTATATTTACACAGGGAATTGATATTTATCTGACAGCTTCTGATGCAGCCGGAATAGCCAGGTATAGTCTCAACATAGAATGTTATAGAGCGGGTGACTGAGGTAATACTGACGTCATATCAGCAATATGTCAACCACATCGGGACGAGATTTGGATTTATGTATATTAAAAAACCTGTCGTCAAAAGACAGTAAAGCAACTAGACTATCACAGTTAGAATTATACTTGCACGTAAGGTTAAATAATAACACTATTCGGACAATACGATTATACACTTGGTTGATCAAAATATATTTTTAATGCTAAGGGACTTACGTACCCTCTCAGGGGGATAAGAAGTTTACAATACCTTAACTCCCTTTGAACATATGATCGGTGGGTGGGTGAGTGAGTGAGTGAATACTTGACGTCACATTGAGAATATTTGACATTGATAAGATCTATATTTATACTATAAATCGTGTCGTTAATGTACAGTAAACAACTGATAATAAGGGCTCACATCAGGTATACACATTCTTTGAAAGTGTGTCTTTAAACCGCATCAGCAATTTTGCAGCTCTTCGCGGATATGTTCAGCATTTTAGGAGAGATATTTGACAGAGATTCATAAACACGTGCTGATGATATACTGGGAATAATACGCTATACCATGATATTAGCGGTGATTTATGATTACATTTAGAATTTCATCAATTATAACACACCTGTAAATCAAGTAGTTTGTTGAAGTCAGGTATGACAAAGTAATACACGCCATTTAGAGCACCTGGTTGCAGCATCGTCGTGATGCAGATGGAGATGAGGAGGACGTACGGCAGCAGCGCAGTCACGTACACAGCCTGCAGGGAGGGACAGATCAAGTTATTGGACATGCTGTGACCTTCATTGGCGTCTATATGATCTGGATTGAGAAAGCTCATAGATTAAGTATTAGCTTGGACATATAGTATTAGCAACATTAAATATAACGAATATTTGTACACTGCAGCCAGTAAAGACATAATCAAATGAATGCGTGGTTTTACAATGCTTTACCTTTATTCCAGCAATCTCATGGAATGGGCTTCACATACAGTACCCAAGTGGGGAATCGTCTTTGGCTTTAACGATTAGGCTATCCTACATAATCAAATGAATACATTGACCCGTAAAGGTACGGGTTAGAATGTGCCTTCAGTAACCCATGCTTGTCGTAAGAGGCGACTAACGGGATCAGGTGACTTGGTTGAAACATGTCATCGGTTCCCAATTGAACAGATCGATGCTCATGCTGTTGATCACTGGATTGTCTGGTACAGATACGATTAGTTACACACCGCCGCCATAAATCTGGAATATTGCTGAGTGCGGCGTAAAACTAAAAACTATCATTCATTCATTCATTGATGTGAGTTCTTTCCATAGCTAATGTGACAGACTTTGTTTCGGTAGATAAATCTTAGTAAAGACAGATTATTAATGTAACAGGATTTGCGCTTCGATTAAGGGGGGGGGGGTTGGGGGTGGGGAAGGAGAGAGGTTACAGATGTTAGCAGTGATAAAAATAATTTCTGCGAACATTACCTTACCAGCAGACTTGATTCCACGAATAAGACATATAAAGATTATGACAGTTGAAAACAAGAGACATCCAAGAATGTGCCACTGTACAGACCCCACATCCTCCAAGCCTGTTGAGACACCCAAGACATTGTAGCTGAAAGACAAATATAGGGTAGGTGTGGTGACAAGTGCAGGCCGTAGGCTATGTATGAACTACCTTGGATTCTTACGTGACAAAGGGACGCAACTCTGGAGTACAACCCGACCCTGATAAATTTGATGGTCGTCTTTGCATAACTTGAATCAAAACAGTTATATACATTCTTTAAAACTATCATGAAAAATAAATCGTACTGCCAAAACTCCTCCGCAGGTGTGTGAGCCAGAGTCACATTTTCCCACTTTCCGGATTTGGTGATGGTATATGACGTATTTCCTGCAAGGGCTGTCTTGTTTCTGCTATACGTTGTATTCACGTTGTCAATACACAGGTCGGTGTTCCAGCTGTTGCCACAGGTTGTCCAGGGCAAGACGCTGGAGCAGGACTTCACCATGTAGTAGATGGGCCAGGCCAGATACAGGTTGTAATAGGGCATGTACGCGAATGCAACCACAACTGCGCCAACACCAACTCCTGCTTGGCAATATAAAAAAATATTTATACGCCTTCTTCAGGAACAAGAAGACAGTATATAAGTTTCAACATATATAATATGTGGGATTCATCCCAAACAGAATAAACTGCAAACATGTCAAAGGCATGCAAATCTGAAACGTCAACACCTTAGCATTTACTTACATCCCCCCACACACCCCCACACCCCCCACCCTACCCCAAACCGATTACATCAAGGTTATTATGCCAAACAGTGGAGACGATTCTTGAATGAATCACTGAGAATAAGGTGAGTGAGTGAGTGAATACCAAACATCACATCGGCAATGTTACAGCCATATCGTGAAGAGTACAAATTTGACATTGACAAGGACTACATTTATTCTACAAAACCTGTCGTCAATGGGCAGTAAACCATTGAGAATAAGGGATCGGATCAGATATACACATGTGACACACGAATATAACCAAAAACCGTACGTCATTATAAAGACAAAACATTTTTATTTCAGATATGAATCCACGAGAATTAGTATATAGTATTCACAATCATATTCTTTAAAATATTGTCATTGACCTTTAAACAGAGGACAGAAGCTCCAGACTTGCTTGGCAGCCTTTCCCGAGAACTGCGAGATTGTCGTCTCCAGAAAGAATGATGGGAACCCGGTGGTGACCAGGATGAAGACGAAGGGGATGAGGAAAGCTCCTGGGCGAATATGTAGTCATGTGTTCAAGTAATCACAGGGTTTCAAAGGATAATTTGTCATTTGATTATAACTGTAAGTGAGAAAAAGAACAACTACGAACAACACTAGATTAAAGTGCTAATTTACACACCCGGAACTCGTTTGTTAACCAGAAACATGCCGAAAACAGAACCAGCACCATCCCAAAACTCCCAGGATGCTACCAATGTCTCCTGTTAGAACAATAATATAACCAGTCATTTTAAGATATTTTCACTCATCTCCAACGAAGATAAGCTTGGAACAAAAGCTTACGTTACAAATACCAGAGTAGGTTTCACAAACGTGTTGCAATTTTCGCGGATTTGATCATACCGGATTGTAGGTTCAATTTTTGGTTTAACTCCACCATATATCAAGGTTCCTCGTAGACTTCACAACAGTGATACACGCCTGATTCCTGTATGACGTCAGGCGTTTATTCCACATCAAACTGACGTGAAGAGTGATATGAAGGGGAACACTGTTCACAGTTCACAAGAGTATCCATGAATGACTTCATGTTATACAGTTTGATCTCCAATGACATTTGCTTTATACAACATGCTATAGGATGTATTCGAGACCTCATCTTAGCGATCGCGTTCATTGAGTATAATAAGATCCCGCCCTTAAAGATGAAGCCTTACCTTGCGGCAATGTTGTTCTACAGACACATCCATCTCTTATTCATCAAACATAACGTGGGAATTCAAGACCTGAGACAATACAGCTTTTTCCAAATGGCTTCATTTGCTTGTTTATTGGATCGTGTGTATCTTTTCGAATTGTGTAACAGATGTATCACAATTTGCTGTCTCCACGAATCATAGGAAATAACTTACATATGTTCTTACCTCCACCGTTCCTGTTGCAAATGTAGGGGAATCTCAGTATATTTCCTAATGCAACACAGAAGCCCACCATTGTCAGCATGTAGTCCAGATGTCTGCTCCATGATTCTCTCTGTCGTGTAGGTTCACTTCTGTCTCCTCCTTGACAATCTAACTCTGTCATGCGAACTCCTGCATCACTGTCCTCCTTGCTAGCCATGGCTATAACTGATCTATCCGCAAAACAAATACGATATGTGTGTACTTATTGTTACTGATAACAGATTAAAATACACAGATTTGTTTCGTTAGTAACAACATCTGCGAATAGTGGCAAATGTTTTGCAGGTAGTGGTCACCCTTTATGACGTTTTTGCCACACAACAGTTTGAAGAATGAAAGTCCCTACTTCGACTTGTACCATCCGTTCCGGTGAACACATGAGAAGCCGTTGCTGGTGGGCAGTGAACACCTGGTATTAAAAGATAGTGCCTCATAAACACGTACCCATTGTATACGTGTACAACCGACTCTGTTTTCACCAGATACATCGTATGGATGTGGGGTATTGTCGCTGTGTTTATTTGGGAATATATTTTGAGTAACAATTTCTGAAATTCCACATCCTTGTCATTTCAATTTCCTACTATCTGGCTAATCATACTTCCAACACTGAAAAACCTACCAGCGTCAGTATCTGATAAACCGGGATATGAATATAAAGATTCGGTATAGAATTCGTCTTCAGCAAACCATGCTTGTTGTAAGAGGCGACTAACCGGAGTAGGTGGTCGAGCTCGCTGACTTGGTTGACACATGTCACCGTACCCAAGTTGCATATATCGATGTTCATGCTATTGATCACTGGATTGTCTGGTCCAGATTTGATTATTTAGAAAGCTTGAATATTGTTGAGTGCGTCGTTAAACAATATATGAACAAACAAAACAATACCTAATGTGTTCACAAAATGTTGAAATAATGATGCAAGTGGATTTAGGGTGAGCTAAATAGCAACTATACATAATTACTGCATTGAGTCACACATAATGGAAACAGGATGTCTCCTGCAAACTTATGTTTTATTTGTGTGTATAGTAGTAATACATGTGACATGTTGATGTGTTTATAACCTACGCCAGAAGGATTACAACACATGTTCCTCTAACATCCGATAAGACCCGTGAAGATCCGGGGTAGAATAGGTCTTCAGCAACCCATGTGCTTGCCATCACAAGGCGACTATCTTGTCGTAAGAGGCGACTAACGGGATCGGGTGGTCAGTTTCACTGACTTGGTTGACAAATGTCATCGGTTCCCAATTGCGCAGATCGATGCTCATGCTGTTGATCACTGGATTGTCTGGTCCAGACTCGATTATTTACAGACCGCCGCCATATAGCTGGAATATTGCTGAGTGCGGCGTAAAACTAAACTCACTCACTCACTAACATCCGATAATGCTGACATGGCTCTTTAAAGATGTGCATTGATTTCTCTTTTCAGCATGTTACAGGTCCAGCTACTCTTACAGACAAGGATCCTGATGCTCAAGATTAGGTTTACACTGAGGCAGTCAGAATAATTAATTCAAGATTACATATAGCAAATTTAGGTGTGTCTTGTAGAAAATGCTCATGGGAGTGAAGCAGGTCGCCGTCTCCCACCTTCAAAACACAGGGAGTACACTATACACTTGACCTTTCATCTGCACAACTGGATACTGACAGTGACGTTTTCAGCAGGATCAGCGTTGGGTCAATGCATCAGCATGAACAGTGATGACACGACTGCGTGCTGTAAACATCCGGGCTATCGGCCACTTTTTTACATGTCGTTAACCAGTTAACATCGACTAAACCGAAGACTTATTTTATATACAATTTTTTTATTCTGTATAGGCAATGTTTCGACATAGATTCTAATGTCGCCTATACAAAATAAAGAAGTTGTATATCCATAAAAATAGTCCTCCTTCTTCATCTACCCAACTTCTAGAATGCCAATCAAAGAAGTCATCGGCTAAGCCGTCTACATTTGATGGCGAACATATGTCGCTGACAAAGTCGCAATTAGTTACAATATATGTGGTGTTTGGGCAACCTGTACACATTGTTTTTACATGATCCCAAAGCACCAAGTGTGTACTTTCTTTTGAACAATCAGTTTAGAAACCGTGCAACATCGCCATTAGTTCTGACTGGTTGCAAGACCAATTACCCAACGTGATCTCATTGCTGGTCAGGAAGTGATCAAAGCCTTTTCATTGTTTGTAATAGGTGCGGGTTTTTTTCAAGAGAGACAGAAGTGGGCGTGTTGACCTCTGCAGTGTCAGGCAACAGAATGCACGTTATGATAACTCCGTATTTTAGGTGATTCAACTATGATGTAGATAATTTTGCTGTCATCACTACAACTGTTGCAGCGTGTGAATATGGGCGAAATATCGGTTCAACTGGAAACACGATGCCAAGTGCAATTTGTCTGCAACTTCAGACCGTAAATGAAGGACGTTTTAGCAAGTGGACAAATGTATCATGAGATTTTAGGATTAAACATTTCTTTTAAACATTTCTAGTACTGTTGTGAGGGTTTTACACTTAGTCTAACCATGTATATAACACATCCTGCAAACGAATCATTGCACGAAACATTAATCGTACGGTAATGAATAACAATGCCTTTCAGAAAGTAATCAAATGTGACATATGCTATATCGGATTAAAAAGTCTTACATAAGTACAAAATCCAGTACTTTTTGGCAGAGGTGGATCAATACATATAATTGAATATGAAATGAGATGATGGACTTAAAAACCATTATTTGAACATAATCTCCCAAGAGTATAGCCGATGTAACTACACATTACATCAAACAAACTGACTCATGGATCCTGGACGAGACACATCAGTGACAGAAAGCATGGGCAAAGATCCACGCTCTATACTCTATACTTAGACTACCAAGTGGACATGTTTGTCCGCCTGTTCCTTGATAGTCTTCAACATGATTAATGTGCGACGAAATATACACTGCTTTTTCAATACTAACAAACATGAGATTACAGATTAGAATTAACTTGGAACAACATTTTAGTTGTTTGTGATGTAGGCTTGAAAGTGTCTTTTTATTGATTGATAGACATCCAATAAAATTGACGTAACATGAGGCCACATTCAGTAGTGAGTAAATACCCATTTGCTGAAAAACTATCAGAAACTCCAGACTTATTGGTCCGGAAATTTAAACTGAATATCCCCTTGCGAACAAGAAGCCATACCAGGTTATCTGACCTACAGCTTCGATATGGAAGTCATAATGTCTGGTCTAGCATCTGTCTAACGACATTAATTCTTCTTTGGTAAGCACATGTTCATTGCATTGCAATTCTAAACCAGTGAAAACATTGCCTCTAGTTACCGTAAAAATATGGAACCACGTTCGGGTCAAAATCTCTCAAAAGCGAGTGCACAATCAGAATCACGTTCAATTAAAACAGGACCCAACCCCTAACACAAGAGATCTGCAATTGAAGAAAAAGGACCACCAGTCCAATTACTCACGCCCACTTCATGCCATAGTTACATTAACGAAAACGTACGAAAAACGTGAACTGTTATTTGCATGGTCATGCTAGCTCTAAGTAAAATCTGTGATAGTCTAACTATTTGGCTGTCCTTTGTCAAGAAGCATTTACACTCTTGAAACAAGGAAACACATAGGTGATTTTGAGAATATTGGACTCATGTAGCTGCGGCAAACAAATATACTATATATCTTTCCAAAACGTCATTTTTGTGTGATTGTTCATCTACAGAGCCAAAACACGGCAATTTTTACAGTTTCCCTTGTTTTAGAAGCGTTTGAGGAAATATTAGCCTAAACGTCAGCAAGAAAACTTGCAAAGGAAAATGCTCGTACAACCAAGCAAAAAAGCACGCGTTATGTTATCGTTCACTATAAAAAGGCAAATGTTGTATTTAATTTTGTCATTCGTTTTTGTCTGGAAATGAGGAAATCATTATGTCTCGACTGAGTGCCGCCAATCGAAACATCGCCACAGGTCGCCTTGAAGCTGGGGAGTCGCAGTTGCCCGCCATCAGAGCACCACATCTCACCATACCGTCTCCTGCAGTCCAATTCCGCCCAAGATCGCCCAAAAAGCTTTCCCGATCACCAGCTCTAAACCCGATAAACCACCTATGGGATGAACTCGATAGACGTGCACATCAACGTCAAAACACGCATCAGGCACCTCCACAACTGGACATCCCATTGCAGGAAGATGGGGGAAAAATTCCGCAAGAGCGACTTCGTAGACTTACCTAGTCTGTGCCGAGACGGTGCCGAGCAGTAATTGCTGCCAAGGGTGGCCATAAAGAGTACTGACTTTGACGCCATCTTGTGCACTCACGTAAACAGAAACACAACAATGTTGTGTTGGCGAACTCTTTGTCTATAGACGTGTGGTTTGTCATTTTGTTTGACCATTGAAATTACATGAAATAATTGCTCTTAGACTAACATAGTAAATGTTTTTAAAAATGACCTATGCGTGACTTTTTTGGAAGGGTGTATATTGTGTAAGTATGTTTTATTAATATACAACTCTTATCACGATAGGGCTGAAATACTGCCGATGTTACTTCAGATTTTAACTTACTAATCGTTATTTGCATATGACGTGAAGAAAAGAGTGGCAGTTGAAAAGTAGTGGAAAACGTTTGAGAAACAAGTACTTTTCGCAACACAACGAGCCACAGTTTAAATATTTAAATGTTTAAATATTAAATAAGGACGGTCTGCTTACGTATCTGACTATATGTCCTGAAGTTACTTGTATCACACAGGGCACAACTCAGTTGTCAAACAATGCCGGTTTCAGATTTGGAGTAGTAGGTGGTTTGGTGGGCTCCCTCGGTGGCATAGAACTAGAACTATAGTAACTATAGTAACTATATCACTAGTACTGGTCCCGACAGAATCATCAGCTGTTCAAGTGTTGTCTCGCTCCTGGAATGTGCCTATTCTCCAAGCAGCGAATGGGTTGCATCATCAGACGATAAAACGTTACTATGGAAATTAATCGATTTCGAAATGCTTACATAGAGCTCGTTTGTATACAACACATACACACAAAGAGTTATTAGCATCGCAAAGCCACATATAATATTCTTTCTTACATCAGCGTTTAACAACACCCATAAGTAGCAGAGTTATTGTGTACACTGCAGTCAAATATGAAGTGATACCAAACATGGCACGAGGTAAAAACATCGAAATAATCAGTAACACCTGAAAGTAGAAAATCAAACAGGTTTCCGCTTGAATTTAAGTTTAGATTTTCCGGTTAGGATCAGAAGGAACATGGCTATCTGTCATAGCAACATAATCTAATGTCGCTTGGGTAAGTATCTGACACAGCGATACAATCTGATGGAACATGGCGGGTCACGAGGGTAAGTGAGTGAGTGAGTGAGTTACGATTTTAAGTCACATCGGCAATATTTCAGCCATATCGTGAATAAAATTATAAACACCTGCCAAGGAAAGTAAAACAACTAGCGTATCAGAGATACATATTTAAAACTAGTGATCAAATCTAAAACAGTTTAACTGTTGAGGATGATGCAATATAAAAACAGGCTATTGATCGCCAACAGCTGAAGGTAGATCACCATACTAGGGACCATGGGGACTTACAGTACCTTTGCTACCTGCATGGACCCTAGTTGGATTTATACTATCCCTTCAGTCTCTGGCGATGGTAGGAAATTTCAGCCAAAATTAAAATCACAAAAATACTACGTTTAAGAAATCCTGGTAAGTGTAAATTAACTTGTGTGCAACGACCGACCTGAAAGGTATAACAGGTTAATCCCATTGGATGCCTGCCTCTGTCGTTCATAAGTCAAGATGTCAAGGACCGCCTCCGTGGTGTAGTGGTTAGAGCGTCCGCCCGGAGTGCGGAAGGTCGCGGGTTCGATCCCCGACCACGTCATACCAAAAGACGTTAAAACATGGTACTTGTTGGTCCCTGCCTGGCGCTCGGCATTAATGGGTACAACAAGGACTGGTCGGCTCGGAGTCCGTATAATGTGTCTGAGTGGGGTATTCATGCTTCACTTCGGCATGGTATCTCAGTGGGCTAGCACTATAAAACCAGCTTAAGTCTGGGCTAGTACAAGCAGCCGCACATACACATACACACGCATGCACGTCGTCATATGAGCGAAATATCCTCAAGCACGACGTTAAACCCAATTCCACCACCACCACCACCAAGATGTCAAGACAACCGATAAACAATAACCACCTCAAATATATCAGAGCGACATATAACATTGGTAATAAATATGAACAACATTTAATAAGAAATCATTATTTGGTCGAGTACCTTTGATATACTATATGATACGTTTTAAATACTACTTGCTATGGTGTTAACTTAATATATATTCTGGGTATATTTAGATGGAAAAGAGATATAGAACAAGAGGTAGGGTACATTATATTGTTTTGTAGTGGAGACTGAGAACAATGTCGGAGTCGAAATCTGTGACCTATTTACATGTTTCGGGTATGCAGTTTACTAATTCATGTTTTGCTCGTGCGTACGTGCCGCACCTGAAGAAAGGTATATATATATATATATATATATATATATATATATATTCGAATTTGTAACATGGTGGTTTGTTAATTATGCTTGTTTGATTGTGAGGGAAACATGTTTGTATGTTTGACTTCAAGCAGTGAAAATACAGAAAGCACAATAAACGCAACGAAAAGGCAAATTATAGTGTTGAGAATGTAAACTGTAGTTACCTCTAAATTAAACCCGTAAATTAAATCGCGCGTGAATGTAACACGGATTTAGTTAAGTTCGTCGCAGTCTTGATGACGTTCGAGCGAGACAGAGCAAAGCGCTAAAGAAATGATTGTCTGAAGATGGATCTTGATACTGTTATTGTTCAACAATATTGACATAGAGAACATAAATTATGTTATATTTGGGAGAACACTTTCAGTCAATTGTTCTGTTCAGACGTTTTACATCATCTGCTTTCGTGTTAGGGCGTGTACTGATGTGCCTGGTAGGTATACACGGTACTGAGTGACACGTGTGACAGTCTGAAGGCCTATTAGTGTTTAATGCGTTGATTTCAGGTCTGAAGGTTGAAAGATGACTGTTTCCCTGTCCCTTTCGTTCCAACTCAGGCCATAACTTGTAATAGTGTTGGTGATCAATGTCCTTTCCCTATACATGCATCATCCCTGGTATTGACAAGGAAAGACATTTCGTCCATACCAAATAACTTTATTGCATATTAAAACGTATGGTAATTTCAACATATGCACGCATTTCCTAGATGCACACTTTCCACGGATATAATTGGCCTCTTACATTAAAGTCTAGTTTTATAACCAACTTTACAGTACTACCGTGTGATAAGAGGTCCTATGCATCACTCGAAACGTTTTATTTTTCTAAAGTGAGGCAAGATGTTTAAGTTCTCCTTTACTTTCTTCGTGTATGGATGTT
The DNA here is from genome assembly GCF_003918875.1 of Haliotis rubra. Taxonomy (NCBI): domain Eukaryota; kingdom Metazoa; phylum Mollusca; class Gastropoda; order Lepetellida; family Haliotidae; genus Haliotis; species Haliotis rubra. Next base: position 184,499 of record NW_025766148.1, on the reverse strand, counting down.
TTTACTAACCTTTATTCTGTTTGTAGCATATAGTAAGCATATAAACGCTACACTATAGACGTCTCCATTAATCTTTATACGTTGAGCCGAGCATCACCAAAGCAATGTATTGTGCTGTATTGCTGAAGACCTCACACTACCCACCATGTAACAAAGCAATATAATTATATTTGTCAGTACATTCTTTCTCTTTGTAAGTTTGATGACGAACGGAGATTCTTCTGCGATCTTCTGAATGAACTTAATTTTATATGCAGAGATGATCCATAGGCTTGTAATGGCCGTTCATATTGACTTGAATGGTTTTTTTTTCATAATGAGTTTTCTTCTGCAATCATCTATTAACCACAAGAGATCAACCATTTATTTATTCCGAGGGATTTGATCAAAATAATAAATAATCCTAAAACTGCTTTAAAACATGCTCATGCTTCCAGACTGTGGAATAAGACACGATTGATGACTAACATTGTTGCAAGGTGTTTTTCATGTGTTAATATTTAGGCTCGAAATATAAAATGGTCGATCGCTGATGAAAACTATGAAATGGGCCAAATTGAATATTACCTTTTATTCGTTACAAATACAGATTTTTGAAGAACTGAATAAATGTAACAAAACACAAACGTTCCAAAGTTAGACGTTACTAAATAATGCAATTCGTTCAGAGAACTTGTAAACTGATCTGGGATTTACGCACGTCAAGAAAGGCCCGTGCTTCACTCACTTTTTAATACAAATACAGTACATGTATATAAAATTCAGTTATGATTGGGGAACATACTTCATCGTGATTTGACAATACGGGGGTTGATGTCATGTGACCATTATCATGATCTGACGGCCATATCAACTCAGAAGTTAATGTTTACAGAACTCTCATGTCATGATATTTCAATTGCGCATATGCTAATGTTATTGATCACTGGATTCTCTGGTCCAGACTTGACTATTTACAGACCATCGCCATATAGCTGGAATATTGTTGTGCGCAGCGTTAAGCAACAAAGATTACAGTGTGTGTGTGTGTTATGGCAAAACAAGTCATAAATCGAATTGAAGGGCTATTTTGAGTGTCGTCTTGAGATATGACACTTTTCTCAATCCAACAGTAACATAATCTCTTCAGGGTCACATTGCCCCTTACTTGGTTTTAAACGTTGAACAAGGCTCAAATTTGTATTCTAAACATGAAGCTGCCTTTTCAGTTGCAAATTCGACAATACAAAATTCGATTAAATCTTCAGTTATTCAGTTCTACGAATCACAGAACTGAACAACGCTCCTCCCAGAACCTAGTAAAGCGAGCGGGAAAACGCGGTGAAAAGAGATGACATGACAACCCCTACAGTCCGTTTGAGTCACAAACGGACCGATGAACTGCAAATTTTATCATTGTACAAAATTGCCACATAAATATAAATAGTACACAAGTTTATCATTTACTAATACCCAACAGCTTTCTTATATTTAAAAATTTTCCGGACTCCACCAAATTAGTTGTTTCAGAAACTATCATCATTGAAAACGCAAAAGTTGTTATCTGTCGTGGCGGGGTGAAACCGCAGAAACGGAACAGCCACTATCTCGTTGTGCAAGGGATACACATGCCTGAAAATGAAGTTGAATGCTGACGTGAAACAGTTGATGATTAAAGTGTACGATTTTTTCCGTGCTGAAGCCGAAAGTGGCAAAACATTTTATGCCATTAATAAATTCCGTAAGCGGGCAGCAAAAGCTTTAGGAGTATCAGCAAGGGTACTGACAAATGTTCTGGAACACAAACATTGTGAGGGTGATGCGAAGCAGGTAGGGGTCGTGTCAAAATCACACAAATTAAAACATTTGGACAACTTTCAAAAGAACCTTGTAAGGCAGTCAAACAAATACATGTTGCTGAAAATTTTAAAGAAGCATTTGAAGCAAGAACACAACCTCAGAGTATCAAAGTACACACTCTGGCGACTCTTACACTCTTTCGGGTATCGTCATAAGAAAATGTCGGGGGAGAACAGGTCAGTACTCTTTGAACGCCCTGATATCGTTCGCTTGACAAATAATTTTCTCAGGGTTATAAAGCGCGAGGAAGGGTTGTTTAACTCACTCACTCACATATGTTGTATAAGTCTGTATAGCTACAACAAAGGAAAGCGTATAAACAGAACATACATGTATAAACGCAACCTACAGAAAATGCCTCTTCATTTTCTGTGTATCAGCAAATGGTAATATGGGAATGATGGGCCGTATTTGAGAGGTGGCAATTATAGTATATTAACATTGTCGCGATGGACTGTTAGTGCACTTAGTCAATAATAAAGACGGCTTGAAACGTTAAAGTTCCATATTTTTGTTTGAACAGCACCGCGAGCGTAGTCTTGAGAGGTGGTTGTTATGTTGTGGACTCATCAATGGAATCCTGCCGGTTTCTGGATTTCGCAGGTCGCCATTCATCATCAGGTCTCAAGGCAAGACGTACACTCTGTCAACGAAAGCGAATTCCTATCACACATGTCGTTTCATTAGCACATATATGTAAATTGGCTTGTCGGTTTGATTTTTCATCTGTACTTAGTTTGCAAACTGGAAACATATATTGACGTTTCCGTTACCCTGCTGTTCAACGTATCCGTTATAAACATTTTAAAGCGTTTACAGTTAGTACATTTGTAAAAGAGAACACACAACACTGATAACTGTCATCACAGAAATCGAGCTCAATCGGGAATCTAATCATCAGTTTTGGGGTCTCGGGTAAAGCGCCCTATACTCTCAGATCGTCGCCCGATCCACACTTTAGCAACTGTGCTAATAGTTAATACACCTGAGAGCTCAACAATATCATGTATATGTAAAGCACTTTGTTTTATTGGCCATATCATAAAGGACAAGATCAGGCTTGGATGACCCTGTATGACTGATGCTGTGTACGGGTCTATTCAGAACAAAGTTATAGTGAGTGAGTGAGTTAAAATATATCGTCACATCGGCAATATTTCAGCCATATCGTGGCGAGAACAATTAATTGTTATACATACTATTTAATGGTAAATTATAAAAACCTGTCAACAAAGGACAGTAAAGAAACTAGAATATCACAGATATGAATCTAAAACTAGTAATACAAACTAAAACAGTTTAACTATAGATTACAGTAAATTATTAAAACAGGCTATAGATTGCCAACAACTGAAGGTAGATCACCATACTAGAGACCATGGGGACTATAGTACATATGCTTCCTGCATGGGCCACAAAGTTATAGTAATCAATTTCCATTCAGCACACTTCATATTCTTGGTCTTACTGTGGACATTTGCCAATCAACAAGCACGGCGAAATCTCGCCATCGTGTCGTGTCATATACTGTTTGGACCAAAACAGGAGTGAGTTGGTGAATGAGTGAGAGAGTGGGTTAAAATTCCACATCGGCAGTATTTCAGCATATCGAGACTACATATTAATAAAAGCCAACTTACATACAATATATTCCTCCTTGACAGCGGTACAAGAAACTGTATCGAAACGTTGCACTCACGAAATAAACAAGTTGCTATCCATAAATGTTGTCTATATTGTACTTTCCAGCTTCTAAAAAGCCACTCAAAGAAGTTAATAAATATCTGAGAAAAAAATGATCAGAGAATGTTTCTTAAAACTTGAACCTAACGATATTTTTACTCCAAAAAACAACCACGGGGACCAGCGCAGGACAACCACTGACTAGGAGTAGGACAGTTCAGTTGAGCCCATAGCGTAGTCTACATTTCATTTTAACATTGCGATGCAGGGTTGATGTTAATATGTATATTTAATATTCGATACAGTTTAAGAACAAGTGTGTGCTACCTTCTTCAGGGAATTGGTCGCCATGTGCTTCCTTACAGTCAGGACCATGTAGACAGGTATTGGTAGAAGGGGCAGCACTGCAATAATCCAGCCGATTGTAGAAGCATAGTTAGGAAACTTGTACTTGCCGTAGGTTGGTGGCTGATAGCGGAGAAGTGTCAAGATGAAAGTGATCTGGATATGAAACAGGTCCAAGGACACTCAGTAACAGACTATAAATATACATACAACGTGGTAGTGGTTAGAACGCTACTCTGATGAGGGATATACTATTATAATAATGATGAGCCTCTTTGACATGTAAACTTACACAAGTATGTATCATACGTGTTTGTGAGACTTCAACGCCATCATTGTACCGTGCAACTGTATAGTACTTACTATCAAGATTGACGGTGTTATCAGAGCCCAGAGGACCTTTACAGGCATCGGCAGTGGCTTGCCAATCATCATCTCAACGTCTTTACTAATTCGTCTTATACCTGACGGAACATATACATGTTCACATTGAAGACAAACATTGTAAGTTAGCGTTCACAACAGGATATTTTGTGTAATTCTATTAATGCGTGAACTCTACCAACTTTCTGACTATGGTACTATAGGTTAATTACCTGTTATGTGTTATTTGCGCTTATTCAGTGTAGTTCTGTAACGCACAATGTGATTGATATACTATCAAGTCCGTACCAGAGAGCCAAACTTTTCTAGCGGCAGAGTCTCGTTTTGAGATTTCCATGATTTCCTGATTTCCGTTTGTCAGAGCACGGTGTACGACAGAGCACGCTGCAGGACGTGTTTGCAAGGATTAGAAGCAGCGTAGTGTTGCAATATACACGTGCTTAGATGTATCAAATAAAACTGATTAATATTTATGTATCCAGTTGAATGAATTGATCTCAAAGTTCTGGTCTGGTTATTGTAGGAAGTTGCGCAATAGGATGGAACCCAGTCAGCAGGAAACGAGACTGTTGTGTAATCAATGTTTTGACTTGTGAGCAACGGTGACCCCTGACACACACAAAATTAAATCAAGACCACGTGATCCTTGAATATATTTAAGAGTTAGCATACACATTTGGTGCCGATAAATTTATTTATTACCCACGTGGTCAACGTGTGGGTAGTTGCATACTAATCTCGGACGTCACAGAGTGTCGTACCGCGTTGACCCGTGGCGTAACGACTTGACCTGAGATTCTAACGATTTGATTGGATAACCGATGACCTCTCAGTTAGGTCACGTTGTGACGGAACTACTTGTTCATTCATAACAAACACGTGAATTCATTCATTCTACAACTTAGATGCGTTGTGGGAAGGTAAACATTGCGAACTTTGCCGTGTCGCTGTTTAATTGTGAGTCGAACTGAGACGTGTAATGCGTCGGAAAACATAAATGCAATGTTTCCACCAGTGATGTTAGCCGAGTGAATCAGTTGCAAACCAAGAAACGGGGTGCTACGGAGTAGTTTACTATAGGAGGCTGTACGAGAGGCGATGACAACTGACATGCATCGTGACGTCGGTTACCAAGGGGACAGACGAGAATGGCGTAGTGACGTCAATACAGTGTGACGTCATGCAAAAGTGTACTACAGAACAAAATTCTTCCGCAACCTCTTTATGGAACCGGTTTCGGTTTGAAACCATAACAATAACAAAAATACGCTATTTTGTAAATTCAATGCATGTAAGACGTGGGTAATAAATAAAATACAACACTCGGTCTCATTACATACGAATTATACGAAACTCGTGACCGTCCTATGGTCAGATAACATAGGAAGGACACTCGTTTCGTATAATTCGTATGTAATGAGACCTCGTGTAGTATTCTCTATATATGCACCATATATGCACGACACAACAGTACACTCCACACTCAGAAAGAAAGTTTTCTGATGGTGACCTGAAGTCCATTCTGGACCAGACAATTCAGTGACTGATATCATTAGCGACGACGACCACCGACACACAAACAATTGATCATGACTACATGATCGATTGAGTTAATTTTAAGAGTAAGCATACACACTTGATACCGATAAATTGATGTACCCACCATATATCCACGACACGACAATACACTCCAGTGTACATATAACCATGGGCCCGAGAGACAACACATACCAGTCGACCAGCTGAAACAAGTACGGCCCTCCCTGTAACAGGAAGTCAGCAAGTTCATATCGTCCTTCAAACAATATATACTACTATGGTCAACAACGCTTACTCACTTTTACGTTTACTACTGGCAGTACCGCTGCCTTCTCCAGGATCCCTGTTCCTACGTCTTCTATCACAGCAACTACAAATAATGCGCCTACCGTTGACATAACTGCTACGTCAACTAGTACAACGGTTTTAATGCAATATACCACTACCACCGCCACATATGCTGATGTAACTACGAAGACAGTCCATATACTGCTGCTGTAAATGTCGTCACTACTACTACTACTACTACTACTACTACTACTACTACTACTACTACTACTACTACTACTACTAGCGCTTGTCACTGTCACAACTGATACTATTAAATACCATATTATAATTTTGTATTATCATATCATATCTTTATCTACTTTATCCATATTAACCTGTATTGTATGTTCAGATTACCTGTATACATGTATGCAGATGGGCGTGTATACATATATGCAAATTGTATTATAATGTATGAAATTGTATGTATATGGGCCCGATGGCCTTTGTACTAAAATAAAGTGTTGATTGAACTGCTCACAATACTAATACTGCTGTTGTTACTGCTGCTGCTGCTGCTACTACTACTACTACTGCTACTTCTACTGCTGCTGCTGCTACTACTACTACTACTACTACTACTACTACTACTACTACTACTACTACTGCTGCTGCTGCTGCTGCTGCTGCTTCTGCTACAGTCAGAGATACATGATATGATACATAACTCTTTGCTTTCATATTCCCAACAGGGTTCATTCTACTATGAATGACCAAGCTGGAATATTCACAACTTGCCACAGCGACTGTTTCATTAATTACAACTTGTCCATGTTCTTCAATATTGGTTTTCATGAGTCACTGGATCGTAAGCATTGTTAAATACACTGGCTGTTTTGACCTACTGAATTGTTCATCAGGTAAGCATAGTGACCTGGGTACAGAAGATGATTCCAATCAGAAATACTGTCAGGCAGCACCCTCCTGTGAGAAACATCCTCTTCTTGCTCAGCTGTCGCGGATACTGGTCAATCAGGGCAGTAATAACGACTTCAGTACTCAGGAACTGGAAGGACAACAGTGGACGGTATAGCTCCATGCAAACCAGTAATATGTTCATGAACATCACCATCAGACAGTTATATCTTACTCTGGATTTCATTGTTAATGTTGCGATAGTGAGTTTGAAATGTCGTTTAACACGGCCTTCGGACATATTCCATCAATGACATTGCTGCTCGTAGATAATACACTGAACTTTTAAGCACTCGACCATCAGTAATTATTGTTTGTGCGTTTGCGTCCTGGCACAGTTTGATATTGTGTATAGAAACAAAATGTTTATGACTTCTTCAGGATATGTGTAGATCAGAACCAGATCGAATGATCGAATCTGAAACTCGATCAAGTTCATGATTCAAATGCGATGTTTTGGTTTCTACCAGAAAGCTTATGGAGACCTCATCTAACCAGGAAGCTCTAATGCCTAGGAACTGACAATATCTCCTTTTAGTTACTGTCAGAATAAACTGATGGAGACTGTTATAAATTGAAATCCCGAACCCCCAGGCACTGACACTCACTCAATTTGGCTGCTGGAGAATTGCTCTAAATTGGAAAAACCAATCCCAAAGGGCAGCAATATTCTGCCATTTTATATTTGAACCACAGTTCCTTTCTCAGCTGTCGTGATGAATTAAAACATTGTAGTGAACACTTCATATTGTACCTGTGTATCCAAACCAACCATGAACAACATCAGAAAGAACATGAATGACCACAGCTGAGGGACCGGAAGTTGTGCGAGAGCGTCAGGATAAGTCACAAATCCCAATCCTGGACCTTCAATAGAGACGTAATATGCAGTGTAAAGCAATATATTCAGAAGAATGTTGAAACTAAGTACTTTGTTGCAAGGATAATCTTGCCAAGCGTCTTCAAGCTATTAGCAATTGCCGTGACCTTTTGGATAACTGTCGTACAGGCTTGAACTTCATGTTTATTCTCTAGAATATGGGAGATTGGGACATTTCCATTTTTCATTCGGAAATTTGTATCTTACCCAATATAGTATTATCATGAACACTGAAAAATTGAGAACTTTGCCTGTATTTCTCATCCGTGTCAAACAGTTTGCCTATTGTAAATGAAAACAAAGTACTTTTAACTTAAGTTAAGCTTAAGGTGTATCGATGATCTGTTATCGTTTATTAGCAATCAAATAGCCAATTCTCTTCGACTGATTTACCCATCTGAACTTGAAAGCGACACTGCTTTATGTGCATCGCATTTGGATCCATTCAGAGTGGTTTACCTCCAGCCTTTGCTGTGTACATTAAACAACATTTTAGGTGCAATCGAGCCTCACGTGACTCTTGGTCAGATGTTGTTGGATCAAGGTTGTAGCATTCAAGTTGTCAGTAAAGCTTTCAAAATGTTTTATTGTAGATTTGTGAAGAACACGTTACAGTTTAGTGTATCAGTGACAAAATATGTGTGATGCACTTCCCTTTTTCACTGGTACTATACGCTACTGTATATACGCTACCATGTCTTTTCAGGTGAACAATTAACTAGCCTTGCATCTGTTAATGACTGGTGCCACAAGTGGGGCAAGGTATGCCCGCATTGTCGCGAACATCGAGTATCATTTCTATTTGATAGTGATTCATAAGCACATGCTCAGAAAATATTTGGAGTTAAATAAATTCGACTTTGCCTTAAGCAGAGATTTGTTATGGATAGGGAACGGGTGTCATTGTTATTTCTTATGATTAAAATCCTTATACTGTGACCTTAAGGCGTGGCATTATCTCTTGCCCCGTGATTCAGCTATATCCCAAACACAATACACCACTGGACTCGGAAAACTATTTATGAAACATTGTTTCAGCAAGAAGCATTCCTTAAAAAACATCAGGATCAAAAACTGTTTTACGAGCCTTATAGCTCTGGAGAACTACCAACACGTCCCTTTCCCTTTCTTAAAAATCGGTGTTTTGTTGTTTTTGTAAATACAATAAAAATTACCTACCCCCTGAGACAACAGTTTCAATGGGAACACCCGTTTTATGTGACATGACCCCGAGAGCAGCAAACGTCACCAGGCCAGAGAAGATACTGGTTCCTTCAGAGATAATCGTCAATATGACACTATCTCTGTGAATATAAACACACACTTTTTAAAGCATTCAACTGTATCACTATCTACTGCTTACACTGGTTCAGGTAAAGTTGCAAATCAACTTACGTGAATTTCGAATGTCCAAATCGCCTCAATAACGCAATATATAAACAAATATTAACACGTCGCTGTGTTGAAAAGATTTGCATATTACATCCAGCCCTTTCGTTCCCAAATACGGAACATAAACTACCGTAGCTCTATGAAACCTAACTTCACAATGATGATTTGTGCAACTTTCTGGGATGTAATTACAGCCAATCATGTAACGTTTTGTTGCGAGACCTTGTCATACGAATGCTCTGTCTCTGTGATTATAGAATTGTACACTTTCAGACATTCAGTTTTATACCCATCTTGTCCTTATATTGCAACCGGTAATTTGTGAAGGTGGCCTTCATACCTACAGAAAGTTTCCTTGACATTGCATTAATGGAACAAACGCCTGTGTCTTAAGAGGTTGTTAGTAACAGGCGCAGAAGTAATCACCAATCCTGTTGTGTTAATAAATTAATCATGTGACGTTTCATTTTGATACTTTTTCATGTTACCGCACTGATGTGTTTGTAACTCACCTGAGACATGGTTCATGGAAGTTGTTGTAGCTGGCAGCAGTGCCAATCATCCCTAGGCCAACTCCCAGTGAATAAAACGCTTGCAAACATGCTTCCAGCCACACCTGTGTGAAGTGGTAGTGTAATTCATCGTCAAACAGTTCCATTATTTCTATTAACAATCAGTAGATGGGAGAGGTCTGCTCGATACTATATTTAAACAGGGAGTTGATATTTATCTTGAATACTATTTTTAAGGACATAATGAATGTGAAGCCTGTTTGGACACAGAATTGATCGATTTCGCTTTGATCTTATTGGCTTCCGTCATAAATGCACTGGTTTTTATCCCGTTATATATGTATCTGATCTGTCATTAACATCTGACCACACTGTCCTTTTTAACAGTTGTAGATATTATTATTATTATTATTATTATTATAGTATATTTATGTAGTGCACATATCCACGCAACTGGTGCATGCTCAAGGCGCTGGTATTTTCCCCTCGATCATTGGATGTCAATCTCAACGACACATCGTATTATCAATCTCAACGACACATCGTATTATCAATCTCAACGACACATCGTATTATCAATCTCAACTCCCTGGGGAGTATACAACTCTTGCTGCCACTGGGCGCACCGAGTTATTGTGGCTTTCTCATCCTAACGAGGTACCCATTCACAGTTGGGTGGACTGGGACACATAGTCACAGTTCTTTGTCCAAGTTTACTGCACGTTGCTGTACCCGCAACTAGGTGTTTGCACGTATTCATGTGGCCACCATCTGGTCATATACCAACGGGTTCGTGGGTTCTTTTAAGTGCACAGGGTTGTGTACTGCACACTAGGGGTTGTGACAACACTGAAAGAGTCTGCACACAAAGTTGACTCCAAGGTTTTTACACCCGGTCACAGGTGGGCTTGATCCCGGCACCTCAACCTCGCTGGATCACTAGCCTGGCGCCTTAGCAAGCTCGCCCACCGCGCCATATTACAGATGATGGCAATATTTTACTCTCCATAAAAATTTCCTCTAGCAAAAAGTATGGCGATGTTAGGTTTGACCTTCATTCTTGTGAATATCACTGGTTATCAAACTTGACCTGCTGTTGTAATCACTTCTAGAGGGTTTAGAGTCAGTAGAGGGTAATGCCGTGCTTGTGTATATATCAACACTGCAAAGATATACCACACTTGATGTATGATATATTTAAACAGAGAGTTGATATTTATCTGGAAGCATCAGAAGAAGCAGGAATAGCCCAGCATATTCTCAACATAGTCACAGAATGTTATAGAAGTAAAACATCGGAAGTTATGAAATGAATCATGTTCACAAGCATGTCACACAATTCAGAAACTCGAAATTGAATACTATTTTTATCAATGAATACGCAATGCCATTTTAGAAATTGGTCAAATGTAACATGTTTTATTGTATTTGCTTAATAAATGAACGTGAGGCGTGTTTGGTCAGTATTCATCAAGATTGGAAGGAGAGGGTAGTAAGGAAATACATAGAATTGCAAAGACTTGAATTTTGTCAGCTTAAACACACCTGTATATCAAGTAGTTTGTTGAAGTCAGGTATAAAAAAGTAATACACGCCATTTAGAGCACCTGGTTGCAGCAGCGTCGTGATGCAGATGGAGATGAGGAGGACGTACGGCAGCAGCGCAGTCACGTACACAGCCTGCAGGGTGGGACAGATCAAGTTATTGGACATATTGTGACCTTTATTGGCGTCTATATGATCTGGATTTAGAAAGCTTTAATTTAATTATTAGCTTGTAAATCAAGTTTTATCTACATTAAAGATAACGGATATTTACACAACACAGCTAGTAAAGACATAATTCAATAAACAAGTGAGTGAATATGCCTTTTCACCACTTTATCTACATTCCTGCAATATCACGATGGGCACCCATGTAGGGAATCGAACCCGGGTCTTTCGCTTTAGCCATTCGGCTATCGTACATAACCCCCATAGTCATATGGATGCATTGATGTGGGGTATTTCTTTCAATTGCTCATGTGAATGACTTTGTTAGATAAATCCCAGTAAAGATAAATTATATCAGGAATCGAGTTTTGATTAATTCAAGATTCAAGATTTATATTACAGTATAACAGACCTCCAGCCCAAAGTACATGTTTTTTCTGATACTACTCCTTTTATACAAAAGGTTTTACACAAAAGTGAATAGTGCAAAAGAATGCAAGAGAACATTTCAAACAGCTTTAATTAGCTTATGGATCATGATATATTTTATAAACGCTTTAGTCACTTGTGACAGTGAGTGAGTGAGTGAGTCACTTTGGCAATGAATATTTCAGTCATATCGTGACTAAATCAAGTTACAGATTAATATATATTAATTATTATAAAAACCTGTCAACGAAGGACAGTAAAACAACTAGATTATCACAGGTTGAAATTTTAAACTAGTAACCAAATCTAACAACATTTAACTATACACGACAGTACAATATAAAACCAGGCTATAGATTGCCAACAACTGAAGGTTGATCACCATACTAGGGACCATGGGGACTTACAGTACCTTTGCTACCTGCATGGAGCCTAGTTGGATTTACACCATCCCTTCAGCTGTTGGCGATTGTAAGAAATGTTAGCCAAAATTAAACTACCACGAATGCTATGTTTCAAAATCCTGGTAAGTTTAAATTGACTTTGAATTCAAAAGACAGTTAGCCAGAGCTTTTGCTTTGCTTGGATAAAAAGAAATTATATTTCTTGTGGCAGAAACATAATTTTCAGCTTTCAAATGGAAAGATATTCCATAATATTATGAATATGGAATCATTCTTTTGTTTGTCCACAGGTCTTTATTACCACTTCAGATACCTGCCAAGATATTGCAATATAGACAAACATAATGGATGCCTTGTTCGGGACCACTGATCTCACTGAGTGATACTGGTATTAAATCAAAGTGGGAGTCATTAGTCATTGAGCCTGACAACTCGATCCCGTCAGTGGCTTCTTGCGACAAGCATGACTTAGCTCTGACTTGAAGTACTGTACTCCTAGTAAACATTGTGCTTTGTTTCCTGTTGGTTCTCAAAGAACTCGTGCCCATTTTGTAACTTGTGAGATCTGAATTTGAAAGGATATATCCGTAACTGAGTGGATGTTCTGTTGAATAGTTGGCTCGTAATCAGTGTATTAAATATTAAAAGGGCATTGGTACAGATGTTAGCAGTGATATTTCTGTTCACATTACCTTACCAACAGACTTGACTCCACGAATAAGACATATAAAGATTACGACAATTGAAAACAAGAGACATCCAACTATGTGCCACTGTACAGACCCCACATCCTCCAAGCCCGTTGAGACACCCAAGACATTGTAGCTGAAAGAAAAATAGAGGGTAGGTGAGGTGAGAAGTGCAAGCAGTAGAGTATACATGAACTGCATTGGATTCGTGTGTGACAAAGGGACGCAACTCTGTACAGAGAATCTTATAATTTGGGCAAAAATAAAAATCAATGTCATGTACAATCAAAAAGGTCAACACAAGGGAGAAACGAGTCTACTACTCTGCGGAATTGTGAATCGATTGATGTTTTTATATGTCATGAATATGTAATTGGTCATATATATCATTCGTCATGTGACTTTGACCGTCATGACAACAAAAACGACAACAGCGTCGACTCCGATGAATTTGTTGGTCTTTGGATAACTTTAATCAAACCTGACAGTTATATACATTCATTTTAAACATGAACACCATGTATGTATACGGGAAACATATTTTGACAAAGCTTGTCCTTATAAAAATAACATGACAGATATATCGTACTGCCAAAACTCCTCCGCAGGTGTGTGAGCTAAAGTCATATTTTCCCACTTCTCGGATTTGGTGATGGTATATGACGTATTCCCTGCAAGGGCTGTCTTGTTTCTGCTATACGTTGTATTCCCGTAGTCAATACACAGGTCGGTGTTCCAGCTGTTGCCACAAGTTGTCCAGGGCAGGACGCTGGAGCAGGACTTCACCATGTAGTAGATAGGCCAGGCCAGATACAGGTTGTAATAGGGCATGAACACGAATGCAACTACAACAGCACCAACACCAACTCCTGCTTGGCAATACAAAAAAATATTTATACGCCTTCTTCAGGAACAAGAAGCCAATATATAATAACCTGATCTGAACTTTGGTAGGGGATATACAAAGGACGAAATATGCACAATCATAATTTACGTTGCACTGGCCAGGTTTTTTTAGTAACACCAAGGAATGTCATGTTGATGAGGGCAACAAACCGAGCTTCTGCAGGAGCTAAATGCTTCAAATTTGGTTACAATGACAGATTACGAAATGTAAGTGCGCTCATGCACTTACTGTAAAATATAGAAGCTCTCATTGACAGCCGCCCACAAGCACAAGCCGTCCCCGCGAGACATGGGACGTTCACGTCATGGAAGAATGTCAGTACGAGGAAGGAAATGCTTTTGTCAACTGTGGCTCTGACTGGTAATAAATTTGGCCAATTATGTTTATAAAATTTAACTAATGCATGAATGTGGTTCATTGAAGAGGATAGACATTCTCTTGACCGTCAAACAACATTCATTCACTCAGATGAAACTGGACCAAGTCCAGCTACAAGTCTCGTTGCTGACACTTAAGGAAGCTGAGAGAAAAAAACATTTCATTGCCTAGTTTTACGCCGCACTCAGCAGTATTCCAGCTATATGGCGGCGGTCTGTAAATAATCGAGTCTGGATCAGACAATCCAGTGATCAACAACATCAGCATCGATCTGCGCAACTGGGAACCGATGACATGTGTCTACCAGGCCAGCGGGCTTGACCACCCGATCCTGTTAGCCGCCTCTTACGACAAGCATGGGTTACTGAAGGCACATTCTAACCCGGACCTTCACGTGTAGTAGTAGTAATAGTAGTAGTAGTAGTAGTAGTAGTAGTAGTAGTAGTAGTAGTAGTAGTAGTAGTAGTAGTAGTAGTAGTAGTAGTAGTAGTAGTAGGAGGAGGAGGAGGAGGAGGAGTAGTAGTTGTTGTTGTAGTTAAGTCAAGTGAAATTTGGTTTAATGTTGCGTTCAAGAATATTGTGTTCAATTCATACGTAGTTGTAGTAGTAATAGTTGTATGCCAACCCAACGCCCCAGTAGTAGTAGTACTTGTTGTGGTAGTAGAATTGGCACTGTTAGATGATAGCGGTAAATGTAGCTGTAGTGGTGAATGTAGCTGTAGTGGTAAATTTAGCTGTAGTGGTAAATGTAGCTGTAGTGGTAATTGTAGCTGTAGCTGTAGTGGTAATTGTGGCTGTAGTGGTAAATGTAGCTGTAGTGGTAAATGTAGCTGTGGTGGTAAATGTAGCTGTGGTGGTAAATGTAGCTGTGGTGGTAAATGTAGCTGTGGTGGTAAATGTAGCTGTGGTGGTAAATTTAGCTGTGGTGGTAAATGTAGCTGTAGTGGTAAATGTAGCTGTGGTGGTAAATGTAGCTGTAGTGGTAAATTTAGCTGTAGTGGTGAATGTAGCTGTAGTGGTAAAATTAGCTGTAGTGGTAAATGTAGCTGTAGTGGTAATTGTAGCTGTAGTGGTAAATGTAGCTGTAGCTGTAGTGGTAATTGTGGCTGTAGTGGTAAATGATGCTGTAGTGGTAAATGTAGCTGTGGTGGTAAATGTAGCTGTGGTGGTAAATGTAGCTGTGGTGGTAAATGTAGCTGTAGTGATAAATGTAGCTGTGGTGGTAAATGTAGCTGTGGTGGTAAATGTAGCTGTGGTGGTAAATGTAGATGTGGTGGTAAATGTAGCTGTAGTGGTAAATGTAGCTGTGGTGGTAAATGTAGCTGTGGTGGTAAATGTAGCTGTAGTGGTAAATTTAGCTGTGGTGGTAAACGTAGCTGTGGTGGTAAATGTAGCTGTAGTGGTAAATGTAGCTGTGGTGGTAAATGTAGCTGTAGTGGTAAATGTAGCTGTGGTGGTAAATGTAGCTGTAGTGGTAATTTTAGCTGTAATGGTAAATCTAGAAGTAGTGGTAAATGTGGTAAATGTAGCTGTGGTGGTAAATGTAGCTGTGGTGGTTAATGTAGCTGTAGTCGTAAAAGTAGCTGTAGTGGTAAATTTAGCTGTAGTGGTAAATTTATCTGTAGTGGGAGACGTAGTAGTTGCAGTATGTATGACGGTTCAACTGAATCAACAGAGTCAGTTTTGTTCATTAATGAAGGCTCACACTATTGGTAACACTATTTCTTAAAAGTTGTAAAATCTTTTGTTTGAAATAGATACAACTGAATGTTTTACAAACTTTCTTAACAGTATGTAAAATACGTCAAGCCATTCAAAGGTCATGCTTACGTTCTTTAACGTCCGATACATTCTGTTACAAATGGCTCATTGCTTATTCAAATTGTCAATATAGAAGTCCCACCTGCCACTTAGTCTCAATGATTTGCACGTCCATGTAGCTCTATCCATGGGAATACACATGCATTGCTGCTTTTTTACTGTTCAGTTACCTGTTTGAAATCGCAGGTTAAAATGAGACGTTTTTTGACACTTGCTGGAAGGGGTCTATAGACCTTTTGGAATCCGGTCAAACTGAGCGGCAGGTTGCTGTCCGCTTTAATGTGAGTCAGAGTGCTATTGGTAGACTGTGGCAGAGATTTCGAACCAATGGGTCCGTGGAATATGCACGTCGACCAGGTCGTCCCAGAATAACAAAAGTCCGAGATCATAGGCAGAAGATTAACACTGCGTTACGTAACAGATTCCTTAACGCAGCAGATCTTCAGACAAAACACTTCGATGTATCCAGGACCACCGTTGGTCAATGTTTAAAGGCAGCCGGACTCCGCTATAGGTGACCTGCAGTTCGTTCACCACTAACACAACGTCACAGACATACGCGTTTGAGAAGGAGTAGACGTCATGGCCGCTGGAATCAACGTCAATTTTCTCGTGTGGTCTTCACAGATAAAAGCAGTTTCAATTTGTCCTTCCATGATGGTCGGCAGAGGATTTATCGTCATTATGGAGAGCGTCACAGATTCAATTGTATCCATGCATAACCGATTTGGCGGAGCGTTGGTCATGGTTTGGGCAGGGATAACACCTACTGGACATACTCCACTGTACGTAGTCTTACCGGACAGCGTTATCGGGACGAGATTCTGGCTCCTGTAGCAGTACCATTCCTGCAAGCTATACATGGCTTTTATGGTTGACCCTCTTTACGAGAAGACAACAACGTTTGGCCTCATAGGGCCAGGATTGTCACGGAATTTCTTAAGCAGCAGTGTAGTAGTGTAGAGCTGATGGAGTGGCCAGCATGCTCGCCAGACCTCAACCATATTGAGCATTCCTGGGATGAACTCGTTCGGCGTGGATTTCTCAGGACTCCGCAGAGCTCAAGTAGAGGAATGGAATGCACACTTTCCTTATGAACTTGAAAAGGAGCATGAGAACAAGGTGCACCTGTGCAGTTGACGCGCGAGGATGGTACACAAAATACTGAATGACCGAGTGCTTCATGTTTGTCATTTTCATTTTGGTGGGTTGGTGTATACAATTACTGTTTGCTAGTGCTGTTTGAACATTTGTCTTTATGTCTCGAAGTGTCAAGTTTGTCGACACATTAATTTCTGAAAAACGTTTCTTTACATGTGCTGTATATCATTTGACCCTTTATTTATGACACCTAGTAATATAAGCGTATTCTCATCAATGTCAGTTTTGTTCTATATATAAAACCTGTCAGTGGACTGTAAACAACTGATAATAAGGGAACAAATCAGGCATACACATTGCAAACACGAAAATAACCCAACAGAAGTGATTATATAAAGCTCACATGTGAATCCCTATCATTTGTATATAGTATATGCAATCGTATTGGTCAGAATATTGTCACTGACCTTTAAACATAGGACAGAAGCTCCAGACTTGTTTGGCAGCCTTTCCCGAGAACTGCGAGATGGTCGCCTCCAGGAAGAATGAGGGGAACACAGCGATGGCCAGGATCAAGACAAAGGGGATGAGGAAAGCTCCTGGGGGAATATGTAGTCATGTGTTCATGTAATGATTAAACTCGACCATGCTTCAAGGTTACGTATCTCGTCAGGCTTTTATTCCGCATCAAGTTGACACGTCGTGGTAGGAAGGGAACACGGTTCAAAGGGGCATCAAGCCAAATTAACTCACCCCATTCCATGTCAAGAATTCTCAACTGAATGGAACTATTTAAGGGGTAATTTTATGAGTATGTTACCTTCAAAGTCACCATGATATTTGACACATCCATGATATATACTAGGCGTAAACTTTCAGTTACTGGGTCAGTCTTGAATTATACACTTCGATTATAATAATTAATGGAAATATGTAGGAATATTCATAAACACATTTTGATCTCGGTACACCTACAGAATACCGGATACCTACCAACCATATTCTTTGTTAGCACGCGCACTTCCTATTATAGGGAAGCACGAGCTATATTATTCGAAACAATAAGCGAGCATTAAAATGAAAAATAACCATTGAAATCGGATTGATTGAGACGACTTCCGGTTAGTAAAACTAACCAACGATTTTTAAAATGAAAGGTAAGTTATCACAAATGAAAAATATATGCGCCTTTGAAAAAAGGGACCTACGGAATTCTGGGAGTTGGAGCTTCGCTTCCCTGCAACCCGATGCTAACGACAGTGCTGACGATTTCGTTCTGTGAAGGTAAGCATCATATCTAATGTCTAATCTAACCCTAAACCCTAACCCTAACCCTAAACCTAACCCTAAACCCTAACCCTAAACCCTAATGCTCGTAATGTCGAGTATGCAACGTAAACAAAACGCCGTTACTAAGGAACTCAGTTGCGCACATTTTGTGCGCAGTTCTAAAATAAGCTTTCCAAGATGGCGGAAGGTATCCGGTATTCTGTAGTCTTGCCTTGATCTCCATTAACCCTAACATAAAATAGGATGCGTTGAGACCTCATCTTAGCGATCGTATCGATCATTGAGTTTAATCTGATGCCGTCCTTAAAGATGCAGACTAACCGTACAGCCATGTTGTTCTACAAACACATCCAACTCTTATTCAACAGAAATAACGTGGGAATGTAAGCCTTAAAATTATACAGCTTTCTAAAAATGGTTATTTGCATGTTTATTGGATCGTGTGTGTTTTTATCGAATCGTGTCACAGATTATACAGGTATCGCAATTTGCTGTCTCCAAGAATCATAAGAAATAACTACATACAGTCTTACCTCCACCGTTCCTGTTGCAGATGTAGGGGAACCTCAGCAGGTTTCCCAATGCAACACAGTAGCCAATCATTGTCAGCATGTAGTCCAAATGTCTGCTCCATGATTCTCTCTGTGGTGTGGATTCACTTCTGTCATCTCCTTGACAATGTAACTCTGTCATTGGAACTCCTGCATCACTGTCTTCCTTGGTCGCCATGGCTAAAACTGATCTATCCATAAAGCAAACATAATATCTGTGTACTTAATGTTATTGATAAAAGATAAACATACACGGATTTATTTTGTTAGTAACATAATCTATGACCAATGGAAAATATTTGCAAGTAGGGAACTCCTACGTCACTGTCAGTACTTAATGTTGTGTCAACCGGTAAGGCAACTTGACAATATGGAAAGCAGTCTGGACAGTGACAGAAGGATAAAGATTAAAAACCACCATCACTCAACATCGAACCGTGGCTTTCCTGAACATGTCCAGCATTTGTTACTTCCAATAAGGGTCTGTTTCATAATGTTGCTATTATCTCATTTGACGATTTAGATAACAACATATGAAAACATTCTAAAATACTTAAAAATACTTCTGCCGTCTCTGTTCTTCTGTCCTTATGATCTTCTCAAATGCCTGAAGGCATTAAGTCGGTCGAACATTGTGTCAAATACAAAGTGGGGAGGGAATCAGACAACTCTCCATCACTTTTATAGATCACTGGTTCGCACAAAATTGAACTATGGCTCCATTGTAAAATCTGGGTCCTGCAAGAGTAATTTTAAAACAAAGAGACCTGATCCAAGGTCTCAGATAATGATTGGATGCATTTCCAACATCCCCTATTGTTCTTTAAAACAATGTCGCATTAAATTGTCCCTTCAGTACATTATTAAATTCTGTTCCAATCCTTCAAATCCTGCTTATAACCCTGTTTTTAATCCTATCTGTGCGGAACACTTTCATAAGAAACCAAAGCTGGCTCCCCTTCTTTGGATTCAGATTAAACCACATATTGAGGCTAAACGTTCAGCGTTTGATATCATCTCTCCATACCGACTTTTGTCGACTCTCTGGCGGTTGGTTAGTCCCTAAGAAGTTTTAAAACGTCCGATACAAACCAATTATTTTACATCAACAATTATTTTACATTAACAGGAATACCTACAATCATTAAGTAAATACAATCATCACCGATCAATATTTACCAATGGATGCAAGGACGCTGGCAAAGCAGCTAGTACCCCGGTGTTTTGTTCAAAACAGCTATCATTCCGAGTTACAGAACCTTCCATTGTAGTATCTGCAATGTGCTGACCTTAAAACTACCCATTGTAGTATCTGCAATGTGCTGACCCCTAAGCTACCCATTGTAGTATCTGCAATGTGCTGACCCTTAAGCTACCCATTGTAGTATCTGCAATGTGCTGACCCTTAAACTACCCATTGTAGTATCTGCAATGTGCTGACCCTTAAACTACCCATTGTAGTATCTGCAATGTGCTGACCCTTAAACTACCCATTGTAGTATCTGCAATGTGCTGACCCTTAAGCTACCCATTGTAGTATCTGCAATGTGCTGACCCTTAAACTACCAATTGTAGTATCTGCAATGTGCTGACCCTTAAACTACCCATTGTAGTATCTGCAATGTGCTGACCCTTAAGCTACCCATTGTAGTATCTGCAATGTGCTGACCCTTAAGCTACCCATTGTAGTATCTGCAATGCGGTGACCCTTAAACTACCCATTGTACTATCTGCAATGCACTGACCCTTAATTTTCCATTGTATATGCAGTGCGCTGACCCTTAAACTTTCCATTGTAGTATCTGCAATGCACTGACCCTTAAACTACCCATTGTAGTATCTGCAATATGCTGACCCTTAAACTTTCCATTGTATATATAGTGCGCTGACCCTTAAACTTTCCATTGTGGAATATGCAATGCGCTGACCCTTAAACTACCCATTGTAGTATCTGCAATGCGCTGACCCTTAAACTTTCCATTGTAGTATCTGCAATTCGCTGACCCTTAAACTACCTATTGTAGTGTCTGCAATGTGCTGACTCTTAAACTTTCCATTGCAGTATCTGCAATGCGGTGACCCTTAAACTACCCATTGTAGTGTCTGCAATGTGCTGACCCTTTAACTTTCCATTGTAGTATCTGCAATGCGCTGACCTTTAAACTACCCATTGTAGTATCTGCAATGCGCTGAACCTTAAACTACCCATTGTAGTATCTGCAATGCGCTGACCCTTAAACTACCCATTGTAGTATCTGCAATACGCTGACCCTTAAACTACCCATTGTAGTATCTGCAATGCGCTGACCCTTAAACTACCCATTGTAGTATCTGAAATGTGCTGACCCTTAAACTTTCCATTGTAGTATCTGCAATGCGCTGACCCTTAAACTACCCATTGTAGTATCTGCAATGCGCTGACCCTTAAACTGCCCATTGTAGTATCTGAAATGCGCTGACCCTTAAACTACCCATTGTAGTATCTGCAATGTGCTGACCCTTAAGCTACCCATTGTTGTATCTGCAATGTGCTGACACTTAAGCTACCCATTTTAGTATCTGCAATGTGCTGACCCTTAAACTACCCATTGTAGTATCTGCAATGTGCTGACCCTTAAACTACCTATTGTAGTATCTGCAATGTGCTGACCCTTAAACTACCCATTGTAATATCTGCAATGTGCTGACCCTTAAGCTACCCATTGTAGTATCTGCAATGTGCTGACCCTTAAGCTACCCATTGTAGGATCTGCAATGCCCTGACCCTTAAGCTACCCATTGTACTATCTGCAATGCACTGACCCTTAATTTTCCATTGTATATGCAGTGCGCTGACCCTTAAACTTTCCATTGTAGTATCTGCAATGCACTGACCCTTAAACTACCCATTGTAGTATCTGCAATGTGCTGACCCTTAAACTTTCCATTGTATATATAGTGTGCTGACCCTTAAACTTTCCATTGTGGAATATGCAATGCGCTGACCCTTAAACTACTCATTGTAGTATCTGCAATGCGCTGACCCTTAAACTTTCCATTGTAGTATCTGCAATTCGCTGACCCTTAAACTACCTATTGTAGTGTCTGCAATGTGCTGACTCTTAAACTTTCCATTGCAGTATCTGCAATGCGGTGATATAAACTACCCATTGTAGTGTCTGCAATGTGCTGACCCTTTAACTTTCCATTGTAGTATCTGCAATGCGCTGACCTTTAAACTACCCATTGTAGTATCTGCAATGCGCTGACCCTTAAACTACCCATTATAGTATCTGCAATGCGCTGACCCTTAAACTACCAATTGTAGTATCTGCAATGCGCTGACCCTTAAACTTTTCTTTGTAGTATCTACAATGCGCTGACCCTTAAACTACTCATTGTAGTATCTGCAACGTGCTGACCCTTAAACTTTCCATTGTAGTATCTGCAATACGCTGACCCTTAAACTACCCATTGTAGTATCTGAAATGCGCTGACCCTTAAACTACCCATTGTACTATCTGCAATGCGCTGACCCTTAAACTACCCATTGTAGTATCTGAAATGTGCTGACCCTTAAACTTTCCATTGTAGTATCTGCAATGCACTGACCCTTAAACTACCCATTGTAGTATCTGCAATATGCTGACCCTTAAACTGCCCATTGTAGTATCTGTAATGCGCTGACCCTTAAACTACCCATTGTAGTATCTGCAATGCGCTGACCCTTAAACTACCCGTTGTTGTATCTGCAATGCGCTGACCCTTAAACTACCCATTGTAGTATCTGCAATGCGCTGACCCTTAAACTACCCATTGTAGTATCTGCAATGCGCTGACCCTTAAACTTCCTATTGTAGTATCTGCAATGCGCTGACCTTAAACTACCTATTGTAGTATCTGCAATGCGCTGACCCTTAAACTACCCATTGTAGTATCTGTAATTCGCTGACCCTTAAGCTACCCATTGTAGTATCTGCAAGGCGCTGACCCTTAAACTACCCATTGTAGTATCAGCAATGCGCTGACCCTTAAACTACCCATTGTAGTATCTGCAATGCGCTGACCCTTAAGCTACCCATTGTAGTATCTGCAATGCGCTGACCCTTAAACTTTCCATTGTAGTATCTGCAATTCGCTGACCCTTAAACTACCTATTGTAGTGTCTGCAATGTGCTGACTGTTAAACTTTCCATTGCAGTATCTGCAATGCGGTGACCCTTAAACTACCCATTGTAGTGTCTGCAATGTGCTGACCCTTTAACTTTCCATTGTAGTATCTGCAATGCGCTGACCTTTAAACTACCCATTGTAGTATCTGCAATGCGATGACCCTTAAACTACCCATTATAGTATCTGCAATGCGCTGACCCTTAAACTACCAATTGTAGTATCTGCAATGCGCTGACCCTTAAACTTTTCTTTGTAGTATCTACAATGCGCTGACCCTTAAACTACTCATTGTAGTATCTGCAACGTGCTGACCCTTAAACTTTCCATTGTAGTATCTGCAATACGCTGACCCTTAAACTACCCATTGTAGTATCTGAAATGCGCTGACCCTTAAACTACCCATTGTACTATCTGCAATGCGCTGACCCTTAAACTACCCATTGTAGTATCTGAAATGTGCTGACCCTTAAACTTTCCATTGTAGTATCTGCAATGCACTGACCCTTAAACTACCCATTGTAGTATCTGCAATATGCTGACCCTTAAACTGCCCATTGTAGTATCTGTAATGTGCTGACCCTTAAACTACCCATTGTAGTATCTGCAATGCGCTGACCCTTAAACTACCCGTTGTTGTATCTGCAATGCGCTGACCCTTAAACTACCCACTGTAGTATCTGAAATGTGCTGACCCTTAAACTTTCCATTGTAATATCTGCAATGCACTGACCCTTAAACTACCCATTGTAGTATCTGAAATGCGCTGACCCTTAAACTACCCATTGTACTATCTGCAATGCGCTGACCCTTAAACTACCCATTGTAGTATCTGAAATGTGCCGACCCTTAAACTTTCCATTGTAGTATCTGCAATGCGCTGACCCTTAAACTACCCGTTGTTGTATCTGCAATGCGCTGACCCTTAAACTACCCATTGTAGTATCTGCAATGCGCTGACCCTTAAACTACCCATTGTAGTATCTGCAATGCGCTGACCCTTAAACTACCTATTGTAGTATCTGCAATGCGCTGACCTTAAACTACCTATTGTAGTATCTGCAATACGCTGACCCTTAAACTACCCATTGTAGTATCTGTAATTCGCTGACCCTTAAGCTACCCATTGTAGTATCTGCAATGCGCTGACCCTTAAACTACCCATTGTAGTATCTGCAATGCGCTGACCCTAAACTACCCATTGTAGTATCTGCAATGCGCTGACCCTTAAACTAGCCATTGTAGTATCTGCAATCTCATGCTATTATTAACGCCTTATTGTACGTTCATGTATGTCAACAGTTTTTAATATAATCTATTCCCTGTCTTTTTTTTAACGATGTGTCTTCAACTCATCGAATTTAGAAATTGTAAAGTCATAAAAAAGATCTTTCTACTGGGCAATACGACATTGTCATTTATTGGTTGCTCAGTCATGTCAGCAGAGCGGGTAACACAATGGCTGATGCTGCCGCAAGGGCAGCTCTAGAGAAGCCTGTGACACCAGTACAATGATTATAGAACTTTCATCAGATGCTTCATCCGGGATCTTATGCAACTAATTGGGACACCCGAGTAGATATATATAAATTACACGACATTACACCAACTACCGGGTGCACCAGTTAGGTTGTCAGTCCAGATTTGAAGAGGTCATATTAAGACGATAGAGTATCTCTCGTCACGATATACTCATGACTATTTGTTGAAAGCTGACGATCCTCCATTTCCTTATCCAGTGAGATGAAAGAACAACGGTGAAGCATGTTCTGAATTTTCCATCAGAATTTTCCATTTCAAGGCTTCATCCATGAATGATCTTTTTCAGCATCAGCCCGTATTTAGTTTTAATTTGATATGGCATTGTTTGTTGTCGCATACTTTTGCGTTAGAGAAACAAATGTGGACAACTTAAAGCTGATGTATGGCGTTATTACAGCAAAGGCTGAGCGGAAGGAGAAATAACATGGTTTCGACACTGTGAGACTATTAAAAAAGGTCACATGCAGAGCAAAAATATTCCAATTATGTACTGCCCAAAAATATTTTACAGTAGTGAGCTGAATAGACTTAAGAATTACGAGTTGGTACGTGTGGCATATTTGGCTGTGCTCTAAGAGAGACATCATCGATAATCTCCAGGGTATACGTTACGATAACTCTCCACTATATCCTGGATGCATCCACGGCTTAGGGCGATGATTTTATTACCTCCCTTGGCTGGCTCCGCATTCTCACAGTAGCCAATAAGCTAAGCCGCCGTTACAACCGAGCATGCCAGTATCAACAAAGATAGCAATCGCAGTCGCGAAGGTTTGTTCGCAGTGCCACTCAGATTTTTTTGGGAAATAATAAAGACAAATTGACAGATCTGAAACTTTAAAAAGTATATAAAGAACTCCTTCTACTTCTTTCAGAGTACCTCTGCATCAATTGTGTTGCCAAGTTTTAACGGTTAGATAATTTAAGAAGCGAAAGTGAGTTGTGATTGGTACGCTCAACTTCCCAGCGTAGGCACCTGATTGGATAAAAGTCAGCCAATTGAGGTAATAAAATCATCGCCCTAAGCCGTGGATGCATCCAGGGTGTAGCGGAGAGTGATCGTAACGTAACGTAATGAGAAGACATGAATTACTAGATTTCTTAGGTTTTAAGTATAAAAAAACGCCTACTGTGAAAGAACTAACAAAGCAAGCTCGTGAACGTGGAATGCGAGGTTATTCTCGTATGAGGAAATCTGAGCTCATTGAATTACTGAAAGAACAAAAACCTATAGAATTACAATTCACGCCTACTGAGCATGATGTAGGTAAATATTTGAGAGGTTGGAAGTTCAAAGAAACATAGACGTTGAAGATATAAAACCATTGGTATTTGACAAAGTAAAAGAAGAACTGAAAGATTTAAGAGGTATTAAATTTCAACTCACGTTAAACATGACACTAGAGAAACAACAGTCGAATGAAACAACTGAATACACCAATGTTTACTTCAGAGGTAATCAAGAAGTTACAACGCAACCAGACACTATCAACTCTTCTATAGACAGATCATTAGAAAAAATGCGAGAAACACTAGAACGTTACACTAATATGGGTTCTGGTTGGGTTGTTGACAAGATTAACATGGTCTACCTGGATATAGCAAACTATATACCGTTGAAAGGTGGATCGTACTTACCACTGTCTGAGTATTTCAAGAAAAAACAAGCTGTGGTTAACGTTAAAAACCGAGGCAACAATTGTATGAGGATAACGATAAGTTCCGCTAAATTTCCAGTTGAAAAACATTCCGATAGACTTTCCAGTTATCCAGAAGACGACGGGCTCAATTGGGAAGGTATAGACGAACCCACCCCCATCTCTCAGATCCAAAAAATAAAACAACAGAATCAAGACTTAGCCATAAACGTTTTCGGACATGAAGGTAAAAACGTAATAGTACACAGGATAAGTCCTTTATTGTATAAGGTTTGTCGTAAAATGATCAATATATTTATGATCCAACAAGGTGAAAAATATCACTACACATGGATAAAGAATTTCAGCAGACTGTTGTACAATCAATCGAAACACAGGGAAAAGAAACACTTTTCTGAAAGGTGCCTTCACGGGTTTTCTAGGGCTGATCTGCTAGATTCGCACAGGGTTGATTGCCTAGGTGTAGGGGAGACAGACGTACGAATAGATATGCTGACAGAAAAAAAAAACATCTTGAAATTTATCAACCACAAAAATCAAATGCCAGTACAATATATTATCTACGCCGACTTCGAAGCTATCATTAAACCAATCGATACAGTAGCTCAATCCACTAATCAAAGTTTCACACAAAAAGTACAAGAGCACGAAGCGTGTGAGTTCGGGTATGTGGTTGTTCGTTGTGATTGTCAAACTAACCCTCCCGTTATTTATAGAGGACCAGACGCGGCTGAAGAATTTCTAAAGTGTTTACAACACGAAGAGAAAAAGATTATTAAAAAACTATGCAACAAAACACCAATGCGTATGACCAAAGCAGACCGGGAAGCCCACAACAAAAGCACACATTGTCATGTGTGCTGTAAACCTCAGAATGGTAATTCAGTTAGAGATCACTGTCACATTACTGGTAAATACAGAGGTGCGGCTCACAATGAATGTAACTTGAAGCTAAGAATAAATCATAAACTTATTCATATACCAGTGGTGTTTCAAAATCTTCGCGGGTATGATTCACACTTGATTATGCAAGCTATTTCAAAGGTAAAAGGCAACATATCCTGTATCCCAAACAATATGGAAAGATGTATATCCTTTTCGCTAAATGGGTTGAGATTCATAGATAGTGTTCAGTTTCTGTTGTCGTCTCTAGACAGCTTGGTCACGGCTAATAACCCAAAAGACTTAGCTGCAACTAATCGTTACACAGAAGAGGAAACTCGAGCTTTGCTGCTACGTAAGGGTATCTACCCATATGAATATATGGATGACTGGTCTAAGTTTAATGAGACACAGTTACCTCCCATTGACAGCTTCTATAGCAAGCTGTCCGACGCGTCTATCACACAAGACGATTACGAACACGCGAAAAAAGTATGGGAAAAACTGGGATGTCAGAATCTAGGTGATTATCACGATTTGTATTTGAAAACAGATGTGTTATTGCTGGGTGATGTTTTCGAGATATTCAGAAAAACGTGTTCGAAGCAATACGTGTTGGACCCGGCATGGTATTAATCAAGTCCTGGGCTCTCGTGGGATGCCCTACTGAAAAAAACCGGTGTGAAATTAGATTTATTCACCGATTATGATATGCATCTGTTTATAGAGAAAGGGTTACGCGGTGGTATTTCCATGGTATCAAAACGCTATGCCAAAGCTAACAACGAGTATGTGAAAGGTTACAACCCTAAAAAACCTACAAACTATCTACTCTATCTAGATGCAAACAACCTGTACGGCTGGGCCATGAGCCAGTATCTACCTACCTGTGGTTTCGAGTGGACATCTGAGATCGATGATGTTATGAGCATCGCACCGGATTCGAACAAGGGTTATATATTCGAAGTGGATTTAGAATATCCGGAGGATTTACACACCTCACACAACAGTTATCCCCTGGCTCCAGAGCGTTTGAAGGTGAATATGGAATGGATGTCTGACTACCAACGAAATTTGCTGGGTCCTACAGGACGGGTGGTAAACGTTGAAAAACTCGTACCTAACTTGATGAATAAAACCAAGTACATCATTCACTATCGCAATTTACAACTATATCTGTCGATGGGTATGAAGCTGACTAAAATACATAGGGTACTAAAATTCAATCAAAGCAAGTGGATGGAACCATACACGGATTTACGTAAGATAGCCACCAGCGACTTTGAGAAAAACCTGTACAAACTCATGAACAACTCTGTATTTGGCAAAACGATGGAGAATTTACGAAAACGCGTTAACGTGAAGCTAGTCCGGTCGAGTGAGGAAAACAAACTCAGGAAATTGATATCCAGCCCGGCGTACAATAGAAGTATTATATTCGATGATGACTTGGCAGCGATACATATGAAAAAGAGCCACATTATACTTAATCGACCGGTTTATGTTGGTATGAGCATTCTAGACCTATCCAAACATCTCATGTATGACTTCTACTATAACGAGCTCAAGAAACAATACGGTGAAGGGTGTGAGGTGTTGTACACGGATACGGATTCATTACTCATGGAAATTCAAACCGAGGATGTGTACAAGGATATGAAAAACAAGATACACCTATACGATACCAGCGATTACCCAAAAGACCACCCCATGCATAGCCAAGTCAACAAAAAGGTGTTAGGTAAGATGAAGGATGAATGTGCTGGCACACCAATCACCGAATACGTCGGATTGAGACCTAAGATGTATTCTATCAAAAAAGCAGACGACGCTGAAATAAGAAAGGCTAAAGGTGTGAAAAAGAACGTGGTGAAACGACATATTAAACATACCCTCTACAAACAGACCCTGTTCGAGAAGAAAACGTTCAAACACCAGATGAACATACTTCGTAGTGACGGGCACAAGATATACGGGATGACTATAAATAAGACATCTCTATCACCAATGGATACAAAACGATGGATAGCTTCAGATGGTGTCAAAACCTTTGCTTACGGTCATAAAAAATTTAAATTTATATATATAATGGAGAAAATTTACTACAGCCCGCGAGGATATTGGAAAGGGGTAGACGCTATTACAAAATTATCTAAAGCCGCACGTGTTTCGGAAGAAAAAGCCAAAGCCTGGTTACAAAAACAAGCTATATGGCAAATATACTTACCAGCACCAAAATATATACCGAGGAGAAAATTCGGTATACATACACCTAATCAAGTTCACCAGGCCGACCTGTTGTTTCTTCCACACGACAGGGTGAGAGGTAAAACCTATAAGTACGCCCTGACAGTTGTAGACGTAGCCAGCCGCTACAAGGAAGCTGAACCATTAACCACGAAAGACTCGGATCAAGTAGCACAAGCGTTTAAGCGAATATACAAGTGTAGTAGGCTTACATGGCCTGATTTATTGCAAGTCGATCCAGGCCGGGAATTCATGGGATCCGTGTCGAAACTGCTAACCAAGAAAAACGTAGAAGTTAGACGCGGTGAGGTGGGAGCCCATCGAAGTCAAGCTATAGTAGAGAGATTCAATCGCTCCATAGCCGAACGTTTGTTTTCACACCAATATTCACGTGATTTAGCGGATCCTAATAACAGAAACACTGAATGGGTAGAACGACTTCCACGGGTGGTTGACTTCATGAATCATGAAATAACAAGACTACTTGATAAGAGACCAGTCGAAGCAATCCGTATGAAATCCGTTGTATCAGAGGCAGCAGCACCCCCGTCGTAAAAAGGAAAAAAAAATTCCAGATCGCGCGCTTGTTAGATATTTATATCAACCAGGTGAATACGAGGGAGACACCCGTAAACGTGCTACAGATCCTATATGGTCTATGAAAACGTACAATATCAGTCGAGTGGATGTCAAAGACGGGGAACCTAACCTATACTTCTTGAAAGACGGACCACGTAGAGGATTCGTACGTGAGGAATTACAAATCATACCACAGTGATAAAAAATATATATACTTATACCATTATCTTTAACAAACGTTTAACTTCGCAGATGTAGTCTTTTTTCTTATCATAAATAAGTTTAAATCGTAATTTATCCGCGCCATGGGCTTTACATAATCGGTAATGACCTTTAACTCCTATACCACACACCGAACACGTATAGTTAGTATAACCTTTACGGTGAAAACAACAATAACCCTCAATGCGGCTTTTATTACCACAAATTTCAGTTTTCCCCATAAGAACCCATTGACAAAGATATGGTGCGTATCTCATTTTTGATATAATAATTTGTGTAATTAGTCTAATTGTTTCACAATTAACACTGTCGATGCTAAACCCAGTGCCACGAATACCAACTCACGATCTTTTTGCCCATCGGAAGGAGTGTAATACTGTGAAATCGTTGGTGCATTGCCTAATGGTTCTAGTTGTTTACCTGTTAGCACGTAGTATTCTTTCATAGCTTCGTCGACGTCCTTGAAAGTTCTAACAGAATGATTTTCGCGTTGTAGTTGATTATTGATAAAATCTAATCTCTTCATGCGTCTCTTAGCGTATTCAGCCTGTGCGGTCTGCAGTTTTTCTACAGCTATATCGTGTCGTTTTCTCTCCGCTTCTACCTCAGCCGCGTTTGACTCTCGTAATTTAGAAAATAGATAATTACTCCCGGAAAATGCTAGGGCATTCACAAGAGCTCCACCAACCATCATTGCTATCGTGGCCATATTATATATATTACTTTAAAATATTTTCAGGTATAATACCTTGTTTTATCAGAACGTCCTTGGTGGCCATCGCCATACCAATATTCATAGTAAGCATAGCAATATCCTGCAGGTCGAAGTCGAGTTTTATAGTCGGTTGTTTTATAATCATTTTAGTCAACCGAGCGTATCCTACTGCTAATCCGGAAACCACTAAGGCGTGGTATGCATCATTAACGAATGTTTTTCCCTCAGACATAATATATATTAATAGAAATATAATTTTAATTATAACATAATATGAGGGTTGATCTCCTCTGGGGGTGTTGGTGATGGCTGTGGTTGTGTTTGTTTTGGTTTATATAACATAAATAATGAAACAACAGCAGTGGCTACTACACCACCTACGGTAAACCACAATGTGTAATTATTTTTATGGTGCCTGGCTAAGGCGTTTTTTCTACCAGCTTCAACTCTTTTTTTGTTCTTCTTTGTGACATGCGTCACTGGCTCCGTCTTCGGTGTTTCCTCCTCTGGAATCTTGGTTATTTCTTCCTGGGTAGTATCCATCTTGTATATTATTATTATTATTTTTTTCCTCTTTAAATTGACAATGCTTTGCTGTGATAATCGCCGCCGTCACCGGGGCTAAAAACATCCCGTATTTGTGGTACAGCACGCAGCTGATAGAGCTCAAGGCGTGTTCAATAAACGGGTCTTTCTCTAGGTCCTCCCACAAATAGAGTCGACGTTCCGGTGGGATGGGTAAAATAATGACGCTATACCTGTGTAAATCTGGGTAATAGTAGAACCTATAACTTTTGTCATCTCAGCCCCGAGTTGTGACTCATACCTGGCGTATAATTTATTTATTTCCTCATCTGACATTTTCTGAATTTTATCAGCAGTTATATTATCTCCTAAATATTGTTTTGCCTTACCACCCACAACTAGTGTTACCAGTCTGTCTCGCTGCTTGTCGTCCTTTTGTTCATCTGAAACTAATATCTGTTCTAGTAATTCATCACAATCCATTTTATAATATAGTAATCTAGTTTTAATTTTTTTTAAATAATAACCAACCCACACTAAATACATAGAGATAAAGGTTAGGTTACACACGACTATAACTTCAAAAACCGACATTTATACTAAAACTTACTAAAATTACTAAAACATTACTAAAATTTACTAAAAATTACTAAAACATTACTAAAATTTACTAAAAATTACTAAACTATTACTTGGTAATCCACTGGTTGGTCGGTTTTCAACACGAGCTTAGCATGTTTAGTTTTGGCGAGCTGTTTCTTAACCTGTTCCTGGTCTAGTTTACTCATCACATCGTTCTCTCTCAAGCATTCCTCGAACGAATCCCTGTCCTTGCAGTGAAATAGAGCTACCCATAGCGTCTGTTCACGTAAATCCTTTAACACAGAGTTGAATTTTTGTGTCAGCACCCAGACGCTATGTTCTGCGTGTCGACCTGAAAACGCTAGGTAGGACAGCATATCTCTCTTTTCGTTATCTCTCTATTAGCGCTGCAGTCATCCAGGATGAATAGCGTCGGCTTCCCTTTAAATTTGTTGGGATAAACTTTCAAATAGTCCTGCAGGTGTGTTCCCGGATCGATTTTATATACATCGGGATCCGTCATCACCCAAGATCTATCCGTGTAAGTCTTGTTCATATTTATAGTAGGACATAAGATAATGATATTGTCAAATACGTCTTTATAGTACCCTTCCAACAAATCCAGTACGAAAACTGTCTTGCCGCAACCCGTCTGCCCACATATTATAGCACAGTGCGGATCTCGTGGTAAATTAATAGATGGCTTGCACAAATCTCCCATTCTCTATATTAAGTTGCGCGTCCATAATTACATATAAATATAATTTTAATTTACCAGTTGTTTGAGCCTTCTTCATTATTTGAATGGTAATACCCTCGCTTCCGTTGTCGATGCGACGACCACTACCGCGAAGAGTGTCGTCATCTGTCGATCTCAAATCCAACCATAACGCGTACTTTGTGGTTAGGTAATCCCCGATATGCACGGAGGATAGATCCAGGTCATTGACTACGTTGTTGACTATTGAGTTTCGTTTGATAGCCGGTAGCTTCATTATTTCATCCCACTGCTGATATGCCTTCATTCCATGGCTAAATAGCTGATTAGGCACTCCCTCTATGGTCACTTCGACTTTGGTGATCCCTGGGTTGAAAAATTTCTCGCTGTCTCTTTCGAATGGATCGTATTCCTTCACGGGTATTATTAATATACCTTTCATCGATCGCGCCGGCACGTTCATGTTGATATTCCATACCGTGTCGCTCTTGACACGTAATATCATTCTATGTCGCAGTATCCTATCGTACAGGATGGTCATTTTCCCAGAGTACTGATTTCGAATCTGCCGGGCGAGATCAGGATTAGTCACCATCTCGAACTCCAACGAGATGTTATCGATATCGTAACTACCCTCTTCACCGTTCGGCGTATACACGACTTTGCTGTAATCATTGAATGTGAGTTCATATTCCAACCCGTCACCTAATGCGGCTTGGTAAAATGGTGCGTGCCCCGTTAGCAACTCTAGCGGGATACAGAACCTGTTTCCATACGCTTCGGCGATGGCTTTTTCAATATTCGATAGTTTAGCTGTCTCGTCTTGTGTGAAGGCGTACCCGATACGTAACCTAGTCGATTTACTGATTCCTTGGTACACGTTGTTGGCACGTTCTCCCTCACTTTTCCATAGGTCTATGTAACAGTAATATACATCGGTGTCGTCTATGCTAAGCACCTCGTTACCACTATTTTTTATTGAGGTCCTCTTGACTATGCATAGTTCCGATGCTGAATCAATTAACCAATCAGCACGCTCCGCGCCTTTACTGGTGCACAGCTTGTCGCTAAGGCGCCATTTGGTCCCCCAAGCTTTTGTGTATCTAAGGACATAGCTGTCAGCGAGTTTTTTCGAAATGGTGAAGCGCTGCGCTTGGGGTACATGCAATTCGGACGAAAGGTACCCAGAGAGAGTCATTAATGTCCATTTCCTGCCATTTCCCAAGCCGAAAACCCAGTTTGAGAAGTGCTCGCGGTGGATTAGAGCGTGTGGCCGACCCCACGGACAACTGAATGTCGGCAACATAAACAAACACAAGTTCGTCTGCTCCAAGGTATGACTGAGTGTAGTGTAGGTATAAACTGGTCTTTCTAGCATATGACCGTATTCATATCGATATATCTTCGGATTATATGTTTACCAACGCAATATATTGTCGCACGGCAGCGTTTTCTTTGGCTATATAACGATACTGGTTGACAATTCTTAATTCGCTACAACCACCAAAGTACTAAGTAGTTCAGCAAGCTAAACGTCGTGTTCCTACCAAGGCAATATAATCGTATAGGTGATAATTTAATGTATTTATTTTTAAAATATTTGTTAGCATTTTGTGAATGGATATCCCACGAAAGAGTTTCCAGACCCTATCAGTGCCGATGGAAGCGCCATCAAACCAGTGAGACCTCCCCCGAAGCGACGGTGCCTGGGCAGTGGCATTCAATCGGTTGAGCCTAGTGTCAGGTGAGCAAATTTATATTTAATGTGCCACACATAACATGTTTAATGTGTTACACCTATGGACAACATTGTTCCAACGCAGAAATACATAGCACAAAGTCTTTTAATTGTTCATTCGACTTCATCATCCATGTTTATTTTAATTTTTTTATGATGCTGTTTAACAATAAATGTCTTCAGCACATACTGTCAGTTGACAAACCTGATGACATTGCCATAACACACTCACATATATCACAGACATGACCAATAGTACTAACAAAATAGATGATAATGCAAAATAAATAACAAAGTATTTTCAATTTTAGGAACACATACATGCATATATATCCTCCATGTTTATTATGTGGATATATTTTAATGTTTTTTACAATTATCACACACTAGTGATGGATGTCTTCAGCACACATTTTCATTGGAAACACCTGAGGATATTGTCATAACACAGTCTAAAGAAATATCACAGACACTGACCAATGCAGTACTAACAAAATAGATGATACTGCAAAACAAATAACAAAGTATTTTCAATTTTAGGAACAAATTCATGCAGATCTACCCTCCATGTCCACACTCAAAAGAAATATCACAGACATTGATCGATGCACCTCTACATAACAAATATGATTTTTTTTTTTTAAAAAGATTTGGTACATGTGACAAATATATACCCATATTCAACATACATTTCAAACTACAATGTGAACCTGTAGAGAATTATAAACAAACTTAAGAATGTTAACACATAGTTCACCCCATACTACATGGATTTGTATGAGAAATCATAGTCTGTCTCACAGTCCCTGAACTATATTATTTTCCCTACTACCTAGCCTTCTCTGCAGTGCTAAAGCCCTAATTGGAGCAAGTCTAGATTTCCATAGATTCAGGTTCTTAGGTTCTGAATCTCTGGTCTCCTAAGGACTCCTTTTCAATTTAAATGGGTTTGTTTGTTACTATCAAATTATATATATATTGGTACTAAGCGTTAGTCTAGAGAATGCGATGCTTTGTGGTTTCTCTGTTTTCTTTGCAGGTGACGTTCACAGTACCTGGTGGTAATATGCTTGCTTTCAATCAACCAATCAATACCATTAATGACATGATTGTCACATCATGATTTGTTTTGTTTTTCAGAATTATTTGTAACCATGACCATTTGTTGGTTACATTACATTAATTTTTGTGTCCTTTCTATTTACTTAATGAAATGGACAATATGCACAGTCTGACCTCACATTAACCCTTCAAGTAATCCCACATCTGTCAGCACTGAATATACCCAGGTGCCTTGAACAGTGGCATGACAAAATGGAATGCCTCACGCTACACTTTTGCAAATATTGGATGCAAATATGTCTGGCCCATCATTACATCATTATATTAATACATGTTGTATTGCAACATTGCATATTGTCCTATATACCATATCTGTAGACAAGTCAGTTGTTCTCTGAAAGCAATACATAGTACAAGTTTTCCCTTTACAACACTAAAAGAATCTGTGAATACAAAGAGCCATTTAGAATGTGTTAAACTGTAACATGTAACTGTAATCCAAAATATAACATATGTTACATAATACAATCTGCAAATGTTTCACAAGGCCTTATATGGAATACATTTTACATCTTTCAGTGTACTGATTGACACAGATAACAGAGGAAATGATAATCTGCCTTCCAGCCAAGGTTCCAGTACCCAAACAGAGCAAACATGTAAGTATCCTGTGCAACTGTGAGCGTATATCATGAAATGATAACATATTACATAGCATGAGCTAGGTGAGGTTTGGCAAAGTCCTTAAAAAACTGACAGAGTTTTTGTAGCATGTTTGCCACGAATGGCAAGTCAGGATACACTCTTTCCACATGTAAATCTTTCTGAGTGTACACTATAAATTCACAAAAATCAGCACCTGAAATGAGAAGCTGACCTTGAATCTGCGCATAATGCATATGATTCCTAAGTAAATGTATAGATCCACTTTGATCTTTCTGCAGAAAGAATTGATCATTTGTACATGCCTCCTCAGTGGTTGAGTTCCTTTCAGTGTATGGACATTTTACCTCTACAATGCCAGTCCCAACAGTACAGCATAGTTTTGCATCAGGAGTAGCTCCTAGAAAGCTGAATTCAGGGTTTACAATCAGGCCACAATCATGCATATGGGCAGACTGAAATGTTTCCAAATATTTGGACTTAGCAGAATTTTCATGTTTTTTGCCATACTCGAGAGGCTTGGCATATATTGTTTGTTTCTCCTTAGGAAATAAGGTGTCCAAGAAGGCAGTAGTTGGCCTTTTTTTCTGTTGATAATCTTTCCAAAATTTGAAGCAGTTAGTCTCGTTGATCTGGATGACCTCCAGAGGAGACTGTAGGACTGACCCCTGGTGTCTCTCTCTAATTGTTCAGGATCAGCCACAGCATATCCATCGTTGAGTACCTGAAACTCAGTTGGTAGTTTGATAGGTGATGTCTTTGGGAATGATTCCACTTTGCATTGAGTGTGAGCCAGTGTTGTGACAGGTTTGATATTTCTTGTCTGAAAGAGAGTAAAACATCATATCAAAACAATTTGTGTTGTAAAGCTTATGAGTGTGTAAATGAGTGTGTTTTTAAGTAAAACATTGAGATTTGTGTTGGTTGGTATCATGTATGTGACAACTTTTATGTTGCAGGGATATCTGCACTTGATTACCTGAATCTGACCGCAACAATAGTCAACTTTCGAGCCCAGGTTGAACAGCAGCAAATGATGATTGATGCTTTGCAGAAATCAATCACCCTTAAGGATGAAGAAATAAAGAAACTTAAAGGAGAAGTTAGCAAAGGACAGAAATTTGGGGTAGAGACAGTCAAGGGGAAAGCTGGAAAATTAAAAAACCTTTTTAGATATTACACTGGCATAACATACATCCGTTTTTTGGCACTCTTACAGTTTTTAGTACCAGGAGATGGGAGCTTTTCCATGACCTATGAAAAGGGACGTTGTGATATTCGTACTTTATCAGCTGAGAACTGTTTGTTTTTGACACTTTGTCGTTTACGGCACAATTTTGGGCTCAAAGATATAGCTGTGAGATTTCATTTGACATTACAGTCGAGTGGTGCAGTATTTAATGCCTGGGTAGAACACATGTACTTGAAACTAGGACAGTTATCATTATGGCCACACAGAGATACCATCATTTCAAACATGCCAAGAGGATTCAAAAGAGACTTTCCAAATTCTGTTATTATTATTGATGGTACTGAGTTAAGAACTCAAACTCCATGTGCTCTTGGACTTCAGAGTCAGCTGTACAGTGACTATAAATCAAGTACTACCTTGAAATGTCTTGTTGGGTGTGATCCAAATGGCTCTCTAACATTTGTCTCAGAACTTTTCACTGGTTCAATCTCAGATAAGGCATTAACAGAACAGTCTGGTTTTTTATGATGTGCTAAAGGTGCTCCTTACTCATGGTTACATCAAAGAAGGATATGCAGTTATGGCTGATAAGGCCTTTACAATAGAGGACGAGCTTTCAGAATTAGGTTTAGAGTTAAACATTCCACCTTTTGTTTCTTCAGAAACCCAAATGACTTCTGCTGAAACTCTTGCCACTGAGAAAATTGCAGCACACCGTATCCATATAGAACGCCTCATAGCTAAGATTAAGAAATTCAAGATTGTAGCACACAGAATACCAACTTCATTATTTGGAAGAATTAATCAGATTTGGACTGTTTGTGCTTGTATGACTTTGTTCCAAAATATTTTTGTCACTGATAAACATGAATAAGCACTACAAATTTAACTATGAATCTCCATTATATCAGCATATACTGATTCACTCAAATGTTCTTATGAATCAATGAAAAATGTATCTTATTTTCAGAGTTAGCTAAGGCTCTCTATTACTTCTACCAATAACTATCCAAACTGTGGTACATGTATCTGTGTATCAGGACTTATGAATCAACTTAACTTTTCAGCACTTGTAAGTAATGAAACTTGATTCATATCGCAGAAGGACCCTAGCTCACTCTTTAGAGGGCATGCAGTAAAGATATAATCTTACACTTTGAAGGTTCCATTGTAAACCCATATGATGTGGGGTACCCTCTGTTTGTCATCACTATTTGCTCTACCAGTGTATTTGAGGCCCTCAGTGCTGTAGTTTATAGTGAATGTTGGCATAAATTTTATGTGCCAGACTTTGATGTTCTGGTTGAAACTTACTGAAAATATAAAAGGTTATATTCGTAATATGCAATATGCTTCAGTTTTGTGACAATTACAGTTGCAACATCAATGTTCTTTCAGTATGTTATATGTTGATTGAGTTTTGGGACTGAGGCATAATCCCAGTATGATGAAATTCAAACATTTGTTATCCAAGAAAATTATGTATAAAATTATTTACGTACATATATAGCCATTGGCTTAGGGCATTGCATTTTCCTTGCACCCAACTGTGTCAATTTCTCTGCAGTTGTAATGTACACTGGCCTGTGGCAATCACACATACGAAATAATCTCTGCACTACAAATTAATGTATGGCAATATGTTCCATATTACATGGAAACTGAGCAGTTATTTATGAAACTTATGATTGAAATTGTCAGATATTATGTATATTATCAGGGATTTACAAGACGCAAATTCCTGTGTCCTATACGCATAAAAATTAACAAAGGACACAACAAAATTTAGTAGCGCATTCACAGGGACACAGAAAAAGTGCAAATACTTTTTGTAAAAATTCCAATCAAATAACAATAAGTTATGACTGAGTTTGTAACTAGCTGGGTTATGGTATCATTTGCAATTTAATTACTGTAACAATGTGATGATCATGATACACAATACAATAACAGTATTAATAATAATATTTCAGTTTCTGGGACCCCCATTTTGTTGTAAAATAGATTAAGAATATGAGTCCCAGGTAACTTCAAATACAGGACTCCAGGTAAATCCCTGATTATATTGTAGGAAATTCTTCTTGCCTGCTTTCCCCTTAGCTCAAATTCCATTGTATTTGACTCTTAATATAGAGGCTATTGATACAGGGATGGAAAATGTATTTTATGTCAAATATGACACTGGGCATTTCTGTCTTGTGGCAACCTTATGTCCTGCATATTTCAATTAAAGAAGAAATAGGTTATTTGAAATAATGTCAATCATGTTCATGTGTTCATCCTGTTTCATGTTTTTAAATTACACTAATAATTCATACAAAAACAAATTGTGACACAGTACTTGTGCTCTTAAAGGACAGGTGTGCTATTTAACTGCCACCACTGTTTCAGTGGTAATTAAACATTTCTCAATTAGTTATATTTTTTAACTTACTTTCTAATAAAAATTATGATGTCAGAATGATTGGCATGAGTATCATTTCAGAAATATGTCTTATTGACA
Organism: Haliotis rubra; assembly: GCF_003918875.1. NCBI lineage: Eukaryota > Metazoa > Mollusca > Gastropoda > Lepetellida > Haliotidae > Haliotis > Haliotis rubra. The sequence continues at coordinate 144,420 of NW_025766148.1, read as the reverse complement.
GAATAACTTTGATAATGTATCAAATCACAATAAAATCATGTATATAAATTTTGACGTTTGCTTGTTACTTGCTGCTCTCTGCAATATTGCAGGTATGATGTGTTCTACAAAATAGATACTTCTGGGTCTGACAATATAGCGATTGACAGGATTGGATTTGATCTGCACATTTTGGATACAATGACATGCATATACCAAGTCAGTGAGCCTGGGCACCAGATCCCTTTACAGTTTTATTTCAACAAGCAGCCCAGATCCCCATAGATATTTTGGTGATACTGACACTCTGGTGATGGAATGTACCTGGTAAGACAGGAATGATCCCAACTGCACGTCTCCAACTGGAGTCTGAACCTTGGGGGCAGTCAGGTGTACCATGTAGCTCAATGGAGCATGTTCCTGGTCCTTCAGGACTTGCATGTCCGTTTCTGTGACAACTGGGATTCTGAGAAACAGGTACATTTATAGAATTTCAAATAATCACTTTAGACTGAAAGAGTGAAATTCCTTTAATTTCTCCATATAGACTGTTATGTATGTGGTTTACCAGAAGTATGTACATTAATATTTATTTAATCACATATAAATGTTAAAAACACTTTATTATTTAAAATATATTTTAACAGGATAAACCTTTGATTGTAATGTTGGACTATGACTTACTTCTTTGTAGTATCAATTTGGCAAGTCACTGGCTTCCTCTTCCTGTTCTGGGTGGGTCTTGCTACAGTGATATGATTCATGGGGACTGGGGTAATGGTCCTTCCCCTAGGTTTGTGCCACTGCTGGGGCAAACTGGTGCAGCTCTGCAGCTGTGGCACATGAGTGTAATCATGCAGTTTCAGTCCTTGCAGGGACTTTACCAAACCCACGATGTGGGAACAGCGCCCTCCAAAACTGGGGAAAGAAATACACAAATATAGCAGATACCAATTCCACTTTCTCATGTGAATGTAGATGCAAGTATAATATGAAATAAGAATAATTGAGTGAATGGGATTTACTAAATTTAGTAAGTGAAAAAATGTTTAAAAGATATACCCCTGTTTAGTAGCCCAGACTGATACATTTACTAGAGTTCAACATAGCAATGACTGCCTTCATGAAATATGTGTACTGTATACGTAGTTGATAATTCCATCAAAATGAAAATCAAATATAACCAAAAATATATTGAAATTGTAATATTTTGGAGAATTGTATGAAAATATATGGCTATATATGTGCAGTGTGTAGCTGAAGACAAGATGCTGGTTTTCTTGATTATGATTTGAACTTCGTGTACCTTTTTACACATGTCCCAGATTTAGACATCACAGTACAGATGTCCGGGCTTGTTTTGGGGTTTTGTTTTTTTTTCTCTGCGTTTGTTTTGACGTGACAGGGGTGTTACCCTGGTGTCACAACCAGTCTGTACATTGTAACTTTGTGTGTATTTTGCATTTTAGTATTGATTTTTGTTTTATTTAACAAAGTAGATGTCATTTGACAGCGAAGTGGAGATCGAGGCTGACCCGGGGAAACGGACGTGATGTCATGGGCTTATAAGAAAATTAATTCCTGGGAGGGAACATTAAGATATTGATGAATGTTGTCACTCAGGTTTAAAATAACGCATTTTAATGCACTTACCCAGCCTTGCAAGAACAGTAGGAATCGGCAAATTCTTGTGATCGTACATCTATCTCCAGCTGTAGTTTGTGCGCCTCTTCGCGCTTCGATAGCGATCTCCAACATTTCGCGTACACGAAAACGGCCTGATTATGACTGAAAACTTTAATGTCGTGCACATACCCTTCTAGAAAATAATTTAAACCCCTTGCTTGTGCCCTTTTTGATATTCTATCATGTTCTGGATGGAAATGTAAGGAGATATTGTCGGGTATTGAACTGAGACAGTCGTCTCCCGGATGACATTCAGCCATTTTGACAGCTCATCATAGCAAAGCTTGGGGGACATAGCAACAGTAACCAATGTAGGCGTGGCTTCGTAGCGTCGGTCGGAACTATGCATAGCACGGCCCACATTATTCACTAGCTCACGTTTGTCGTTGTCTGATTTCAACGTGATGTTAAATGCCAATCGTACAGTACCTGGTACTATGACGTTGTTCTCCCCCAAGTTGGGGAATCTAACCAACAGTACTTGGTTCTGGTCTATCTTGCTGGGGTTGTTTGTAATAGTCACCGACTGACGCACGGCTTTGACGCCTAGTGGTTCTCTTAATCTTCGAAAAGGATTTAGTTTTCTACCATATGACATTGTTATATATTTATATTAATATAATATAATTTAAAAAATATGGACGATATTCCGATGGATGAATTTGGATCTATGGCCTCTGCTGATGTTGATTACGATGAAGACATTTCGTTTACTAACTCATCATTGAGCAGCCAACTACTTAAAACAACAGTAGACGATTATTGCGATGGATTAAAAAACGATAGAAACTACGTCGAGCCTCAGTACAAAGACTATTCGAAGTTTACCATAGATGATAAGGGCATTCTACGTCTTAAGGATAAACCGGAGGTTGATATCATGAACACGCGCACCTGAAAACCACTTGCCTTGTCAACGCTAACCAGTCGCTATGGTACCGAATTTATCCGTAATAAACTAAACATGCAGGATTATGGTGGTGCAAAACCTAAGATTCCTCCGAAGGTAGTTCAAGATCTGCAAGCTACCAGGTCCGAACTCAGAAGTGGTGGTGACATGACACAGCATGCTACAGAAGTGTCAGACAGCATCGAAAAACTGTTAGGCACGTACTGGGACAAACCGTTGCCTAGTTTTAAATTTCCAATGAGGGAACTGTATGGTTTAGATGAAGCCTTGAAACATGTACGTGGAGAACTCGTGAACAACATGGGTAAACTGAACGAACTCGACGAGCACATCGCAAGTGAAAAAACCAAACTCACCGAAACTGAAGACGATGATATGAAGCGTCGTATCACAGAACGACTACATAATTTACAAGATGAGAGACAGACTGGAATCCGCTTCCTCGAATCGAGAACAGCTTCGATCTCAGATCAGCCGCGTGCGGGAAACCATCGATCGAGTACTGAACAAGGATACCACGTTGGCTGAAAGGATCAGAATATTGTTCCGAGAGCAAGGCATCACCATTGCCAGCGTTCTTACAGCATTTGGCTTCATCATATTGACCATGGTCGTATCGGTGACTGGTGGTGGAGGAACACCAACACCACCAAAACCACCGAGTGGTGGTGACGTCAGAGACTGGATAAAAAAACATCTGAAATCACTAGGGGAAGCCCTGGCTAAACTCGCGGGTAAAGCCGCCGAAGCCATGCCAGGTATCCTGGGTAGCATCGTCTCGTGGTTGTTTAGCACTCTCTCGAAAACAATCACGTGGTTCAGTCAAAACCTGTGGGCGTTCATCGTCGCCGTTGACGGGTTGGTGTACGTGTCCGCTAAGGAATTTTTAACCAGATGAAACCCAAGCCAACTGCGATCCCAACAACCACCAGCGCTGTTTTACGGTCGATGTGCTGCTGATTAGACACCTGCACGTGTGGTGTTTTGGGTTGTGGTGGTGTGGACTGAACCCTAGACTCTGGGGGTGATGCCACTATACCCGTTTCACCAGTATGCGTGGGTGGTGGTACATGGGAGACGTTGACGTCGGCGTGAACACCCAATTTTTGGTCGGCTGTGGCGATGATTATTTCATTGTTGTAGCCTGTTATTTTATTGATTCTCAGACGCATATCACTCGGAGCCATGTACAATCCAACACCGAACACGTAGTCGACTTTTGACCTGGCGTATTGCAACGTATCCTGATATCGTTTTATAGCACTAGGTAAATCTACTGGTGATGCGATAGCGTCCTCAATATTAGCCACGAACTGTTTTTGAGAATCGTAAGCCGTTCCCTTACCTATAATATTAGAATGCTTCTGTGATTGAGACCCTAGAATAGCCCACACGTACGTTCGAATCGAATCGTTCAATCTGATAACACCAGCACGAGTAAAACCCTTCGACGTGTCCAGCATAAATATTTTCCAGTCATTCGGACCCTGCTCGAACCTTCATACTCGGTAATCCTTGCTGCCGTCGAAAGACATGAGATCATCTCTCCACTCGTTACTCGTGACGTAAGCATTCGCATATGTTTTACCACCCCATTCTTTTAGCTTTTTGTTGGCTTCCACGAGGGGCATGTTGTTAACGATAGGGATACCCAGGCCATGGTTCGGGTCCGTCAAACGCCAATGCGTCTTTGGGTCTAGTTCGAATTCATTACAAATCCGTTCATACGCACGTCGATCGTACGGATTGTTTACTGCATCCCATGCCTTTTCCTGTGGGACCGGGGCGCTGATTTCTTTGAGGATACGCCTTACCTGGTAATACAAGTGAAAAGTGAAAACGGATTTACTTAGCTCATTACGCCTAGTGTCTGTCAATGTCAAACCACATCCAGTTGTCGCACACCACACGGCAAAATTGAATTGATTCTGCCAGAACTGCATAGGGTTGTGAAACCAATCGTGAACCGTTTTAACATTAGTGACCGAAAACCTATAATTTTTAAACACGTCTATAAACTGGGTTTTGAAGTACGAACCAGCCGTGTCAACCACTATTTTCATGTGTGTGAAGTCATAAGCCTTTATGTTGTCGTTTTTTGGGTAACGTACTTCGGGTTTATACATATTATTATATAATATATAAATATATATAAATATGTACATTACGCTTCCGGGTGTAATGAGCGGTGAGGCCGTTCAACTTATGCACGCTATTGATAACACGTCTGGTCAACTCGAAATAGCACTATGTGATATAACCTACTACCCGCGATGGACAAACATCAACAGCAATAATAATAATGTGTTCTTTGGTGGATTCCTACGTAAAATAACATATGGATACTACAGGGTGTGTTCTCTAAATGATGAAGTCTTCAAACCCTTAGGAGCTGAACTCAAAATAAATGACTCAAACGGAACAGTGGTGTTGATTAACAACAGTCCAAACAAATTGAGACTCGGTCGACCGTTGGCGAAGATACTAGGGCTGCCACCAGAAGAAATAAACCCTAAGATTACCGTTACTGGTACGAAGTTACCAGAGCTAGTTCCATACCGCGAGCTATGCATTCATCTCGATCAGCTTAGCACAACAGATAATGTACAAAGTGAACGTCCTTCCAAGTTGTTGAGGGCTGTCCCGGTTAAAACAGAAAAATACAATGACGGACGCACCGCGACAGTATAAAAAATTGATAAATGGTAATATTTCTGAATTAAATATATCAATTTTAGATACCAAAAATAATAATATAAATATAGGATACCTCAGCGTAACACTACATATACAATAATGGCTAGCAATCAAGGCCCAGGAATGCGAGTAAAAAGATGCAGTAATGTAGGATTATCAGACCTAGGTGATACTAGAGGGTTTGATGACTCAGGAATAGATGGTAAAATTTACGCTTTTAAGCTTGTAAACAGATCTTACAAACGAGTTGAAGTTCCCGTCGTCGGTGGATCTGGTAGTACTTTTAACCTAGACACATCAAGATCTGCCAGCAACACTCGATACATACAGTTCGCAACGACGAGGATGAATGGAGAATATACCTATCGTTTGGTGGTAAATTGTTCGATTTAGAAGACTTTGACAGAACGAACGTTGATCAAAACAAACCGTACTATCTAATGCTCACTAACGATGACAAGTGGATGATGTTACCATCTCGAATCAACTGGTTTCTCAACATCACACTAAGTTCCCCATACGTATTCACGGAAAACAAAGACAACTTACTAAACAAAGTCGTTAACAAGGGAACCCTAATCGTGGCTTACGTCCCATCAGAGAGACGCAGTGTAATCACCAGCCCACTCTCGACTATGTCAGCCCACATGCTATCGGTTAAACCAGGGGAGAAAAACGCGGTATTGAAGTTGGTGTCTGAATTCGACGGCATGCTCAACATCTTGCAAAATCTACCGGAGAATTTCACGCTGTTCATCCAAGTCTACCTAGGTCAACCAACTCAGAGTGAGATTGAGATCGTGAAGGGAATCAAACTCCAGTGGGCTAAAAAACACCAGTATCGCGTTTGCTCTATTTACGTGTGGATGGGAGACGATTCACACACCAGTCTGCAGGGTGTCACCGTTAACGTGGAAGACACTATATCTCTAGCCAGTATTTTTCTATCCGAAAACATACATTTTATGGAATTGAAGTTAACGCCTGAGAAATTATCAGAAAAACAATTGGAAACTATGTTATAACAGTTATATAAACAATGGTAAGTCATCACCCCAATGTAACACTCGGTGATCTAGGAGACACAAAGCGGTTCAATTTACCTGGTGAGGAAGACACCCCGTACCTACTATACTATAAAGACGACGTATACGAACGAATGCCACTAGCAGATTTTTCAGAGCTTGAATGGTTAATTAAAATAACACTAACCTCACCTTACATCTTTTTTAATCAAAATGATTTCGTTTCCAAAATTACAAACAACGGGATTCTTCTCACGTCCTTTAATCCCTTCAAAGAAAATACTGTTCAAATATTACGAATACCAGGGCACACTGGTAACATGTTAGCTCCAGTCGGCTTGAATGCCAGTTTATTCATTCGCAGCATTTACGATTACCAACGTGATTTTTTTCAGATTCAAATTCTGGTATGAAATCACACACCACGCTAGTTATAGACGTATATCTCGCAGAGATGTCAAGTCAAAGAATACTTTTAGATGGCCTGAGAATAATTTGGTTTAAAAGACACGAGAATAAACATTGGCGAATCATAATAAGACAAGGTTATAAACCATTAATAAGCCTAGATGGGCTTAGTATTTTAGACCAAAACATACCTATTAATGTCTCACCCATTTACCTGTACAATAATCTAAACCTTATAAGCCTCAAATATATTAATAAAAAATTAAATGACATATAATTAAAAAATAATTTATAAAATATATTATAAACACATAAAATGGGGCTATACCCAGCCATAAATGAAGAAAGAAATATAAAGGGAAGTGTAGAAGGGTTTCGACTTAAACAGATATGTGAAATAAAACGTCAGCTAGAACAAGACCGTGATATTCGGGCATCGCTACACAAAAAATACAATAGAGCTTTAAACTACATTGATGGGGCTGATTCAACTCTTATGACAACTAGCATGGGATTAGGAGCAGTAAGAGATGGAATGTTGACCACCATCGTAGCCGCACCAGTGGTGTTAGGCCTTGAAATAACAGCTGTAGTGACAGGAATAGCTGGGTCAGTGTTTAAATTTGTGTCTCGCAAATTGAAACGTGAAGCTAAGAAACACGATGAAATTAGAATTCTTGCTGAAGCAAAGTTAAACACGATAGAAGACCATATTTCCACCGCACTCAATGATAATAAAATCTCAGAGGAAGAGTTTCGTTTGATCCTATGTGAACTCGAAATATATAAAAAAATTAAAGAAGAGATTCGATCAAGGTTTTATCCAAAAAGTTCTGCTATCGGCGAGAACGAGAAAAAAAATACATAAACCAAGGGATACAACAAGCCCAAGAAGCATTTATTACGAAAACCAAAGACATCATAGAAGATACACGTTAAATTGGTTTGCTGAAGTCAATATTTTAAATTGATGTAATCTTATGGGTTTACAAATTGAGGTATAGATACTTATTGATTGCTTGCCTTATATAGGATGACCCCATACTCTATAGTCTTACTCTTTCGAGTAAGACTATGGTTACTTTTTATCTCCCTTTAAAGTAGCCATAGTCTTACTCTTTCGAGTAAGACTATGGATACTTTTTACAGGGGAGATAAAAAGTAGTTGTGTTACGGATTTAAAGATTAATATGAGTTAGGAATAGATACTTATTGATTCCTTTCCTTATATAGGCTGGTCCCGTACCCCCATTGTTTATACTACTTAAGAGAGATAAAGTGCTATTCTATTGGGACAGCTAGGGACACTTGAGAGGGCAAAGAGGCACCTCATCGCCCTTTGTTCACCACTGAACCTTTTAATCCCTCGAAACAAGCACCTCACAAGATCTGCCAACATCGCAGACAAGACGTAACTGATACTGGTAGCAAGAGCGAGTGCAGCTTAATAAGGCGTGTTAGCTTGTGTAATACTGCTTTCTTTGTCAGGCTCTTTTGGTGATAAGAATAATGAGTTCACGTGGACGTGCAGCACATTGAATACTCGGATGATATACTCCAGTAGAAAAATCATATAACTATATAACTATATATAACTATTTATAAATATATATATATGTCTGCGGATATATATATCTATATATATACATATATATACATATATATATATATATGTCTGCGGATCTAAGTCGACCATATCAGATTAATGTCTATTAATATATCGCTCATCTCCTACGTATATACGAGATATTAAATACTACGTAGGGGATAATTTGTCCTACGTAGGAGAAAATATGCCTTACGTAGTAGATATTAAGTCCTACGTAGGAGATAGTGAGAGCAAACATTTTTTTCACCGTGGCCCTACTACGCTTCCGTAGTACTAAACCCTAACTTGAAACTCTACATATTACTGTAAGAGCCAGTTATCATGAAGATAGAACCGTTCATAGCGAACCGTTCTCTGTCAAGTTTGTACAGGAGGTGGTGCGTGTGTAAACGTATGAAGTAATATCCGTTACATGTTCAACACGAATGGCGTTTTGAATTAGCTTCACAATATCATCTGCGACTGAACCTTTGATATTCACTGCGCGATCAAAGGTAACAAGAGTTTTTAAAACTCCCAGCGTTGTTGAGTGAGCGACTCAACATGGATTTATGCATAAACACCATACAGCGCATTGATTAGATTCATGTTCCCAAAGGAAAGACCAGCACAAACACAGGCGTTCACTACACGCTCTCGCTTTATGAGATATACGTCGACAGATGGTTGTTGTCACAACATGTACTCAGTGAGTGTTCAATAGCAAAAAACAGTCAGTAGTCTACAAACTAAATTAAAAAAGCAAGGTTTCTTTTTATCCACTATTATGTATCATTTAGCATGTGTTAAGTTGTAGAAACGCTACACTTTAAAGAGTAAATAAGCACAAGAACTTCCATTTGTTTTCCGTTGTCAGATCACATAATGCCAATGTCATCGCTGGGCGTGGGACGTGGAGTGACTGAAAAGCAAATCAGCTCGGAATACTTTCTGTGTTTCAAAGACAGCTATGTAACATTAATGGCTGGTGTAAATCACATAATGCCAATGTCATCGCTGGGCGTGGGACGTGAAGTGACTGAAAAGCAAATCAGCTCGGAATAGAAGCTGTGTTTCAAAGACAGGTATTTAACATGAAAGACTAGTGAATAATCTCTCCATAAATGCCTGAGTATGACGTCAAGTACATGTAAAGCCTTGCAAATGGTATTATTGATAAATATAACTTGACAAACGTTCAGCCATTATTTGGGCTGTGGGGTATCCAAGTGGTTAAAGCGTTCACTCGTCACGCCGAAGACCCGGGTTCGATTCCCCAAATGGTTACTATGTGTGAAGCCCATTTTAGGTGTCCCCCCGCCGTGATATTGCCGGAATATTGCTAAAAGCGGGTAAAACTAAACTCACCCACTCACTTCATTATAACCGACACTGTCCATGTATTTCATGCAGCGCCGACTATTTTGCCGTCGCCCATGTCCGTGTATGAACCATACAGAGACGGAAACAAATTGCATGTTACAATAATGTCAGTAAAAGCTGATATCATCTAAATGCGTTTTCATGCAAGTTTAAAGAGTTACAATGCCTTTAAGGAGATATCCAAATAAACAATAAGAAGGAATCTCGTAGCATGCTGTTACTCTGTAATCAACGAGTGAGCGAGTGAGTGTGGCTTGCGCCGCTCTTTGTCATATTCCAGCAATATCTCGGGGGTGGCCTCACACATTATGCAAATATGTGGGAAATTGAACCCGGATCCACGAGCGAACGCTTTAACCACTAGCCAAGCAAATCGACCCTCCATGATCAACGAGGACACGTGACCAGAACATAATTTGTCAAACATCAAGCACATTCCTATGGTTGTTTTCATATATGGACACAGAAGATAATTTCCTATATGCTTTGATTCGGAAAGTGAAGTATGTGTATATATAAAATTTTATTTTCTAGCATTGCCATTGAAAAACATAGTTTTATTACTTCCTTTTTAAAACTGTTTCTGAAGAAAGAATACAATGCAACCATTCTGAATAACACATATAAGATTCAGATTTAAGATTCACAAATCGTAATCGAGACGGGAAGCTATATGAGGACCATAGGAGAACACATAACTTGTCAGTTGACACGATTTATCATCAATGAAGATCTTACTGGACCCGAGCAGCACAAGCTCGAAGGGCCCGCCAACTGGTCTTGTATAAGAAAGTTGAGGCGTCATGGGTGACCAGCGGGGTCATGCATCCTCATTAAGATGGGGGACGGGCCGGCGAGAAAGGTGGCCAACAGCACTTCGATGAAGTGTGAGAGTCTACTAAACTCAAGGTAGTGATTAATCTGAGTCAAGACAAATGAATACTATTACAGTCATGAGATAACTTGTTTGAAATACTCATAATGCCCTTGCACGATCTCATGAAAAGTTACTGTCGATAGTCATCATGACTCCATGCTTTACATATGTTAACATCATTATAACTGTGCATAAAACTGTGTTGTTTACAGTAACATTGCGCTTTTGCAGAGATTCACGTGATGTAAATGAACAATTTATATGATTTAGATAAATATGATAATATGCGCTCATGAAGTTGTCAATGCCTCCCTTCACGTCTTCAGTCAGTGACACGCACCGCCAGATGTTAACAGTGAACGCGCTGCGAATGTTGTGAAGCACCTGCACGTGAGTGTGTGGGATGCACGAGCAGTGTGTCCGTGCTCTACATGCTATGTAACGGGTCTGTCTACTACAGACAGACAACACGTACTTACAATAGATCGTCCATACAGGTAAACTGTTAGCTTCCTCCGACGATAACGAGTCCCAGTGTACGAACTTGACTTTTATGCATACTATGATTTTGCTTGCTTGGGCAAATAATATCGGTCTGTGACTGTGATTAAGACTGGGACAAGGTATGGACAACCAACAATTTGGACAACAGACCATTGTTTAGGTCTTTCAATTGTAGATATGATTCAAATAGCTTAACCTAGATTTCGATATCCTTCGAATGTACATTTGGTTGAAACTGGAAAATATACATTTATCTCGAGACAAGAACGAATGTTTACATATAATTCAAAAGTATGACAGCACGTGTATCCATTTTGTCTTTTGTCTTCTACCCGTCCCTACTAGACGAACAACTTGTCTCTGAAATGAACATATTTTACCGAAAAGAAGTTCATAGTAAAAAAGAGAAATATAATAAAAAGGAGCCCTGAGACATTCTCCTGAAGCTGTGGAAATCTAGACTTGCCACATTTTCTAAACTTGCGTGGACTTTTGATATATTTGCTTCAGGGTCTGTATGACAGACTACGTCCCTACATACGCTCAATCACAAGTGTCTCCAGGTCACGGAGAATCATTGGTGTAGGGGCTCGTATTGCAATTCTCGTGCGTTTGCATGTGTTGTTGACGCAGCATGGACGCCTTGTAACATCACTATTTGATTATGATTCACAAACACATGCTCATGATATGATCGGAATCGTGCCACGGATTAGCAGATATTTATCATGAAAACAGGTTTTTATGTAGGTGGCTTGAAACTTGCTTTTACAAAGGCCAATAGATTCGATCACAATACTTTTCGTTTTACAACTTCTTTTCTCTTAACATGCTGACCTCAAAACTGATTTAAATTCTAATCGCTGCTTAAAGAGTAAGACAATAAATAGTATGCCAAATTATCGTTACCATGACAACCCTGTGATATTTCACCTTATGTAAGAGAGTAATAAATACGATGCTAGGTATGGCAGTACTACTGCAGTTGATAGTGTCTGTCGTAAATTTTATTAAGTTGCTTCAACACTATCACTAATCACTGGGTATGTATACAATTATATGTGTGATGGAGGAGATCTTGCGTCGCTAGTTTTCTCAATAATCGGAATACATGTATGTAGCGTGAAACCGGCAGATACCTATAGAAGAAAGTGTTTGCCATACCTGTAACAACGATGTCCCTTGTATATAGAAGGCATATAATATGGGGATGAATGGCATGTACTTTTATCTTTATAAATACTACGATCTTTCACAATAATCCCTCTGGATATCAGATTGAGGGTACTTTTTAAACATAACTGGTATTTCAATTATTGTATTTATACAGTAATATTCTTCAAACGTTCTCCACATACGTCCGTCAGATACATCGCGCACTACCCCTTTCTCTTTTCGTCTCTCAAACGACTGTTACAAGTTCAGAGAATCCTGGTCAAAGTTGAAACGTCTTAAGACTATTCCCTACTATTCTGTAACATGCACATTGTACCTAAAATGGGTAGAGCTTCCGTTCGGGGGAATATCAGAAGGACAGCGATACACTTGTCTCCAATGTTGTAGAAGACACTCCAACTACTTAGGAAAACAATAACCCAATGAGATATTGCATTCATGTCGGATTCAATGTTTTCGGCCCCTATCAGATGTGAACTTGAACATGCAAGGTCTGCGTCTATGTCAGACTAAAGGTCTACGAGTTGTTTAGCAGCACTGGGGCGTAATAGTCATATGGGCCTGCTCCAAACAACGGAATATATATCTTTTGAGAAGGACTTCTCCGACGGGTAAAGGTACAGCAATGCAACATCACGAAAAATATTTTTTTTCACTATTTTTCATTTCATGTTTCACAGAATATTTAATTTGATGGGCGAGAGTTTTTAATATCGTTCTAATCTAATCGAATTAAGTCAAAATGAGCTGAAATTTGTGTCATGATGCTTATAAACATACACTCATTCATTTACAACCAAAACATGAATTCTGAGCGAAATTAAACATTCGCGCCCATGGGCCAACATAGTTTTCGCCCATGGGCGAGATTTTTTAATATCGCCCTAAGTTAGTCGAATTAAGTCAGAATGAGTTGAATTTTGTGTCATGATGCTTATAAAACATGCACTCATTCATTTACAACCTCCAAAACATGAATTCTGAGCAAACTTAAACATTAAAGTTTTTTGTGTGCATTTTTTCATCCCTGGCATATATTCATAACAACTGCATGTTTAATTTGGCCAAATCATTTGTCAGAAAGTGCCCACAGTGCGGAGAGTTTCTGGACTTTTGTGAGTCCAGAATTAAATTGTGACGTGTTTTATAGTATTTTAAAAAAGAAATTGATGTAATCCATACATTTTTATATGAATTTATATTGTAAATAGGTAAGTTACTATTTTAATTTTGACGAATGAAAAAATAATTTTGATTGTTAGTGGCTGTACCTTCAAAAGTGACTGAAGGGGCGTAAACTAATTGTCCCTCTGTGGTTTTAAGTGTATAAGTTCTGGTAGTTTTAACTGTTTGGTTCTCTGTCTACAAATCACCGGTAGCCAGAGGGTTGGTATTAATCCAGCCGGGGCACCTTGCAGGTTGCAGAAATACATAACTTTGGTTCCTTGTGATCTGTAGCCCTGCTTTAGATTTTAATGTTCTATATAGTCACATTTTGATTCTAACGTACCAGTTTTAGGCCTATATCTGTGAACACCTAGATATATTACTGTGTTTTGATGACAGGTTTATTTTGAAATGTAATGTTTGAAAGTTTCGTAAAACTGTTTTATTTGATATTTGCCATAACATGGCTGAAATACTACTGATGTGACATATATTTAACTCACTCAGTCTTTTGGTCTTCTGTTTATCTCTAGTCGTTTGACCCTTAACTGTTCACTGTATCATTCTCGATAATCATCAGGGTATACGTTACGATCAATCTCCACTATACCCTGGATGCATCCACGGCTTGATTTCATTACCTCCCAATAAGGTGTCTACGCTGGTAAGTTGAGCGTACCAATCACAACTCACTTTCGCTTCTTAAATTATCCAACCGTTTAAACTTGGCAACACAATTGATGTAGAGGTACTCTGAAAGAGGTAGAAGGAGTTCTTTCATATATTTTTTAAAAGTTTCAGATATGTCAATTTGTCAGTATGATTGCATCCAAAATCTGAGTGGCACTGCGAACAAGAATGCGGAGCCAGCTAAGGGAGGTAATACAATTATCGGGCCAAGCCGTGGATGCATCCAAGGTATAGTGGAGATTGATCGAAACGTATACCCTGGAAATTATCGAGGATGTTCACTGTATGTGCTCTTAATGTTCCTAATGATGGTTTCCGCACCATATCATGGAATTCGTTCTGTCCATATATGTTTTTTTTATAAATTCAATGTTACTTTGCGAGTGTTATAATATTTGAGTCTGACTTTTGTTATTGAACGAGAAAATGTCATGGGAGCAGAGAAACAACGATTACGTGAAGGTGAGTGAGTGGGAGAGTTTAGTTTTACGCCGCACCCAGCAATATTCCAACTTTATGGCGGCGGTCTGTAAATAATCGAGTCTGGACCAGGCAATCCAGTGATCAACGGCATGAGCATCGATCTGTGCAAATGAGAACCGATGACATTTGTCAACCAAGTAAGCGAGCCTGACCACCCGACCCTACCCTACATTCAATCCCCGCACCTGGTCAGTCTCCAACATCATGAGGACAAACAACTTTGTTGAACGTATACATTTCTTTATAAATTATTATTAAATATATTAATAAAGATTATTATACTATTTTGGCATTTTCAAATTTCAATTTTTAAAATGTTTTGTAAAATTATGAGTTCTTCTGTTCAGGCTGGCGCAGGCGAATGACCAACAAGGTGGCAGAGCAGTCATTGGGGATTTACAGGCTCACCCCCGAGCTCCACTGTGAAGCCAGCCTCCTACCCTTCCAGACCAGGTTCATTCAAGAGCTCCACTGTGAAGCCAGCCTCCTACCCTTCCAGACCAGGTTCATTTAAGAGGGACGTCTGAAGGCATACATCCGAAAGTCATCATCACAGCAAGACAGGATAAGGTCTTCCAACTGTTGAGTTTGTTCAAGGATGGTGACTTGTCTATGTCCCAACTTCCCTCTAGATGTTCTGTGATCCATGGGCCAATCATTCAGTGAATGAATGAATATGACAATATGTGTAATGATGACGCTGCTGTTATAATCTTTTTGTTATCATCTTGCTAATGTGATGTTAATGAAATGAGTGAGTGAGTAAGTGAGTATTGTTTTACGCTGCTGTTAGCAATATTCCAGCAATATCACAGCGGGGAACTAAAAATAAATATATGTGTTGTTTTTATTATTATAATTATTATTATTGTTGTTGTTATCTAGCTAATGTTATAAGGACATGAAATATAAAACGTCATACTTTGTTTTATATATCTTGTTATAATCTTGCAAATGTTATAAGGACATAAAATATAAAACGTCATACTTTGTTTTATATATGTTGTTATAATCTTGCTAATGTTATAAGGACATGAAATATAAAACGTCATACTTTGTTTTATATATGTTGTTATAATCTTGCTAATGTTATAAGTAAATGAAATATAAAATAAAAGTTGACGTCATACTTTGTTTTATATATGGTGCCGTTTTAGTCCAGAAATCAGTAGCTGTTTTCGCCAATATGGTGCCGTTTTCGCAAAGTACAAATTTGGAGCCTTTCTGCTGTGGTACCGTTTTAGCTATCACTAATTAAGACACTGAAGCTGCATGGACACGTTCATTCTACTCTCCATTGTTTTGGTGTTACCAAATATTTATGCTGCCTCATCTTATCTGTATGGCATGTTTGTCGAAGTGCACTGCTTACAACTCTGTACTATATGTTTTCAGAGTGTAGTATGGCCACAGATACGGATAAAACACACATCATGTAAAACCTAACAAGTGTGAATCAGGCGCACAGTTGGTTTGTCGTTCGGCAGTGGGTCTGGGTGACCTCGACTTTCCTCGAACATCCGTGTCATCACAGCTTTTGTTAGTGATTAATTCCTGTCAGCTTTTCAAACGCCCTGTGTTTGTGTAACCATACCCAACAAACCGCGTAGCATAAGCAGCTTGGGGACTTTGATGAACAAAGGAGTCACGCTATACGATTACTGTTTGGTATGCACTATGTCTCGTACAGTAGTGTTTAATGACGAGAGCAGCAGTAGGCACAGACTAGCGAGGTCATACACGGTTTAGCCAATAAGACGACGCTTTTAGCCGAAATGATTGCAACGATCTTATTCATAACGTCACAGGCTCATGAACAACAATATAGATGACACAGATTCTATGGAAAACTCCCACACCTGGTGTGAAACGAAATACACAGACTTGCATAGTTAGACATGATGAATAATACACGGCTGAGAAATACAGGGCCAAATGTCAGCTCACATAAGGCTGCTGTAAGGGAATGAACATAAGATAATTGTTAAGGTATGTTTACGAAACACACTTAGGTCCTTGGTTAAAATCCTCAGCACCCAGGTCTCAGCGGGGATGGTGAAAAAATCTGAATGTTTACCACCGCATATATGACAAAATTGTACTGATCGTACGGTAAAACGCTGACTATAAATGCAGTCCATTTGGTAGGCTGATATTTGGCGTTGAGTGATTCAGTGTCCATAATTTCATTCGGAAATAATCCATTTGTAATAGGCGGGGTTCTGAACAAACTCCTGTCGCCCAGTGACAGTTAAGTTAAATCAACCTTTTTGGACTTCTTGTTGTGTGCTTTTATCATATAATGTGTTGCTCGCTACTCAAAACTCAGTGACCAGTTCATCATCATAAACCTTATTAAGCGTAAGCTTATTAACAGAGACAGACTGAAAAGTAATAATAGTTTATTACAAAAACCTGGTAGAAAAATTGAAACAAACACTCAACAACTTGTCAATGTCACAATGCTCTAACTCACATAAGCATTCAGTCCTTCAGGTACACGAATCCCTTAAACTACTCTCAAAACACCATCCAAACCAACACTTCTAACCCGAACATTACCCAACATCTGGAGTCTAAACCCAATTTCGTTTCCTACGCTAATGCCTCCCCCCCTCAAAACACACACACACACACACACACACACACACACACACACGCGCGCACGCACACACACATGCGCACACACGCACGCACGCACGCACGCACACACACACACACACACACACACACACACCTGACCTAACGTTAGAATAAGATCACATGACACCCCCATATTGCGCTTAGCATTCTGCTTTATAACAGGGAGGGAATGATCCTGAAACATGACCTCGGGACATCAGTACTACTAGGAGACACCTCATATGATGTTCAAAGCTAGACACTGAATTCAGAAAGGCAGTTCACTTATACAGCGCTCTAGGATGACCTTTGATGTGGGTCAAGGTTCATCTACTGACGTCTACGGACGTCTCCACCAATCAGCGCCTACCAAACATCCACGTGGCCTACCCAATGTATCCAGCACTTTGATGAACAGTAACACCAGACAGAAAGTAGTCCCTTAATTAGAGCAAGTGAAACAATGTTCTACAAGACTCTCCGGTAAGCAATTAATGTGTCAATCGTAATTACTATCTAAATATCCCTATATGAACCCCTGCCCCCTACATGTACTTGCATTACTATTTAACAAAAAATGCGACACTGAATGCGACATGGAAAACGCGAATGCATACGCATGTGATAATGTTCAGTTGAATGCTAGGACTTTTGTTTAAACACATACACATAGCGCACATCATCTATTATCTAAAAGAGCGTGAATTTATTGTATCCTTTATATCGAGTTATCCAATTCCTTTCTAATGTAAACACGAAGAGAGACTAAATTGATTTTAAATTCATTGATTTTAAATACTACTATCATTATTTCAAATCATTTATATCACTATACTCTCTTTTAATAGCAATTCAACACAATTCGTTGGCGGGGTTAACTAGTGCTCAGCCTACCCAGGACACTTGAAATGTTAAAGTGGGTCGTTTCCTTCACTGTGGTACCAATCGCCGCATGAAAAAGAGCCATTGCTGGCAAAACAAGGTAGCTACATGACCGCTGAAATTCATGCTAATTTCTATGAACACGGTAATAATCCATTTACCTATGATTCTTTGTTTACAGACATTGAGTTTTGTCTGTGACAACGACATATCTATATCACAGTTAGAAATTCTGTCGACGCTAAATAATGACATTGCTTTTAAGTATCGAACTGAGAAAGTGACTCGGTAAGAAGAACGTGTGGTGAAATAGACAAATGAAAGTATATAAACAGTTAAATAGGTAATCTACTGTAGTAACATATAAAAAGCTCGCGCCTGTGAGATATCAACAAAACATTAGAAAAATAGCTCACACCAAAGCCTTCACCGAATATTCACCTGACAACCCGCTTCCAAGCTCCGCGAACCTATTTCACTGCGCATGTGCTAAGAGCGCAGCCCAGCTGTTGAAACCACTTCAATTCCCCCAAGCGCTGGTGGAAAGTTAGTGAATCATTTGAACTACGATTTCGCGCGGTTTTTTTCATCGCGTTTTTTTTCAACTTTATTAGTTGAATTTGCATTTTTGATGATTTGTTTCGGTAAGTCCTTACCGAAAGGTATCAGAATCTGCAAAGTTGTGTTTTACGTTGCATGTGACCTTTAAAATGTATTTGTGGACGAGTTAAACATATTTGAAAATACAACATTTTTGCAACAGATTTCTGAGTTATGCGTTTCTTTTGAGAATAGTATATATTATATAAGCAGTGTGTGTGTTTTATTTGTTTTTTCGTTTTTTGTTGTTTTGGATGTGTTTTGGGGGCAGTATTCTGAATCATTGAATTCTTCCATTTCAAGAGTCCTACATCATGGAAGTCATGCAGATTTGTAGATATGTACCCTTATATAACAAGGTTATGAATTCTGTCCTATTTTGATATGACTGAAGCATTTTCTGACTGTGTTGAGATATGCCAATTAAGCCTATTGTGTAATTACGGGATAAAACAGAGAACACGATAAATACCAGGGATGATACATGCGTGATAAAAGGACATTAATCACCAACACTATTATAAGTTATGCCGTGAGTTGGAACAAAAGGGAAAGGGAGTCAGTTATCCTTCAACCATCAGACCTGAAATCAATGCATGAAACGCCCATCCTTCCTTGTCAGTCATTATTGTATATACCTACCACAGCACCAAAAACCGGATAGTAAACCATTGAAATATACGTAAATACAGTAGGAAATACATGCCATGACCGGGTTTACGTATGTTTTCAGATATTTCCTAACTTCGGGCATATATTTCAAATGAATCTATACCTTTGAAACATATGCTCATCGTACATTTTCGTATGCACAAGCACCTCGTTCATGTATGCCCTGACCGGATTGTCGGGGATTTCCAAATATGAATTGCAAAACAGATACCCCGGTAAATACATGATCATACAGTATTTCCAATGCATTCCTTTGAATTTCAGTAGGTGCTGAAATTTCCGATTTCGTTCTAAGTTTACTCGGTTGGAAACATGTGAATTTACTTAGGTGGGGAAACACAAGTAAATTTTCAAATTTGCAAATGTTTACACATCTTAGATATTTATGTATCATACCGGATAAAGGGCGATGCGTTGCCCCTTTGTCCTAGCAAGTGTCCCTAGCTGCCCCAAAAGAATAGCACTTTGTCTCTCTTGGAGCACAGTCAAATATGCTACCCGAACCAACTCGTAATTTCTTAAGTCTGTTTAGCTCGCGCATCACTACTGTACAATAATTGTGGCAGTACATAATTGGAATATTATTGCACTTGCTGTAATAAACGCCATACATAAACTTTAAAGTTTGTTTCACTAACGCAAAAGTATACAATAAGAAACAATGCCATATCAAATTATATATTCTGTGAGACATGAAATGAAAAATTGTTTTTATCGTGTAGCGATTATGACCGGATAGCACAGGCGGGTGCGTTCTCTGAGTATATCATAGACATGTTGGATCTCCGTGCCTTTTGTGAAATTCGTCTATATTGTCCTGTTTAAATTGACGATCCATAACTCAGATTGCGAGTAAATATCACGTAAATAATTGTGATGTCGCATTGCTGTAAATTTCCCTGTCGGAGAAGTCATTCTCACAAGATGTATATTCCCTTGTTTGGAGAAGATCTATGGTTATTACGCCCAAGTGTTGCTAAACATCTTATAGGCCTTTAGTCTGACACAGACGCGGAGTGAGTGAGTGAGTTCAGTTTTACGCCGCACTCAGCAATATTCTAGGTATATGGCGGCGGTCTGTAAATAATCGAGTCTGGACCAGACAATCCAGTGATCAACATCATGAGCATCGATCTGCGCAAATGGGAACCGATGAAATATGTCAACCAAGTCAGCGAGCCTGACCACCCGATCCCGTTAGTCGCCTTTTACGACAAGCATCGTCGCCTTTTATAGCAAGCATGGGTTGCTGAAGGGCTATTCTGCCCCGGACCTTCACGGGTCCACAGACGCGGACATCGCATGTTCAGGTTCTGATCTGACAGGGGCTGAAAATATCATTCCGACATGAATACAATATCTCAGTGTTTTCCTAAGTAAGTGGAGATCTTTCTACAACAAATAACTCTATCGTTGTCCTTCTGATATTCCCCCGAACGAAAGCTCTACCCATTTAGGGTACAATGTGTAAGTTACAGAATTGTAGGGAATAGTCTTAAGACTTTTCTACTTTGACCAAGATTCTTCGAACTTGTAACAGTCGTTTGAGAAGATCAAAAGAGAAAAGGGTAGTGCGCGATGTATATGACGGACGTATATGGAGAACGTTCGAAGAACTTTATAAATACAATAATAGAAATACCGGTTATGTTTAAAACTCACCTTCAATCTGATAGCCAGAGGGATTATTGTGAAAGATTGCAGTATGTATCATCATAAACGGGCCAAGATAAAAGTACATGTCATTCATCTCCACATTATATCCCTTTTATAGACACGGGACATCGTTGTTACAGGTAGGGCAAACACTTTATTCTAAAGTATCTGCCGGTTTCACGCTACATACACGTGTTCAGATTATCGAGAAAACTAGCGACGCAAGTTCTCCTCCATCACACCAGAGACCACATAATCTATCATATGGCCTTTGATCACACATATAATTGTATAGATACCCAGTGTTTATTGATAGCGATGAAGCAACTTATCAAAATTTACAGCCGACAGTATCATCTGCATTACTCTCTTACATAAGGTGAAATATCACAGGGTTGTCATGTTAACGATAATTTGGCATACTATTTATTGTGTTGTTCTTTAATCTGTGATTAGAATTTAAATACGTTTTGACGTGAGCATGTTAAGAAAAGAGAAGCTGTAAAACGAAATGTATTGTGATCGAACCTATAGGCCTTTGTAAAAGCGAGTTTCAAGTCACCTACATAAAAACCTGTTTTCATGATAAGTATCTGCTAATCCGTGGCACGATTCCGACCATATCGTGGGCATGTGTTTGTGAATCATAATCAAATAGTGATGTTAGAAGCAGTCCATGCCGCGTCAACAACACATGCAAATAGGGGCGTAGCTACCATTATAAAAACAGCTCGAGCATTCACATGATCTTTGCTAAAAATAATTTACAGTAAATTACAGTAAACAGGTTATTCTTCATATCATAGCTTTCAGTGATGATTGTTTTTCCATCGACATGTATGAGGATGTTTTGTTACAGTCATGATTACATGTGAATCATCATTGAAATGCAGTTGTTTATTTATCATTTGTTTATCAATTATTTTAGAAAAAAACACCAAATACTCGATGTATGGTATTGTATCAATGCAGCTGACATGTATAAAATATGTCCAAACATATTTGTATATGAGGAAATCACACTTGAATTTCCATGGTGGTAAGACTTCCGTCCGTAACCCCCAAACCTCCCCACCCCTCCCCCTTAAATTTTAACGATGAGGAAAACTTTCTTTGAGTGGCATTTATATGTCTTTCAGTATGTTCAGATTAAATAAACAAAACACGTTAAAATCATCCTTATCGGATGAGGAATATATATTGAGGTGATATGATTTGACTAGAATGAAATTTAAGGGGGGATACAGGCGGAAGTCTTTCCACCATATTTTGAAGCTATTGAAATCATCAAACGATAACTCTTCAGGTCTCATAAAAAATGAAAGTTGGACAAGCTCTCAATACCACCTAAATATAAGGCTTTGCAGCTCATATTGCTTACACGAAAAACATGGCTTGCTAGGTGCCTGGCAAACGCACGAGAATTGCAATACGGGCCTCTAACCACTGATTCTCCGTGACCTGGAGACACATGTGATTGAGCGTGTGTTGGGACGTCGTCTGTCATACAGACCCTGAAGCAAATATATCCAAGCCCACGCAAGTCTACAAAATGTGGCAAGTCTAGATTTTCACAGCTTCGAATTCAGGAGAAAGTCTCAGGGCTCCTTTTCCTTATATAATATTCTTTTTTTACTATCAACTTTTTTTCTGTAAAATATGTTAATATCAGAGACTAGTTGTTAATCTAGTACTGACGGGTAGAAGACAAAAGACAAAATGGTTACTAGTGCTGTTACATTTTTTAATTATATATAAACATTCGTCCTTGTCTCGGGATAAATGTATATTTTCCACCAAATGTACATTCGGAGGATATCGAAATCTAGGTTAAGCTATTTGAATCATATTTACAATTAAAAGACCCAAACAATGGTGTGGTGTCCACATTTTTGGTTTTCCATAGTCACAGAACGATATTTTCTCCCCTTCCGTCTCTAGGAAAACTCACTGCAGGGTTCGGGTTATGGAGAGCCATACCGAACACCCACAGCTGGCGGGACCAACATCTCCAGTAACATTTACATCTGCCAACGCTTAATTCGCAAGTGGTGAGGCAATAAGCTAATGAGGCTAAGGGTCCTGTACCATGTTTGTGAAATATCTGTGATGCCTTATATGAAGTCTATCATCTAAGCAAGTCTAGCTATGTATGGCGTTAAGTCACTGCTTTAAGAAAGGCCCCTTTAGAATTTTATCTGGTCAATATTAGTATTTCCATCATATCCGAAAATACATAGACTAACGCTTAGTGTCTGAATATATATAATTTTGATAGTAACAAACAAGCCCATTTAAATTGAGCCCCAGGGAGACACGACATTCAGTCCGGCTAGCCATGGCTGCAGTTAGCTATAGATATGTTTACTTTGTAACCCGACCCCCAAAGTGAGTTAGGATTCTTGCAGATGTTAACAGACCCTGGACCTGAGGAGATCTAGACTTGCTTCATTTAAGGCTTTAGCATTGCACAGAGGACTCGGCAGTAGGGGAAATAATGTGGTTCAGGGACTGTGAGACAGACTAAACAGTAAGGAAAATAATGTGGTTCAGGGACTGTGAGACAGACTATAAAATGCATGGCAACCTACACTTCATTGTGCCTATCACTTTAAAACACAAGGGTTATTTCCTTTGGGTTAACTGACAGGCTTTCGGTGTCAAATTATTTGGAACTCCAGCCAAAGGTGATGTTATGCTGTTTGGAAATATGGCCTTTTTGTAATGCCATAATGATAAGTGATTGTTGTACATATGATGTTTTTGAAGGATAATATCAGCGTACTAATACTTTGCACGTGTTTCCCCCCCCACTCTTTCCATACCCGTAAAAGTTAACTTTCCAATATATGCCTGTAAGAAAATACTGTAAAGTAATGGGATTGCTGAATTTGGCCACCTGAGGTAGTGACCACAGCACTCTGGTTATACTGCATTGGGAGAGGACAGAGCTTGGCAAGATACCAATAAATATGCTTGTCATTTAAACCTTTATCTGATAATTGTGGAATGTGATTTTATAATTGAAGATGCTTCCTGCACCTGTAGCCCCAATATAGATGTTGTTAGTCCAAATTACTTCGTCTCTTTTTTTTCAATTGAAATTAAGATCTTTGCCTTTTATCAAAATAACATATTTTCAGTCTTAATGTGCCTTTGTCGGGAATCAAACACCGGTTTCTAACCTGACAAGCGAACGCTTTAGCCACGAGCGTACCCCATCATTCCTTGATACTGTTGGTACATTTATTATACATTCAAGATTGAACCCAGTTTTGTCACCATGTATCCTTCAGTTTTTATGTTAGTGACATGATCTGCACACTGATAATTTAAAAAGTGGAATATAAATAATGATTGTTTGCGATCTTTATCCAATTTAGTTTTCCACTGATCTAGTAATTTTCAGTTTCTATTTCCACGAAATTCTGTACGAAGGTACTTTTAACAGTTTCACCCAATAACAGTAAAGCAATCATTAATACATTGTAATCATCTTTTATGAAAGTATAGATAATGAAATTTGTTCAGTTATGATCAGTCGGATAACTCATACAAGTGAGCACTAAAATTAGGGACCTACCGGTTCATGTCTGTGTGAACACATTCGTCCAGATCTGTGTTTTATTGTAATTAGCAGTGTCTCCTAGTATAGCATATAAGAAGTGTACCTAAGGTCAGTTATTTAAACTGTTATGTAATTTCCATTACAAAAAGTATAAATGATATTACCTATTGGTCAGAAAGACTTATCAGTACCCCAACACCGACCACCGCCGCCACCCCACCCTAGGCCTACCCCATGCCACACCCTCTCCCTCGCACACACACACACACTCCCTAACATACATATCGCTCTGGCCCATAGACCCGATATTTGAACCTTTTAAACAGACACCATGTGTATGTCAAGAAAGACACATACGTTATTAGTGGTGCTCAGTCATGGGTATCACTTCACCATGTGTTACTAATTATCTCAGTACATTATGGCGTGGTCGGACGCGCTAACGAACCCTATGTGACAGTTACATTACAGCACCATTGAAATACATGTTGAAGAAGTGCTAATCTTGTAACACTATACTTACTCATTTCCAACCATTTACGCATGTACAAAATATATGACAAACCTAACCCTGGTCATACGAGATTTCAAGGGTATTGAAATGCATGTCCTACAATCACAGCATTTACATATGTTACACATGTTAGGAAACATATGGAAACAATGGCCAGATTTACACACCTGTGAAATACATGTAAATGCAGAGTCGAATGTTCGTTTATTTTAACACCCTTTTAAACGTGTGTAAATCTGACGGCCAGATGAAACGTAGATTTCAAACGTTGTTCATATGGCCGCCGGATGAAACGAGTATTTCCTGACGTTAGTAAATTTGGGTAATACAGTCATTTTGTGTGGTGTACAAGGATCATCAATACAGGTCCAAACACGAAAATGTAAAGTGTCTGTCGACAAAAACAAGGGATTCGACACTATTCTTTTTGTATAACCTGTTCAACTCATCTCCGCAAGTAACTGAATCTTCACTTTACTGAGAACTGAATGTTTTATCCCATATATAACATGTGTTCTCTGTTTCAGTATATTTGTTGAAAAAAAACGAGTATCAAAATCCATCTTCTAGCAAACAGCTTTTTAGCAATTTGCTTTGCTTCACTTGAACGCCATCACGACTGTGACGAAGTTCGCTAAATTTGTGTCACATTAAAGCGAACATTCACACCACATCACATTTTTTAACAACAGTTAATCTTTAATATTTATATTCACCTTAACATCTTACCATCATGTATACCATTTCACACCACTGCGTTTTGTACCTCAACATTTCAATTTATCATATCCTACTCCTCACCCGTTTTAGTGCTCTTATCTATTTATTTGTTTACTATCTCAGTGCTTACTGAAATGCGATATGTTGATTTGTCTTATGTGTTTTACGATGTAACCAAAATTTCCTTCGGGATAATAAAGCATTATCTTATCTTATCTTACTATAATCGTTTTTTCGTTGTTTTTTTGTACTCTCTCTTGAATTCTCATTGACTGAATTCAAACATACAAACGTGTTTCCCCTCACAGGCAAACAAGCACAACACCCAAAACATCATGTTAAACCAGCATGTGCGCACTGCATGCATTAGCCAACTGCACGTCCCAAACATATAAAGGGTCACATATTTCAACACCATGTGAAGTTGTTCTCACTCTTCCCCGCAAAACAATATCCTAACAAATGCACCCTACCCTTTTGTTCAATATTTTTTTTCCACCGAAATATACCCCGAAGATAATTAAAATGAACTTAGCAATGAGTACTCAAACTCGTATCACATAGTATATCAACGTGATCAACCAAAAAAATTATTTCTTATCAATAAATTTTCATATTATTTACAAAGAAGCGGTTATTTGTTACAGGTTGCATTTATCACAATAAGGCGTTTGAAGTTAATGTTTTGCCTAATTTGCCTCCACGAGGGTAGTCTTAGAGTTCGCCATTATGTTATCATGTTATTGAATTATTTGGTAATCCTGAGTTCACAGGACGCCATTCACCATCAGGTCCCAAGGCACCAAGTATACACTTTCAGCAAAATTTCTCTGTGGCTATTATAAAGTGAAAAGTCAACTCGCATTTGCGAGATATGTTCGTATTTATATCAAAAGGATATATGGAAAAAGTACCCGTGAAGATCCGGGGTAGAATAGGTGTTCAGCAACCCATTCTTGTCGTAAAAGGCGACTATGCTTCTCGTAAAAGGCGACTAACGGGATCGGGTGGTCGGGCTCGCTGACTTGGTTGACACATGTCACCGGTTCCCAATTGCGCAGATCGATGCTCATGCTGTTGATCACTGGATTGTCTGGTCGAGACTCGATTATTTATTACAGACCGCCGCCATATAGCTGGAATATTGCTGAGTGCGGCGTAAAACTAAACTCACTCACTTACTCAATATATGGAAAAGTAGCCTTTTTCTGGACCGTTTGCTTGGCCAAGCTGGCTTTCGAGAACATTCAAGAAACGTTTTGTGGTCCAAGGGAGATAACTCTTTTGGTTTTTTAACCAGCTGATCACATTCGTCACTACTCGTCCTTTTCCGTACCTCTGTCGACGAATGTTATGTGCGAAAATACGACAAACCAATCAGAACGCGCGTAATGAGTGCGGTACTTTGATAAAAAATAATCCTCAGTACGTACTTAAATCGTTTATGGCATTATGTGTTTGTTAAAATCATGAAAAATATGTATCAGAATATTAAAAATACAAAGATTATAGCTTACAGAATTGTGTTGCCTGATGTGAAGTTATTAATAAAAGAAAGGGGTCATGGACGATGAGACATTCAAATACACGCGTTATTTACATAATGGTTGTCCTGGACCCAGTTGAGTCTTTTTCTGACGAACTTGCAGGCTTGTTTTGGTGATTGTACGTGCGCTTTCCGACATTTTTAGGAATCATAATTTTCATAAATTGCTAATTATAAATTGTTTCAAAACAATATATTTATTTTATTATTAACTAATAAACTTTAATCTTTACCACCGGACTTACATTTCACATCTTTGGGGATATTTTAGTCTGACGTTTCCGGGGTCACTTATATTTTTTCAGCTAATTCATTTGAAACTTCCACCAGGGATATGGCAACAAGGTTACACGAATGTTTGGTTGGAGATATATTTTAAAGTCATATTTGTATATCTGTTTTGGAATTAAAGGGAGCTGAAAAATATTATTCTATTAAACAAATCCCATGTGTCATTTTTAAACCCTATTTAACACACATATTTCTCCACTTCGTTGTATCCCCCCGAGGGACACGAGTCGGTATTCAGATTGTCTCGGAATAACACGAGTTAGTCACGAATGCGAACAACCATCTGAACTTAAATAAGCGCATGAAATTCCATATAAATCCTTCACAAAGTAACACCTGCGTCATTATCTTATATGCCGGCCTTTCTTCAACTGGACAATGGATAGAAAATGTGAAACGTCTGATATCCGAAATGGGATTCGACACCATCCTTCTTAGAGAGGCTGACCTAACTGATCATTTGTTAAAAGGATGTATCAGTTGCATGCTGCCGAAACCAGCGACGTGGTGTTGCTCCTTCATGTGTCATAACTTCTTTGAGTAGCATTTTTAGAAGTTGGAGAGTCAGAAAAGGATACACTTTATGGATGAACAACTTCTTTATTCAGGTGATTGAATGGTGCGCTATTCCTTTTATACCGATACATGTTGGCATGCTGCAAGTGCAGTAAACATTTAACTTTGACTGAAGACTCAACTTCCATGAATTGGTATAAGATACTACGTCCATTGCATTACTTGTTTTTGTTGTTTAAGCGACATATTATCAACAATTTTGCAACACTATTTGGAGGTTAAGCATGTCAAAATCTTAGTTTGATAAATTCTTTAAAAAATGAATTAAAGGTTTCGACTGGACCTTTGTTGCTGCTAGGTAAATATCATTTCACCGACTTCACTGTATTTACCACTGCTATTATATTATATACTTCTATTCTACTATGTACTACCATAGTTTAATGCAAATTTTGCTGATAAGTGTGAAGGGGTTTCTTGTGAAACGTTGCATTAAAGCGTGTATTATCCTTGTTGGAAAGTTGGATCTGAGTACAATAAAAACCAGGTTGAAACACCAGCGTTAGGCTTTATTGTTTGAACAGCAAAACGAAGATAGTCCTGCTAGTTGGTTGTTATCTTGTCGATTCATCCTGTAACCTTGCTGTTACTGTAGTTCGCAGGTCGCCATTCATCATCAGGCATTAAGGCAAGACGTACACTCTGTCAATAAAAGCAATTTATAAGCAACAAATGTTTCATCCGCAAAAACTTCAAGGCCAGTGCCGAACAGGACATTCTACAATAATCCTGTCTAAATTCTACTTCCCTGCTACCAAATCAAAGACCTTCAAATTCAAACGTGAAAAGCAGTGTTATGGATAGCATAATCTGAAATGTCACCAGAATTCTTTAAGACGGAAGAAAAACAATGTATCACCTTCTTCAGGGAATTGGTCGCCATGTGGTTCCTGACAGTCATTACCATGTAGACGGGTATGGGTAGAAGGGGCAGCACTGCAATGAGCCAGCCAATTGTAGAGGCGTAGCTAGGATACACGTACGTGCCGTAGGTTGGTGGCTGATAGTGGAGAAGTGTCAAGATGAAAGTGATCTGGATATAAAACAAAGTGTCGTGAGGGTAACATGTATAATTAGTGTGTATGTGGCGCCGATACATTTCAGGAGACGTGTTTATTGTCTAAAGAAAAATCTTAAGGTGTCACTGCAATGTTCTAAAACAAAATACCACTTTAAAAATTGTCCTCGTCGGTGTAGGATACGCTCACCTTTTGGTGAGTGATTGAGGAAGTGAGATTTCACGCCGCGTTTAGCAATATTCCTGCACTATCACGGCGGCGGACGCCTGAAATGGGCTCCACACATTGTGCCCATGTGGGGAATCGAACCCGGGTCTTCGGCGTGACGAGCGAACGCGTTAACCACTAGGCAACCCCCCTCACCCCACACATATTTTAAGCACATATACAAGGTATCATATGTCTATGTGAGACTTCAATGCGATCATTGTATCGTGCTACTGCATTGTACTTACTATCAATATTGTCGGCGTTACCAGAGTCCAGAGGATCTTGACAGGCATCGGCAGTGGCTTGCCAATCATCATCTCAACGTCTTTACTAATTCGTGTTATACCTGACAGAACATATGATCACACTGACAAACATTGTAAGGTAGCGTTCATAACTGAAATTTTATTAATATGTGTACTGTACCTACTTTCTGACAATGTTACGACCGGCTCTCTACCCCATGAATAAAAAGCAAGTGATCTTTTTGTACAAAGTAAATACATTTTGAAGTTAAAATATACAGTGACAAACTATATATTGTCATCCACGATAAAAAAGTTTATCTTTGAATACGTTTGAATACGTCTGTACCTTGAACATGTGTCTTGAAGACATACTTCTAGCAGCTGAAAAAAACTGAATAAAAACTATGGCCATAAAATCAATTTGCCCATAAAATCGGCAGTTGACTTTACCCCATTCAAACGCTTGTTGAAGACTCACCTGTTTTCCTCTCATTACAACTAACTATGTATATCCTTGTATGTTTAAAAATGCGTGTTACAAATGCACATTTAATATCATTATGTAAACTACAAAGAACGAGTTTCGGGATTCCATCGACCCTTGCGGATCTTTCACTTCCAACACAATATATAGGGACAAAATTCAACTTGTTCATTGACAAGAAATGAGCTGTTTGGTAAATGTTTATAAGGAACTGTTGTATGCAAATGAAGTGAATAGAAAATCTTGGAGGAAAGAAAGTTTTCTGATGGTGACCTGTAAGTCCATTCTGGACCAGACAATCCGGTGACTGATATTGTGAGCAACAGCGACCACCAACACACAAACAATTAATCATGAGCACATGATGGATTGAGTTAATTTTAAGAGTAAGCATACACCCTTGATATCAATAAATAAATGTACGCACCATATCTCCACGAAACGACAATACACTCCATTGTACTTATCACCATGGGCCCGAGAGACAATACATACCAGTCGACCAGCTGAAACATGTACGGCCCTCCCTGCAACAGGAAGTCAGCAAGTCCATATCGTCCTTCAGGCAATATATACTATTATGGTTAACAAATTTTACTCACTTTTACGTTTAGTACTGCCACTCTCGTCGCTGCCGCCTCTTCCTTGCTCTTATGTCTACCGGCACAGCAATAACTTCTACTGCTGCTCCTTTGACATTACTGCTATTACATCTGCAACTGGTACGACGGTTTCCACTCAAAATACCACTACCATTGCCACAGATGCCAATACAGTAACTCTCTCTACTACTACTACTTCTACTAGTACTGCTGCTGCTGCTGCTACTACTAACGCAGTGTCGCAACCTCTGACAAAACTACTACTGCTACGGTTGCTGCTGCTTCTGCTAGTACTACTACATCTACTACTACACTACAG
The DNA here is from genome assembly GCF_003918875.1 of Haliotis rubra. Classification (NCBI taxonomy): domain Eukaryota; kingdom Metazoa; phylum Mollusca; class Gastropoda; order Lepetellida; family Haliotidae; genus Haliotis; species Haliotis rubra. Next base: position 113,318 of record NW_025766148.1, on the reverse strand, counting down.
TCACTGATGCATGTTGTAATGCATAACTCTTTGACTACTGACTCCCACTTTGATTTAATACCAGTATCACTCAGTGAGATCAGTGGTCCCGAACATGGCAGGTATCTGCAGTGGTAATAAAGACCTGTGGACAAACAAAAGAATGATTCCATATTCATAATATTATTCAAAATAATCTTAGATGCATTGAAACCTTCACCAAAGCTATGAATATCTTTCCATTTGAAAGCAGAAAATTATGTATCTGCCACAAGAAATATAATTTCTATTTATCCAAGCAAAGCAAAAGCTCTGGCTGACTGTCTTTTAAAATCAATTTAAACTTACCAGGATTTTTAAACATAGCATACTTGTTATTTTAATTTTGGCTAACAGTTCTTACAATCGCCAACAGCTGAAGGGATGGTGTAAATCCAACTAGGCTCCATGCAGGTAGCAAAGGTACTGTAAGTCCCCATGGTCCCTAGTATGCTGATCTACCTTCAGTTGTTGGCAATCTATAGCCTGGTTTTATATTGTATTGTCGTGTATAGTTAAATGTTTTAGATTTGGTTACTAGTTTTAAATTTCAACCTGTGATAATCTAGTTGTTTTACTGTCCTTCGTTGACAGGTTTTTATAATTTACCTTTAATATCTATTAATCTGTAACTTGATTTAGTCACGATATGGCTGAAATATTGCCAAAGTGACTTTAAATTTTAACACACTCACTCAGTCACTGTCTTTCAAAGGGAGAAAAAACTTTAAAAGTGACTAAAGCGTTTATAAAATATATCATGTTCCATAAGCTGCTTAAAGCTGTTTGAAATGTTCTCTTGCATTCTTTTGCACTATTCACTTTTGTGTAAAACATTTTGTATAAAAAGGAGGTGTGTCAGAAAAAACATGTACTTTGGGCTGGAGGTCTGTTATACTGTAATTTAAAACTTGAATCTTGAATTAATCAAAACTCGATTCCTAATATAATTTATCTTTACTGGGATTTATCTAACAAAGTCATTCACATGAGCAATTGAAAGAAATATCCCACATCAATGCATCCATATGACTACGGGGATTATGTACGATAGCCGAATGGTTAAAGCGAAAGACCCGGGTTCGATTCCCTAAATGGGTGCCCATCGTGATATTGCAGGAATGTAGATAAAGTGGTGAAAAGGCATATTCACTCACTTGTTCATTGAATTATGTCTTTACTAGGTGTGCTGTGTAAATATCCGTTATCTTTAATGCAGATAACACTTAATTTACAAGCTAATACTTAAATGAAAACTTTCTAAATCCAGATCATATAGACGCAATGAAGGTCACAGCATGTCTAATAACTTGATCTGTCCCTCCCTGCAGTCTGTGTACGTGACTGCGCTGCTGCCGTACGTCCTCCTCATCTCCATCTGCATCACGACGCTGCTGCAACCAGGTGCTCTAAATGGCGTGTATTACTTTTTCATACCTGACTTCAACAAACTCCTTGATATGCAGGTGTGTTTCAATTGACAAAATTCAAGTCTTTGCAATTCTATGTATTTCCTTACTACCCTCTTCTTCCAATCTTGATGAATACTGACCAAACACGCCTCACGTTCATTTATTTAGCAAATACAATAAAATATATTACATTTGACCAATTTCTAAAATGGCATTGCGTATTCATTGATGACAATAGTATTCAATTTCGAGTTTCTGAATTATGTAACATGCTTGTGAACATGATTCATTTCATAACTTCCGATGTTTTCCTTCTATAACATTCTGTGACTATGTTGAGAATATGCAGGGCTATTCTTGCTTCTTCTGATGCTTCCAGATAAATATCAACTCTCTGTGTAAATATATCATACATCAAACGTGGTATATCTTTGCAGTGTGTGTATTTCCTCGGCTTCCAGTTTTGATATATACACTAGCACGTCATTACCCTCTACTGAATCTAAACTCTCTACAAGTGATTACAACAGCAGGTCAAGTTTGAGAACCAGTGATATTCACAAGATTGAAGGTCAAACCTACATCGCCACACATTTTGCTAGAGGAGATTTTAATGGAGAGTAAAATAATGCCATCATCTGTTATATATCTACAACTGAAGTCATTGATTGTCATCAGCATAATTGGTCAGTTAAAAAGGACTGTGTGGTCAGATGTTAATGACAGCTCAGATACATATATAACGGGATAAAAACCAGTGCTTTTATGACGGAAGCCAATAAGATCAAAGCGAAATCGATCAATTCTGTGTCCAAACAGGCTTGACATTCATTATGTCCTAAAAAATAGTATTCAAGATAAATATCAACTTCCTGTTTAAATATAGTATGGAGCAGACCTCTCCCATCTACTGAATGTTTATAGAAACAATGGAACTGTTTGACGATGAATTACACTACCACTTCACACAGGTGTGGCTTGAAGCATGTTTGCAAGTGTTCTATTCACTGGGTGTTGGCCTCGGGATGATTGGCACTGCTGCGAGCTACAACAACTTCCATGAACCATGTCTCCGGTGAGTTACTAACACACCAGTGCGGTAACATGAAAAAGTATCAAACTGAAACCTCACATGATTAATGGATTACAACAGGGTTGGTTATTACTTTTGCGTGCATTACTAACAACCACTTAGGACATGGACGTTTGTTCTATCACTGCAATGTTAAGGAAACCTTCTCAAAGTATGCAGGTCACCTTTGCAAAATACTGGTGGCATTATAAGGAAAAGATGGGTATAAAACTGAAATTTGTGTGTTATATTTACAGAGATAGTATCATACTGACGATTGTCTCAGAAGGAACCAGTATCTTCTGTGGCCTGGTGACCTTTGCTGCTCTCGGAGTCATGTCACAGAAAACGGGAGTTCCCATTGAAACTGTTGTCTCAGGGGGTAGGTAATCTGTTTTTGTATGATAAAAACAAACTCCGGGTTTTAAGAAAGAATAAAGGAAAGTGTTGGGTAACTGATAGGTAGTACTCCAAAGCTACAAGGCTCGTATGATACTTTTTGATCCTGAAAAGTGTTTTAAAGGATTCCTCCTTGCTGAATACAATGTTTCATAACTAGTTATCAGAGTCCAGTGGCGTATTGTGTTTGGGACAGTTGAATCAGGGGATACACGTTAAAACATGCAGTAGTATTTCCTCAAATGTCACTGAACATAACCTTCCAGAACGGCGGTAAATTTTAGATTTACAAAATGTTTGATTGTGCACTTACCTTGTGTTTACATGTAGATTATTTAAATAACAATATACAAAAGCGACCAAACCTGTGCTCTATCCATAATAGATCCCTGTTCAAGGCAGTGTAGATTTTATCTAATTCCAAATATTTTCTGAGCATGTGCTTATGAATCACTATGAAATAGTGATGCATCAAACTGTAACATGTTCTCAATAAATCTACCATAAAACACTTCCTGACATCTTGAATGTTGTAACTTTGACCCAAGCACTTCTGACCAAGAGGCATGTGAGGCGGGATTGCACCTCGAAGGTTGTTAAATGTAAACAGTAAAGGTTGGAGGTGTTGGAATATTGACAAAAAGGAAAAATTGTCATCCCTCTGAATATTTAACCATATTTTTGACTCTGAACCTTTTTGAATGGATCTAAATGTAATGCAAATAAAGTGGTCTCACTGATACATATTATTGTAAGTTCAGGTGGGTAAATCAGTGGAAGCGAATTGGCTCTTTTATTGCTATTGACGGATAACAGATCATTTATATACCTGAAGTTTCAGTTAAACTTATTGGCAAAATTACCCACTTTCGATTAACAATAGACCCACGAAATGGTACGACTGTGACATACAGGCGATGATACAGTGTTAATGATAACATATTGGGTAAGGTACTCAAGGCCCGCATGTAAAATGGAACCAGTCTCATCTTGAGTATAAACTAAAAGTTGTTGCCAAAACGATAGATCCATATCTGGCCATATCATACATAGTTATATATGATCCATATCTTCATATTACGTCTCTATTGAAGATCCAGGATTGGGATTTGTGACCTATCCAGACGCTCTCGCACAACTTCCGGTCCCTCAGCTGTGGTCATTCATGTTCTTTCTGATGTTGTTCATGGTTGGTTTGGATTCACAGGTACAATATGTAGTGTTCAATTCAATGTTCTAATTCATCGTGATAGCTGAGAAAAAAAGTGGTCCAAATGTAACATGGCAGAATATTGCTGCCCTTTTCGATTTGGGATTAGGGATTCTAGATTAGAGCAGTCTACAGCCTATTCTGGCAGTAACGAAACTGAGTGAGTGTCAGTGCCTGGGGATTAAGGATTCCAGTTTAGATCAGGGCCATATTCTCGAAACGTTCGTAGCCCTACGAATTCTTAACTTGGATCGTAGCCAATGTGTTAAGAATAGGCTTAAGTAGTTCGTAGGGCTACGAACGTTTCGAGAATAGCTAGCCAGGTCTCCATCAGCCTTATCTGGTAGTAACCAATTGGGCGTGACATCTTCTCTGAAGCATTAACTAGATCAATGTTTTGTGGGGTTCAGATTCGATCATTTAAATGGCACATTCACAAGTGGAATAGTGTGCAGCCTAGGCAGTGCTGATGTTAAACAGCTCCAAACACACAACGGATATCACAGACTTTTGTACACATAACCTGAAGAAGTTCATAAACTTTTATTTTTCTCCAAAGCTCTATCTCAAGCTGAGCGTTGAGTGAAAACGCACAAACAATAATTACTGATTACATGTTCAGTATATTATCTAAAAGTAGCAATGCCATTGATGGAATATGTCTGAAGGTTATGTTAAACGACATTTCCAGCTCAATATCGCAATAATAACAATATTGGCATTCAGAGTAAAATACAACTGGACAACACTGATGTTTATGAACATATTACTGGTTTGCATTGAGCTACACCGTCCACTGTTGTCCTTCCAGTTCCTGAGTACTGAAGTCGTTATTACTGCCCTGATTGACCAGCATCCGCAGCAGCTGAGCAAGAAGAGGATGTTTCTAACAGGAGGATGCTGCCTGACAGTATTTCTGATTGGACTCATCTTCTGTACCCAGGTGACTATGCTTACCTGTTGAACAATTCAGTAGGTCCAAAAAGGTCATTGTTGTGGCAGTGGTACATGTATTTGAAGACGAAACGATTGTGCTAGCTGTAGACGGCTGTAATGTCAAGGGCAAAAGCAGCAGCTCTCCAGCAGCAGCAGCAGCAGCAGCAGTAGTAGTAGTAGTAATAGTAGTAGCAGGAGTAGTAGTAGTAGTAGTAGTAGTAGTAGTAGTAGTAGTAGTAGTTGTTGTTGTTGTTGTTGTTGTTGTTGTTGTTGTTGTTGTTGTTGTTGTGACAGTAGACGTTGGATAATGTTTGAAGGACGATATGGACTTCCTGTTGCAGGGAGGGCCGTACATGTTTCAGCTGGTCGATTGGTATGTGTTGTCTATCGGACCCATGGTGATAAGTACAATGGAGTGTCTTGACGTGTCGTGGATATATATAGTGCGTACATCAATTTATGTGTATCAAGTATATATGCTAACTGTTAAAATTGACCCAATGGATCAAGTGATCATGATTTAAGTTTTTGTATGTCAGCGGTCATCGCTGCTCATAATATAAATTACTGGATTGTCTAGCCCAGAATGGACTTACAGGTCACCATAAGCAAATGTCTTTCACCCGTGGTTTTCTATTCCTTTCAGTTGGATACAACAGTTCCTTGAAAACATTTACTAAACAACTCATTTCATAAAGAGAATACTTGTTTTAGAAGTAAAAGATCTGACAAAGTTGATGGAATCCTGAAACTCGTTCTCTGTAGCTTTTATTCGTTGAGCAAGTTGGAGTTTTTTTCCGTTGCTATAAGTATGTCTTCAAGACATATGTTCAAGACAGAGACGTATTCAAACTGATGATAACATGTCCTGGGTGCTGTTCCACTAACCGATCTTATCTAAGTTCAATCTTAGCAAGTTACGCCAATTTTACAATCATCTTAGCTAAAAGTTTTACCCGTTCCACTACCCGATCATCGGGACCGATCGTAGCCGGTCCCGATCTTACGATCTGATCCAAGTCTAGATCGAGACTCTTTCGTGCGTGAGATAGAGGAATGCGAGGCACGAGTTATCTCCCTTTGCATAGTCTAGCAAATGATGGAAGTAGTTTACGAACTGAGTGAGTGAGTGAGTTTAGATTTACGCCGCACTCAGCATTAGTCCAGCTATATGGCGGCGGTCTGTAAAAAATCTAGCTAAGATGCATAGCGTTCACTAGGTATCTTAGTTATAAATAATCGAGTCTGGACCAGACAATCCAGTGATCAACAGCATGAGCATCGATCTGCGCAGTTGGGAACCGATGACATGTGTCAACCAAGTCAGCGAGCCTGACCACCTGATCCCGTTAGTGGCCTCTTACGACAAGCATGGGTTATTGAAGTTCAATATTCTAACCCGGGCCTTCATGGGTATTTTTCCAACCAAGTGTAAACGTGGAGAAAAAACCTAGAGCAAAATATTAGGGTAGTGAGCACCTTGGTTTCAGGTGCAAGTGCGTGTGAACGCTGGGTATCAGGCATAATATAATAATAATAATAAATGCATATTTATAGTGCGCCTATTCCACATCCTGGGGCATGCTCAAAGCGCTATGTACTATAATTTACACGAGAGTATTTACAGCCGAGATTATAAGTAATATACTGAGAACAGGTTTTAAGTCTGGACTTGAAAAATGTCAATTGTGTCAGAGCTTTTACTATGTGCCTGAACCTTGTCAATCAGAATAAACAAGGCGTGACGAGGCATCCTCTATAACGTATCTAGAATCTGTCAGTGGTCTTGAATAACACGCGGCCTGCCTTTAGAATCCCCCACCAAATAAGTGCACTTGAAATCACACATATTTGTATCTTTTTGTTTCACAACATTGTTCACTTCATGACCCATCCCTATTCTTAACCATGACGTTGCAATATTGTTGTACAATTGTGTTACACCGACTCGCTCGGTTGTGATCCCATGACGACAGTGGTCAGACTGGCCTGACATTTGTAAGGCTTCAGTGCAGTGTTTGTTTACATCACAGAAATATACAAATTCATTTCAAGGGGGTTTTTAGGGGACGCTCACGTTGAAATGCTCGCTCTTGTTTTTCACATAGAATAGGAAAGCCACCATTTTGGTTTCTCTACGATTGATTTTAGCTATCCTAAGTTGGTCATGAGCAACTTAGACTTAGAATCTTAACTTTACGATTGACTTAGGTAATATTGGTTAGTGGAACGGTATGCCGATCGTAACGTCATGCCAAGATTTTAGGGGTTTACGATTGGCGTTGGGCTAAGATCGGTTAGTGGAACGGCACTCTTACTCTGATCGTAGAACACGGACCCGTGAAGATCCGGGATAGAATAGGTCTTCAGCAACCCATGTGCTTGCCATAAAAGGCGACTATGCTTGTCGTAAGTGGGCGACTAACGGGATGGGGTGGTCAGTTTCTCTGACATGGTTGACACATGTCATCGGTTCCCAATTGCGCAGATAGATGCTCATGCTGTTGATGACTGGATTATCTGGTCCAGACTCGATTATTTACAGACCGCCGCCATATAGCTGGAATATTGCTCAGTGCGGCGTAAAACTAAACTCACTCACTCACTCGTAGATCACGATATATATACTACTCACACTTTCCTAAGGATCACAAGAAATCGCAACTTTATCTAAACGTAGATTTAGAATTTGAAATTGTATCCATTTAAAACTGGATAAATAATGATATGGTAACATTTCTTAAGAAAAACAGCCACTTTAAGCTAACCCTATGCATTTGATACATGGGTAACCATAAAATGGTTTTCATGGCACCAACCAACCATTTTGCAAATCATGGCATGACAAGTACACATGACAAGTACATGACAAGTACACATGACAAGTACACAACACCTTTCAATAGCAGGTAGTGGATCCACAAGATGCAGTGACATACTGAAAACTTGGATCCATTACAATAAGCTTAGATATATAAACCACATTTGACCCCACACCATAGTTTTCCTGTTGAATCAATATTTGATCCTTAGCGAAGTGTGAATAGTATAGTTCGTCACTGTATCTTTAAACTTCAAAATTTATTTACAAGAAAAAGGACATTGTAAACATATTACTTGGATTGTATCCATGGGGTCGAGAGCAAACCGGTAGTAGCATAGTCATAATGTTAATAGAGTATAATATGAATACAATTGCACAAAATAATATGTTATGAACACACATGAACTTACAATGTTTGTCTTCAATGTGAACATATGTGTAAACATATGTTCTGTCAGGTATAAGACGAATCAGTAAAGACGTTGAGATGATGATTGGCAAGCCACTGCCGATGTCTGTAAAGATCCTCTGGGCTCTGGTAACGCCGACAATCTTGATAGTAAGTACAAAACAGTTGCACGGTACAATGATGGCTTTCACGTCTCAAATAGACACGTGGTACATACTTGCTTACAAAGTATGTGAAAGAAGCTCATCATTATTATGATAGCATATGACTCGTCTGAGCAGCTTTCCATCCACCGCCACCTCGTTGTATGAATATTGTATATACAGTCTGTTATCAAGTGCTCTTGCACCTGTTCCATGGTCCCCAGTATGCTGATCTACCTTCAGTTGTTGGCAATCTATAGCCTGGTTTTATATTGTACTGTCGTGTGTAGTTAAATGTTTTAGATTTGGTTACTAGTTATAAATTTCAACCTGTGATAATCTAGTTGTTTTACTGTCCTTCGTTGACAGGTTTTTATAATAATTAATATATATTAATCCATAACTTGATTTAGTCACGGTATGGCTGAAATATTGCCAAAGTGACTTTAAATTTTAACTCACTCACTCACTCTTGGACCTGTTGCCATTACAGGCTTCTTCATGATGTTGTTAAAATACAAAACATTTCCATACTCAATCACCATAAATCACGATTTAGAGTCTATCCGTTGTGTGCGTTTATCAGATTATATACTAATTATATGAAAATAAAATCATATGGGGACTTGACTGAAAGGTGAGCTTATTCTGCCCCAACGGGAACAAGTTTAAAGTTAATTTGATGTTAGAACATCGCATTAACAACACGACTTTAAGATTAAACTTTATCTCAATAAACACGTCTCTGGAAATATACCGGCGCCAAATACACACTAATTATACTTGTTACCCTTTTCAAAGTCTGCTTGTGATATCCTTGTTTCATATCCAGATCACTTTCATCTTGACACTTCTCCGCTACCAACCACCAACCTACGGCAAGTACAAGTTTCCTAGCTATGCTTCTACAATCGACTGGATTATTGCAGTGCTGCCCCTTCTACCGATACCAGTCTACATGGTCATGACTGTCAGGAAGCACATGGCGACCAATTCCCTGAAGAAGGTAGCACACACTTGTTCTTAAACTGTATCGAATATTAAATATACATATTAACATCAACCCTGCATCGCAATGTTAAAATGAAATGTAGACTACGCTATGGGCTCAACTGAACTGTCCTACTCCTAGTTAGTGGATGTCCTGCGCTGGTCCCCGTGGTTGGTTTTTTTTGGTGTAAAAATATCGTTAGGTTCAAGTTTTAAGAAACATTCTCTGATCATTTTGTCTTTCAGATATTTATCAACTTCTTTGAGCGGCTTTTTAGAAGCTGGGAAGTACAACATAGACAACATTTATGGATAGCAACTTGTTTATTTCGTGAGTGCGACGTTTCGATATAGATTCTTGTACCGCTGCCACGGAGGACTATATTGTATTTAAGTTGGCTTTTATTAATATGTAGTCTCGATATGCTGAAATACTGCCGATGTGGAATTTTAACCCACTCTCTCACTCATTCACCAACTCACTCCTGTTTTGGTCCAAACAGTATTTAAAACGACACGATGGCCTATTTCGCCGTGCTTGTTGATTGGCAAAATGTCAGCAGTAAGACCAAGAATATGAAGTGTGCTGAATGGAAATTGTTTACTATAACTTTGTGGCCCATGCAGGAAGCGAATGTACTGTAAGTCCCCATGGTCCCTAGTATGGTGATCTACCTTCAGTTGTTGGCAATCTATAGCCTGTTTTTATATTTTACTGTAATCTATAGTTAAACTGTTTTAGTTTGTATTTCTTGTTTTAGATTCATATCTGTGATATTCTAGTTATTTTACTGTCCTTTGTTGACAGGTTTTTATAATTTACCTTTAAATAGTATGTATAACAATTAATTGTTCTCGCCACGATATGGCTGAAATATTGCCGATGAGACGATAATTTTTTTAACTCACTCACTCACTATAACTTTGTTCTGAATAGACCCGTACACAGCATCAGTCGTGTCCAGGGTCATCCAAGCCTGATCTTATCCTTTATGATATGGCCAATAAAACAGAGTGCTATACATATACATGATAGTGTTGAGCTCTCAGTTGTATTAACTATTAGCACAGTTGCTAAAGTGTGGATCGGGCGACGATCTGATAGTATGGGGCGCTTTTCCCCGAGACCCCAAAACTGATGATTAGATTCCCGATTGAGCTCGATTTCTGTGATGACAGTTGTCAGTGATGTGTGTTCTCTGCAAAGACCCTTTGACGTCACACCAAGTCATCCAAATCCTTGGGCTGTCCTTTAGGTCATTAGTTTGCTACTGCTTCCGTACCACTCTGCTTTTAACCAACTGGTGTACAACTGTACAACGCTTTAAAATGTTTATAATATGTTCGCAGTTTGCAAACTAAGTACAGATGAAAAATCAAACCGACAAGCCAATTTACATATATGTGCTAATCAAACGACATGTGTGATAGGAATTTGCTTTCGTTGACAGAGTGTACGTCTTGCCTTGAGACCTGATGATGAATGGCAACCTGCGAACTCCAGAAGCCGGCAGGATTCCATTGATGATGAGTCCACAACATAACAACCACCTCCCAAGACTACGCTCACGGTGCTGTTCAAACAAAAACATGGAACTTTAACGTTTCAAGCCGTCTTTATTATTGACTAAGTGCACTAACAGTCCATCGTGACAATATTAATATACTATACTTGCCACCTCTCAAATACGGCCAATCATTCCCATATTACCATTTGCTGATACACAGAAAATGCAGAGGCATTTTCTGTTGGTTGCGTTTATACATGTATGTTCTGCCTGTACGCTTTCCTTTGTTGTAGCTATACAGAGTTATGCAAAATATATGAGTGAGTGAGTTAAACAACGCCTTTACAGTTATACAGTTATGCACAGCCTGTCAGCTTAATGTGAATGGGAATCCCAGAATGACGCAGGTCTCGAGTGAAATTAAAGGTTTATCCTCACTGTGCAGGCAGCATATAGAGGATTAGGATTAGTGATGTTGTTAAAAGGAAAGGGGTCGTCTCATGAACTAAACTCATGGCCTAGGAGGGATTCCAAACTGATAGATTGTCAGACTGGCATCAAGTCACCAATTACCCTTGTTCAATTAATGTCACTGAATAAAACTCATGTTGTTAACAGCTATATATTACAAAAGAAAGGGTTTTAGAATTCATTCCTAATACGCAAGGTGGGCGAAATCTCGTCTATCAAGGTTATAAGCTCAGAATACGGAAGAGACGCAACAGCAGTATACATTGGAGATGTTGCAAGGCAGGCTGTCCCGCAACCATCCAACCGGGTGCCACGACCACAAATCATGTCGAAGGCTGGCATGCAAGACTTAGAAAATTGGCCAGAACCATCCCAATATATATAGATTCATTGCTCTTATCCGGAAAGAGAACAGCCCGCTGAGATGACAATAGTTCAGATTCTACTTGGTGCTAAGCAGGCCCCCCAAAAGAAGAAGTATCGACACATCGATGATGAAATCCTTCGTCAGAAGTCTCTACTTGCAAACGGTGTGAAAACTTTGATGGAATTTGCTGATTCTATGTCACATTTAGTTGGACTTTAATTGTAATGCTTTTCAGTGCTAACATAAAATGTAGTTCATTCAGTGCTATGAAGTCCAATGCTTATTTTTTCTTGTAAAGGTTTGATATTTGTGTGTGTGTGTATATATAGTTAATATACTGAAGAGCAAAAGAAACGCAAGTCTGGCTTTCTGTCAAGTTTTTGAATAGAAGACAAGCAAAATTATGTTTAATCACTTATTCTATAGCAAACACTGTTAATTTAACAACTAAAAGTTGCTGTTGACATTGAATTGCAATAAGTTCAAACTGATCACAGTCCGTCAAATGGAGATACCCCTGAATGCAAAAAGTGACAGTCTCATTAGTAGCACGTATAGCCTCCTTGAGCTTGCACACAGTCCGTGCACCATGGGCTCATTGAGTTCACTAGAGTCGGAAAGAATGCCTGAGGCAACTGGTTCCGCTCACACACCAATCTCTATTCCAATTGTGCAAGTGTGAGTGGCTGTCTACCTGCTGCAATCTTCCGTCCAATTTTGTCCCAGAATGTTCAATGGGAGCCATATCCGGGGAAAGAGACGTTAATGTTGTTCTGAGCCAGAGAATCCATCGACACCCTTGCTGTGTGAGGGTTGCAAATGTCGCTGGCGTTGTTGACGTGCCAAAATTGGCCCACATAAGGCCTTCGGCAGTGGATTCCAGCAGCCCGAAGACGACGCCTAATCGTATCGCTTGGCACTGCTTCCCTTGACCCAAGAACTAAGGCTGCTGCCACTGTTGCTGCTTGAGTTCGGTTCCTTAGCAAAGTGACACGGATAAACCGATCTTGCGCATGAGTTGTCACTCGTTGCCGTCCGGTACGGGGACGATCAGCAGCAAGCCTCTTTGCTGATGAAGTTGAGCAAGTCGTGTAATGGTGGTAAGATTATAGCCCAATTGTCTAGCTACAGCGGTTACAGAGCTACCTCCGTGAAACTTTCCAATGGCCATTCCCTTCTGCTCTGTCGTTAGTGTAGGCATCGTTTGTGTGGCGTGTACACCTCCTAGCGTCAATACTGAACTGTTTTTTGACATAGACCTTTATAAATGATACCTCAGAGTGAAATGAATGCTTTTCATCCATAACCGTCGATACACATGCTAAAATGATGGTTTTGCTGCACTGTTGGTGTGTTTGTTCGAATGGTTCGTATGGACGTCAAATTGCATGATATCATCTCATCTGGGATCATTACGTCACTTTACCATGAACGTTCAATAAACCTGAACGCTTACCTTCATGAGATTTCATTTTTTCGAAACTTGCGTTTCTGTTGCTGTTCAGTATATATATGTTATTGTATTGAAAAATAAAAGTTTAAACTTTTGTTTACACTGATATGGTCCCCCAAGTAATCCCTTTGTTTTGCTATTTGACATGCCTGATTGCTTCAGTAATTATGAACAAAAGGTGCCTGCACTATGAGGAGACCCCAAATTAAAGCACATGTACAGTCACTTCCGCTAGGGTCAAAGGGAGTTAAAAAAATTCTTCTATTTTTTAATACCACTAAAATATTAGATAGAAACCTTACTGATGAGCACATGAATCTGTAGAACACTCACGAGTCATAACGGCAGTTTACTGTCTAAAAGGTTGCATGTACGTGTGTATTATCATTGTCAAAATAAGGCGTTTATGTGTGATAAAAACAATGTTTAATCATGTGCCGCACCTGAAGAGAGGTATATGTATATATATATATATATATATATATATATATATATTTCGAATTTGTAACATGGTGGTTTGTTAATTATGCTTGTTTGATTGTGAGGGAAACACGTTTGTACGTTTGATTTCAAGAAGTGAAAATACAGAAAGCACAATAAACGCAACGAAAAGGCACATTATAGTGTTGTGAATGTAGACTGTGGTTACCTCTAAATTAAACCCGTAAATTAAACTGCGCGTGAATGTAACACGGATTTAGTCAAGTTCGTCGCAGTCTTGATGACGTTCGAGTGAGACAGAGCAAAGCGCTAAAGAAATCATTGTCTGAAGATGGATCTTGATGCTGTTATTTTTCAACAATATTGACATAGAGAACATAAATTATGTTATATTTGGGAGAACGCTTTCAGTCAATTGTTCTGTTCAGACGTTTAACATCATCTGCTTTCGTGTTAGGGCGTGTATTGATGTGCCTGGTAGGTAAACACGATACTACGTAACACGTGTGACAGTCTAAAGGACTATTAGTGTTTAATGCGTTGATTTCAGGTCTGAAGGTTGAAAGATGACTGTTTCCCTATCCCTTTCGTTCCAACTCAGGCCATAACTTGTAATAGTGTTGGTGATTAATGTCCTTTCCCTATACATGCATCATCCCCGGTATTGACAAGGAAAGACATTTGGTCCAAACCAAATAACTTTATTGCATATTTAAACGTATGGTAATTTCTAGATATGCACGCATTTCCTAGATGCACACTTTCCACGGATATAATTGGCCTCTTACATGAAAGTCTAGTTTTATAACCAACTTTACAGTACTACCGTGTGATAAGAGGCCCTATGCATCACTCGAAACGTTTTATTTTTCTAAAGTGAGGCAAGATGTTTAAGTTTTCCTTTACATTTTTCGTGTATAGATGTTTTTCTTAACCTTTATTCTGTTTGTAGCATAGAGTAAGCATATAAACGCTACACTATAGACGTCTCCATTAATCTTTATACGTTGGGCTGAGCATCACCAAAGCAATGTATTGTGCTGTATTGTTGAAGACCCCATACTACCCACCATGTAACAAAGCAATATAATAATATTTGTCAGTACATTCTTTGTCTTTGTAAGTTTGATGACGAACGGAGATTCTTCTGCGATCTTCTGAATGAACTTGATTTTATATGCAGAGATGATCCATAGGCTTGTCGTAATGGCCGTTCATATTGACTTGAATGGGTTTTTTCACAATGAGTTTTCTTCTGCAATCATCTATTAACCACAAGAGATCAACCATTTATTTATTCCGAGGGATTTGATCAAAATAATAAATAATCCTAAAAATGCTTTAAAACATGCTAATGCTTCTAGACTGTGGAATAAGGCACGACTGCTGACTAACATTGTTGCAAGGTGTTTTTCATAAATAAATATTTAGGCTCGAAATATCAAATGGTCGATCGCTGATGAAAACTATGAAATGGGCCAAATTGAATATGACTTTTTATTCGTTACGAATACAGATTTTTGAAGAAATGAATAAATGTAACAAAACACAAACGTTCCAAAGTTAGACGTTACTAAATAATGCAATTCGTTCAGAGAACTTGTAAGCTGATCTGGGATTTACGCACGTCAAGAAAGGCCCGTGCTTCACTAACTTTTTAATACAAATACAGTACATGTATATAAAATTCAGTTATGATTGGGGAACATACTTCATCGTGATTTGACAATACGGGGTTGATATCATGTGACCATTATCATGATCTGACGGCCATATCATCTCAGAAGTTAATGTTTACAGAACTCTGATATCATGATAATTCAGTTGCGCAGATGCTCATGTTATTGATCACTGGATTCTCTGGTCCAGACTTGACTATTTACAGACCATCGCCATATAGCTGGAATATTGCTGTGCGCAACGTTAAGCAACAAAGATTACAGTATGTGTGTGTTATGGCAAAACAAATCATAAATCTTATTGAAGGGGTATTTTGAGTGTCGTCTTGAGATATGACACTTTTCTCTGTCCAACAGTAAAATAATCTCTTCAGGGTCACATTGCCCCTTACTTGGTTGTAAACGTTGAACAAGGCTCAAATTTGTATTCTAAACATCAAGCTGCCTTTTCAGTTGCAAATTCGACAATACAAAATTCGATTAAATCTTCAGTTATTCAGTTCTACGAATCACAGAACTGAACAACGCTCCTCCCAGATCCTAGTAAAGCGAGCGGGAAAACGCGGTGAAAAGAAATGACATGACAACCCCTACAGTCCGTTTGAGTCAGAAACGGACCGATGAATTGCAAATTTTATCATTGTACAAAATTGCCACATAAATATAAATAGTACACAAGTTTATCATTTACAAATACCCAACAGCTTTCTTATATTTGAAAATTTTCCGGACTCCACCAAAATAGTTGTTTCAGAAACTATCATCATTGAGACACAAAAGTTGGAATCTGTCGCGGCGGGGTGAAACCACAGAAATGGAACAGCCACTATCTCGTTGTGCACGGGATACACATGCCTGATGAAAAATGAAGTTGAATGCTGACGTGAAACAGTTGATGATTAAAGTGTACGATTTTTTCCGTGCTGAAGCCGAAAGTGGCAAACCATTTTATGCCATTAATAAATTCCGTAAGCGGTCAGCAAAAGCTTTAGGAGTATCAGCAAGGGTACTGACAAATGTTCTGGAACACAAACATTGTGAGGGTGATGCGAAGCAGGTAGGGGTCGTGTCAAAATCACACAAATTAAAGCATTTGGACAACTTTCAAAAGAACCTTGTAAGGCAGTCTATCAACAAGCTCTATTCTGAAAACAAATACATGTCGCTGAAAATGTTTTAAAAGCATTTGAAGCAAGAACACAACCTCAGAGTATCAAAGTACACACTCTGGCGACTCTTACACTCTTTCGGGTATCGTTATAAGAAAATGTCGGGGGTGAATAGGTCAGTACTCTGTGAAAGCCCTGATATCGTTCACAATTTTCTCAGGGTTATTTTGTATAACTCTGTATAGCTACAACAAAGGAAAGCGTATAAGCAGAACATACATGTATAAACGCAACCAACAGAAAATGCCTCTTCAGCAAATGGTAATATGGGAATGATTGGCCGTATTTGAGAGGTGGCAAGTATAGTATATTAACATTGTCGCGATGGACTGTTAGTGCACTTAGTCAATAATAAAGACGGCTTGAAACGTTGAGGTTCCATGTTTTTGTTTGAACAGCACCGTGAGCGTAGTCTTGAGAGGTGGTTGTTATGTTGTGGACTCATCAATGGAATCCTGCCGGTTTCTGGATTTCGCAGGTTGCCATTCATCATCAGGTCTCAAGGCAAGACGTACACTCTGTCAACGAAAGCGAATTCCTATCACACATATCGTTTCATTAGTTCATATTTGTAAATTGGCTTGTCGGTTTGATTTTTCATCTGTACTTAGTTTGCAAACTGGAAACATATATTGACGTTTCCGTTACCCTGCTGTTCAACGTATCCATTATAAACATTTTAAAGCGTTGTACAGTTGTACACCAGTTGGTTAAAAGCAGAGTGGTACGGAAGCAGTAGCAAACTAATGACCTAAAGGACAGCCCAAGGTTTGGATGACTTGGTGTGACGTCAAAGGGTCTTTACAGTTAGTACATTTGTAAAAGAGAACACACAACACTGACAACTGTCATCACAGAAATCGAGCTCAATTGGGAATCAAATCATCAGATTTTGGGTCTAGGGTAAAGCGCCCTATACTATCACATCGTCGCCCTATCCACACTTTAGCAACTGTGCTAATAGTTAATACAACTGAGAGCTCAACAATATCATGTATATGTATAGCACTCTGTTTTATTGGCCATATCATAAAGGACACGATCAGGCTTGGATGACCCTGGACACGACTGATGCTGTGTACGGGTCTATTCAGAACAAAGTTAAAGTGAGTGAGTGATTTAAAAAATGCATCGCCTCATCGGCAATATTTCAGCCATATCGTGGCGAGAACAATTAATTGTTATACATACTATTTAAAGGTAAATTATAAAAAACTGTCAACAAAGGACAGTAAACAACTAAAATTTCACAGATATGAATCTAAATCTAGTAATACAAACTAAAACAGTTTAACTATGGATTACAGTAAAATATAAAAACAGGCTATAGATTGCCAACAACTGAAGGTTGATCACGAGACTAGAGACCATGTGGACTATAGTATATTTGCTTCCTGCATGGGCCACAACGTTATAGTAATCAATTTCCATTCAGCACTCTTCATATTCTTGGTGTTACTGTGGACATTTGCCAATCAACAAGCAGGGCGAAATAGGCCGTCGTGTCGTTTTAAATACTGTTTGGACCAAAACAGGAGTTGGTGAATGAGTGAGAGAGTGGGTTAAAATTCCACATCGGCAGCATTTCAGCAATATCGAGACTACATATTAATAAAAGCCAACGTAAATACAATACATTCCTCCTTGACAGCGGTACAAGAATCTGTATCGAAACGTCGCACTCACGAAATAAAGAAGTTGCTATCCATAAATGTCGTCTATATTGTACTTTCCAGCTTCTAAAAAGCCACTCAAAGAAGTTAATAAATATCTGAGAAAAAAATGATCAGAGAATGTTTCTTAAAACTTGAACCTAACGATATTTTTACTCCAAAAAACAACCACGGGGACCAGCGCAGGACATCCACTGACTAGGAGTAGGACAGTTCAGTTGAGCCCATAGCGTATTCTACATTTCATTTTACCATTGCGATGCAGGGTTGATGTTAATATGTATATTTAATATTCGATACAGTTTAAGAACAAGTGTGTGCTACCTTCTTCAGAGAATTGGTCGCCATGTGCTTCCTGACAGTCAGGACCATGTAGACAGGTATTGGTAGAAGGGGCAGCACTGCAATAATCCAGCCGATTGTAGAAGCATAGTTAGGAAACTTGTACTTGCCGTAGGTTGGTGGCTGATAGCGGAGAAGTGTCAAGATGAAAGTGATCTGGATATGAAACAGGTCCAAGGACACTCAGTAACAGACTATATATATACATACAACGTGGTAGTGGTTAGAACGCTACTCTGATGAGGGATATACTATTATAATAATGATGAGCCTCTTTGACATGTAAACTTACACAAGTATGTATCATACGTGTTTGTGAGACTTCAACGCCATCATTGTACCGTGCAACTGTATTGTACTTACTATCAAGATTGACGGTGTTATCAGAGCCCAGAGGACCTTTACAGGCATCGGCAGTGGCTTGCCAATCATCATCTCAACGTCTTTACTAATTCGTCTTATACCTGACGGAACATATACATGTTCACATTGAAGACAAACATTGTAAGTTAGCGTTCACAACAGGATATTTTGTGTAATTCTATTAATGCGTGAACTCTACCAACTTTCTGACTATGTTACTATAGGTTGTGCATGGCTCTCTACCCCATGGATGACGTAAGTAATCTATTTGTACGAGGTCATTCTTCTTGTAAAATATATTTGAAGTTTAAAGATACATTGACAAATTATATATCGCAATCCACGATTAGGACAGAAACATGAGTCTCATTAACCTATTGAGACAATGACCTACTTTTCAGCCGATCCGAATTTTCTCGTGTGAAATTGAAAAGAGACACCACAAACAACTATGGTTACACTGAATTCCAATTCATGGTTCATTAGAAAATGGTGATATTATTTTAAGCTTCAATAACATCGTATTTCTATATTTTATGGCCAGTTGTAGGCAGCATGTCGTTAACTAAGACGTCACAGACTGCCCCTGTTTGATGAGGTCGTAAAATAATTCACAATTCATCTGGCTCACTGGTTACGCCTGTTATGTGTTATTTGCGCTTATTCAGTGTAGTTTGTAACGCACAATGTGATTGATATACATCAAGTCCGTACTAGACAGCCAAACTTTTCTAGCGGCAGAGCCTCGTTTTGAGATGTCCATGATTTCCTGATTTCCGTTTGTCAGAGCACGGTGTACGACAGAGCACGCTGCAGGACGTGTTTGCAAGGATTAGAAGCAGCGTAGTGTTGCAATATACACGTGCTTAGATGTATCAAATAAAACCGATTAATATTTATGTATCCAGTTGAATGAATTGGTCTCAAAGTTCTGGACTGGTTATTGTAGGAAGTTGCGCAATAGGACGGAACCCAGTCAGCAGGAAAATAAAACTGTTGTGTAATCAATGTTTTGACTTGTGAGCAACGATGACCCCTGGCACACACAAAATTAAATCAGGACCACGTGATCCTTGAGTATATTGAAGAGTTACATACACATTTGATGCCGATAAATTGATTTATTACCCACGTGGTCAACGTATGGGTAGTTGCATACTAATCTCGTACGACACGAGAGTGTCGTATCGCGTTGACCTGTGTCGTAACGACTTGACCTGAGATTCTAACGATTTGATTGGATAACCGATGACCTCTCAGTTAGGTCACGTTGTGACGGAACTACTTGTTCATTCATAACAAACACGTGAATTCATTCATTTTACAACTTAGATGCATTGTGGGAATGTAAACATTGCGAACGTTGCCGTATCGCTGTTTAATTGTGAGTCGAACTGAGGCATTATATCCGTCGAAAACATAAATGCAATGTTTCCACCAGTGATGTTAGCCGAGTGAAGCAGTTGCAAACCAAGAAACGGGGTGCTACGGAGTAGTTTACTGTAGGAGGCTGTACGAGAGGCGATGACAACTGACATGCATCGTGACGTCGGTTACCAAGGGGACAGACAAGAATGGCGTAGTGACGTCAATACAGTGTGACGTCATGCAAAAGTGTACTACAGAACAAAATTCTTCCGCAAGGAACCGGTTTCGGTTTGAAACCATAACAATAACAAAAATACGCTATTTTGTCAATTCAATGCATGTAAGACGTGGGTAATAAATAAAATACCACACTCTGTCTCATTACATACGAATTATACGAAACTCGTGACCTTCCTATGGTTTCTGACCTCACTCGTATGTAATGAGACCGAGTGTAGTATTCTCTATATATGCACCATATATCCACGACACAACAGTACACTCCACACTCAGAAAGAAAGTTTTCTGATGGTGACCTGGAAGTCCATTCTGGGCCAGACAATCCAGTGACTGATATGATGAGCGACGACGACCACCAACAGACAAACAATTGATCATGACTACATTTTTAAGAGTAAGAATACACACTTGATACCGATAAATTGATGTACGCACCATATATCCACGACACGACAACACACTCCAGTGTACATATCACCATTGGCCCGAGGGAGAATACATACCAGTCTACAAGCTGAAACATGTACGGCCCTCCCTGTAACAGGAAGTCAGTAAGTTCATATCGTCCTTCAAACAATATATACTACTATGGTCAACAACGCTTACTCACTTTTACGTTTACTACTGGCAGTACCGCTGCCTTCTCCAGGATCCCTGTTCCTACGTCTTCTATCACAGCAACTACAAATAATGCGCCTACCGTTGACATTACGGCTACGTCAACTAGTGCAACGGTTTTAATGCAATATACCACTACCACCGCCACACATGCTGATGTAACTACGAAGACAGTCCATATACTGCTGCTGTAAATGTCGTCACTACTACTACTACTACTACTACTAGTACTAGTACTACTACTACTACTAGCGCTTGTCACTGTCACAACTGATACTATTAAATACCATATTATACTTTTGTATTATCATATCATGTCTTTATCTACTTTATCCATATTAACCTGTATTGTATGTTCAGATTACCTGTATACATGTATGCAGATGGGCGTGTATACATATATGCAAATTGTATTATAATGTATGAAACTGTATGTATATGGGCCCGATGGCCTTTGTACGAAAATGAAGTGTTGATTGAACTGCTCACAATACTAATACTGCTTTTGTTACTGCTGCTGCTGCTACTACTACTACTACTACTACTACTACTACTACTACTACTGCTACTACTGCTGCTGCTGCTACTTCTACTACTACTACTACTACTACTACTGCTACTGCTGCTGCTGCTGCTACTGCTTCTGCTACAGTGAGAGATACATGATATGATACATAGCTCTTTGCTTTCATATTCCCAACAGGGTTCCTTCTACTATGAATGACCAAACTGGAATATTCACAACTTGCCACAGTCACTGTTTCATTAATTACAACTTGTCCATGTTCTTCAATATTGGTTTTCATGAGTCACTGGATCGTAAGCATTGTTAAATACACTGGCTGTTTTGACCTACTGAATTGTTCAACAGGTAAGCATAGTGACCTGGGTACAGAAGATGAGTCCAATCAGAAATACTGTCAGGCAGCATCCTCCTGTTAGAAACATCCTCTTCTTGCTCAGCTGCTGCGGATACTGGTCAATCAGGGCAGTAATAACGACTTCAGTACTCAGGAACTGGAAGGACAACAGTGGACGGTATAGCTCCATGCAAACCAGTAATATGTTCATGAACATCACCATCAGACAGTTATATTTTACTCTGGATTTCATAGTTAATGTTGCGATAGTGAGTTTGAAATGTCGTTTAACACGGCCTTCAGACATATTCCATCAATGACATTGCTGCTCGTAGATAATACACTGAACTTTTAAGCACCCGACCATCAGTAATTATTGTTTGTGCGTTTGCGTCCACGCACAGTTTGATATTGTGTATTGAAACAAAATGTTTATGACTTCTTCAGGATATGTGTAGATCTGAACCAGATCGAATGATCGAATCTGAACCAGACAAAGCAGTGATCAAGTTCATGATTTCTATCAGAAAGCTTAAGGAGACCTCATCTAACCAGGAAGCTCTAATGCCTAGGAACTGACAATATCTCCTTTTGGTTACTGTCAGAATATACTGATGGAGACTGCTATAAATTGAAATCCCGAACCCCCAGGCACTGACACTCACTCAATTTGGTTACTACCAGAATAGGCTGCTGGAGAATTGCTCTAAATTGGAAAACCAATCCCAAAGGGCAGCAATATTCTGCCATTCTATATTTGAACCACAGTTCCTTTCTCAGCTGTCGTAAAACACTTCATATTGCACCTGTGTATCCAAACCAACCATGAACAACATCAGAAAGAACATGAATGACCACAGCTGAGGGACCGGTAGTTGTGTGAGGGCGTCAGGATAGGTCACAAATCCCAATCCTGGACCTTCAATAGAGACGTAATATGCAGTGTAAAGCAATATATTCAGAAGAATGTTGAAACTAAGTACTTTGTTGCAAGGATAATCTTGCCAAGCGTCTTCAAGCTATTAGCAATTGCCGTGACCTTTTGGATAACTGTCGTACGTGCTTGAACTTCATGTTTATTCTCTAGATAGGACATTTCCATTTTTCATTCGGGTCTTGAGTATCTTACCCAATATAGTATTATCATGAACACTGAAAAATTGAGAACTTTGCCTGTATTTCTCATCCGTGTCAATCAGTTTGCCTATTGTAAATGAAAACAAAGTACTTTTGCGAATAGGTTTATCTTAAGTTAAGCTTAAGGTGTATCGATGATCTGTTATCGATTAATAGCAATCAAATAGCCAATTCTCTTCGACTGATTTACCCATCTGAACTTGAAAGCGACACTGCTTTATGTGCATCGCATTTGGATCCATTCATAGTGGTTAACCTCCAGCCTTTGCTGTGTACATTAAACAACTTTTTAGGTGCAATCGAGCCTCACGTGACTCTTGGTAAGATGTTGTTGGATCAAGGTTGTAGCATTCAAGTTGTCAGTAAAGCTTTCAAAATGTTTTACTGTAGATTTGCGAAGAACACGTTACAGTTTAGTGTATCAGTGACAAAATAATGTGTGCTGCACTTCCCTCTTTCACTGGTACTATACGCTACTGTATATACGCTACCATGTCTTTTCAGGTGAACAATTAACTAGCCTTGCATCTGTTTATGACTGGTGCCCATGGAGGGGTAAGGTATGCCCGCATTGTCGCGAACATCGAGTATCATTACTATTTGATAGTAATTCATAAGCACATGCTCAGAAAATATTTGGAATTAAATAAATTCGACATTGCCTTAAGCAGAGATTTGTTATGGATAGGGAACGGGTGTCGTTGTTATTTCTTATGATTAAAATACTCCAGGGTAAACTTGTTTTGTAAATCTAAAATTTACCGCCGTCCTGGAAAGGCTGATCCACGAGTACTATATGTTCAGTGATATGTCAGGAAATACTACTGAGGGTTTTAGTTTGTATCCTTATACTGTGACCTCAAGGCTTGGCATTATCTCTTGCCCCGTGATTCAACTATATCCCAAACACAATACACCACTGGACTCGGAAAACTATTTATCAAGCATTGTTTGAGCAAGAGGCATTCCTTTAAAAACATTATGATCAAAAACTGTTTTACGAGCCTTATAGCTCTGGAGAACTACCAACACGTCCCTTTCCCTTTCTAAAAAATCGGTGTTTTGTTGTTTTTGTAAATACAATAAAAATTACCTACCCCCTGAGACAACAGTTTCAATGGGAACACCCGTTTTATGTGACATGACCCCGAGAGCAGCAAACGTCACCAGGCCAGAGAAGATACTGGTTCCTTCAGAGATAATCGTCAATATGATACTATCTCTGTGAATATAAACACACACGTTTAAAAGCATTCAACTGTATCACTATCTACTGCTTACACTGGTTCAGGTCAAGTTGCAAATCGACTTACGTGAATTTCGAATGTCCAAATCGCCTCAATAACGCAATATATAAACAAATATTAACACGTCGCTGTGTTGAAAAGATTTGCATATTACATCCAGCCCTTTCGTTCCTAAATACGGAACATAAACTACCGTAGCTCTATGAAACCTAACTTCACAATGATGATTTGTGCAACTTTCTGGGATGTAATTACAGCCAATCATGTAACGTTTCTTGCGAGACCTTGTCATACGAATGCTCTGTCTCTATGATTATAGAATTGTACACTTTCAGACATTCAGCTTTATACCCATCTTGTCCTTATATTGCAAACGGTAATTTGTGAAGGTGGCCTTCATACCTAGAGAAACTTTTCTTGACATTGCATTAATGGAACAAACGTCTGTGTCCTAAGAGGTTGTTAGTAACAGGCGCAGAAGTAATCACCAATCCTGTTGTGCTAATAAATTAATCATGTGACGTTTCAGTTTGACACTTTGTAATGTTAAAGCACTCTCGGTTTGTAACTCACCGCAGGCATGGTTCATGAAAGTTGTTGTAGCTGGCAGCAGTGCCAATCATCCCTTGGCCAACTCCCAGTGAATAAAACGCTTGCAAACATGCTTCCAGCCACACCTGTGTGAAGTGGTAGTGTAATTCATCGTCAAACAGTTCCATTATTTCTACTAACAATAAGTAGATTGGCGAGGTCTGCTCGATACTATATTTAAACAGGGAGTTAAATACTATTTTTAAGGACATAATGAATGTGAAGCCTGTTTGGACACAGAATTGATCGATTTCGCTTTGATCTTATTGGCTTCCGTCATAAATGCACTGGTTTTTATCCCGTTATATATGTATCTGATCTGTCATTAACATCTGACCACACAGTCCTTTTTAACTGACCAATTATGCTGATGACAATCAATGAGTTCAGTTGTAGATACTATTATTATTATTATTATAGTATATTTATATAGCGCACATATCCATGCAACTGGTGCAAGCTCAAAGCGTTGGTATTTTCCCCTCGATCATTAAATGTCAATCTCAACGACACATCGTATTATCAATCTCAACTCCCAGGGAAGTATACAACTCTTGCTGCCACTGGGCGCACCGAGTTATTGTGGCTTTCTCATCCTAACGAGGTACCCATTCACAGTTGGGTGGACTGGGACACATAGTCACAGTTCTTTGTCCACGTTTACTGCACGTTGCTGTACCCGCAACTAGGTGTTTGCACGTATTCATGTGGCCACCATCTGGTCATATACCAACGGATTCGTGGGTTCTTTAGTGTACTGTACACTAGGGGTTGTGACAACACTGAAAGATTCTGCACACAAAGTTGACTCCAAAGTTTTTACACCCAGTCACAGGTGGGCTCGATCCCGACACCTCAACCTCGCTGGATCACTAGCCTGGCGCCTTAGCAAGCTCGCCCACCGCGCCATATAACAGATGATGGCAATAATTTACTCTCCATTAAAATCTCCTCTAGCAAAAAGTATGGCGATGTTAGGTTTGACCTTCATTCTTGTGAATATCACTGGTTATCAAACTTGACCTGCTGTTGTAATCACTTGCAGAGGGTTTAGAGTCAGTAGAGGGTAATGCCGTGCTTGTGTATATATCAACACTGCAAAGATATACCACGCTTGATGTATGATATATTTAAACAGTGAGTTGATATTTATCTGGAAGCATCCGAAGAAGCAGGAATAGTCCAGCATATTCTCAACATAGTCACAGAATGTTATAGAAGGAAAACATGGGAAGTTATGACATGAATCATGTTCACAAGCATGTTACAGAATTCAGAAACTCGAAATTGAATACTATTTTTATCAATGAATACGCAATGCCATTTTAGAAATTGGTCAAATGTAACATATTTTATTGTATTTGCTAAATATATAAGCGTGAGGCATGTTTGGTCAGTATTCATCAAGATTGGAAGAAGAGGGTAGTAAGGAAATACATAGAATTGCAAAGACTTGAATTTTGTCAATTGAAACACACCTGTATATCAAGTAGTTTGTTGAAGTCGGGTATGAAAAAGTAATACACGCCATCTAGAGCACCTGGTTGCAACAGCGTCGTGATGCAGATGGAGATGAGGAGGACGTACGGCAGCAGCGCAGTCACGTACACAGCCTGTAGGGAGGAACAGATCAAGTTATTGGACATATTGTGACCTTTATTGGCGTCTATATGATCTGGATTTAGAAAGCTTTAATTTAATTATTAGCTTGTAAATCAAGTGTTATCTACAATAAAGATAACGGATAATTACACAACACAGCTAGTAAAGACATAATCCAATGAACAAGTGAGTGAACATGCCTTTTCACCACTTTATTTACATTCCTGCAATATCACGATGGGCACCAATGTTGGGAATCGAACCCGGGTCTTTCGCTTTAACCATTCGGCTATCGTACATAATCCCCATAGTCATATGGATACATTGATGTAGGATATTTCTTTTAATTGCTCATGTGAATGACTTTGTTAGATAAATCCCAGTAAAGATAAATTATATTAGGAATCGAGTTTTGATTAATTCAAGATTCAAGATGTATGTTACAGAATAACAGACCTCCAGCCCAAAATACATGTTTTTCTGACACACAAAAGGTTTACACAAAAGTTAATAGTGCAAAAGAATGCAAGAGAACATTTCAAACAGCTTTAATTAGCTTATGGAACATGATATATTTTATAAACGCTTTAGTCACTTTTAAAGTTAAAGTTTTTCTCTCCCTTTAAAAGACAGTGAGTGAGTGAGTGAGTGAGTTAAAATTTAAAGTCACCAATATTTCAGCCATATCGTGACTAAATCAAGTTATAGATTAATATATATTAAAGGTAAATTATAAAAATCTGTCAACGAAGGACAGTAAAACAACTAGATTATCACAGGTTGAAATTTTAAACTAGTAACTAAATCTAAAACATTTAACTATACACGACAATACAATATAAAACCAGGCTATAGATTGCCAACAACTGAAGGTTGATCACCATACTAGGGACCATGGGAACTTACAGTACCTTTGCTACCTGCATGGAGCCTAATTGGATTTACACCATCCCTTCAGCTGTTGGCGATTGAAGAACTGTTAGCCAAAATTAAAATAACAAAAATGCTATGTTTAAAAATCCTGGTAAGTTTAAACTGACTTTGAATTCAAAAGATAGTCAGCCAGAGCTTTTGCTTTGCTTGGATAAATAGAAATTATATTTCTTGTGGCAGATACATAATTTTCAGCTTTCAAATGGATAGATATTCATAGCTTTGGTGAAGGTTTCAATGCATCTAAGATTATTTTGAATAATATTATGAATATGGAATCATTCTTTTGTTTGTCAACAGGTCTTTATTACCACTTCAGGGGCGGTGGGGTAGCCCAGTGGTTAAAGCGTTCGCTCGTCACGCCGAAGACCCGGGTTCGAATCCCCACATGGGTAATTTGTGTGAAGCTCATTTCTGGTGTCCCCCGCCGTGATATTGCTGGAATATTGCTATAAGCGGCGTAATACCAAACTCACTCACTCACTATTACCACTGCAGATACCTGCCAAGATATTGCGATATAGACAAACATATAGGATGCCTTGTTCTTAATACTGGTATTAAATCAAAGTGGGAGTCATTAGTCATTGAGCCTGACAACTCGATCCCGTCAGTGGCTTCTTGCGACAAGCATGAGTTAGCTCTGACTTGAAGTACTGTACTCCTAGTGAACATTGTGCTTTGTTTCCTGTTGGTTCTCAAAGAACTCGTGCCCATTTTGTAACTTGTAAGATCTGAATTTGAAAGGATATATCCGTATCTGAGTGGATGTTCTGGTTGAATAGTTGGCTCGTAATCAGTGTATTAAATATTAAAAGGGCATTCGTACAGATGTTTGCAGTGTTATTTCTGTTCACATTACCTTACCAACAGACTTGACTCCACGAATAAGACATATAAAGATTATGACAGTTGAAAACAAGAGACATCCAACTATGTGCCACTGTACAGACCCAACATCCTCCAAGCCTGTTGAGACACCCAAGACATTGTAGCTGAAAGAAAAATAGAGGGTAGGTGAGGTGATAAGTGCAGGCCATAGACTATGTATTAACTATCTTTGATTCTTACGTGACAAAGGGACGCAACTCTGTACAGCGAAGAGCAGCGGAAGAAACGAATCTTATAATTTGGGCAAAAATAAAAATAAATATCAAGCTAAAGGTCAACACAAGGGAGAAACGAGTCTACTACTCTGCGGAGTGTGAATCGATTGATGTTTTTATATGTCATGAATATGTAATTGATCATATATATCATTCGTCATGTGACTTTGACCGTCATGACAACAAAAACAACAACAGCGCCGAATCCGATGAATTTGTTGGTCTTTAATAACTTTAATCAAACCTGACAGTTATATACATTCATATTAAACATGAGCACCATGTATGTATACGGGAAGCATATTTTGACAAAGCTTGTCCTTATAAAAATAACATGACAGATATATCGTACTGCCAAAACTCTTCCGCAGGTGTGTGAGCTAGAGTCACATTTTCCCACTTTTCAGATTTGGTGATGGTATATGACGTATTCCCTGCAAGGGCTGTCTTGTTTCTGCTATACGTTGTATTCCCGTAGTCAATACACAGGTCGGTGTTCCAGCTGTTGCCACAAGTTGTCCAGGGCAGGACGCTGGAGCAGGACTTCACCATGTAGTAGATGGGCCAGGCCAGATACAGGTTGTAATAGGGCATGTACGCGAATGCAACCACAACAGCGCCAACACCAACTCCTAATTGTCAATATATAAAAATATTTATACGCCTTCTTCAGGAACAAGAAGCCAATATATAATAACCTGATCTGCACTTCGGTAGGGGATATACAAAAGACGAAATATACACAATCATAATCTACGTTGCACTGGCCAGTTTTTTTTATTAACACCAAGGAATGTCATGTTGATGTTGGCCACAAACCGAGCTTCTGCAGGAGCTAAATGCTTCCAATTTGGTTACAATTACAGATTACGAAATGTAAGTGCGCTCATGTAAAATATAGAAGCTCTCATTGACAGCCGCCCACAAGCACAAGCCGTAACCGCGAGACATGGGACGTTAACTTTGTGGAAGAATGTCAGTACGAGGAAGGAAATATAATGCTTTTGTCAACTGTGGCTCTGACTGGTCATAAATTTGGCCAATTATGTTTATAAAATTTAACTAATGCATGAATGTGGTTCATGGAAGAGAATAGTCATTCTCTTGACCGTCAAACAACAGCCGTTCACTCAGATGAAACTGGACCAACTCCAGCTACAAGTCTTGTTGCTGACACTTAAGGAAGCTGACAGAATAAACCATTTCATTGTTGAGAAAGATGTCCTTGGTTAGATCCGTTACGCGAAGGTTTTGTGACCCACAGTCTGTGGTAATCATGGCAAGAGCATATTATTTCTGAAAAACATTTCTTTACATGTGCTGTATATCATTTGACCCTTTATTTATGACACCTAGTAGTATAAGCGTATTCTCATCAATGTCAGTTTTGTTCTATATATAAAACCTGTCAATGGACTGTAAACAACTGATAATAAGGAAACACATCAGGCATACGCATTCCAAACACGAAAATAACCCAACAGAAGTGATTATATAAAGCTCACATGTGAATCCCTATCATTTGTATATAGTATATGCAATCGTATTGGTCAGAATATTGTCACTGACCTTTAAACATAGGACAGAAGCTCCAGACTTGTTTGGCAGCCTTTCCCGAGAACTGCGAGATGGTCGCCTCCACGAAGAATGAGGGGAACCCAGCGATGGCCAGGATCAAGACAAAGGGGATGAGGAAAGCTCCTGGGGGAATATGTAGTCATGTGTTCTTGTAATGATTAAACTCGACCATGCTTCAAGGTTACGTATCTCGTCAGGCTTTTATTCCGCATCAAGTTGACACGTCGTGGTAGGAAGGGAACACGGTTCAATGGGGCATCAAGCCAAATTAACTCACCCCATTCCATGTCAAGAATTCTCAACTGAATGGAACTATTTAAGGGGTAATTTTATGAGTATGTTACCTTCAAAGTCACCATGATATTTGACACATCCATGATATATACTAGGCGTCAACTTTCAGTTACTGGGTCAGTCTTGAATTATACACATCGATTATAATAATTAATGGAAATGTGTAAGAATATTCATAAATGATTTAATGTAACACATTTTGATCTCCATTAACCCTAACATAAAAGAGGATGCGTTGAGACCTCATCTTAGCGATCGCATTGATCACTGAGTTTAATCTGATGCCGTCCTTAAAGATGCAGACTAACCGTACAGCCATGTTCTTCTACAAACAAATCCAACTCTTATTCAACAGAAATAACGTGGGAATGTAAGCCTTAAAATTATACAGCTTTCTAAAAATGGTTATTTGCATATTTATTGGATCGTGTGTGTTTTTATGGAATCATGTCACAGATTATACAGGTATCGCAATTTGCTGTCTCCAAGAATCATAAGAAATAACTACATACAGTCTTACCTCCACCGTTCCTGTTGCAAATGTAGGGGAACCTCAGCAGGTTTCCTAATGCAACACAGTAGCCAATCATTGTCAGCATGTAGTCCAAATGTCTGCTCCATGATTCTCTCTGTGGTGTGGATTCACTTCTGTCACCTCCTTGACAATGTAACTCTGTCATGGGAACTCCTGCATCACTGTCCTCCTTGCTCGCCATGGCTAAAACTGATCTATCCGTAAAGCAAACATAATATATGTGTACTTAATGTTACTGATAAAAGATAAACATACACGGATTTATTTTGTTAGTAACATAATCTATGACCAATGGAAAATATTTGCAAGTAGGGAACTCCTACGTCACTGTCAGTACTTAAAGGTCACATGCAACGCAAAACACAACTTTGCAGATTCTGATACCTTTCGATATGGACTTACCGAAACAAAGCGTCAAAAAATGCAAATTCAACTTATAAAGTTGAAAAATAACGCGATGAAAAAAAACGCGCGAAATCGGAGTTCAAACGTTTCACTAATTTTCCCAAGACTTTTCTGGGGAATACGGGTTTCAACAGCTGGGCTGCGCTCATAGCACGTGCGCAGTGAAATAGGTTCGCGCAACTTGGAAGCGGGCTGTCTGGTGAATACTCGGTGAAGGCTTTGGTGTGAGCTATTTTCATAATGTTTTGTTGATATCTCACAGGCGCGAGCTTTTTTATATGTTATGACAGTAAATAAACTGTTTATATAATTTCATTTGTCTATTTAACCACACGTTCTTCTTACCGAGTCACTTTCTCAGTTCGATACTTAAAAGCAATGTCATTATTTAGCGTTGACACAATTTCTAACTGTGATATAGATATGTCGCTGTCACAGACAAAACTCAATGTCTTGTTTTATTGACACCTGTGTGTCTGCCTGCCTGTCTGCTAATGACAATATTCAATACACAACTGCGATCACTGACCACATGCAATTTGAACTTAACACCAATCAGGCTATACACCATAAACAAAACGCATTGATTTATGGCCCGAGTTCGGTCTCTGTCACATTATGTAATTACACAGACAGGCAGGTTTGATACTTGAACACATGACATGTTATGATTTCTGTTGATTGCAAAATGTTGTACACAAAAAAATGAGCATGTATTTACAAAACCCAACATCTCTATATATACACACACACTGAGCAATGAAGGCGGCATCGGCTAATGAACCAGCCGTTACACTTGAGTGCACACCCACCCGCTCTGACTGGGTTCGGTATCCGGCTGCTTCGTTTCGAGGGAGGTAAACCCAAGAACAAAATATTGCACTTTTGATTTGCGATTATACGCTTATAATTTTGTTTATTTGTTTTTTCATAATCAGCAATGCATATTATATGTCATGAAGAAGTGATAATTGTGTTTTAATTATGTTTGATTTTTTTGGTTGCATGTGACCTTTAATGTTGTGTCAACCGGTAAGGCAAATTGACAATATGGAAAGCAGTCTGCACAGTGACAGAAGGATAAAGATTAAAATACCACCATCACTCAACACCTAACCGTGGCTTTCCTGAACATGTCCTGCATTTGTTACTTCCAATAAGGGTCTGTTTCATAACTCATGTTGCTATTATCTCATTTGACGATTTAAATAACAATATATGAAAACATTCTAAAATACTTCTGTCCTTATGATCTTCTCAAATGCCTGAAGGCATTAAGTCGGTCGAACATTGTGTCAAATACAAAGTGGGGAAGCAATCAGACAACTCTCCATCACTGTTATAGATCACTGGTTCGCACAAAATGGAACTATGGCTCCATTGCAAGAGTAATTTTAAAACAAAGAGACATGATCTAAGGTCTCAGATAATGATTGGATGCATTTCCAACATCCACTATTGTTCTTCAAAACAATGTCGCATTAAATTGTCCCTTCAGTACATTATTAAATTCTGTTCCAATCCTTCAAATCCTGCTTATAACCCTGTTTTTAATCCTATCTGTGCGGAACACTTTCATAAGAAACCAAAGCTGGTTCCCCTTCTTTGGATTCAGATTAAACCACATATTGAGGCTAAACGTTCGGCGTTTGATATCATCTCTCCATACCGACTTTTGTCGACTCTCTGGCGGTTGGTCAGTCCAGAAGTAGACGCTTCCCTAACAAGTTTTAAAATGCCCGATACAAACCAATTAGTTCAACAGGAATACCTACAACTATTAAGTAAATACAATCATCACGGTTCAATATTTACCAATGGATGCAAGGACGCTGGCAAAGCAGCTAGTACCCCGGTGTTTTGTTCAAAACAGCTATCATTCCGAGTTACAGAACTTTCCATTGTAGTATCTGCAATGCACTGACCCTTAAGCTACCCATTGTAGTATCTGCAATGCGCTGACCCTTAAGCTACCCATTGTAGTATCTGCAATGCGCTGACCCTTAAACTTTCCATTGTAGTATCTGCAATGCGGTGACCCTTAAACTACCCACTGTAGTATCTGGAATGCGCTGACCCTTAAACTTTCCATTGTAGTATCTGCAATGCGCTGACCCTTAAACTACCCATTGTAGTATCTGCAATGCGATGACCCTTAAACTACCCATTGTAGTATCTGGAATGCGCTGACCCTTAAGCTACCCATTGTAGTATCTGCAATGCGCTGACCCTTAAACTTTCCATTGTAGTATCTGCAATGCGCTGACCCTTAAACTACCCATTGTAGTATCTGCAATGCGCTGACCCTTAAGCTACCCATTGTAGTATCTGCAATGCGCTGACCCTTAAACTTTCCATTGTAGTATCTGCAATGCGATGACCCTTAAACTACCCATTGTAGTATCTGCAATGAGCTGACCCTTAAACTACCCATTGTAGTATCTGCAATGCGATGACCCTTAAACTACCCATTGTAGTATCTGCAATGCGATGACCCTTAAACTACCCATTGTAGTATCTGCAATGCGCTGACCCTTAAACTACCCACTGTAGTATCTGGAATGCGCTGACCCTTAAACTTTCCATTGTAGTATCTGCAATGCGCTGACCCTTAAACTACCCATTGTAGTATCTGCAATGCGCTGACCCTTAAACTACCCATTGTAGTATCTGCAATGCGATGACCCTTAAGCTACCCATTGTAGTATCTGCAATGCGCTGACCCTTAAACTACCCATTGTAGTATCTGCAATGCGATGACCCTTAAACTACCCATTGTAGTATCTGCAATGAGCTGACCCTTAAACTACCCATTGTAGTATCTGCAATGCGATGACCCTTAAACTACCCATTGTAGTATCTGCAATGCGATGACCCTTAAACTACCCATTGTAGTATCTGCAATGCGATGACCCTAAACTACCCATTGTAGTATCTGCAATGCGCTGACTCTTAAACTTTCCATTGTAGTATCTGCAATGCGCTGACCCTAAACTACCCATTGTAGTATCTGCAATGCGCTGACTGTTAAACTTCCCATTGTAGTATCTGCAATGCACTGACCCTAAACTACCCATTGTAGTATCTGCAATGCGCTGACCCTTAAACTTTCCATTGTAGTATCTGCAATGCGCTGACCCTAAACTACCCATTGTAGTATCTTCAATGCGGTGACCCTTAAACTACCCTTTGTAGTATCTGCAATGCGCTGACCCTTAAACTTTCCATTGAAGTATCTGCAATGCGCTGACCCTAAACTACCCATTGTAGTATCTGCAATGCGCTGACCCTAAACTACCCATTGTAGTATCTGCAATGCGCTGACCCTAAACTTTCCATTGTAGTATCTGCAATGCGCTGACCCTTAAGCTACCCATTGTAGTATCTGCAATGCGCTGACCCTTAAACTTTCAATTGTAGTATCTGCAAAGCTCTGACCCTTCCCTGTCTTTCTTTTTAACGATTTGTCTTCAACTCATCCAATTTAGAAATTGTAAAGCCATAAAAGAGATCTTTCAACTGGCCAATACGACATTGTCATTTATTGGTTGCTCAGTCTTGTGAGCAGAGCGGGTAACACAATGGCTGATGCTGCCGCAAGGGCAGCTCTAGAGAAGCCTGTGACACCAGTACAATGATTATAGAACTTTCATCAGATGCTACATTCGTGATCTTATGCAACTAATTGGGACACCCGAGTAGATATATATAAATTACACGATATTACACCAACTACCGGGTGCACCAGTAAGGTTGTCAGTCCAGATTTGAAGAGGTCATATTAAGACGATAGAGTATCTCTCGTCACGATATACTCATGACTATTTGTTGAAAGCTGACGATCCTCCATTTCCGTATCCAGTGAGATGAAAGAACAACGGTGAAGCATGTTCTGAATTTTCCATCAGATTTGTTTCATTTCAAGGCTTCAACCATGAATGATCTTTTTTAGCATCTGCCTGTATTGAGTTATATTATTTTAAAAAAGAAATTGATGTAATCCATACATTTTATACGAATTTATATTGTAAATAGGTAAGTAACTATTTTAATTTTGACGAATGAAAAAATAATTTTGATTGTTAGTGGCTGTGTCTTCAAGAGGGACTGAAGGAGCGTAAAATAATTGTCCCTCTGTGTCTACAAATCACCAGTAGCCAGAGGGTTGGTATAAATCAAGCCGGGGTACCTTGCAGGTTGCAGAAATACCTTGTGATCTGTAGCCCTACTTTAGATTGTAATGTTCTGTATAGTCACATTTTGATTCTAACGTACCAGTTTTAGACCTATATATGTGAACATCTAGGTATATTACTGTGTTTTGTTTATTTTGAAATATAATGTTTGAAAGTATCGTAAAACTGTTTTATTTGATGAAGCCATAACATGGCTGAAATACTATTGATGTGACCTATACTTAACTCACTCAGTCTTCTGGTCTTCTGTTTATCTCTAGTCGTTTGACCGTTAACTGTTCATGGATCACTGTACCATTCTCGATAATCATCAGGGTATACGTTACGGTCAATCTCCACTATACCCTGGAAACATCCACGGCTTGGCCCGATGATTTCATTACCTCCCTTGGTTTATCCAATAAGGTGCCTACGCTGGGAAGTTGAGCGTACCAATCACAACTCACTTTCGCTTCTTAAATTATCTAACCGTTTAAATTTGGGAACATAATTGATGTAGAGGTACTCTGAAAGAGGTAGAAGGAGTTCTTTCATATATTTGTTTTAAAGTTTCAGATCTGTCAATTTCGCTGCTGGTATGATTTCACCCAAAATCTGAGTGGCACTGCGAACAAACCTTCGCGACTGCGACCGCTATCTTTGTTGACACTGGCGTAACGGCGGCTTAGCTGATTGGCTACTGTGAGAATGCGGAGCCAGCCAAGGGAGGTAATACAATTATCGGGCCAAGCCGTGGATGCATCCAGGGTATAGTGGAGATTGATCCAAACGTATACCCTGGAGATTATCGAGGATGTTCACTGTATGTGCTCTTAATGTTCCTAATGCTGGTTTCCGCACCATATCATGGAATTCGTTCTGTCCATGTATGTTTTTTTTATAAATTCAATGTTACTTTGCGAGTGTTATAATATTTGAGTCTGACTTTTGTTAAATTTGTTAAATACTGGTACTGTCTCAGTTTTCTGTTGACTGCTTATATTGCCCTGGAGGTACATCTGACATTTGAAATACATATATGTATACAAATATAGAACGTCATACTAGTGCATTTGGATGTTTGTATTGAACGAGAAAATGTCATGGAAGCAGAGAAACAACGATTACGTGAAGGTGAGTGAGTGAGTGAGTGAGTTTAGCTTTACGCTGCACCCAGCAAAATTCCAGCTATATGGCGGTGGTCTGTAAATAATCGAGTCTTGACCAGACAATCCAGTGATCAACGGCATGAGCATCGATCTGCGCAAATGAGAACCGATGGCATTTGTCAACCAAGTCAGCGAGCCTGACCACCCGACCCTACCCTACATTCAATCCCCGCACCTGGTCAGTCTCCAACATCGCGGTTAGGACAAACAACTTTGTTGAAGGTATACATTTCTTAATAAATTATTATTAAAGATTGTTATACTATTTTGGCATTTTCAAAATGTTTTGTAAAATTATGTGTTCTTCTGTTCAGGCTGGCGCAGGCGAATGACCAACAAGGTGGCAGAGCAGTCATTGGGGATTTACAGGCTCATCCCAGAGCTCCACTGTGAAGCCAGCCTCCTACCCTTTCAGACCAGATTCATTCAAGAGGGACGTCTGAAGGCATACATCCGAAAGTCATCATCAGCAAGACAGGATGAGGTCTTCCAACTGTTGAGTTTGTTCAAGGATGGTGACTTGTCTGTGTCCCAACTTCCCTCTAGATGTTCTGTGATCCATGGGCCAATCATTCAGTGAATGAATGAATATGACAATATGTGTAATGATGACGCTGCTGTTATAATCTTGTTGTTATCATCTTGCTAATGTGATTTTAATGAAATGAGTCAATGAGTGAGTGAGTATTGTTTTACGCTGCTGTTAGCAATATTCAAGCAATATCACATCGGGGAACTAAAAATAAATATATGTGTCGTTGTTATCTAGCTAATGTTATCAGGAAATGAAATATAAAACGACATACTTTGTTTTATATATGTTGTTATAATCTTGCTAATGTTATAAGGAAATGAAATATAAAATAAAAGTTCACGTCATACTTTGTTTTATATATGGTGCCGTTTTAGTCCAGAAAACAGTAGCCGTTTTCGCCAATATGGTGCCGTTTTCGCAAAATACAAATTTGGTGCCGTTCTGCTGTGGTACCGTTTTAGCTATTACTAATTAAGACACCGAAGCTGCATGGACACGTTCGTTCTACTGTTCATTGATTTGGTGTTACCAAATATTTATGCTGCCTCATCTTATCTGTAAGGCATGTTTGTCGAAGTGCATTGCTGACAACTGTGTACCATATGTTTTCAGAGGGCAGTATGGCCACAGATACGGATAAAACACACTTCATGTAAAACCCAACAAGTGTGAATCAGGTGCACAGTTGGTTTCACGACTTTCCTCGAACATCCGTGTCATCACAGCTTTTGTTAGTGTTTCATTCCTGAGAGAGATTATTATTGAAACGAATTTGTCGTCTTTGTTAACTGCTGAACACTAGAGGTAATATAGTGACGTGACACAAAAATTCGTGTCAGTTTTTCATCGCCCTGTCTTTGTGTAACCATACCCAACAAACCGCGTAGCATAAGCAGCTTGGGGACTTTGATGAAGAAAGAGTCACGCTATACGATTACTGTTTGGTGTGCACTATGTCTCGTACAGTAGTGTTTTATGACGAGAGCAGCAGTAGGCACAGACTAGCGAGCTCATATTTGATTAGCCAATACAATTTTATTCATAACGTCACAGGCTCATGAACAACAATATAGACGACACAGATTCTATGGAAAACTCCCATGCCTGGTGTGTAACGAAATACACAGACTTGCATAGTTAGACATGATGAATAACACACGGCTGAGAAATACAGGGCCAAATGTCAGCTCACATAAGGCTGCTGTAAGGGAATGAACATAAGATAATTGTTAAGGTATGTTTACGAAACACACTTATGTCCTTGGTTAAAATCTTCAGCACCCAGGTCTCAGCGGGGATGCTGAAAACATCT
Source organism: Haliotis rubra (assembly GCF_003918875.1). Taxonomy (NCBI): domain Eukaryota; kingdom Metazoa; phylum Mollusca; class Gastropoda; order Lepetellida; family Haliotidae; genus Haliotis; species Haliotis rubra. Next base: position 74,734 of record NW_025766148.1, on the reverse strand, counting down.
GAATGTTTACCACCGCATTTATGACAAATCGTACTTATCGTACGGTAAAACGCTGACTATAAATGCAGTCCATTTGGTAGGCTCATATGGCATTGAGTGATTCAGTGTCCATAATTTCATTCGGAAATAATCCATTTGTAATAGGCGGGGTTCTGAACAAACTCCTGTGGCCCAGTGACAGCTAGGTTAAATCAACCTCTTTAGACTTCTTGTTGTGTGCTTCTATTTTATAATGTGTTGCTCGCTACTCAAAACTCAGTGACCAGTTCATCATTATAAACCTTATTAAGCGTAAGCTTATTAACAGAGACAGACTGGAAGGTCACATACACGAATCCCTTAAACTACTCTTAAAACACCATCCAAACCAACCCTTCTAACCCGAACATTACCCCACAACTACAGTCTAAAACCCATTTCGTTTCCTACGCTAATGCCCCCCCCCCCTTCAACACACACACACACACACACACACACACACACACACACACACACACACACACACACACACCTGACCTAACGTTAGAATAAGATCACATGACACCCCCATATTGCGCCTAGCATCCTGCTTGATAACAGGGAGGGAATGATCCTGAAACATGACCTCGGGACATCAGTACTACTAGGAGACACCTCATATGATGTTCAAAGCTAGACACTGAATTCAGAAAGGCAGTTCACTTATACAGCGCTCAAGGATGACCTTTGATGTGGGTCAAAGTTCATCTACTGACGTCTACGGACGTCTCCACCAATCAGCGCCTACCTAACTTCCACGTGGCCTACCCCTTGTATCCAGCACTTCGATGAACAGTAACACCAGACAGAAAGTAGTCCCTTAATTAGAGCAAGTGAAACAATGTTCTACAAGACTCTCCGATAAACAATTAATGTGTCAATTGTAATTACTATCTAAATATCCCTATATGAACCCCTGTCCCCTACATGTACTTACATTACTATTTAACAAAAAATGCGACACTGAATGCGACATGGAAAACGCGAATGCATACGCATGTGATAATGTTCAGTTGAATGCTAGGACTTTTGTGTAAACACATACACATAGCGCACATCATCTATTATCTAAAAGAGCGTGAATTTATTGTATCCTTTATATCGAGTTATCCAATTCCTTTCTAATGTAAACACGAAGAGAGACTAAATTGAAATCCCTGAAGTTACTTTGGAATTGACTGTTTTAAGAGGAGCTGACGGATGTGGGGTTTCCTATGAAGTGAATGCTGATGGAAATATATTGACATTAATCAATTATTTATACAAATCATATTTGCTTCATGCAAATGTACAGTCATAGGTTTACTTTAAGAATGGTTTCAATTTAACCTCGGTAGATATAAACGTGTTGGGGAGTGTACCCACAAGTTAAGCATTTTACTCATTTTAAATACTACTATCATTATTTCAAATCACTTATATCACTATGTTCTCTTTTTTTTAGCAATTCAACACAATTCGTTGGCGAAGTTAACTAGTGCTCAGCCTACCCAGGACACTTGAAATGTTAAAGTGGGTCGTTTCCTTCACTGTGGTACCAATCGCCGTATGGTAAAGAGCCATTGCTGGCAAAACAAGGTAGCTACATGACCGCTGAAATACATGCTAATTTCTATGAACGCGGTAATAATCCATTTACCTATGATTGCTTGTTTCAGTTTAATTCTACGCCACTTTTATCAATATTCCAGCAATATCACGGCAGGGGACATAAGACATAGGCTTCACACATTGTACCCATTCGAACCCGGGTCTTCAGCGTGACGAACGAATGCTTTAACCAGTAGTAGGCTACCCCACCGCCCCGCAATTACCAATGACCATGCATTTTGGAGAGTATGATAAATAGGGTAAACCTGGTCATACAAGATTTGATTTCCAGGGTATATAAACCTGTGTCATAAACCACAACATTACAAATATTTCACACATTATAGATGAAACCGATGGTCATATTTACACAACTCTGTCACATGAATTGTGTTCTGCCAACTGCACTTCTGTTTCGTGACCCGGATAAGAAATGTTTGACGGCCAAATGATACTGGCATTATAACGTTGGTCAATGACATATATTTCTCGCATGGTTGCATTAGGGAACTACTGTTCCTTCGTGTGGTGTTAGTCTCTTTACAGAAACCTCGTGGAAGTTTTAAAGACATGTAAATACACGATATGTAACAGCATTAGTTTTGCAACAAGGTCTTCCTGTTCGACGTCATATTGCATGCATAGCTGAAATCCAGCCATCTTGGCCTCTAAAGCCACTGCATCAAATGTCTTATGATCTCAAAGATGTCAAAACCGTTTTTCATTCCTTCGTAACATCCAAGCTTGATTACAGCAACAGGCTTGTATTTGGATACAGAAACAGCAATTTGGACAAGCTCTAGCGAACACAAAAATCATCAGCTAGAGTAGTTACCCATACAAAGAAGTACGAGCATATAACACCTGTACACAATCAGCCAAGGAGGACATTACTATCTACGTCAACTCTCTTAGTTTCTCTCCTAGTCACACATACTGTCACACACGGTGATAGAACATTCTGCAAAGCAGGAGCTGTGTTGTGGAACACACTCCCAGCCTACTTACGTGATAATACCAACAAGTTTCCGACCTGAACTGAAAACCCTCATGTTCAAAAGAGCATACAACCTAGGGGCTTTGAGCAGTTTTCTGGATTACGACGATATAAAAATGCTCAACTTATTATCATTATAATCTATTTACCTTACACATTTCTATGCATTTCAGACGGATGAGCACCTACAAGTTCAGTGGCAGTGTCTCACATTTCCCCAGACAATGGTTACAATGACACAGGTAAAAATGGTCTACTTACCTGTATATCTAACTGTGCCACACGCTCTGTGTTCTGTGTACGTATGCAACGCTCAAGTCACCACAACTTGCCCTACTTAGATGAATTGCCGTTTGCATGAATGAACTGTCCTGTAACAAGCACGTTGGAATATACCCTCGTCTGAGAAAGCAATTCCTCCGTCCTATCACTAATTGAATAGAATATGCAATAGAGCAATAAGCAGTCGTGCATGCAAATGTTTCTATGGTGCTTTTATGTAACTATATTCATACTGTATAAGCTAACAATTTAAAGAAACCTCTTTGTGCTGGAGTGGTGCTTTCAGTTAGCTCATCTATAGCCCGATTTTATATTATGTTGTTTTTAAATGATTTAACATTTTACACTGAACTAGTTTTAATCAATTTGTGATATTCTAGTCGTTATACTGTCCTTCGCTGGCAGGGTTTTAAATAAGTATACATATGTTCATTTTTAGTACATAACTTTTTGCCATCACAATATGGCTGAAATATTGCCGATGTGACGTTAATATTAACTCACTCACTCACCCATTCAGTTAACTCAAAATTGAAACTCAAGCGGATTAAGGCTAAAAGGAATTATAGCCTGTATCTGAACTGTGTTCACTTAGTGAAAGCTAACTCAAATAACTGAGTTCACCAGGTAAATAAAGTTTGATTTTGTGAACTGTGTTCACTTTGACTTTGATGGATTTTGATGAGATTTCTTACAAGGATTAAGAAGGCATTACCACAACGCAACAGAAATCACCTTCCAGTTGAAATTGTGCAGAAAGGGGGTGCACTGTCTGGTTATAAAATTCCAGATTACTTTTAGAAATCGGCATTCGTTTAGAAGGAGTTTCACTAGCCACGTCTTGACGCTGCGACACGGAAAATCGCCATTGAAAGAATGCACGCTGGAGATTACCAATCTTCTGTTGCCAGGCGTCTGAATGATAGTCTGAGCACGATATCACGGCTTACAAATCGTCACAACCAAACAGGCATAACAAATGACCCTCCCCATACAGGCAGACCTCGAGTCACCACTGTAGCCCAAGATCGCTACATCCGGGTACTACATTTGCGTACTGCCACGGGTGAGAGGACAGCAGCCAAGGTGCCTGGACTTCGGAGGATATCCGGTCAAACTGTACCGAACAGGTTGAAAGAGATTAAACTGAGTGCCAGGAGATCCAGTCGGGCCCGTTCTACGTCGTCACCATGGCGCTCAGCGTCTTCGTTATCTAAAATTATCCACTTGGTTGTATAGACATTTCTTTCTTCTAAACTGATGCAAAAATTCTTTTCTTAAAGTCTATTTCTTGACGAGTTATACGTATTTGAAAATACAACATTTTTGCAACAGATTTCCGAGTTATGCGTTTCTTTTGGGAATAGTATATATTATAAATAAGCAGTGTGTGTGTTTTATTTGTATTTTCGTTTTTTGTTGTTTTGGATGTGTTTTTGGGGCAGTATTCTGAATCATTGAATTCTTCCATTTCAAGAGTCCTACATCATGGAAGTCATGCAGATTTGTAGATATGTACCCTTATATAAACAGGTTATGAATTCTGCCCTTCTTTGATATGACTGAAGCATTTTCTGACTGTGTTGAGATATGCCAATTAAGCGTATTGTGTTATTACGGGATAAAACAGAGAACACGATAAATACCAGGGATGATACATGTATGGACATTAATCACCAACACTATTATAAGTTATGCCGTGAGTTGGAACAAAAGGGAAAGGGAGTCAGTTATCCTTCAACCATCAGACCTGAAATCAATGCATGAAACGCCTATCCTTCCTTGTCAGTCAGCATCGTGTATACCTACAACGATCATCAATACAGGCCCAAACACGAAAATGTAAAATGTCTGAACACAAAAAAAGGGATTCGACACTATTCTTTTTGTATAACCTGTTCAACTCATCTCCACAAGTAACTGAATCTGCACTTTACTGAGAACTGAATGTTTTATCCCATATATAACATATGTTCTCTGTTTCAGTATATTTGTTGAAAAAAACGAGTATCAAAATCCATCTTCTAACAAACAGCTCTTTAGCAATTTGCTTTGCTTCACTTGAACGCCAGACCGCCTCCGTGGTGTAGTGGTTAGAGCGTCCGCCCGGAGAGCGGAAGGTCGCGGGTTCGATCCCGGAAAGCGTCATACCAAAAGACGTTAAAATATGGTACTTGTTGGTCCCTGCCTGGCGCTCGGCATTAGTAGGTACAACAAGGACTGGTCGGCTCGGGAGTCAGTGTAATGTGTCTGAGTGGGGTATTCATGCTTCACTGCGGCATGGTATCTCAGTGGGCTAGCACTATAAAGCCAGCTTAAGTCTGGGCTAGTACAAGCAGCCGCACATACACATACACACGCATGCATGTCGTCATATGAGCGAAATATTCTCAAGCACGACGTTAAACCCAATTTCACCTCACTTTCACCTTACTTGAACGCCATCACGGCTGTGACGAAATGCGCTAAATTTGTGTCACATTAAAGCGCAGTTTAATTTACAGGTGACCAAAGTGAACATTCACACCACATCACATTATTTTAACAACAGTTAATCTTAAATATTTATATTCACCTTAACATCTTACCATCATGCATACCATTTCACACCACTGCGTCTTTTACCTCAACATTTCAATTTATCATATCCTACTCCTCACCCGTTTTAGTGCTCTTATCTATATATTTGTTTACTATCTCAGTGCTTACTGAAATGTGATATGTTGCGATTCCTTGTTTTGTTTTGTCTTATGTGTTTTACGATGTAACCAACATTTCCTTCGGGATAATAAAGTATTATCTTATCTTATCTTACTATAATCGTTTTTTCGTTGTGTTTTTGTACTCTCTCTTGAATTCTCATTGACTGAATTCAAACATACAAACGTGTTTCCCCTCACAGTCAAACAAGCACAACACCCAAAAACATCATGTAAAACCAGCATGTGCGCACTGCATGCATTAGCCAACTGCACGTCCCAAACATATAAAGAGGTCACATATTTCAACACCATGTGAAGTTGTTTTCACTCTCCCCCGCAAAACAATATCCTAACAAATGCACCCTACCTTTTTGTTCAATATTTATTTTTAACCGAAATATACCTCGAAGATAATTAAAATGAACATAGCAAAGAGAACTCAAAATCGTATCACATAGTATATCAACGTGATCAACCAAAATAATTATTTCTTATCAATAAGTTTTCATATTATTTACAAAGAAGCGGTTATTTGTTACAGGTTGCATTTATCACAATAAGGCGTTTGAAAATAATGTTTTGCCTAATTTGCCTCCACGAGGGTAGTCTTAGAGTTCGCCATTATGTTATCATGTTATTGAATTATTTGGTAATCCTGAGTTCACAGGACGCCATTCACCATCAGGTCCCAAGGCACCAAGTATACACTTTCAGCAAAATTTCTCTGTGGCTATTATAAAGTGAAAAGTCAACTCGCATTTGCGAGATATGTTCGTATATATATTCAAAAGGATATATGGAAAAGTACCCGTGAAGATCCGGGGTAGAATAGGTGTTCAGCAACCCATTCTTGTCGTAAAAGGCGACTATGCTTGTCGTAAAAGGCGACTAACGGGATCGGGTGGTCAGGCTCGCTGACTTGGTTGACACATGTCATCGGTTCCCAATTGCGCAGATCGATGCTCATGCTGTAGGTCACTGGATTGTCTGGTCCAGACCCGATTATTTACAGACCGCCGCCATATAGCTGGAATATTGCTGAGTGCGGCGTAAAAGTAAACTCACTCACTCACTCAATATATGGAAAAGTAGCCTTTGTCTGGACGGTTTGCTTGGCCAAGCTGGCTTTCGAGAACATTCAAGAAACGTTTTGTGGTCCAAGGGAGATAACTCTTTTTGTTCCTTAACCAGCTGATCACATTCGTCACTACTCGTCCTTTTCCGTACCTCTGTCGACGAATGTTATGTGCGAAAATACGACAAACCAATCAGAACGCGCGTAATGAGTGCGGTACTTTGATAAAAAATAATCCTCAGTACGTACTTAAATCGTTTATGGCATTACGTGTTTGTTAAAATCATGAAAAATATGTATCAGAATATTAAAAATACAAAGATTATAGCTTACATAATTGTGTTGCCTGATGTGAAGTTATTAAAAAAAGAAAGGGGTCATGGACGATGAGACATTCAAATACACGCGTTTATTTACATAATGGTTGTCCTGGACCCAGTTGAGTCTTTTTCTGACGAACTTACAGGCTTGTTTTGGTGATTGTACGTGCGCTTTCCGACATTTTTAGGAATCATAATTTCATAAATTGCTAATTATAAATTCTTTCAAAACAATATATTTATTTTATTATTAACTAATAAACTTCAATCTTTACCACCGGACTTACATTTCACATCTTTGGGGATATTTTAGTCTGACGTTTCCGGGGTCACTTATATTTTTTCAACTAATTCATTTGAAACTTCCACCAGGGATATGGCAGCAAGGTTACACGAATGTTTGGTTTGAGAAATATTTTAAAGTCATTTTTGTTTATCTGTTTTGGAATTAAAGGTAGCTGAAAAATATTATTTTATTAAACAAATCCCATGTGTCATTCTTAAACCCCATTTAGCTGGTAATACTTACGTTAGAATATGTGTTTAAGAAACATATTTCTCCTCTTAGTTGTATCCCTCCCGAGGGACACGAGTCGGTATTCAGCTTGTCTCGGAATAACACGAGTTTGTCACGAATGCGAACAACCATCTGAACTTAAATAAGCGCATGAAATTCCATATAAATCCTTCACAAAGTAACACCTGCGTCATCCTCTTATATGCCGGCCTTTCCTCAACTGGACAATGGATAGAAAATGTGAAACGCCTGATATCCGAAATGGGATTCGACACCGTTCTTCCTAGAGAGGCTGACCTACCGGATCATTTGTTAAAAGTATGTATCAGTTGCATGCTGCCGAAACCAGCGACGTGGTGTTGCTCCTTCATGTATCATAACTTCTTTGAGTAGCATTTTTAGAAGTTGGAGAGTCAGAAAAGGATACACTTTATGGATGAACAACTTCTTTATTCAGTTGATTGAATGGTGCGCTATTCCTTTTATACCGATACATGTTGGCATGCTGCAAGTGCAGTAAACATTTAACTTTAACTGAAAACTCAACTTCCATGTATTGGTATAAGGTACTACGTCCATTGCATTACTTGTTTTTGTTGTTTAAGCGACATATTATCAACAATTTTGCAACACTATTTGGAGGTTAAACATGTCAAAGTCTTAGTTTGATAAAATCTTTAAAAAATGAATTATAGGTTTCGACTGGACCTTTGTTGCTGCTAGGTAAATATCATTTCACCAACTTCACTGTATTTACCACTGCTATTATATTATATACTTCTATTCTACTATGTACTACCATAGTTTAATGCAAATTTTTCTGATAAGTGTGAAGGATTTTCTTGTGAAATGTTGCATTAAAGTGTGTATTATCCTTGTTGGAAAGTTGGATCTGAGTACAATAAAAACCAGGTTGAAACACCAGCGTTAGGCTTTATTGTTTGAACAGCAAAACGAAGATAGTCCTGCTAGTTGGTTGTTGTTATCTTGTCGATTCATCCTGTAACCTTGCTGCTTCTGTAGTTCGCAGGTCGCCATTCATCATCAGGCATTAAGGCAAGACGTACACTCTGTCAATAAAAGCAATTGATAAGGAACAAATGTTTCATCCGCACACACTTCAAGGCCAGTGCCGAACAGGACATTCTACAATAATCCTGTCTAAATTCTACTTCCCTGCTACCAAATCAAAGACCTTCAAATTCAAACGTGAAAAGCAGTGTAATGGATAACATAATCTGAAATGTCACCAGAATTCTTTAAGACGGAAGAAAAACAATGTATCACCTTCTTCAAGGAATTGGTCGTAGCTAGGATACACGTACGTGCCGAAGGTTGGTGGCTGGTAGCGGAGAAGTGTCAAGATGAAAGTGATCTCGATATATAACAAAGTGTCGTGAGGGTAACATGTATAATTAGTGTGTATTTGGCGCCGATACATTTCAGGAGACGTGTTTCTTGTCTAAAGAAAAATCTTAAGGTGTTTCTGCGATGTTCTAAAACAAAATACCACTTTAATAATTGTCCTCGTCGGTGTAGGATACGCTCACCTTTTGGTGAGTGATTGAGGAAGTGAGATTTTACGCCGCGTTTAGCAATATTCTGCACTATCACGGCGGCGGACGCCTGAAATGGGCTCCACACATTGTGCCCATGTGGGGAATCGAACCCGGGTCTTCGGCGTGACGAGCGAACGCTTTAACCACTAGGCAACCCCCCTCACCCCACACATATTTTAAACACATATACAAGGTATCATATGTCTATGTGAGACTTCAATGCGATCATTGTATCGTGCAACTGCATTGTACTTACTATCAATATTGTCGGCGTTACCAGAGCCCAGAGGATCTTTACAGGCATCGGCAGTGGCTTGCCAATCATCATCTCAACGTCTTTACTGATTCGCCTTATACATGACAGAACATATGATCACACTGACAAACATTGTAAGGTAGCGTTCATAACTGAAATTTTATTAATATGTGTACTGTACCTACTTTCTGACAATGTTACGACCGGCTCTCTACCCCATGAATAAAAAGCAAGTAATCTATTTGTACAAAGTAAATACATTTTGAAGTTAAAATATACAGTGACAAACTATATATTGTCATCCACGATAAAGAAAGTTTATCTTTGAATACGTTTGAATACGTCTGTACCTTGAACATGTGTCTTGAAGACATACGTCTAGCAGCTGAAAAAAACTGAATAAAAACTATGGCCATCAAATCCATTTGCCCATAAAATCGGCAGTTGACTTTACCCCAATTAAACGCTTGCTGAAGAACCACCTGTTTTCCTCTCATTACAACTAACTATGTATATCCTTGTATGTTTAAAAATGCGTGTTACAAATGCACATTTAATATCATTATGTAAACTACAAAGAACGAGTTTCGGGATTCCATCGACCTTACGGATCTTATACTTCCAACACAATATATAGGGACAAAATTCAACTTGTTCATTGACAAGAAATGAGCTGTTTGGTAAATGTTTATAAGGAACTGTTGTATGCAAATGAAGTGAATAGAAAATCTTGGAGGAAAGAAAGTTTTCTGATGGTGACCTGTAAGTCCATTCTGGACCAGACAATCCGGTGACTGATATTGTGAGCAACAGCGACCACCAACACACAAACAGTTAGTCATGAGCACATGATGGATTGAGTTAATTTTAAGAGTAAGCATACACCCTTGATATCAATAAATAAATGTACGCACCATATCTCCACGAAACGACAATACTCTCCATTGTACTTATCACCATGGGCCCGAGAGACAATACATACCAGTCAACCAGCTGAAACATGTACGGCCCTCCCTGCAACAGGAAGTCAGCAAGTCCATATCGTCCTTCAGGCAATATATACTATTATGGTTAACAAATTTTACTCACTTTTACGTTTAGTACTGCCACTCTCGTCGCTGCCGCCTCTTCCTTGCTCTTATGTCTACCGGCACAGCAATAACTTCTACTGCTGCTCCTTTGACATTACTGCTATTACATCTTCAACTGGTACGACGGTTTCCACTCAAAGTACCCCTACCATTGCCACAGATGCCAATACAGTAACTCTCTCTACTACTACTACTACTTCTACTAGTACTGCTGCTGCTGCTGCTACTACCAACGCAGTGTCGCAACCTCTGACAAAACTACTACTGCTACGGTTGATGCTGCTTCTGCTAGTACTACTACATCTACTACTACACTACAGTCACTGATGCATGTTGTAATACATAACTCTTTAACTACTGACTCCCACTTTGATTTAATACCAGTATCACTCAGTGAGATCAGTGGTCCCGAACATGGCAGGTATCTGCAGTGGTAATAAAGACCTGTGGACAAACAAAAGAATGATTCCATATTCATAATATTATTCAAAATAATCTTAGATGCATTGAAACCTTCACCAAAGCTATGAATTACTTTCCATTTGAAAGCTGAAAATTATGTATCTGCCACAAGAAATATAATTTCTATTTATCCAAGCAAAGCAAAAGCTCTGGCTGACTGTCTTTTAAAATCAATTTAAACTTACCAGGATTTTTAAACATAGCATACTTGTTATTTTAATTTTGGCTAACAGTTCTTACAATCGCCAACAGCTGAAGGGATGGTGTAAATGCAACTAGGCTCCATGCAGGTAGCAAAGGTACTGTAAGTCCCCATGGTCCCTAGTATGCTGATCTACCTTCAGTTGTTGGCAATCTATAGCCTGGTTTTGTATTGTATTGTCGTGCATAGTTAAATGTTTTAGATTTGGTTACTAGTTTTAAATTTCAACCTGTGATAATCTAGTTGTTTTACTGTCCTTCGTTGACAGGTTTTTATAATTTACCTTTAATATCTATTAATCTGTAACTTGATTTAGTCACGATATGGCTGAAATATTGCCAAAGTGACTTTAAATTTTAACACACTCACTCAGTCACTGTCTTTCAAAGGGAGAAAAAACTTTAAAAGTGACTAAAGCGTTTATAAAATATATCATGTTCCATAAGCTGCTTAAAGCTGTTTGAAATGTTCTCTTGCATTCTTTTGCACTATTCACTTTTGTGTAAAACCTTTTGTATAAAAAGGAGGTGTGTCAGAAAAAAACATGTACTTTGGGCTGGAGGTCTGTTATACTGTAATTTAAAACTTGAATCTTGAATTGATCAAAACTCGATTCCTAATATAATTTATCTTTACTGGGATTTATCTAACAAAGTCATTCACATGAGCAATTGAAAGAAATATCCCATATCAATGCATCCATATGACTACGGGGGTTATGTACGATAGCCGAATGGTTAAAGCGAAAGACCCGGGTTCGATTCCCTACATGGGTGCCCATCGTGATATTGCAGGAATGTAGATAAAGTGGTGAAAAGGCACATTCACTCACTTGTTCATTGAATTATGTCTTTACTAGCTGTGCTGTGTAAATATCCGTTATCTTTAATGCAGATAACACTTAATTTACAAGCTAATACTTAAATGTAAACTTTCTAAATCCAGATCATATAGACGCAATGAAGGTCACAGCATGTCTAATAACTTGATCTGTCCCTCCCTGCAGGCTGTGTACGTGACTGCGCCGCTACCGTACGTACTCCTCATCTCCATCTGCATCACGACGTTGCTGCAACCAGGTGCTCTAAATGGCGTGTATTACTTTTTCATACCTGACTTCAACAAACTCCTTGATATGCAGGTGTGTTTCAAATGACAAAATTCAAGTCTTTGCAATTCTATGTATTTCCTTACTACCCTCTTCTTCCAATCTTGATGAATACTGACCAAACACGCCTCACGTTCATTTATTTAGCAAATACAATAAAATATGTTACATTTGACCAATTTCTAAAATGGCATTGCGTATTTATTGAAAACAATAGTATTCAATTTCGAGTTTCTGAATTATGTAACGTGCTTGTGAACATGATTCATTTCATAACTTCCGATGTTTTCCTTCTATAACATTCTGTGACTATGTTGAGAATATGCAGGGCTATTCCTGCTTCTTCTGATGCTTCCAGATAAATATCAACTCTCTGTGTAAATATATCATACATCAAACGTGGTATATCTTTGCAGTGTGTGTATTTCCTCGGCTTCCAGTTTTGATATATACACTAGCACGTCATTACCCTCTACTGAATCTAAACTCTCTACAAGTGATTACAACAGCAGGTCAAGTTTGAGAACCAGTGATATTCACAAGATTGAAGGTCAAACCTACATCGCCACACATTTTTCTAGAGGAGATTTTAATGGAGAGTAAAATAATGCCATCATCTGTTATATATCTACAACTGAAGTCATTGATTGTCATCAGCATAATTGGTCAGTTAAGCCAATAAGATCAAAGCGAAATCGATCAATTCTGTGTCCAAACAGGCTTGACATTCATTATGTCCTAAAAAATAGTATTCAAGATAAATATCAACTCCCTGTTTAAATATAGTATCGAGCAGACCTCTCCCATCTACTGAATGTTTATAGAAACAATGGAACTGTTTGACGATGAATTACACTACTGTAGCAGGTGTATATATTTGTATTTTAGTCTTATTTTTGTAAATAAATATATTTCAAGTTTTGTTTCTGTTGAACTTTATTCAACAGAGGTGTGTGTTTGTCATTCTAAGCCCAGGCCTCAGTGATCAATCACAACCCAAGCTCCACTACATTCTTTGTCCAGCCCTCTGCTGATCAATCACACCCCAAGCGATCCTGTGATTGGCCAAATTTAAACTTTACCTTCTTGCTCTGACTAACTCCATATTGCCATTTCACTATGCACTGCACTGGGAGTATTCACAGATCACCACAAAAGGTTAGTTTATAATTCATCTTTATTTCTAAATAGGATTAAATAGTAATCAAAGATTATGCGTTATAAATAAGCATCTAAGAAGTAATTATATTTACATTGAATTATATATTTCTATTAATGTTTTGAATGAATGTGGTTTAGAGGCTGAACTTTAAACCTAAGCAATACTGTATTTTAATATTATCTTGTATACATGCTAAGTTACTAGTATATCTACATTAATGGAATTGCATAAGCTGTGCATTTTGTTATTCAGTGTATTTAGTCACTCTAAGTATTTATTCCTGCTCTTTCTTCTGCAGGACATATCATGAATGGTGACATTTCAAGGGTATCACGTTTTTCACCCTTGTGCCACACATGGGGTATGTGTAACCATTTTACTTAATATGTACTGTAAGCATTTTCTATCGTATCATCTAATAATACATAGTTGTAAGTAATGTAACAGAAATGATTGTATTGCTTTGATGATGATATGATATATAATATTATATTATGTTTAATATGCATATACTATATTATCTGTTGTTTCTTATTACAGGGTGACTATCGTATATAATAAACGTAAGCCTCACACCCCGTAGCTGTCTTGGTGTCATCTGTATAAAATAATAGATAAAGCCAAGAAAACCCGGTTACATGTTTGGAGCCCCCAGTGAGGAACTTATGTGATGCCTGGATACCCGCATGGAATGCAAGTTTGTGAAAGAACTGTAATTATGGTCGATTTGGCCATCACACGAGTGACTGTCAGGTCCATGTTGTTGGGTCTTGTGACCCTAGGACTTACTGAACTTTGACAGCGACCTTGACCCAGAGACTCCAAGGCAGGTCAAGTTGACAATTTGCTGTACTTGGTTTGGTGATTGTGAATTGTGACTCATTTTCCGGACTATTTTGTTTCTCGTCTTTAATTGGATATATTTATATTGTTCATCTTGAACTGTAAGTACTGTTTCTACATTTTTTTTTTGCAATATTGCTTTGACTTTGTTTACATTTGACATGTCTGTAAACATTCATCTTCGAATTTTCTGTCCATTATGAACTTGTAAATATGTGCCTGGCATAACTCCTTGTTGTTTCTTTAAATACCTTTACGGTTTGTAGCATTGCTTTTGTTTACATATTACCTGCAGGTTATTTACCCTCAATAAGATGTAGTGTCAACTGCATTTATTTTCATTTGGTGTACACATATCCATATCAATTTGCGTTTCTTTATACTTAGCTGCAGCTTAGTTAGTTAGCATTTTGTTGTGCTTGTACAAGCTTCACTTGTGTTCTCGCTTATTTCCATACTGTAGTCTCTTTAATCATTTACATTGTTTTAGGTGTGACGTGTGAGTATGATTGTGTGAATATACTTAAATCAATAAACTTAGCCAAATAAACTTTAGTTTTAAATAAACTTAGCATTAAACTTCAGTTTTATCTTAGAATATAAATGTCATAGTTAACTGCACTGCACTACACTTAGTTCAAATATCTAACCAGCTCATTCGCTTTCTTTGTCTCCCTCTTTGCCTGTGGTCTATATTCATTCATTATGTAGGGTCCATTTGTAATTATCATCCTTTGCTTTAGTATCCGTTTGCCGTTCGTGATTATTTTGCGTTTGCGATGATTTTGCTCCGTTTGCGTTTGTCGTGAAATGTCTACATCATGATGGCGTTGCCTTGAGTCGCGACCCGTTTTGTACATATTGTCACGCGTTCCGACACACTGTGGTCTTCATAGTTATTGTAGTCCACATATTTCATTATTCTGCATCTGCCAACCATGGCATAATCTAATCTTAGGGTCAAATCTTGTTAATTACCCATGTGGGTAATACTTGCATTTGCCACATAAACCCAACTGATGTCCTTTAATTTGTTTGTTTGCCGCTGAAAATACAATTATTGTACCCTCACTGTATGTGCTACTTTTGTATGGGATTAACACATCGTCTTTGTAGCTATTGACACATTCACAAACCACCATCTACTGCATCAAGTCATTGTATCCATGCCTTGGATCCATGTCTGATTTTGTTTATTCTTTACTTGGAGTCTTGTGCCTTTGAAGATGAATTTCTCTGAAGAAGAATATGCTAGTCTTGTTGATAGTTTTGCTAAGATGGGGTTGCATCCTAAGGCCGATAACCCCGATGACTTTAAGTCTTGGTTGAAGCAGTATGCCACGCAGGGTGGTCCAGTTGTGAAGAAGGAAGAAGCCTCCACTTTAGATGGTTCTCAGCCAGAACAGGTGCCACTTAGTTCTAAGGTTGCTTATCGTCACTTCCCTAAACTTCCTTTGTTTAGTGGAACGGCCGGCAAGGATGCTGACTATGATGTTTGGCGGTATGAGGTGAATTGTCTGATGGAGTCCAAGGCCCATGACAACTCTGTTATCCTTCAGGCTATTCGTCAGTCACTGAAGGGTGAGGCGGCTCTTATTGTGATGAAACTTGGTCATCATGCTTCCATTGTGGATGTTCTGTTGAAGTTGAAGAGTGCTTTTGGTACTCTCCGCCGAAGTTCTTCATTATTTTCGAGTTCTACAGCTCCTACCAGCAAAATGACGAAGACGTAACTGCCTGGAGCTGTCGACTTGAGAGACTGTTATACCAGTTAGCGGAACAGAAGCAGATTTCTTTAGCAGAGCAGGATGAGATGTTGAGGTCCAGACTTTGGGATGGATTGAAGACTTCACTGAAGAGTCTTGCTGCTCATAAATATGAGAGTATCTCCAACTTTGATGAGCTTAGACTGTGCCTCCGTGAGATAGAATTTGAACAGAACCGAGCCAGATCAGATATCCAGAAGTCTAAGTCGAAGCCCGCATCCGTCAACATGGCCAGTAACCAGCCCGTCTCTAAGCCTGATGACATCGCTGAGCTGAAGGGGATGATCAAGGATCTGACCACGAGTGTATGCGACCTACGTGACCAACATCAGCAGCTGTCAGCCCAAGTGTACCAGCAACAATCTCCCTTTGGTTCTACCACCCACGGACAGCAGTATGGGAGAGAGCCACCGAGAACAAGAGGTCGCGGACGGGGAGGACGAGGATATCAGCCAGCTATGTATGATCCTCGATCCAGCAAGTATCCTGCTCCATCTCCCGAGGGAAGGAATGCCGCTGCCCCTTCCTATTTCTATCAACCTGGGGCTGGAGCTAACGACAACAGATCTCTCACACCAGGACAAGCATCGGATCATGAGCCTGTGTGTTTCAGGTGTGGCTATCCCGGACATTTGTATTATGGTTGTCGTGTACGTCTTGACCATCTTAAGAGGCCTTTAAACTCGGCCACGCCTATGGCCCGGGGGCGCCCGTAGGTGCTACATCTAGCCCTCGTGTATTCGCACACACTGACTTAGTTGGGAATTCAAATGAGGTAGATATACTTATTGAGAATATTCCGGTTAGGGCGTTAGTGGACACAGGTGCCACAGTGTCTATTGTGTCTAGCTCTTTTTATGATAGGTATCTCACTCATATTCCCATACATTCAGTAGATAGCCTTCTTAATATTGAATGTGCAGGTGGAAACTCATTACCTTACTCTGGTTACATTGAGGTTAAGGTCAAGGGTATTGGTGATGGTTGTGATGACCAAGATGACATCACTTGTTTGTTACTTGTTGTGCCTGACACCAGCTATAATGCCAAAGTTCCTGCTCTTCTTGGGACTAATGTTCTTGGAGTGCTTTTGGATGCCTGCAGAAAGGTTAATGGAATCCGATTCCTTCAGACGGCCAACCTCTACACACCTTGGTACCTGGCCTTTAGATGTATGATGCTTCGAGAGAAGGAGTTAGAGAAGAATGGTGGGAAGTTGGGCTTTGTTAGATCCATTGAATATAAGCCTGTAATCATACCTGCTAATGGTTCTGCCATCATCCGTGGACAACTGTGCAAAGGGATTCCATATCCACAAGTGTGTGCCCTTATACAGCCAACTGTAGACTCTACTATTTCTAAGGACTTAGACATCATACCAGTCGTTGTGAGATACTGCCATGACAGACCAGATGAGATACAAGTTCATGTGTCTAATGTTACTACCCAGACCATGATTGTTCCAACTAAGGCTCTGCTGTGTGAACTTCAACCTGTGACAATAGAAGACCTACCAGACATGAGATGTTCAGACTCTGAGAAGTGGATTGACGACATTGAGTTGGAGGAAGATGGACTTACACATGATGAAGCTGCACAGGGACTGGAGGTTATTAGGAGATATGGTGACATCTTCTAAACATGATAAAGATCTTGACATTCCAACATGGTCAAGCATCGGATAGAACTCTATGATGACGTGCCCTTCAAGCAGAGACATCGGCGTATACCACCAGCAATGTATGATCAGGTTCGAGTCATCTTCAAGAACTGTTGTCCTCTGGTGTGATTAGACACTCTCATAGTCCATGGGCTTCCAACGTTGTGTTAGCCAAGCGCAAAGATGGCCGTTTACGTCTATGTATAGATTTTCGCCAGCTGAACAACCGGACAATTAAGGACAGTTATGCTCTCCCGAGAATTGAAGAACTTTTAGATTGTCTCGAGGGAACAAGTTCTACTCAGTGCTGGATATGAAGAGCGGCTATTACCAAGTTGAGATAGATGATGACCACAAGGAGAGAACGGCTTTTACTGTAGGTCCACTCGGATTTTCGAGTACAACAGGATGCCGTTCGGCTTGTCAAACGCCCCAGCGACCTATCAGCGCCTTATGGAGAAGTGCCTAGAGGGACTCAACTTGAAGATCTGCCTTATATACATAGATGACCTCATCATATTTTCCCGGACATACGAGGAGCATGTGGAGAGGCTGGAGCTCGTCTTTAGAAGATTACAAGAATGTGGATTGAAGCTCGCCCCACAGAAATGCAAGTTCTTTAAGAGAAAGGTGAGGTACGTTGGATATATTGTGTCTGCTGAGGGGATTGAAGCTGATCCAGAGAAGATAGACAAGATTCAGCACTGGCCAACACCATCTACTCCAGAAGACATCCGGAAATTCTTGGGATTTGCTGGATACTATCGGAAATTCGTCCAGGACTTCTCTAAGATCGCCAGACCCCTCTCAGAACTTATGCCGAAGTGTGCCACCAAGAAGTCGAGGTCTAAGACATCCCAAACTGCTTGGAACTGGGGTCCTGCTCAAGAAGAAGCTTTCCAGGAGTTGAAGAACAGACTTTCATCACCTCCAGTCCTTGGGTTTGCTGACTTCTCAAGACCTTCGAGCTGCACACTGATGCTAGTACCCATGGCCTAGGAGCAGTCTTATACCAGGAGCATGATGGTCACCTACGAGTTATTGCCTATGCAAGTAGGGTTTGAATCGATCTGAACGGAACTATTCAGCGCATAAACTCGAGTTTTTGTGTCTGAAATGGGCCGTTTCAGAGAAATTTCACGACTATTTGTATGGCAATGATTTCGTAGTAATGACCGACAATAATCCCCTGACGTATGTACTTACTACAGCACGTCTGGACGCCACAGGACATCGGTGGTTAGCTGCTCTAGCAAGTTACAACTTTACCATCAAGTACCGACCAGGAAGAACAACGTTGATGCTGATGTGTTGTCTCGTTTGCCCAGCAAAGACCCAGTCCAGATGGAAGACCTGTCTCGTGATGTGGTGAGTGCTATTTGTAACAAGATTTGTGCACCTAATCTTGTTGAGAGTTTGTGCTTGTCTACAGAAGTGGTTCCAGGAATTGAAGCAGATGTAAGTGACCATGTGTGTGCTGCCAACGCAAAGGATTGGCGCCGTGCTCAGCTGAAGGACACATCCCTTGCTGTTATCATGGAGCATCTGGAGAATGCCACAAGACCTGACAGAACTCAGTTCCAAGGAGACCCAGAGATGACTACTTTATTGAAGACATTTGCACATTTGACTTTGAGGGAAGGTGTGTTATATAGAGTCACCAGCATGGATGGATGTGATCAAGAACAGCTAGTGCTACCTTCCAGATGTAGGATTTCAGCACTCAGAAGCTTGCATGATCGTGTAGGACATCCAGGCAGAGATCGGACCTTATCCCTACTCAAGGAACGTTTCTACTGGCCTGGTATGACCAAGGATGTAGATGACTACCTGAAGATATGTGAGAGGTGTCTGAAAAGGAAGGGAAACACATCCATCAGAGCCCCTTTGGTGAGCATCCAGACGTTGCAGCCTATGGAACTGGTCTGCATGGACTTCTTGACTCTGGAGCCATCCAAGGGTGGTCAACAGTATGTGTTGGTCATTACTGACCATTTCACCCGGTACGCTCAAGCCTATCCTTGTCGGAATACATCAGCCAAGACGACAGCAGACTTGTTTTTCAACAACTTTATCATCCATTACGGTCTGCCCAAGAGGATTCATTCCGACAAAGGAGCCAATTTTGTTGGTAAGCTGATGTCAGAGCTGTGCCTGCTGCTTGGGATCAATAGGTCGTCCACAACACCCTACCATCCCATGGGTAATGGGATGTGTGAACGCTTCAACCGGACCCTATGTGATATGTTGGGGACTCTGGAACCAGACGCCAAGAGGGACTGGAAGGCTCATGTTGGACCCTTAGTCCATGCATACAATTGCATTCGGCATGAGTCTACCGGACATTCCCCCTTCTTCCTTATGTTTGGGCGTCACCCAAGACTTCCAGTGGATCTAGCATTTGGACTTGACATCCAGCCAAGCAAGCCCAAGTCACTGCAGCAGTACACAAAGTCATTAAGAGATCGACTCCAAGAGGCATATCATCTAGCTTCACAGAACAGCAAGGAGGCACAGCAGGATCAGAAGACCTACTTTGATAAGAAGGCAAGAGCAGCAATTATAGAGACTGGTGACCGAGTTCTGGTTAAAACCGTCGCCTTTGAAGGAAGACACAAACTAGCAGACAGATGGGAAGGTGACATTTATACAGTTCTTCGTCAACCGAACCCCTCCATCCCTGTCTATGTGGTCGGAAAGGAGAATGGTGAAGGTAGGAAGAGAGTTTTACACCGGAATCTTCTACTTCCCATTGGTGCACTCCCTGTACCGGATTCACTAGCACCAGAGCCACCGAGACCTATCCCGAAACCAAGAAGATCAAAGAGACTTGCTGTTCCAGTCGAGGAACCAGAGGATGACGAGTCAGACATATATTTCCCATCGTCTGAGCCGTCAGTGTCAGCTGCGGATATAGCTGATAGGCCAACTGAGGCTAGAGCAGAAGTTGAAGACTTTGCATTGGACGAAGACGATTTAGTTGGAGACGCAGTTGGGAGCCAGCCAGACCAGCCTGAAGATATTTCAGCTGAGGCTGATCCTGCTGCAGAGAGGACATCAGATGTGGAGACCACTGACGCAGATCCTGGTGCAGCCCCAGAAGAACCTGCCAATGTGGAAGATGATCCTGAGTCAGTTGAAGATGTGCCGGCACAGCAACCCAGAAGATCAGGGAGGACTCGGACACAGCCACGGTGGATGTCTAGCGGTGAGTATGTAATGTCTGCAGTTCCACATCCC
Organism: Haliotis rubra; assembly: GCF_003918875.1. Classification (NCBI taxonomy): domain Eukaryota; kingdom Metazoa; phylum Mollusca; class Gastropoda; order Lepetellida; family Haliotidae; genus Haliotis; species Haliotis rubra. The sequence goes on along the minus strand of NW_025766148.1, from coordinate 53,884 downwards.
GACTGGAAGATCAGAGCTGAGTATCTCAGTTCTCTTATCAACGCTGGAATGCTCGCCAACGACAGTACTGATGTACAGAATGCATTTCTCTCCCTTGTTTTAGGCAAATGATGAGGACATCATTTTCATCCCGGGGGGGGAAGTGTGTAGCAGGTGTATATATTTGTATTTTAGTCTTATTTTTGTAAATAAATATATTTCAAGTTTTGTTTCTGTTGAACTTTATTCAACAGAGGTGTGTGTTTGTCATTCTAAGCCCAGGCCTCAGTGATCAATCACAACCCAAGCTCCACTACATTCTTTGTCCAGCCCTCTGCTGATCAATCACACCCCAAGCGATCCTGTGATTGGCCAAATTTAAACTTTACCTTCTTGCTCTGACTAACTCCATATTGCCATTTCACTATGCACTGCACTGGGAGTATTCACAGATCACCACAAAAGGTTAGTTTATAATTCATCTTTATTTCTAAATAGGATTAAATAGTAATCAAAGATTATGCATTATAAATAAGCATCTAAGAAGTAATTATATTTACATTGAATTATATATTTCTATTAATGTTTTGAATGAATGTGGTTTAGAGGCTGAACTTTAAACCTAAGCAATACTGTATTTTAATATTATCTTGTATACATGCTAAGTTACTAGTATATCTACATTAATGGAATTGCATAAGCTGTGCATTTTGTTATTCAGTGTATTTAGTCACTCTAAGTATTTATTCCTGCTCTTTTCTTCTGCAGGACATATCATGAATGGTGACATTTCAAGGGTATCACGTTTTTCACCCTTGTGCCACACATGGGGTATGTGTAACCATTTTACTTAATATGTACTGTAAGCATTTTCTATCGTATCATCTAATAATACATAGTTGTAAGTAATGTAACAGAAATGATTGTATTGCTTTGATGATGATATGATATATAATATTATATTATGTTTAATATGCATATACTATATTATCTGTTGTTTCTTATTACAGGGTGACTATCGTATATAATAAACGTAAGCCTCACACCCCGTAGCTGTCTTGGTGTCATCTGTATAAAATAATAGATAAAGCCAAGAAAACCCGGTTACACTACCACTTCACACAGGTGTGGCTGGAAGCATGTTTGCAAGTGTTCTATTCACTGGGTGTTGGTTGTGGGATGATTGGCACTGCTGCGAGCTACAACAACTTCCATGAACCATGTCTCCGGTGAGTTACTAACACACCAGTGCGGTAACATGAAAAAGTATCAAACTGAAACCTCACATGATTAATTGATTACAACAGGGTTGGTTATTACTTTTGCGTGCATTACTAACAACCACTTAGGACATGGACGTTTGTTCTATCACTGCAATGTTAAGGAAACCTTCTCAAAGTATGCAGGTCACCTTTGCAAAATACCGGTGGCATTATAAGGAAAAGATGGGTATAAAACTGAAATTTGTGTGTTATATTTACAGAGATAGTATCATACTGACGATTGTCTCAGAAGGAACCAGTATCTTCTGTGGCCTGGTGACCTTCGCTGCTCTCGGAGTCATGTCACAGAAAACGGGAGTTCCCATTGAAACTGTTGTCTCAGGGGGTAGGTAATCTGTTTTTGTATGATAAAAACAAACTCCAGTTTTAAGAAAGAATAAAGGAAAGTGATGGGTCTTCCTATGTAACTGATAGGTAGTACTCCAAAGCTACAAGGCTCGTATGATACTTTTTGATCCTGAAAAGTGTTTTAAAGGATTCCTCCTTGCTGAATACAATGTTTCATAACTAGTTATCAGAGTCCAGTGGCGTATTGTGTTTGGGACAGTTGAATCAGGGGGCACAGTATAAGGATACACGTTAAAACATGCAGTAGTATTTCCTCAAATGTCACTGAACATAACCTTCCAGAACGGCGGTAAATTTTAGATTTACAAAATGTTTGATTGTGCACTTACCTTGTGTTTACATGTAGATTATTTAAATAACAATATACAAAAGCGACCAAACCTGTTCTCTATCCATAATAAATCCGTGTTCAAGGCAGAGTAGATTTTATCTAATTCCAAATATTTTCTGAGCATGTGCTTATGAATCACTATTAAATAGTGATGCATCAAACTGTAACATGTTCTCAATAAATCTACCATAAAACACTTCCTGACATCTTGAATGTTGTAACTTTGACCCAAGAACTTCTGACCAAGAGGCATGTGAGGCGGGATTGCACCTCGAAGGTTGTTAAATGTAAACAGTAAAGGCTGGAGGTGTTGGAATATTGACAAAAAGGAAAAATTGTCATCCCTCTGAATATTTAACCATATTTTTTACTCTGAACCTTTTTGAATGGATCTAAATGTAATGCAAATAAAGTGGTCTCACTGATACATATTATTGTAAGTTCAGGTGGGTAAATCAGTGGAAGCGAATTGGCTCTTTTATTGCTATTGACTGATAACAGATCATTTATATACCTGAAGTTTCAGTTAAACTTATTGGCAAAATTACCCACTTTCGATTAACAATAGACCCACGAAATGGCACGACTGTGACATACAGGCGATGATACAGTGTTAATGATAACATATTGGGTAAGGTACTCAAGGCCCGCATGTAAAATGGAACCAGTCTCATCTTGAGTATAAACTAAAAGTTGTTGCCAAAACGATAGATCCATATCTGGCCATATCATACATAGTTATATATGATCCATATCTTCATATTACGTCTCTATTGAAGATCCAGATTTGGGATTTGTGACCTATCCAGACGCTCTTGCACAACTTCCGGTCCCTCAGCTGTGGTCATTCATGTTCTTTCTGATGTTGTTCATGGTTGGTTTGGATTCACAGGTACAATATGTAGTGTTCAATTCAATGTTCTAATTCATCGTGATAGCTGAGAAAAAATGTGGTCCAAATGTAACATGGCAGAATATTGCTGCCCTTTTCGATTTGGGATTAGGGATTCTAGATTAGAGCAGTCTACAGCCTATTCTGGCAGTAACGAAACTGAGTGAGTGTCAGTGCCTGGGGATTAAGGATTCCAGTTTAGATCAGGGCCATATTCTCGAAACGTTCGTAGCACTACGAATTCTTAACTTGGATCGTAGCCAATGTGTTAAGAATGGGCTTAAGTAGTCCGTAGGGCTACGAACGTTTCGAGAATAGCTAGCCAGGTCTCCATCAGCTTTTTCTTGTAGTAACCAATTGGGCGTGACATCTTCTCTGAAGCATTAACTAGATCAATGCTTTGTCTGGTTCAGATTCGATTATTTAAATGGCACATTCACATGTGGAATAGTGTGCAGCCTAGGCAGTGCTGATGTAAAACAGCACCAAACACACAACGGATATCACAGACTTTTGTACACATATCCTGAACAAGTTCATAAACTTTTATTTTTCTCCAAAGCTCTATCTCAAGCTGAGCGTGGAGTGAAAACGCACAAACAATAATTACTGATTACATGTTCAGTATATTATCTACAAGTAGCAATGCCGTTGATGGAATATGTCTGAAGGTTATGTTAAACGACATTTCCAGCTCAATATCGCAATATTAACAATATTGGCATTCAGAGTAAAATACAACTGGACAACACTGATGTTTATGAACATATTGCTGGTTTGCATCGAACTACACCGTCCACTGTTGTCCTTCCAGTTCCTGAGTACTGAAGTCGTTATTACTGCCCTGATTGACCAGTATCCGCAGCAGCTGAGCAAGAAGAGGATGTTTCTAACAGGAGGATGCTGCCTGACAGTATTTCTGATTGGACTCATCTTCTGTACCCAGGTCACTATGCTTACCTGTTGAACAATTCAGTAGGTCCAAAAAGGTCATTGTTGTGGCAGTGGTACATGTATTTGAAGACGAAACGATTGTGCTAGCTGTAGACGGCTGTAATGTCAAGGGCAAAAGCAGCAGCTCTCCAGCAGCAGCAGCATCAGCAGCAGTAGTAGTAGTAGTAATAGTAGTAGCAGGAGTAGTAGTAGTAGTAGTAGTAGTAGTAGTAGTAGTAGTAGTAGTAGTAGTAGTAGTTGTTGTTGTTGTTGTTGTTGTTGTTGTTGTTGTTGTTGTGACAGTAGACGTTGGATAATGTTTGAAGGACGATATGGACTTCCTGTTGCAGGGAGGGCCGTACATGTTTCAGCTGGTCGATTGGTATGTGTTGTCTCTCGGACCCATGGTGATAAGTACAATGGAGTGTCTTGTCGTGTCGTGGATATATGGTGCGTACATCAATTTATGTGTATCAAGTATATATGCTAACTGTTAAAATTGACTCAATGGATCAAGTGATCATGATTTAAGTTTTTGTATGTCAGCGGTCATTGCTGCTCATAATATAAATTACTGGATTGTCTAGCATAGAATGGACTTACAGGTCACCATAAGCAAATATCTTTCACCCGTGGTTTTCTATTCCTTTCAGTTGGATACAACAGTTCCTTGAAAACATTTACTAAACAACTCATTTCATAAAGAGAATACTGGTTTTAGAAGTAAAAGATCTGACAAAGTTGATGGAATCCTGAAACTCGTTCTCTGTAGCTTTTATTCGTTGAGCAAGTTGGAGTTTTTTTCCGTTGCTATAAGTATGTCTTCAAGACATATGTTCAAGATAGAGACGTATTCAAACTGATGATAAAATGTCCTGGGTGCCGTTCCACTAACCGATCTTATCTAAGATCAATCTAAGCAAGTTACGCCAATTTTACAATCGTCTTAGCTAAAAGTTTCACCCGTTCCACTACCCGATCATCGGGACCGATCGTAGCCGGTCCCGATCTTACGATCTGATCCAAGTCTAGATCGAGACTCTTTCGTGCGAGAGATAGAGGAATGCGAGGCACGAGTTATCTCCCTTTGCATAGTCTAGCAAATGATCGAAGTAGTTTACGAACCAACTGAGTGAGTGAGTGAGTTTAGATTTACGCCGCACTCAGCAATAGTCCAGCTATATGGCGGCGGTCTGTAAAAAATCTAGCTAAGATGCATAGCGTTCACTAGGTATCTTAGTTATAAATAATCGAGTCTGGACCAGAGAATCCAGTGATCAACAGCATGAGCATCGATCTGCGCAGTTGGGAACCGATGACATGTGTCAACCAAGTCAGCGAGCCTGACCACCTGATCCCGTTAGTGGCCTCTTACGACAAGCATGGGTTATTGAAGTTCAATATTCTAACCCGGGCCTTCATGAGGTATTTTTCCAACCAAGTGTAAACGTGGAGAAAAAACCTAGAGCATAATATTAGGGTAGTGAGCACCTTGGTTTCAGGTGCAAGTGCGTGTGAACGCTGGGTATCAGGCATAATATAATAATAATAAATGCATATTTATAGTGCGCCTATTCCACATCCTCGGGCATGCTCAAAGCGCTATGTACTATAATTTACACGAGAGTATTTACAGCCGAGATTATAAGTAATATACTGAGAACAGGTTTTAAGTCTGGACTTGAAAAATGTCAATTGTGTCAGAGCTTTTACTATGTGCCTGAACCTTGTCAATCAGAATAAACAAGGCGTGACGAGGCATCCTCTATAACGTATCTAGAATCTGTCAGTGGTCTTGAATAACACGCGGCCTGCCTTTAGAATCCCCAACCAAATAAGTGCACTTGAAATCAAACATATTTGTATCTTTTTGTTTCACAACATTGTTCACTTCATGACCCGTCCCTATTCTTAACCATGACGTTGCAATATTGTTGTACAAATGTGTTACACCGACTCGCTCGGTTGTGTTCCCATGACGACAGTGGTCAGACTGGCCTGACATTTGTAAGGCTTCAGTGCAGTGTTTGTTTACATCACAGAAATATACAAATTCATTTCAAGGGGGATTTTAGGGGACGCTCACGTTGAAATGCTCGCTCTTATTTTTCACATAGAATAGGAAGGCCACCATTTTGGTTTCTCTACGATTGATTTTAGGTATCCTAAGTTGGTCATGAGCAACTTAGACTTAGAATCTTAACTTTACGATTGACTTAGGTAATATTGGTTAGTGGAACAGTATGCCGATCGTAACGTCATGCTAAGATTGGGATTTTAGGGGTTTACGATTGGCGTTGGGCTAAGATCGGTTAGTGGAACGGCACTCTTACTCTGATCGTAGAACACGGACCCGTGAAGATCCGGGATAGAATAGGTCTTCAGCAACCCATGTGCTTGCCATAAAAGGCGACTATGCTTGTCGTAAGAGGCGACTAACGGGATGGGGTGGTCAGTTTCTCTGACATGGTTGACACATGTCATCGGTTCCCAATTGCGCAGATAGATGCTCATGCTGTTGATGACTGGATTGTCTGGTCCAGACTCGATTATTTACAGACCGCCGCCATATAGCTGGAATATTGCTCAGTGCGGCGTAAAACTAAACTCACTCACTCACTCGTAGATCACGATATATATACTACTCACACTTTCCTAAGGATCACAAGAAATCGCAACTTTATCTAAACGTAGATTTAGAATTTGAAATTGTATCCATTTAAAACTGGATAAATAATGATATGGTAACATTTCTTTAGGAAAACAGCCACTTTAAGCTAACCCTATGCATTTGATACATGGGTAACCATAAAATGGTTTTCATGGCACCAACCAACCATTTTGCAAATCATGGCATGACAAGTACACATGACAAGTACATGACAAGTACACATGACAAGTACACAACACCTTTCAATAGCAGGTAGGGGATCCACAAGATGCAGTGACATACTGAAAACTTGGATCCATTACAATAGGCTTAGATATATAAACCACATTTGACCCCACACCATAGTTTTCCTGTTGAATCAATATTTGATCCTTAGCGAAGTGTGAATAGTATAGTTCGTCACTGTATCTTTAAACTTCAAAATTTATTTACAAGAAAAAGGACATTGTAAACATATTACTTGGATTGTATCCATGGGGTAGAGAGCAAACCGGTAGTAGCATAGTCATAATGTTAATAGAGTATAATATGAATACAATTGCACAAAATAATATGTTATGAACACACATGAACTTACAATGTTTGTCTTCAATGTGAACATATGTGTAAACATATGTTCTGTCAGGTATAAGACGAATCAGTAAAGACGTTGAGATGATGATTGGCAAGCCACTGCCGATGTCTGTAAAGATCCTCTGGGCTCTGGTAACGCCGACAATCTTGATAGTAAGTACAAAACAGTTGCACGGTACAATGATGGCTTTCACGTCTCAAATAGACATGTGGTACATACTTGCTTACAAAGTATGTGAAAGAAGCTCATCATTATTATGATAGCATATGACTCGTCTGAGCAGCTTTCCAACCACCGCCACCTCGTTGTATGAATATTGTATATACAGTCTGTTATCAAGTGCTCTTGGACCTGTTCCATGGTCCCTAGTATGCTGATCTACCTTCAGTTGTTGGCAATCTATAGCCTGGTTTTATATTGTACTGTCGTGTATAGTTAAATGTTTTAGATTTGGTTACTAGTTATAAATTTCAACCTGTGATAATCCAGTTGTTTTACTGTCCTTCGTTGACAGGTTTTTATTGTAATTAATATATATTAATCTATAACTTGATTTAGTCACGGTATGGCTGAAATATTGCCAAAGTGACTTTAAATTTTAACTCACTCACTCACGCTTGGACCTGTTGCCATTACAGGCTTCTTCATGATGTTGTTAAAATACAAAACATTTCCATACTCAATCACCATAAATCACGATTTAGAGTCTATCCGTTGGGTGCGTTTATCAGATTATATACTAATTATAGGAAAATAAAATCATATGGGGACTTGACTGAAAGGTGAGCTCATTCTGCCCCAACGGGAACAAGTTTAAAGTTAGTTTGATGTTAGAACATCGCATTAACAACACGTCTTTAAGATTAAACTTTATCTCAATAAACACGTCTCTGGAAATATACCGGAGCCAAATACACACTAATTACACTTGTTACCCTTTTCAAAGTCTGCTTGTGATATCCTTGTTTCATATCCAGATCACTTTCATCTTGACACTTCTCCGCTACCAACCACCAACCTACGGCAAGTACAAGTTTCCTAGCTATGCTTCTACAATCGGCTGGATTATTGCAGTGCTGCCCCTTCTACCGATACCAGTCTACATGGTCATGACTGTCAGAAAGCACATGGCGACCAATTCCCTGAAGAAGGTAGCACACACTTGTTCTTAAACTGTATCGAATATTAAATAAAGATATTAACATCAACCCTGCATCGCAATGTTAACATGAAATGTAGACTAGGCTATGGGCTCAACTGAACTGTCCTACTCCTAGTCAGTGGATGTCCTGCGCTGGTCCCCGTGATTGGGTTTTTTTGGTGTAAAAATATCGTTAGGTTCAAGTTTTAAGAAACATTCTCTGATCATTTTGTCTTTCAGATATTTATCAACTTCTTTGAGTGGCTTTTTAGAAGCTGGGAAGTACAATATAGACAACATTTATGGATAGCAACTTGTTTATGTCGTGAGTGCGATGTTTCGATATAGATTCTTGTACCGCTGCCACGGAGGACTATATTGTATTTAAGTTGGCTTTTATTAATATGTAGTCTCGATATGCTGAAATACTGCCGATGTGGAATTTTAACCCACTCTCTCACTCATTCACCAACTCACACCTGTTTTGGTCCAAACAGTATTTAAAACGACACGATGGCCTATTTCGCCGTGCTTGTTGATTGGCAAAATGTCAGCAGTAAGACCAAGAATATGAAGTGCGCTGAATGGAAATTGTTTACTATAACTTTGTGGCCCATGCAGGAAGCAAATGTACTGTAAGTCCCCATGGTCCCTAGTATGGTGATCTACCTTCAGTTGTTGGCAATCTATAGCCTGTTCTTATATTTTACTGTAATCCATAGTTAAACTGTTTTAGTTTGTATTACTTGTTTTAGATTCATATCTGTGATATTCTAGTTATTTTACTGTCCTTTGTTGACAGGTTTTTATAATTTACCTTTAAATAGTATGTATAACAATTAATTGTTCTCGCCACGATATGGCTGAAATATTGCCGATGAGACGATAATTTTTTTAACTCACTCACTCACTATAACTTTGTTCTGAATAGACCCGTACACAGCATCAGTCGTGTCCAGGGTCATCCAAGCCTGATCTTGTCCTTTATGATATGGCCAATAAAACAGAGTGCTATACATATACATGATATTGTTGAGCTCTCAGTTGTATTAACTATTAGCACAGTTGCTAAAGTGTGGATCGGGCGACGATCTGATAGTATGGGGCGCTTTACCCGAGACCCCAAAACTGATGATTAGATTCCCAATTGAGTTCGATTTCTGTGATGACAGCTGTCAGTGATGTGTGTTCTCTGCAAAGACCCTTTGACGTCACACCAAGTCATCCAAATCCTTGGGCTGTCCTTTAGGTCATTAGTTTGCTACTGCTTCCGTACCACTCTGCTTTTAACCAACTGGTGTACAGCTGTACAACGCTTTAAAATGTTTATAATATGTTTGCAGTTTGCAAACTAAGTACAGATGAAAAATCAAACCGACAAGCCAATTTACATATATGTGCTAATGAAACGACATGTGTGATAGGAATTCGCTTTCGTTGACAGAGTGTACGTCTTGCCTTGAGACCTGATGATGAATGGCAACCTGCGAACTCCAGAAGCCTGCAGGATTCCATTGATGATGAGTCCACAACATAACAACCACCTCCCAAGACTACGCTCACGGTGCTGTTCAAACAAAAACATGGAACTTTAACGATTCAAGCCGTCTTTATTATTGACTAAGTGCACTAACAGTCCATCGTGACAATATTAAAATACTATAATTGCCACCTCGCAAGTACGGCCAATCATTCCCATATTACCATTTGCTGATACACAGAAAATTGAAGAGGCATTTTCTGTTGGTTGCGTTTATACATGTATGTTCTGCCTGTACGCTTTCCTTTGTTGTAGCTATACAGAGTTATACAAAATATATGAGTGAGTGAGTTAAACAACGCCTTTACAGTTATACAGTTATGCACAGCCTGTCAGCTTAATGTGAATGGGAATCCCAGAATGACGCAGGTCTCAGATGTTAACGCTCGTGAAACCATGGGCACGATCAAGCTTCTGACAGATCTGGTATCTGAATGGTCATTTGTTTATGGCATACCCAAGGGACGCAACTCTGCACTGCTAATTGCGGAGCCTGAGTCGACAGAGTCACAAATGGCCCAACAGATGATATGAAGTGATCTACAAAGGCAGCGGGGAGCAGTTTCTGAAATAGCCTAGGGGTTGTCATGTCATCTCTTTTCACCGCGTTTTCCCGCTCGCTTTTCTAGGTTCTGGGAGGAGCGTTGTTGAATTCTGTGATTAGTAGAACAGAAGAACTGAAGATTTAATCGAATTTTGTATTGTCGAATTTGCAACTGAAAAGGCAGCTTGATGTTTAGAATACAAATTTGAGCCTTGTTCAACGTTTACAACCAAGTAAGGGGCAATGTGACCCTGAAGAGATTATTTTACTGTTGGATAGAGAAAAGTGTCATATCTCAAGACGACACTCAAAATACCCCTTCAATTCATTCGATTTATGACTTGATTTGCCACAACACACAACACACAACACACACACACACAACACACACACACACACACACACACACACACACACACACACACACACTGTAATCTTTGTTGCTTAACGCTGCGCACAGCAATATTCCAGCTATATGGCGTTGGTCTGTAAATAGTCAAGTCTGGACCTGACAATTGAAATATCATGACATAAGAGTTCTGTAAACATTAACTTCTGAGTACATATGGCCGTCAGATCATGATAATGGTCACATGATATCAACCCCCGTGTTGTCAAATCACGATGAAGTATGTTCCCCAATCATAACTGAATTTTATATACATATACTGTATTTGTATTAAAAAGTTAGTGAAGCACGGGCCTTTCTTGACGTGCGTAAATCCCAGATCAGTTTACAAGTTCTCTGAACGAATTGCATTATTTAGTAACGTCTAACTTTGGAACGTTTGTGTTTTGTTACATTTATTCAGTTCTTCAAAAATCTGTATTTGTAACGAATAAAAAGTCATATTCAATTTGGCCCATTTCATAGTTTTCATCAGCGATCGACCATTTGATATTTCGAGCCTAAATATTTATTTATGAAAAACACCTTGCAACAATGTTAGTCAGCAATCGTGTCTTACTTCACAGTCTGGAAGCATTAGCATGTTTTAAAACATATTTAGGATTATTTATTATTTTGATTAAATCCCTCGGAATAAATAAATGGTTGATCTCTTGTGGTTAACAGATGATTGCAGAAGAAAACTCATTGTGAAAAAAACCCATTCAAGTCAATATGAACAGCCATTACGACAAGCCTATGGATCATCTCTGCATATACAATTAAGTTCATTCAGAAGATCGCAGAAGAATCTCCGTTCGTCATCAAACTTACAAAGACAAAGAATGTACTGACAAATATAATTATATTGCATTGTTAGATGGTGGGTAGTATGAGGTCTTCAGCAATACAGCACAATACATTGCTTTGGTGCTGCTCAGCCCAACGTATAAAGATTAATGGAGACGTCTATAGTGTAGCGTTTATATGCTTACTTTATGCTACAAACAGAATAAAGGTAAATAAAAACATCCATACACGAAAAAAGTAAAGGACAACGTAAACATCTTGCCTCACTTTAGAAAAATGAAACGTTTCGAGTGATGCATAGGGCCTCTTATCACACGGTAGTACTGTAAAGTTGGTTATAAAACTAGACTTTCATGTAAGAGGCCAATTATATCCGTGGAAAGTGTGCATCTAGGAAATGCGTGCATATCTAGAAATTACCATACGTTTTAATATGCAATATACTTATTTGGTATGGGCGAAATGTCTTTCCTTGTCAATACCAAGGATGATGCATGTATAGGGAAAGGACATTAATCACCAGCACTATTACAAGTTATGGCCTCAGTTGGAACGAAAGGGACAGGGTAACAGTCATCTTTCAACCTTCAGACCTGAAATCAACGCATGAAACACTAAAAGTCCTTCAGACTGTCACACGTCTCACTCAGTATCGTGTATACCTACCAGGCACATCAATACACGCCCTAACACGAAAGCAGATGATGTAAAACGTCTGAACAGAACAATTGACTGAAAGTGTTCTCCCAAATATAACTTAATTTATATTCTCTATGTCAATATTGTTGAAAAATAACAGTATCAAGATCCATCTTCAGACAATCATTTCTTTAGCGCTTTGCTCTGTCTCACTCGAACGTCATCAAGACTACGACGAACTTGAATAAATCCGTGTTACATTCACGCGCGGTTTAATTTACGGGTTTAATTTAGAGGTAACCACAGTCTACATTCACAACACTATAATTTGCCTTTTCGTTGCGTTTATTGTGCTTTCTGTATTTTCACTGCTTGAAATCAAACATACAAACGTGTTTCCCTCACAATCAAACAAGCATAATTAACAAACCACCATGTTACAAATTCGAATATATATATATATACCTTTCTTCAGGTGCGGCACATACGCACTAGCAAAACATGCATTAGTAAACTGCATACCCGAAACATGTAAATAGGTCACAGATTTCGACTCCGACATTGTTCTCAGTCTCCACTACAAAACAATATAATGTTCCCTACCTCTTGTTCAATATCTCTTTTCCATCTAAATATACCCAGAATATATATTAAGTTAACACCATAGCAAGTAGTATTTAAAACGTATCATATAGTATATCACAGGTACTCGACCAAATAATGATTTCTTATCAAATGTTGTTCATATTTATTACCAATGTTAATGTCGCTCTCATATATTTGAGGTGGTTATTGTTTATAGGTTGTCTTGACATCTTGACTTATGAACGACAGAGGCAGGCATCCAATAGGATTAAACTGTAATACCTTTCAGGTCGGTCGTTACACTTCGAGTGAAATTAAAGGTTTATCCTCACTGTGCAGGCAGCCTATAGAGGATTAGGATTAGTGATGTTGTTAAAAGGAAAGGGGTCGTCTCATGAACTAAACTCATGGCCTAGGAGGGATTCCAAACTGATAGATTGTCAGACTGGCATCAAGTCACCAATTACCCTTGTTCAATTAATGTCACTGAATAAAACTCATGTTGTTAACAGCTATATATTACAAAAGAAAGGGTTTTAGAATTCATTCCTAATACACAAGGTGGGCGAAATCTCGTCTATCAAGGTTATAAGCTCAGAATACGGAAGAGACGCAACACCAGTATACATTGGAGATGTTGCAAGGCAGGCTGTCCCGCAACCATCCAACCGGGTGCCACGACCACAAATCATGTCGAAGGCTGGCATGCAAGACTTAGAAAATTGGCCAGAACCATCCCAATATATATAGATTCATTGCTCTTATCCGGAAAGAGCACAGCCACACTGAGATGACAATAGTTCAGATTCTACTTGGTGCTAAGCAGGCCCCCCAAAAGAAGAAGTATCGAAACATCGATGATGAAATCCTGCGTCAGAAGTCTCTACTTGCAAACGGTGTGAAAACTTCGATGGAATTTGCTGATTCTATGTCACATTTAGTTGGACTTTAATTGTAATGCTTTTCAGTGCTAACATAAAATGTAGTTCATTCAGTGCTATGAAGTCCAATGCTTATTTTTTCTTGTAAAGGTTTGATATTTGTGTGTGTGTGTATATATAGTTAATATACTGAAGAGCAAAAGAAACGCAAGTCTTGCTTTCTGTCAAGTTTTTGAACAGGAGACAAGCAAAATTATGTTTAATCACTTATTCTATAGCAAACACTGTTAATTTAACAACTAAAAGTTGCTGTTGACATTGAATTGCAATAAGTTCAAACTGATCACAGTCCGTCAAATGGAGATACCCCTGAACGCAAAAAGTGACAGTCTCATTAGTAGCACGTATAGCCTCCTTGAGCTTGCACACTGTCCGTGCAGCGTGGCCTCATTGAGTTCACTAGAGTCGGAAAGAATGCCTGAGGCAACTGGTTCCGCTCACACACCAATCTCTATTCCAATTGTGCAAGTGTGAGTGGCTGTCTACCTGCTGCAATCTTCCGTCCAATTTTGTCCCAGAATGTTCAATGGGAGCCATATCCGGGGAAAGAGACGTTAATGTTGTTCTGAGCCAGAGAATCCATCGACACCCTTGCTGTGTGAGGGTTGCAAATGTCGCTGGCGTTGTTGACGTGCCAAAATTGGCCCCACATAAGGCCTTCGGCAGTGGATTCCAGCAGCCCGAAGACGACGCCTAATCGTATCGCTTGGCACTGCTTCCCTTGACCCAAGAACTAAGGCTGCTGTTACTGTTGCTGCTTGAGTTCGGTTCCTTAGCAAAGTGACACGGATGAACCGATCTTGCGCATGAGTTGTCACTCGTTGCCGTCCGGTACGGGGACGATCAGCAGCAAGCCTCTTTGCTGATGAAGTTGAGCAAGTCGTGTAATGGTGGTAAGATTATAGCCAAATTGTCTAGCTACAGCGGTTACAGAGCTACCTCCGTGAAACTTTCCAATGACCATTCCCTTCTGCTCTGTCGTTAGTGTAGGTATCGTTTGTGTGGCGTGTACACCTCCTAGCGTCAATACTGAACTGTTTTTTGACATAGACCTTTATAAATGATACCTCAGAGTGAAATGACTGCTTTTCATCAATAACCGTAGATACACGTGCTAAAATGATGGTTTTGCTGCACTGTTCGTGTGTTTGTGCGAATGGTTCGTATGGACGTCAAACTGCATGACATCATCTCATCTGGGATCATTACGTCACTTTACCATGAGCGTTCCATAAACCTGAACGCTTACCTTCATGAGATTTCATTTTTTCGAAACTTGCGTTTCTTTTGCTGTTCAGTATATATATGTTATTGTATTGAAAAATAAAAGTTTAAACTTTTGTTGTTTACACTGATATGGTCCCCCAAGTAATCTCTTTGTTTTGCTATTTGACATGCCTGATTGCTTCAGTAATTATGAACAAAAGGTGCCTGCACTATGAGGAGACCCCAAATTAAAGCACATGTACAGTCACTTCCTCTAGGGTCAAAGGGAGTTAAAAAAATTCTTCTATTTTTTAATACCACTAAAATATTAGATAGAAACCTTACTGATGAGCACATAAAATCTGTAGAACACTCACGAGTCATAACTACAGTTTACTGTCTAACAGGTTGCATGTACGTGTGTATTATCATTGTCAAAATATGGCGTTTATGTGTGATAAAAACAATGTTTAATCATGTGCCGCACCTGAAGAAAGGTATATATATATATATATATATATATATATATATATATATATTCGAATTTGTAACATGGTGGTTTGTTAATTAATCTCGTTTGATTGTGAGGGAAACACGTTTGTATGTTTGATTTCAAGAAGTGAAAATACAGAAAGCACAATAAACGCAACGAAAAGGCAAATTATAGTGTTGTGAATGTAGACTGTGGTTACCTCTAAATTAAACCCGTAAATTAAACCGCGCGTGAATGTAACACGGATTTAGTCAAGTTCGTCGTAGTCTTGATGACGTTCGAGTGAGACAGAGCAAAGCGCTAAAGAAATGATTGTCTGAAGATGGATCTTGATACTGTAATTTTTCAACAATATTGACATAGAGAACATAAATTATGTTATATTTGGGAGAACACTTTCAGTCAATTGTTCTGTTCAGACGTTTTACATCATCTGCTTTCGTGTTAGGGCGTGTATTGATGTGCCTGGTAGGTATACACGATACTGAGTGAGACGTGTGACAGTCTGAAGGTTGAAAGATGACTGTTTCCCTGTCCCTTTCGTTCCAACTGAGGCCATAACTTGTAATAGTGCTGGTGATTAATGCCCTTTCCCTATACATGCATCATCCTTGGTATTGACAAGGAAAGACATTTCGTCCAAACCAAATAACTTTATTGCATATTAAAACGTATGGTAATTTCAAGATATGCACGCATTTCCTACATGCACACTTTCCACGGATATAATTGGCCTCTTACATGAAAGTCTAGTTAATAACCAACTTTACAGTACTACCTTGTGATAAGAGGTCCTATGCATCACTCGAAACGTTTCATTTTTCTAAAGTGAGGCAAGATGTTTAAGTTGTCCTTTACTTTTTTCGTGTATGGATGTTTTTATTTACCTTTGTTCTTTTTGTAGCATATAGTAAGCATATAAACGCTACACTATATACGTCTCCATTAATCTTTATACGTTGGGCTGAGCAGCACCAAAGCAATGTATTGTGCTGTATTGCTGAAAACCTCATACTACCCACCATCTAACAATGCAATATAATTATATTTGTCAGTACATTCTTTGTCTTTGTAAGTTTGATGACGAACGGAGATTCTTCTGCGATCTTCTGAATGAACTTAATTGTATATGCAGAGATGATCCATAGGCTTGTCGTAATGGCTGTTCATATTGACTTGAATGGGTTTTTTCACAATGAGTTTTCTTCTGCAATCATCTGTTAACCACAAGAGATCAACCATTTATTTATTCCGAGGGATTTGATGAAAATAATAAATAATCCTAAAAATGCTTTAAAACATGCTAATGCTTCTAGACTGTGGAATAAGGCACGATTGCTGACTAACATTGTTGCAAGATGTTTCTCATAAATAAATATTTAGGCTCGAAATATCAAATGGTCGATCGCTGATGAAAACTATGAAATGGGCCAAATTGAATATGACTTTTTATTTGTTACAAATACAGATTTTTGAAGAACTGAATAAATGTAACAAAACACAAACGTTCCAAAGTTAGACTTTACTAAATAATGCAATTCGTTCAGAGAACTTGTAAACTGATCTGGGATTTACGCACGTCAAGAAAGGCCCGTGCTTCACTAACTTTTTAATACAAATACAGTACATGTATATAAAATTCAGTTATGATTGGGGAACATACTTCATCGTGATTTGACAATACGGGGGGTTGATATCATGTGACCATTATCATGATCTGACGGCCATATCAACTCAGAAGTTAATGTTTACAGAACTCTCATGTCATGATATTTCAATTGCACATATGCTCATGTTATTGATCACTGGATTCTCTGGTCCAGACTTGTCTATTTACAGACCATTGCCATATAGCTGGAATATTGCTGTGCGCAGCGTTAAGCAACAAAGATTACAGTGTGTGTGTGTGTGTGTGTGTGTGTGTGTGTTTGTTATGGCAAAACAAGTCATAAATCGAATTGAAGGGGTATTTTGAGTGTCGTCTTGAGATATGACACTTTTCTCTATCCAACAGTAAAATAATCTCTTCAGGGTCGCATTGCCCCTTATTTGGTTGTAAACGTTGAACAAGGCTCAAATTTGTATTCTAAACATCAAGCTGCCTTTTCAGTTGCAAATTCGACAAAACAAAATTCGATTAAATCTTCAGTTCTTCAGTTCTACGAATCACAGAATTCAACAACGCTCCTCCCAGATCCTGGTAAAGCGAGCGGGAAAACACGACGAAAAGAGATGACATGACAACCCCTACAGTCCGTTTGAGTCAGAAACGGACCGATGAATTGCAAATTTTATCATTGTACAAAATTGCCACATAAATATAAATAGTACACATGTTTATCATTTACTAATACCCAACAGCTTTCTTATATTTGAAAATTTTCCGGACTCCACCAAAATAGTTGTTTCAGAAACTATCATCATTGAAAATGCAAAAGTTGTTATCTGTCGTGGCGGGGTGAAACCACAGAAATGGAACAGCCACTATCTCGTTGTGCACGGGATACACATGCCTGATGAAAAATGAAGTTGAATGCTGACGTGAAACAGTTGATGATTAAAGTGTACGATTTTTTCCGTGCTGAAGCCGAAAGTGGCAAACCATTTTATGCCATTAATAAATTCCGTAAGCGGGCAGCAAAAGCTTTAGGAGTATCAGCAAGGGTACTGACAAATGTTCTGGAACACAAACATTGTGAGGGTGATGCGAAGCCGGTAGGGGTCGTGTCAAAATCACACAAATTAAAATATTTGGACAACTTTCAAAAGAACCTTGTAAGGCAGTCTATCAACAAGCTCTATTCTGAAAACAAATACACGTCGCTGAAACTGTTTAAAAGCATTTGAAGCAAGAACACAACCTCAGAGTATCAAAGTACACACTCTGGCGACTCTTACACTCTTTCGGGTATCGTTATAAGAAAATGCCGGGGGAGAATAGGTGAGTACTCTGTGAAAGCCCTGATATCTTTCACTTGACAAATAATTTTCTCAGGGTTATTTTGTATAACTCTGTATAGCTACAACAAAGGAAAGCGTATAAGCAGAACATACATGTATAAACGCAACCAACAGAAAATGCCTCTTCAATTTTCTGTGTATCAGCAAATGGTAATATGGGAATGATTGGCCGTACTTGAGAGGTGGCAAGTATAGTATATTAACATTGTCGCGATGGACTGTTAGTGCACTGAGTCTGACGGCTTGAAACGTTAATGTTCCATGTTTTTGTTTGAACAGCACCGTGAGCGTAGTCTTGGGAGGTGGTTGTTATGTTGTGGACTCATCATCAATGGAATCCTGCCGGCTTCTGGAGTTCGCAGGTTGCCATTCATCATCAGGTCTCAAGGCAAGACGTACACTCTGTCAACGAAAGCGAATTCCTATCACATATATCGTTTCATTAGTTCATATATGTAAATTGGCTTGTCGGTTTGATTTTTCATCTGTACTTAGTTTGCAAACTGGAAACATATATTGACGTTTCCGTTACCCTGCTTCTCAACGTATCCATTATAAAAATTTTAAAGCGTTGTACAGCTGAACACCAGTTGGTTAAAAGCAGAGTGGTACGGAAGCAGTAGCAAACTAATGACCTAAAGGACAGCCCAAGGTTTGGATGACTTGGTGTGACGTCAAAGGGTCTTTACAGTTAGTACATTTGTAAAAGAGAACACACAACACTGACAACTGTCATCACAGAAATCGAGCTCAATTGGGAATCAAAATCATAAGTTTTGGGGTCTAGGGTAAAGCGCCCTATACTATCAGATCGTCGCCCGATCCACACTTTAGCAACTGTGCTAATAGTTAATACAACTGAGAGCTCAACAATATCATGTATATGTATAGCACCCTGTTTTATTGGCCATATCATAAAGGACAAGATCAGGCTTGGATGACCCTGAACACGACTGATGCTGGGTCTATTCAGAACAAAGTTATAGTGAGTGAGTGATTTAAAAATTATCGCCTCATCGGCAATATTTCAGCGATATCGTGGCGAGAACAATTAATTGTTATACATACTATTTAAAGGTAAATTATAAAAAACTGTCAACAAAGCACAGTAAAAAAACTAGAATATCACAGACATGAATCTAAAACTAGTAATACAAACTAAAACAGTTTAACTATAGATTACAGTAAAATATAACAACAGGCTATAGATTGCCAACAACTGAAGGTAGATCACCATACTAGAGACCATGGGGACAATAGTACATATGCTTCCTGCATGGGCCACAAAGTTATAGTAATCAATTTCCATTCAGCACACTTCATATTCTTGGTCTTACTGTGGACATTTGCCAATCAACAAGCACGGCGAAATAGGCCATCGTGTCGTGTTAAATACTGTTTGGACCAAAACAGGAGTGAGTTGGTGAATGAGTGAGAGAGTGGGTTAAAATTCCACATCGGCAGTATTTCAGCAATATCGAGACTACATATTAATAAAAGCCAACTTAAATACAATATATTCCTCCTTGACAGCGGTACAAGAATCTGTATCGAAACGTTGCACTCACGAAATAAACAAGTTGCTATCCATAAATGTTGTCTATATTGTACTTCCCAGCTACCAAAAAGCCACTCAAAGAAGTTAATAAATATGTGAAAAACATAATGATCAGAGAATGTTTCTTAAAACCTGAACCTAACGATATTTTTACTGCAAAAAAACCCAACCACGGGGACCAGCGCAGGACATCCACTGACTAGGAGTAGGACAATTCAGTTGAGCCCATAGCGTAGTCTACATTTCATGTTAACATTGCTGGGGCGGTGGGGTAGCCTAGTGGTTAAAGCGTTGGCTCGTCACGCCGAAGAGCCGGGTTCGATTCCCCACATGGGCGCAATGTGTTAAGCCCAGTTCTGGTGTCCCCCGCCATGATATTGCTGGAATATTGCTAAAAACGGCGTAAAACTAAACTCAGTCAGTCAGTCAGTGTTAACATTGCGATGCAGGGTTGATGTTAATATCTTTATTTAATATTCGATACAGTTTAAGAACAAGTGTGTCCTACCTCCTTCAGGGAATTGGTCGCCATGTGCTTCCTGACAGTCATGACCATGTAGACTGGTATCGGTAGAAGGGGCAGCACTGCAATAATCCAGCCGATTGTAGAAGCATAGCTAGGAAACTTGTACTTGCCGTAGGTTGGTGGTTGGTAGCGGAGAAGTGTCAAGATGAAAGTGATCTGGATATGAAACAATGATATCACAAGTAGATTTTGAAAGGGTAACAAGTATTATTAGTGTGTATTTGGGGCCGGTATATTTCCAAACACGTGTTTATTGAGATAAAGTTTAATCTTAAAGTCGTGTTGTTAATGCGATGTTCTAACATCAAATTAACTTTAAGCTTTTAGTCAAGTCCCCGTATGATTTTATTTTCATATGATTAGTATATAATCTGATAAACGCACACAACGGATAGACTCTAAATCGTGATTTATGGTGATTGAGTATGGGAATGTTTTGTATTTAACAACATCATGAAGAAGCCTGTAATGGCAACAGTGAGTGAGTTAAAATTTAAAGTCACTTTGGCAATATTTCAGCCATGTCGTGACTAAATCAAGTTATAGATTAATATATATTAATCATTATATAAACCTGTCAACGAAGGACAGTAAAACAACTAGATTATCACAGGGTGAAATTTATAACTAGTAACCAAATCTAAAACACTTAACTATACACGACAGTACAATATAAAACCAGGCTCTGGATTGCCAACAACTGAAGGTAGATCACCATACTGGGGACCATGGAACAGGTCCAAGAGCACTTAATAACAGACTGTATATACAATATTCATACAACGAGGTGGCGGTGGTTGGAAAGCTGCTCAGACGAGTCATATGCTATCATAATAATGATGAGCTTCTTTCACATACTTTGTAAGCAAGTATGTACCACATGTCTATTTGAGACGTGAAAGCCATGATTGTGCCTTGCAACTGTATTGTACTTACTATCAAGATTGTCGGCGTTACCAGAGCCCAGAGGATCTTTACAGGCATCGGCAGTGGCTTGCCAATCATCATCTCAACGTCTTTACTGATTCGTCTTATACCTGACGGAACATATGTTTACACATATGTTCACATTGAAGACAAACATTGTAAGTTCATGTGTGTTCATAACATATTATTTTGTGCAATTGTATTAATATTATACTCTACCAACATTATGACTATGCTACTACCGGTTTGCTCTCTACCAAACAATCCAAGTAATATGTGTACGATGTCCTTTTTCTTGTTAATAAATTTTGAAGTTTAAAGATACAGTGACGAACTATACTATTCACACTTTGCTAAGGATCAAATATTGATTCAACAGGAAAACTATGGTGTGGGGTCAAATGTGGTTTATATATCTAAGCCTATTGTAATGGATCCAAGTTTTCAGTATGTCACTGCATCTTGTGGATCCCCTACCTGCTATTGAAAAGTGTTGTGTACTTGTCAATGACCCGTGCCATGATTTGCAAAATGGTTGGTTGGTGCCATGAAAACCATTTTATGGTTACTCATGTATAAAATGCATACGGTTATCTTAAAGTGGCTGTTTTCCTAAAGAAATGTTACCATATCATTATTTATCCAGTTTTAAATGGATCCTTTTTCAAATTCTAAATCTACGTTTAAGTAAAGTTTTGATTTCTTGTGATCCTTAGGAAAGTGTGATTAGTATATAGATCGTGATCTACGATCAGGACATTTTATCATCAGTTTGAATACGTCTCTGTCTTAAACATATGTCTTGAAGACATACTTATAGCAACGGAAAACCCCCCCAACTTGTTCAACAAATAAAAGGTACAGAGAACGAGTTTCAGGATTCCATCAACTTTGTGAGATCTTTTACTTCTAAAACCTTTATTCTCTTTATGAAATGAGTTGTTTAGTAAATATTTTCAAGGAACTGTTGTATCCAAATGAAAGGAATAGAAAACCACGGGTGAAAGACATTTTCTTATGGTAACCTGTAAGTCCATTCTGGACCAGACAATCCAGTGATTTATATTATGAGCAGCGATGACCGATGACATACAAAAACTTAAATCATGACCATTTGATCCATTGAGTCAATTTTAACAGTTAGCATATATACTTGATACATATAAATTGATGTACGCACCATATATCCACGACACGACAAGACACTCCATTGTACTTATCACCATGGGTCCGAGAGACAACACATACCAATCGACCAGCTGAAACATGTATGGCCCTCCCTGCAATAGGAAGTCCATATCGTCTTTCAAACAATATCCAACGTCTACTGTCACAACAACAACAACAACTACTACTACTACTACCACTACTACTACTCCTGCTACTACTACTACTACTACTACTACTACTACTACTTCTACTACTACTACTACTACTACTACTCCTGCTGCTGCTGCTGGAGAGCTGCTGCTTTTGCCCTTGACATTACGGCTACTCGGTCTACAACTATCACAATCGTTTCGTCTTCAAACACATGTACCACTGCCACAACAATGACCTTTTTTGTCCTACTGAATTGTTCAACAGGTAAGCATAGTGACCTGGGTACAGAAGATGAGTCCAATCAGAAATACTGTCAGGCAGCATCCTCCTGTCAGAAACATCCTCTTCTTGCTCAGCTGCTGCGGATACTGGTCAATCAGGGCAGTAATAATGACTTCAGTACTCAGGAACTGGAAGGACAACAGTGGACGGTGTAGTTCGATGCAAGCCAGTAATATGTTCATAAACATCAGTGTCGTCCAGTTGTATTTTACTCTGAATGCCATTGTTAATATTGCGATATTGAGCTGGAAATGTCGTTTAACATAACCTTCAGACATATTCCATCAATGGCATTGCTACTTGTAGATAATATACTGAACATGTAATCAGTAATTATTGTTTGTGCGTTTTCACTCCACGCTCAGCTTGAGATAGATCTTTGGAGAGAAATAAAATTTTATGAACTTGTTCAGGATATGTGCACAAAAGTCTGTGATATCCGTTGTGTGTTTGGTGCTGTTTTACATCAGCACTGCCTAGGCTGCACACTATTCCACATGTGAATGTGCCATTTAAATAATCGAATCTGAACCAGACAAAGCATTGATCTAGTAAATGCTTCAAAGAAGATGCCGCGCCCAATTGGTTACTACCAGAAAAAGCTGATGGAGACCTGGCTAGCTATTCTCGAAACGTTCGTAGCCCAACGAACTACTTAAGCCTATTCTTAACACATTGGCTACGATCCAAGTTAAGAATTCGTAGTGCTACGAACGTTTCGAGAATATGGCCCTGATCTAAACTGGAATCCTTAATCCCCAGGCACTGACACTCACTCAGTTTCGTTACTGCCAGAATAGGCTGTAGACTGCTCTAATCTAGAATCCCTAATCCCAAATCGAAAAGGGCAGCAATATTCTGCCATGTTACATTTGGACCACATTTTTTCTCAGCTATCACGATGAATTAGAACATTGAATTGAACGCTACATATTGTACCTGTGAATCCAAACCAACCATGAACAACATCAGAAAGAACATGAATGACCACAGCTGAGGGACCGGAAGTTGTGCAAGAGCGTCTGGATAGGTCACAAATCCCAATCCTGGTCCTTCAATAGAGACGTAATATGCAGATATGGATCATATATAACTATGTATGATATGGCCAGATATGGATCTATCGTTTTGGCAACAACGTTTAGTTTATACTCAATGGACTGGTTCCATTTTACATACGGGCCTTGAGTACCTTACCCAATATGTTATCATTAACACTGTATCATCGCCTGTATGTCACAGCCGTGCCATTTCGTGGGTCTATTGTTAATCGAAAGTAGGTAATTTTGCCAATAAGTTTAACTGAAACTTCAGGTATATTAATTATTTGTTATCAGTCAATAGCAATAAAAGAGCCAATTCCCTTCCATTGATTTACCCACCTGAACTTACAATAATATGTATCAGTGAGACCACTTTATTTGCATTACATTTAGATCCATTCAAAAAGGTTCAGTGTCAAAAATATGGTTAAATATTCAGAGGGATGACAATTTTTCCTCTTTGTCAATATTCCAACACCTCCAGCCTTTACTGAGTACATTTAACAACCTTTGAGGTGCAATCCCGCCTCACATGCCTCTTGGTCAGAAGTTCTTGGGTCAAAGTTACAACATTCAAGATGTCAGGAAGTGTTTTATGGTAGATTTATTGAGAACATGTTACAGTTTGATGCATCAATGACAAAATTATGTCTGATGCACTTCCCGTTGTTAATGGTACCATACGCTACTGTATATACACTACCATGTCTTTTCAGTTAAACAATTAACTAGCCTAGCATTTGTTTATGGCGGGTGCCCATGGAGGGGTAAGGTATGCCCACATTGTCGCGAACATCGAGTATCATCACTATTTCATAGTGATTCATAAGAACAGAAAATATTTGGAATTAGATAAAATCGACTCTGCCTTGAGCAGGGATCTATTATGGATAGGGAACAGGTTTGGTCGCTTTTGTTTATTGTTATTCAAATAATCTACATGTAAACACAAGGTAAGTGCACAATCAAACATTTTGTAAATCTAAAATTTACCGCCGTTCTGGAAGGTTATGTTCAGTGACATTTGAGGAAATACTACTGCATGTTTTAACGTGTATCCTTATACTGTGCCCCCTGATTCAACTATATCCCAAACACAATTCACCACTGGACTTTTATAACTAGTTATGAAACATTGTATTCAGCAAGGAGGAATCCTTTAAAACACTTTTCAGGATCAAAAAGTATCATACGAGCCTTATAGCTTTGGAGTACTACCTATCAGTTACATAGGAAGACCCAATACTTTCCTTTATTCTTTCTTAAAACTGGAGTTTGTTTTTATCATACAAAAACAGATTACCTACCCCCTGAGACAACAGTTTCAATGGGAACTCCCGTTTTCTGTGACATGACTCCGAGAGCAGCAAAGGTCACCAGGCCACAGAAGATACTGGTTCCTTCTGAGACAATCGTCAGTATGATACTGTCTCTGTAAATATAACACACAAATTTCTACTATTAAATTGTTCTAATCTTGCGGAAGGTGTGGGATTAGCCAATTATGTAACGTTTCATTGCGAGACTTTGTCTTACGATTATGTGATTATAGAAATATAGATTCTCGAAATTCAGTTTTATACCCATCTTTTCCTTATAATGCTACCGGAAGGTGACCTGCATACTTTGAGAAGGTTTCCTTGACATTGCAGTGATAGAACAAACGTCCATGTCCTAAGTGGTTGTTAGTAATGCACGCAAAAGTAATAACCAACCCTGTTGTAATCAATTAATCATATGAGGTTTCAGTTTGATACTTTGTCATGTTACCGCACTGATGTGTTTGTAACTCACCGGAGACATGGTTCATGGAAGTTGTTGTAGCTCGCAGCAGTGCCAATCATCCCGAGGCCAACACCCAGTGAATAGAACACTTGCAAACATGCTTCCAGCCACACCTGTGTGAAGTGGTAGTGTAATTCATCGTCAAACAGTTCCATTGTTTCTATTATCATTTAGTAGATGGGAGAGGTCTGCTCGATACTATATTTAAACAGGGAGTTGATTTTATCTTGAATACTATTTTTCAGGACATAATGAATGTGAAGCCTGTTTGGACACAGATTTGATCGATTTCGCTTTGATCTTATTGGCTTCTTTTATCCCGTTATATATGTAACTGATCTGTCATTAACATCTGACCACACAGTCCTTTTTAACTGACCAATTATACTGATGACAAACAATGACTTCAGTTGTAGATATAACAGATGATGGCAATATTTTACTCTCCATTAAAATCTCCTCTAGAAAAATGTGTGGCGATGTTACGTTTGACCTTCAATCTTGTGAATATCACTGGTTCTCAAACTTGACCTGCTGTTGTAATCACTTCTAGAGGGTTTAGATTCAGTAGAGGGTAATGACGTGCTAGTGTATATATCAAAACTGGAAGCCGAGGAAATACACACACTGCAAAGATATACCACGTTTGATGTATGATATATTTAAACAGAGAGTTGATATTTATCTGGAAGCATCAGAAGAAGCAGGAATAGCCCTGCATATTCTCAACATAGTCACAGAATGTTATAGAAGGAAAACATCGGAAGTTATGAAATGAATCATGTTCACAAGCACGTTACATAATTCAGAAACTCGAAATTAAATACTATTGTTATCAATAAATACGTAATGCCATTTTAGAAATTGGTCAAATGTAACATATTTTATTGTATTTGCTAAATAAATGAACGTGAGGCGTGTTTGGTCAGTATTCATCAAGATTGGAAGAAGAGGGTAGTAAGGAAATACATAGAATTGCAAAGACTTGAATTTTGTCAATTGAAACACACCTGTAATTCAAGTAGTTTGTTGAAGTCAGGTATGAAAAAGTAATACACGCCATCTAGAGCACCTGGTTGCAGCAGCGTCGTGATGCAGATGGAGATGAGGAGGACGTACGGCAGCAGCGCAGTCACGTACACAGCCTGTAGGGAGGGACAGATCAAGTTATTCTGGACATATTGTGACCTTCATGGCGTCTTTATGATCTGGATTTAGAAAGCTTTAATTTAATTATTAGCTTGTAAATGAAGTGTTTTCTACATTAAAGATAACGGATATTTACACAGCACAGCTAGTAAAGACATAATCCAATGAACAAGTGAGTGAATATGCCTTTTCACCACTTTATCTACATTCCTGCAATATCACGATGGGCACCCATGTAGGGAATCGAACCCGGGTCTTTCGCTTTAACCATTCGGCTATCGTACATAACCCCCATAGTCATATGGAT
This sequence comes from Haliotis rubra, assembly GCF_003918875.1. NCBI lineage: Eukaryota > Metazoa > Mollusca > Gastropoda > Lepetellida > Haliotidae > Haliotis > Haliotis rubra. Next base: position 26,725 of record NW_025766148.1, on the reverse strand, counting down.
GCATTGATGTGGGATATTTCTTTCAATTGCTCATGTGAATGACTTTGTTACATAAATCCCAGTAAAGATAAATTATATTAGGAATCGAGTTTTGATTAATTCAAGATTCAAGTTTTAAATTACAGTATAACAGACCTTCAGCCGAAAGTACACGTTTTTCTGACACACCTCCTTTTATACAAAATGTTTTACACAAAAGTGAATAGTGCAAAAGAATGCCAGAGAACATTTCAAACAGCTTTAAGCAGCTTATGGAACATGATATATTTTATAAACGCTTTAGTCACTTTTAAAGTTTTTTCTCCCTTTGAAAGACAGTGACTGAGTGAGTGTGTTAAAATTTAAAGTCACTTTGGCAATATTTCAGCCATATCGTGACTAATTCATGTTACAGATTAATATATATTAAAGGTAAATTATAAAAACCTGTCAACGAAGGACAGTAAAACAACTAGATTATCACAGGTTGAAATTTAAAACTAGTAACCAAATCTAAAACATTTAACTATACACGACAATACAATATAAAACCAGGCTATAGATTGCCAACAACTGAAGGTAGATCAGCATACTAGGGACCATGGGGACTTACAGTACCTTTGCTACCTGCATTGAGCCTAGTTGCATTTACACCATCCCTTCAGCTGTTGGCGATTGTAAGAAATGTTAGCCAAAATTAAAATAAGAAGAATACTATGTTTAAAAATCCTGGTAAGTTTAAATCGACTTTGAATTCAAAAGACAGTCAGCCAGAGCCTTTGCTTTGCTTGGATAAATTTAAATTATATTTCTTGTGGCAGATACATAATTTTCAGCTTTCAAATGGAAAGATATTCATAGCTTTGGTGAAGGTTTCAATGCATCTACGATTATTTTGAATAATATTATGAATATGGAATCATTCTTTTGTTTGTCCACAGGTCTTTATTACCACTGCAGATACCTGCCAAGATATTGCGATATAGACAAAGATATTGGATGCCTTGTTCGGGACCACTGATCTCACTGAGTGATACTGGTATTAAATCAAAGTGGGAGTCATTAGTCATTGAGCCTGACAACTCGATCCCGCCAGTGGCTTCTTGCGACAAGCATGACTTAGCTCTGACTTGAAGTACTGTACTCCTAGTGAACATTGTGCTTTGTTTCCTGTTGGTTCTAAAAAAACTTGTGCCCATTTTGTAACTTGTGAGGTCTGAATTTGAAAGTATATATCCGTATCTGAGTGGATGTTCTGTTGAATAGTAATCAGTGTATTAAATATTAAAAGGGCATTGGTACAGATGTTAGCAGTGATATTTCTGTTCACATTACCTTACCAACAGACTTGACTCCACGAATAAGACATATAAAGATTACGACAACTGAAAACAAGAGACATCCAACTATGTGCCACTGTACAGACCCCACATCCTCCAAGCCCGTTGAGACACCCAAGACATTGTAGCTGAAAGAAAAATAGAGGGTAGGTGAGGTGAGAAGTGCAAGCAGTAGAGTATACATGAACTGCATTGGATTCTTACGTGACAAAGGGACGCAACTCTGTACAGCGAAGAGCAGCGGAAGAAACGAATCTTATAATTTGGGCAAATATATAAATCAATATCATGTACAAGCATTAGGTCAACACGAGTCTACTACTCTGCGGACTTGTGAATCGATTGATGTTTTTATTTGTCATGAATATGTAATTGATCATATATATCATTCGTCATGTGACTTTGACCGTCATGACAACAGAAAGAACAACAGCGCCGACTCCGATGAATTTGTTGGTCTTTGGATAACTTTAATCAAACCTGACAGTTATATACATGAACACCATGTATGTATACGGGAAACATATTTTGACAAAGCTTGTCCTTATAAAAAATAACATGACAGATATATCGTACTGCCAAAACTCCTCCGCAGGTGTGTGAGCTAAAGTCATATTTTCCCACTTTTCGGATTTGGTGACGGTATATGACGTATTCCCTGCAAGGGCTGTCTTGTTTCTGCTATACGTTGTATTCACGTAGTCAATACACAGGTCGGTTTTCCAGCTGTTGCCACAAGTTGTCCAGGGCAGGACGCTGGAGCAGGACTTCACCATGTAGTAGATGGGCCAGGCCAGATACAGGTTGTAATAGGGCATGTACGCGAATGAAACCACAACAGCGCCAACACCAACTCCTGCTTGGCAATACAAAAAATATTTATACGCCTTCTTCAGGAACAAGAAGCCAATGTATAATAACCTGATCTGAACTTCGGTAGGGGATATACAAAGGACGAAATATGCATAATCATAATTTACGTTGCACTGGCCAAGTGTTTTTATTAACAACAAGGAATGTCATGTTGATGTTGGCCACAAACCGAGCTTCTGCAGGAGCTAAAAGCTTCCAATTTGGTTACAATTACAGATTACGTAATGTAAGTGCGCTCATGCACTTACTGTAAAATATAGAAGCTCTCATTAACAGCCGCCGACAAGCACAAGCCGTCACCGCGAGACATGGCACGTTAACGTCGTGGAAGAATGTCAGTACGAGGAAGGAAATATAATGCTTTTGTCAACTGTGGCTCGGACTGGTCATAAATTTGGCCAATTATGTTTATAAAATTTAACTAATGCATGAATGTGGTTCATGGAAGAGGATAGACATTCTCTTGACCGTCAAACAACAGTCGTTCACTCAGATGAAACTGGACCAACTCCAGCTACAAGTCTCGTTGCTGACACTTAAGGAAGCTGACAGAATAAACCATTTCATTGTTGAGTAAGATGTCCTTGGTTAGATCCGTTACGCGAAGGTTTTGTGACCCACAGTCTGTGGTAATTATGGCAAGAGCATCGGTAGTAGTAGTAGTAGTAGTAGTAGTAGTAGTAGTAGTAGTAGTAGTAGTAGTAGTAGTAGTGAGTTTAGTTTTACGCCGCACTCAGCAGTATTCCAGCTTTATGGTGGCGGTCTGTAAATAATCGAGTCTGGATCAGACAATCCAATGACCAGCAGCATGAGCATCGATCTGCGCAACTGGGAACCGATGACATGTGTCTACCAGGCCAGCAGGCCTGACCACCCGATCCCGTTAGTCGCCTCTTACGACAAGCATGGGTTACTGAAGGCACATTCTAACCCGGACCTTCACGGGTAGTAGTAGTGGTAGTAACACGTCAGGGCATTCAAATGTCATGCTTACGTTCTTTAACGTCCGATACATTCTGTTACAAATGGCTCATTGTTTATCCGAATTGTCAATATAGAAGTCAACCTGCCACTTAGTCTCAATGATTTGCACGTGCATGTCGCCCTATCCATGGAAAGTGGAGAAAATACACATGCATTGCTGTTTTTTCACTGTTCAGTTACCTGTTTGAAATCGCAGGTTAAAATGAGACGTTTTTTGACACTTGCTGGAAGGGGTCTATAGACCTTTTGGTATCTGGTCAAACTGAGCGGCAGTTTGCAGTCCGCTTTAACGTGAGTCAGAGTGCTATTGGTAGACTGTGGCAGAGATTTCGAACCAATGGGTCCGTGGAATATGCACGTCGACCAGGTCGTCCCAGAGTAAGTCCGACACAAAATACTGAATGACCGAGTGCTTCATGTTTGTCATTTTCATTTTGGTGGGTTGGTGTATACAATTACTGTTTGCTAGTGCTGTTTGAACATTTGTCTTTATGTCACGATGTGTCACGTTTGTCGACACATTAAACATTATGATGACACTCTTAGTTCTATTATTTCTGAAAAACTTTTCTTTACATGTGCTGTATATCATTTGACCCTTTATTTATGACACCTAGTAGTATAAGCGTATTCTCATCAATGTCAGTTTTGTTCTATATATAAAACCTGTCAATGGACTGTAAACAACTGATAATAAGGGAACAAATCAGGCATACACATTTCAAACACGAAAATAACCCAACAGAAGTGATTATATTAAGCTCACATGTGAATCCCTATCATTTGTATATAGTATATGCAATCGTATTGGTCAGAATATTGTCACTGACCTTTAAACATAGGACAGAAGCTCCAGACTTGTTTGGCAGCCTTTCCCGAGAACTGCGAGATGGTCGCCTCCACGAAGAATGAGGGGAACCCAGCGATGGCCAGGATCAAGACAAAGGGGATGAGGAAAGCTCCTGGGGGAATATGTAGTCATGTGTTCATGTAATGATTAAACTCGACCATGCTTCAAGGTTACGTATCTCGTCAGGCTTTTATTCCGCATCAAGTTGACACGTCGTGGTAGGAAGGGAACACGGTTCAAAGGGGCATCAAGCCAACTCACCCCATTCCATGTCAAGAATTCTCAACTGAATGGAACTATTTAAGGGGTAATTTTATGAGTATGTTACCTTCAAAGTCACCATGATATTTGACACATCCATGATATATACTAGGCGTCAACTTTCAGTTACTGGGTCAGTCTTGAATTATACACATCGATTATAATAATTAATGGAAATGTGTAAGAATATTCATAAATGATTTAATGTAACAATTTGTTATCTCCATTGACCCTAACATAAAATAGGATGCGTTGAGACCTCATCTTAGCGATCGCATTGATCACTGAGTTTAATCTGATGCCGTCCTTAAAGATGCAGACTAACCGTACAGCCATGTTCTTCTACAAACACATCCAAATCTTATTCCACAGAAATAGCGTGGGAATGTAAGCCTTAAAACTATTCAGCTTTCTAAAAATGGTTATTTGCATATTTATTGGATCGTGTGTGTTTTATGGAATCATGTCACAGATTATACAGGTATCGCAATTTGCTGTCTCCAAGAATCATAAGAAATAACTACATACAGTCTTACCTCCACCGTTCCTGTTGCAAATGTAGGGGAACCTCAGCAGGTTTCCTAATGCAACTGAGAAGCCAATCATTGTCAGCATGTAGTCCAAATGTCTGCTCCATGATTCTCTCTGTGGTGTGGATTCACTTCTGTCACCTCCTTGACAATGTAACTCTGTCATTGGAACTCCTGCATCACTGTCCTCCTTGCTCGCCATGGCTAAAACTGATCTATCCGTAAAGCAAACATAATATATGTGTACTTAATGTTACTGATAAAGGATAAACATACACGGATTTATTTTGTTAGTAACATAATCTATGACCAATGGAAAATATTTGCAAGTAGGGAACTCCTACGTCACTGTCAGTACTTAATGTTGTGTCAACCGGTAAGGCAAATTGACAATATGGAAAGCAGTCTGCACAGTGACAGAAGGATAAAGATTAAAATACCACTATCACTCAACACCTAACCGTGGCTTTCCTGAAAATGTCCTGCATTTGTTACTTCCAATAAGGGTCTGTTTCATAACTCATGTTGCTATTATCTCATTTGACGATTTAAATAACAATATATGAAAACATTCTAAAATACTTCTGTCCTTATGATCTTCTCAAATGTCTGAAGGCATTAAGTCGGTCGAACATTGTGTCAAATACAAAGTGGGGAAGCAATCAGACAACTCTCCATCACTGTTATAGATTACTGGTTCGCACAAAATGGAACTATGGCTCCATTGCAAGAGTAATTTTAAAACAAAGAGACATGATCCAAGGTCTCAGATAATGATTGGATGCATTTCCAACATCTACTATTGTTCTTTAAAACAATGTCGCATTAAATTGTCCCTTCAGTACATTATTAAATTATGATCCAATCCTTCAAATCCTGCTTATAACCCTGTTTTTAATCCTGTCTGTGCGGAACACTTTCATAAGAAACCAAAGCTGGTTCCCCTTCTTTGGATTCAGATTAAACCACATATTGAGGCTAAACGTTCGGCGTTTGATATCATCTCTCCATACCGACTTTTGTCGACTCTCTGGCGGTTGGTCAGTCCAGAAGTAGACATTTCCCTAACAAGTTTTAAAATGCCCGATACAAACCAATTAGTTTACATCAACAGGAATACCTACAACTACTAAGTAAATACAATCATCACCGTTCAATATTTACCAATGGATGCAAGTACGCTGGCAAAGCAGCTAGTACCCCGGTGTTGTGTTCAAAACAGCTATCATTCCGAGTTACAGAACTTTCCATTGTAGTATCTGCAATGCACTGACCCTTAAGCTACCCATTGTAGTATCTGCAATGCGCTGACCCTTAAGCTACCCATTGTAGTATCTGCAATGCGGTGACCCTTAAGCTACCCATTGTAGTATCTGCAATGCGCTGACCCTTAAACTTTCAATTGTAGTATCTGCAAAGCTCTGACCCTTAAACTACCCATTGTAGTATCTGCAATGCGCGGACCCTTAAACTTTCCATTGTAGTATCTGCAATGCGCTGACATTAAACTACCCCATCGTAGTATCTGCAATCCCATGCTATTATTAACGCCTTGTTGTACGTCCATGTATGTCAACAGTTTTTAATATAATCTATTCCCTGTCTTTCTTTTTAACGATTTGTCTTCAACTCATCCAATTTAGAAATTGTAAAGCCATAAAAAGATCTTTCAACTGGCCAATACGACTTGTCATTTATTGGTTGCTCAGTCATGTCAGCAGAGCGGGTAACACAATGGCTGATGCTGCCGCAAGGGCAGCTCTAGAGAAGCCTGTGACACCAGTACAATGATTATAGAACTTTCATCAGATGCTACATTCGGGATCTTATGCAACTAATTGGGACACCCGAGTAGATATATATAAATTACACGCTATTACACCAACTACCGGGTGCACCAGTAAGGTTGTCAATCCAGATTTGAAGAGGTCATATTAAGACGATAGAGTATCTCTCGTCACGATATACTCATGACTATTTGTTGAAAGCTGACGATCCTCCATTTCCTTATCCAGTGAGATGAAAGAACAACGGTGAAGCGTGTTCTGAATTTTCCATCAGAATTTTCCATTTCAAGGCTTCATCCATGAATGATCTTTTTCAGCATCAGCCCGTATTTAGTTTTAATTTGATATGGCATTGTTTGTTGTCGCATACTTTTGCGTTAGTGAAACAAATGTGGACAATTTAAAGCTGATGTATGGCGTTATTACAGCAAAGGCTGAGCGGGAGGAGAAATAACATGGTTTCGGCACTGTGAGACTATTAAGAAAGGTCACATGCAGCGCAATAATATTCCAATTATGTACTGCCCAAAAATAGTTTACAGTAGTGAGCTGAATAGACTTAAGAATTACGAGTTGGTACGTGTGGCATATTTGGCTGTGCTCTAAGAGAGACATCCTCGATAATCTCCAGGGTATACGTTACGATAACTCTCCACTATACCCTGGATGCATCCACAGCTTAGGGCGATGATTTTATTACCTCCCTTGGCTGGCTCCGCATTCTCACAGTAGCCAATCAGCTAAGCCGCCGTTACAACCGAGCATGCCAGTGTCAACAAGGATAGTGGTCGCAGTCGCGAAGGAAATAATAAAGACAAATTGACAGATCTGAAACTTTATAAAGTATATGAAAGAACTCCTTCTACCTCTTTCAGAGTACCTCTACATCAATTGTGTTGCCAAGTTTATACGGTTAGATAATTTAAGAAGCGAAAGTGAGTTGTGATTGGTACGCCCAACTTCCCAGCGTAGACACCTTATTGGGAGGTATATGAAAAATATATGAAAGAAATCCTTCTACTAACTCCAACTCCAAACAAATACTGTCTCCTCCGAGGTCCGCGCGCTTCCAGCCACCACCGATCCCCGCCACCACTCAAGCACCAACCATAAAAAACTCCACGGTCAAGGCCGCCCATAGCCCCTCAGTCAAGGCCAAGCTTACTACTGCCTCTCAATTACTACACTTGCTCAGCCTGCCTTGCCCCCTTCAATGCTCCCATACCACTCCCTCACCCCACCCCCGTTTAACCCCTTTTTCTTTCTTCACCCATTATTTAATTATAAACAGCTTAACTGTTTCCAAATCAAGCTCCCACTATGCTATACAATTCTCTCACTCCCCTAACCAGCCCCACTTTATATCCATCAGTTTAGTTCTATTCCTCATCTCTTCTCATCTAAAAAAATACACATAATCCTGAAGAGGTACAAGTTACAAGTTACAAAGGGATATTAGTCCCAATTACGTGGATGTAAATCAACAACAGCGAAATAATGGGTCCCTTCCGTCCTGTCACAAAACTATCTGCTGCTGTGTTAGGTTTAACAGTCGGGTTTTCGTTGGCGTCTATTTGTGTTGTGTTCTTTAAAATCCAACATTCTGACTTTCATTTCGTCTCATCTATTGTGAACACGGTAAATTCACAAGCTGTTCATGCAAGAGAGATGCAGAATCAATCGAAGGACCTACACGAAGAATTTCAGAAGTCTTTGGGACAATACTTGTCTGGAAATATCAAATTTGAGGACCTGCATCTCCATAAAGGTTAGTTCCAATTTGACAATGTAGTATTCCAGCCTAATCAGGTTTGCTTTAACACCAATGTGAACAGTTTTGCAAGCACATCAGGGTGTGTGGAATGAAACCTTGAAATAACGGTGGTCAAGTATGTTTCTGTCTTTTTGAAATTGGAGATGGTGTTGATCAACCCAGGATCTGACTGGGACTTCGAGGTAACGATCAGCGTCAAACGGAGGCAACTGTGAACAGTAAACTACCGTACGTTTTACCACTGTGTGCTCATTTTCGTGTTTCTCAATGCATCTGAAACATGAACATATGCATTTCTATTTATGCATATGATTCTCGGGCGAGTGGGTGAAAAAAATAGGTCCTCGAGACTGTGACGTAGGTGAGCTGAGATCTGCTGGGGGGTCCTTGGATATGACCCATGGAAAATTGAGAAAATTAGAAGCTCTGAAACACGTTTTCCTTGTGTTTTGAACAGTAACTACGTCTTTGTTTCAGGTATGAATTTTAAGCTATTGAGGTACGTTCATTTAAAAAATAATGATCCCATATAACAACGTTTTTACGTTATGCGTACATTATGCTATGCGTACGTTATATTTGAAGCTCATTGAATAAGAAATAAACAATGGACCCATCCTTACGTAACGAACACCATGTACTATGTTGTGATATATTCTCAAACTGATTAGTAATTGCATGATCTACGGGTAGGAGTAAATGACACAAGTTTAAATACAGCTCCAAAGTATGGAGCGTGGTTGCTCAGCCATGTTGGGGCCGAAACGACTACACGTGGAGTGAGAGGGGAGATAACTCTTCTTGGACGAGTACTCGAGTAGTATTTTACTACTCGAGTAATGCTCCTACCCACCTCGTAGTCAAGTACCCAGGTTTCAGCCCGAGTTATATATACTATGTACACTTTGCTAAGGTTCAAATCATGTATTCAGCAGAAAACTACCATGTGGGGTCAAATTTGGTTTAAATATCTAAGCTTAAAGGTCACATGCAACGTAAAACACAACTTTGCAGATTCTGATACCTTTCGGTATGGACGTACCGAAACAAATCATCAAAAATGCAAATTCAACTTATAAAGTTGAAAAATAACGCGATGAAAAAAACCGCGCGAAATCGGAGTTCAAACGATTCACTAATTTTCCCCCGAAAATTTCGGGGGAAAACTGGTTTCAACAGCTGGGCTGCGCTCATAGCATGTGCGCAGTGAAATAGGTTCGCGCAACTTGGAAGAGGGCTGTCTGGTGAATACTCGGTGGAGGCTTTGGTGTGAGCTATTTTCATAATGTGTTGTTGATATCTCACAGGCCCGAGCTTTTTATATGTTATGACAGTAAATTAACTGTTTATATAATTTCATTTGTCTATTTCACCACACGTTCTTCTTACCGAGTCACATTCTCAGTTCGATACTTAAAAGCAATGTCATTATTTAGCGTTGACAGAATTTCTAACTGTGATATAGATATGTCGTTGTCACAGACAAAACTCAATGTCTTGTTTTATTGACACCTATGTGTCTGCCTGCCTGTCTGCTAATGACAATATTCAATACACAACTGCGATCACTGACCACATGCAATTTGAACTTAACACCAATCAGGCTATACACCATAAACAAAATGCATTGATTTATGGCCCGAGTTCGGTCTCTGTCACATTATGTAATTACACAGACAGGCAGGTGTGATACTTGAACACATGACATGTTATGATGTCTGTTGATTGCAAAATATTATACACAAAAAATGAGCATGTATTTACAAAACCCAACATCTCTATATATACACACACAATGAGCCGTGCATGAGGGCGGCATCGGCAAATGAACCAGCCGTTACACTTGAGTGCACACCCACCCGCTCTGACTGGGTTCGGTATCCCGGCTGCTTCGTTTCGAGGGAGGTAAACCCATGTACAAAATATTGCACTTTTGATTTGCGATTATACGCTTATAATTTTGTTTAATTGTTTTTTCATAATCAGCAATGCATATTATATGTCATGAAGAAGTGATAATTGTGTTTTAATTATGTTTGATTTTTTGGTTGCATGTGACCTTTAATGTAAGCATGGATCCTAGATTTCAGTATGTCACTGCGTCTTGTGGATCCCATACCTGCTACTGACAGGTGTTGTGTAATTGTCAATGACTCGTTCCATGATTTGCAAAATGGTTGATTGCTGCCATGAAAACCATTTTTATGGTTACTCATGTATCAAGTGCATAAGGTTAGATTAAAGTGACTGTTTGCTTAAAGAAAGGGTTACTATATTATTATTTATCCAGTTTTAAATGGATACAATTTCAATTTATGGACCTACGTTTAAGTAAAGCTGTGAATCTTTGTGATCCGTAGCAAAGTGTGAGTAGTATATCATGGCGTATAGACTTTATGTGACAGAAAGTCCAGCAGTATTGCAAATCTTGGACGTGGAGTACAGCACACCGCGAGTGGACAATTGAATGCATGTTTCGTTTGGCAGTGAGCAATATTAGGGTAAGCCACAGCAGAGTGTTTTCGAGTCGTTACCAGGCAACCATTTTAAAAAAAAATATGGCATGTCAGAGCTCCAGATATGATTTAGCTCATGTGGGTACTGTACCCACTGTATTTTTTTGGAGTGGGTATTATGAATGTTGAGTGGGTATTTCATTTTCCGTTACCCACTGCTTTCAAATATGTGCGTATTTCAGTCATTTTACTCACCTAAGTATTATGTCATTGAGTAAGTTTGCTAAGCAGGTATGTTCTGCCTTATGTCATACCTAATCAAAACCAACTTACATATAATGGAAATGATTTCATAAAAAATCACTTGTCCTATACTGACAGTACAACACTTGTCCTATACTAACAGTACAACTTGATAGCAATCGATGTCTTTTTCATAACGCAAGCGATTTTTGTAAATATATTCCGTACGCATTTGTTTTAAACTTTTTGCGTATCTAACATTTTAAATGCGTAATTGGTACGCAAGAATTATGTTTCAATGCGTAATTGGAAATGTTCTATGCGTATTTTACCCGGATACGCCGCTTATCTGGGCCTCTGTGGCATGTTCATACAATCGGCACATGGTGACAGACAATAAGCAAAGTCATAGTGTCTGTTGACCCGATAAGTAGACACATCTTGGGGGTACCTTTGGGTCATTGTTACCCGGTATCCCACCCGGAGTCCCACAAAGTAACGCAGTGTTAACGTGGTTTCACGTCGCTATTTCGGCAATGTCATGGCGTCTGAGACGGTCACAGTTATGATGTATTAACCGAGCATTGGCTAAATGACATGCCTAGATAAATAAGTGGGGTGTCAATATTTATATTTTACAAACAAAATGAATAAATAAGAAACCCTTTGGCAACGTAAGTTAAATATAATATTTTCCGTTTGTTTTATCAATGGTCATCTTCATGAAGCTTGACATTTGCTCAAGGCATAATTATTGATAGTGTAAATATATTTGAAGTAGAACTGATCTGACACGTTTCTCTTATACCATGATCGATTTATTCCAGACAAAAAAGTATCCACTTTAGTAAGACTGTTCATATTTTGCCGCCATGTGCTCTGTAAATTCAGATAAATCATTTTATAGCTAAAATACATGGAATTATTATGAAACGGCCCTCCCATTATCAGAAATGTGAGGGCCGCTGCAAATGACATTGGACCGCTCAACCTTAACGACGGGCCACTATCAGTTCTGTTGAGAAGTGACGTCATAGTGGGTGCGTGGGCTTACGGTTCATTCGACCTTGGCTTTGGACTGGCAGATATTCTGGGTCAAACAAGTCAAAGGAACCCGAATTCCCTCTTTTAATAGCGGTAATATTGGCTTTCTTGTTGGTGCTAACCTCAACAATTGCACTATTAACGTTGTTGGACCAAAACCGAACACTGAAATAGTTTGACATGTTGCAGGCTATGGTCTTGTCAAAGGCCAAGGTCGAATATCGTCACTTTCTGTTGTGACGTCACTTGAATTGTTCGATGACGTAATTGCATTCGGTCAGTCAACCCCGTCAGAAGTTGGATTTGAGTAAACTTACAGTCAAATTCCTTCATGTTTCCTTTTTTTTTCAACACATTAATTTGATATGGCATTGTTTGTTGTCGCATACTTTTGCGTTAGTGAAACAAATGTGGACAACTTAAAGCTGATGTATGGCGTTATTACAGCAAAGGCTGAGCGGGAGGAGAAATAACATGGTTTCGGCACTGTGAGACTATTAAGAAAGGTCACATGCAGCGCAATAATATTCCAATTATGTACTGCCAAAAAATAGTTTACAGTAGTGAGCTGAATAGACTTAAGAATTGCGAGTTGGTACGTGTGGCATATTTGGCTGTGCTCTAAGAGAGACATCCTCGATAATCTCCAGGGTATACGTTACGATAACTCTCCACTATACCCTGGATGCATCCACAGCTTAGGGCGATGATTTTATTACCTCCCTTGGCTGGCTCCGCATTCTCACAGTAGCCAATCAGCTAAGCCGCCGTTACAACCGAGCATGCCAGTATCAACAAGGATAGCGATCGCAGTCGCGAAGGTTTGTTCGCAGTACCACTCAGATTTGGGGGGAAATAATAAAGACAAATTGACAGATCTGAAACTTTAAAAAGTATATGAAAGAACTCCTTCTACCTCTTTCAGAGTACCTCGGCATCAATTGTGTTGCCAAGTTTTAACGGTTAGATAATTTAAGAAGCGAAATCGAGTTGTGATTGGTACGCTCAACTTCCCAGCGTAGGCACCTGATTGGATAAAAAGCCAGCCAATTGAGGTAATAAAATCATCGCCCTAAGCCGTGGATGCATCCAGGGTATAGCGGAGAGTGATCGTAACGTATACCCTGGAGATTATCGAGGATGTAAGAGAGATAAAGTGCTATTCTATTGGGACAGCTAGGGACACTTGAGAGGACAAAGAGGCACCTCATCGCCCTTTGTTCACCACTGAACCTTTTAATCCCTCGAAACAAGCACCTCACAAGATCTGCCAACACCGCAGACATGACGTAACTGATACTGGTAGCAAGAGCAAGTGCAGCTTAATAAGGCGTGTTAGCTTGCGTAATACTGCTTTCTTTGTCAGGCTCTTTTGGTGATAAGAATAATGAGTTCACGTGGACGTGCAGCACATTGAATACTCGGATGATATACTCCAGTCGAAAAATCATATAACTATATATAACTATTTATAACTATATATATATGTCTGCGGATATATATATATCTATATCTATATCTATCTATATAGATATATCTATATCTATCTATCTATCTATCTATCTATATATATATATATATATATATATGTCTGCGGATCTAAGTCGACCATATCAGATTAATGTCTATTAATATATCGCTCATCTCCTACGTATATACGAGATATTAAGTACTACGTAGGGGATAATTTGTCCTACGTTGGTGAAAATATGTCCTACGTAGGAGATAGTGAGACCAAACATTTTTTTCACCGTGGCCCTACTACGCTTCCGTAGTACTAAACCCTAACTTGAAACTCTACATATTACTGTAAGAGACAGTTATCATGAAGATAGAACCGTTCATAGAGAACTGTTCTCTGTCAAGTTTGTACAGGAGGTGGTGCGTGTGTAAACGTATGAAGTAATATCCGTTACATGTTCAACACGAATGGCGTTATGAATTAGCTTCACAATATCATCTACGACTGAATATCTTCGATATTCACTGCGCGATCAAAGGTAACAAGAGTTTTTAAAACTCCCAGCGTTGTTGAGTGAGTGACTCAACATGGATTTATGCATAAACACCATACAGCGCATTGATTAGATTCATGTTCCCAAAGGAAAGACCAGCACGAACACAGGCGTTCACTACACGCTCTCGCTTTATGAGATATACGACGACAGATGGTTGTTGTCACAACATGTACTCAGTGAGTGTTCAATAGCAAAAAACAGTCAGTAGTTTACGAACTAAATTAAAAAAGCAAGGTTTCTTTTTATCCACTATTATGTATCATTTAGCATGTGTTAAGTTGTAGAAACGCTACACTTCAAAGAGTAAATAAGCACAAGAACTTCCATTTGTTTTCCGTTGTCAGATCACATATGTCATCGCTGGGCGTGGGACGTGGAGTTACTGAAAAGCAAATCAGCTCGGAATACTTTCTGTGTTTCAAAGACAGCTATGTAACATTAATGACTGGTGTAAATCACATAATGCCAATGTCATCGCTGGGCGTGGGACGTGAAGTGACTGAAAAGCATATCAGCTCGGAATAGAAGCTGTGTTTCAAAGACAGGTATTTAACATGAAAGACTAGTGAATAATCTCTCCATATATGCCTGAGTATGAAGTCAAGTACATGTAATGCCTTGCAAATGGTATTATTGATAAATATAACTTGACAAACGTTCAGCCATTGTTTGGGCTGTGGGGTATCCAAGTGGTTAAAGCGTTCACTCGTCACGCCGAAGACCCGGGTTCGATTCCCCAAATGGTTACTATGTGTGAAGCCCATTTTAGGTGTCCCCCGCCGTGATATTGCCGGAATATTGCTAAAAGCGGGTAAAACTAAACTCACCCACTCACTTCATTATAACCGACACTGTCCATGTATTTCATGCAGCGCCGACTATTTTGCCGTCGCCCATGTCCGTGTATGAACCATACAGAGACACATACAAATTGCATGTTACAATAATGTCATTAAAAGCTGATATCATCTAAATGCGTTTTCATGCAAGATTAAAGAGTTACAATGCCTTCAAGGAGATATGCAAATAAACGAAAAGAAGGAATCTCGTAGCATGCTGTTACTCTGTAATCAACGAGTGAGCGAGTGAATGTGGCTTGCGCCGCTCTTTGTCATATTCCAGCAATATCTCGGGGGTGGCCTCACACATTATGCAAATATGTGGAAAATTGAACCCGGATCCACGAGCGAACGCTTTAACCACTAGCCAAGCAAATCGACCCTCCATGATCAACGAGGACACGTGACCAGAACATAATTTGTTAAACATCAAGCACATTCCTATGGTTGTTTTCATATATGGACACAGCAGATAATTTCATATATGCTTTGATTCGGAAAGTGAAGTATGTGTATATATAAAATTTTATTTTCTAGCATTGCCATTGAAAAACATAGTTTTATTACTTCCTTTTTAAAACTGTTTCTGAAGAAAGAATACAATGCAACCATTCTGAATAACACATATAAGATTCAGATTTAAGATTCACAAATCGTAATCGAGACGGGAAGCTATATGAGGACCATAGGAGAACACATAACTTGTCAGTTGACACGATTTATCATCAATGAAGATCTTACCGGACCCGAACAGCGCAAGCTCGAAGGGCCCGCCAACTGGTCTTGTATAAGAAAGTTGAGGCGTCATGGGTGACCAGCGGGGTCATGCATCCTCATTAAGATGGGGGACGGGCCGGCGAGAAAGGTGGCCAACAGCACTTCCATGAAGTGTGCTAGTCTACTAAACTCAAGGTGGTGATTAATCTGAGTCAAGACAAATGAATACTATTACAGTCATGAGATAACTTGTTTGAAATACCCATAATGCCCTTGCACGATCTCAGAACAGTTACTGTCGATAGTCATCATGACTCCATGCTTTACATATGTTAACATCATTATAACTGTGCATAAAACTGTGTTGTTTACAGTAACATTGCGCTTTTGCAGAGATTCACATGTGATGTAAAATGAACAATTTATATGATTTAGATAAATATGATAATATGCGCTCATGAAGTTGTCAATGCCTCCCTTCACGTCTTCAGTCAGTGACACGCACCGCCAGATGTTAACGGTGAACGCGCTGCCAATGTTGTGAAGCACGTGCACGTGAGTGTGTGGGATGCACGAGCAGTGTGTCCGTGCTCTACATGCTATGTTACGGGTCTGTCTACTACAGACAGACAACACGTACTTACAATCGATCGTCCATACAGGTAAACTGTTAGCTTCCTCCGATGATAACGAGTCCCAGTGTACCAACTTGATTTTTATGCATACTATGATTTTGCTTGCTTGGTTCCTCATTTCATTAAAATGCACATACGAATACACATTTGTTTACATCTCTAACCAGGTGTAATCTTGAATACGAGTGGACGTTGCTTAGCATAGCATTGACTACATGTATACTACGTCGTGTAGTATATGTGCAACATATACAGTATTGCAGTATACATATTACAGTAAGGGCTGGGCGGAAGGGCGAATAATATCGGTCTGTGACTGTGATACAGACTGGGACAAGGTATGGAAAACCAACAATTTGGACAACAGACCATTGTTTGGGTCTTTCAATTGTAAATATGATTCAAATAGCTTAACCTAGATTTCGATATCCTTCGAATGTACATTTGGTTGAAACTGGAAAATATACATTTATCTCGAGAGAAGAACGAATGTTTACATATAATTCAAAAGTATGACAGCACGAGTATCCATTTTGTCTTTTGTCTTCTACCCGTCCCTACTAGACGAACAACTTGTCTCTGAAATGAACATATTTTATCGAAAAGAAGTTCATAGTAAAAAGAGAAATATAATAAAAGGAGCCCTGAGACATTCTCCTGAAGCGGTGGAAATCTAGACTTGCCACATTTTCTAAACTTGCGTGGACTTTTGATATATTTGCTTCAGGGTCTGTATGACAGACTACGTCCCTACATACGCTCAATCACAAGTGTCTCCAGGTCACGGAGAATCATTGGTGTAGGGGCTCGTATTGCAATTCTCGTGCGTTTGCATGTGTTGTTGACGCGGCATGGACGCCTTGTAACATCACTATTTGATTATGATTCACAAACACATGCTCATGATATGATCGGAATCGTGCCACGGATTAGCAGATATTTATCATGAAAACAGGTTTTTATGTAGGTGGCTTGAAACTTGCTTTTACAAAGGCCAGTAGATTCGATCACAATACTTTTCGTTTTACAACTTCTTTTCTCTTAACATGCTGACCTCAAAACTGATTTAAATTCTAATCGCTGCTTAAAGAGTAAGACAATAAATAGTATGCCAAATTATCGTTACCATGACAACCCTGTGATATTTCACCTTATGTAAGAGAGTAATAAATACGATGCTAGGTATGGCAGTACTACTGCAGTTGATAGTGTCTGTCGTAAATTTTATTAAGTTGCTTCAACACTATCACTAATCACTGGGTATGTATACAATTATATGTGTGATGGAGGAGATCTTGCGTCGCTAGTTTTCTCAATAATCGGAATACATGTATGTAGCGTGAAACCGGCAGATACCTATAGAAGAAAGTGTTTGCCCTACCTGTAACAACGATGTCCCTTGTATATAGAAGGCATATAATATGGGGATGAATGGCATGTACTTTTATCTTTATGAATACTGCGATCTTTCACAATAATCCCTCTGGATATCAGATTGAGGGTACTTTTTAAACATAACTGGTATTTCAATTATTGTATTTATACAGTAATATTCTTCAAACGTTCTCCACATACGTCCGTCAGATACATCGCGCACTACCCCTTTCTCTTTTCGTCTCTCAAATGACTGTTACAAGTTCGGAGAATCCTGGTCAAAGTTGAAACGTCTTAAGACTATTCCCTACTATTCTGTAACATGCACATTGTACCTAAAATGGGTAGAGCTTCCGTTCGGGGGAATATCAGAAGGACAGCGATACACTTGTCTCCAATGTTGTAGAAGACACTCCAACTACTTAGGAAAACAATAACCCAATGAGATATTGCATTCATGTCGGATTCAAAGTTTTCGGCCCTATCAGATGTGAACTTGAACATGCAAGGTCTGCGTCTATGTCAGACTAAAGGTCTACGAGTTGTTTAGCAGCACTGGGGCGTAATAGTCATATGGGCCTGCTCCAAACAACGGAATATATATCTTTGAGAAGGACTTCTCCGACGGGTAAAAGGTACAGCAATGCAACATCACGAAAAATATTTTTTCA
Source organism: Haliotis rubra (assembly GCF_003918875.1). NCBI lineage: Eukaryota > Metazoa > Mollusca > Gastropoda > Lepetellida > Haliotidae > Haliotis > Haliotis rubra. Next base: position 8,350 of record NW_025766148.1, on the reverse strand, counting down.
CTATTTTTCATTTCATGTTTCACAGAATATTTAATTTGATGGGCGAGAGTTTTTAATATCGTTCTAATCTAATCGAATTAAGTCAAAATGAGCTGAAATGTGTGTCATGATGCTTATAAACATACACTCATTCATTTACAACCAAAACATGAATTCTGAGCGAAATTAAACATTCGCGCCCATGGGCCAACATAGTTTTCGCCCATGGGCGAGATTTTAATATCGCCCTAAGTTAATCGAATTAAGTCAAAATGAGTTGAATTTTTGTGTCATGATGCTTATAAAACATACACTCATTCATTTACAACCTCCAAAACATGAATTCTGAGCAAACTTAAACATTCTCGCCCATGGGCCGGCCCATAGACGAGCGAGTTTAAATCTAAATTTTTTGTGTGCATTTTTTCATCCCTGGCATATATTCATAACAACTGCATGTTTAATTTGGTCCAAGTCATTTGTCAGAAAGTGCCCACAATGCGGAGAGTTTCTGGACTTTTGTAAGTCAGAATTAAATTAATGACGTGTTTTATAGTATTTTAAAAAGAAATTGATGTAATCCATACATTTTTATAAGAATTTATATTGTAAATAGGTAAGTTACTATTTTAATTTTGACGAATGAAAAAATAATTTTGATTGTTAGTGGCTGTACCTTCAAAAGTGACTGAAGGGGTGTAAACTAATTGTCCCTCTGTGGTTTTAAGTGTATAAGTTCTGGTAGTTTTAACTGTTTGGTTCTCTGTCTACAAATCACCGGTAGCCAGAGGGTTGGTATAAATCCAGCCGGGGCACCTTGCAGGTTGCAGAAATACATAACTTTGGCTCCTTGTGATCTGTAGCCCTGCTTTAGATTGTAATGTTCTGTATAGTCACATTTTGATTCTAACGTACCAGTTTTAGGCTTATATCTGTGAACACCTAGATATATTACTGTGTTTTGATGACAGGTTTATTTTGAAATGTAATGTTTGAAAGTATCGTAAAACTGTTTTATTTGATATTTGCCATAACATGGCTGAAATACTACTGATGTGACATATATTTAACTCACTCAGTCTTTTTGGTCTTCTGTTTATCTCTAGTCGTTTGACCCTTAACTGTTCACTGTATCATTCTCGATAATCATCAGGGTATACGTTACGATCAATCTCCACTATACCCTGGATGCATCCACGGCTTGATTTCATTACCTCCCAATAAGGTGTCTACGCTGGTAAGTTGAGCGTACCAATCACAACTCACTTTCGCTTCTTAAATTATCCAACCGTTTAAACTTGGCAACACAATTGATGTAGAGGTACTCTGAAAGAATTAGAAGGAGTTCTTTCATATATTTTTAAAGTTTCAGATCTGTCAATTTGTCGGTATGATTGCACAAAATCTGAGTGGCACTGCGAACAAACCTTCGCGACTGCGACCGCTATCTTTGTTGACACTGGCGTAACGGCGGCTTAGCTGATTGGCTGCTGTGAGAATGCGGAGCCAGCCAAGGGAGGTAATACAATTATCGGGCCAAGCCGTGGCTGCATCAAGGTATAGTGGAGATTGATCAAGCGTATACCCTGGAAGATATCGAGGATGTTCACTGTATGTGCTTTTAATGTTCCTAATGATGGTTTCCGCACCATATCGTGGAATTCGTTCTGTCCATATATGTTTTTATAAATTCAATGTTACTTTGCGAGTGTTATAATATTTGAGTCTGACTTTTGTTATTGAACGAGAAAATGTCATGGGACAGAGAAACAACGATTACGTGAAGGTGAGTGAGTGGGAGAGTTTAGTTTTACGCCGCACCCAGCAATATTCCAGCTATATGGCGGCGGTCTGTAAATAATCGAGTCTGGACCAGACAATCCAGTGATCAACGGCATGAGCATCGATCTGCGCAATGAGAACCGATGACATTTGTCAACCAAGTAAGTGAGCCTGACCACCCGACCCTACCCTACATTCAATCCCGCACCTGGTCAGTCTCAACATCGCGGTTAGGACAAACAACTTTGTTGAAGGTATACATTTCTTTATAAATTATTATTAAATATATTAATAAAGATTATTATACTATTTTGGCATTTTCAAATTTCAATTTTTAAAATGTTTTGTAAAATTATGTGTTCTTCTGTTCAGGCTGGCGCAGGCGAATGACCAACAAGGTGGCAGAGCAGTCATTGGGGATTTACAGGCTCACCCCAGAGCTCGACTGTGAAGCCAGCCTCCTACCCTTCCAGACCAGGTTCATTCAAGAGCTCCACTGTGAAGCCAGCCTCCTACCCTTCCAGACCAGGTTCATTCAAGAGCTCCACTGTGAAGCCAGCCTCCTACCCTTCCAGACAAGGTTCATTCAACAGGGACGTCTGAAGACATACATCCGAAAGTCATCATCACAGCAAGACAGGATGAGGTCTTCCAACTGTTGAGTTTGTTCAAGGATGGTGACTTGTCTATGTCCCATCCTCCCTCTAGATGTTCTGTGATCCATGGGCCAATCATTCAGTGAATGAATGAATATGACAATATGTGTAATGATGACGGTGCTGTTATAATCTTGTTGTTATCATCTTGCTAATGTGATGTTAATGACATGAGTGAGTGAGTAAGTGAGTATTGTTTTACGCTGCTGTTAGCAATATTCAAGCAATATCACAGCGGGGAAATAAAAATAAATATATGAGTTGTTGTTATTATTATTATTGTTGTTGTTGTTATCTAGCTAATGTTATAAGGAAATGAAATATAAAACGTCATACTTTGTTTTATAAATGTTGTTATAATCTTGCTAATGTTATAAGTAAATGAAATATAAAATAAAAGTTGACGTCATACTTTGTTTTAAATATGGTGCCGTTTTAGTCCAGAAATCAGTAGCTGTTTCGCCAATATGGTGCCGTTTTCATAAAATACAAATTTGGAGCCGTTCTGCTGTGGCACCGTTTTAGCTATTACTAATTAAGACACTGAAGCTGCATGGACACGTTCATTCTACTCTCCATTGTTTTGGTGTTGCCAAATATTTATGCTGCCTCATCTTACCTGTATGGCATGTTTGTCGAAGTGCACTGCTTACAACTCTGTACTATATGTTTTCAGAGTGTCGTATGGCCACAGATACGGATAAAACACACATCATGTAAAACCTAACAAGTGTGAATCAGGCGCACAGTTGGTTTGTCGTTCGGCAGTGGGTCTGGGTGACCTCGACTTTCCTCGAACATCCGTGTCATCACAGCTTTTGTTAGTGATTCATTCCTGTCAGCTTTTCAAACGCCCTGTGTTTGTGTAACCATACCAACAAACCGCGTAGCATAAGCAGCTTAGGGGACTTTGATGAACAAAGGAGTCACGCTATACGATTACTGTTTGGTATGCACTATGTCTCGTACAGTAGTGTTTTATGACGAGAGCAGCAGTAGGCACAGACTAGCGAGCTCATACGTTTTAGCCAATAAGACGACGCTTTTAGCCGAGATGATTGCAACGATGTTATTCATAACGTCACAGGCTCATGAACAACAATATAGACGACACAGATTCTATGGAAAACTCCACACCTGGTGTGAAACGAAATACACAGACTTGCATAGTTAGACATGATGAATAACACACGGCTTGAGAAATACAGGGCCAAATGTCAGCTCACATAAGGCTGCTGTAAAGGAATGAACATAAGATAATTGTTAAGGTATGTTTACAGAAACACACTTACGTTCTTGGTTAAAATCTTCAGCACCCAGGTCTCAGCGGGGATGCTGAATAAATCTGAATGTTTACCACCGCATATATGACAAAATCGTACTGATCGTACGGTAAAACGCTGACTATAAATGCAATCCATTTGGTAGGCTGATATTTGGCATTGGAGTGATTCAGTGTCCACAATTTCATTCGGAAATAATCCATTTGTAATAGGCGGGGTTCTGAACAAACTCCTGTCGCCCAGTGACAGCTAAGTTAAATCAACCTCTTTGGACTTCTTGTTGTGTGCTTTTATTTTATAATGTGTTGCTCGCTACTCAAAACTCAGTGACCAGTTCATCATCATAAACCTTATTAAGCGTAAGCTTATTAACAGAGACAGACTGAAAAGTAATAATAGTTTATTACAAAAACCTGGTAGCAAAATAGAAACAAAACTCAACAACTTGTCAAAGCCTCAATGCTCTAACTCACATACACATTCGGTCCTTCAGGTACACGAATCCCTTAAACTACTCTTCAAACACCATCCAAACCAACCCTTCTAACCTAACATTTACCCCACAACTACAGTCTAAAACCCATTTCGCTCCTACGCTAATGCCCCCCCCCCTCTTCACACACACAGACACACACACGCATACACCTGACCTAACTTTAGAATAAGATCACATGACACCCCCATATTGCGCTTAGCATCCTGCTTTATAACAGGGAGGGAATGATCCTGAAACATGACCTCGGGACATCAGTACTACTAGGAGACACCTCATATGATGTTCAAAGTTAGACACTGAATTCAGAAAGGCAGTTCACTTATACAGCGCTCAAGGATGACCTTTGATGTGGGTCAAAGATCATCTACTGACGTCTACGGACGTCTCCACCAATCAGCGCCTACCTAACATCCACGTGGCCTACCCAATGCATCCAGCACTTCGATGAACAGTAACACCAGACAGAAAGTAGTCCCTTAATTAGAGCAAGTGAAACAATGTTCTACTAGACTCTCCGGTAAACAATTAATGTGTCAATGGTAATTACTATCTAAAGTATCCCTATATGAACCCCTGCCCCCTACGTAGCCTTACATTACTATTTAACACAAAATGCGACACTGAATGCTACATGGAGAACGCGAATGAGAATATGTGAATGTGACGTCACGGCCAGGATATAACAAGTCTCAATAACCATTGCGAATAGTCCTCGGGGCCTCCTGCTCTTCCTGACAAGTGAAGATCCGGGGTAGAATAGGTCTTCAGCAACCCATGCTTGCCACAAAAGGCGACTATGCTTGTCGTAAGAGGCGACTAACGGGATCTGGTGGTCAGGCTCGCTGACGTGGTTGACACATGTCATCGGTTCTTCCCAATTGCGCAGATCGATGCTCATGCTGTTGATCACTGGATTGTTTGGTCAGACTCGATTATTTACAGACCACCGCCATAAAGCTGGAATATTGCTGAGTGCGGCGTAAAACTAAACTCACTCCCACTCACTCCTGGTCTTCCCGACTCTTCCTTCTAGGTATCGACCTTCTCCGACGGATAACCTCCTCTTTGGCAGCGATGTGTCCCTCTGGAAGAGCATGGGGCGTCTACTGACCTGCACAGTGTGGTAGAACGGCATCTCTTGTACCTCCTGTTCTGCCTGAAGTCGGTGGCGACGGTAGAGATAATGTTGCCGGCTGGTACAAGATGGCATGCTCCTCTGCCGCTTTCTTCCTCTCACAGTTCTTCCCACACATCCCAAAACAAACACACCTGGTGCTGGGAATTCGGATCCAGTGGTCAGGAGACGTCGGTATTTACGAAAACGGCCTGTAAAAGAGCTCTGAACTGGGCAGCCCATGCCCTCCCTTTGCCAAAGTGGCCTCTCCGCTTCCACAAACTCCTCTAGTTCATAGAAATCCGCATGGATTTCCATGTCTTTATGTCGTGACTATTATGTTAGATAAAAGAAGAAATGAAGTAATATATCGTACAATGATGACAAGGAATAAAATGGAACTAAACTTCTGGTCCAGCTTTTAGGCTCCATTCCTATTCATTCATGGTGGATATCTACCCTCCTGGTCCTTGTCCTGACAACTTAGGAACTGGAGTTCCCCCTACATCTTCCTTCATGCCTAAAAGCTACTGTCATTTATCACCTACTCCCGTGAGGTAGCCGAAATATTAAGCAGGATGATCCTTTCTTTTTGGCGCAGAAGTGCCCCTGTAGGGCTTAAGATGGTCCATATTATGGACGGTGACCACTGTGTCAGTGTGTATTCATTACAATAATCCCTTCCTATTCCTTCATGGACATGTATGTGACGAGACGAAACACGTTAACTATAAAAGACGAAGACGAGAGTCGGGAGTGAACCAACCTTTACCTACTGGCAGTCTGTGAAGATCAATCAAAGTTTGGTGGTTTCTGGGTGTGCAGCTATGAAACATGCCTGGAAACGAGACTCCAGTGTTAAATGGAGATCGACACCAATAGCAAACAGTACCTTGGTTACTGATCGAAGCGATGCTGTTATAAAGAAAAACAAGCTCATTCCAGTGTGTCACACCAGTGAAGATTATGTATGAGCTTTCAGGACTAACTAGATATATATATATGCTTGCAGAAGTCAGTTTAATTGATAACTTTCTATGATGTGGAACATTTGTCGTCTTTCGTTGCAGCAAGGGCGAAAATAATTCCGGCAGATACAAACAGAAGTGATCCCCTATTGAGATTTACACCATATAATCCAGGAGCTGTGAATCATGGAATGTAAAGTGCATCCTGTTAAATGTAATTACTGTCTCGTATGCTTTGTTGAAGGCTTTTTTGGATTTTTGTTTTGCAAAATTGATATTCCAGAAAATTCTCGGCACTCAGCCTCTGAGTTGTTTTATGGTTGTCACATCTTTGCTTTATTCCATTTACCTTGATACTATGCTCGCATATACCTTTTGCGGGATAGAATTTGATCATGGTACACTCAAAGTCCGTAAGCATCACGTCCACAATACGAGAGCAGAGCCTCAGTTTGAAGTGATTGTTTGGCTCCAAATTGAAACTGACTTTGGACGATGCAAATTCTCGTTAACAACATAATGCAGTACCCACTAACTTAAACGTCCCAGCCCAATCGGATTGTGGATAAAGACTGGTTCAGCGAGTGTTACCTGAAAACCTGAATTTCAAACCACAAAGTAAACTCTCTTTTGATGCCAAGGCTTTTTGACTTGTGGTATCGGATATCAGCAAACCAATCACGTCAGAGATCGTTCCCTCTTTAGTGGCCGGACCACCACTGCTGGGTCATGCCCTGTAATAGAGTGTGAACTGTGATTTTAGCCCGACAACATTCACATGTACATCTTACCGTTTACAAAACATGTTCGATCCAAGATTATGATTACTATTCACAAGTCTGATGTCTGTTCTTGTTACATTAAATGTATTTGTCTTGCATTTGGTTTCTTAGTTTTTCTGGTATATCATTTTGAATGAAGCCACAAAAACCGGTGTTGTTGAGTAAATTACCAGAATTAAGTATTGAAGGGGTTAAATTGTAATTCTCTTGTCCATGAAACACTTGGCTCATACATAGATGTCCTGCGAGACTTCATGAACTGATGAGTGTCAGTTTGGTTTGAATAAAATATACTATACTCCTATATATTTAAGCTTAAGATTTATTAAAGGTATTCTTTATTTCAGAAAAATCGATGAAGGCAAAACCAAATAATAATATTCTCCAAAAAGTGTGCGAAGTTTTCTGAAAAATAATAATAATAAAGAGTGTTAGTTACATGTCCGCCATTCGTTTTGTGGGTTTGGTCACTTGTTAGAGTAACAACGTCTATTCTCCATAGACATGCAAACTCAATATTAACAGTTAGCGTTTTACTTCAAGAGTTTAAACCACATCTTGACATAGAGATGTTATATTAATGTTTCGGGGTCATACATAAATAAAACGTTTTCGAAGACGTTTTGGTGGTTCCTGAATGTTATAACCAAACGTTCATAGGAAACATTGCTAAAATGTTTCTGGAACCATACAAATTTACGTGAAGAAAAGTTTAAAATCATTTCTGAAATGTTTGGGGATGTTTTCACATTTATATATTTTGTTTGATGCACATATAAAATTGTATAGAATTGATGTGGTACGTTACATGCTATCAAATATGACAAATATGTATTCACCGTGGAGAAGTGAAGTGAGCAAAATAATATCTAAATATAGCATACAATGGACAGTGCCTATAAAGTATGCCGATGTAGGATCGATGTAGGACCATTGAACTTTGCCAACGTTGGGCCGAAGTCGATCCGATACCAAAACTTCATCGGCCCAATGAAGTTTGCCGACGTTTAGGCCGATGATGCACGCGATGTTGGGCCGATGATTGCATGCTACTGGGCTATTTCCTGAGGTGATCAACTTTTCGCAATCATGCTTGGAAATAGCATACAGAGGTGCTTTGTTCATGCAACAATATATGATTAACCTGTGCTTCAAGCGTGGAAGCTACATATATAATATACGCCCAGAATATCGGTAAACGTAAAGGCAAAATCCGGTGATATCATGTATGTTCAACTGTATTTCCATTTATTTTTAATGGTCCCGTGATAAGCCATGTAATGGAGGGGC